>NC_136071.1:341677443-342877443 GCF_964261635.1 Lissotriton helveticus | reverse complement strand
CGCGGTGTATTCATACTAGATTTACAGTATAGTGATATTGTGAATATATGAAATGCTCTTTTGCAGGTGTAGTCATTAAGAACGCCAGTGAAGGAGTCTATCGAGAAGACCCAAGCTAACCAACCTGAGGCTGTCTCTCTTTTTTCTTCCACTTCCCCTTTCCCCCCTGCTTTAAAAGTCACTGCTAGTTACCTACTGGTGGCAGTTGAGGCGGAGGGGCGTTGGGACCATCGTCGGCTCCTGTGGATGTCTCAGGACTTCCTGACAGATTGAAGTGTCAGCGTAATCCACCCGAGTCGACATGGCAGAGGGCTTAGATTTAAAATCTTTGGCCGGAATTTTAGAAGGGTTACAGAACCAACTCACACATACGGCAGAGGAAAATAGAGTCCTTAGAGAAGAGGTAAAAAGATCCTAACAGGAAACTCGTCAAATCTGACAAAAGATGGAGGAACTTCTAGCTGGAACCACTCCTCTACCAGGGCTAAATCCCCCTCAGAGTTCGGCCACAGAAGTAGCTACCCAAGTGATATATTCAGTGGCCCCAATAGTTCCTTTAGCTAACCCAGAGCGATTTAGCGGGGATCCTCATAAGGCCCAAATATTTCTCACTAAATGCTCCCTACATTTCCTCTGCAGATCAGTGATATTCAAGGAAGATCAAGTCAAGGTTGCATTTATGTTGTCTTACTTGAGCGGCGATGCCGCAGCCTGGTCCATGCCATTGGTCTCCCGTAATGACGCTGCCTTATACAATTTTGACCTGCTTAAGAAAGAATTTTTAAGAATTTTTGACAGGAGATCCGCTAATCAAGCAATGGACAACGAGCTACTAGATCTTAAACAAGGCAATCGAGAACTTGTCGCCTACATTGCACAATTCAATAAGTTAATTGTAGAAACCGACTGGCCCGATAGTAAACGTTCAGCAATATTTTATCGTGGCCTCAAAGATGAACTAAAAGATGCACTAGCTCAAATTCCCAAGCGTCCTCAAGAAATTTCTGAATTGATTGACTTAGTTCTCCAGATTGAACATCGTCTCTTCGAAAGAAAATCAGAAAAAAAGAAGGAATTTAGACCTTTCATACCCCGTCTTGATCGTATCAAATCGGAAAACAGCAAGCCTGATTCTAATTCAGGAGATGAACCTATGCAAATTGGTTCCATCAGAGGCCCACTTTCTAAAGAAGAGAAAGAGAAGCGGCGATCTAATCATCTATGTTTGTATTGTGGTACGTCGGGACACTTCGTAAAAGAATGTCCCAAGAAACCCAAAGACAACCAAGGGTTAAAAGACAAATCCCATCAGTAAACAGAGTTGCCCTGGTGGGATGTTCTGAAGAGTCAACTCAAGAGCATCAACAACTGATCAATACCTTGCAGTCGTCGGCCCCTCATCTCACAGTGTCGTTCTCCGTGAAATTTGGACTACAAGAAATAAAAAGTTTCAGTTATGATCGATTCTGGAGCTACCGGTAATTTTTGTGATCAGAAGTATGCCCAAGAAATAGTAATTAAGGCCGTAAAAAAGAAACACCTTGAAGTAGTTAAAGCGGTTGATGGCACGAACTTAACTTCAGGACCAATAGTTGAAGAAACCGAAACATTGGAATTTGAAGGTCTACAGGGTCATCGAGAGTTTATTAGATTCAACCTCATAGACACCCCCAGTTCCAATTTATACTGGGATTGCCATGGTTAACAGCCCATAATCCTACTATTGACTGGGAGAGAAGAACTGTAGAAATGAACTCAGAACATTGCCAGAGAAATTGCTTTTCCAGAATTAAACCAAAGTGTGAAGGATCACCTGCTACGGAACTTGCTCAACTTCCGGCTCGCATCTGTGTTGTCGACACACAGGAAATACCAAGAGAATATCAGGATTTAGCTAGCGTGTTTGATAAAAAGAATGCTGAAAGACTTCCCCCACACAGGGATTACGACTGTAAAGAACAAGTTACTTACCTTCGGTAACGATATATCTGTAAGAAACAGTAGTTAGTATTAGATTCCTTACCTTAGAATATCCCCAGGCGTCAGTCTGGATCCGGAAACTTTTGCGTAGCAGTACCCCTGCGCGTCGGTAGGCGTCGTCTGCAGGCGTCCCCTGCGGCTCCGCGTCGTCGGCGTCGTGCGCCGTGATGACGTCGCTGGAGTATATAGACGCCGCCTCCGCGCGCTGACGTCAGTTCTTTGCACACAGCTTTTCCGCGCCAGAACACGCAGAGCCATGTGAGAACCAACACTGGTGCCATTTGAAACTAGGGCCCTGAAAGGGATGTCCCTAACCCTAGGTATCAGTTCGCAGAACGGGGAGGATGGGCGGGGCGGTAAGGAATCTAATACTAACTACTGTTTCTTACAGATATATCGTTACCGAAGGTAAGTAACTTGTTCATCTGAAAGAAACAGGTTAGTATTAGATTCCTTACCTTAGAATAGATACCCCAGCAATACCAACCCCGGTGGTGGGTCTGCGAACCAATACAACCTACACCAGAAAGTCCTGGAGGACCGAACGGCCAAAGAAGCCATCCCTCCGGACTTGACTGTCCAGGCAGTAGTGCCTCGCAAAGGTGTGCAGCGAGGCCCACGTGGCCGCCTGGCAAATGTCCTGCAAAGGGACTCCCCGGCCCAGGGCAGTAGTAGCCGCCGTGGCCCGAGTGGAATGGGCCCTCAGCCCAACAGGAGGCTCCCTCCGAGCCAAAGAGTAGCATGCTTTGATGCACAGGACGACCCACCGAGAGATGGTCCGTTTCTGTACCGCCCTTCCCTTCTTCTCACCCACGTAGCCAACAAACAGTTGGTCATCCACCCGGAACTGGCGTGTGCGATCCATATAGAATGAAAGCGCACGTTTTGGGTCCAGACGATGGAGCCGCTCTTCATCCTTTGAAGGATGCGGAGGCGGGAAGAAGGAGGGCAAGGTGATGGACTGCCCAATGTGAAAAGCAGAGACTACCTTGGGCAGGAAAGAAGGTCTGGTCCGAAGAACCACCTTATCAGGATGAACAGACAAGAAAGGAGGTTGAACAGAAAGAGCCTGGAGCTCACTCACTCTCCTGGCAGAGGTGATGGCTACCAGGAAGGCCGTCTTTAAGGTGAGAAGACGGAGAGGACAGGAATGAAGGGGCTCAAAGGGAGCGCACATCAGGAAAGTCAAAACCAGGTTCAAGTCCCACTGAGGCATCACGAACGGAGCTGGAGGATACATGTGCGTGATGCCCTTTAAGAATCTTAACACAATAGGGGACTTGAACAAAGATGGCTGATCAGGTAGCCTCAAGAAGGCGGAAAGGGCAGAAAGATAGCCCTTGATAGTGCCCAGAGCAGAGCCCTGCTGGGCAAGGGAAAGGAGGAAGAGGAGAACCTCAGATAGAGGGGCAGAAAGGGGATCCACAGCCTTTGCTGTGCACCATGCCACAAATCTGTTCCACCGGCAGGCGTATACCGACTTTGTGGAGGGACGCCTGGCTGCCAGAATGACATCACAGACTTCAGGAGGCAAGTCAAATGGCCTCAACTGTCGCCGCTCAATCTCCACGCATGGAGGTGGAGACTGGACAGGTTCGGGTGGAGGACCGTCCCCTGCTGCTGCGACAGAAGGTCCTCCTGAAGGGGCAGGCGGATCGAGGGACCGACTGTCATGCTGAGTACATTGCGCGTTCTCTTCTGTGGCGAATAGATCTAACCAAGGCTCTCCCCATTGCTGAAAGAGGCCTCTCGCCACATCCGAGTTCAGACGCCATTCGTGATCCACCGAGCACCGACGGCTGAGTTCGTCCGCCCTGGCGTTCAGAGAACCTGCCAGGTGTTGAACCGTCAGAGTCACGCCCTGACGTTCCAGCCATTGCCAGAGGCGCAGAGCCTCTTGGCAAAGGGTCCACGACCCCACACCGCCCTGTTTGTTGCAGTACCACATGGCGGTGGTGTTGTCCGTGAACACCTGCACTACACTCCCGTTGACAAAGGGGAGGAATGCCTTCAGTGCCAGGCGAATCGCCCGCAGCTCCAACATGTTGATATGGAGCCGGGACTCCGCCGGAGACCAGAGGCCTCTGATCTCCGCCTCTCCCAAGTGGCCACCCCAGCCTTGGAGGGACGCGTCCGTCACAACCACGTGCTCCGGCTGGGGAAGGGAGAGGGATCTGCCCCTGACCCAATCGCGGTCTGTAAGCCACCACTGCAACTGTCTCGCAGTGCCCTCCGAGATCAGGACATGGTCGGATAGGTTGCCCTGATGCTGGGCCCACTGAAACTTCAGGTCCCACTGCAGAGCCCGCATCCGCCATCTGGCGTGATGCACCAGAAGGATGCAGGAGGCCATCAGCCCCAGAAGCCGCAGCGTCAACCTGACCGAAACCCGGGATAACGGCTGAAAGATGGGAATCAGAGCCTGAATATCCCGGACCCGCCGTTCCGGGGGATAAACCCGAAACTGCGCCGAGTCGAGAACCGCTCCGATGAAAAGGAGCTTTTGAGAGGGACACAGGTGTGATTTCGGCACATTGATGGAAAACCCCAACTCGTGCAGGAGGTCTGCCGTCATCTGAAGGTGGTGGACGACTGTCTGGGGCGAGCCCGCCTTCAACAGCCAGTCGTCGAGGTAGGGGAAGACTGAAACCCCTAACCGGCGCAGATGAGCTGCGACCACCGCCATCACTTTCGTGAACACCCGTGGGGCGCTGGTAAGGCCGAATGGGAGCACGATAAACTGAAAATGCTCGTGGCCTACCGTGAACCGCAGGTAACGCCGGTGGGCCGGCAGGACGGGGATGTGAAAGTACGCATCCTGCAAGTCCAACGCTACCATCCAGTCTTGTGGGTCTAGAGCAGCCAAGACCTGAGCCAAAGTCAACATCTTGAACTTCTCCTTCCGGAGGAAGCCGTTGACGTTCCGTAGATCCAAGATAGGACGCAGGCCTCCCTTGTCCTTCTTGGGTACCAGAAAGTAGTGGGAGTAGCAACCACACCCTACTTCTGGCCCAGGAACGCGCTCGATGGCCCCCTTGGCCAAGAGGGCCGTAACTTCCTCCTGCAGAAGTGTCAAGTGGTCCCCCGACACACGGTGGTTCTGCGGTGGCATGGCTGGAGGAGTGGACTCGAAGGGGAGGGCATAGCCCCTTCGGACAAGCTGCAGCACCCACCTGTCCGATGTTATCGCGCGCCAGCGGGAGTGGTGATGGCGAACCCTGCCACCCACTGGCGTCACGTGAGCCCGAAAGCTCGGACTAGGAAGGCTTGGATGCCGCAGCGGAGGGAGGCGTGGACTGACCACGACGCTGGCCTCTACCGCCACCACGGCGGAAACCACGGGCGCCACCGCGCTGGGGAGCGCTCTGCGCCGCGTGGCTGGCAGCACGTGTGGGACCTCCTCTCCCTTGGCCACGAAAGGGCCGAAACGAACCCGTCTGCTGGCGCTGGGTCTGGGTCGAGAGACCCAAGGACTTGGCCGTGACCCTGGAGTCCTTGAAGCGCTCCAGCGCGTGGTCCGCTTTGTCACCAAATAGGCGACTGCCATCAAATGGCATGTCCATAAGCGTATTTTGGACGTCTGGTGAGAAGTTGGCAGATCTCAGCCAGGCATGGCGACGAATCGCCACCGTAGTGGACATGGCCCGTCCCAGTGAGTCCGTGGTGTCCAGACCACAACGGATCGAGTACCGCGCCGCATCCCGGCCTTCAACAAAGGCCCGGGTGAGCTTGTCCCGCACTTCCTGGGGGCATTGCGGCAAACACTCCTCGACCGTATCCCACAGGGAGTGGGTGTAGCGGCCCAAGAGGCACGCGGTGTTACAAGACCGCAGCCCAGCACTCAAAGAGGAAAACACTTTCTTTCCGAATTGGTCGTACCTCTTTGATTCCCGGTCGGGCGGAGCCGACGGAAATGCGGACTGCGAAGTGGAGGCCTGGATCACCAGACTCTCCGGGGAGGGATGGGTGGACAGGAAGGCAGGGTCGTCCGCGCAGGGACGGTGACGCCTGGCAACGTTCCGGTCAACCGGCGCACCAGAGGCGGGCCTGGACCAGGTGCCCAGAAGGACATCCGTCAGGGCCTCATTAAACGGCAGCAGAGGCTCCTGGGGGCATGACTGCGGTTTAAAAACTTCCGTCAGGATATTCGGTTTGACCTTCGCGACGGGGAGCTCAAGGTGTAAGGCCTTGGCAGCCCTCATCAGGACCACCGAATAGGCAGCACCCGCCTCGGACGCCACAGGGGACGGAGAGACAAACCCAGGGTTGGGCGACTCGTCCAGGCCACTGGCATCACCCAGATCACCTACCCAGTCCACATCGTACTGGCAGGCACGGGATAGAGGGTCCTCAGACCCCTCCCAACCCTCTCCATACTCCTCCTCGTCATACCCATATTCTGGGTCGACGATATAGACATCGGGGTCAACAGGCCCCATCGGCGTCGGGTCCGGCGTCGGCCGACGCCGGTCCGGCTCCGAGTCCGGAGTCGGGGAGGAAAGGGGGGTGGCGCCGCGCGGCGTCGGTGCCGGGGACCCGACGCCGGCCGGAGCCGACGGCGGAGTCGCTGCACCACGCGGGGGCGGTACCATGGGCTGGCCCACAGGAACCGACGCCGGAGAGGCCGGGAGACCAGCCGGCGACGAACCAGAGGGAACCAGCGGCGCCGGGGCCGGAGCCACCGGCGGCGCCGGGGCAGGAGCACCCGAACCGCTCGGGCCCCCAGACGGGACCGACGGGCCCGCAGGCGCCGAAGGCCCCGCCGGAGAAGACCTCGCCCTCATAGCAATGAGGAAGGCCTCGATCTCCTCACGCGACGCGCCTTCCCCAGGGACCGACAGGTGTGGGGCAGACGGCGTCGGCGACCCATGCGGGACCGCGGGGGTGGGGTCACCCGAGCCCCCGGCCGCAGCACGCGGGCGTCGGGGGGAGTCGGGGGTGCGATGGCGACGCCCCGACTTCTTGTGCTTACCTGACGAGCCGGAGGAATGGTGGCGACTCCCGGAGCGCCCATGGCGGCTCCGCGACCGCTCCCTCGACCGCTCCCTCGACCTCCGACCGGACCGGGACCGCTCTCGACGCGGGGCCGACAACCGGAGTTCGAGAAGCTTGCGGGACCGCTCCCGCCTAGCTTTTCCAGTCAAGGCCCGACAGTCGACGCAGGACTCCACGTCGTGGTCCGCGCCCAGACACCGGAGGCAGAGTCGATGGTGGTCGGTGACCGACATCATGCGGTCGCACTCGTCACAACTCTTGAAACCGGGCATCCTACCGGCACCGTAAAGATCAATCAGTTAACAAAAAACTTGGTCAAAAGACCGGAGTACTGCTCTTCGGATCTGCGCTAACTGGCGCGGAAAAAAGAAGAACTGACGTCAGCGCGCGGAGGCGGCGTCTATATACTCCAGCGACGTCATCACGGCGCACGACGCCGACGACGCGGAGCCGCAGGGGACGCCTGCAGACGACGCCTACCGACGCGCAGGGGTACTGCTACGCAAAAGTTTCCGGATCCAGACTGACGCCTGGGGATATTCTAAGGTAAGGAATCTAATACTAACCTGTTTCTTTCAGATATAGAGCTGGAGCCTGGTGGCATTTTACCTTGCAGTCGTATCTATGCATTGACGGAAGCTGAGAACCTGTATCTTAAAGAATATTTGGAGGAATATACAAAGTGTGGGTTTATTCGACCGTCACAATCGCCAGTTTCATCGCCTCTATTTTTTCGACTGAAGAAGGATGGTACTCTTCGCACGTGCTTAGATTATAGAGCCCTGAACCAAGTCACTGTCAAAAATAGATACCCGTTGCCCCTTATAACCCACTTTTGGATCAAGTCAAAGGAGCTAAAATCTATACTAGGCTTGATTTGCGCGGGCCTATCATTTGGTAAGGGTTGCGGAAGGGAATGAGTGGAAAACGGCCTTACGAACCAAATATGGCCTATTTGAATACCAAGTAATGCCATATGGTCTGAGCAACGCCCTAGCAGCCTTTCAGAATTTGGTTAATGATGTCCTTCGAGAGTTTTTGGATAGTGTGGCTGTGGTTTATATTGACGACATATTGATTTTTTCCAACAGCATTGAGGATCATATTAAACATGTGAGGGCCATCCTGCAGAAGCTGCTTGAAAATCTTTTGTATGTAAAATTGGAAAAATGTTCGTTTCATGGGGAGAAGGTGGAGTTTCTTGGGTTCGTGCTGTCGGCAGAAGGAGTGGCGATGGATGACTCCAAAGTTCAAGTAATTCAAGACTGGTCATCGCCCAGGAGTGTGATGGAAATACAGAGCTTTGTTGGCTTCGCCAATTTCTATCGGAGATTCATTCCTAATTTCTCCACAAAAGTCACGCCAATCACTCATCTGTTAAAGAAAGGGAAGAAATTCAATTGGTCTCCAGAGGCTGAACAGGCTTTTCAAGATCTAAAAAGGCCTTCACGAGCGCTCCTATCCTAATGCACCCAGATCCGGAACAGGCATTCTTGGTAGAAACCGATGTGTCGGATTTTGCCACCGGAGGAATATTGTCTCAAAGGGATAAACTAACCGGACAACTCCATCCTGTTGCTTATCGATCTAGAAAATTGTCAGACACCGAGTTCAATTATTCCATTGCGAATAAAGAATTACTAGCGGTCAAGGAAGCCTTCCAAGATTGGCGACATTACTTGCTTGGAGCAAGGCATACAGTAACGGTGTTCACGGATCATCGCAACTTACAATTTTTGAAATCCGCAAAAACACTTACCCCGCGACAATTGAGGTGGTCCCTGTACTTCTCTGAATTTGATTTTGTGATAACGTACAAACCAGGCGCTAAGAATGGGAAAGCTGATGCCCTCTCGCGAATAAATCCATGTGGCAAAGGGAGAACTCCTGTAAATGAACCAATAGTTCCGTTGAATAAAATCATTGGAGCCATTCATCTTGATGAATTTACAAGAGAAATTCAAAAGACTTGTTCAAAAGATGAACTCAGTGAATGGGTTGGTTCAGACGACAAGAAAACTCTCGTCGATGGTCTTCCTTATTAAGAGGGGAAACTATATCTTCCAACGAAAGAGATACAAGAAAAAGCCATGAGGGGATGCCATGATGATCGGTTAGCGGGTCATAAAGGAGTAAAGAAAACTGTTGAATTGATCAAGCGGCAGTTTTGGTGGCCTGGCATGGCGGCTCAAGTGGGGCAGTATGTCTCGACCTGTGAACTATGCATAAAGGGGAAGCCTAGTCGACAGGCTCCTCAGGGTTTACTACAACCTTTGCCTAATGCACCCTACCCGTGGCACACTGTGTCCCTAGATTTAATTGTTGATCTACCATCCAGTCAGGGCAACACAGTAATATTGGTGTTGGTGGACTCATTTTCTAAAATGGGCCATTTCATTCCTTTTAAATCTGTACCCACAGCATCCCAGTTAGTGCAAGCATTTAATCAGCATGTGATTCGCGCTCATGGGGTTCCTCAAGTAATTATATCTGACAGAGGCACACAATTCAGGTCCAAATTTTGGAAAACTTTCATGCGCAATTTAGGCATTGACTCGTGATATTCTACCAGTTATCATCCTGAAACCGATGGTCAAACTGAGAGGTTAAACCAGGAATTGGAACAGTATTTGCACCTCTATTTGTTGGAACAGGATGGTGACTGGGCAGAATTATTGTGGACAGCAGAGTTTGCCTACAATAATGTGATACATGATTCCACGGGATATACCCCCTTCTATTTGAACACAGGCAGGCACCCTAAAATCATAATGGGCTGTCAGGATAAGGACGTACCCGCCATTACCAGTGTGATGAGAAACTTAAAAAAATCTTATGAGAAGGCTTTGCAGAATCTAAGTAAGGCAAACGAATCTTATAAAAATCAGGCTGACAAGAAGAGGAGAGTTGGGTCCAAGCTCGAAATGGGTGAACAGGTGTGGTTGTCCACAAAACACTGGAGGTTAAAAGGGAACAGAAAGTTTCAGCCCAGATTCATAGGCCCATTTAAAATTTTAAAGATGATAAATCCTGTAGTGGTCAAGATTCAACTGCCAAAGTCTTTGAAAATCCATCCTGCCTTTCATGTTTCACTCCTTAAAAAGAACCCAGAGAATGTCAGGCTAAAAAATACTCCTCAACCCATCAACATTGAGTCATGTGAAGAATTTGAAGTCAGCAGAATCTTAGATTCAAAGATCACTAGAAATAAACTATTCTACTTAGTTGAGTGGAAAGGGTTCGGTCCTGAGGAACGGTCATGGGAACCATCTACCAATGTGCATGCCCCAAGATTAGTTAAGAACCTTCATAGAGCACATCCAACGAAACCCAAATGGGGGGAACCCTTCTTGGAGGGAGGTACTGTCAAGATCTCTACTGTCACCACAAGTCGATGTAAGAACAAGGGACAGTACAAAGCAGCGGGTGAAAGCTACTTCTAAATATCCACATTGGAAAAGGCATCACCAAGTGACTACATTGTTTTTGAAACAATGTTTATCCACTCTGGGAGTCCGAGCAGCCACAGATGGCGTTAAGAGAAGGACGCGATGGGAATTGAGTAGCCGGTCTAGTCTTTCAGGGCGCGCGGACAGCAGCAGTAACGAAGCGCACGTTCGTCTGAAGAACTGCGCACTTCAACTGAAAACCCTCCTGAGTAACAGCGCGTCTCCTGTGAGTGCTGATTTCTTCGGTTGAAATCCAGTCAGCGATACTTTGGTGAGGCAGAAATAAACGCATGCGCAACGCGGGATTTCTTGACAAGCAACAATGTACTGTTTGAGACTCTTCATGTTTTGAAATTGTTATTTTGAGTCAAAATTGAAGCCTCACTTGAAAACGTCTTGGAGTTTCTGAATTCTGAAATGCTACAAGTTCTTTCCACAGATAGTGAAGTAACTATCTACTTAACCACAATTTAGTTTACAAGTAGTTAGGGTAAAATACAATTAGGAGTGCATTTCGCGTTCCTTCTTTTCCTGTGTTTATCTGGAGTGAGTTACCATTGGACTTTTCTTGACACCAGGTAATTGAGATAATACAAACTAGGATAAAAAGGTCATAGCTATTGAAGAACAGTATTCTAATTGTGTTGTCTGTGCAGGAGCGGTCTAAGAAACAAAAATATCAATCTTCAGGGAGAGAGGCAATAGTCCAGGTTCACTGGGTAAGAGTTATCCACAGTGTATTCATACTAGATTTACAGTATAGTGATATTGTGAATATATGAAATGCTCTTTTGCAGGTGTAGTCATTAAGAACGCCAGTGAAGGAGTCTATCGAGAAGACTCAAGCTAACCAACCTGAGGCTGTCTCTTTTTTCTTCCACTTCCCCTTTCCCCCACTGCTTTAAAAGTCACCACTAGTTATCTACTGGTAACAGTTGAGGCAGAGGGGCGTTGGGACCATCGTCGGCTCCTGTGGATGTCTCAGGCCTTCCTGACACTCACCATGGTAACAGTCCAGCCCAAATTGCCAAGCCATGTCCTCCATGGACCAGAAACTAGCATCCTGGAACAAGTTTCGGGGGATCCCCCTTCATCAGGGGTCCTCTTGGGGGGGTCACCGCATTTGGGTCCTCTTGAGAGTCTTCCTTGATCTCAGTGGGCTCCCTTGATTGCTCGGAGCCTGCTCTGACTGCCCGGCTTGTGGTGAGTCACCTGGACCTTGCTGGTCCAGACACTGCACTTTTTTCGTTTTCCATGTTGTTTGCAGTTGCCAAGGCTTGTTGGTGCTCCAGACGGACAATGACACCTCAACTCTCGATATCCGGCATGAGACAGCTCATGAACGACTCCTGGTCTTCCACGGCGTCGCCTGGTCCGCACAGCTGCAGCTCCAAGGTCACTGACAGCTCTCCTGCAACACCCGACAACGGTGGGCATTCGTCTTCCGTGCCTCCTGGTCACTCCTGAGTGGCATAGGCTCTTTCCCCTCTGCTTGCAGGTACTTCTCCTCCTAAATCCGCCTTCAGATTCCACCGGACACTTTCACCTTCTCCAGCAGCGATATTGTAGTAGTTTCTCCTTAGCATGCTGTTCACCCATTCTGTACTCTAAAGATGTCATTGTCACGACAATGGAATGCTATGGTTTGAATCCCAGAAGTTTATCAGTTCCTGGAAGCTGTGGAGACGAACAGTCAATAAAGTATGTGCTCTTACACTTACCTGTCTGGTGTAATCACTATAAATTTGGCGACGAGGATGACTGTTCCCCTCTCCACCCACGAGTGCAGTGACAGCCTCCTGTGTTCCTTGCACAATGAGCCTTCTTCTGAGCCTTCTTCTTGGTCTTCTGTGCGGAGGATTGGGGCAGCTGCGTCTCTTCAAAATAGTTTTCCTGTTGTTAGATTGGAACTACTGCCTGAAAACTCAATTTTCCTAATCTCCGTTTTCCGCATAGTTGGTGAGCAATCTTAATTTTTTCTTCATCACAGGTTGGCCTGGATGCGAAGAGAACTGAGGTGGAATTTAGCTTGGGCATTTTCTAAGAATGAGGTAGTGACTTAATCTGATCACAGAAGATTTGTTTTCGTGGGACTGCCTGACGCGATCCCGTGTGACTTTCTTTCTTTCCTGCTCCCAGTGGAATTGGTCGAGCAGGAGGTCTTGTTCTTACTCCAGTTTGTGTCTAATGATGACGTGGTAGAATATTCCACAGGAGTTGGCGGTGGAGATTGCCCATACGTCATTCGTATTCAGCAGCCTGTTGCGTAGATACAAAAAGAGTTTGGCTTATCTCACAGCATTTCCACATAACACTGCAATGTCGGCACCGTGTCTCATTGTTGCCTGCGTACTGGGGGAACTTGGCTCACATCACCGTGTTTACACGGAGCACTGCAGAGCAACGTCAGCACGGCATTATCATCGTTGCGCTCTTTCGTTGCCTAGGTACATGTCACCGCCTCTCAATGGAGCTCTGTGAAGCAATGTCGGGACGGTGTTAACCAACGTGTCACACGTCATTGTGCCCGTTCATTACCACTGTTTACGGGCTGGTTTCAACTTCACCTTCTGCCCAGTGTGCTTCATGGTGAGCAAATTCATTATTTCTAGTGAAGTGTCCAGCGCGTTGCTTTTCTTATTCTGGTCAGTGTTCAACATTCAGCCCTGTCCTCATAGACATCACACTCGTTTTCACTAAGCCTCTGTATTGTGCAGTTCTGATTTCTGGAGGGATACCGCAACATTGTCTTGAAATAACTTCATCTGTGGACAGACATCACAATACTGTCCTGAAGTATCTTGATCTATAAAAAGATGTCGTTCTTGACAGTCACAGTGTACAATGACATATAATTGCCCCAAGAGACACTGTGAATAATTTTTTGCACGAGTGTGTAATTTTTTTATTACAGGTGGACAAGCTAGTTTTTTTTTTCTTCTACTGTTATGTATTTGTATTAACATTTTCTCCCACAGGTATTCCACTACTCTAGGACATCATTTTCAAGTTCTTCCTTTACTTGAATTTCTGATTTTGATTCTTGTTAATATGCAACACGTACAACCTCCTCCTTTTTTACAGCTTCCGAGGGATCCATCAGTTAAGTGGAAAGTGTGGTATAGAGGTTTTGCTAAGTATCTAGGTGCTATGGGGGGGGGGGGGGTCGAGGTTTAGCGCTGAAAGAAAGCGTTTCATCCTAGAGCACAATCTGGGGTTCGAGGGTCAAGCTGTTTTGGAACATCTTCCTCCCTTAGTTGTTGTTGAGGGTGAGGATTAACTGAATGCACATGATCAAGCTGTGGGGATGCTAGAGAAACAGTTCGATGTAGAGAGCAGTATAGTCATCGCTAGGCATCAGCATACCATCAGGTCGAGCATGATCCACTTTGTAAACATCTGACAGCTTTTGTGTCACCTGTTGGTACTTTCCAATCTAAAAGGATGCCTTTTGGGCTGGCCTCGGCAGCCTCAGTTTTCCAGCGTGGAATGGAAAAGGTTTTGGAGGGTGTCATGGATACTGTCGTTTTCCAAGATGATACATTAGTGGCTGGTAAGGATAAGGAATCGCATGACAAAAATCTTAATGATGTTCTGGGAAAATTGGAAAAACAAGGGATTGTTGCTAACAAATTCAAGTGTGTTTTGGGCGTTAATTCCATTGAATGTCTGGGACACCGTATCTCAGGAGATGGGATTGTGCCGAGAGAAGGTCTTATCAAAGCTATTTCTGATGCGCCATGTCCCACATCTAAAGAGCCTAGGTTTGTGTGAATTCTACGCGAAATGTATTCCCAATTTTGCGGCCAAGACTGTCCACATGAGGGGTCTTCTCAAGAGAAAATCTGTATTCCTCTAGGATAACTCATGTCAGGAAGAATTTGTTCAGATCAAAAAAGAGTTGGGGTCATGTAACATTCTCACTCCTTTTGATCCTGCTTTTCCATGTACGGTACCTGTTGATGCCAGTCTTGATGGACTTGGTGGTATGATTGCACAAGTCAAGCAAGGAAAAGAGTTCACGATTGGTTTTGCTTCACGAGCATTACGGCCAAGTGAGAGAAACTACTCGGTCATTGAGCATGAATTGCTTGCCTGTTGTTGGGCTGTTGAAAGTTTCAAGTGTTTTTTGTGGGAGGAAAACGTTTGCGCTTCTCACTGATCATAAGCCCCTCATTCCCATTTTAGAGGGTAGGATTGTCAAAGATCACACTCCCAGGATCTCTAGGTTGAGTTCCAAGTTACTGCAGTACAATTTTGTCGTAGCGCATATTCCTGGTGGGCGAAACACACGTGCTGATTTTCTTTCTAGATCTACATTACCTCTTGGGAAATTTGAACATGACAATGATGGAGATGAAGATTGTTTGATTGCTGTAGTCGATGCCTGTTGTGCGAGTTGTTTCACTGAATGTGATTGGTTTTTTGGTATGGAATCTGATTCTCTTCTTAAGAAGGTAAAGGAGTTCATTGTTTCTGGATGGCCCAAGGAAAAGCATCTAGATGGTGTCGTATTATTGACATTGACTATGGCCATGAGGGACATCTTGGGCAGACGAACACTAAGAAAAGAATTTGCAGTGTTTATTGATGGCCTTCTATGGACGTCAAATAAATGATGTTGTGGAGATGTGTCTTACATGTTCCACCAGTGATAAGGTTGTCAAAATTCTCTCTCCCCCAATTCAACAGATCAAGGCACCTGATGGCCCATGGTTAAGACTGGCCATCGACTTTGTGGGACCTTTTAATGTGTTGGGAAATAAGTAGAAGTTCGCTCTTGTAGTTGCTGATTATTTCAGCAAGTGGTGGAAAGTTTATTTCATGACAGATCCTAATGCACAGGAGTTTATCAAATTTCTACAGAGTTTGTTTGCCAGGGAGGGTTCCCCAAGGAGATTGTATGTGACAATGGGGTACAATTTACCTCCAAGGAAATGCCTGTCTTTCTGTCCCAGTGTGGTATTACCCACTGTCGTGTGGCATTATATCACCCACAGGTCAGTGGTTTCATTGAGCGCAACAACCGCATGTTGGTTGAGTGTGTTCAGTGGGCTGTTTCGTCCAGAGTTGACATCAAGGAAGCTGCCAAAGTATGTTGTGGGCACATCGCACTACCCCTAGTCCCATCACTGGTTCAAGTCCCTTTGCTTTAATTAGAGGAAGACAAGCGTCTTTTCACATGTGTCCTGCCTGGATGAAGAAATGGGGTTTTAGTTTCAAAGTGCCAAGAGACACAGGGAGACACGCTTCCTAAGAAACCTTTTGTCAAGGTGTGACCAACTTTAACTCCTCAGTTTCTGTGGGTGATTGGGTCAAGATTAAGTACCCTGTCAATGTTCCAAAAGGTCTGTCAAAATTTTGTTGCTGTTTTGGATGCTGTTTCTCGTTTTACTGTGAGAGTCAATGGAAAGAACTGGTGGAATCTCTCTAAGATTTAAAAAGTTCCTATGAAGGTTGTTTTGCAAATGGGTCTGGAGACTAGTAACATTGAAGATGTAACGTTTCCAAAGAAGTCTGATGTTCATGTTGATTTGAGATATGTTACTCCACGGAGGAGTGTTAGGACGAGTGTCCAGCTGAAACGTTTAAATCTTTGATTTTAGAATGGTAGGACAAATATCCCATTGAAATGTTTATATGAAATGTTTAGCTTTAATTTTGTTTCTTGTTACTCCATTCTCATGTTTTTGCGTTATCCATTTTTTTCTGTTCTCTTCTCTGTTGTGTTTACACTTATTTTCCTCTTCTTTCTCCTGTTCTTTGGTGCATTTTATTGCTACCATTTCTCTTGTTCTTCTTCTCTTTTCCTTTATGTATTTATGGAAAGAGAGGAGATGTTGTAGTAGTTTCTCCTTAGCATGCTGTTCACCCATTCAGTATTCTAATGATGTCATTGTCATGACAATGGAATGCTATGGTTTGAATCCTAGGAGTTTGTCGGTTCCTGGAAGCTGTGGAGACGAACAGTCAATAAAGTATGTGCTCTTACACTTACCTGTCTGGTGTAATTACTACAAATATCTTCCTGAAGTCCTCCATTAGATTCGACAGTGGTTTTCGACACCACTTCACACCTATGCACCCGGCTTCCCTAGTGTAGGTATCCTTGTTCCTAGGGTATCCATGGGTGTGGTGGTTCTCCAACCTTCTGTCTTCCACAGGGTTTCTTCAGGTTCCACTGGGAAGGGTCCTTCTTTAAAATTGCAACTGCGACTTACCCATTGACTTGAATTGAGCACGCAGTCGTGTTCCCACACTGTACACAGCCTCCGTGGGGTTCCTGGGTACTTACATTGGGTGGTTCTTTGGGTACCCAGCACTTCTACGTCATCTGGGTATAGTCCCGACTTGAGTAGTGGTTGGTATACCACTATTTTAGTATATGGTTTGGTCTCCCCTGGTGACCACAGTGTATTTGTGCTACTTACCTGTTTTCTCTGCAAAGTATTATGTGCACTGTGCACATCTCCAGGTAGGAGATATTTGTATGTGTCAGTTAGTGCCTTATAATAAATAAGTTTTTATAAATACACTGTGTGGTTCTTTTTCACTTAATCTATACCTATAAGATTACGTGCTGGTAAAACAAGCTGCTTTACACTCCTTCTGGACTAAGCCTGAAGGCTGCTCTCACAGCTACCACTTTCAGAGCTTTCTAAGATTGTCTAAGATTACTAAAATCACCATAAGGGTTGTCTGGATTAGTGCATGGTGCCCACTTAGATAAGTGTGCACCACATACTAAGCCAGCTTCTCACATTGGTGGCAGCTGTGGGATTCAAGCCTGCATTGTTTTACCAGCTAATCTTGGTATAGACTATTAGCACGTGTAATACAGCTTAGACCAAGTAAATTGTTCTGAACTTAGGGTTGCGTAGTTAAGGGCCTAGCACAGCCCTTTCTCCAACCTCAGAGTTTAGTGTCCACTAGGGTAGGTAGGTGCAACACCTCACTACACCTAGAACCATGTCTTTAGTAGGGGATACTAGTGTACCCCAGTCTGCCAAGTACAGTGGTCTAAAGTCCTGGGAACTAAGGACCCTGTTTAGCTTTAGAAGTATAAACACAGGTGGCAAACCCACCATTAAGGTGCTCTTAAAGCTGCAACATCAGAATGATGGCCATCCTGTAGGGGCAGAAGAACAGGATAATGTGGGTGGGGATACTCCTGGGGAGGGAGCACTAGTGGTTCCCTCTGATGATCTCAATTCAGAGTATGGGCAGGAAGATTCAAATGATTCCAACATAGTAACCTCTGACCCTTCAGGGGATAATGCAAATGGCACAGAGGACATACCCTTTGTTCCTCCTGGGACGGTCCTGATGAGACCAAGGAGGTCTAGATCCTCTAGAGAATCAAATGCTTCAGGCACTTCCATAGGGACCTCCATGTCTAGTAAGAGGGACAACTCTTTGGAAAGGGAATACCAACTGCTCAAATTTGCTCAAATTTGAGAAAGTCAGAATTAAGCTCAGGGGAGATCAGTTGGCCCTTGACAAAGAGTCCCTGGAAGCACAGACGACTAGGAAGAGATTGGGACTAGAGGCATATGGTGGCAGAAGCAGAGTCCCTAGAATCAGAGAACCAGAATCAGAGAACCTTCTTTTGACAATAGGAACCTGAGCAGGATAGTCTCTCCTTACAAGGAGGGGGGTGGTATCCATAAATGGATCATTGCTTTGGAGAGGGCCGCCAAAATTCAGAGGGTCCCTCAAAAGCAGTAGGTAGCTATCATGTGGCTCTCCTTTGCTAACAAACGTAGAGATAGGCTCCTCACTGTTCGAGAAGAGGATGCAGACAATTACTTCATACTGAAGAGTGCTCTCATAGATGGGGTTGGCTTAACAACTGAACAGTATAGAATTAAGTTCATAGACACCCAGAATGCACACACCCAGGATTGGGTAGACTTTGTAGACAGTGCTATTAAGGCTCTGGAAGGCTGGCTTCATGGAAGCAAGATACAGGACTATTTGATCATGAGAGAGCACATCCTCAATAACTGTCAGAATTAACTTTTGCACCAGTACCTGGTGGACTCTGATCTGACCTCTCCCCAAAAATTGGGAAAGAAGCCAGACAAATAGATCTGCACCAGAATTAAGTATAAGAACCATGGTAATGGAGGTGACCAGAAGAAGCAAGATTCTTCTAAATCCCAGGATAAGGGTGGGGCCAAAAGTAAAGATAAAAAAAGAGTCTTCACAAGGGTCCGAAAAACCTGCATCTGGTGGTGAGTGCCAAAATTCCAAGAAAGTAAAAAAGAAACCTTAGTGTTGTTTATGTATGGTAAAGACCCATTGTACAAGGGATGCTTGTTAGATTATGCTCGCTAGTTGATGTTTTTTTTATGCCAAGTTAACATCAGCTACACCAATTTCCTTTAGACGCCATTTTCCTGCTGTTCGAATCGCAGCGTAGGGAGGAACGGCCTTGAAAATGTTCTGAGTAGTACAAGATACGAGTAGAAGGTTTTTTTTTGTCTTTACGCTGTTCATCTAAATCTGGTTGGAAAATTCCACTGTGGGCGTGTTATTAGTTGCCCATGCAATGCATATAATGTATCTTTATGCTTACAGTTTCTCAGTCCCCTCTGTAACACTCTCTCAAGACTGTGCAGACTTCCCCGCCCCCCCCTCGGAGCGTGTAAAATAAATGATTATTGTTGGTGTATGTTCGCCACTGTTTTCTCTGACTCTTCATTTGGCATGGAAGGCTGAGAGGTGGTCAGAGGTGCCCTGGGTGGCCCTAGTCAGGTCACTTCCTTCATGCTGATTGTCCAAAGGCCAAGGAGTCTCCTATTACCACCTGCTCCCCCTAGCACAAGTACAAGTGGTAGTACAGCAACTAAGGGATTAGTGGGGTCAATCTTGGGTTCTGAGATGGTTTCTGACTTAGTCAGAACTCCAACTCAGGCTGTTTTAGTCTGTGATTGATGGCATAGATCTTGCCACCTTACTGGTAAGTCCCACTAACTTGGGCAAGTACAGACAACAGCCTTTGATCAAAGGAAAAGAAGCAATGGCTTACAGGGGCCAGTGTCACTATGGTGACAGAGAAACTAGTATCCCCTGACCAGATCATACTTGGACAAATGTACCAAGTCACCAACACAAGCAATGTCAGGGTTGACCATTCCTTGGCAGTTGTGACCCTCAGCTGGGGAGGGGTAACTGAACCTAAAAGGGATGTGCTATCTCCAGACCTACCTATAAATTGTCTATTGGACAATGATCTAGATATAGGTGTCTCCGACCAGTAGCTCCCCAGCTGCCTGTCAGTAGCTCTCCTGTGTGCAGCCCAGCCTATTTAGTTAGAAGCTTTTCCTTGGTTGAATTAATATGTAGACCAACATTGGAAGTGTGTATTAAAGAAGAAAAAGTGTGTATTTTTAGAACTCGTAAGCTGATGCTTGAAGAATATCCCAAATATTTAAAATATATATTTAAAGCTGATCTTTGAGGGATAATTCATGTGGCATTTTGTGGGACTTATTACTATTACTACTACCTTGGCACCAGGGACACACAGGGGGAGAGACATTGCAGCTGCTATATATTACCCATGTAGACGCATTCCAAACTGACAAATAATTTTTTATTTACTTTAATGCTGGCATCCAATTCTGATGCACTGAGATGATCACTGCTCGCAATCTCACATATGGTGGCTACTAATGCAATCTTGAGGGATGTGTCACTATTCCATTACTAATATTAGTAGCTCGGGATGATTTTCTTTGAACATAAGTAGCTCCTATCACAGAAAAGGTTGGAGACCCCTTGTCTAGAAACTTCAGCCTGGGCTGAAGTAGAGTTCAGGACTCATGCAGAGATGACGGGTATCTCTGCCAGTGTCTTTGCTGTCGCCAGGGCTCAGGCCAAACAGCTAAGCACTGAAAAGGCCCTGTATCCTAGTAAAATGGACCAGGTGCCTCCCTAGAGAAGGAGTAGGAAGGGTACTGCCTTTTCTCAAACTCCCAGTGAAGATCAGCCTCCTAAGGGACATGATCTCAACCCCTGTGAAGGGTACTGTCAAAGAGGATCTTGGGACTAACCAAGCAGATTTTTTGGGGACAGGGGGATCTTCCAGGGCAGACTTGACTTTAGAGCAGCAGACCTGCTCCGCTATTGAACCCCCTCAGCCAGGAAGCTGCTGCTGAGGAACCAGGGAATATCAGTGGGTCCCATAGGATCTTTTGGAAAGATAGGCTTCTGTACTCAGAAGGTACAGACCCAAACCTGATGCCACCAGGAGGTTGGTAATACTCCAGAGGTTCAGCGGTTTCCTACTCCCCATAGCACAGGATATTCCTCTTGCAGGACACATAGGGCAAAGCAAGACTTGGGACAGGCTTGTCCCTCACTTTCACTTCCCCCATATGGCTGAAGACACCAAGGAGTCTTGTCGCCCTTGTACCACTTGCCAAACCAGTAGTTAGTCAGGTGGCACCACAACTTAGGGTTGGGTAGTTATTATAAGGGGGCACCATAAAGGCCCCCTTAATTCTACTTCAAGTGGTTGGGGACCCCTTTCAAAGGGTAGGGATTGACATTGTTGGTCCCTTTAACCCTTCAACTGCACCTGGGCACAGTTACATCCTAGTGATGGTGGACCATGCTACTAGGTACACAGAAGCTATTCCCCTTAGAACCACTATGCTCCTGTAGTGGCCAGGCCCCTCCTGGGAATCTTTTCCAGGGTGGGCTTCACTAAGGAGTTCTTAACAGAGGTACAAACTTCAGTTCTAGTTACATCACTGCCATGCGGAAAGAGTGTGTAGAAAACTACAGGTTTCTTACACCATACCGTCCACAGTACAATGGGCTGGTTTAAAGGTTCAACAAGACCCTAAAGGGTATGATTATGGGACTCCCATAAAAGCTAAGGCGAAAATGGTATGTCTTCCTACCCTGCCTACTCTATACCTACAGAGAGGTTCCTCATAAGAGGGCTGGCTACAGCCCATTTGAGCTACTGTTTGGACATCAAGTTAGGGGTCCATTATGTCTAGTGAAGGAAGGCTAGGAGCAACCTCTCCAACCTTCTAAACAGGACTATGTCCTTGGCCTGCGTTCACGCATGGCTGAGTACATGAAGAAAGCCAGCAAAAACCTGGAGGCCAGCCAAGACCTCAAAGAAGCTTAGCATGACCAAAAGGCTGTCTTGACTGTTTACCAGGCAGGCCAGAAAGTGTGGGTGTTGGAGCCTGTGGCCCCAGCAGCTCTCCAAGACAAGCGGAGGGGCCCCCACACTATCCTTGAACAAAAAGGTGAGGTCACCTTCTTGGTAGACCTAGGTACTCAAATGAATGCCAGCATTTGTAAAGCGCACAGCTACCTCCGACGGAGGTGTCCCGGCGCTGGGGGCCGTCGGGAAGATTAAGCAAGCTATTGCCCAGAGTCACATGGTGCTAGGCTAACCTACCGCTGGAGCCGGGGATCGCACCGTGAACCCTGTGGTCCGGAGTAAGGCACCCTGGCCGCTGCGCCACACTTCTTCCAAATAGTACCCTGATGATGGGTCAGTAGATGGAGTAGCTTTGGCAGGCAGCCTCAGTGACCAGCAGCAAGCTGATTGCAGACAAGTCCTCAAAAGTACAGACCCATGTTCTCTCCGACACCCAGTCAGACCACCTGGTGTACCCATGAGGCGGATTTCGTGAGTATTTCTCTAAAACAAAAACCGGGCCTCAGTAGGAGCTGAAAAGTGAGTAAAAACGACAACACTGAAATCCACTCCTCTATTCTTATAGATTGTGGATCCACCTACCTACCTTGATGCCAGAGTTTTGCTCATGAGGTAATAGCCAACCAAGATCACAAGTATGTTCACAAAACATGAAACCAAAAAATCCTAAGTGTGTCTTATGTGTTACATGTTGTATGTCATTTTTTTCTTTACAGGTTTAATGAACTGTTTGGGGCTCCAGGTGACTGCACCTGTCTGAGCCAACCATAGATGGTAACCAAACCTAATGGTTTTTTGTTTTTTCAGGACATGTAAATACATGTACCAGATAACCGCTGTAGGCACATTATAGCCACCTTTAATGAGTGTAATCATTTTATAAATAAATAGAAACCCATTTTCTTTAGAAAAACGTGAGTAGGGTTGGGAGTTGTGCCCCGTCCTGAAGAAGGTACACCCGTACCGAAACATGTCGACGCACACCAGAGGTTCTGTCCCTAATTAAGACAGAATACCTCGTCCCTTTGCACATTTTTTAACAGCACCAGCTAGGGGTATTTAATAAAAATCTTTTTACTTCACCCACTAGCCAGGTACTTTTTAACTTATCACTACACCTCCCACTCACATCCAAAACCCTTCACTTGCACTCAACACACACCACACATAGTCTGATTTGTCAACGCTCCCGCGTAGTCGTAGGTCGAAGCGTGCCGCATCCCTTCAGCGGGGTGCGAAGACCCCGATGATGAAGCATGACACCAAGGGGCCTGTTGGTGTGTGAGGGGTATTTTACACAACACTGTGTGCTCCCCCCCTGTTTCCCCCTTTTACACAGGTAGTAGGATTCTTCTTGTTTAGTTACTAGTACCCATGAAGTGGACACAGGTGACAGCCTGCTTGGCAAGAGTTAAGACCATGTCAGGGATTGCATCAGGACAAAGGTCCAAAAGATGCTGGAATTGGGGGTCATTGAGCCTTCAGATAGTCCCTGGGCTAGTCCAGGAGTCCTGGTACCAACACCTTACACCAAGGGTGGAAAAAGAGAGAGGAGGTTTTGTGTGGACTACAGAGGCCTCAATGCAGTCACTAAGACTGATGCCTACAAATCCCTCCACAACATCGGACCCAAATAACTCAACATGAGTCTCCTTCCACGTACCCAAAAGGAACCTCCGCTCCGCCGAACCCGCCCAGGCAGAGACCCCACGCATTTGCAGAACCAGAGCAGGAGGAAGAGCCTTCTACGTCGCAGCCAAGGCCTGGAACGAGCTCCCAGTCAACATCAAACACTTCCCTACTCTGCACACCTTCAGGAAGAACCTCAAGACCTGGCTCTTCAACTGAACCGAAGCTACACCCCCCGCACCTTGAGACAGAGAGGGCAGATTAACTTATAGATACTTTGGCCTCAGCCAAGTCTCTGCTCCGAGTACATTTGACCCAACTGCTGGCAACTGGCAGATCAGACTAGATGAGGATTCCAAGCCAAAAACAGCATTTTCAACCCCCAATGTGCATTATCAATTTATTGTGATGAAAAATGCACCTGCGACAATGCAGAGGTTGGTGAACAAAGTCCTAACAGGTCTGGAAGCCTATAGTGCAGCATATCTAGATGATACTGCTATCTTTAGCTCCACCTGGGAGGATCACCTGGTCCTCCTCAGGAATTTTCTAGAGGCCCTGCAGAAGGCAGGCCTCACTTTCAAGGCCATGAAGAGCCAGATAGGGCAGAGCAAGGTTGTATACTTGGGCCACCTAGTAGGTGGAGGCCAGGTTCAACCATTGGAGAGCAAAATCCAGACTGTTGTGGACTGGATTTTTTCTGCTACTCAGACTCCGATCAGAGCTTTCTAGGGCCTGACTGGGTAATACAGAAGATTTGTAAAGGGATATGTGTCCATAGTGACTCCACTGAATGATCTTACATCCAAGAAAATGCCCAAGAAAGTTCAGTGGACAGTAAGCTGTCAAAAGGCATTTGATAACCTAAAACAGACCATGTGCACTGCTCCCATCCTGCAAAGTCCTGACTACTCTAACACTTCCATTGTCCAGACAGATGAATCTGAGAAAGGGGTAGGGGCTGTGTTATCACAACTAAATGCAGAGGGCCAGGATCAACCAGTAACTTGTATCAGCAGAAGGTAGATCCCCAAGGAGAAACATTGGTCAGCCATTGAGAGGGAGCGCTTTGCTGTGGTCTGGGCCTTGAAGTTGAGGCCATACCCATTTGGCACTCACTTAATTGTTTAGACAGACCACAAGCCCCTCTTATGGACTAAACAGATGAAGGGTGAAAACCTCAAACTTTTGAGGTGGTCCATTTCCCTACAGGGGATGGACTATTCAGTGGAACATAGACCTGGGAGTAACTATGCCAATGCAGATGGACTCTCCAGATATTTCCACTTAGAAAATGAAGGCTCAACTGGGCAAAGTTAGTCTCGTCTCCTTTCGTTTGGGTGGTGGGAGAGGGGGTTGTGTAGGAAAGTAGGATCTGTTTTTATCGTTACCCCCACTTTTTTCCCTGGTGTTATGCTGTTTCTGACTCGTCTGACTGGGATCCTGCTAATCAGGACCTCAGTCTTTGTGCTTTCTCCCCTAAATTGGTTATGGTGAATACCTAGGTACACCTCGGATTGGCTATTGGTGTGCACTTACAAGTCAATAGTATATGGTACTGAGGTACCCAGGGCTCAGGTACACCAGGGGTCCCCAGGTCCCCCATGGGCTGAAGCATGTATTATGCCATCCACGGGAGACCACTCTAACTGACTACAGACCTGCCATTGCAGCCTCTGTAAGCTGGTGCTAGCACCACTTAAGACAGATATAGGTATCTCTATATCTGAGGTCACTGCACCCCTAAAGCAAGCCTTTCAATCCTGAAGGCAGGGTGCTCTGTTCTAAGTGTGAGGGTGCCCTGCATGAGCGGGACACTCCTACAACCTTCGGGTGTCCATTCTCCCCCGGTTGTAAGTACATCAGCCTTTACGATCTATAGAGTGGACATGCGTTATTACGTGATGGCTAACTCTAAACTGGCTGTAACAAACCCTGCCATGTTTGATATCAAACATGTTGGAATCATACCCCCACACGTAAAAGGCGTGGGAGGTAGAAATCCATGCACTGTAAAGCTCCTTCGGGAGGTCCTCAGTGCTCCTAGTTCCAGTCTTCTAGACCCTGACAGCACAACAGGGCTGCTGCCAACCAGAGACACAATTCTACCCTCCTGCTGCAGAGCCAGACTCGAGCTCGGGAAGGCAGGACAATAGGTATCCTGTCACAGGGAGGCATGACCAACTCCCAGATAGGGTTTACTGTACTGGGGCAGGGTGGGAGCGCTTGCCAGCGCCACTAAGTCTGCTTAAGGGGCACATCTGGTGCCCTCTTTGCATAGTCCAGTTCAAACCAGCTAAGGAAGCCGTTGGCTCCCGCTCTGGCGTAAAGGACACAGAGGTATCCTCCCCACAGTCTAACCCATCCTCTGGGAGGGAACCCTGAATCCTCTTAACCCTATCCTTATGTTACTTAAGGGCTTACCTGTGGGTGGGTTCTTAAACTCGTCATGAGACCAGATTAGTTTCAAGACACTACTACATCTTCGACTGTCTGGGCACTCTGGACTTCGATGGAGCTGGCTCTGGGCTCTGAGACTGCAACTGGGAAGGCTCCTGCTGCTCCTGGTCTTGTCGTCCTGTTGTCTGCTGCAAACTCTGTGCCTGTGCTCCATACAGGAACCTTCCAAGGCCTGTGGACATCCAAGACAACTGAAGGAATCTCCCTTGAAGTGAAGAAGTCACTTCCCTGCAGCTGCAGGCACCTCAACAGAGCTAACCAGTCTGCTGATCCTGGGCTCCCACGGACTCTGAAAGGCTCCGTGGTCTTAAACAACCTTAGTAAGCTCTCTAAGTGGTAGCTGTGGAGAACAGCCTTCAGGCTTAGTCCAGAAGTGTAAAGCAGCTTCTTTTACCAATATGTTATCTTATGGTTTAGGTTAAGTGAAAAATAAAACACACTGTGTAGTTATAAAAAATATATTTTTATTATTAACACTCACTAACACATTTCAATATCTCCTACCTGGAGATATACACACAATACTTATGAAATAGAGCACGTAATTAGCACAAATACACAATGGTCTCCAGGGGGAGACCAAACCATATACTTAAATAGTGGAATGCGGCCCATGACTTGAGTCAGGACTGGACCCAGTTAGATGTAGATGAG
Source organism: Lissotriton helveticus (assembly GCF_964261635.1). NCBI lineage: Eukaryota > Metazoa > Chordata > Amphibia > Caudata > Salamandridae > Lissotriton > Lissotriton helveticus. The sequence continues at coordinate 342,851,082 of NC_136071.1, read as the reverse complement.
TCAGGGATTCAAGGAACCACCAAGGTGAGTATCTAGGAGCCCCACGGAGGCAGTGTGCAGAGTGGGAACACAACTGCATGCTCAATACAAGTCAATGGGTAAGTCGCGGTTGCAGTTTTAAAGAAAAAGGACCCTTCCCAGCGGACCCTGAAGACACCCCGTCGAAGATGGAAGGTTGGAGAGTCACCCCAAGCATGGGTACCCCAGGAACCATGATAACTATACCAGGGAAGCAGCGGTTCCGATTAGGGATACACCATAAGTGGCAAAGCAAGATACTACATTGTTTATCAACTGACCCATTTTGGTGTCAATTACTGTCGCACATGACAACAACAGCGCGAACCACTCACTCGCAACTTCTTTGTGGCGTGCACCTGTTCACCTACCTCTGTCTCCTGTCGGAAGGAAGAATCTTGCCTTGCCACTTATGGTGTGACTGATTACTTAAATTATCTGCACACATTGAAGAATCAGTCACGCAGTAGTGCAGGATATTCTTCTTAAGTCCTCATGAATTGCCAATAGACCCCCCAGGGGCTGGAGTAGGCAAGAAACATGTTGGCCTCACATTTTTTAAACTAATAAAGACTGCTCTTTAGGACCATTGTATCCCACATGAGCAACACAGGTTTTAATTAGGTTAGGGACCTCTAATAAAGTTTACTCAAACCCAGCAACACTAAACCTATTTTAATCACCCTTTTCACTACACTACTCCTCACATCCCACAAACTCACACTCATGTAAAGGCATAATCAAAAGATCTCTGGCAAAGAGCCCCTTTGCGGGTGCCCGTCGAACATTGCAGCAGCGGCCGGACGAGGACCATGCCCAGATGATGAAGCATGACACCTCTCAGGGTGTGCGACGGCACTTGCTCCAATTGGAGCATATTCAACTGACCTGACAGCCTATTAGCATTTTGTCCTTGTCCAAGAAACTGCACACCCTTACATCTAAAATATTAGAGGCGGACAGCAGGTTGCACCATTGGTGGTAGGAAGCCAGTCTGAACTCTATTGGCCACAGCGGATTGGGTGAGACGGCAGCTGCAGGGAGACACAGCTGCAGTGGGGAGCAGCAGCTGCAGCCACAGGGCTGCTGAGGAAGCATGCACTCTCTCACCCGCCTAGATCAATGAAGCCCCAAGACATCGTGCAGTCCTGGGCTCATCGTATGTCTTGGCCTGGCCTGTTGTCCCCATGCCGGGAGAGACAGTGAGGCATAGTGCAGCCACCCCTGGAGAGCCTCAAGGGAATACCCTGCCGGTGAGTGTGGAGTGAAGGGCGCGTCGGCCCCAGGGTTGTGACCTGATCTGTGTCGGAGGCCAGGGGCCACATGGGGAACACTTCATGGTCCACCAACTGAAAGGGGCTGGGGGCACCTCGGACCTCTGGGTGTTGCAAGAGGTGTACAGGGATCGCCAACGCAGCTAGTACAGGCCTGGGGCTGGCAGACTGATAGAGAGACATAGAAGATTGGACTGGGAGAGTTGTCACACCCTACAGCCACCCCGTTTTCTCCATTAGGCGTCTTGATTGGCTGGGCTCGCTGGTTGGAGCTTGTGGCCCCTTGAGGACCTCCTGATTGCCCATGCCAGCCCACTGAGCTGGTGGGCATTCTTGACACAGGCGCGTCAAAGAAACGAGGGGGAGACAGATCACCACCCTACAGTTAGACGAGAACAAGAATGGCTATAGACAAGCACCCCTCTGCTCAACAAATTCGCCCAACCCAGTGGCACTTTGCAGATGGCCCCACAGGTGGCAGCACCACCGGAGTCAGACCCCGGCAGAGACCTAGTAGAGACCTGGTGGTGCGGTGAAGGACACCTCCAGGATTTTGACAGCCATTTAACACTCAAGAGGTGCACTGGAGGCCAAGCTTGGAGCGGTGGGGGCAGAAGTGATGCTGCGGCAGCAAGACCTCCGTTAGACAGTCGAGAGAAATTCAAAAGTGCAGGACACAATACCAGTTATGGAAGAAACTATTCAGAGACTGAGATCGGTGTGCAAGGAGCTTGCTGCGAGGGTGGAAAATGCGGAGGGTAGAGCACGTCGGAAAAATATCTGCTTCGTAGGTTTCCCCTAGGATGTGAAGGTGCCTGTTTGGACCAATGGATATGGTCCTTTGTGCCTGCAGATTTCTTATTGTCATGCTTTGTCATAGAAAGGGTTCAGAGGACTCTGGTGCAGAGGTCGCCATCAGACGCACCACCAAGCCTGTGAGTGCCTGTTTTTTTTTTTTTTTTAAGTATGCAGATAAGGATGCCATTCTGCACAGACTCGACACTCCTGTGTATCAGTCACACAAAATCATGACGTTCCTCATTTACACCAAACTGGGTAAGCAGTATTGGAAATCCTATGTGGAGGCTAAAATAAAGTTGTGGGACCTCAATATCCGCTACATACTCCTATCCCCGGCTAAACTCAAGGTGATCTACAAGGAACGCATGATGTTTTTTGAGTCTCGGAGGAGGTATTTCAGTGGGTGGAGGAGAGAGTCTACATCAGGCTCCATATCCCAAGTCATTTGGGGTAGCGGATCTAGTGGGGGGCAGGCCTCCGCTCTAGCCACAGGGTTCCAGTCCCAGGCGACGCCATAGGAATCCCGTGAGATCCTCATGGTGCAACAATCCCGTGAGATCCTCATGGTGCAACAAGAGGCCTGCAATGGAGCCCTGGAGAAAGAGGGAAGCAGAGAGGCTAGGTCCCCGGACCTGAGGGGACTGATGGAACATAAGCCTCCACAGAGGATCCAGGAGATCAACGGTCCTGAATGGAAGGCAGAATCATGGAGCGGCTTGGCAGGCCTGCATGGTCTGGAATCTACCAAGACACGCTTGGAGGAATGTTATAACCCAGACTGATAGCGCTACTCAAGATGTAACTTTACAGTGACCACATATAGATGAATCAACAGCAAAGGCCACAAACACTTAAAGGCGGAGGCCACCCCAATCCTGGTTCTTTGCTTTTTTGGGTTACTTTTTTCTTTTTGTGGTGCATGACCAGGGGCCCGACCTTCAAGTTGGGCACCTTGCGCTTACACTACAGAGTCAGGGAAAGAGGGGTTGGGATATGATTGGGAGTGGCTCTGTCCAGTGTCAGGTGCTGTGTGGAGCGGACTTCCGCGACAGGTACTGCACATTTTTCAAAGTATGAAGAGGGTGAAGTTGGGAAATAGTGGCTTTTGTTATTTGGGTTCATGGCAGATGGAGACCCCCACGCTTATAGCTCCCCAGAATCTGGAGCATGGTAAACCTTACTTTGATGGTTTTAGTTAGCGATGGTTTACAAGCAGAGACAGTCAAGCCTGATCTCCTGGAATAAGAATGGCCTACTCCACAAAATAAAGAAAATAGCAGTATTACACCAAGCCAGATGACTCTCTTAGAGACATTTAATAGGTAACAAAGCTCAGTTCCTGACCCAATATGGTAAACCCAGGACTGCCACACTGGATTCACTAGGGATCTAGGGGAATGCCCTATGTACTGCAGAAAAAATGGACGGACAGACTGAGCAGGTATGTGGGGCGAAAGAACGAGTGCATGGCCTAACATTGACCCTGGTTACTGTCTAGGCCCCACAACCACTGACTGGGTCATCCTTTGACACACTGATGTCACTTAAGAGAAAGCTAAGGGAGCGGCGGACGGTGATCGGGGTGGTGGGACTGTAACGGGGTGGTAGATGAAACACAGAACCGGTATCAAAGGGGAGGGGAGTGCTAGGAGCGCACACTTTTGATGTCGCCGCAATACGTTTTGGGCCCTTGCCTGTCGCGGGTACTTGGGCCTCCCATACCAGTGAGGTACCATTTTTATCGGGAGAACCGGGGGATCGCTGTGTGGTAGGAAATTTGTGTCAGCCCGGTGATGCCACAACTTTCCCACAAAAAAAATGTGCGGTAGGTGATTTTTTTCAGCTAAATTTGAGGTTTGCAGGGGATACCTCCATGGCATCCCCCGGGTGTCTATTTTAAAAAAAATGTATAGGTTTGCTAGGTTTCCCTAGGTGCCGGCAGAGCTAGGGTTCAAATACTACAGCTAGGCATTTTGCAAAAAAATATTTCACTGTCTAAATGGGGTGTGTCCACGTTGCGTTTTGGGCGTTTCCTGTTGCGGGCACTAGGCCTACCCACACAAGTGAGGTACCATTTTTCTCAGAAGACTTTGCAGGGTGAGTGGAATTTTGTGGATCCACGCAAATGCCAGAACTTTCCACCATAGAAAAGTGAGGAAAATGTGTTTGTTTGACAAATTTAAAGGTTTGAAAGGGATTCTGTGTAACAGAACCTGGTGAGAGCCAGTCAAGTCACCCCATCCTGGATTCCCCTCGGTGTCTAGTTTTAAAAAATATAAAGGTTTGCTAGGTTTCCTTAGGTGCCGGCAGAGCTAGGGTTAAAAAACTACAGCTATGCACTTTGCAAAAAAAAGAAAAAAAGGGTCATTTTTCAGTGTGAAAATGTGGTGTGTTCACGTTGCGTTTTGAGCAGTTTCCTGTCATGGGCACAGAGCCTACCCACCCAAGTGAGGTACCATTTTTATCGGGAGACTTAGGGTATCACAGAATTGAGGCCACCGCCTGGAGCTTGACACCCGCTTTGCATACTGCTGCTAACGATGGAGGATTATGGTGACTAATATGAGGAGAAGGAAGATTAAACTTCCCTCCCCACTGATGACCGTTTGTCAAATTTTGTACGTATCCATTTGCAGAGCGGTCTCATGTGGTGGGACCTCTGAGATGTATATTAAGTAACTACAAGTGCATTGCAAACAACCCTCGAGTTGAGGGAAGACTTTTCCGGGCCTCAAGCCCCCAGACCACCAGGGGTTCCTACGCCCGCACTGCAAGGGAGCAAGGGCGCAGAGGGTAGAGGCTTCGATATGGACGCCTTTGGGTGCCTGTAACTGGCCTTTATTCAGTCGCAGCCTTCCTCTGTCCCACAAGCGGACCTCCACCCGACCTCAGCCCCCCCTTCTCCCACTCCTGCCCTCCTTGACGGAGATGACTCCCCCTATGCCTCAGATGGTGACGGGTGTGAGAAGTTGGCCTGATATATAGTGCTCACTATTCTAGTGATCACTGTGTATCATACCAAACAAACCTTATTAATGATTGGTTGTAAGTCAACCTTTCAGACCAGCTATCCTAGTAGCATGGACACGAGCAGTCTTCAGGCTAAACTCTAGAGGGCGTGTTAAGCCAGCTGTTTTACCATCACATATACCCCTTGAACACCAAGTGAAAGGACACCACACAAGTTGTTATGAAAATAAAGGATATTTATTTATAACAAGTCTACCCTGAACTCTTTATGAGTCAGGGAGCTAAGCACAATACAAAACTCTTAGGAAAATACTATAAGTTGCACAATTTACACAAATGCCCGAGGGGCACGAAAAACCATATACACAAAAAGTGGAATGCGAAATGCTAACAGGTAAGTAACCAGATACAGAGGCTTCAGGATCGCTAGGACTACACTACTGAACCCTAAGGTTAGGAGCAGGAGGCCTAGGGAGATCGTGTGCAGAGTGTGCACTCTCACGCGGGATGCAGGAAGAAGTCTATGGATGCTGGATTTCGTAAAGTTAGTGTTATCGGACGAATCAGACTAGTTAGGCTGAAAACGAAAAAGGATCTGGACACTTAGATAGTAAACCTACGTTGGAGCACCGAAATGCTCGAGTTACCTAGCCCAGGGGCTGCGGCTGCATAGGGTTCAAAAGACGTCGGGAATCCTCGTTACAGTCTATGGAGCCTGAAAGAAGAAGTTGCTGGCAGGCGACCAGTGATGAAGTTCGATGGGATCAAGGCCTGGATCGGAGTTGAAGATGACCTGAAAGCAGAGGGGACTCAGTTCTTAATCACTAGCCAGTGATCAGATGGGCACCAGGATGGCACCGGATGAAGTCACCTCGACCAGGTGAGTGGGCGACGCTTGGCTCTGCAGTCTCTCGGACCAGGAGGCGTTGTCGGCGATCAGGATGGAGGGGCGAGCTGTCCCACGAGGGTGTCTTCTGTCGGCGCTGCTGAAACCAGGATTGGAGCAACAAGCCTTGGCAAAGGCAAGCCCACGCGGTGGACTCAAGATGGCGTCTGGAGTGGACCAGGAGGGTCCAGGGTGCTCCTCTGTTGGAGGGGAGCAAGGGCCAGTCTGGAGCAACCAGACCAGCGATGGAAGTGTCGTGGTTCGTCGTCAGGAGGGCTACAAGCCAGCAGGCAAGTGGCCGGGCAACGCGGTGAGCAGCAAACAGCAGAAGGGCCCCACGCAGATCTCGTGGATGCTGGGGGGCTGGACTTCGGTGCTGGAGCTGCTCAGGGTTAGGGCTTCTCGAACCCCAATGCACTTACTCGAGGGTCTCTCGGGGGTCGTTCTGGTGAAGCGTCGTGCAGGTCTTGAAGATGGCCGGTCCCACGGGTCTCGTCGCATCCACGAATCTCAGCTGGGCTGGATGATGTAGGTAGGGGTCAGAGATGGCAGGGAATCCGGGTCTCGTCGAGCTGGGCAGTCTTGATCCTGAGGATGGACTTACAGCAAACCGTAAGAGCTTCGATGGTGCCTGCTGGTGCAGGGTGGCTACTCCTTAGCCACAAGGGAGAGTCTTCAGAAGAGTCAAGAGTTCCTTTCGTGGAAAGTAGTTTCAAGATTCAAGATTATCTAATTTGGGAAGGGGGCCTGCTCCTACCTTTATACTAAGAAAAGGGGCTGGCACGCGACTAAGTCCTGCCCTATGGGTGGGACTAAGAGGGGGGTGGTTACACCCCTCTCCTTTGTCCGGTCTCTCCCCAGCTCAGGGGCTGGTGTGTCCCAGGAACTGGTTTGAGCCGGCATATGCACAGTGAGCCACTTGCAGTCACCTTCCTTTCAGCCCTGCCTACCTGGGATACACAAAATCCTGTCTGGGATGGTGCTAGCACCGCCCCTGACAGGAAACCCTTTGTCCAGGCCTCCGTTGCTGGAAGGACTCCCAGCAGCAGGAGGGCAGACTTGTGTCTCGGTGGCAGCATCCATTTTTGTGGAGCTGAGGCTATGTCTGACTTTAACCGGGATTCACAGTTACATACATGTCGTGTCCCTCTAGAAGGGTGGAATGCTAACCCCGTCGCCAGAATTGGCGAGGGGTTAGTATTCCAATTCGTATGACACCTTACTCGACATGTTTTGATAAAGCTATACCAAAGTTAGCATTTAACCGCGAGGATTATAATGCACTTAAGAGTATATGGTATAGCGTTATCATGGAACAGCTATTTGGACTTGGTTCCGCAAGCTGCAAACGGGCTCAGCTCATGCCAGAGCACCATCACACATAATTCCAAGCACTCTGCCTTCAGGATTGATAAGGCCTGCCATAGGAGTGACTGATAGGAATATATGTGTCCATTTTAGGGTTAGATATAGGAGTACTATATCTAAAGCAAAGGGTGTTTACACCACCTTGCCCCAGCTGTCGTGCAGCCAGTTGTGTCTGTTTGGGTGGCCAGCCAGGGGTGGCATAATACATGCTTCAGCCCCTGGTAGGCCCTGGGTACACCTATGCCCTGGATACCTAAGGTATGCTGTACAGGGACTGATAAGGTGGCCCAGTACCAATTGGTAAAATGCACCTAAGGTACATGGTTGTAATTTAGAGAGAGAACAGCTAGGCTGTGGGTCTGATTAGCAGGCCCACAGCCAGGGAAAGTCGTAAATCAGTGAAGCAAAAAGGAAAAATCTGGGGTGGCCATGGGATTGCAGACCCCACTCTCCTACAACGGGGACACCAGCAGGCCCTGGAGGCACTCGAATAATCCTACCCCCAATGACGCAGAGACAACCAGCCCCCCCCCTCCTTCATGGGCTCGGATATGCTTGGCCCCGATGACCTGGTCCACCCCAGGTCAGCGGAATGGTTCCCAGCACCGATTGTGGCTTCATACACTGCAGTGAGACTAAGGAAACCGTTCGATAAGGAAGTTAGGAACTGTTGTCGCATGGAGTGCCCTCGATCTGCGCTGGAGGAGAAGGTAGCCCACAGCCCGGAAATTGATTGTAAGATAGTACCTCTCCAGGCCAAATTTGTCGAAGGCCGAAGAGGGGCATCAACAGTCCTGGCGATCATGCCAAGACAAACTCTTGGATGTCGCCGGACCCATCAAAAATTCTTAATGTGGCTGAAGATACGAAAAATAGGGGTCTTTGATTTTTCCAGACGCCTTATCTAGTTGGGACCAGAGGGCCATCATCCTATTAGAGAACTCAAACTGTGTGATTGCCACAGAGTGCTGCATATCACTGTTGATCAAGATTGACTCTGGGAACTATCCTCCTCTGAGGTTGGCCTGGTAGCGGATGGTAGCTTGCTGGAGACCCATTCATCAAAGAATTGGGTACATTCGTAAATACTTTTACTTCCCTTGACGAGGCCCTGACATCTATTCTGCGCATTTTCATGCCCCGTGTTTTTGCTGGAGACGGTCGTGGTAGGGGGCAATTGACAAACCGTGCAGGATACCTAGCCTCCTCTCAAGGGAACAACCGGCCGCTGAGGAAACTGGCAGGACCCAGCCAGGTTTGGCAATTTCTATGCCACCAGAACCTATCCTTGAAGGAGAGGCGCAAAAAGCAGGGGCAACAGCTTCTATGGCTCCAACCAAGTTGAGTGTGCAAGATCTCAAGGGGATCCATCTGGGGGGTAAATTGGGGGGACTATGCCCACAATTGGTCGACTATCACCACGCTGCATGGGTTCTTCAGAACATAAGAGGTTTCCACAGAGTTTTCGGACTCCCTAAAACAATCAGTACGTCCAACTCCTCTAGTTTATTCTCCAGATCAGTCAGCGCTGGTGGAGGCCGAATTTCAACAACTAGTTATGAGAGGGGCGATTGCCAAAACTTCACTCCATCCGTACCGGTTTCTCAGCAACCTTTTCGTAGTGGAGAAGAGAGACGGAGGTCACCGTCCCGTAATCAATCTGAGGGAATTCAATGAGTGGCTGGTTTACTGCCACTTCAAGATGGAAGGCATCTATCTCCTCAGGGATCTCCTGCTGGCCAACCATTGGATAATCAGTCTTGACCTCAAGAATGCCTACCTCAAAGTCCGGATTTTTCCTTCCCACAGACGTTTCCTCCAGTTCCAATGGAACTTCCAGGTCTACGAATTCACTTCCCTTCCTGTCGGTTTGTCATACGCTCCCTTGTGCTTCAACAAGGTGATGAAGCCAGTCATCAAGCACTTACCGGCCCGTGGGGTCAGACTGATAGTGTAAGTGGACGATATTCTGATCATGGACCAATGTCCTGTACTTCTATCTCATCACCTGCAGATGACGATAACGTTGTTGGAATTCCTGGATTTTGTCAACAAGGAGAAATCCTCTCTGATTCCTTCTAAGTCTATCCAATTCCTGGGATTTGCGGTGGACTCGGTCGCAGCCACCCTCAATCTTCCGTCAAGCAAACTGTCAAAAATCAAACACGAGTTGAGGAGGACAGTGACTAAATATTATATCTCTCTCCGATATCTGGCACGGATTGTGGGTCTTCTTTCATCGTCAATCCAGGCAATATTTCCAGGACCCTTATACTACAGGGCACTGCAACAACTGAAAATATCCAGTCTGCGGAAGGGCCTCAGTTACTCCCTCTCATGGAGGAGGCACGGGAGGAACTGCAATGGTGTATTGCCCATGTGGAGGCTTGGAATGGTCATGCCATTTTTGGGTCCCAACCTGAATTGGTGATAGGATCGGACTGTAGCGGCTAGGGAGCTCGTTTTGGGGAATTCTACACAGGAGGAAAATGGTCCACTGTAGAAAAATGCCTTCATATAAACTGCTTGGAATTAATGGCAGGATCCTTCACAGTGAAATGTTGGACCAAAAACAAGGCCTAGCTGGGTGGAACACACTGGAGAGAGGAGAGACAGACTTCCCCAGTATATTTCAAAGGGTGCTATATTTCATTTGACAGATTATAAGAAAAGGGTCTGGGCACATCTCAGGAAAGTGCTGGGGCTGAAAAGGGAATCAAAGAGTAGGGCTGAAAAGGGAATCATAAAGAATAGGGCTGAGACCCTGGGCTAAACATTTGATACACATCACTGTGGCTGACATCCAGATGTGAACTCTAGTCATTCCCATGGCCTGTGTTGCGGGGCTTTCAGCTGTAGAGCCACTCCTGCTGTGAAAGACTGCTTTCAAGCGGGAGAGGGCAGAGTAGTGGGCATATCAAAAGGAAGCAGACTCCAACAAAGGTCAAAGACTCAGACTCTAAATCACATTTGGTGTCAGCAAATGGATTATAAGAAGGGGAGGTTGAGACCCCAAACATTGTCAACTATCAAGCAGCCAATCAGGCTGTGTGAGGAGGAGAAGGTCTGCAAGATTTCAGCCTGTGACCAGGACTGGGGCCAAGGCCTCCTAGTCTCCCTGCTGGGTGAGGGAACATCACCCAGGAGATCCAGGACCGCCTAGCCTGGAGCACCAGAGGAGGGTTTTAGAGTGAGCGCGGTCCAGTGGGGAATCTTGTTGAGTGGATTCCCTGTGCAAAGTGTGAGGAACGGCTGTGGCATTGATCGGACTCTGGAATCTCTGAATGCTGCATGCCTGGGCCACCTGCAGGTAAACAGCTGTTGCCAATCCGGTGCCCACAGCAGGGGGTGCACTCAGGAATTCCGGGTGCTCAGATCCTGCAATGTTGGTAAGAATAAATTCGAGCCAAGTCGGCCCCACCCTCCCAACCTCCCCCGGGGGAACTTGCTTGCTCGATAGCGCTTTGACGCTGGAACACTTTTGACTTTACTATAGAGTAGGGGTGGACTCAAGACTACTATTGGGGCTTACCATGGATGTTGCTTAAAGTTGAATAGGGAATTTGTAGGTGTTTCTTATGCCTTTCTGAGGCACCAAAAATTGACTTACAATTTGACTCCTGTAACCGTATCAAAAACCTTCCCTCTTTCTCTTTGAGGGTTTTAGTGGAAAAGGTGTAACGTATCATGCAATACTTAGCTTTAGGATTAGGATAGAGGCAATGCATACACTTTTTGTGAGGGTCCTCATAGTTCAGCCTTTTCTTGACGCAAGACTCACAAGGGACTTATGTGACTTAAAAAAAAAACATCAGACATGGTCTGTAGTTAAAGATGGTAAATTCATAAAAGTGTGGAAAAATCTTCACTGACTATCAGCAGTTCAGTTTGAAAAAAGTCAGTAATCTGGGAAAGATTGAGCAGAGCTCAGGGGGGATCTCTTCATACACGACAGGCGGAGTAATCTGAAGTAGGGTAGCCTCTGGGGGACAGGTGTTTTAAGAGTTAACTCTTTATTGGTTGGACTTTAGTTCTTTCAAAAAATAATGTGTATAGGCTAATGGTGTGAATATGTACAAGCTTTGCAGACTCCATTTAGCATTGCAAATGCTCACTATGATTACCATGGACCTCTCAGACAACAGGGATGATTCAAGCGTGTGAATCTATGCAAGATCCAAGTTTGGCAAACACGCTTACCAACTGGAAAATTAAAATCGACCTCAGGAGGAGGCGTGGTCAAGATGTGAAGGGAGCAAGATGCAATTCTTCACTGCCCCTATGACCCTTCTGCACAAAATCTATCTACAGCCGCTTTTTCAGCAAGTAGACAGAAGGATCGTATGAGTATCTACCTTGAGAAATCCGTGAATACCATAGGAACACAGAAAACTGTTGAATGGGTGAGGCTTCACAGCAAACCTGTGAAAGAGCTGGTGCAGTATAAAAGGCAGTCATCTGATACAGAGGGTGTACTGGGGATGCTTTCAAGCACAAAGGCCTGAGGAGCCATCGCCCAGCACACCGAACAGTGGCAAAATGGCAGATAGGTACTCAACAGATGGAAGAGCTGCTATGCTCAATCAGAGAAGCTGTTAGGGCACAGAGAGCTACCATTGGTCGCATGAGACATCGCACGGCAGCCGCATGCTTGCAAATGGAGCAGTTCTACAATGTCAATGGTAGCAGCAACAATCCTGCAGAAGTACAGAAGCTTCAGGAGAGAAAGCATCAGACCCATGGAGGCAGCCAAGAGGTTGGAAGGGAGGGCAGAGGCACAGGAAGACACCTGGTGGGGCACACTACCATATTAATGCATGCCACATTTTAGGGTGACAGAAAATGTCAGGCAGGAAGCCCCTGTAGGACTCAGAAAAGATGACTGATGGTGCACGTGAGTGCTATTTTGGCATCTTTGGAATCATATGTAAAACGGTGAGGAAAAACTTACAGGAGGAAGCCAAAACTGAATGAGAAGTGGAAATCATTTGGGGAGATCACAGTGGGGAAAGAGTCACCTTAACTCTTGTTGCCAGAGGGGGCACTGAAGCTGATGCCAAACAGGATACTGAAGTGAGGTATGCCAAGTTGAAGACACACCTGTAGCTACTTTCCTAAAGTCATGAATGTGTAGGACATGTATTATGCAGACAATCTAATTAGAGGCACTAGAAAATGCCCCAACAACTTCGGCAATCGTGGAATATAACCTGGGAGGACTAGTTCTCTGCTCAAAATTTTTATATTTTTGGTCAATGGCATATTAATTTCCCGAATTTTTGGCACATTATCCCTGCGCTCCTGGGGGACGGCATCATGCGACTCTGCCCAGGTGTCGTCTGCGCACGTGACGTCAGCGAGGTCACATAAGTCACACTCCGGCGAGCCTACATCAGTTTTCTTTGAAGAACTTGTCCGCACCACAACGCGGAGCCATCAGACAAACTGTGGGAGCATGGGAACAGTGTGCAAAAGAGCAGAAAAAGAAGAAGGTGACGAACAACACCATAAAGAGCAGTGCCACACAGCGATACTCAAAGGCAGGAAAAGAAGAAAGAACAGAGCACAGCCCTGAGCAGCCACCCTGCCAGCATATAGACAGTTCCCCCCCTTGAGACAAGGAACACATGCAAAATGTCATGACATGTAGCAGGATTAGAACCTCAACCAAGAACAACGATGGGGAACCAGTTCCAAGACCAACAGGGAATGAAAAGCATCCAAGGCAACCCCAGCACAGAGTGCGACAACCCCCCAAAGGAGCAAGGGCAAGGCACGGCCAGATGACCTCAATCCACAGGTTGGTAGAGGAGGGGCCAGGACCCTCGGGAACAAAGAGGGAGGAAGGGGAGGGACGAGAGTCAAAGCAAGCCTCAATCCAAGAGCAACCAGAGCAGAGGGGCACAGGAGTACCTACAGACCCTTCCTCCAAAGTGGCAAAGAGGAGGAAAGGTACAAGAAACAAGACAAACCCCCCCTGTCAAAAGAACGAAAGAATGCACTCACAGAAGACCTAGCCACCCACGGGGAGGCGAGTGCAGCAGGCCAAGCCAAAAGGTCCTCGCAGAACGGGGAGGAAGGGCGGGCCGTGAAGGAATCTGCAGCTAGAATCATCTCTACCAGATACATCGTTACCGAAGGTAAGTAACTTGTACATCTGCTAGAGACTACTAGCCGCAGATTCCTTAACGTAGACTAGATACCCTAGCCATACCCATGGGGAAAGGAGGGCCTGCGAAACGACCCCACCAGCCTGGACATAACAGAGGGTACCACAGGCGACCAGTCCAACGGACAGGGCGAGAAGCCCCGTCCCCCCCAGGCAAGGGGAACCCCACATGCAGAACACCACCGACCCCAGAGGGGTGTGAGAAGATGAATGGAGAAAGAGAAAGCCTGTTCACACTCAACAGGAAACGAGGGCAAAGACAGGGGAGGCCGAAGCACCACATGCCCCTACAAGGCAACAGAACCTCCAGCCAATGCCAAGGCAAGGAAGAGGAAGAAGAAAAGCCTAGAGGGCCCAAGGTGACTAAAGAAAAGAAGGCGAGCCCACCACAGTCGGAAGTCAACAGACTAGACAGAGCGGCACCGGCAGCAAGAAGCAGCTGGAAGCAGGAAGAACAGTCCGGGCAGGCTACTCCTGAAGAAGGAAAAATACAAAACCATCACAGCCTCCAGGACAGGAGCATGAAGGCGGGGAAATGCCCGGACACACCACCACGAGGGGTCCGCGCACATGACCTAAGAAGCAGAACCAGAACCACAACACCAGGCCGCAGAGACAAGGCCAGACCTGGCGAACAGGGCTGCGACCCCGGAGAAGGACACCCGGAACGCACCCAAGGCATGCCAATCCAGCAAGGGAATCGCATCTGCAACATACATAAACACCATGGAGAGCAGAGGCCCGAAGGCGACCACAACTCCCTAGCACAACGCAAGCTATATAACAGCTACCACTACCCAACATAGGGTACGTTAAGTCCCAAGACATGGGAAGCCTCTTTGGAAGAAACTTCCGCAGCAGAGGACAACCGAAAGAGCCACGGGGAAAAAAACTCCGCAGAGGCTTGTCCAGCAGCCCAAGAGAAAAAACAGAAGGCCTAATCTCAAGGCCAATCTGTGCAGATAACTCAAGCAAAAAACACACAGTCAAAAAAGGGCCATCCAGAAGTCAACAAAACCATGGTCTCAGCAAGGAAGAATCGAGTGGCCATAAAACACACAGAACAACAAGGGTGACCTACCAAAAGGAAGCCCAAGAACCAGATCAACTCACCAGTCACTGAGGGGGAGAAGGAGGAGGACGAAGCCCTGCCAAGAACCTCTGGATGGCCGAGTCTGTCGGGGCATGGAATAACAGAGTGCCATCGAAGGGAAGATCAACCAGCCATTCTCTAACATTTTCCGGGAACACACCATCCCGAAGCCAAGCATGGTGGCGAAGGGCCACCGAAGAAGCCATGGCACGAACCAGCAACTCCGATATGTCCAGAGAGGAGCAAAGAATTAATGCCGCTAGCTCCCGGCCATCAAACGCATGGTCAACCTGAACAGTCTCCTGTGAAGAGACGGACCCCAAGGACTCGGCCGAGTCCCACAAACAAGAGGTGGCCCTAGCCAACACACATAAGGTGTTGAGGGCCTGCAGAGCAGCGCTGGTCAAGGCGAACATGTTGCGCCCCCAAGAGTCCAGCCAGCGGGCCTCCCGGGACGGCAGAGACAACAGTGGCGGCAAGAGGGAAAGGCACTCCACAAAAGTGGGCTGGAGGCAGAGGGGTGGAGGCAAAGAACACGCCGGGTCACGCGGTGCTGGAAGGTGCCAGTGGTGTTGGGGCAACGGGTCCACTGTGGCGGGACGCCCCCAAGTCCCCATCAGGGAAGAAAGGAGCGAACCTTCAAAAGGAAGCAGCAGCTCCCTCCTACCAGAGCCCTGGTGGAGAACCTCCAGCAGATGATCCGCAGGAAAATGGGCAACCGGATCACCCATGCGCAAAATACCCACAGCCGTGGACACAGCGCGAGCGAAGGCCGCACCCACCTCTGTATTGCCTCGTGGTGGAGAAAGCAGCTCCTCCGTGGGCGACAGCTGCAAACTAAGGTGGCCGTCCCCGAAACCAAGCAGGGCAGGCAAAGGCCAGGCTTGAAAAGTAGACGGAGGGACCGAGGAGTGGGAGACCTGTTGCTCCTCCGGCGAAAACCGCGGACTTGGGAATGGCGGGGAGCCGCCTTTTGATGACGCCGGGGAAAAAGCCACCACGCGGCGGCCATCTCCGGTGAGGACGACACCAGCAGGCACCCAACCTCCGGAGAAGAGGGAGCGTCCGAAGACGAGTCCGGACTCGATGCCTGTCCGGCACCATAAAGTCCGCCGCCTGAGGTAGGAGGTCATCACTGTCCGGCACCAAAGGGGAAGCCGGACAGGCCTCCCCCACGTCACACAGCGCCGGGGACCAGAGCTGGGCCGGAGCCAAAGTGGCCATGGGACGGCGCCGACTCGACCTTCGACGAGGCAGCCACCTTCGTGGAGGGACGAGAGGACCTGGGGAGTGACAAGGAGACCTCCGCCAGCCTCGACCCAGAATGGGGCGGAGAGGTCCGCCGACCCATGTGGCTCTGCCAAGGCCGATTCAGCCTCCGACTCAACCTCCGACTCGGCAGCCTTCTGCGTGGAGGGTAGAGAGGGGCCCGGAGGGGGACGAGAGGACCCTTTCCAGCCTCGACCCATAGTGGGACAAGAGAGGTACACTGGCCCCGGTGGCGCTGCCAGGGCCAGCAGCTGCCAGCGCCGTAGCGGCGTCACCTCAGCCGTAGACAAGGCCGCCGTCTGTCCAGAGGGCCGAGAGGGGCTCGGGGATGCGACCGAGCCCCGGCGACACCACAGGGACTCCCGCGGGAGTTTGAGGTGAGGGAGAGGCGCCGTGGTCCGAATGAGGGACCCCCAAAGGGCAGCACCCCAACGGCACCACACCCGCGCCAGGGTTGGAGCCGCTGGCGACATCACGGAGGGCCTGCGCAAAGCAAGGGATCCCCTGAAGTCCCAGGAGGGGAAGGAGGAGGAGGAGAAGCCAGCGAGGCCTGCAAAGCCGCCGCATATGTCTCCATCTGGGCTCTCGATGCCCCATCACCGGGAAACGGTGGATAGGAGGATGAAACGCGGGGCCTCATCACCCGCGGAGAGCCCATGCCCCCAACAGGCTGGAACCCAGCCCCCGGGGTCAAACTGGGACACTTACCCACCGGGTAGCGAGGCTCATGCGGCATAGGAGAGGGATGAGGACGACAATGGCCTAAAGAAAACCTTCCCAGAAGCTGATCGAGGGGATGAAGCAGACCGGGAGAGACGTGCCAAAAGCAGTTTCATTCGGCGCTCCAGCCGCGACTTCAGCTTCAACTGTTGGCACACCTCAAAATCAGTGGAGCCGTGATCTTCCCCCAAACACCACATGCAAAAGAGGTGAGGGTCCATCGCCGACATAAGGCGTCCACATGACGTGCAAATATTACACACACTAACCATTGCACTGTACTACCTCGCTCCACATGACGGGTACCGCATATAATTGCGCCACATGGAACGTCCGAGGGCTCAATACACCGCAGAAAATCAGGGAAGTACTGGCACAACTAGATAGGTACAATGTGAAAATTGCGCTGTTACAGGAAACTCATCTAACTAAGACAACCGAAGACAATGTGGCTAGAAAATGGGCGTCCTATAGATTAGCATATTCCTACTCTTCATGTGCGAGGGGGGTCCTCATTTTAATAAAAAGGGGAGTAGTATTCACAGCGCTACAATCCAGCACAGACCAGGAGTGGCGGTGGGCAATGGTGTTTGGAAAACTGGGGAATGTCTTAGTAACAATTATCAGCCTTTATGGCCCGGTAGTAGATTACATTACCACATACCAGAATATGTTTAGGGTGTTGCACACGTGGCCCGAAACAGTAATCATATGGGGAGGAGATCTCAATACACATCTAGATCCCAAAATAGATAAATCTAACCCGCAGGGTGCCCGGATGGTCAAAGTTGCAGGTTGTATCAGGGATGGCATGCTGGAGTTTGGGCTGGTGGATGCTTGGAGACAACGACACAAGGGGGTACTAGCTGGCACACATATAACACCTTCGACAAATGGTTGGTCTATACTAGATTATTGGTTACTGAGTGAGGGAGCAGCTGCGTGGGTGGTAGACGTCCACAATCTCCCGAGAACGCTTTCAGACCATAATCCGGTGTTCCTCACCCTGACCATTCCCCATAACCCGCACAAACCATTCACGTGGCGATTCCGAGCGGAATCATTACTAGACCCAACATATGCGGACGCCATAAAAACTGCCATCCTTCAATACTTTGAGTCGAATGTAGGGTCCGTGAAGAGTCAAGAGATACTTTGGGAAGCCTTCAAAGCTACCATTAGGGGCACATGAATTAGCACATCGGCGGTAATCTTAAAAGACTTACGAAGTACACTAAACACGATAGAAAGGAAACTGCACGAGCTAGAAACCAAGTATGATAACGCGCCATCTACAGACATACTAGCTAGCATACACGAGTGTATTGACGAGTATAATGCATTGGCAGAGACGGAGGTGAAATACCTTTCGAAACGATATGTTGCCAGGAGATCTGGCGAGGGGGGTAGACCGGGCAGAACTCTGGCCGTCAGATTTAAGTGCAGGGCATGCCAAATTCCAGTGGAGCGCATTGTTGATACAGACAGGCAGACGCATTACTCTTCCACTGCAATAGTGGAACAATTCCGACAATTTTACGAAACGCTTTACACTTCACAGGGCACGGTGGACGACCAGGCTATGACTAACTACTTAGACGACAAAGCTTGTGCGTGGCTATCCGATGTTCATCGAAAGTACCTTAGCCTACTGATAGACGTGGAGGATGTGAAAGATGCCATTCGGGCACTCCCGAATGGAAAAGCCCCCGGTCCTGACGGCAGAATTTTATATAGCGTACTCTGGCATTCTAGCTCCCCACCTTTTGGGGATGTACGCAGAGGCGAATGAGACTGGTCGGCTGCCCTCATCTATGCATTGATAATCACTCTTCTGAAAAAAGACAAACCGTCTGAACGCCGTGAATCATACCGCCTGCTATCTCTTATAAATCTAGACGCTAAGATACTGGCGAAAATTCTCGCTACAAAGCTACAACCCCTCATGCCACTGTTAGTACTGCCCGACCAAGCAGGGTTCATTCCGGATCGCTCAACGTCCCTCAACCTGCGCACCATTTTTGCCATGTTGCATGTACTTAACCCCAACTTACCGGCCGTGGCGGTATTATTGGATGCCGCTAAAGCATTCGATTCCATAGAATGGCAGTACATGATGCACATACTGCGCCGGATGGGGTTCCCCCAATCTTCCTAGGATGGATCCAGATTTTGTACACTGATCCGTCAACGAGGGTCCGCGTGGGAGGTGACACTTCTGAACCATTTGCCGTTGGTAGGGGTACACGCCAGGGTTTCCCACTCTCCCCGCTCCTATTTGCCATCGTGTTGGAGCCCCTGGCATTTCAAATTCGGCAACTACACAGAGCGGCTGCACTTAATTTCAACAAGAGACCGGTCGGGATCTCCATGTACGCGGATGATATGGTCCTATATGTCCGCGAACCGCAGCAGTTCCTGTCCCCTATCCTCCAAGAATATGTTAAGTTTGGCCTTTTCTCGGGTCTCACTATAAACTGTGACAAATCCGTCATTATTCCGCTGACGACAACAACAAAGCCTCCTACAGTTGAATACCCACTGGTATGGTCTGCGGACCCCGTTAAATACTTAGGGGTGTGGATCCATAGAGATCCCGGAGTGGTTATTACTGACAACTACGGTGCGGCCTATGCAGCACTAGTCGCGCAAGTAGACCAATGGCAACGTCTCCCGCTGTCTTTGGCGGATCGGATTTCAATCATAAAAATGGTGGTTTTGCCGAATTTTTTTTACTTATTTTCCAATGTGCCGGTTCCGCTGACTAAGCATTTTTTTAAAACTCTTCAGACCCAGCTGCTGCGACTTGTCTGGGGAACCAAGCAAGCAAGAATCAGTTGGCGCACATTCACGCTGACATACGAGAAAGGGGGGTTTAATGCACCGGATTTCTATGTATATTACCTGTGTTGTCAGGCACAATACGCATACTATTGGTATAAGCTGCACAACTTCATTGCGCACGTGGCGGTAGAGGAAGGTGACGCTCACCCTGTCCCCTTGCGAGGTATCATTACACATACCAACAGACACACTCCAAAGGCTGAGATCAACACGCTGGATGTCACAGTGGCAGCCTGGCAGGCGATTGGTAGCCGCACGAACAGACTTCCCTTATATGCGCCTGCGATGCCGATCGAGGGACATGCTGCACTGTCGGCAGCTCATGACAGAGGTTCCGTCCTGGCACTGCGCGAAGCGGGCATCGCACACATGAGTGACTTATACCCGGATGGCACATACCTCACGGGGGAGGATTTATCTTACATACGCAACCCTACACTACTATTCCAATTCACTTGCTAAAGACTGAGAAGGGCGATAGGGGTACACTACACTAACTTCCCAGAGGAACCGGAGACACAGTCGGCTTTACAACTGATAATCACAGCTTCAACGAGAAAGAAACTAGTCACCAAGTTATATCAGGCTGTACAGAAAGACACTCCACACAACACTGCCGCCAGTCTAACACGCTGGAATAATGAGATTGATCCCTGTATCACAGAGGAGGACTGGGCGAAAATATGCTCGATAACAGGGAGATTAACATCTAACAGCAATCTCCGTATCATACACCTAAAATTCCTGCACCAAACATACCACACTCCTCACAGGCTGTGGAAGATAGGCCTTAGGGCAACTGATAATTGCAAAAGATGTAATGTGAGAGATGCTGGATTCCTGCATCTGGCATGGCAGTGTGGACTGGGAGTACTGGGAAAGGGTGATAGCTCTTCTGACAGTAATGTCGGGGGTAACATTACAAAATATACCGTCGCTGTGTCTACTGGCTCATGCTCCGCAGCTTATGGGCAGGATAGGGAGGTTTGTTCAAGTGGCCATACTCTTGGCAAAGCGATGCATTCTGTTCACGTGGGACAGTAGGAGGAACCCCAAAGCAGAAAAATGGTTGAAGGATATGGTATATTGCAGGGACCAGCTGTAGGTGTATGCCGAAGAGCTCCAGCTTTCTTCTAAACCCAAGGACATCTGGGCCCCTCTGAGGGAGTACTTACTGACTTGCAGTGAAACTGGTTTCTGAATGAGCTTGGCGGATAATGTTGATGAGGTCTGAGAAGTTCGTACCGCATGTTGGGGGTGGGATCACTCTGCATTGTTGGAGAAGGGAGACTACTGCAAACTATGGCACTTGAGTTTCTTTGACACTATTTGTGGTGCTTGTACCTTTATACCAATTACTTTGACCTTGGGCTTTGTTTTGTTAAAGTTAACTATAGATTACTCAGCTGCTATTTGATGTCTGAAAATGCATATGATGTATGGATATGAGATGCTGAATAAAAATGTTTACAAATAAAAAAAAATAAAAAATAAAAAAAAAGTCTTAAAGCCCGAAGGCATTCGCACACTGTTCCACACAGATAATCACAATAGTGAAAGAAAAGGGGCCTAAAGCGGCCCGGAGCATAGACCGGATCCGCGTTGCACGCATAAAAAAGAAAAAACTGACGTAGGCGCGCCGGGGTGGGACTTATGTGACCTCGCTGACGTCAAGTGCGCGGACGATGCCTGGGCGTAGTCGCGTGATGCGTACCTCCGGCGCGCAGGGATGGTGTGGCAAAAAAAGTTTTTCCGGATCCAGTCTCACGCCTGGGGATAATTCTACGTGAAGGAATCTGCGGCTAGTAGTCTCTATCAGACATTAAATGTACAGCATAATTTAGCCTACCCCGCCTCATAATTTGGTCTTCCGCGCCCACATAATTCCAGTGGCCCTGGTTACACCTGAAAGTTCACTTGAAAAGACTCTGGACCATCAGACTTGAGATCAGAATGTGAATCTATGAAAGATACCCCAATACTGGATAAGTGAGAGTTTCTTGATGGCACCACACTCAAAGCCACAAAGTCCAGAATGGTCAAAAGAACCACATGCTCAAACACTAGGGAGTGGAAGAGTTGAATGTATGTAACTCGTTTTCAATACTTCTGTTTTCTGCTATGCAGGATGATTACAAATATACTAATTTGGCATACGAGGTCATGTTGGCCAAGAACCCATTGGCCTTCCGAATCAAAAGGGGCCATCTATAGCAGATTTGAGCAATGTCTCTTAGCAAGACTCAATCAATCAATCAGGAGTTTGTTAAAGCGAGACTACTCACCCGTAAGGGTCTCAAGGCGCTAGGGATGGGGGGGTGCTGGTTCCATTCCATCAAGGAGGGGGTCTGTCGAAGAGCCAGGTTTTGAGGTTTCTTGCGAAGAAGGGGAGCGATGTTGTCTGTCTGAGGTGGAGCGGAAGGGCGTTCCATGCTTTGGCCGCGAGGAAGGAGAAGGAGCGGCCTCCCGATCTGGTCTTTCTGGTTCGGGGGACCACGGCGTAGGAGAGCTGGACTGATCGTAGGGTCCTTTCGGGTGCGTGGAATTTGAGACGGCTGTTCAGGTATGCTGGTCCGGTGCCGTGGAGGGCCTTGTGTGCGTGGGTGAGCATCTTAAAGGTGATTCTCGCCTCGAGTGGAGTATGCGCAGGTGCTGGGAGATGTGGCAGTGTTTTGGCAGGTTGAGGACCAGTCTTGCGGCGGCGTTCTGGATGTTTTGTCAATTGTTATAACAGATAGCTTCTGTTAAAGAAGGTGTTGGAGAGGTTGCTCAAAAACCTTTGGATCAATCAGTGTTATAATTACAGAACCCTAAAGAGCCAATCCGAGGCAGAACAATACACATGAGGATTAAAAAGCATGTTGGTCACAGTCTGAATGTCATTCTTGAGCAATCTACTGAAGGCTAATCAATAAAAGGCAGCTCCATACTGCACAAAACTTAGACTATCTCACAAAAACTCAGATCCGTACCTAGTTCAAATACATTATAGGTCAACCATGAATTTTGGTCATCAGGATGTCCGAGATGTCTGTATGGAGAGTCAAGGCCAACCCTAGGGCGCTGCCACAAGTATTTGCCAACTCACATTGGTCTCATTTACAAAAAGAGGTGTATATGCTACAAAATGAGATGAGGCCTAGGCCTTTTTCTTTCACTTTTGTACCTACTGCTATGTTATTTTTTATTTACCAAGGCTCCCATTCCGACGACGGGGAATGATACAAGCTATGGGAATCTATGAAAGTTCCAATACTGGAGTAACTTGAAAACTTACATAACCGACCTTACATGTGCACTTGCATGACTTAGCAATGAAAGGGACAACCAGTTATCACTGGTTAGGGCAGACAGTGGCTCCCATAAAAGCTGCAAGTAACCGCAGTGCAAAACTGGCCTTCATTAACAATTCACTCCTAGAAGCAGGCCAAATGTAGCCCAGACTAGATTTATTCATAAAGCAATAAGAAAAAAGATACTCTGGAGAAGGGCAGCTGCTATCTGGATCACTACAAATCCAAGGTTCATTAATCAGTTCTAGGAACTGAAAGAGAAGTTGTGTATGGAAGCATGGGAGAGGAGGGAGCAAAAACAGGAACAAGGCCAGAACAGATATGAAAAATATTCCACCTCCCACAAAATTAAACTCAAAGGTATAAAAACCATATTGCCACCAAGATGTAGAAAGAGTTTAATTAAGTCTTCTTAACAGAAGCTATGAAGAAATGTCTAATTTAGAGATATCATTGGTACAGTCTATGCTGTTTTCTTGACTGGTGAAAGTGATGATGGAAACTTTACAGCAAGTTAAATGAATCCTCCGCACAATGAGAGTGACAGCCTGACAGCATTACTTACCTGTAGCAATAGCTTCCAAGCATGGGTAGACTCCTCACATGCACAGTCTTAGAATATCGTTCCCTTCCTGACACATGGAAGAATATTCTCGGTCTGTGCAAATGATACGTATGCTAGGTAAGAGAAAGACATGCTCCCCAACAATGACTAATCAAGGAGCCTGGTAGAAAGTCGAGCACTGCATCAAGCGGCTCTCCATTACGACAAGTAGATCCCTGATCCCATCAATTACAATTTTACACAGGTGTATATTTCTTATGCAAGGGAACATTTCATAAAGGGAGGCATACATAGTTTTGAACCACAGAAAGAGTCTTACCTTCACTTTGCCTCCAGCTGGAGCATGACCCACATTGTCTAGCGATCCCACCTTCGACTGCACCTTGTCCTTGACATTGCTTTTATGGTTTTCAATTTTGACATCACCTCCCCCTGAAATGGAAAGCATTGAGTTAATGTCAAGGTAAATATCTCACGAAAATAAACAGAATTATTTCTCAAAGAGAGATATGTTAGAATAATTATATATTAAATGTATTCTAAAGGCAGGGGAATCTTGGAATAGGATATAGAATCAAAGTACTAGTCTGAAGGCTGGGTTTTACCAGACAAACAAGTTACTTACCTTCGGTAACAATATATCTGTAAGAAACATTAGTTAGTGATAGATTCCTTACCTTAGAATTACCCCCAGGCATCAAATGAATCTGGAAAGTTTTCGTCAGCAGTACCCCTGCGCGTCGCTAGGCATAGTCGTGCGGCTCCGCGTAAGTCGTTGGCATCGTAGTCGCCAAGATGACGTCGCTGGAGCTAATTGGATGCGCCCACGCGTGCGGACGTCAGTTCTGCACACGACCTCCCGCGCCCGGAACACAGAGCCATGCAAGATACTGACCACTAGTGCATTGAAACTAGGGCCCTGAGGGGGATGACCGTAACCCTACAAATCAGTTCGCAGAACGGGGAGGATAGTTGGGGCGGTAATAAATCTATCACTAATTAATGTTTCTTACATATCGTTACCAAAGGTAAGTAACTTGTTCATCTGAAAGAAACACATCAGTGATAGATTCCTTACCTTAGAATAGATAACCCAGCAATACCAACCCCGGTGGTGGGTCTGTGAACAAAGATTACACCAGAAAGTCACGTAGAACAGAACGGCCAAAGAAGCAGTCTCTCCGGACTTGACTGTCCAGGCAATAATACTTAGTAAAAGTGTGCAGCAAGGCCCACGTGGCTGCCTGACAGATGTCTTGCAGGGGGACACCACGGCGCAATGCAGTAGTAGCTGCTGTCGCCCTGGTAGAATGGGCGCGCAACCCCACCGGAGGTTACTTTTTAGCCAGAGAATAACAGGCCTTGATACACAAGACGACCCAGCGGGAGATAGTCCTCTTGTGTACAGCCCGGCCTTTCTTGGCACCCACGTAGCCAACAAAGAGCTGGTCATCCACCCGGAACTGTTGTGTGCGATTCAGATAAAATGAGAGTGCACGTTTTGGGTCCAGACAATGGAGCCTCTCTTCCTCTCTGGAAGGGTGCGGAGGTGGAAAGAAAGTGGGCAAGGTGATAGTTTGCCCGATGTGGAAGGCAGTGATAACCTTTGGCAAGAAGGAAGGACAAGTGCGAAGCACAACCTTGTCTGGATGAACCGACAGAAAAGGAGGCTTACAGGAAAGAGCCTGGAGCTCACTAACGCGCCTAGCGGAGGTGATGGCTCTTCAAAGTTAATAAACTAAGAGGACAGTTCTGAAGCGGCTCAAAGGGAGCGCACATCAAATAGGTAAGAACCAAATTAAAGTCCCACTGCGGCATCACAAAAGGAATAGGAGGGAAAAGACGAGTAATGCCTTTGAGAAATCTATTTACCACAGGGGGACTTGAAAAGAGAGGGCTGACCAGGGAGCCTGAGAAAGGCCGAAATCGCAGAAAAATAGCCCTTAATAGTGCCCAGAGCAAGGCCCTGCTGGGCCAGAGTAAGAAGGAACAAAAGGACTTCCGTAAGAGGGGCAGAAAGGGGATCCACAGCCTTTGCTGTGCACCATGCCACAAATTTG
Source organism: Lissotriton helveticus (assembly GCF_964261635.1). Lineage (NCBI taxonomy): Eukaryota > Metazoa > Chordata > Amphibia > Caudata > Salamandridae > Lissotriton > Lissotriton helveticus. Next base: position 342,825,752 of record NC_136071.1, on the reverse strand, counting down.
TTCCACCTGCAGGCGTATACCGATTTAGTGGAAGGACGCCTGGTTGCCAGAATGATATCAGACTTCAGGAGGCAAGTCAAATGGAATCAACTGTCACTGCTCAATCTCCACACATGTAGGTGGAGGCTGGACAGGATCAGGTGGAGGCCTGTCCCCTGCTGCTGCGACAGAAGATCCTCCCGAAGAGGCAGTCGGATCGGGGGATCCATGCTCATTCTGAGTAGCTCGGGAAACAAAACTCTTCAAGCCCAGTTCGGGTCCACAAGAATGACTTGGACCCTGTTGCACTTGATCTTCAGCACTCTGTGTAGAAGTGGTATAGGCGGAAAGGTGTACAATAGACTGCAGCTCCACTTGTGACGAAAAGCGTCGCCGAGCGAGTGCCACCTTGGAAATTCCAACAAGCAGAAGTGATGACATTGCGCATTCTCTTCGGTGGCGAATAGATCTAACCAAGGCGCTCCCCACTGTTGAAAGAGACCTTGTGCCATCTCCGAGTGAAGACGCCATTCGTGAGTCATCATGCACCTGCGGCTGCGTTTGTCCGCCCTGGCATTCAAAGAACCAGCCAAGTGTTGAACTGTCAACTAAATGCCTTGACGTTCCAGCCATGTCCAGATTTGCAGTGCCTCCTGACATAGGGTCCACGACCCCACCCGCCTTGCTTGTTGCAATACCACATGGCGGTGGTGTTGTCTGTGAACACCTGCACTACTCTCCCTTTGACAGAGGGAAGGAATGCTTTCACTGCAAGTAGGATCCCCCGGAGCTCCAGAAGGTTGATATGGAGCCTGGACTCCGGCGAAGACCAGAGGCCTCTGATTTCCGCCTCTCCCAGGTGGCTGCCCCATCCCAGGAGGGACGCATCCATCACCACTGTTGGGGAAGGGAGAGCGATCTGCTACTGACCCAACGTTGGTTTGTGAGCCACCACTGCAACTGTTGTGCAGTGCCTTCCAAGATCTGGATGTACTCGGACAAGTCCCCTTGATGCTGCGCCCACTGGAACTTCAAGTCCTACTGCAGAGCCCGCATATGCCATGTGGCATGATTAGTCAGCAGTATGCAGGAGGCTACGAGGCCCAGCAGCCTCAAGGTCATCCTGATCGAAACCCAGGACAAGGGCTGAAAGATCCGAATCATAGCCCGAATGTCCGGGACTCGCTGTTCGGGAGGATAAACCAGACACTGCGCCGTGTCCAGAACTCCTCAGATGAAAAGGAGCTTCTGAGAGGGAATTAGGTGCGACTTTGGCACGTTGATGGAGAACCCCAGCAAATGCAGGAGGTCGGCCGTAGTCTGGAGGTGGGAGACGACTGCCTGGGGCAAGCCCACCTCCAACAGCCAGTCGACGAGATAGGGGAAGACTGAAATCCCCGATCTGCGCAGATGATCCGCGACCACCGCCATCACCTTCGTGAACACCCGAGGGGCGCTGGTAAGGCCAAAAGGGAGCACGGTGAACTGAAAATGCTCGTGGCCTACCGTGAACCGCAGGTAACGCCGGCAGGACGGGGATATGAAAATAAGCGGCCTGCAAGTCCAACGCTACAAAACAGTCTTGCGGGTCTAGGGCAGACAAGACCTGAGCAAGTGTGAGCATTTTGAACTTCTCCTTCCGGAGGAAGCGATTGACGTTCCGAAGGTCTAAGATCGGACACAGGCCCTTGTCCTTCTTTGGAACCAGGAAGTAGAGGGCGTCAGAATGCGTTCGATGGCCCCCTTGGCCAAGAGGGCCGTAACTTCCTGCTGAAGAAGTACCAAGTGATCCCCTGACATGCAGTGGGACTGAGGTGGCATGGCTGGAGGGGTAGTCTTGAAGGGGATGGAGTAGCCCCATCGGACTATCTACAGAACCCACCCGTCCGAAGTGATGGTGCGCCAGTGGGGGAGGTGATGGCAAATCCTGCCACCCACTGGCATTTGGTGGGCCTAAACTCCAAACTTTGAAGGTTTAGCGGCAGTAGCAGCAGGAGAGGTGGAGGACTGACCCGCTCACTGGCCCGTGACCCACCTCAGCGGGTCCCACATCCGCGGCTGTGCTGAGACTATTGCTGTGCAGGCCTGAGGCACTGAAACGAACGTGTTTGGGCGTCCCTTTCTTGGCCACGAAAGGAGGGCAAACCAGAAGTGGAAGGAGTGCACGTGGCCAAAAGGCCTAAGGACTTGGCCATAGCCCTTGAGTCCTTAAAATGCTCCAACGCACTGTGCCTTGGAGCCAAAAAGGCGAGTGCCATCAAAGGGCATGTTCATCAGAGTGTTCTGGACATTCCCGTAAAAGCCAGTTGTCCTCGGCCAGGCATGGCGGCGTAGCGCCACTGCCGTGGAAATCGCCCTGCCCAGCGAGTCGGCGGTGTCAAGGCCACAACGAATTATGTACTTGGCTGCATCTCTCCCCTCAGCAATAGCTTGGGAAAGCACCGTGCGGGCCTCCTCTGGACACTGAGGCAGCACCTGCGCAACTGTGTCCCACACAGAATGGGAATAACGGCCCAAGAGGCATGCGGTGTTCACAGACCGCAGCCCTGAACTGGCGGAAGTAAACAGTTTCTTTCCAAAATGTTCCAGTTTCTTGGGGTTCCCTATCCGGAGGTGCGGAAGGGAATGCGCTTGGGGACGCAGAGGCTTGGACAACCAAGCTCTCATGAGTCGGGTGTTGGGAGAGGAAAATAGGGTCACCCGGGGCCGGGTGATGGCATCGGGCCACGTTCTTATCCACAGGAGCCCGTGTTGGGCCTGGGCCAGGTGCCCAAAAGGACGCCTGAAAGTGTGTCAATAAAGGGCAGCAGCGGCTCAGCAGAGGAAGAAGCTGGCAGGAGCACTTCTGTTAAGAGGTTAGTCCTGACGGCCACCGTAGGGAGCTCGAGGAGGAGCACCTCGGCTGCTCTACGCAACACCACAGAATATGTGCCACCCTCCTCCGTAGCCACGGTAGAAGGAGACAGTGAGCCAGGTTCTGGAGTAAAATGTCATGTCACCTGCACCCTCCAAATCCTCTTCCCAGTCCAGTTCTAACTCTCTCAGTCCTCCCCTTCCTCCACAACCTGCCGGGCAGGTGGAAAAGAGGGAGGCAGATGGATAAAGGGATAGAAATTCCCCATCGCCACTTGGTATCGGCGTCAATTGACACCGGTCCGGCGCCGTCTCCACGTCGGGGTGGAAGCCGCGGACGGCGTCGGCCATGGAGCTGGCTGACGCAGGCGCCGTAGATGTCGGTGGAGGTCGTAAAAGCCCACCCAACATCGGCTGGGATCCATGCATGGATCCATGGGGGTGTCGCGAGAACCCCTAGTCGGAACTCCGGGGCCCCAAGGCGTACCGACGGGGCCCGATGGGCCAAAAAGGCCGGTCATGGCTGACAGGAAGTCCTGTAGCTGGGCCAGAGTTGCCGACGGTCCCGGGAAGGGTGGGTAGGCCATCGACAACTGCGCAGGCTCCGCCAGAGCCGCGGGGGTGCTACCACCCGCACCCTCAACCATGTCACGCGACAGGCTAAGAGAAGGCAGAGAGGGACGATGCTTCTTCGAATTCTTGTGCTTCGCCTTACCTGTCTCAGAGTGCGAAGACTTCGACGACCGATGGTGGTGGTGGCGGCGGCTCCGCGACGGTCCCTTGACCTCCCACGGGACCGGGACCTAGAACAGTGCGGAGCCAACTCCCAGGCCTCCAGCAACTTTCGAGACTGCTCCTGCAAAGTTTTTGGAGCCATGACCCGGCATTCGGGGCCCGTCTCGGAGTCGTGGTCACGCCCCAGGCAGTAGAGACACTCATAGTGCAGGTCCGTCACCGACATCGTGTAGGGACTACCCGCACAAGACTTAAAACCGTGCGTCCCTATACACCAGGAGTCAAAGACGCAAAAAACAGACAAAAGTCCCAAAAAATAATTCAGTCAAATAGTGACTGGGGGTAAAGCTCACTCCGGATCTGCGCTTGCTGGCGCAGAAAAAGAAAGAATTGATGTCAGCGCGCGTGGGCGCGTCTAGGTAGCTCTAGCAACGCCATCTCTACGACTACGACGCCAACGACGTACGCGGAGCCGCACGACGACGCCTACCGCGCACAGGGGTACTGCTGACAAAAACTTGCCGGTCCAGTCTGACACCTGGGGGTAACTCTAAGGTAAGGAATCTATCACTAACGTGTTTCTTTCAGATATGATTCTTTGATTGTGTCTGGTAAAACCCAGCCTTCAAACTAGTACTTGCATAGAAATCTGAATGGCTTCCAAGTAAGCCTATAATTGATCACATCAAGACACACAAATTAGATTTAAATTCTCTGCATTTTGCTAAAATAATGGATGAGACCCATAGAGTCAGAGTACAACAAACAACACTTCCAGGTCCTAGAAGGCCAAACTGGATCAAACCACCTGGGATGCATAGTCTTCAATGACATTTGGTTGGCTTTTTAACTACATGCGCCTTACATTCTGGGATTCTTTGCACCTCAACCCTACAGTTCTATTTTACATTATTCAAAATGAGCCTCTTTACTCTTGCCCAGCCCCTCTGCTTATGCTTGGTCTCCATTGGAGCAAGACATCTTCTTGCAATAGTAACCCAAATAACATAGTTGGAGAATTTTCTGGAAATCCGGGGGCTATCTATTAGTGCAAATTCACAGCTCCTGGTTTCTAAGATTCTTGCATCCGAACCGGAGTATGCTGCCTCCTAAAACGACCCCCCTCCTGCGTCTTACTACTGCCTGGCAATACAATGCAATGTACATATTTTGACATAGAATCATTTAGAAGTGAGGACAGCGAGAAGACACAAGCACATATAGGAGCAACAAAGCACAGGTTTGGAGATGAGGGGTGGAGATAGAAAAGCAACTACCCTGCAACTACAGTTTTCCATGAATCCCTCAGACATGTGCTAAATTATTTCCTCTTCTCTGTAAATTCTCATTAGATTCTACAAAGCAGTATTAAAAAAGCCCATCAACCATGTTACTTTTGTCTTTCTCCTCAGACCAAGGAGGTGGATAAACTTAAGACCAACCCACAGTCATCACCATATTGCAGACCACAATGAGTATACACAAGGGCAACACAATATGCCTGTAATGAACCTTGGGTAATCTTAGTAAAAGTGGTTCAGAAGGACCCAATTATTTGAAATTCATGTGTTACAATGGGAAAATGATTTCCCAATCGTCACTAAATGTAGGGGATAACACTAGTCCTTTGTCAGAAACTATTTATTTTTACCAGTCCAATGTTGGGCATAATTTAGATGACATTTAAATCTTTTTCAACAAACTGTCAATAATAAAGTATTCATTGGTGATCTCACAGTGCAGATAGTGGACAATAGTTGACTAGTGCGCATGAAACAAGCACGCAAGACCAAGAAGTGGTGGTAGGTAGGCAGCAGAAAATAATTTTGCAATACTCCACAAATGCTCCAATTAATGCATGGGCTATATCTGGATTCTTTGTGACAGTGTCAACTGCCTTTCGACCTTATAATGTGAAAAGGTCATCATCAAGACTAAAGAGTTTCAAGCCCAGAGATGGTGGTGTCAAGATATCACCAAAGACTAATCAGCACAGACCATCTAAAGATCTTGCTAGGCTTGGTGCTAGCAATAATGAGATGGGGAGACCAGCAAAATAAATGACTGACACAGCTTCCAAAATATGGAGAATGGCAGTGCAATCACTCACTGCCCGCAGCGAGAGACGCATGAAATCCACAAGTCCTTGTGAACAATCAATACTGGTTATACATGCAATACCTTGCACTATTGTTGGAATTGCCTTTTTTCGGGAGGGTGGGTAGTAGTAGGTAGGAGGAAAGACATTGGTGCAGGCGTGCTTGGAAAAAAACTGGTTTAAGCACAAAAACAGGTTCTCACAACATTGTGTGTTGTGATTGTATATCAAAGGCAGGCGTAAACTCAGGAGTGCCCTTTTCTCTCCTCTTTGTGTTTTATAATACATGCATACCCACACGCATAACAATGCCTCAATGGTGAAGCGGAGATTTACATGTGCTTAGGAAAGCAATGTTTATAAAGTTCTGGGAAGGTGAACGCAATATCTAGTTAAACAGGCTATGAACCTCTGCATCTTCAAATCATGTTTAATTATTGGATTAGATAACAGTTCTACTGCTTGATGATGGACTATGCTATTCACATTGTAGCTACTACAAATGTCTCATGGTGCAACTCAAGGTATGAGGCAGGCCCTTGTCCTTCTTGGGCACCAGAAAGTAGTGGGAATAACCACCACAACCTACTTCTGGGACAGGAACTCGCTCAATGGCTCCCTTGGCCAAGAGTGCCATAACTTCCTGGTGGAGTTGGGGCCAAGTGATCCTCCGACATGTGATGGAATGAAGTTGGCATGGATGGAGGGGTAGTCTCGAAGGGGGGGGTAGCCCCTTTGTACTATCTGCAAAACCCACCTGTCCGACGTGATGTTGAGCCAGGGGGGAGTTGATGGCAAATCCTGTCATCCACTGGCAAATGGTGGCCCTAAAAGTTTAGACTAGGAGGGCTTGGAGGCTGCTGCAGAGGGGACGCTGGTGGACTGGCCTGAACGCTGGCCCCCACGTCCCTGGCCGTGCAGAGGCTGGACAGCTTCCGTCCAGAGCCACAGGCCTGCGCAACAAGCCAGGGCACCCCGTCCATAGCCACAAAAGAGGTGAAAAGCAAACTGTGCGGGGCGAGAGGTAGAAGCACGGGCCAAGGACCTGGCTGCAGCCCTGGATTCCTGAAAGCGCTCTAGCGCGTTGTCTGCTTTGTCGCCAAATAGACGACGGCCCTCAAAGAGTATGTCCAAAAGTGTAGCTTGGACATCATCGGAAAAGCCAGTGGACCTCAGCCAGGCATAGCGTCTCAGGGCTACTGATGTTGAACTCGTCCTGCCCAGCCAGTCGGCAGTGTCCAGTCCACATCGTATGGCGAACTTCGCTGCATCTCTCCCTTCGGCAACTGCACGGGAGAGCACGGCCCGGGCTACCTCCGGACACTGTGGTAGCATCTGTGCGACCGTGTCCCACAGGGAATGGGAGTAAAGGCCCAAGAGACATGCAGTGTTCACAGATCGTAGTCCTAAGCAGGATAAAGAAAACATTTTCTTCCCAAGATGGTCCAGCTTCTTGGATTCCCTATCCGGTGGAGCGGTAAGGAATGCGCCCGTGGAAGTCGAGGCTTGGACCACCAAGCCCTCGAGAGTAGGGTGTTGGGAGAGGAACATGGGGCCAACCAGGCCAGCAGTGGCGTCGGGCAATCATCCTATCCACAGGAGCCCATGTGTGGGTTTGGATGAGTGCCCAGAAGGATGTCCGTGAGGGCCTCATTGAACAGCAGCAGGGGATCCGAAGAGGCCACCGCCGGTTGAAGCACCTCGGTCAGGAGGTTAGTCTTGACCGCCACCACAGGAAGCTCAAGGTTTAAGGCCTCAGCCGCCCTATGCAACATCATTGCATATGATGCACCCTCCTCCGTAGCCACGGTAGGGGGAGATAGCATGCTAAGGTCTAAAGAGGTGTCCGGACCACTGGCCTCCCCCAACTCCTCTCTCCAGTCCAGTTCTTCTAACTGGTCTGCCAGAGGGTCCACAGACTCCCCACCAGTCCTCCTCACTCTCCTCTGGTAGCCACTCAGGGCGATAGGGAACATCAGGGGAGAACAGGGGTACAAAAGTACCAGCCGGCGCCAGGACCGACGTCGGTCCGGCTCCATGTCCACGTCAAGGGGGAGGCTGGGGTAGACGATGGTTGGGGACACAACCGGCGTCTGAGGGGGCGGAGGTGCCGCCAATGGATACGGTGCTGTAGGAGGGGTCGTACGGTCAACCGGCGCCGATCCGGATCCAGGCCTGGATCCGTGGGGAACCTGCGGCGCCGGAGACGAAGCCGCCAGCATCGAAGGTCTAGAACCCCAGCCGAGTCCGCGGGCCCGAAGGTGAGCCGGCAGAGTTGGGCTGCCCAAAGATGGAGTGGAGGGCTTCGTAAAGCTATGAAGTTGGGCAGGGGTCACTCTGGCTCCCGGAACGGGAGTGAGGCTCTAGCCGACCCAGCATGCTCCACGGGCAAAGCTGGACGACTACCTCCGCCTCGACCGACGGACAGGCAGAGCGCGAAGAGTGACAGTGCTTCTTCGCCTTCTCCAAAGACGAAGACTTTGATGAGGAGTAGTGGTGATGGCTCCGCGACCGGTCTCGTGACCTACGTCTCGACTGGGGGACCTCAAGCGGCACGGAGCCAACTGCCAGCCTCCAGAAGCTTTTTGGACCTCTCATGCAAAGACTTTGGGGCCGTAGCCCGGCAATCAGAGCACGACTTCGGGTCATGGTTGCGCTCCAGACACCAGAGGCACACAAGATGGGGTCCGTCACTGACATCAGCTGGTGGTAGGAGCCACAAGGCTTGAAGCCGGTCCGCTAAGATGACATCCCTGTGCACCAGGAGTAGAACGACTAAAAAAGATGTCAACAAAAAGTTTTAAAAAAAGAGTCAAAAAGTGACTTGAGGTACTGCTCTCTCCGGATCTGTGCTGGCTGCCGCAGAAAAATAAAGAACTGACCTCCGCGTGCAGCGGCGGTGTCTAAGTAGATACCGTAACATTATTTATTTTTAAATAAATAAAATAAATAAATAAATAAGAAGTTGGACTACGAGATCCATGGCTGCCCAAGCAAATGTGAGAAAGTGTGGGGCTCCTGGCAAGATGTGGGAATGAGCCCAGAGTGAGGCAGCTCTCACCTCTGCAAGAGGCTGGATGACCATATCCGAAAACACTTCTGTATGGAAACATCTGTGTGGATGCCAGATGGGTCGGATTATGACATTTTATGGGGGCGGAGAGATTGGAGTAAGAACCTGTGGCTTCATTGTTGCAGTCTATTGTTAGTCGGTTTATGGTATAATACTCCATAAACAGATTGTTTTAAAAAAAGCATTCATGAGGCTGTTGGCTGCCTTTCAGCATTTCAGTTTTTCACCCATCGTAAACCGATATTTGAAGCCTTGCTCTTAATTCAGCCAACACCCATGTGAAATATTTTTTCCCTGGGATACTTCGTTATGATGAAGGTGCAATGTTCACTATTTCACATCCAAAACGTTTTTGTGCCTTCAGTTTTCAAAAACTGAAAACTGTGTTAGTGTTGCCAGCCAACACCATCTCAATTTGGCCATTTATAAATTGGCACAAATGATTTTAAAACAAGCCTTACTGCCTTTGTTATTGATGTGGAGATGTTTCTTCTCCATTGTCCAAGGACATCGGACTGTGAAATTATAGTGGTGCACACCTTCTACAGAACGTGCTGTTTCTGGAATAGCGGTCTTAGGTTCTGGTCCTCGGAAGGTCTGATTCACTGCAAGATCTCCTCTGTTCATTAAGTAGCAGACATAAACCTTAAGAGTCTTAAACAACTTGCCTGGGTAAACATTACGACTTAACCTGAACTGTGGAATAAGGAGAGTGCAAGGCTACTTTGTTTCAAGATAGACCTTTGTGGTTTTGGACCTTGCAAAAGGTTAAGTTTCTACATTTATTGCATCCTATATTTGCTAAGTGCGCGATGCATCACTGATTTCTTTATCACATTTTGCACTCAAAAATTTCGATTTGTTCAGTACTATGTGAGCCTATGCTACAGCACCGTGCTCTTAAAGTTTTAAGTCAGTCATTAACATAAGCGTAGATTTGATGTTGACTTGTAAAAACTTCTAGGGTGATCTCAGGTTAAAACTTTGAAATAAATGTAATGTCGGTTTACCTGGAATCAGCAGCAAATTGCAGTATTAGATGGGCATGTAATGCTTTTTAAATAAATGGTTACTTTGGCCAGACGTGTAAACTTATTTCAATGGTATTTTAAAACCTGTACTCTATAGAAATATTCAGCAGGGATTCCTAGGTATAATCAGTGGCGCTTTAAACACTTTTAACAATTAAAATACTGCACAGAGCTGTGGAAGTCCTATAGCTAGATTTCAAGGGCATGCTATCTGGGGTCCGGGACAACAGGTTTTCATGTTTATTTTGTCCACAAGACAAGTAGGCCGAACCGCAAGCAGCACAAACTTTTTGGCTGACAGTTTACAGTTCCACAATATAGACCTGTGAAAGAGGTTTGTTTGCCACTAGGCAAGATTTGGATCCATATGTATAAGTTGTTCAAACTTGTATATATGATACATTAATGTGAAGCCTTTTATGTTAGGGAAAGTGCTTTAAGGAAATAGTGTGAGCTCAGCTCCATCACTGACAGTCGTTCCAGTATAAAACGAACACTTTAAGGCTGTTTATAATGCTCCTGGAACATTATTTTTATTTATGTTTTGTTTTAACATAAATACATGGCATTGTCATTTACAATGCCACTAGCTTTATCTCTCGCAAATGACACCCACAAACACACACACAGAGCCCTTCCACACACACAGCCACACAGAGCCCCCCACACACACAGCCACACAGAGCCCCCCCCACACACAGCCACACAGAGCCCCCCACACACACAGCCACACAGAGCCCCCCACACACACAGCCACACAAAGCCCCCCACACACACAGCCACACAAAGCCCCCCACACACACCCACACAGAGCACTCTACACACACTTACACAGCACAAGCAGGCAACAGGGTCACACGGAGGCACAAGCAGGCAACAGGGTCACACGGAGGCACAAGCAGGCAACAGGGTCACGAAAACGGAGGCACAAGCAGGCAACAGGGTCACGAAAACGGAGGCACAAGCAGGCAACAGGGTCACGAAAACGGAGGCACAAGCAGGCAACAGGGTCACGAAAACGGAGGCACAAGCAGGCAACAGGGTCACGAAAACGGAGGCACAAGCAGGCAACAGGGTCACGAAAACGGAGGCACAAGCAGGCGACAGGGGCACGAAAACGGAGGCACAAGCAGGCAACAGGGGCACGAAAACGGAGGCACAAGCAGGCGACAGGGGCACGAAAACGGAGGCACAAGCAGGCGACAGGGGCACGAAAACGGAGGCACAAGCAGGCAACAGGGGCACGAAAACGGAGGCACAAGCAGGCAACAGGGGCACACAGAGGCACAAGCAGGCAACAGGGGCACACGGAGGCACAAGCAGGCAACAGGGGCACACGGAGGCACAAGCAGGCAACAGGGGCACACGGAGGCACAAGCAGGAAACAGGGGCACACGGAGGCACAATCAGGCAACTGCAGGCAGGACACTACCGGGCTGTGCCTTGGGACTGAGGACGCCGTGAAAATGGGGCATGTTATAGCGCCATAATTCTGTGAGTACTGACCCCCCTCCTTAAGGTGTGGAGCTCTCGGCACTGACCACTCGGCCGCCCGTAGCACAGGACACTGGTGGGCGTCATCACTGTACCAGCCCTCTCTTGGAAACTGGGAGCCCCGGCTCGTGCTGCTCTGCGGGGACAGGGTAGGTGGACAAATTCTGTCCGGGCAGCGAACGAGGGTGCGGCGGGCCTGCTGTTGCCCGGATCCTCCTGCTGAATACTGTGAGGAGCGAGGGAGTTCTGAGTGACCAGCCTGACACTACCTCACAAAGACTGAGGGCGCCTAATGGAGTGGGGGGGGGGCACCGCATGCTGCCAAGGAAGAGAGCGAAGGGGAACTAGGGACGAGAAAAAGGGGCCCATCAGAGGAAAGGAATTTGTGGAGGAGGAGGCCGGCGTGGGCAGTCGATGGTAGGGGATGGCTAATTGGGTTGGTAGGGGTGGGGGGGCGCGGGGCATGCGGGCGAAGGGAGGATCAAGCATGGAGAAGGGGGCGGTAGGGAGGACGAGCACGACTGTTACTGTCAGGCATCCATCCTTCAACAATTTCCCACTTACCTGTTTCCCACAGTCGTCCTTTTTGGTAAATAGAGCATAACATGTTAAAGTCTATTCAGATTGCATGACAAAATTCTGAGCAGGCACTCTATCAGTGACATGTTACTACTCTGTTTTTCAGACCTATTATCGAAATAATTTGTTTAGTTAGTCGTTTCTACTTTCTCGCAAAGGAAGATAGGCACGGCACTTCACTATGATTCACAAAGAATAACTGCGGTGGTGGGTGTTAACGCGGCCCTGAATAAATAGTGTGTATTGTAAACAAGTAACGCAATTATTGTGTCAGTGACTTCCGTGGAAAGCATCTTAGGTTTTGGTAATGTGGGCTTGGAGTACTCAGCTATGCTCCCGTCTTTGCCTGGACTGGAGGCATGAGGGGGGCAGACGCACAATGAAGGGTAATAAAGGTTGCATACGCTAGGTGCGGGTCGAGGCTACATCTGGTAGGACAGTGGCGCGTGGCAGGGGTGCCACAGTGCTCAACGCAACAGTGATCGCAGCAGAGGGAAGGGGGGCGACGACAAGGAGAGCCGGTGGGCGTGGGTAGGGGGCTGGCTACAGATCGTTGGGGGCACAGCGGAAGGTTTGGAGGTGGGATGGGGCCGGTCTAGGGGGCAGGTTTCAGTGGGAGGGGGCCGGCAGCACAGGGTGGGGGCTTGGCTGGGCTGGGAAAGGGGGGGGTCTTCCACGGGCGGATGGGTGGCGCTCGGTCCACCTGAAGGACCCGGCGGCATCAGGCATGGGGGCGGGGCAAAGGATTAACGTGAGTGAGCTATTTATTTATGTTTGTGCGGTCTTGTGTGGCGCGGGCTTCGCGGTGTCGGGGCGCTTCGCGGGGGGACCAATAATGATATACAGGAGCGTAAAACGGAGGCAAACAATAAGTTGCATGGATCAAAAGTGACACTAGTGAGCAACAAAAATACAGGAGGTAGCAATCGGTGCATTAAAATAAAAATAAAAAAGTGAAAGGTGTGCAGGTTACAAAAATGTACTAAATACGCATAGACGTTCAATACTGCAATAAAAGGCAGACACTCCATCACAAGAACAGACGTTACGTAGGCACCAGTGCAAGTATTTAAAACAAACAAAATGTGTGAGGTAGCAAACACTATGTTACAAGGCGGAAGTGGCGTGTGCGGGTTCCGGGGGGGGGGGGGGGGGGGGGGGGTGCCGTGCACAGGTATTGGGATGTTGCTGGGCACTTGGACTGCCGGGACGCGCTGGGGGGGGGGGGCATGGTCCGGGCTGGGGGGCTCTGCGGTGGTGGGGGGGTCTTGCGGGGGCGGGGGGGTGGGTTGGGCTTGGGGGTGTCCTTGGGCCTGGGGGGGGAGGTGGTCTGGGGCGGGGATTTGCTGGGCCTAGGAGTTCGGACGGGGCACAAGGAGGGGGGTTGGCTGGATTGAGGAATTAATGCCATGGAATAGTGGATGTATGGGATGCGGGCAGAGGGGAGAAGGCTGGGAGGGCAAGGACTCAGCAGAAGGAAAAGGAGGGGCATTCGCCACAAGCGCAGGAGGGCAGACGACACACTCAAAGGGACGCCGTCGCCTGGGCAGTGCCAAGCAGAGGAACGCCGGTGCGGAGCCTGTTTGGCCGCAGCTGCAGGGAGGGCGGGGGCGCCTGGGGAAGAAAGTGCAAACTCCGCATTACAAATTGTACAAGAAGGTGCTTGCGTATGCGGGGGTGTGGCTTCCATGCGCTGCAATGGGTGCGAACTTCGTGCATGGTGGGGGGGGGGGGGGACACGTGGCATGAAAGGACGTGTGGACACGGGGCAGGCAGCAGGGGACACAAAGCGGGGACGGAGGCCTTGGTAAAAGGTGCTGGATGGACTGGGTCGGAGCCCGTGGGGTGCCCTGCGGCCGCACCTGCAGACTTGTATGGGCCAGACTGGAGTTGTGCTTGTCCGGCAGGCGTTTCACGAGTACAATGGGGCAGGTGTAAAGCTCTCGCCCGGTTTACATTGCACGTAAAGCATTAAAAGCCTGCTGCGTAGCTTAGTCAGGTGCAGGACTTGCTCCCAAAATGCCTGGACTACCGTAGGGGTGATGGGCATCGTAAGTGCCGCGCGAGGCGGCTCCGAAGGGCTGTAATGGAGCTCTGATAGAGGGTACAGCGCCGTTAAGGCCAGACGCGCTGTCCCGGTGAAATTACTGTATTAGTTAATTTGCACTAACACGCCACACATTCTCAGTTGGTATATGGTATTCTGCCACTTGTAGCATCATGTTAGCAGGACGAGCAAATGGTCTGTCACTGTGTAGCGTTCGGCTGGGAGGACTGGTGCACAGGGAGGGGTGTCGGAAGGGTCGGTTGGTTATTTGGTGATGGGGGGGCTCAGGGGAGGTTCGCGGATGCTTGGTTGGGGTCGTGGGCCAAAACTCCCTCTCCCTCCCCTCCCCCTCCCCCACAACGGACCGTCCCTCCCAAGTGCCCACGGCCCCTGCCTTTGTCCATCTGTAGGGGTACAGAAGCTGTGTTAGGACAGGCGAGGTCAGGCACGCTGGACACTGATGGGTGTCACAAAGAGCTGGGACTAGCTGTCCAGGTGGCTGCTTGTTTACAAGAAAGGATTCTTGGCAGAGGTGTGTAGGAAGTCATTGCGGAGGGAACGGACACACGGAGAGCGGGAGGGGGGCAGGGGCGGAACGGCACAGACGACATGAGACGCGAGGGGGGGTGGGGGGGCGGGAAGGACACCCGGAGAGCAGGAGGGGGGGGCAGGGGCGGGAACGGGCACACGGAGAGCAGGAGGGGGGCAGGGGCGGTAACGGGCACACGGAGAGCGGGAGGGGGGAACGGGATAAAAACATGCTGCTTACCTGAGCATTGAGCAGGAGAAACAGTGGTCGACGGGCCCCGGCGCCATCTTCGGCGGAATGAGAAAACACGCCCTGACAGAAAAAAAAAAAAAGAACACGCCCACCGCCGAGATGACGTGCACAGAGGGGCGGGACTTAAAAAAAGCCAGAGAAACGCCCCCGAATCGCGTTATCCCCGAGAAAGCGTGATTGACAGCCTCTGTCTCCCAATGGCTAGCCTCCATTTATGGAGCTAGCCAATGAGAGACAGAGGCGGGTCATCGATCCGACATAGAACTCAAAAGGTTTTTTAGCCCATGCGCACTACGTGCGTACTTGCAGGCAAAACCTAAAAACACAGTGGTTAAAGGGACATTGTAGTTAGGTGAAAATGTCAGTTTAAACAATGTTTTAAACGAACAATACCGAAGATATTCTCAAGTAACTATAACTCGTGCCTTAAAGGTAACTATAACTTGTGCCCTTGCAATGCACAGTGATGTGCTATCAATGATGGCTTTCAGATGACATTAGGGATGTTACCAGTGCAGTCACTAAACATGTCATGAGTGATGTAATATGCAAGGGTAGAAGCACTGCGTGCGTGGCAAGGGTACGAATTATAGTTACGTGAGTTTGCTAAATGTGGTGCTTGTCAGTGTTTTAAAAGGGTATGCTTTAACTTATTTTATCCTAACTATGATGCCCCTTTAACCTTTTGTTTTTTCAGCGATTCAGGGTTTTTTAAAGGAGCATATTAGAATTCCTGCCTACAATGTAACTTTAACCTTTGGTTCTTTCATTGAATTTGTTTTTTTTTCATTTATATAAAAATAAAGCCAAGTCTTACGCCCGACTCCCTGCCACCAAGCATGGCTGACTATGCCAATTAACAATATAAACGGTGTCATTGTAAAAGAGGCATTTAAAAAAAGGCCTTAAACATGTCTTCGGAGTCTTTTTTTAAAAAACCTTTTTTAAACCACAAAATGCAGCTGTTGAACCAACCACAATGTGTCCCTGAAGGCAATATGAGAACATATAGCTTGGAGTGCCCAAAAAATAAAAAATACGGCAAGTTCTCCTGGGGTCATGGACTTGCAATGTTTTTTTTTTTAGTGTTGCTGGGGGTCTCCACAACATTAAAAAAAGCTTGAACGGGTTCACCTATGTTTTTTTTTTTACAGGACAGGGGATTAAGTTCTCGAGTCCAAAAATGGCTGGCGCCACATCTTTGTCGATGTGGTGGCAGCCAATCAGATCTTATCTTATCTTGAGATCTGACAGCATGAAATGTACAAATATTTTAACCGTAATTTCTTAAAACCACAGAACGAATTTAAACCAAGTCACAAAAAAACAAGCATTTTAAACAAGATTTAACTTTGTGCCAAAGTTCAGTTTAGTCGTTCTTGCAGTATCGCTGTTTAATTTTATTTAGGAAAATTGCATGAGCAAAATGCATTTTTTTACACCCCCCTTTTCTCGCCCCCCGCTTGATGGATCACCCCAAAACTGTCCAAGGAGGAGTTGAGGGGGATGCACCTTTTTTAGGGGAATGTTTAAATAGCCCTTGTGACCACTGCCTGACGCCCTCCCCTCACTCAATTCAGCCCCCCACCCTCAGGTGGGCCCATACCCTAGTTTAAATACCTCTGCCATATATAGGGAGTGTGTAGGATCCAGTGCGACTGTGGAAGGTCCAACATTAGCCTGATTTTTGCCTGGGTCATATTGGGTACCTTTCACTGTTGGGACCCTTCCATATGCCGGACAATTTTTCATTTTGTGTGTGAAGAGTGAGGGAAGCCCTCCATAGATTATTTCTTCCTGATGAGACAGGATCAGAGTTCTGACAGGTATTTTTCTTGAAGATACGAAATGGAAGACTATGCTTATTGAATTAAAATATCAACCTTCTCTAAAAAACACCCTTATTCATAATCAGATGCCTCTGCAATGTGTCGGCATGTAGAGAGAATACATGCACTAAACATTGTGTGTTATATGGTTATACCAAGAGAGAAATATAACTGCCTGACAAAAAGGACCAACAATGTAGGAGGAGCCAACTTGGGGCAATCCGTTTTATTATTTTCAAAGCATTTGACCTGATAGAATCCTTTAAAATTTGCTGGATGGTTGGAGGGCTTTCAGAGAGCCAAATTGTTTCCATGGCTAAGAAACGTGCTTAACACCTATATGAAAAAATACCAGCACTCTTTTAGAGAAAGTGAAACTTTCTGTAACAGAGTGACTTCAGAACTGCTGTTTAAGCCCTTGCGCTTTCGCATCTGGATGATAGTAACGCCATGCTCCATAGTCTCCCAGACTCCAAATTGGCACCCTCTTAAGAGCATACTACACCCCTCATCAAAGGCCTAAAGAAATATGATCACATCACACCCATCCTGATGGTACTTCACTGGCTCCCACTGCTAGTCCACAATATCAGTTTACAAAGCCATTACAAAAACTAGCACACCTGCTTATCTTTCAGACAAGTTCACCATCTCAGACAGTTCTGGGCACAGCCAGGACACCATCAAATATGGCTAAGAAGTGTAAAAAACCCAAAATAAAACATAGCAGGCCTTTTCCACCTATGGATCCAGGATCTGGGGCAACATCCCAGTATGCCTGAGGAAACCCTGAGTGCTGCACCAATTAAGGAAAGAGTTGAAAACTCGCCTTTTTAAAGAACGCTACAGTACAATGCATTAACGTTCAATAACAGAGCTACCTCTCCCAACACTCAATGACTTTATGCTTGTGTTTGACTGTGTATTGTGGTCCGAAGTCTTTTGGCAAGGTTTGCGCTGTAATAATACCGCATTCATACATACTGAGAGCATGCAAGCATTTCGGCAATGTTAGATTTGGAATGAAATTCAGGTATTAGGACGAGATTGATATCCAAGTGAATTTTTCAGCTGACCGTACAACTCTTAGCAGCTCGTTTGTTTTCTGCAGCCATAGTGCTATTCTATTGTTATACCCAGTGTTCAGTTAGTTCCCACTTATGTTGGTCCAGGGGCAGAATCAATTGTGGACAATATCCTGATTTCCATGTCACTCTCTAGTCTTTTGGGGGGTTACCAGAATAAAGGGACAGGGTGGAGTGCCCATCACACTCTGGTGCTAGTTCTAAAATATCTAAGTCAGCACATTCCCTCATCAATCTCAAGCCTGCAATGTTGGACTTCCACAGATCAGAGTAGATGCCTGAGGTGGTCTAAAATTATTTCAGAGGAATTTTAGGGGACTCTTTTCAGGAGGTTATGCCTAGAGATGGAAAACGGTCTTGACCCTGACCTTTGTCCTAAGGACGTTCTTACCACCTTCTCTGCACTTTGTGTCGGGATAAGGCGCACCCTTACTGCCCCTAGTCAAGACCCTTGTGCTTCTAGTAGACCGTGGTAGTTTAATGAGGAATGTTTTCAGCCCATGCTGCCTTAAAAATAGCCCTTAAATGCTGTGCGAGATATAGGAAGGCAATACCGTGCCTAAGAACTAATGACAAGAAAGTGCTGATGGAGAGAAAATAATTCCTTAAGGGAAACTTTTCGGTTCAGCCAATCTGTGCGAATGATTCTAATGATTGTGCAGCGTTCTGGGGAGCCTTAAATTATCCTATCCTGGCTGAAGATACTATGTACAGAACCAATATCGTAAGTCAAATGGTTTGACCATTTCTTGCAGATGTGTTCTTTTGATGATAGCAAGGAGTTAATGACCTCTATATTGGTATGAAGGTTGCCAGTTCTTCTTGCCTCTTTTTCAATCTGGAAGTTACACATGCTATGAGGTGCCTGTCCTGTAATAGGGCCCCCTGGGCCAGACAGTGTGCCGGTTGACCTTTTAAGAGTGATGTAGCCACCTGGGTGCCCTTGTTGACAAACATCTTAAATCCTGCTGCATCAACTGGCTCCTCCTCTCAACCCATCATCGTGCCAGTTTAAAAAAGGATGACCAGGAGGGCCCAAAATGCTACAGGCCAGTTTCGCTCATCGACACCACAGTCAAGGTTCTGGGTCAGGTGGTCCTAAAAAGTTTAACTGGGCTGAAAAGAAGATCATTATTGACTCTCAGTATGGGTTCATGCCCGGTCTGGGCACAACGGACTATTGACCCATTTTTGAACTTACCCCACCTGATTAAAAAATACTCGATGGGCAAGAGGGGTACATTCTTTTTTTAGGATTTATGGCTCTCTCAAGCTTTTGATCGGGGGAACCATTCAAAGCTGTGGCCACCGTTGCTGTGTTTAAGTGTGGAGCATGTTTTGGTCTCTTTCCTGGCAGACATCCACATGGACAGGTCTGCTTCTGTTAGATTCAGCGAGGATGGCACCTGCACCACAAGATTCCCCATCACAAATGGTGCGAGACAGGGGAGCATTTCTGGCCACCTTTGTATTCATCAACCAAATCAATGGTCATTGTTAGAAGCACAAGGAGACCACCCCTCGTGTGAGTTCTTGGGCGCTACCAGTTCTCTTATATGCTGATGATGCCGTTCTTATGTCAAGGATGGCATTAGGTCTTCAACAGCTTCTTTGATTCTTACTTTGAGTTCATGGAGGATTTGAACTTCTCAGTGAACACCTCAAAATCTTTTATGATGGCTGCTGGGATTAAGCCCACCAAAACCAAGAATCATTTTTACCTTAAGGCAAATATCACTCAAGTCGTTCCTTTAATTATCTGGGCATTCTGTTTGATGACAAGTCCTCCTCTCCGGCCCTAACTTTTCAATCAAAAATGCTCACTTTGGCCAGATTGTGTGGAGCGGGCTTGGGTTTCAGTTTAAGGGTGTGCAGGAAACCCGTAAAAGCTTTGATTTATGTCTATAAAACCAAGTGTGCTTCTACTACCTGTTACGGAAGTGCAGTGGTGTAACAAAACTTCAAGGGGCCCCCTGCAAAGCACATAGACCCCCCCCATGCTCTGGATCCTGTCAAGAGCTCTTGGCACCTTATGTGCAGAGTGCCGGAGGGGGCCCCCTGGACCACGGGCCTCCACAAAATGCGGGGCTATTGTTACGCCACTCCAGCAGTGATATTTGGGGGTATCATAATGCAGACATCTTCAGTAAAAGGAAAATGTTTTTCAGGCAGTTCGCCAACATTTGTCATGCACAAGGAGCTCGGCCTTCGATACATCTCAGATACTGTTAAACGTAGGCCTTTACTACATTGGCTCTCAATATGGTATAAGAGTGAGCCAATCCATAATAAACTGATAATTCAGGATTGCGTTTCTTTGGCCAACTCTAAAGCAATTCCCTGGCTAAGTTACATCAAGTCTGCACTGACAGCTTTGGGTCGGCCCAGACTTTTTACGCAGCACGAGGAAATTGTCAAGGCTGATTACTTCTGGGTCAAACTGAATTTTTTATCTCGCCTTTCTGTTCTCAGGGAGGACCATGAATTGTGTAAACCAGCTGCTCAGGCTTACTGTCTGACAAAAACAGTTAGTTCTATCGAACCACACCTGAACCGAGTCAATAACATTTACCATTGTCAGCTTTTATCCAGGTTCAGGTTGAATTCTTTCCATCAAATCAGTTTTCCTAAAGGTTGGGTTGCAGACTGTTCTTTAGGCCCAAAGGAGTGAGATAAACCTTCAGGTTTCATTCTACATGATGTAATGCTTTTTAGTGTATACACTCTTCCCAGGTTTTTGGTTCCCATTCTGAGAGTGGCTCAGTTCAACAAGTAAGACCAGCAATATTGTTCCCCTTTATGTTGGGAGAAATTAGTACCTATGTAAATATGGAGCACTTTTTGAGCAGCATTGTTAGGATTCAGAAAGTCTGGCCTTAATCCTCAATTTTATTGTTTGCACCTACATTATTTGTATACTGGATCTACATCTTCATTGCACAGGTAGCAAGTGTATTTGCTTTACTATTTATACTTCAAGTACTCTGCAAAATATATTTTAACTATGTGTTAATGGATTTATATGTTTTATGTGTTGTTATTTGATTTATATCTTTCACGGTTATTTATTTACTTAACCAAATAAAGGTATTATTTATCTATTTATCTAGAATGGATGTAGTTTTCAAAAAATCATGCATTACTATGACTAAACTGCCGTGAATTGCTGTGTTTGACATTTAGGTTGAAAACTTAGTAGAAACACACAGGAATAAAAGAACTGGGACAAATGCATAGCAGTTTTAATAGGAATAATTTAGTATGCTGCTTTCAATGTTGCGCCTACCCTATGATCTCAAAACACGCAGTACCAGAGAAAGATCGGAGTAGGTCTTGAAACAAATATTTTAGCTACTACTTAGTGAGGTGTGCTACAGAGTGATACATTGCTAATATTCTAAAACGAATGATTAGTTATTTTCCTTTGGTAACGCTCTGATACACACTATTGAAGCACTGATTCCGCACCTTATAATATTTTACAGGAGTCAAACAGGATTTGGAAAATTTTGAAGCAATAACTCTGTGCATCAGGGGGTGGTGCCTGTGGATCCCCATCTACCTCATCTGTGTCGGATGTAATGTGCGTGTGTGCTGCTATAAGTTGTTTCTTAACTCTTCTGTGCCAGCAGAGACAAAGTCAAAATCAAATTAGTTGTGACACGCGTACCGATTCCCAGACTATGAAAATTTTAGGTGAAAGAGTCCAGTTCACAGAATGGTGAGGATGAAGGGTCAGTAAGGAATCTGTGGTTTGACAGAGTGTCTACCAGAAAGAGCATTAGCAAAGGTAAATAACTTGTTCAGAGAGAGTGGCTTCTAACCGCAGAATTCTCTCCTTAGAATAGATAGCAGAGCAGTTCCTTCCAAGAGTTTGGTCTGTGAACTGGCTCAAACCAAAAGTCCTGCAGGACTGAATGAGCAAAATCCCTATCTTAACGACCATGGCTGTAAAGACAGCAATATTTCATGAACATATGAAGTGATGCCCTTGTAGCCGCCTGGCAAATATCCAGAACAGGCACTCAACGTGCCAACACAGTAGTTGCAGCACTGGCTCTGGATAAATGAACCCACAAGGCTTCAGGAGACTGCTTCTTCGCTAATACGTTGCAGATCTTGATGCAGAGTACGATCCAACAAGAGATGGGTATTTCCTGCACCACTTTTCTTTGCTCCTGTGAATCCAAAAAAGACCTGGTCATCCACTCAGTGTTCTCTGGTACAATAGAAGCATAAACTGAGAGCTCTCTTTGGATACAGCCATTGTAGTTTCTCCTGCTCCATAGATGGGTGAGGCACAGCAAAGAGCATTTAAAAAGTGATGGTTTGTCCAACATGAAAGAGAGTTACTACCTCTGGTTAAACTGAGGCTTGAGTCAGAAGAACCAGCTTATCTGGGTAGAAATCGGCATATGGAGGGTTAACAGAGAGGGCCTGAAGCTTGCTCACCCTACATGCTAATGTTATTGCAACCAAAAAGATCGTCTTAAGAGGAAGCAACTTAAGAGGACAGTTAAGCATTGGTTCGAATAGAGAACACATGAGAAAGGTCAAAAGAAAATTTAAGCCCCACTGGGACATAATGAAAGGTGAAGGTGGAAAGAAATGTTGTAAATCTTTGAAAAAATGTATCTCAACTAGTGATTTAAACCAAGGCTGGCCCAGCAAATGTAAAAAGGCTGAAATAGCTGACAGGTACCCCTGAACTGTGTCCAAAGCAAAGCCTTGTTGAGCTAAGGACAACACAAATAACAAAATAGACAGTTTGGCATGAAGTGCGGGGGTCAACCTGTTTGGCCACGCACCAGGCAACAAACTATCTCCAACAGAGGTATATACATATTTAGTAAAGGGACACCTGGCTGCCAAAATAATATCCACGACCTCTGGAGGGAGAGCAATGTAATTTAAGATAATGCAAGGGAGATTTTTTTGAGCACTGCTTGTCACCTGTTAAGGTATCCAGGCACTAAAAAGCACCCAATTGCAACTTCTCAATCTCCAGGCATAGAGGTGGAGGATGTGCAGGTTCAGGTGCAGAACCATGTCCTATTGTTGCTGTGACAGGAGATCAAATCGCATGGGTAGCCTGATCAGAGGACTGATGCTCATATCTAAGCGCTGAGGATACTATGCTCTCCATGCTCGATCTGGTGCCACTAGGATGACTTGGACCCGGTCGGACCGGATCTTCTGATGAACTCAGGCAGGAGGGGTATCGGCGGGAAGAGGCAAAGGAGTCCTGAGTTCCACTCCAAGCAGAACGCATCTCTGAGCGAGTCTCTTTGGAAACTCCACCTCGCAGAACTGACGACACTGTGAGCTCTATGCGGTGGCTTACAGGTCAAGCCAAGGTTCTTCCCATTCGTGGAAAAGATCTTGAGCCACCTCTAGGCTCAACTGCCATTCATGACCCGCTATGTGTCGATGGCGGAGTTTGCCCACCCTGGGGTTCAAAGATCCTGCCAGGTGTTGCACCACTAGAAAATCCCCTGGTGTTCTAGCAATGTCTAGAGGTGCAGGGTCTCCTGACAGAGGGGCCATGATCCGACCACACCATGCTTGTTGCGGTACCACATGCTAATGGTGTTGTCTTTGAAAACCTGAATCAGGCTGTCTTTGAGAGAAGGCAGGAAGGCTTTCAACACCAAGCTGATGACTCAACGCCCAACAGCTTGCTGTAGAGCCTCTGATCTCCACCTCTCCCAGATAGCCACCCCAACCCAAAAGCAATGCATCAGCCACCACTGTCAACACTGGGAGGGTGGGGTGGTAGGAAGAAAGGTGTGCTGCTTACCAAATTGTGGTCTAGCAGCTACCACTGCAAATCTTTTGCAGTCTCCTCTGAAATCTGGACCCGATTGGGGAGGATGACTTGGTGCTGTTACCACTGGGACTTAAGATCCCACTGCAGAGCCCACATATGCCACTTGGCATACTTGATCAGCAGGATACAGGAGGCCTTCAGTTCCAGCAGTGTCAGAGTCATCCTCAATGAGATTGAGGTCCAAGGCTGAAACACTGTGGATTCCCTTGACTCTCTGTTCCGGGGGTTAGGCACGAAACTGCACCATGTCCAGAATGGCTCCGATGAATGGGAGACATCAGTTATGATTTTGGCACATTCACAGTGAACACCAACAATATTAAGGACCTTCGCCATAGACTGAAGGTGGGGGACGACTACCTGAGGCAAGCCCTCATTCAGCAGTCAGTCGTTTAAGGTAAGGGAAGACTTGGACACCAGGCCACGAAAGATGAGCTACAACCTTAGCATCCCTTTCGTGATCACCTGAGGGGCAATGGTGAGGCCAAAGAGGAGCACAGCAAACTGGAAATGTTTCTTGTCAGCCTTGAACCATGGATGGGGCCTGTAGGACAGGGATATGAAACTAAGAGCCCCCAGATCCAACGTTACCATCCAGGGTCGAGAGCAGACCAGACCTAGGCTAAGGTGAGCATCTTTTTTTGGGAAGGCCCCCAAGCACCACAGGTGACTAAGTTGGGACCAGAAACAGACATTCGTAAGTGACATTGCCTACAAGGCTTAAACCCTGTTCTGTTAAGGGACATCCCTTGCACTCCATATAGACAATTGTAAAAATCTACCTCAAAGAATTGAGAGGGGAAAATAAAATCATATATATTATATATATATATATATATATATATATATATATATATATATCCATCACAAACTTCGCCCACAAAAGAAAGGGCCCACAGCAGGTAAATACAGCTCAAACTCTTTTATCTATTTATCTTTAATCTGTTTCTATAGACGGTAACCTTCAATAAAAGAGTTTGAGCTGTATTTACCTGCTGTGGGCCCTTTCTTTTGTGGGCGAAGTTTGTGATGGATATGGAGCGGCCACGCCTGGGCCGCGAAAGGAGCCCCGCTGTGTGACGGACCAGCTGTTACACCACCCGGTGTGACGGTAATGGAGCAGGAGCCGGTATTGAAGGTATTAATGTGCCGGTACAGAGACATGATTGCATGCCGCAACCCACCTGGGTAACATTTGCTTGCATTGAACTGCTTGTGGCGCACTTCCCACTGGGGTAACAGAGGAACACTCCAAATACCAAGATGCCATGCGAATGGCGACGCCCTTATGGGCGGGGATTACAATTAATGAAAGGTGTTCAAAAACGATGTTGCCGCTTTGCAGTTTCCTAACCAAGAGCCCCTGATGAAATGCTGTGCATGAAACGCGTCGGGCGTACTGGACAATCAGCTGAGCAGCAATCTGTTTCTATAGACGGTAACCTTCAATAAAAGAGTTTGAGCTGTATTTACCTGCTGTGGGCCCTTTCTTTTGTGGGCGAAGTTTGTGATGGATATATATATATATATATATATATATATATATATATATATATATATATATATATATATATATATATATATATATATATATATATATATATAGATAGATATATATATATATTTTCTGCTCACAATCCTTGCTCCTCACCAAAGAATTATCCGCACTCACGGGGGTGATATCAAAAGGTTGTTTATTCTTTTAACAACAACAGATAGACGCGTTCGCGTTTCGGCATACAGCCTTTTTCGATGTTATATATATATATATATATATATATATATATATATATATATATATATATTTCTGCCCAAATTCCTTTGTTTCCACAAAGGTACGCAATGCACTCAAGTCGTTTTCAAAAGGCCTTCCTCTGTTTGTGTAGAAAGAAAGCAAAGCAGACTCCTGATAGATTTCAAGTCCCTGATCAGCGTTCTCCTCATTCTTCACAGAAACATCGGGCTCACAAGCTGGTGGTGGGGATCGCCAGGATCGTGGCAAGAGTCAACAAGTTCCAAGGGGACGTGACCAGCCTCGTTAGTTTGACAGCAAGGGGAAGCAGGATGAGCAACCACACTTCCGTGCCCCTTTTCTAAAGAAAAACGTTGCTGCTTTGACAGTGAGATATGCCTCAGACAGTGAGAACACGACAACTGGATTGGACTTGGGCGGTAACCCTGCAAGACAGCGCAGCGGAAGATACAATAGTGCGGGAGGCACTGCGTCTTGTCTGGAGGCGACAGCAAATGATACTTTTATTACTGTGGAGACAACTGACACCCGGGTGGTCCACCCGGATCGACTGTACAACCTTATTTTTTTAATAGAGGGTGACATTGAGCGTGTAATCACTGGGATTTTTTGGGAGAGTCTGACCGCTTCCTATGACATTTTGCTAGCGGAGGCAGACTGGCCCCCTCCTTTTGTTCTGGCCGTGGCTCGCGGGGAGGACGAAATGAGTTACTTACCTGTAACAGCAGTTATCCAGTATTTATTTATTTATTATATAGTTTTGTATAGCGCGAACAAGACCCGTGGGTATCAGAGCGCTTAACATGAAATAGGAAAAGGAAAAGGGTTAACATATATATAAGCAGTTAACAAGCAACCGCAGTGAGGTAGATGATATAAATATTCGTAACATGTGACGTTAGCGTAGGTAAATATGCTATGATTAAATTAATAACAAAAACATGTATATATAACAAATATGAGGTAGCTCGGTGTAGGTTCATGAAAGATGCTGTTCTCCTGTTCAATCAGAATCACCATTACTATTGGCTTTTAGGTTGTTCTCATATCATAGGATTATAGTATTGCCGATGCCTCCCATTCTAATGGCGTACATGATCTGTACTAAGGCAGTAGTATAACAGAACCATGATCAGTGTTCTTCACTAAGTAATGTATCTATTCATCAGCAGGCTCTTCACTTCCCGTTTGAATGTTACCAGATTCTGGATCTTCCTGATGTTTGGAAGGAGTGAGTTCCATATTCTGGGGGCCGCTCCTGAGAACGCTCTGTCATAGGTTTTTTTCTTTCGGAAGAAGGCTGGCCGTAGTAGCAGCTCCTCAGCACTCCTAGCTGGTCGGTTGCCACCGGACAACTGAATTTTCTTTGCTAGATATCTTGGGGTGTTGTCGTGTAATGCTTTGTGTGTGATACATGCTATCTTCATTTGGATTCTTGCTTCATATGGTAGCCAGTTTAATACTTTCAGGTGCGGGGATATATGGTCATATTTCCTGGTTCCGGTGATAAGT
The DNA here is from genome assembly GCF_964261635.1 of Lissotriton helveticus. Taxonomy (NCBI): domain Eukaryota; kingdom Metazoa; phylum Chordata; class Amphibia; order Caudata; family Salamandridae; genus Lissotriton; species Lissotriton helveticus. Next base: position 342,799,073 of record NC_136071.1, on the reverse strand, counting down.
CTTGCTGCAGCGTTAAGGCAGGCTTTCAATGGTGCTGTGGACATTTTTGGTAAACCAGCCAAGGTGGTGCAACCATATTCGATCCTCGAGATAACTAAGGATTGGATTGCCAATTTGAGGTCTGACTCTGTGATGAATGGTTTCAATTTTCTTAAGTAGTTCAAGTGAAAGCGGGCACTTTTCGCCATTGAGTTAATGTGGGCTTTCATGTCTAGATTCTCATCTAAGGTGATTCCTAGAGATTTGGCTGAGTTGACAAGGGTTGGGGTGCAGTTTAGCGCAGTCACGACTTTCATCCATTCCTTTATTTCTGTATTGCTCCTTGGTGGAGAAATTAGTAGGAACTCTGTTTTATGTGCATTCAGCTTCAGGTGGTTTGCGGTTAGCCATTGAAGTGCCATTTTTAGTGTATTGGTGTCTTTCATAGATTCACATGCCTGAATCATTCCCCGTCGTCGAGACGGGAGTCCCCGGTACATAGAAAAGTAATGTCCTATAGACATACATAGAGAAAGTAGGCCTAAGGGCCTTGCCTTAGTAGCCTATCTATGTCCTTTTGTAAAAAGGACCAAATTCCAGAAGGTAGCCAATCAGCTACCACCTCCCTCTAGAACCTTCCTGTCAGGAGCCTCAGTTTCTCAGATTTTCGTACGCACCAAGCTAGTTAGGTGTAATACATGTTAGAGAGAGAGAGGTGAGACCTTCCAGGGGAGGCGGGAGGGTTGCATGTGAATCTATGAAAGACACCAATACTGGATAACTGCTGTTACAGGTAAGTAACGCATTTCTCATCCAGTATTATGGGTGTCTTTCATAGATTCACATGCCTGAATCAGAGTAGCAAGCAATACATTATGCACATTTCTGATGGAACAGCATAAGCAGTCTGAGATAATACATATCATGCGACTAAGAACCATCAACAAGTAACAAAAAGTAAATAAATGTGCATACCAGTGAAGAATGGTGGGAAGGAGGAAGGCTCACCTTACTGGAATAGGTGGCGAAGCACAGCCTGGCCCACAGCTGCATCCTGCATCAGTTCCGTATCCAGGCAGTAATGCCTGGTGAAGGTATGCTGCGATTTCCAGGTCGCCGCCCTGCAAATGTCGAGTATCGGCACTCCAGCGAATAGCGCCGCTGATGTGGACACAGCTCTTGTAGAGTGAGCTCTCACCTTGGAATGTAATGGCTGTCCGGCCTTGTCGAGGCAAAAGGCAATTGCAGAAGATATCCATCGTGAGATACTTTGCTTGGAAAGTGGCATACCTTTTTTAGGTCTTCTGAAGGCGAAAAGCTGATTAGATTTTCTGAAGTGCTTTGTTTTGTCTAGGTAAAACTTGACACCTCTTTAGATCCAGAGAGTGCAGGGATTTTTCCGCTGCAGTGCTGGGATTTGAGAAAAATGAACGGAGGACCAGAGGTTCATTAAGGTGGAGGTCCGACGGGACCTTAGGAATAAATCGAGGATTAGTTCTTAAAATCACTCTATTTTCCTTGAACTGCATGAAAGGATTTTGTATGGAAAGAGCCTGTAGTTCGCTGACCCTCCTGGCTGAGGTCAGAGCAAGTAGGAGGGCTGTTTTCCAGGAGATGTATTTGATATCAGCCCTGTGGATGGGCTCAAAGGGGTGCTTCATCAGCTGGTTGAGCACCACGTTGAGAAGCCATGATGGTGGAACTCTCCTTGGACGAGGAAAGGATCTGTAGAGCCCCTTAAGGGATTGTTTTATTAACCTGTGGGACCAGAGAGAGGGTCCTTTTGAAGTTCTTGTAAACCGGGAGATTGCTGCTAAGTGCACTCTGATAGAAGCATGCGCAAGACCCGATTGTGCCAGTTGTGTGAGGTATGGAAGCAACTGCTCTGGGGTAACTCGAAATGGATGGAGACCCTTGTCCCTACACCAGATGCAAAAGCGTTTCCATTTTAAGGAATAGGTCTTATTTGTGCTATCTGCTCTTGCTTTTGCGAGAACATCCTTGCACTCCTGCGGAATGTCTAGTTGGTAGAACTCTCTGTACTCAGGAGCCATGCCGATAATTTGAGTGAGTTCAGGCTCGGATGAAGTACTTGGCCTTTGGACAACGTGAGAAGAGACGGATGTTGGCTTAGACGGGTTGGAGGTTGGACTGAAAGACGATGGAGGTCCGTGAACCAGTGCTGCCTCGGCCAGAACGGTGCAATCAGAATTAGGGTGCAGTGTTCCGTCTTCATTTTCCGAAGGACTCTTGGGATCAGGGGAAATGGCGGAAATGCGTACGCAAACACGTTGCGCCAGGCGATGGAAAATGCATTTCCGAGGGACCGCGACTGGGGATGCGAACTTGCGAACTTGCGGCATTTGGCGTTCTCCCTGGTGGCAAAGAGGTCTATCTGCGGTCTTCCCATTCCGAAAAGATGTGGTTCAGCACTGTTTGGTCGAGTTCCCACTCATGGGACAGCGATTTCCATCTGCTCAGTGTGTCCGCTATGAGGTTGTCCTTGCCTGGGACATACTCCGCTGTTAGGGTGATATTCTGGAGCACAAGCCAGTTCCAAATTTTCTGCGATTCGCGAGATAGTGTTAGCGAACGCGTTCCTGCCTGCTTGTTCAGGTAATGCATTGTTGTGGTGTTGTCGGTTCTGACAAGCCCTGTGGAGTTCCTGATGCGCGGGAGGAAGGCTTGTAGAGATAGAAAGACTGCTCTTAGTTCGAGGAGGTTGATGTGGAGCTGTCGTTCCTGGTCCGTCCATTTGCCGCTGATCTGCAATTCTTGAAGGACCGCTCCCCATCCCTCGAGGGAGACATCCATAGTTATGACGTGCGGAGTTGCAGACAGCAGGAATGGTAGACCTTGCGAGAGGTTCCTGGGCGACGTCCACCATAGCAAGGCTTTCGTGATCTGCTGAGTGATGACGATGTGATCGTCGAAAGAGCCCGTGCTCTGGGTCCACTGTCTGGTCAATGCCTCCTGCAGAGGGCGCATTTTGAGCCGGCAGTGTGGGACAAGTAGGATACACGAGGACATCATCCCTAGGAGGGACTTGAAAGTGCGGACCCGTAGGGATGCCTTCGAGGTCACAGCGGTAGCCAGCGAGATAAGTCTGTGTGTCCTTTCTTGTGATGGGAATGCTTTTGAGCATTTCGTATTCAAGGTTGCCCCGAGAAAGGTGAGAACTCGGGAAGGTTGTAAGGCAGATTTTTGGTAATTGAGTGTCAAACCCAGATGCTGGAAAAGATTGAGACAGACGTTGGAGGACTCGGCTGCGTCTGTCCAAGATGGTGCTTTCACCAGCCAGTCGTCCAGGTAACGGAAGACCTGGTGTCCATGTTGTCGTAGGAAAGCTGCCACAGGGGAGAGGCACTTGGTGAAAATTCGAGGTGCCGATTTGAGGCCAAATGGGAGGATGCAGAATTGGTAGTGCTGACCTGCGACTGCGAATCTGAGGAATTTCCTGTGGCGTTTGTGGATAGGGATGTGGTAATACGCGTCTTGCAGGTCTAAAGACGTCATGAAGTCTCCCTCCTCCAGCGACCCTAAGATCTCTTGGATAGTCACCATGCGGAACGATTGACTCTTCAAGAATGTATTGAGTGCCCTGAGGTCTAGAATGGGCCTCCATTTCTTCGCCTTCTTTCGTATGAGAAAGAAGCGGGAATAGAATCCCTTCCCTTTTTGAGCTGAAGGGACTCGTTCTATTGCTCCTTTCTTCAACATGGAAGATAGCTCTTGAAGGAGTAATCGTACATGCCTGTGTTGTAGTTGGCGAGGAGGAGTTGTTCGGGGAATTGAGTTGAATTCCAGTGAGTGTCCAAATTGGATTAATTGGAGTACCCACTGATCTGTAGTTATTGATCTCCAATTGTGGAGGAAGTGTGTTAGTTTCCCTCCAAGTTTGAAAGAACGAGATGGTAGACGGACTCGCTGGAGGAAACGGTCATTGGCACCCGCCAGTTGCCCTTCTCTGGGTTTTTCCCCTGTAGTTAGACCTTCCGTACGAGGTCTGGCGGCCCTGTGGCTGTTGTCGCTGTTGGTACTGCGATCGGCCTTGGCCATAAGAGTAAGAGGATTTGCTTTGGTACGATCCTCTGTAAGAGGGCTGACCTCTGCCCCTGCTCCCTCGAAAGGACTGGCTTTTAAATTGTAATGTGCCCAGTGCTCGTGCGGTATCTGTATCCTTTTTGATGGTTTGTAAGGCCTCGTCGATCTTCTCGCCAAAAAGGTGCTGGCCGTCATAGGGCATATCGAGGACCTTTGTCTGGACTTCTTGACGGAAGGATGTGGCTTTCAGCCAGCCTTGTCTTCTCAAGACCGCGGCTCCCGCCAGCTGTCTGAAGCCGGTCATTGCCACGTCTACAGCACAGTCAATGAGCTCTGATGCCGATGTTTGGCCTTCTTTAAGGAGTGATTGGACTTCCTCCTTGAGATCATCAGGCAGTTCTGTGAGGTATGGTGCAATATCCTCCCACAGTTGTCTGTTGTAACGGCCTAGCAGCGCGATGGCATTAGCTACCTTAACGGTCATGGCCGATGAAGTAGAGAATTGTTTGCCAATTCCGTCTAGTTTCCTGCCCTCTTTGTCCGGTGGAGCTGACAAAGGGGATGATGGATTCCTAGAGTTCTTTTGGGCCGCTTGGGTAACCACGGAATCTGGTTTAGGATGTCCAGTAAGGCATGCTGGAGCTGTCGACGGTGCCTTATACTTTTTGTCTAGCCTTGGTACCACAGCGGAGACCGAGGCCGCTGTCTGCATGAGCTGTTTTCCTTGTTCCCAAATGTGATCAATGATGGGAATTGATCTGGAGGTTTTCTTTATAGGGTCTTTAAAATCGTACAAGAAACAGTCAGTTTTGTGAGATTCCATAGTCATATGGAATCTAGTGGCCGCTCTTTCCACCAAATTGTGGAAACCGCCAATATCCGCTGGCGGCGAATCTGATGTAGTGGGCTCAGGTGTGGCTGGGGAAGGAGCGATGTAGTCCTCATCGTCTCTGTGGTCTGACTGGTCGTCCTGTACCTCCCCTTCTTTCGGTCCTTCGTCTTCGTCGTCAGAAGACGGGACATGGTGAACTTGTTCCCTTTCTGGACGGACCACCAGAGGTGATGTCTAGGTTTTGAGGATGTGGTCTGCCCTGGAGTAAGTGGTTTCTCCTCTGTTGATGGGGCTGATGACGATTCAGGGAAGCGCTGTTTATAGTCTTGTATCAGGAATTGTAGGTCTGAGACTATAGACACTGGGAGGCATACCATCGGTGTGACATGCGTTTGAACCTGTGTATGTACAGACTCTTCCGTACAAACCACGTCGTCGCCTTCATCATCAGTGCTTTGGCACTTGACTATGAGATCTGATGGACTGGTGGCCTGATTGTATTGATCGTTGTCCGAGTCCTCACCTTGTAGCAGACAAGCTGGTGGTGATTTGTGCACCCTGCTTGGAGAGGTTAAATCCGGTGTAATGGGTATTTTACTCCTTTTTGCTGGAGCAATCGTCGACGGCTGTGTGGAAATCAAGCCAGATTGTTTCCAGAGTGTTTGTGGTGGCGTCGTCGATGGTGTCGTCGTCGACTGAGTGTCGATTGGCAATGGTGATTTCGTCGACGGTACTCTCGTCGACAGTATCTTCGTCGACAGTGTGCTTATCTTCGTCAACAGTGTGCTTGTCGACGGGGTCTTCGTCGTCATTGTCGTCGATGGCGCGCTCGTCGACTGTGTCTTCGTCGTCGATGGCGCGCTCGTCGACTGTGTCTTCGTCGTCGATGGTGCGCTCGTCGACGGTGTCTTCGCCGCCGATGTTTTTATCGTCGTCGATGTCTTCGTCGACGGCGTGGAGGTCGACGATGGTGTCTTCGTTGACGGCGCAGGTGTCCACGGTTTTGGTTTCGTCGTCGACGTTGATGTTGTCGTCGTCGGCGGTGGGATTTTGATCAACGTCGAGTGCTTCTTAAAGAGAACAATCGACTACACCGGCTTACCTGCCGTCGACGATGGAGTAGTCGTCGTCGATGAAAATGCTGACGACGCCATCGTCGTCGATACCGTCGTCGTCGATGTGGAGACAGACGGTAGAGACGGTTTTCTTCAGCGCTGATGGTAGCGTCGACGAGCCCGTCGACGACGACTTCGCAGGCTTCCTGAAGGCAGGAACCTCCTTGTCAGACGTTGTAGATGTTTCCTCTGAAGACTTTTTAGTAGTCTTTTTAGGAGGAACGTCTGTAGGGCTAGGGGAAGTAACCCTTGGCCTCTTCAAGGATATTTTAGAGGAAACTGAAGCCATCTCACCGTCCTCTGAAGACTCCAAGGTGTCTCTGGATTTAAGCCTGTTCAACCAGAGCAGCAGTCGACCTTCTCTGTCTTTCAGTGTTTTTGTAGAAAAGGTTCTACAAATTCTACACTCTTTGGGAGAATGGTCATGATAAAGACAGTACAGACAGGTTTCATGCTTGTCATCGACGTGGAGCCACTTCTTACCACAAGAAGAGCATGCCCTGAAGAGACCCTTCTTCTGCTGGTCAGCCATAGTTGGTTATTGATAGAAATATCCAAATTCTGTGTGGAAAAGAGATAAAACTAGTAAAACCTGAGGAGAACTCAGGTGGAGACTCCCTAGCACAACGTGCGGTAGAAAATCTGAGAGACTGAGGCTCCTGACAGGAAGGTTCTAGAGGGAGGTGGTAGCTGATTGGCTACCTTCTGGAATTTGGTCCTTTTTACAAAAGGACATAGATAGGCTACTAAGGCAAGGCCCTTAGGCCTACTTTCTCTATGTATGTCTATAGGACATTACTTTTCTATGTACCGGGGACTCCCGTCTCGACGACGGGGAATGATTCAGGCATGTGAATCTGTGAAAGACACCCATAATACTGGATACGTTCTACTTCCGAGTTTTTCGTGTTACGTCCCCAAAGAGCAAGCAGAAGCTGTTGTAGCCGAGTGAGCTTTGGCCCTGGCGCCGGCTCTGTACCGTAATCAAGATGGCTGAGATAAAGATTCACCGCCACATGATATTCCATTACGGTCAATGCCTCAACCACAACCTCAATATCCCATTCGACGGGAAGCAAAAGGTCCAGACGCTGACATTCTCACTCAGTTGGAATATCAAGGAGTGATCGAAACATGTGTATCGCCAATAAATAATCCGCTCTTTACCGTATCCAAACCCAATGGGTCTTACCACATAGTTTTTGATTACCGGCATTTCAACTCCCATTGTCGGACCTTTGCGGTACATAATACCCATAGTTCTGCCTTAGTAGATAGTATAGGTCGCAAAAAATATAAAACGACACACTACCTATCAGGTGGGCAGAGGCACTGCTTCAAAGTTCTCTGGATCCAGTCTGACAGCTGGGGAATTTTCTAAGGTGAGGAATTGATAGGATGAAAAATGTATAGAACGTAACTGTCACGCCGGAGAGCATCCTGGCGCTATAGCGAAAAACGGAGAGAAGCAGACCGGCAGGAAATTATGCAAGGTCAGATGAGTGAGAGGACTAAAGTGTCTGAGGCTTGAAGATCCAAGATTTTTCAAGGATATCCTGAAGATAGAAGCCTGGAAAGGAGATTAAAGCTAGGTGGTCTAAGGAGAGTTGCTGATGAGGATCTTAGGATGTGCTGCATCACATACGATTTGACTCTGGCCCTAAGGTACTTAGGCTCTGATGACTTAAACACTTTATTTATAAAGCGCGACATTCATCCCAATGGGATATCCCGGCGCTAATGTAGCGGGAGGGTGGTGAGCTAAGTTGATCTCGTTAGGGTCGGTGGCAGCAGTTCTAAGGGAATAGGTGGGTTTTAAGTTTCTTCCTAAACGCCATATAGTTTTCGGTTAACCGTAGTTCCAGCGGAAGCTTGTTCAGTGCAATGCTGCAGGGTGCGAGAAGGTGCGTCCACCTGCCCTGCTCTTACTGATTCTTTTGGTCTCCGCTAACGTTGGGGAGCGTGACCTTAAGCACCTGGGTGGATAATAGAATTTAATTCTATTCTGGAGAATCTTTGGGCCTGTAAAATGGAGTGCCCTATGTGCATGTCCTAAGAGTTTAAATCTTACTCTATGGCGCATGGGTAGCCAGTGGAGTTGCCTCAGGCATTCTGTCGCGGAGCTGTATCTGTCCTTATTGCACACCAGTTTAGCCGCTGCATTTTGTATCACTTGCAGACGTTTGAAAAGGTAGTCTGGCATGCCAACAAAGTGCATTCCCATTGTCCAGCATACTGCCAAGCAGAGCCTGTGTGACTCTTCTCCTGCTTTCCAATGGGATCCAAGGGAAAAGCCTTTTTAAGAGCTTAAGTGTGGCGAAGCTTCTGCCACACAGGATCTGCGCATGGTCCTGCATTGATAAGATGTTAATGATGATGCCTAGGTTTTTTACACACTGCTTTGTTGCAGGAGCGGCGCCCGAATAGTGGGGCCACCATGACGCATCCCAAATGTGGTTAGCTCTGCCGAGAATCAGAATTTCAGATTTGTCGGCATTGAGCTTTAGGCAGTGCGCTGACATCCAGGTTGCCATTTCGGTAAGACAGTTGTTGAGTTTGGCTCTGGTGTCATCATGCCTATTTCCAATGGCTATTGTCAGTTGCATATCATCCGCGTAGGAGCAGATCCCGAAGACCCATTTCATGCCGATTTTTGTCAGAGATGATATATAGGAATTAAATAATGTAGGGCTCAGGGATGCTCCCTGCGGGACGCCACAGTTGGGATTTTTTGGAGTAGATAAAAAGGCACCCAGTTGCACAGTTTGAGTTCTGTTGCACAGGAATGAACTGAGCCATTGAAGGGCTTTTGCATGTATCCCCTTTTCGTGCAAGTTTTCCAATAAGAGTTGGTGAGAGACCGTGTCGAAGGCAGCCGACAGGTCTAACAGTTCAGGGCAACTGCCTCTCCCTGATCCAACAGTGATCTTATATTATAGGACAGCCAGGAGAGTTACCTCTGTACTGTTGGTGGCCTTAAAACCTGTTTGTGAGGGATCCAATAACTTGTTGGATTTAAGTAGTTAGACAGTTTTCTATTGACTAGTTTTTCCTGTACCTTCGAGAGATCCCGATTTGACACCCCCCCCCCCCCCCCACCCCCATTGCTTTAGCAACCTCTTTTTCTATGATAGGGACAAAGCTCCCTAGATGTGGGGTGTCGGGATGAGGGTCCCTGCTTTCCCGGTTTATGGAATTCGCTGGGGTGGTGGAGTTAATTGATGAACAGATTGTGCCTATGTTGTCCATCGAAAATTCACAGATTTTTTCACAGCTTTCTGCTGAGGGATGCAAGGTTTGGGACATACAGATTGGGTTTGCATAGCTCACGCACTATTTTATATAACTCTTTGCAGAGTTTGCGTTCTCCTCTATCTGTTGTGCAAAGTATGCCATTTTGGCCTTCTTAATTGCATGGGTGTAGCCCCTGAGTTCTGTTTTACATGCTAATTTATGGGAGTCCATTCTAGACAGTCTCCAATTGTGTTCCATGGTTTTACACTTTTTTTCAGTGCCTTAAGTTCTGCTGTATACCACCTTTCAGATACCGTTTTACTAGATTTAGTTTTAAATTTCGGTGTGCATTGGTCCAGCGTCTTAGTGATCTCTGTTTCAAGGTTCACTGCATGTCTGTTAGTGGGTAGTATTCCCAAAGTTGCTAGATCATTAGGGGCGAAGTGGTGATGAAATAAGTCAGGCGTAACTAGTTTCCAGGCTCTATAGGTCCCGTGCATGGATTTGGTGACTCTTCCCGATTTCATGGGTGGGGAGGATGAGAAACTAATTAATGAATGATCAGTCCATGTAACTGGTTTGATCTCCTTAATTATGGTAGATTCTATGTTGGAGAACAGTAGGTCCAATGTGTGTCCTGCAATATGTGTAGGTCCTTTGATCCATTGTTTTAGTTGAAGGATAAGCATATCATTCTCTAGATGAGTTATTGCCATGTTGTTGGTTTTTTCAAAATGAACGTTTAAGTCTCAGATGACCAGAATTTTTTCGTATTTTATGCAGGCGGGAAATAGTTGTATGAGCAGTTTAGCACTGAATTCTGCCTGATATCCAGGGGGTTTAAATCACAGCCCCCCGAATAGGATAGGATTCCCTTTAGATATTTCAAATGGCATTAGTTCATGCTCTCCCAGCTTAGCTACTGTGATGGGGATGCAGTTAAAGTAGTCTTTAAACAGGATGGCTAGTCCTCCCCCCATCTGCCCTTGCCTATCTTGCCTTATTATATTGTTTTCCGGGGGCATAGTGTTTGCGATATCCGGGGAGTTATCACCCAGCCAGGTTTGAGTAATAAAAACCAGGTCAGGATCTGTCTCCTTAATGGTGTCCCAAATCTCGAGGACGTTTGGGCACCGATCTAGCGTTAAAATAAATGCAGTTGAGTCTCGTCTGATCATCCGCTCCTCTCTGTGATTGATCAGACTGTGTTAAACTGCACCATTTGCCAGTGGCGGCTGGTGACATTTGTAAGCGGTGAGGCGTAAAATGTGTGGCAGGGCGCACCACGGCGACCGACCGAAGGGGGGAAACATTCTGCAGTACAAGAAAATGCAGGTGTACATTTCCAAGCAGCAAATTGTGCGACTCGACAACAGTTATTCTGGGGCATATCATGATAATGTTATAACCAATAAGGCACAGAAGGTAGAGTCCTGTGAGCTCTGCAACAGTGCAAATATTTTTGGAAAAAATATACACAGTTCCCTTCCTTTTAGTCTGCATTGTACTGACTGGTGTATATATTCACTATTTTAAAATGCCTACTGTATGCTATTACTTTTTTTTTGGGGGGGGGGGGAGGGGGTGGTACAAGGTGCTGAAAATAGCCTGAATGTCTTAACTGCACAGCCTAGTACAGGAAAACTGTTAATACCGAAACAGACCCCTAAATACAACTATAGCTCAGTAATAAAAAAAACTACTCGCACTGAAGGCGAATCCCATGTAACATCGAGGCAGCAGCAGTTGCTGCTCAACAAACAGGGATTATAATTGAGCAGCCCCAAGCCTGACTGCGGCTGGGCACACCCTCACTGGCACACATTTGTTTTCGTAAACGTATCCTCCGGATAAGATGCACAACCCGGCTGGAGAGAACATGTGTGACCCCGTGTCCCCTAGGGCTTGAGCCGGACGCAGATTTTTGAGGGCATAGGGAAGGCAGAGAGTGGAGACAAGCGTGGGGGGAAGGGGGCGCAATGGAGGAACAGTGGCTTCTGCTCCTGGCAGACTGCAGGCTCGCTCGCACCAGGCCTGCCCATGCATCGCTACTTGGGAGTCAGTCTGCAGCTATTGGATGCTATCACTGACTGCAGGCAAGCAGGGTTGGGCTTGGCAGCCAGCAGTTTGTAGCTCTGCTCCATCGGCATTGGAAACGTTTTCCTGGTAATGGTGAGCCCCACCACCGATAGAAAGGCAGAACACGGTGATGGCTGCTACCAGCTAGATAACCAGAAGGTGTGCATTCTTGGCGCTACATGAACATGATTCTGACCGGTGACAGCAGCAAGAGGAGCCGGAAATAGTTCTGCTAAACAATTACCCCACAACACTGCACCAGTTACATCTCGAGCATCAGCAATCTATTCTTTCTCTCGCTCATTGGCTTCAAGTGCTCAGCCGCTGACTGAGCAAGTCACAGCTTATTTTTTAATACAAGCGCGCGCACAACTTCATATTAAAACATTAAGCGTCTTGGCCTTTTGCAACTCAAATCAAAGAAAATGTTTTTGCATCTTACTAGTTTGATTCACACTAGTAATATGCAGAACATTTTCTTTGATTTAAATTACAAACAAAGATGCTTTAAATCCAGTTTGATTCTCCACTGATTTTCCATTCCAAGTGATTGGATTTCCTTTGGCTGCTGAGGACAAGCACTACTGTTGCACCATATTTTAATTTTCACCATTTAGGATTTTAGGAAGTGAAACTTAACCTACTTTGAATGCCAATGATACTGGGACTGTTGACTTCCAGATCAGGATGGACGACGGAGCAGGAAAGCTATGACTCATCATCTCTCCCCCTCCCTCTTGCGCAATGAGACGGCAGGGGAGGAATAAAGATAGCCGCCTGCTTCACCCCTCCTAAGCCCGCCCCCTCTTGTGACGAGTGTTTAATCGTTGCCAGTGCCACCCACTCCCTCCCTCCCTCGTTTTTAGGTTGAGACTGGCGTAGGCTGTGCGCATGCGCAGTCTCGCCAGCGAGACTTAATGTCTCTCAGTAGCGATGGTAAACCTCGCCCCTCTTCTCCAATGGCTGGCCTCATAAACGGCGGCCAGCCATTGAAGAAGAGGTCCCAGTGACGTTCTTCTTTGCCTCTAAGCCCCGTCTTTTTCGGATTGAGGGGCGTGTTTTTTTACTTTCTTTCTCTCAGTGACGTCCTCAGTCAAAAACACGCCTCCCAGTCTGAAAAGGACAGGGCTTAAAACGTCACTGGAACCTAGCTCATTTTATTGAGTACCTGCACTTGTTTCCCCACTGAAACACTTCGGGTAACTACGGTCCACAGAACGCATCATGAAGCTGGCTAAAAGACATTTCAGTGTCGGTTTTAAAAAAGGTGTCTTCTGTGGGATTGCAAGATGCGTGTTCCCTGTTATGACAAGCTCAAGGGTAGAGCTCGTGCATGGCTTTGAGCTCGAGAAAAACCATTGGGTAGAATGTGCCTGCGTCGTGGGAGAAACGTTGGGGTGGAGCTCCGGGGAAGGGCATGTGGGGAGTCCGTCCTACGAGTCCTGGATAAACCTTTGGAAACTGATCTGTGCTCGGTCGTGATTTTACACAAGATCACCCACAACCCATACATAACGCAGCCGAGCTCCCCCAAGAAAAAAATCTCATCACTAAAGACACTATGGAAGAGGTGTGGGCAGTTCCTGAACACAACCTTACCTCGCGATTCGGCTACTTAAAAATACAATCTCTGCTATTCCGCTTTCTATGCCGGCCAACTTCAATGTATGAAGGACTCACTTTCCGACATTGAGAAGTGGAGGCACGGGAACCAATCAGAAAGCCAGTTCTCAATGAATAGCAGGAAAAGATGCGTTCACCCGAAGTCTTAATGACTGTACCCTCTATAAGTGGTACGATTAGTTGTAATTACCCGCCCCGGAAAAGACAACTCGACTCACCAGAAGAAATAACCTCCGCTTATGACCTGGAACTGAACGTCCAGCTACTGTGGACCGCCACACCAGAAAACGTGCAGTTTTTGCAGACGTCTATCTCTGCTGCACCGGAAGTGACGGTTTTCCAAGAGGAAATGAGTCAGAGAGTAAACCAAGAGATCGTGTGACTCCAGACTTGGGCTGAGGACAGCGGTCACTATCTAGTCAGTATAGTGAGGCGTTTCTTGTGGAAGAGAATCTACAAACTAGTTAATAAACCGCATAGTGCTTGCTGCCAAACAACTCCTTATCAATAGACATTCGCGAACCAGGCTTCTTTTATTTTACAAAGCAATGCATTGTTGGAGTTGTTTTTAGGTGGAGACTGGAGCAGGGTGTGTGTGTGTGTATGGCTTTGTGTGTGGCTGTGTGTGGCTTTGTGTGTGTGTGTGGCTGTGTGTGTGGCTGTGTCTGTGTGTGTCTGTGTCTGTGTGTGTGTGTGTGTGTGGCTCTCTGTGTGTGTGTGAGTGGGTGCAATGCAATAGGTCTCGTATTCGCGAGAGATTAAGCTATTGGGATTGTAAATGACAGTGCCATTTATTTATCATTTTTCAAAACCGACACATAAATAAAAAGTTTGTCATTTACAATGCAAATAGCTCTAACTTTTCTGAAGGCGAAACCGTTGCATTGTAAATGCTTGTTCCTATCAGCTTGACACTCCCCCCTGCCATTGAAAAGAATGGATTTCTGTGAACTCCTCCCAGGGCCATTGTGTAAGTGCCTAAAAAGAACCCTTATTCACGGCATTCAAAGTCGGCACGTCCTCTGCCATGATATCACTGCTGTAGTTTGTGCCTGCTGGTCGAAGAATATACCTCGCCCAGCAGGACCGTACCTTCAAAGTTGCTCACAGCTGCCATAAATATGACTCACGAGAGCAGCAAGTAGCCAAGTAAATCAGTTTCAGCTGCCGATTTGTAATTAATGTCTTGCCTCTCCCCCAAGGGAGACAGGGCAACACCCATTTCGCCCATTAACACCAGCCGCCCCTGCCATTTGCATTGCCTGCAGGAGAAAGGCCCTTCTGTATGCCCTGGGGACGCTTCCACGCATGATGTTTGTTTGCATGAAGCATAGGTGGCTAAATCAATGAGTGACTCTCTTGAATAGCACTGGGTGCTTCTTAGGTATTTCCTAGAAGGGGCAGGGGTCCTGGTCCCGGCCGGGCAGAGACGGGCTTATCGCCCGCTGGCACATCAGGCTAAGTAGGCAAGTGGAAGGGCAGCTCCGCTCCGCCCCGCCCCCCTTCGGCCAGAAGTGCTTTGCCGTGAACCTAGGTGCTGTCAGCCCCACCATCCACTCAATCAGCACACAGCTGCGGTGGACCGGGACGGCAGACAGACTTCTGTGCAAGTATGCAAATGTGCAGTATTTCCTTTGTGACAGTGCGCATACAATAAAATAAAACAAGCAGTTTTTAAAATTCAGGCTACAACATTAGTGAAAGTATTTTCCCAGCCGCCGTGGTTATTGAGCAGCTAGTGATGAGGTCAAGCAGCCGTCAGACTCACCACGCTCCGCTGCGCGCACGCTGGCACATCGGGCTAAGTAGGCAAGTAGAAGGGCAGCTCCGCTCCGCCCCGCCCCCCTTCGGCCAGAAGTGCTTTGCCGGGAACCTAGGTGCTGTCAGCCCCACCCTCCCCTCAATCAGCACACAGCTGCAGTGGACTGGGACGGCAGACAGACTTCTGTGCAAATAAGCAAATATGCAGTATTTCGTTCGTGATAGTGCGCATGCAATAAAATAAAATGAGCGGTTTTTAAAATGCAGGATAAAGCAAGTGAAAGTATTTCCCCAGCTCCCGTGGTTATTGGGCAGCTAGTGATGAGGTCAAGCAGCCGTCAGACTCACCACGCTCCGCTGTGCGCAAGCTGGCACATCGGGCTAAGTAGGCAAGTGGAAGCGCAGCTCTGCCCCCTTCAACACTCTGTAGATAATAACCAGGAACTTGAAGAGAATTCTTTTATGTATGGTATTGGTTAGCCAGTGTAAAGAATTTAAGGCTGCGGAGCCTCGAGGTAGTTTTAGGACAAGTCGAGCTGCCACATGTTAAACAATCAGTCGTTTCTTCAGGACAGAATTTTTGGCCCCTGTATATACACTGTTACAGTAATCTAGGCTAGATGTGATCAGTGCCACTGCAACTGCCTTGTTCGCCACACCAGGGAGTAGATCAAAACTTTTTGAGAGATTTTATCAGATGGAAGCGTGTGCCGGCCACAGAGAGCTTGTTGATGGATGTGAGTAGTTGGCCTGATATGTGATGTCCACTATTCTAGTGGGCACCCTGTATCAGTCCAAACAACCCTTATGGTGATGGTTGTAAAGTCAACCTTATAGACCAGCTATCCTAGTGGTAGCATGGACAAAGCAGTCTTAGGGTAATACTTCAGAGAGCATGTGAAGCCAATTGTTTTACCAATTACAATCCCTTGAATACCAAATGAAAGGACACCGCACAAGGTATATATCAAATATATATGTATTTATTACTAACACAACCCCTCTGCACTCTTTATGAGGTCAGAGTTCGAGATACAGCACAAGTTACTCAATAAGCATACTATAAGTTGCACAAATACAATTCTGCCCTAGGGGCCTCACGAACCATATACTAAAGCAGTGGTGTAAGAACCACTTCAGGAAAGGTGAGTAGGTCTAGGGCCTAGGAAATCGCTGGGGCTACGCTGATCAACCAAAGGATTGGAAGTAGGAGACCCACAGGATGCGTGTGCAGTGTCTAAACACACACGCGAGTTACCATATACTTTCAATGAGAACGTAAAAATTACAAAGTAGTAGATTTCGGACACTTCCAGGTGGACTATGAGAAAACCCAGTTAAACTAGGACACTTGGATAGTTGTTACCCATGGGAGCACCAGAGTACTCGAGTTACCTCACCCAGGGAAGCCGGGTGCATAGGTGTTCTTTCATGTCGGGTTTCGTCGATCAATACTATGGAGAGCTGCAAGAAAGTGCTGCAAGCGACCAGGAGGAAGATGTCCGGATGGATCCAAGGGTGGATCGGAGCAGTGAAGAACCTGAAAGCAGAGGGGACAGAGTCTGGGTCACTAGCCAGTGACCAGGAAGGAACCAGGAAGGAACCAGGCGATGTCGAGATGGAATCAGGTGAAGCTTGTCTCTGCAGCCACGTGGACCAGGAGGTGTCGACGACGACCAGGAGAAGGATACGGACTGTCCCACGAAGGATCTAGCTGTTGGCGGTGTCGGTATCCGGATTGGACCCAACAAGCCTTGGCAAAGGCAATCCACGCAGGAAGGGAAGATCGGCTTTTGTTCAGACCAGCAAGGTCTAGGGAGCTTCCCCTTTACAGGAAAGCAGGAGCAAGCCCGGAACAACCAGGCAAGCGGTGTTGTATCACAAAGATGTCTTCAGGAGGGCCACTAGCCAACAGGCTAGCAACCACAAAGACGCGTCGAGGAGAAATGCAGGCGCAGGCCCCACGCAGCACTCGTGGAGTGGGGAGGGCTGAGCTTCGGTGCACTTACTGCTCGGGGTTGGGGCTTCTCAAACCCCAATGCACAACTTCGAGGACGCCTCAGAAGCTGCACAGTTAGCAAAAAGCAGGTAACTGCAGGATGTCCGGTCCCACGTCTCTCGTGTCCGCCACGGGTCTCAGCTTTGCTGTGGATGTGGGTCGGAGTCAGAGAAGTCTGGAAGTCCAGAGCTGCGTCGCTAAGTCTTCGGGTTCCGGCGGGAGCGTCGACAAAGCAAACCGGCAAGTCACTGATGGTGCATGTTTGCACAGGGTGGTCACTCCTTGACCACAAGGGAGATGTGTTCAGTCTTCCAGTCGAAATGGAACGTCGAAGGTCCAAGAGTTCGTTTCAGAGTTTCTTTCCAGGATAATCTAAAGTCTATAGACTCAGCTCCTATCTTTATACTAAACTAAGGGGCTGGATTACCTGCTAGGTCCCTCCTGTGGGTGGAACCTGGGAAGGGGGTGGTTACACCCCTTTCCTTTTGTCCAGTTTCGCGCCAGAGCTGGGGCTTGAGTGCCCCAGCAACTGGTTTGAACCGGGCTATGCATGGAGCACCTTGTGTGCCCCAGGCAGTGTCTCATTTCTTTCAGCCCACCCTGCCCCAATACACTAAAGTTTGTCTGGGGAGGTGCTAGCATCTCCCAAGGCAGGAAACCTATTGTCCAGGCCTCCCCTGCCGGAGTTTCGTCCAGCAGCAGGCGGTCAGACTCGTGTCTGTGGCAGCAGAATCCATTTGGATGGCCAGCCAGGGGTGGCATAATAAATGCTGCAGCCCCTGGTAGGCCTTGGATGCACCTATGCCCTGGGTACCTATGGTACACTATACAGGGACTCACAAAGGTGACCCAATACCCAATTAGATATGTACCTAAAGTACATGGAGTCCATTTTACAGACAGAGCAGATAGCCTGGGGCCCTGCATAGCAGGATCCCAGGCCAACTAAGTCGAAAACCAGCTAAACACTAGGCAAAAAGTTGGGGTAACCATATAGTCAGATATCCACCTTCCTACACAGGTATCAAATTTTACTGCCTGATTCCTCACTACTTCCACCGTATTTGGCGGGGGAGAATGTCATTATCCCACTATCGGCTGGGCAAGAAGGTGTTCGATTTACCAAGCAGTAGTATTTCAGTTTTTTGAGTGTAGCATTTCAGATGGTTGGAATGCATCTGATGAAAAAATGCAGTGAGGCAGAGTTTGAAATTTTCTTCTGCATTGATGGAGTCTTTGTCTAGTACTAGGATTAACGGAGTATCATCTGCGTAGGAGATAGTTTCAATATTAAACTATTATACCAGATTTATCAGTGGGGCCATGAATATGTTGAACAGTGTTGGGCTTAAGGCTGAGCCCTGTGGGACCCCAGAGAGCAAGGGTTTCTCTGCTGATTGACAGTGGCCGAGGCGGACTATTTGTTTTCTATTGGATAAAAAATATTTCAGCCAAGCGAGGGCCATAAGGGAAATGGCATATGATTATATGATTCGAGTCGGTCTCTCAATATGTTATGGGAGACTGTCAAATGCGGCAGACAGATCAACAGAATCAACACCATGTTTTTCCCTTGATCTAGAGCAAATGTAAGCTGATTCTGTGGAGTGCATGGGCCTAAAACCTGATTGACTTGAATGCAGGATATTAGCCTCTTTTAGGAAGGAGGTCAGATGAGTGTTAACTAGTTGTTCTGTGATTTTACTGAGGCAGGGTAAGCGGGAGATAGGAAGCAGATTCGAGAGAATCATAGGATGCGCTGTTTTTTAAGGGGTTTGACCGCTGCAATTTAAGGTTGATGGTACTTCTGCTTGCTTAAGTGCTGAATTTATTATCATATTGATGGTTCGCTTAATGGTATCAATGATTGCATGCAGGACCTTTAGAGGGCATGGATCAAATGGGGAGCATGACTTGCAGGCGAAGATAGCTGGTGTGACTGTTCTAGACTGATCTCCTTAAAGAATTTGAGGGCTGGTTTATCATCATGGTCATGTGCCTCAATGCCCGGAGAAGAGGTTATCTTGAAATCTTTTTGTAAGCTTTGGATTTTCTGCTAAAACAATCTGCTGCTCATTTGATAAGAGTCTGTGAAGGGGGGGGATCTCGTGTTCAAGTATTTTATGGTGCATGAAAGATTTCACAATTAAACATTCGTTTTTGATCAGAGTCTTCCTGCCTGATTAGATTAGTGAAGTAAGAGCTCTTTACAAATTTAATTTGTTGATGGTAAGTTTTAATAGCAGATTTAAAAAGGGTACGCTTTTCTAGTTTATAACTTATTTTCCATCTGCGTTCCGGTCTTCTACTGTGTCCTTGTAGTTCTTTGGGGTGAACCAGGGGGCGGAGACTTTATTGGTAGTCTTCCTGTTCGGCGGGGTATGTGAAGCAAAAATGTTGCTAAGGGAGGCCATCCAGGAGTTAAAGCGATGGGTATGGAGTGAGGGATCTCCTGTCAGCCTACCTACGGCTGCTTCGGTATGAAACTTTGGATTGGCTAACATTTTGTTCCACTTTCGCAAGGTTTTGTGGGCGTTTCGTGAGGGACCCTCAGGGACATCTTAATCATGGCGTTCTACTGCAAAGGGAATACATTTGTGGCCCGACCAGGTTAGCATGACTGGGGCATCGACTTTTAGTTTGGCGAAGTTTTAGCATATTCCATCAAGGGTGTGCCCTGCACAGTGTGTCAGGCATCTGTCCTTGTATCCAGGCCCAGAGTATCTATAATTTCTAAAAAGTTTTTGGCTCCAGGGGTGGCCTGTGATTCTAGATGGAGATTAAAACCTCAGAGTAGTGTTAAATTGGAGTATCTAATAAATAAGGTGCTTAGTGTCTCCAATGGTGTCTAAAAAGTTAAGACTCGTACCTGGGTGGCAGTAGATCAGGGCTCTAGAAAAAGAGATGGCGCTTTCTACTTGGAAGCAGAATCCGAAACTTTCTGCCCCTTTGAGCCTTATCAGTTCAAATATTGAGCATTTAAGCGTGTTATGATAAATTATGGCCAGGCCTTCACCTCTGTGGTCAGGTCTGTCATGTCTACAAATATGATATCCTGGGAGGAGGGCTTGGGTAATGTCGGGATTACACCAATCTTTAAGCCAGGTTTCAGTAACGCAAAGACAGTCCAGATTAAGACCGGAGATCAAATCAAAAATATGTTGTGCATTCTTACATGGGGACCTATGGAATTTGCGACTAGAAGTCTGTATCAGAAACGCTTATTTGTTGCACACATGAATGCAGAGCTTCTTAGTGCTATAAAAGAACACATAATTAACAGGAGACAACTAAAAAAAATAAAATAAAACTGCCACTGAAGGAAAACAAGAATTATATTCACTGTTTAATCAGATTTTAAGAGATTTCTTTAATTTCGGAGCACTGATTTTGGCAAGCAAAGTGACAGAAAGGGATTTCCAGCATCTTGCATCCATAACACAAAAGATTTTCACCACAGGTTACCTTTCTTGATTTGGAAACCTGAGGCAGATGTTGGTGGCCCATACATAGGGTCTTACCTCTGCCGTGCCACTTTAGTTTGCCAACTAAGAATTAGGAGTGTTCTTCACATCTATCGTTTTGTGGGGGATACTCAGGGTCTTGAAATAAACTCAGCTATGATCAGGCAGCAAATGTAAGGCCCTCAAGTGTACAGTGCTGACAATAAAAAAGCCAGTAATCAAGGCTGCATTAGAGGAAGATGTTGTAGTACCTTCGATGAGGTGATGAGAGATGGCATTGCAAAAGTGGTTTCCCTGTGACGATCAGACATGGGTAGGTCCCGAACATTAACAAGACTTCATTGGAAGTTCTTCTCTCGCCACATTGCGAGTACTCTGGACGTAACTGCTGGGACTAATAGACCCCACTCATGTGTTTTCCAGAAGGTATACATCTATTCCTTTTTATTTTTTTAACTTTCACACATGACTACCACACGAGTCCAGACTGCAGGGGACTGGACCTTTCAGATACATTCCCACATCGTCCCCACTAGAGTAGATGAGGATCTCCCGGTCCTGATGTAATGCCAAAGATCCTGGACATTACAGGGCATGAAACATGTTGACCACTTTCACATCACACACATTATCTTAAGCTCAAGTGGGTATAATTTTCCCTCTTTAGCTACGACTCTTCAGTCATTCGTTTTTGCTCATAGCATGGAAACCCAGCTAATAACATTTTCTGTGGGATTCCGATAGCTATTGTTAATCACACGCACTTTTTCCCCATTCCTACTCACTACAAATACGCCCCACTCCTACTTCTTAGCTTCACGTCAGCAACAAGAGAAGACCTCTGGCAACAGGGCCTGTTGAGCATTGCAGAGCCAGCCCAACGAGGAGCTGCCTGATGATGAAGCATGACAGCCCTCAGGGTGTGTGAGGGCTCTTGCTCCTAATTGGAGCTATTACACCTTCACCTCTTTTTTCCCCCCCAAACATCTGGAACACCGAACCCCAACCCCTCCCCCTCCTTTCTCTCCAACCCTCCACAGGAACTGCATAGTCTTATTTTTTGCCGTAGCCACACAGGCCTTTATGCTGGACCTACCAAGCCCCAGTCCCCCCTACGTGATGATTGCCAAAGTCCAACCAAGAATGGATTGGGTAATAATCCCTGAGACATTCTGGGCTTTGATGGGATGCCTCATAGTGCAGATATTTGCTGTATAATAGATCATATGGTACTGAAAACCAGTCTTGCTTAAGCAGGCAATTTACAGTGATGTGCAATTGCAGGCATTACTTGGATGTAACATTTTTCACCTGTAAAGTTGTCTTTATACTCTTGTTATGAATGAAGACCGGAGACCCTGCTTTCACCTTACGGTGAGTTGGCCATGCAGCATTTTGCACTGACAACCTAGAACCCCGTTTCAAATTGCCATTATAGCATTTAGGACAACATTTATTTGTGTCTGTAATGCTTCAGGGGAAGGGGAACTCACCAATGGCAGCAGCATTTTCTAAAAGAGATAGGCACATTAAGGAGTCAAAGCAGTCCGCTTTGCCTTCTTTCTCTCATCCCATTGCATTCCTTATAATATGAAGAAGATAGTTGCTTAAGTTTTTTTAATGATGTTATTGCCTTTGGACTGGAGAGCCAGAAAAGAGGCTTCTGCATGGGCAGCACAATAGTATTTACACTGACTCAGATGCCATAAAAAGCTTGGCCTGCCTCTTATGAATGATGGCACATACATGTTCAATGCCCAGGACTGGCAAATTGGATGGATAAGGAACTGCCACAGACTTCCGCCTCCAACAGGTAGTGCAGAGTTTACTGAAAACAGCGAACTGAAAATTCTCCTATCCCACCACAAACCGCGTCAACTTGGTGCTGCTGAAAGACTGACAAAACAGCAAAAGGAACGATGGTGGGACTGAGGGAGATAAGCCTTGGAAGCATACTGTGGCCCTGCTCTCTGAGAACTACCAAAAATGTAATCTGCCTTGTCCCCAAAGAGTTAAGTCCTGTCAAAATGCAAGTCCATAAGGGATGATTAAACATCACCAACTACACTGATTGTAGCTAGGCATGGGAATGAATGGTGACACTGGTTCCAATGTCTCTTCCGGTGGAGTCCAAGCCACAACGAATTGTGAACTTAGCTGCCTCATGACTGTCCTGTATGGCTTGGGTCAGAACAGGTCAGAGATCTTCCAGGACATCTGGTAGGGCTTGAGCCACTGAATCCCAAAGTGCGTGGGAGGATAGTCCCAGCAAGTAACTGGCATTAACAGACCAGAGAGCCAAGCTGGGGAAAGAAAATACCCTCTTGCCAAAGGTATCACTAGATTGGACCCCCTATCATGGGGAGTAGCCAAAGGTATTCAGGTTCACCCAACTGGTAGAGACCTTTGCTTCACTGAGCTTTCAGGTGAGGGGTGCGGAGACAAAAATGTGGTGGTCTCCCTGCGCAGGGCTGTGGCATCTGAAAATATGGCAAGTGATAAGGGGGACAGAGTAAGGCTTGGTCTATGCCCCTAATAGACTATCTGTGAGTGCCTAATTGAAGGGCAGTAGGGGCTCAGTAGACATTTGCCCTAGCATGAACACTTACATTAAGACTTTGGTTTTTACTTCTAAGGTGGGAAGCTTGAGGTCGAAAACTTAGGCTGCCCCACGCAAGCCCATTGCAAAAGATGCACTCCTCATTGGCAGGTCCTAGGGGTGAGAGGAGTACCAAATCAGGGGAAGCGTCAGGCCACTGGCTTCTTGGAGGTCATCATACCAATTTTCTCTTTGGTACGACTGACCTATCATCACACGCATCACTGTCATAAACCCTATCAAATAAGCAATGTAACATATGGTTTCTTACTTGTGGAGGTGGTGTGTCAAGCGGAGAGGTTGTGTTTCAATGGGAACCAAGCACGGCCTCAGTGGGGGCCGTAACGTTTGAAAATGAATATGCTACTTACCAGTATGCATCTGTTCTTGGCATGTAGGGCTGCTAACATTCATATCTTAGCATTAGATCGCCGCCTAGTGTTGGGCTCGGATGATTGCACATTGTTGTCCTGGAAGAGTCTTCGAAGTATCCTGAGATAGGTGGCTCCTCCCCTGGACTACAGTGCGCATGGGCATCGGCTCCATCCCCAGATTGTTTTTCGCCATTGTGGCAGGAGATGGAGTGAAAGTGTAAAGGATGTCCATGCTAATGAATAAATACAATAGTATGTCTGCAGCCGCGACAGGCACCGGGGAGGAGGGCGGGCGATATGAATGTTAGCAGCCCTACATGCCAAGAACAGATGCATACTGGTAAGTAGCATATTCAGTTCGAGGCATGTGGGCTGCTAAATTCATATCTTAGCATAGAATACATAGCAGTCCCTCCATCAGCGGCGGTTGCCTGTGCCAGCTGCAGAAACCTGAAAAAGTGTCTTGAGAACAGCCTGTCCTACAGCTGCTTGCTGCTTGGAATGCACATCAACACAGTAGTGTTTTGTGAAGGTATGTGGTGTGACCCACGTGGCTGCTCTGCAAATATCCTCTAAAGGAATGTTCCCTAGGAAAGCCATGGATGCCCCCAGTTTGCGTGTGGAGTGCGCTCTGGGGGGTATTGTTAAAGTGCGCTTGGCTTTCTGATAACATATCTGGATGCACTTAACAATCCACCTGGCTATCCCTGCTTTAGAAATTGGGTTGCCTTTGTGTTGTGGTGCGAAGGCAACAAAGAGTTGTTTTGTCTTTCTAAAGGGTTGTGTTCTGTCTATGTAGTACATCAACGCCCTCCGCACATCTAAGGTATGGAGCATTCTTTCCGCCACCGTTTGCGGGTTTTGAAAGAATGCTGGCAAGTCAATAGTTTGATTAAGATGAAACTGTGACACCACCTTAGGAAGGAATTTAGGGTTAGTGCGTAGCACCACCCTATTTGGGTGAATTTGAATGAACGGCTCTTGTATGGTGAGCGCTTGCAGCTCACTGACACGCCTCAGAGACGTAATAGCTATCAGAAAGGCCACTTTCCACGTAAGGAATTGGAGCTCACACGAGTGCAGTGGCTCAAATGGTGGCCCCATCAGTCTGGTGAGAACGACGTTGAGGTTCCACACCGGAGCTGGTGGAGTTCTTGGGGGAATGACTCTCTTCAGACCTTCAAGGAAGGCTTTAATGGCGGGCACCCTGAAGACAGAGAGGTGCTGCCTGTTCTGAAGATAAGCCGCTATGGCCGAGAGATGTATCCTAATGGAAGTGTACGCCAGATTGCACTTGTAGAGATGTAACAGATAACAGATGATGTTGGGAATAGATGCATCTAGCGGGTTGATGTCATTGGACGTACAGTAGATGACAAAACGCTTCCACTTAGCAGCATAGCATGCTCTAGTAGTAGGTTTCCTCGCCTCCTTGATGATACTCATGCATTCTGGAGGTAGGTTAAGGTATCCAAACTCTAGGACTTCAGGAGCCAGATCGCCAGGTTGAGCTGTCGTGGATCTGGATGCTGAATGTCTCCATGGTTCTGCGTCAAAAGACTGGGTGTGAGGCGCAGTCTTTGATGCGGCACCACCGAGAGTTCGAGGAACGTGGTGTACCAAGCTTGGCGCGCCCACGTTGGAGCAACCAGGACGAGAGTCATGGAGTGCTGCCTTAGCTTCCTTGCGACCAGCGGTATTAGAGGGGCTGGCGGAAAAGCGTATGCAAATTTGCCTGACCAGTTCATCCATATCGCATTCCCCTGCGACTGTGGGTGAGGGAACCTGGCGGCAAAGAGTCGGCATTTTGCGTTCTCCTTTGTTGCGAACAGGTCTATCTCCGGATGACCCCACTTTTGGAAGAACGGGTGGAGAACAGAAGGGTGTATCTCCCACTCGTGCATCTGATGGCTGTATCTGCTGAGCAGATCCGCCATCTGATTGTCCTTGCCCGGGAGGTGTTCTGCCATGAGGAAGATGTTCCTCTGAATGGCCCACTTCCACATGCTCTGAGCCAGATGAGACAGCTGTGTCGAGTGGGTGCCTCCCTGCTTTTGAATGTAGTACATCGCGGTCATGTTGTCCGTCCGGACTAGCACGACCTTGTTGCTCAGATGTACAATGAAGGACTTGAGCGCCATGAAGATTGCCATCAGTTCCAGATAGTTGATGTGCATCTTCTGTTGCTGCGTCGTCCATAGTCCCTGCACTGTGTAAGTGAGCACATGAGCTCCCCATCCCTGGAGAGATGCGTCCGTTGTCAGGATAATCTGCGGCACAGGCTCTTGGAACAGTCGGCCCTTGCAAAGGTTGTGTGGAGTCCACCAATGCAGAGAGTCGTATGCCCGACTGGTAACCAACACTAGGTCTGTCAATTGCCCACGAGCCTGTGTCCACTGATTCGCTAAGCACTCCTGGAGCGGGCGCATATGCAACCGTGCGTGAGGGACTATGAAGATGCAGGAGGCCATCATGCCTATCAACTGCATGAACACTCTCGCTGGCAGGGAGTGTTGTGGTCTGAATCGTTGGATCAGCGACTGAATGCTGTCGATTCTGACTTGGTTTGGCTGAGCCATGGCTGTCAGGGTGTTGATCGTAGCACCCAGGAACTGCCGGACATGTGCCGGCTGGAGATGCGATTTTGGGTAGTTCAGGGAGAAACCCAGATCGTGAAGCAGGCGAATTGTAGTCGACATGTCTGCGGCGCACTGTTGCTCCGACTTGGCTTGTACGAGCCAGTCGTCTAGGTAGGGGTAGACATGGATATTCCGCCTCCTGAGGTGCGCCGCCACTGTCGCTAGACACTTGGTGAACACCCTCGGGGCTGTTGTGACTCCGAAGGGTAGGACTTTGAACTGGTAGTGCCTGCCTTGAATAGTGAACCTGAGGTATTTCCTGTGTGACGGGTGTAGTGGAATATGGAAATAAGCATCCTTGAGATCTAAGGTTGCTAAGAAGTCTCCCTGGTTTAGCAAGGGAAGAATCTGCTGCAGTGTAAGCATGTGGAAATGTTCCGATAGTATGTACAGGTTGAGGGGACGTAGATCGAGAATGGGCCTGAGAGAACCGTCCTTCTTTGGAATAAGGAAGTACAGGGAATATACCCCTGTGCCTTCCTCCCCCACCGGCACGAGCTCGATTGCGCCTTTTTGCAGCATCGCCACTACTTCCTGCTGCAATAAGTGCAAGTGCTCTGCGGACATAGGCCTTTGCCTTGGTGGGATGTTGGGTGGAGTGGACTTCAACTCTAGGCAATAACCATACTGAACTAATTGACGCACCCACCTGTCTGTGGTGATGTTTCTCCAGACGGGCAGGAACTGCTGCAGTCTCCCCCCGACAGGTGTTAGGTGGTCGGGGGGCAGTGACAGAGAGTCACTGTTTGCTCGGAGTAGAGGTGCGGGAGCTGTTGTTTCCTCTGCCGCGACCTCTGTTGCTGTTGTTCCTATAACCTCCCTTGGTCTGCTTAGTGAACGAGGCTTGCGCCCCACCCTTGGAGAACTGGGATTGTTGACCCATCTGTCCTCTGGTGACTCCACGTGCACCTGAGCGACGAAAATTGCCGCCACGAAACTGTTGGGACTGCAGAGCCCCCATAGATTTAGCAGTTTCCGTGTCCTTCTTTATCTTCTCTAAGGTGGTGTCAACATCCGGACCAAACAGACTATCAGGATTGACCGGCTGATTCAGAATCGTCGTCTGAATATCCTGCTTGAACCCTGAGATGCGGAGCCAGGCTTGTCGTCTCAGCATAACGCTAGTGTTGATAGCCCTAGCAGCTGTGTCCGCAGCGTCAAGTGCACACTTGATGGCCGCGTTTGATATTAGCTTCCCTTCCTCAATAAGCATCTTGGTGCCTTCTTGGAACTGTGGGGGCAGGTGTTGTATAATTTGTTCTAGGGTGTCGTAGTGCGCCCTATCATAACGCGCCAGGAGCGCCTGTGTATTTGCGATGCGCCAAAAGTTTGCCGCCTGTGCAGCCACTCTTTTGCCTCCTGCCTCAAGCACTTTGGACTCCTTGTCCGGGGGAGGAGCTTCACCCGTTGTCTGGGAGTTGGCACGTTTCCTGGCATTGGCAACCACAAGAGAGTCCAGTGGCAACTGTCCCCGGATGTAGACGGGGTCCGCAGGAGCAGGCCTGTACTTCTTTTCAATGCGAGGGTTGACCACTCTAGCCCTCGTAGGCTCCTTAAAAATGTCTCCAGCATGTTTGAGAACACCTTTCAGCATAGGAAGTGTTTTTACTGTCCTCTCAGATATGGCAAAGGTGTCAAAAAGGAAGTCTTCCTCAACCGGGTCGGCATGCATGTCCACATCATGATTGGCCGCCGCCCGTTCAATTAGTGCATGAAATCCTGCTGAGTCCTCAGTCGGGGATGCACGTGCATTAAAGGTCTGCGGGTCTCGGCCCGCCCCCTGGGTGTTTTGGTCACCAGAGTCGTCGTATGAATCTGGTTGTACATCAGGGTCATCGATGGGGAAATTGTACTGTTCATCCTCATCATCTTCCTCACCCACAGAGTGTTCTGGGGAGGGAGTAGGGCTCCGTCTTGGAGGAGGCTGAATCGGCTCCGTGAGGCCTACGGCGTCAAGGGGCACCCTCTTCTTCTTCAACGGGATGACGTAGGGGTCCACCGGCTCCGAAGTGATCTTCCGTTTATAGAGGGTCAGCTTGCCGGTGGCAGCATCGATGAAATGCTCTGAATCGTCCACCGATTCGAGTACACGACGTGGAAGAGGGTCTGGCAGAGAGGAAACCTGCTTCGGAGCCGATTTCGTCGAAAACGCTTTCGGCGCCTCCTTAGGTGGCAAGAGAAAAAGGAGTTTCCCCGAAGGCTTAGCCGGAGCGTCCTTTTGCGGCTGCGGTGATGGCATCGGAGCCGATGGAGCAAGGGCCTTCTCCCTGATTCTCTGCAGTGACTCCGCAATAGGGGACGGTACACTGCCAGTTGGTTTTGTCGCCGACAAGGATGCTTTGAGCGGTCCCGCGGATCCGACGCCCTCGCGGGCCTTGTGCGGTTTGGGCGCGGAAACCTTCTTCGGGTCCTCCGAATCTTGAGGCCGGGGCGCCGACTTCTTGGGCGTAGCCTCTTTGGAGCCGACCTTGGCGGGCTTGGACGGCGCCGGAGCCGTTGATCCGAGCCGACTATCTTTCTTGGGGGGCCCTCCATCGGGCGTCGGCTTCGATTTCGGAGCGTCGGAATCGACCGACTTCCTCGGCTTCTGCGGACCGGAGGTCGACGGAGCCGACGGGGTGACGGGCACCGACTTCTTCACAGGCACGGCAGCCATCTTAGGATCACTCGAGTCCTTTGGTTTCAGTTTCGATTTCGGGTCGGCCATTTTAGGTGTTGACGACCCCGACGGTTTCAGTTTCGGTTTCGAAACATCGTGCCCAGCAAGTGAGTCCGAAGCCGGGCCTGAAGGCGGGGCTGTGGCTTGCGGCAACGGGTCCAGGGTAAGGCCGACAGGCGATCCCGTGTCCCGGTCGTCCTCGAAACTTTCGGGGCAGAGCTCGTCCGCAGAGCTGTCCGCCGCGGCCCCATAAATTTCATCGTCGTCTCCTACCTCTTCGACGTACTCGAGGACCGGACCCGCGACTCCGTCGTCGTCACCCGGATCCGCCTCGACCTCCGACTGTGAGGGGGAGATTTGTAGAAGGTGACCCTGGACCTCTTCTTCCGGGTCGCCGAAGATGTTCTCCGGATCCGGGGCCGCTTGCCTAGCTTCCAAGCGCACCGCGCGCCGAAGCTTGAGAGTTTTCTTGGAGCGGAACTGTGCACAGGCCTTGCACTTGCCGTCGTCGTGGTCCGGTGAAAGGCACTTGTTACACACAGGGTGTAGATCGATGTGTGGGTACTTAGACCCACAGAGCGGGCAGTACTTGAACGGGCTCCGCTCCATGTCCGTAAAGGCTTGCTGTCGTGTCGCGATGAGAAGGCCTCAAAGTTTAGAAAGCGAAGAAAACTCCGCTTATTCCGGCTTCAAGAGACGGAAGACTCGAGACCGAGCGCAGACAATACCGACGCAAGAAAATCGAGGCCTTTTGGCCGGTAAAAGATAGTTTTACTTGGTTCCGACAGTAAGACGTCGAAACCACATCCGAACCCAATGGCGGAAAAAAACAATCTGGGGATGGAGCCGATGCCCATGCGCACTGTAGTCCAGGGGAGGAGCCACCTATCTCAGGATACTTCGAAGACTCTTCCAGGACAACAATGTGCAATCATCCGAGCCCAACACTAGGCGGCGATCTAATGCTAAGATATGAATTTAGCAGCCCACATGCCTCGAACTGCAATGGGCACCTTGTCCTACGGTGCTGATAGAGTTGGCATCAGTGTTGAGAAACTAGGCACTGGCGTGGAGCATAGCGTCAGATGGGAGGCATTGTAAAAGCCAGGGGAGGCCCAGTGGTGGATTCGGAGGGTCCAACTAGCAGCAAGGGCAAGCCTGCTGGCGATATCACAGATAGCGGGCCACTCGGCACCTTGGGGCCTGTATAAATGACAGAGGAAGTCAGTAAAGATCTGAAGAGTTGAGAGTATGGCCTCATGGACCTCTCAATCTGTGTCACAGATGACCCCGAAAACTCTGGTTGTGCCGGGACAAGTTGCTGAATAGGCACTGATGTTGAGAGACTGTAAGAGTGAGATTGACAGGCATGGTGACATCCATGCAATTTCTCAAGAGTATGAGAGCGGCAGGAAGGGGCTGAATCCCGCTTGGATTTATTATGCTGCTTCAATTTACCTAAAAGCGACAACTGACCTCAGGAACTCCTGCAATTTCAGGACTGTCCTTTTGACTTGGACTGGTCACGCCACAGAGTCTTCCAGTGCTTGGCGACACACAGATTCACCTTGAAGTCTAGTATGGCTTTCAGGTTCATCAACACTCAGTGGAG
Organism: Lissotriton helveticus; assembly: GCF_964261635.1. Classification (NCBI taxonomy): domain Eukaryota; kingdom Metazoa; phylum Chordata; class Amphibia; order Caudata; family Salamandridae; genus Lissotriton; species Lissotriton helveticus. The sequence continues at coordinate 342,769,060 of NC_136071.1, read as the reverse complement.
GCCTTAAAGCTGTGGCCTGACCACAGGTATACCAGATATGGATCGGTCATAGGCATATGTTTGCAACAGTCCATACTGGGCTTAAAACCTGTTTTTGGAGATGACTTTTCCCTTGCACACAGAAATTCTTTTGAGGTAAATTGTCTCAAAGAGAAGAGAGGTAGCTCTGGATCAATGTCTGGTGGAGCGGAAAGAAAGGAACTGAGGTCAGCACACAGGAGTGACTCCTATATAAGCTCCACACGACATTTATGGAACAGCATCAGAGAGGAGCCGCATGGACCCACCTACCAGCGAGCAAAGGTACTGCTGAAAAAGTTTTCTGATCCAGTCTGTTATCTGGGAATAGTCAACAGACGAGGAATCTGCTGTTAGAAGCATCTATCAGGAACTGTTTTTAAAATTTCCCCCACAGCGCCAGCCTCCAAACACTACCTTGTGCAGCCTCGCCCACAACTCATGCCACCCACAACACACACAAGGCTTTTTTTTTTTTTTAAAACAATTTTATTGTGTTTCTATGCCAATATGAAAGAAAATGCCAATTACCCCTGGCCATGTACATGTATCGATATGAATTTCACAATATAAAGGGTAAAAAAACATTTAACATGTGGTGCGCACCAATTCGCTCTTCTGTGCCATGTTGCCAATGTAGGTGGGTGAGAGCGATTTCATACTCAGGCTATGTCCTTTTTTGCCACCAGAGTGGCATACCCACCATTCTTTTCTCCTCTCTAGTGTTATCAAGGTAATCTAGGATACCCAGTAAGGCAGTCTTTGGTGTCAGGGTGATGTGACATTCCAGTACTCAAGTATTGCTGGTCCCCTTCCAGAAAGCGTCAATAAGGGGACATTGCCATGTCATGTTACAGAAGTCCGCTTCGGTTTGGTTGCAACATAGGATTGCAGGGTTTGCCACTCGGCCCGTCCTCCAGAGACGTTGGGGTGGTCGCCATGAGGAGCTAGGCTTCTAAAGGGCTTTATTCGGATAAGTCCATCTGGTTTGTTTGGGATTCCTCTAGAGCATGACAGGGTTGGACGTAGCAATTAGGTTGGGGTGAGGTAGCATTGTTTCTGCAGCTCCTGAAAAGAGTTCAACACCCGCTGTGCCACACATCTTCTAGAGTAGAGATCCTGATCTGGTCCCACTTGGTGAACCCCTCAAGTTAGGATGTATGCAGAGAAGATGTCCCTGCCACATGGGTGTCTGGCAGGTCAGTTTACCAGACCATCCCATAAAGCGCAGTGGTGCTCTCCAATTTAAGAAGAACAGCTGTGTAGTAAGGAAGATCTCAGGGGATCGGTCCCTGTTTCATATTTCCATCACTTTGTCCAGTCCGAACAAGGAGAGTTCTGCCCGATATGTTAGGTCGATTTCGCCCCCACACATCCATTCATTAAACACCAGGAGGTGGGCAAAGCGGTAGAATTGATGTATGTCAGCCAATCTCACCCCGTCGTATCTTGAACATCTGTATTTAGTCATGGCTATACAAGGGGGTTTGTTAGCCCATAGGAAGGAGCGGTCACCTGTTGTCAGTTTTGTGAACCAGGTGTTAGGGATCTTCAGAGGAAATGTTTGGAGGGCATAGAGGAATTGAGGGAGGATCGTCATTTTAAATAGGGCGATTCACCCTAGTGACAGGGAAGACCCTCACAAGAGGTTCACTGTCATTTTGGTTACTTGTGGTCCGAGATTCAGGCTTCATGTGAACTTTGGTTCAAGGGCTAGTGTGAATTTGCTTTGGTTTATCACCGTTTCAGAAAGTTGAGGCAGCTTCACCTCCTATCTGAACTACAAGAGATTTGTTTTTGTTTAGGGGGAAGGCCTGATGCCTCTTCACAGAGGGCAAGTATTTGCAGGCAATGGGGTTCAGAGATCTGGGGGTTTGTTAGGAACAGTAAGGCATCATCACTGTACAGGGCAATTTTGTCCTCCAAGCTGTCTCCCCCCGTCCCATCCTTCAATCAGGGCATCACAGCGGATCGGTCTGGCTAGTGGTGCGATGGAGAGTGCAAAGAAAGAGTGGGCAAGCCGGTCATGTTCCCTGGCAGATTGGGAAGGGCTCAGACAACACTCCATTGACCTGCACTACTGCTGTCAAGTGAGCATACAGGAGTAATACATAGGAGCAGAAGCATAGCCCGAAACTCAATTTAAGAAAAAACAGTCTATGGAGGTGAACACATTCTCAAAGTCAAAGAGTTGTAGAGTGAGTAGGTCTCGAAGCTCCAGGGCACTGGCCTGGGCTAGGTGTGCCCGTTCATAGAGCGTTGGGTACTCTGGCCCGGCATGAAGCCACTCTTGCATGGATGGACCAGCACGTTCATGACCTCTGCAAGTTGATGGCAAGGACTTTAGCATAGATTCTGAATTGTGTATTAATCAGGCAAATGGGGCAACAGGCCACACATCAGGGTTAGGGTCTGTAGATTTTGTGATAACCCAGATGGTTGCAGAGTCCAGCTCCGCAGAGAAAGCCCTGACATCATAAACCTTCCGGTGTATCGCCATAAGGTACAGTGTCAATGAAAAATGAGCAATGGGCGTTAGTCTGGATTAACGGACCGGTTTGGTAAATTGCGGACAGGTGACGGAATAGTTGGATATTATGTCTCCGGCACCCCAAAAGACTTAGAGATCAAATAAATCAGAAGCTAACAGAAGTGCAGAGACTACTTGCAACCAGTGAAGAAGGTAGTCCTATCATAGACCAAGAAGACAAGCGCATTGAGACCATCTCGGAAGACTGATCCGGGAGTGATTGTGACAACAGTGAGTTGAACAACGGAAGCCGAAGCGGTAGCACTGCGCGGAGAGCTCGTACCGGAGCTTGTGCGGTCGGTGGCCCAACCGCGGCTCTACAATCCTCCAGTTTGGCCATGCCGGCGTCCTTTCGGTCCGACCTGCAGTTTCTGGGCTCTTTCCCCCGCAGTCTGCCTCTGGCAACCAGGGGTTCTAAACGGACCCGGTGGGCTACAGCTCTGCAGAGACAAGATGGCAGGGGTTCCTGGGCTCAGCCAACCCCAGAAGTACCTGCAGGACCAGTGGCAGGATCAACCAGGTACAGGAGCGTCATCAAGGAGGGAGGTAGGGGAGAATAAATTAAAGCCAGTCAGTCATTAACAGGTGAAATCCTTCTGAGCCTTGCTGCATTGTCTGTCCCTGACTATTTCTGGCTTGATTTCACCTATTAACTCTACACTCACCCACTCCTCCCTCCAGGGCAGTGGAGTGGGGGGAGGGGCTAGTCTCAAAATACGTCCTACAGCTGAATAGGAAGTGTCTGAAGAAGAGGGCTCCCCAGCCCACTTCCAATCCCTAGCTCACCTTCACCCTCGACCAACACCCTGCATTCCTTCAACTGGTTGCTTGGCCAACGGTGACACTGGTGAAAGTCTCTGGGCACGAGTGAGGTGGTAGAAGCTACCAAATGCCATGAGCTGAGCCCGGGCCCCCCGCGGAAGCGGCCCAGCTAGTTCTGGGTGTCGTTCGTGGGCGGCCTGGTGGCTCCCAATCAGCCCCTTTCACCAAAGTCCCCCCAACAAAGAGTGCAGATAGCCTGCCCTTAGATTGCTCATAAGTGCAAAAATCACCAGTTTCCTTCCAGCGCAATAAAAGACAAAGCAAAGAGAAAAGTACACATTAAAAGCCTAGCATATTCTACCCCATGGCAGGAGAAATCTAATGTGGATATTCAGGGGCATACCTAACATGGTAAAACCAAATGACTCCTGGTTAGAGGTAACCTCTTTGAAAAATAACATGGATTTAATACAGGCACTGGCGGTCATAACGAAGAACCCAGACAACACGCGTAATAGTATACCAATAACAAACCAACTGGAAGCCCAACAACAAACAATAACCGAAGCTCGCTGGAACAGACAGAGTGAAGACCTGAAACAAACATACAGAAACAAAACAAATAATCAACAGCAAAGTAAACTAGCCCATATACAAAGCCATGACGATACCTCAGACTACACTGGGGCATCAATAGCGATGAACGACCTAAAGGAACCGACATCTGCCTTCTGGACAAATTTTTGTCCATAATTATAGGATCTTTGGGGAAAAACAGCATAACTAACCAAAAAGAGAAGCGCCAGAGTAAAGGGCATTTTAATAAGAACATGCAAAAGGAATCAATGAACCTCACAGGTTGCATGATGCAGCCCTCTGTGAGCAATCTGAACACAATCTGGGATAAATTATAGGATCCTTGGGAAAACCTTGGGGAAAAACAGCATAACTATCCAAAAAGAGAAGCGCCGGAGTAGAGGGCATTTTAGTAAGATCATGCAAAAGGAAGCAATGAACCTCACAGGTTGCATGATGCAGCCCTCTGGGAGCAATCTGAACACAATTCGGGATAATGAGTGCAAGAACCATTTAAATACGGCAAAACCTTCTCTAGAAACCGCTCCGAACACAAAAGATGAATCGGCTAATTTCAAAAGAATAGATACAGCCTCAATAACGGATAGGGAAAGTCTTAATCAACATAGAAGACAACGAGAAGTGGTTCTGTAAAGAAATACTCAAACGAACAGCAAGCAGAATGAGCGGATAATGGTCAACATAAAGCTGCCCAATAGCAATACGCTGCACCAAGTATTAAAATAACAATCAGGAACACCTTGCATGTTTCCTACATTACAGCTCAGAAAGGAGTAGCAAATGAACAACCCAAATAACCAGATCCTATTGACACCGTAGTATACATCACAAGGTTCACCCGACTAACTTAATAGGGGTAATGTCCTGAGCCTAATGGCAGCTATTCCAACGTTAAATCATTTAACGCCATTGGAATTGCTATCCATCAAGTTAGTTAGTCAGAGAGATACTACCCGAAATGAAAAAACACTCTATACTTTAAAAACTGAGGAGTCCATCTCATTAATCCTAAACGCTGCCCCACAATTTGGAAAATGCTCGAACTAGTAGCTCTTCAAGAAACATGTCTGATCACCCTTGTGCAAGTAGTGAGCTATGTGCTGCACCATGTGAAAGCAACACAGTCTCAACGATATGGCAGACCAAAAAATGGTCTTGCGCTTTACATCTCCACTGCGCTGAACATCGTATCTGCTCAAATGCCCACCACAACCTACGACATGCAAATTAAAAAAATTGGACTTTGGACCCAACAACCTAGTAAGAACAATCATTCGTATTAATGTTTACGCACATTCAAAGCAGGAGATTAAAAAAGCCCTATTTAATAAACTAACAACTGCAATAATGGAAATACGGTTTGAACACCCAACATGGGAAATAATTGTAACTGGCGATTTCAATTAAAACAAATTATTTACACCAGAGGAAGATGATAATATAACAGCAGCAAATGCAATATGTGCAGTGCAACAGCAAGAACGCTCAAAGTTGATGCGACGTGACTTAAGCAGAGAAACTAGTGACAGACCTAGAGCATCTTGGTATGAAAGTGTTATAATAGACTATACAATTCTTACACTACCGCTGCTTGCCCAAACAAAGGAAGTCTTAATCAAATACACTACTAAAAGTGACCACTTGTGTCAACATCTTGAACTGCTTACTTCTATACCAAATAACAAGAAAGGGCCTGACTCTAATCAGTAAGGCTGAGTCCAATAAACCAACAACCAACAAAAATGCCAATACTGATAAAACACTTTCAACAAAATGAATAGTGCAAGGACATTCAAACCAAGCACCAATGCGCTTATTATTTGCTTTTATTTTCAATATTCAAAGAAGATTTTTCTTTTTTTCAAAAAAACAAGTAGGGGATATACAAACAAAAATGCACCATAAATATTTACTACATGCTATTACTGCCAATCATAACCCATTCACTTCGTCAAACATACACTTGCAAATGTTTCAACTCCACTCAAACAATCACCATACTGACAAACACCACACAGTCCTAGTAGGCCAGACTAGTTTTTTTTTTAGAAGGGCCACACCACTCAACAAACAAAATCCTGTTTGGGATATTAAAAAGTATGCACCAATTTTTTCAAAATCAAAACAATTATTAACAGTGCACACACAGTCTTAATCACAATATGTAACCAATTGATTGATAGCGGAAAAACAAAAAGGTCTACACGTTTCAAACCACACCCATTTTGGGGGTTCTCATCAGGACAGGACACCACAATTCATAATGCAATGCCACCGCCGTGGACTTCCTAGATTCTTGGTTTTATACTGTGAATTTCCTCATAAAGTATTACTGTTAATCTTAAAGCAATCCCATTCACTCGCTCAGTTGTACCAATGGACGGGCACCTGCTGTTTAACGTGTATATGCGTGGAGAACTGTTGCTGCCGCCTCCCCTTGCCGTTCGTCACTCGAACGTTTTTACCCACGTGAGTCCTTTCACCGTGATTCCGTATACCACTAGGTCTCCTTCGAGTTTGTTTGACCAGCAGGTGCCCGTCCATTGGGTGGGGTTTGAAACGTGTAGACCTTTTTGTTTTTCCACTATCAATCAATTGGTCATATATTGTGATTAAGACTGTGTGTGCACTGTTAATAATTGTTTTGATTTTGAAAAAATTGGTGCATACTTTTTAATATCCCAAACAGGATTTTGTTTGTTGAGTGGAGTGGCCCTTCTCGAAAAAACTAGTCTGGCCTACTAGGACTGTGTGGTGTTTGTCAGTATGGTGATTGTTTGAGTGGAGTTGAAACATTTGCGAGTGTATGTTTGACGAAGTGAATGGGTTATGATTGGCAGTAATAGCATGTAGTAAATATTTATGTATTTGTGGTGCATTTTTGTATGCATATCCCCTACTTGTTTTTTTGGAAAAAAAAGAAAAATCCTCTTTGAATATTGAAAATAAAAGCAAATAATAAGCGCATTGGTGCTTGGTTTGAATGTCCTTACACTATTCATTTTGTTGAAAGTGTTTTATCAGTATTGGCATTTTTGTTGGTTGTTGGTGTATTGGACTCAGCCTTACTGATTAGAGTCAGGCCCTTTCTTGTTATTTGGTATAGAAGTAAGCAGTTCAAGATGTTGACACAAGTGGTCACTTTTAGTAGTGTATTTGATTAAGACTTCCTTTGTTTGGGCAAGCAGCGGTAGTGTAAGAATTGTATAGTCTATTATAACACTTTCATACTAAGATGCTCCAGGTCTGTCACTAGTTTCTCTGCTTATCCCCTACTTGTTTTTTTGAAAAAAAGAAAAATCTTCTTTGAATATTGAAAATAAAAGCAAGTAATAAGCGCATTGGTGCTTGGTTTGAATGTCCTTGCACTATTCATTTTGTTGAAAGTGTTTTATCAGTATTGGCATTTTTGTTGGTTGTTGGTACTTCTATACCAAGACATATGACAACACCTCCTGCAGGGGGATTAACAAAAACAAACCTCACACGTTTAAAATGGTCAAGTAACAAGCTCCCTGAAATAGCGACCAGGGCAAAGGATTTGATAATAAATGACGCTTCAGGAGAGGGCTCGATACCAGAAGCCTGGGCCACTTTTGAAATGAATTTATTAAGAGATGCCTGTAGAAATCAAAGAAATCTCGTATACAGCTCTTGTAGTTGGGTAGTTTAATAATCAAGTTACATCTTAGTAAGTTCCAAAATACGCCCCACCATCTTCTCCAACTGCTCTCTCACCAGTACAAACATTCTTAACATTCCAAATGGCATCATATTGTCTGAGCATCAGGTAGACAGCAAGGGCAGGGAAGATCTAATACTTAACAAGTAGATTACTACACAGCCCGTTCAATAAACGGCTCTGGAGGAGCTGGTTCAAGCCAGCACAACCGACTGGGGAAAAAAGCACAAAGCCCAAGAAAAGACTTAAGAAGCGCAATAAGATCTATTAGGAGCACTACAGTATCTAAAGCAAAATGGGGAAAAAATGTAAATCTTAAAAAGAAGTACAAAAAGAAAATCTGGCAAGACAAAAAAAATCAGACAATTTTTTATCAAAACTTCTATTTCATGTAAAACAATCAAATGCAAGAGCCTTCTGGGCGTTAGTAAATGATCTTACAAGATCACCAAAGTTAATCATTGCCACCTGTGTCACGAAGTCGGTTTGGATATTTAATCAAACTTTCGCCTTCGTCAAAGTGAGCAATAAAACCGAAGATGCCTTGGTAATATACCATGATTCATAAGCCATGGATTATAGTATAACAAACCAGTCAATCTCAATAAAACAAAATGATTATATAACACCTTCAGAAATATCGGACTCTACCTACAGTGCTAGCAAAATCCCCATACACATCAGTCAACCCACTTAATGAATCGCGGCACATCTGGAACAGCAAACCCACCACTAGCACAATCCTCAAACCAATACACTGAAGAAAGAGTATCTAAAGTAATAAGAGCAGGTCGACTTGACAGGCCCCAGGCCCAAATGGTATACCAGAAGCAGTCTATAAATCTGATCCCGACTTTTGGGCGGTAACGTTGTCTTGTTTGTACCATGAGGCGAGCCACTCAAATACATTTCTGGTGAACTCGAGAGGCTCAATAAGCAACCCGTGTACAGAGGAGGTGACCGAACAGATCCAGCGAGCAATAGAATTATTGCCTTAATAGACTGGGAAGCAAAATATTAGGCTTCACTGATTCTCAGAGACCTAGTAGACTGGTCAGAGATGCACAAAATCCCTATTAACCAGTCCAGATTCCGCAGGGGTGCTGGCACTACAACGAACATCCAGGCACTGGGACTAATGGCAGACAAGAGTCTAGGACAACGAAAAAAATCTCTATTTATGTTTCATAGATTTTAAAGCGGCATTCAACAAAGTTAATTGAGGTCTTTTGTGGAATCAACTAAAGCTCTGGGGGCTTCCTCTTCCGGATCCAAATCCCAGAGCAATAATGCAATTTTACACAAACATGTGGATGCAAGTTAAAATAGCTGGTGGTAAGAGGCTGATGAGGAAAACTGGCATGGAATTAGGGTTAAAACAAGGTTGCGTTCTGGCACCACACCTCTTCAACCATTTTATGCCTGATCTCTCCCCATTACTAAACCAGGTTAACTCGCATTCCCCACGCCTGGGTGCATTACCTATCACACATTTATCTTATGCAGACAACATAGTACTGTTAAGCTATACAAGAGTAGGTCTCCAAAGAGCGATTGATGAACTGGGACAAGACAAATATGCTAGAAATAAACACTACTGAAACAAAAGTGATTATAAGCCGTTGCCCTCAAACGCAACAGCCATTCAAACTCAGAAAGATTATTCTGGAAGCAGTCAGTAATTATAAGTATTTAGGTGTAAATATAGACAACCAACTACATTTTCAAACACACGATGACTACTTAGTAAAAAAAGGAAACGGTTTACTATTTGCCTTCTGTTCAATCGCGAAGAGCCTAAAAAACCCATCGTTACTCCCATTACTAGCAGTCATCAAAGCTAAACTTATGTCGACCGTGGGATACGTAAGTGAAGTCCAGCATGGGAAAGATGCAGCAATCCTGGAAAGTTTACAAACACGGACATATACAACAATATTTGCACTACCTCGGAACTCCTCACCGGCGCAGGTCAGGTTGGAGTTTGGTTTGCAATAGCAGCAGCTACAAAGAAGATATGTGTCTATAAAATATGGTACGAAATGTGGATCAATCGACACAACCCACTAAATAAAGCTCTCTGGAAGGCACAAGAATAAGATCCCACTAAGTTTACAGTAAGTATCTACAGTCATCTTTAAGCTTACAAATATGATAAACCTCTGGCAACAGAACATACCGTTCTCTTCCTTTTAGTAACCACTAAAAAAAAGGCAGCAAGAACACATTCATTAATGGCTGATAAAATCATTCTAAGCAAGCGTTCTCATGCATGGATAGTCCTGCACTCATATACAAAACCGCAACCAGCAACACACTTGGCGCATTACCGTCCAAACTGGAAATACAATGGCCCTACGTCATGCAATCTCTGTGGAGCGCCAAAGCAGGACTTTATTCACACAATATGGATCTGTCCAGATTTAAACTTACACGGTCGCTTGCTACAATTTTTTTTTTAATATCAGGAGTATTCGCTCCCGTCGATCTGCGGTTTTAAGATGTCTCGACCCTACTGACCTACAGGTCAATTGCAACATGGTAAAATTCCTACTGCAGTATGAACAAATACTATAAAACAGATTGACGCACTAGTTACTTACTTGTGTTACAATATATCTGTAAGAGACATTAGTGATAGATTCCTTACCTTAGAATATCCTCAGGCGTCAGACTGGATCCGGAAAGTTTTTCTGCTTAGCAGTACCTCTGCACGCCAGTAGGTGGCGTCCTGCAGCTCTGCGTCCGTCACTGGAGTCGTAGGCGCCGAAATGACGTCACGGAGAGTACTTAGGCGCCACCCATGCGCACTGACGTCAGTTCTGTACACAACTATTGCGCAGCGAAACGCAGAGCCATGCAAGATACTGACAATTGGTGCATAAAACTAGGGCCCTAAAAGGGTATGACCGTAACCCTAGTAATCAGTTTGTAGAACGGGAGGATGGGCGGGGCGGTAAGGAATCTATCACTAACTGTCTCTTACAGATATATCGTTACACAAGTAAGTAACCTGTGAATCTGAAAGAGACACGTTAGTGATAGATTCCTTACCTTAGAATAGATAACCCAGCAATACCAACCCCGGTGGAGGGTCTGCGAACATGAATACCCCAGAAATTCACGGAGCACAGAACGGCCAAAGAAGCCATATCTCCGGACCTGACTATCAAGGCAGTAGTGCTTGGTAAACGTGTGCAGCGAGGCCCACGTAGCTGCCTGACAAATATCCTGCAAGGGGACACCGCGTCCCAAGGCAGTAGTGGCTGCAATTGCCCTGGTCGAATGAGCCTGCAGCCCCACAGGAGACTCCTCTTTGCCCAAGGAGTAACACGATTTGATGCACAAAACGACCCACCAGGAGATGGTCCGTTTGTGCACGACCCGACCTTTTTTGGCACTCACATAGCCAACAAAGAGCTGATCATCCACCTGGAACTGCTGTGTATGCTGCAGATAGAATGTGAGCACACGATTAGGGTCCAGACGGTGGAGTCTTTCCTCTTCTCTTGAAGGATGCGGAGGCGGAAAGAAGGTGGGTAAAGTGTTGGTCTGCCTGATGTGGTAGGGCGTGACAACCTTTGGTAATAAAGAAGTACGGGTCCTCAGAACTACCTTGTCCGGATGGACAAAAAGGAAAGGAGGTTTGGAAGAAAGAGCCTGGAGCTCACTCATTCTTCTGGCAGCGGTGATAGCCACCAGGAAAGCCGTCTTGAGAGAAAGAAGATGTAAAGGACAGTTATGAAGGGGCTCAAAGGGAGCGCACATCAGAAAAGTCAAGACAAGATTCAAGTCCCACTGAGGCATTATAAAGGGCACAGGTGAAAACGAATGCGTAATGCCTTTAAGGAAACGGTTAACAACCGGGGACTTAAAAAGAGAAGGCTGATCTGGAAGCCATAGAAAGGCAGATGGCTGAAAGATAACCTTTGATAGCGCCCAGAGCAGAGCCCTGCTGGGCCAAAGATAGAAGAAACAGAAGGACCTCAGAAAGAGGGGCAGAACGGGGGTCCACAGTCTTAGCTGTGCACCATGCCACAAATCTGTTCCTCCGACAGGCGTATACCATTTTGGTGGAAGGACGCCTGGCTGCCAGAATGACATCACAGACTTCGGGAGTTAGATCGAAAGGTGTCAACTGTCGCCGCTCAATCTCCACACATGGAGATGGAGGCGGGACAGGTTCAGGTGGAGGACCGTCCCCTGCTGCTGAGACAGAAGATCCTCCCGAAGAGGCAGACAGATCTGGGTATCGATGCTCATATTGAGTAGCTCGGGACACCATATTCTCCGAACCCAGTCCGCAGCCACTAGAATTACTTGGGCCCGGTTGCGCCTGATCTTCTTCAGCACTCTGGGCAGATGTGGTATAGGCAGATAGGAGTACAACAGACCGCAGCTCCACTCGCGATGAAAAGCGTCTCCGAGAGAGCGCCACCTTGGAAATTCCAACGCATAGAACTGATGACAATGCGCATTCTCTTCGGTGGCGAATAGATCTAAACAATCAATCAATCAATCAGCAAATTTGTAGAGCGCGCTACTCACCCGCTAGGGTCTCAAGGCCTTGGAGGGGGGGGGATTCGCTACTGCTCGAACAGCCAGGTCTTGAGTTGCCTTCTGAAGGAGAGATGGTTCTGGGTCATCCGAAGGTGGTTGGGGAGGGAGTTCCATGTCTTGGCCGCCAGGTAGGAGAAGGATCTTCCTCCTGCGGTGGATTTGCGGATTCGTGGGACGGAGGCGAGGGCAAGGCTGGCGGATCGGAGCTGGCGGGTGGGTGAGTAGAATGTGAGGCGGCTGTTGAGGTATTTCGGGCCCATGTCGTGGAGAGCCTTGTGTGCGTGGGTGAGAAGTCTGAACGTGATCCTCTTGGTGACGGGGAGCCAGTGCAGGTCTTTCAGATGGGCAGAGATGTGGCTGTGGCGAGGGATGTTCAGGATGAGTCGTGCAGAAGCGTTCTGTATGCGCTGGAGTCTTTTCTGGAGTTTGGCTGTGGTTCCGGTGTAGAGGGTGTTCCCGTAGTCCAGACGGCTGGTGACGAGGGCCTGGGTGACCGTCTTCCTGGTTGCGGTGGGGATCCACCGAAAGATCTTTCGGAGCATGCGCAGGGTGTTGAAGCAGGAAGACGAGACGGCGTTGACTTGCTTGGTCATCGTGAGGGAGGAGTCCAGGATGAAGCCCAGGTTGCGTGCATGGTCCGTTGGCTTGGGTGCGGTGCCCAGTGCAGAGGGCCACCAGGAGTCGTCCCAGGCGGAAGGGGATGGTCCGAGGATGTGGACTTCCCTCTTGTCTGAGTTCAGTTTCAGACGGCTGATCTTCACCCATCCCGCGAGGTCTTTCATTCCTTCCTGGAGGCTGGCGGTGTCGTTGGTGAGGGAGAGGATCAGCTGGGTGTCGTCGGCGTAGGAGATGATGTTAAGGTTGTGTTGGCGTGCGATGGCTGCGAGAGGGCTCATGTAGACGTTGAAGAGGGTGGGGCTGAGTGAGGATCCTTGCGGGACGCCGCAGATGACTTCGGTGGCCGCGGATCGGAACGGGGGAAGGCGGACTCTCTGGGTTATTCCGGTGAGGAACGAGATGATCCACTCCAGGGCCGCTCCTTGGATTCCGGTGTTGGTGAGGCGCTGGATCAGGGTGCGGTGGCATATGGTGTCGAAGGCTGCTGAGAGGTCTAGGAGGATGAGGGCAGCAGTTTCCCTGTTGTTGAGCAGGGATCTGATGTTGTTGGTAGCTGCAATGAGAGCGGTCTCGGTGCTGTGGTTTGCTCGGAAACCGGACTGTGATGGGTCGAGGGATCCGTTGGTCTCGAGGAAGGCGGAGAGTTGTCTGTTGACGGTCTTCTCGATGACTTTGGCAGGAAAGGGGAGGAGCGAGATGGGGCGGAAGTTCTTGAGGTCCGTGGGGTCCGCGGTGGGTTTCTTCAGGAGGGCGCGCAGCTCGGCATGTTTCCAATTCTCCGGGAAGGAGGCGGATGCGAAGGAGCTGTTGATGATGTTCCGGAGCTGGGGTGCAATGATGGAGTCGGCTTTGCTGAAGATGTGGTGTGGGCAGGGGTCGGTTGGGGAGCCGGAGTGGATGGTGTTCATCAGGCAGGTGGTGTCTTCGGTGCTGACAGGGGTCCAGGTGCAGAGGGTGGTGGTGGGGGGCGTTGGTTCGGTGGTTGGGTGCGTGGTCTGTGCGCCGAAGCTGTTGTGTATGTCGGCGATCTTGCGGTGGAAGAACGAGGCGAGTGAGTCGCAGAGGTCTTGCGAGGGTGTGATATCGTTGTTGCAGGCGCTGGGGTTGGAGAGCTCTTTAACGATGCTGAAGAGTAACCTTGCTGTTGTGGGTGTTGTCCAGTCGTTCTTTGAAAGTTTTCCTTTTGGTGGTGCGGATCAGCTGGTGGTGTTTGCGGGTGGCGTTCTTGAGGGCTGTCATGTTTTCTGTTGTCTGGTCGTGGCGCCAGGCTTGTTCGAGGGTGCGGCAGGTTTTCTTGGAGTTTTTGAAGTCGTTGGTGAACCACGAGGCTTTCCTGCTGCGGATCTGCTGGGAGGGTTCTTCAGTGGTGCGAGGTCGTCGGCGCAGGTGGTTAGCCACTGTGTGAGGTTGCGGGCTGCTTCGCTGGGGTCCGTCGTGTTGGTGGGTGGGTTCTGGCTGAGGGCGGTGGTGAGCTGGTCGGCGGTGATCTTGCTCCAGTTTCTGTGGGGGATCTGCTGCGGGTGGTGGTGGGTCGTGGTTCTCCTGAAGTTGAAGTGGACGCAGCTGTGATCTGTCCAGTGTAGTCCGGAGGAGTGGCTGAAGGAGATGTGCTTGCTGGAGGAGAAGACTGGGTCAAGCGTGTGGCCGGCGTAGTGGGTGGGGGCGTTCACCAGTTGCTTGAGTCCAAGGTTGGCGAGGTTGTCCAGCAGGGCGGCGGTGTTGCAGAGCTTGTTGTTCGCTAGGTGGAAGTTGAGGTCCCCTAGGAGGATGTAGTCTGATGAGGTGAGGGCGTGTGGACTGATGAAGTCTCCGATGGCTTCGCTCTATTGTGTGCGTGGTCCCGGGGGTCTGTAGATGAGAGTGCCTCAGACTGGTCTTGGGGTCGGTGTGTATCTGGAAGTGAAGGTGCTCGGCGGCGGTGAGGGTGTCGTCGGCGTTGGTCTTGAGGCGGATGGTGTTTCTGTGGACGATGGCGATGCCTCCTCCAGTTTGGTTGACGCGGTCCCTCTGGGTGATCTTGTAGCGCTCCGGGATGGCTATGGCGATGTCGGGGGCTGAGGCGGCTTTCATCCTGGTTTCTGTGAGGAAGGCGACGTCTGGTGATGTTGTGTCGAGGAGGTTTCCAGAGTTAGACGGCGTGCCTGTGGACGGAGCGGGTGTTGAGCAGGATGCACTTGAGGTGGTTGTTGCTGGTGCTCGGCTTGGCGGGTGCGGTGCAGGTTCGGAGACAGGTGAATTGGCAGGCTTAGCAGGTGAAGGGTCCGTGGGTGCGTTTCGGGGTGGCTCGGTAGCAGGCGGGGTTACGGCCGGCGTTGTGCGTGGAGGGTGGCGGCATCGTAGGTCCGTCGGGTGGGCTGGCATCGTTGAGGACCAGGGTTCCTGGCGCTGGGCGCGGTCCAGGCGTGGACAGGCGTAGACGGGCTTGCCTTTGGCGCGCAATCAGCACGCCCACTGCGCGTGGCCGCTGCTCGTACGGGCGGTCCCCGCCATTTATGGCGAAGTGGGAGGGAGGAGCAGCTGGGAGGCGGGAGCGGGCGGCTAATGGGGAGCGAGAGACAGGAGAGGGGGGCGGGGCCACAGGAGAGCAGCGGCGGGGAGCAGAGAGGGGGAAAGAGCGGGAAAGCAGAGCAGGGGAGAGCGAGGACAAGCGTGGGCAAGCCTCCATCAAGCACCGGCAGCTGAGTACGTCCGCCCTGGCGTTCAGAGAACCTGCCAGGTGTTGAACCACCAAGGTAATGTCTTGACATTCCAGCCATGTCCAGAAGCGCAGAGTCTCCTGACAAAGGGTCCAGGACCCCACCCCGCCCTGCTTGTTGCAATACCACATGGCGGTGGTGTTGTCCGTGAACACCTGCACCACACCCGGACAGAGGGAAGGAATTCCTTCAGTGCAAGTTGGAATAGCCCGCAGCTCCAGAAGGTTGATATGGAGCCGGGACTCCGCCGGAGACCAAAGACCTCTGATCTCCGCCTCTCCATGTTGCCTCCCCATCCCAGGAGGGACTCATCTGCCACCACTGTGTGCTTCGGTTGGGGAAAGGAGAGGGATCTGCCACGGACCCAATCGCGATTCGTGAGCCACCCACTGCAAGTCTCATGCAGCGCCCTCCGAGATCTGGATGTGATCGGACAGGTTGCCCTGATGCTGCGCCCACTGGAACTTCCGGTCCCACTGCAGAGCCCGCATATGCCACCTTGCATGTGTCACCAGCAGGATGCAGGAGGCCATCAGGCCCAGAAGCCGGAGGGTCATCCTGACTGAAATCCGAGATAGAGGCTGAAAGAGCGGAACCATAGCCTGAATATCGTGGACTCGCTGCTCGGGAGGATAGACCCGAAACAGTGTCAAATCCAGAACTGCTCCAATGAAAGGGAGCTTCTGAGAGGGACTCAGGTGCGACTTCGGCACGTTGATGGAGAACCCCAGCAAATGCAGGAGGTCAGCCGTAGTCTGGAGGTGGGCGCCGACTGCCTGGAGGGAGCCCGCCTTCAACAGCCAGTCGTCGAGGTAGGGGAAGACTGACACCCCTGACCTGCGCGGATGAGCTGCGGCCATCACCTTCGTGAACACCCGAGGGGCACTGGTAAGGCCGAAGGGGAGCATGGCAAACTGAAAATGCTCTTGGCCTACCGTGAACCGCAGGTAACGCTGGTGGGACGGCAGGACAGGAATGTGAAAATAAGCGTCCTGCAAGTCCAACGCCACCATCCAGTCTCCAGGGTCCAGGGCAGCCAGGACCTGAGCCAGAGTCAGCACCTTGAACTTCTCCTTCCGGAGGAAACTATTTACGACTTGTCCTTCTTGGAGACCAGGAAGTAGTGGGAATAACAACCACTCTCTACTTCCTTACCGGGAACGCGCTTGATGGCCCCCCTGGCCAGGAGGGCTGTGACTTCCTGACGGAGAAGAGCCAAATGATCCCCCGACATGCGGTGGTACTGAGGTGCATGGCTGGAGGAGAGGACAGAAAGGGGAGCGAGTAACCGTGGCAGATTATCTGCAGCAAGTGATAAGAAATGTGATCGTGTTATCACAAAGGGCGCGCTCCTTTCACATGAAACAGAAATGTTTCTTCAACTTTCTTGAAAAAATATATATAATTTTCCAAACTAACGTTTTGGTGTTAACTCATTCTGTTTTTATTTAACACTTCATGTTCATTGCATCCATTATTTTCCAAAAATCCATTGTAATCATGAATTAAGCATCACGTTTCATTTTACCGAATGCATTTCGGGTTATCAGATTAACCCTTCATCAGGGGTCTGTGAACAAAACATACAGGACCTTAGTATTCAGAGCATAACACAAAATTACAACATTTACCGAATGCTCTAACAAACTATAAATAATCTTATCATTTTATGAAGGCACTGGCAGACACAGTGCGACAAGGACAGCGCCAAAAGTAATGGTCCTATAACCACAAGTAAAATTAAGTGTGCACGGAGATAATTGATTCTTCAGATTATCTGCAGCATCCACTTGTCCGAGGTAATTTCGCACCAGTGGTGGAGGTGGTGTCGTACCCTGCCACCCACCGGCGTGGGATGCTCCCTGAAGCTCGGATTAGGAAGACTTAGAGGCGGAAGCAGCGGGGGTGAAGGTGGACTGACCCACTCGCTGGTTACCAGTCCCGTCCCTGCGGAAGCCACATCCGCGGCCACACTGGGGCTGGTTCAGCACAGGCTTAGCAGAGGAGGCTGCTTGGGCATTCTTACCCTGGCAACGAAAGGAACGAAACCTAGACGTGGCAGGGCTCTTCGTGGAAAGACTTAAAGATTTGGCCATGGTCCACAAGTCTTTAAAGCGCTCCAAGGCATTGTCAGCCTTGTCACCAAAGAGGCAGGAGCCATCAAAGGGCATGTCCATGAGCGAGCTCTGGACATTGGGCGAAAACCCGGTAGATCGCAACCAGGCATGGCGCTGCAACGCCACAGTTGAGGAAATCGCCCTGCCCAGCGAATCCGCGATGTCCAGACCACACCTGATGGCAAACTTCGCCGCATCCTAGCCCTGCGCAACCACTCGGGAAAGGACAGCCTGGACCTCTCTTCAGGACACTGAGGCAAGACCTCGGCTACCGACTCCCACATTGCGTGCGAGTAGCGGCCCAACAAGCAGGCAGTGTTAACTGACCGCAACCCAAGCTGGCAGAGGAGAACAACCTCTTGCCATAGTGCCCAAGAGGACTTCGGTGAGGGCCTCATTGAAAGGAAGCAGGGGCTCAGACAACGTAGATGCCGTCTGGAGCACCTCTGTAAGGAGGATGGTCTTAAGGGCCACCGTAGGGAGGTCGTGATGAAGAGCCTCCGCAGCCCGATGTAACACCATAGTGTGGAAAGCACCCTCCTCCATAGTAGGCGGAGGAGAGGCAAATCCCAGGTCAGAAGACACATCAAGTTCTCCCGCCCCTTGAAGGTCATCCACCCAATCCTGCTCGGAGTCACATTGTCGCGAAAGGGGGTCCTCGGAGCCGTCCCAGTCCTTGTCTGGCTCCGGGGTAGAAGGAGCAGGCCGCGGCGGCAGGACCGGAGCCGGAGAGGGGGTCAGCGGCACCGGGAGCGGCGCCGACAATGGCGCCGGAAGGGGTGGTGCTGCATCCCAATGTGGATCCCAGGCCGGAATAAAATGATCCGGGAACCAGGGCAGGGGTGGCATAAACAGCACCCAGTGCGGCGCAGGGGCCGGAGCCAAGGGCAGCGCCGGGGCCGGAGCCAGCGGCGCTGTACCTTGTGGTACCGGGGCCAGAGCCAAGGGCGCTGGATCCAGTGGTTCCGGTGCCAGGGGCGGTGCCACCGGGCCAACAGGATCTGGACACGGGACGCAGGGCCCGCTGGCGTGCCAATGGGAGCCCGAGGCCTAAAAAGGCAGTCCATGGCAGCAAGAAATTCTTGCATCTGTTCAGGAGTCACCGACGGACCCGGTACGGGGGGTAGGCCGTGGGACTCCCAGGCTCCGGAGGAGCCGCTGGGGCGGAGCTCCTGTCCCCCTCGTCCGCCTCTGAGGAGTGACGGGGGGATGTCGGAGAGCGAGCACGCTTCTTTGACTTCTTATGGCGTCGCTTACCAGAGTCTGAAGGCGAAGACTTAGAGCCCGAGGAGCAACGTTCCGGTCCCAGGAGTGGTCCTGCGAACGGCCTCTAGACCCCGAGCGGCGGTGAGAGGAGTGCCGGGTCTCCAGCAACTTCCGGCGCTGCTCCCGCAAGGGCTTCGGGGCCATGGCTCGACAGTCCAGATAATCCCGGGAGTCATGGCTGGTCTCCAGGCAGTAGAGGCAGACATCACAGGGGTCAGCCACCGACATTTTACGTCGGCACGACCCACAAGACTTGAAGCTGGGCATCCCTACGTGCACCAGGACACACTTTGCGGAGGCAAAAAGTCTCAAAAAGTGGTCAAAAAATGACCGAGGTACGTGCTCAATCCGGATCTGCGCTTTTGGCGCGGAAAAAGAAAGAACTGACGTCAGCGCACATGGGTGGCGCCTAAGTACTCTCTGTGACGTCATCTCGGCGCCTACGACGCCAGTGATGGACGTGGAGCCGCAGGCCGCCACCTACTGGCACGCAGAGGTACTGCTAAGCAGAAAAACTTTCCGGATCCAGTCTGACGCCTGGGGATATTCTAAGGTAAGGAATCTATCACTAATGTATCTCGTTCAGATGGGCTAAGCACAATAGCACTTTGAGCTAATGCCGCACAAAACAGTCCCTGTATTATTTCTTGAATTTTATGTAGAATTGGCAAATCAAAACTCTTTTGATGTGTACATTTTATTTGGGACTTGTTCTTAGTTTTATTGGTATGGTTTTAATTAACTTAATAAAGAACAAATCTGAATTTGTGTCCCAGATGGCCTCCTCCACTCCCACTGATTTGTGTATAGTCACGCCCTGCAGCTTCAGTACCAACCATAAAGCAAAATCTCTAATGGCCAGCACGTAGAGTAATTTCCAGTTTTTATCGCCGTGATCATAGACCCTCTGAGTAAAGGCCCTCCACAATACAGACAAGTCTCTATCAGGGCACCTGTGGCCCGTGACAGCTTACGTCTGGAATCCCCTGAATCATCGGTCAAGGCCCGACACTCCATCCAGATGGAGTATCTAACCTTCTAAGTCTGTGATTGTCTGTTTGCCATTGTTGCTCCGTTGAATATAGTATTTCACCAGCCCTCGTATGGTAGCTTTGCTTGTATCCCGGAGTGAAGCAGGAAAGACCATTGAGCCATGATTAATCTCAAAGTAGGTGGTAAGTTCTGTGGCCAAATAGTTTGTGCAATGAGGGTCTCCGAGGAGCCACGCATTTAGGCGCCATATGGGTCGGTTACCCAAGTATGACGGACAATAGCAATGAGTGAATGGGCAGTGTTCTGAAATGCCACAGGAGAGGGAGCTACTGGTTGTAACTTGAAGGGTGTCTTTAGCAGGGAGCAGGAGTAGGTCAATAGGGGAGTGGGTTTGGTGTGCTGGTGTGGGTGTATCGTGGGGGCAAATCCTCCATATAATCGCAAAGACATAGTGTGTCCATACAGTTCTTGAGCTGTGCAGCTCGTAGCCTGTGGGGTTGTGTAGTGGATCCGGAAGCATCTTTGTTAGGGTCTGAGGAAGCACTAAAGTCTCCTCCGATGATAGTCATGCCTGCAGGGAAATCTAGGAGCTCTGTGCTTCCGTCACCAGATAAGTGGAGACATAGACGCAAAGGAAATTATGGCGTTTCCCTTCTAAAACGCCTTCAATGTCCACAAAGCGACCCCGGGTACATCTGGACACGTCAAAGGAGAGGGACTTATGTTGCAGAATGGCCAATCTTCTAGACCCTCATGAAAAGCCAGCAAGGTAGACCCTGTTGTATCAATATCTGAAGAGGAAAGGGTAGGCGATGCAAAGAAAGATGGTTTTCTATAATATTAGGATTGAGGGTTGTAACATTTGGCGTCTAAGAGGCGTTTTACGTTCCAGGACATTAGAGAGATCATCCTGGCAGAGGAGAGGTCGGTCTGGAAGGGTACACTCCTGCAGATGTTTGCCGCAGCCTAGGTGATTAGTTTGCATTGGACATGGTGATGCAGTGTGATGGCAAATCGTGAGAGACATGCATATCAGCGTAAGGACATGGGGCTAGTTGAATCAATAGAACAGTAATAGGTCAAAGTAATCAATAACAGACTGTATTTTGAGGTCTTTCAATTAAGTTTCAGGAATAGTACCCTGTTGTCGGACAGTGAACGAATAATAAGACACTTCATTCTTTGTTCAAGAATCATCATAGACCAACATGTGTTTCACAACATGTCGCTTCATTAGGGCCAAAAAAATACTATGCTACAATGCAATAATCTGTGACAAGTGTCAGAAAATGGAAACGGACAGTAATAATCTTGATCACAAGATGCATTGCCCGATGATAGTTAGAAGTTAGCCATCGTACCGCAGAAAGCTTGGAATTAGTTATCATCCAAAGGTTACAACTTCCTGAATGTGATTTATTTACTTATTATACGCATCTTGAGATCAAGATTATTACTGTTAGTTTCCTTTTCCTAACAAGTGTCACAGATTACTGCATTGTAGCAAAGTTCTTTTTTTTGCCCTGATGAAGCGACAAGTTGTGAAACGTGTATTGGCCTATGATGATTCTTGAAAAATGAATAATAAGACTTATTATTTGTTAACCATCCATCTACAGAGTATTATTCCTGGAATTTAATTGAAAGACCTCAAAATACAGTCTGTTTTTGCTTACATTGTCTACAAGATTGGAGGGTTCCGTTCTGGTACACATCTATTTGAGGTCTGAGTCAAACGCCTCTGGTTCCTTTCACCTTTGTGTTGCAAATAGGTCAAAGTAATGTTCCCAACCCCAAACAATCCCCTATCCCCACACTTCCACCCCAGAAGCATCTGTCAGCCCAAACCCCTCTTTCAACAGAATGCAAAACTGATATCAGACCACAGAGGCTTTTAGAATTGGACCTCCTCCGATTACAAGATTGTTCAGCGACCCCATCCACATCATGTGTATTCAGCACCACCGGTTTAGATCATAGAGTTCATTCCATAGGGTCTGCATCGTGTTTTCCTGACAGTTTTGATTTTGGATACACTGGGATGGATGTTCTTGATGGTGCAGTTTGTTTCTCACAGTTAGACTTCTTGTTTCTGAAGGTTTAGGGCATATGAATCCACGTGAGGGAGCGAGTGCCTTCAACCCTGACTGAATACAACCCTAAATTGGAGGATCGATGTAGGGCAGCAGTGGGTGCAAGGGAGGGTCATCATGGGGATAGAGTCCCTGCATTTCAGTTGTTTGACACCCACTCCCAGGTCACCTCATGGGTATCAAAAAAAGTCGGAACAGTCTTGGAAATGGACCACAAGGCCTGCCGGAAAAATACTCATATAGCGGAGGTTCATGGCTCATAGTTTTGTTTTACCTCTTCAAAGGATGTGCATTGCTTCTGGACCGACCGAGTGTTGTCCAAGAAGATCATAATTTAGGAGGATCCAAAGTGGACATTTTTTCTCGCCGTACGAAGGATCATGCCTTTGTCACTATAATTCAGGATCTGGGCAATTCGAGGGCTCAACTGGGGGGGGGGGGGGGGGGGGGGGGGGGGCTTTGGTGGAAGACGCTGCATCAGGGAGCAGTGAGCTCTTTCAATTGTGATTCACTTTGAAAGGGGGTCCATCAGGATCCAGGATAAGAACCAGGATTCCAGGAAGAAATGAGGGTCCTTGAGCTCCATATTCTCTGGGAAGATCACAAAGTGCAGGTTGTTATGGCATGACCTGTTTTCGGCGTCCTTCCCCCGAGCTTTGAAGGCATTGGTGGTAGACAGAGACCATTGTTTTAAGAGTCGCCATCTCATCTTTGATGGTCGAGACCCTATTCTCAGCCTCTGTCACCCTCAATATCACAGTGACTCCACTCCAACCGTGTTCATCAGGTCCCCTGTTGGTGATCCTACCGTATGGGCCTGGTAGGTCACGTTCGGCCCAGATGCCGTACAAGTCCCTTTTAAGGTACCTCTTGTGCGAGACTCAGTACGTCGCCCCCACCCCAATGTAGATGGCGGGAGGCAGCACAGGCAGCTGGAGGGCTGCTGCTGCGTACTGTCGGTTTTGTTGAGTGAGAGGGTGCAGCCCCCCTCCCCCGTTGTCAGGGGTCCCGACCCCTCCGGAAAGTAGGTCAGGTGTAGTGGCCCCTCCGTGCCTCCGCACTCTGCTGTGGTGAAGGGACACCGTAGTCCTGAGAGCGCGGGTGAGTCTACATGCCACTTCCTAGACCCTCGTCTGGGCAGCTTTGCCAGTCTGGACACTACTGGGGTCTGCGTTCTAAGACAGGTTTTTGAGTAGTCCACAGCAGCACCACACCCCTCCACTCTAATCAGGTGGTGGGAGGCCTCCAGTGGTGAGCAGTCTGTGCGGGGCTTGGCAGGCCGGATGGAGCAGGGTCCTGCAATGTCTTCCCCGCAAGGGACATGGTAGGCTGCAGTCTAGCCCAGTCCCCTGAGGCGATTTCTCAAATGTCTCCCCATGGGTCCCTGGGACCATGCTCAAATCAGAGGGATAGTGCAGGAATATCTGTGTCACGGGGGCACAGGTGAGTCTAGAGGCCCCATCTTTCCCCTCCATCCATCTGGGGTTGGCAATCTAGACACCGACGTGATATGCACTTTCCGGCGTGGCTCGGTGCAGTCCACGGCACCGATCCTCCTCTGCACTTGTTGTTGTGGGGTGCCCCGGCAGTGAGCCCTCTGTGCAGGACTTAGTAGGCGGCCCTGCATGTTGGGCGGTGCAGGAGTCCTGCAATGACTTCCCCATGGGGACAGCCCCTTGAGGTGATTTCTTGGAGGTCCTTGTGGGTCCTACACACCATGCTTGACTCCCAGGGTTGACTCGAGAGGGGCTGCAGGTGTTATTTGGTGTGGATGTGACTAGAGGATTGCAGCAGATGAGGTTGTGGAGCACTCAGTGTGCGACCGCCATCTTGATTTACTTGGCCACCCGTCCCCCAACAATGCATTTTAAATACTTAATATTTAAATATTGCCTTTTCTTGCATGCTCTTCTCTAAAAACAAAATATCTGAAGAGGATGTATGGACCGGGTGGTTTTGTATGTGGGAGAGGCAGCAGGCATTTTGGTAGCCATTAAAGTTGACTTAAGCCCATGGCAAAAAAATTATATGAAGATTCAGTATCAGACAGTAGTCCCATCCTTAAAGTGTAGAACAGAAGATGAATATCAATCAGTGTGAACAATTGTACTGCAGAGACAGTATCCTGTACCCACTCTGCTTCTTGTCCAAGAATGAGAAATCACCATGAAATGAAATAATGAAATACCAGCATTTGTAAAGCGTACAGCTACCTCCGGAGAAGTGTCCCGGCGCTGGGGGCCGTTGGGAAGATTAAGCGAGCTATAGTCCAGAGTCACATGGTGCTGGGCTAACCTGCCGCCGGCGATCGAACCGTGAACCCTATGGTCCGGAGTCAGGCCACTGCGCCACACCTCTTCCACATGGAAAGGTCTTTGAAACTTTATCTTCAGAAAAATTGTAAATGTTCTGCGAAAAACTTGAAAGTTCACCCAACTTGATGGTGAGATGCTTAAGAGTGACTTAGTTCTGGCAGCTAAAATTCTCTTTGAAACATGATTAACTGGAACCTTTTTTGTTTTTATTTACATTTCTCATTCAACCAATCCAAACTACAAAACATCCTTGAGAAACTGGGCTTACCACAGGATCCTATGTAGGGCAGAGGGAGAGGATGCTGACTCCAAAAACCCATATTCACTTTATTAATTGTTAACTGAAAACACATGAACAAAGTCATTTTGAAGTATTTTAAATGTCTTTGCACATTCTTTTTAAATATATCAGTTTTGGATTTGAATGAAGTGATGCTCGCAATATGACTTTCGACAGTGAGGGTGTTTGGAATCAATGTTTGTTTCATAAAACTGACTCCCTACTACGTCACCCAGGCATTCTGGCAATTCACTATTCAGCCAGGTTTGTACAAACGGCTGATTTCTCTTTGTATATAATACATCTGGTTATCCATTTTAATTATCACCTACAGAGCTCATCAATCACTTGCTTTTAAGCTTTTGGAAAGTGGAATTAACAGATTGCTCATTAGGGTTACCTGGTTTGTGTTTCAGGTTTACTTTGGAACCACACTTGGCGGTGACTTTTGAGGTGTCAACCTTCTTGTTTAGGATCTGCACCTGCAAGAAAGTAGGGGAAAAGGTTCATACTTGGGCACAATTAGAGTTGTCTGGTCAAAATGTAGAAATAACTCTTAATGCAAGACCTAACAACCAAAGCGACACTGCTTTAAAAAAAATGTAATGATAACTAGTATAATCTAAAGCTGAACATTGAAAAACACTAAGGACGTTTGTATCATTTGCTCTACATGCTCTAAAACATTAAGATTTACACCAGTTGTACTTCCATACAAGCCAAAGCAAAAGCTACAAAGCATCAAATCCACTAAAAGTAGTAGAAATCCACTAATCGTGTCAGACATAAAATCTATGAATGGGATATATAACCGGTAGAAACCAGAGTGATTCAAATCCCAGACAGATCCTTCCTAAACAGCAAAAGAAAGAGTTCCCATGAACTTTAAAATTGATTCTCAAAGTTAGGTTTTGACACCTTTGCTCCATTACAACACGACTACCATCTGGTAATCATGTGTGGTCATGACAAGGCATACAGGGCACCCAGTAGTCAGACAAGTGGTGAGAAGGCTGACCAGCAATGTTGATTTCTTGGCTTTGGGATCCTCCAAGGTCATTGCCTCCACCCTTACCTTCACCCCCCCTCCCATTTGACACAGTGCTTTATTAAAAGTTCGATTTTAAAACACTAAGTATAACTGTAGCTCCTTTGATGGTGTTATGGTGAAAAACAAGGGCGATGGTAGAAGGCTTTTAGTAGGCTTTGATTTTTGTTTATCTCTTTGGTGAGTGGATCTGTACCTTCCTGGCCTTTGATTTTAATCAACTGATTTTTGAGAGGGGAGAAAAGGAGCACATCTGACACTCCTACAACGTGGCATTATTAATGTAGTGTAGTTCCTATATTCCCAATAGGCTCTGCGCATTGGAATAATATATCCTATAGGTGTGACGTAGGACTTCGGTCAACTAGGTCTCTATAGAATATATTAGAGTTAATTGTGAGTGCCAGCTAGCTCAGAGGTCACTAGAAACTTTCTCAAATACACAAGAAGGGATTCGTTTCGGACAACCGCATAAACATGAAAACTTTGTTTCCCCAAGAATAAACGTATCTTCAGAGTCGTGGAAACAATAGATAAATATTTTACTCAGTCAATCGTGCATGCTTCGTTTCACCAGAGGTGCAGAGGAATAGAGAGACGTGCCTTTTCAATAAAAGTATTTATTGAACAGTCTTCTTTCTCATGCAGAAGAAATGAACTGCTACAATAGTAATACTGGCTGTAAAGTATAAAGCGTACAGCAAGAAGAGTATTATAAACTAATACTGTAAAAGCATGGTATGGTTTCTAAGCCATAAGATACATACATAAATAACAAAGACTAAAAGTACTCAACTGGTGTTTCTAAAATGCGCCTACCCCGATGTACCTAACCTAAGTCTAGTACAAGGGAAGAAGTAAGTGCATAGGTTTAGTTTCTTTGCAAAGATTCTTATCCAAGATTTCACTTAGGGTCTAATCAGCTCCGTACCTTGGTTTAGAATGAAGGAGGTCTGGTATCTCTGTCTCGGGACTCGATTTCCCAACAGCCTGCAAGGGGAGCTTGGAAACACTGGAGCTGGATTCTCAGCGAGAGAAAGGCAGCCTCTTAGTCAGTGCGTCAGCTGGAGGGTCGGCTTCCTTCGGCACTTGCTGTAGCGAGCTGCATCGGGCAAGTAGATAGTCGAACTGCTCCAAACCACCGTGTGTTTGCTAGGGCAAGTGTGGGCATATTTATACCTTGAAGGTGACTGGTTTGACGTAAAGTCGGGCATAATGACGTCACCAAAAAACCCCAAAGGAATGGTAGTTCTTTGAATATGCCATGATTTCTAGGACAAATCAATATTCAAGAAAGGCGATGTCCCTCACTGCTGAAGCAGAGTTTTCCCAAAAATCTTTGTGGCTTTTCGGAACTAGTGGAAGTATCCATGCCTGTATTTGGACTGCATGGGCTATGTCTAAATATGGGTATTATTTCTATGCCTATATAAGGGTAGTGTGAATTATACCTATATAAGGGCATGAATCGGGAAAATTACACTAGGGTCCTAAAACGCTGTACAACACCCACTCCACTTTATTATGTTTGATATTACTAAATTCTAAGCATTAAAACATATCTGAAGCATGTGTTTACAATCCCACCCAAAATACATAAAATGCATTCGAAATGGTTGTACATGAAAAATGAGCATTTCTGCTGTATACATTTCAAAGCAATATTTTCATTCAAAGCATGTAGTGTGACATCTGAAAAATGCTTATTAGAATGCGTCATTAGATAACATTTTATGAAATGGCTCTGAAATACAGAAGAAAGGTCGAGACCATTCCATGACAGAATATATAAACTGTTTTGGTTGTGAACGAGGTCAAATATTGTCTCTTGGAAGTGTTCAAAAATTTATTTTTCTCTAAGAATAGTTCTACTTTAAGCAGATTACTTGTGCCAAAAAAAAAGTTCAATTTGGAAAAGTTAAATTGAAGAAAAATAGAGTTCTAAAGTTAAAAGTTTTGTTTTGAAAAGTGAAGGTCGAATTCAGAGTTCATCAGAACGCTGTGTGCCAACTCAAAAATCACTGTCGCTGTTGGGAGAAAACATCAAATCTTCAAAGTTTGAAAAAAAATCGTCTACTACTGTAGGTGAAAGTTGGACTACCTCGTTAGCAGATCAATTGTACACAGATGAGAAGCATCACCGTCAGCGTCAGTCGCATTAGCAATGTTCGCAGTAGATGGTACCTGTGTGCCTGTTGGTCGACGTATATCACCGTCAGTTGGTTGTGCTGGTGAGACCTCCATGAATGCAGTCATCAGGATTGGTAGCCGTTGGGGACAACACAATGCATGAGCCGTTACCGAACCAAGCAAAGCGTCACATTGGTTGGCATTGCTGATGGAAGTGTTAGACAGATATCTAGCAAGCATTCTTCTCCACATATCAGGCATCTTAGAACAGGTAAGATGCAATCTTAGCAGATTGGTATGAATGATAGAAGCCATGTGGTATTCAGATCTCTTGAACGAGCCCAGCCCAAAATTTGGATTATGCGCTCACGACACCTCATTGCCAGAAGGGTGTTTTCCATGGTGATATGGGCGTCGTTGGTGGATTGGCTTGCCATATCGAAGCAGAAGTAGCAAAAATAATATTCCTGCTGTGAGTCCCAAAACAAGAGGCAGTCCGCCAAAAACCGAGTGCACGAAGTTTGGAAATATGCCGAGGACTGCTGCAAAAGGTGCTAACAGTCCCGAAAAAATCGTCTTAAATACATGTACAATACCACTGGTATCAGACATGTTTAAGATACGACCCAACATTTCTGCGAAATGTATTGGATTGTTTGTGGATAAAAGGGCATGTATCTCTGCAGAAGTCCTTGCAACCTGCAGATCATACGTCTCTTTGGACAAGGTCAGTGGCACAGTTTTTTGTAAAAGAATGGCTTTCATTCTGCTTAAAGTATCAATTCGAATAGAAGAGATGTTCAGTGAAGGCCATAACGGCGACTCCCCGTCTGTCTTGCTTTTAGGAAACAATACTTGCATACAACAAGTGACCCTGGCTGACACAGTTACGAGATAGGCAATTCCTGGCATCATACCACAACAGCTGTGATCATTCAACATTATGTAGCTCCCATTGGAAAGCTGCCCAAAAATTGGATCTATCACTGCTGCCGGAGAACCTTGCAGGTGGCAGGATAAGTTGGTCAAAGAACCATCACAGGCTCCATGTAAATTAATACCCTGACATAAAAGTGTACCGCTTAGTGCGCTGTTACATTGTGTACCACTAAGAAATACTTCTTTTCTCCTACTCCAACATTTGGATGTGTATGGAAAATCCCAGGTTGACTTTATGTATTCTTTACCTAACCTTTCATACAGGCCTGCTGGTATGTGTTTCAAACAATATTGAAACTGGAAAATCCTCACTGGCAAAGTAATGGTGCCATGTATTATCCATTCTATGGCTGGTTTCTCAGAAACAGTCAATGGTAATATTTCCAGTGTTTCTATGCTGAGCACCGTATAGTCTGCTCCCCTCTGTGCCAAAGAGATTTGTTTATCTGTAAGGTTAAATCCAGTAAACAATGACGTGGTGTTGATTAGACGCCAAGGCACATAGCCTGAACGAAGATGTTGTAACGTCCAGCCTAGCAGCATTATAGAACGCAATTGAGACTGACCCTGTTGTAACATGAGCAAGTCCTGTTCCATTATGTCTATGGCAGAGGATACAATGCTGTCCAAAGAATAAATTCTGGACGACAGAGTTGTTAACCCATTATCAACTACAGAGATTGATTTCTCTAAATTAATACGATCAATTTCTCTTATTCGTTCTGCAGTTTCCATTTGCGTGATTTTCCATGCCTCATTATTAGCTGCATAGATACCGGCGTATATGAAACGTTTATGACGTGGTTTATGAGGCCCTAGTATGAAGTCTCTCAAATCAAATCCATCTTTAAGTAAAGTTAATATATGTTGTTTAACCTCTGTAAGCATAGCTTTTTGTATCTACTCAAGGCACAGTTTTCCTGCACTGTATGTTGTTACTATCCCTGGATGTTGTCTCTGGACATATCTTGGGTCTGGCCTAGTCACTGTATACCCTTGTGTCTTGTTCAGGAATCTATCTTGACAGTTATTCATTTCTGTGGGCCAGATTAACTATTTTTTCCAATCAGGATCAGTTCTGTTTTTAATTAAAATCGATGTTACGTCGACTCCTCCCTCTGAAGTGTTTTTACTATCAGCTGTAGGTACAGGCATGGACGGTATGTTTAAATATCTTATCTTGGGGGGCGTGGCCAAGCAGCATGACGTGAGCTCCTTCAGCTCCCGGCCGGCCAGCTTAAAAATCCTGTATAACTTAATCCTGTGGAGCTCGGACCAAGCAAAAGAGGTCCAGGACTCCTGGTGACCCGGGGACGCACCCGGACCCGGGGTTAGCCCTCCCGGAAGCCAGTGGCAGTGGTGGTAGCCGGGCTGCGGGACGGCGGGCCCAGAATCACGCGAGGCCGGTGCTGCGGCATATGCCGCGGTGGGAGCGACCTGCCAGCTGGGGGCCCTTCGCGGCCTAAACTGTGGACAGCGAGACGGTGGAGGGGGCGCCCGCTGCCATCGGGGGCCTCCCGTGAAGTGTGGAGCCCTGTGGCCTTTCCAGGGGACGGGCCGCGGGCCTGAGGCGGCAACCTGCATTGCGGCGGCAGAGGCGGCCTGAGCTCCTGGCATCCATGGACACTGACCTGATTGTGGGATTGCGGCGAGGGGGGCGCCCGCTGCCATCGGGGGCCTCGCATACAGTGCAGTGCTCCTGAGGTTTGACCGGCCCAGCGGTGGGCGGGCGGCGCGGCCGCAGCCGGATTCAGAGCGGCAGGAGCGGCCCGGGCTCCTGGACTCCCTTACATCGGGCCTGACGGTGAGGCGACTGCAGCCGGGGGGGGGGGGCACCCGCTACCATCGGGGGCCTCCAGTGCAGTGCGGAGCACTGGGGGCTTATGAGCAGCGGCGGGGGCGGCCCGCAGTCCCTGCCCCCCCCACGGATAACCGCCCTGCTCCAGGCGCTCCGAAGGGGCCTCTGTTGCCATTGAGGGGGCCCCCAGGGCATCTCCTGAGGACCCGGGGGACAACAATCGGGGGTACGGACCTGGACTGCGGTTTACGCTGGTGGGGAGGAGGCGGCGGCCCGTGCAATGGGTGCTTCATGAGGCCGGCCTTACCAGCGACAGCGGATCAGCGGGGACGGCTCCCACGGTCATCAAGGTGCCTACCAAGTGAGTGATTGCGGCAGCCCATCGAGACCCTGGGGACAGAGGCCTGCACTGGCAGACTGCAGAGCCAGAGCCAGCCTACGGAGTGAGCAGTTCCGGGGGTCCTGGAAGAACACCGACAGCCCTGGGAGGGTCGGACCCTCATCCTGATCACGGATTGTGCCCGCGGTCCACGTGGGGGAGCGGTGGGAGCCGTGGGGCTTGAGAAGCTGTGCGGGCCCACTCTGTGGGGTGGGGAGGAAGGACGCTGATGCCCCTTTGCCACGCTGCTGCCCTGGTTGGGTGACAAGGAGTGAGTGGTGGCTGCTGGAGCTACCCTGGGGGCCTGGATGGTCTACGACCCTGGCATGCTGGCCGTTCTCCTTGGAGGTGCGCCGGTCTGGCCTGTGCGGCGCCACGAGGCGTGGCGATCGAGCTCAGAGGGAATCCAGCTATGCAAGACGGACACTTCACAGAAGAAGCTGTGGTGAGTGGGGGCTGGTGCTGTGAGTAGCCGCAGTAGCGCACGGCCAGAGAGACTGTTGTGGACTCTGCGCATCTCCGCGGGCCTTTGAGAGGGGACTTCTTGGGGGCAATTCGGCTGTTCGGACGCCCGGTGGGGGTCCCTTTAAACTCCTGTGATGCGTAAGGACAGAATGGCCCGCGCCTCACAGCCAAACACCATAACGCAGTACACCACCCAGCGGCTCCCTTCGCAGCGCATTACGCGTCAATCAGGCCAGGATGCAGAGGGTGAGGCCCCCGGCGAGCCCTCAAGGTCGGAGCTGCTGAAGGCAATACAGGGGTCCCACTCCACCTTTGAAAGGCAAATAGATGTGAAATACTGAGAGCGGACCTGCGTAAAGTAACGGATAAAGTCACCGCTGCGGAGGGGAATATCGTCCAGCTGCAGGGAGAGGTGGCGTCCCTCAAACAAACGGTCTTGCGGCTCGCTGCCTCGGCGGGGGAGCTGGAGCGCAGGGCGGAGGATGCTGAAGGGAGAGCACGCCGCAGTAACATTAGGGTCCTTGGAATCCCGGAACGCGCGGAGATGGGAAATGCAGAGCACTTACTGGAACACTGGATCCGCACAACACTTTGCCCCACGGGACTGTCCGAGGTATTTGTAATTGAGCGCGCACAAAGAGCGTTGGTCCAGCCGCCGAGGCCCAGCGCCCCGCCGCGGGCCCTCATTGCTATGATTCTAAATTACTGGGACAGAGACTGCATCCTGAGAGCGGCTAGGGAAGCAGGGAACCTTACTTTTGAAAATGCCAAAGTGTCCGTATACCCGGATGTAGGAGAGTAGGGTCTGCAATCCTATGATCACCCAGATTTTTGCTTTTTGCTGCACTGGTTTACGACTTTCCCTGGCTGTGGGCCTGCTAATCAGACCCACAGCCTAGCTGTTCTCTCTATCCAAATTGTACTCAGGTA
Source organism: Lissotriton helveticus (assembly GCF_964261635.1). Taxonomy (NCBI): domain Eukaryota; kingdom Metazoa; phylum Chordata; class Amphibia; order Caudata; family Salamandridae; genus Lissotriton; species Lissotriton helveticus. Next base: position 342,736,844 of record NC_136071.1, on the reverse strand, counting down.
CTGAATTGGCACTGGGCCCTCTCCAAGTCCCTGTACCCAGGGCTGAGGTGTACCCAGAAGTCTCCCAGGGGCTGAAGCATGTATTATGCCACCCCTGGGCTGACTAACTAAACTGACACAACTGGCTGCACGACAGCTGGGGCAAGGTGGTGTACTCACCCTTTGCTTTAGATATAGTATACCTATATCTAACCCTAAAATGGACACACAGATCTCCTATCAGTCACTCCTATGGCAGGCCTTAACAATCCTGAAGGCAGAGTGCTTGGAATCGTGTGAGATGGTGCTCTGGCATGAGCTGAGCCTGTCTGCGGCTTTCGGGATCCATCCCTTAGCCGTTTCCATGATATCGCATACCATATACTCTTAAGTGCATTATAATCCTCGCGGTTATATGCCAACTCTGGTATCGCTTTATCAAAACATGTCGAGTAAGGTGTCATACGAATTGGAATACTAACCCCTCGCCAATTCTGGCGACGGGGTTAGCATTCCACCCTTCTAGAGGGACACGACATGCATGTAACCTATAACCCGGTTAAAAGTCAGACAGAGCCTTAGCATCCACAAAATGGATGCTGCCACCGAGACACAAGTCTGCCCTCCTGCTGCTGGGAGTCCTCCCAGAGCAGGAGATAAGGACAAAGGGTTTCCTGCCAGGGGCGGTGCCAGCACCGTCCCAGACAGGGTTTTGTGTATTGTAGGTAGGCAGGGCTTCAGAGGAAGGTGACTGCACGTGGCACCCCGGTGCTCACTGTGCATAGGCTGGCTTAAACCAGTTCCAGGGACACTCCAGACCCTGTGCTGGGGAAAAGCCCGCCAAGGAAGTGGGTGTAACCACCCCCCTCCTGGTCCCACCCCTAGGGCAGGACTTAGTCGCGTGCCAGCCCCCTTTTCCAAGATAAAGGTAGAGACTGGCCCCCTTCCAAATCAGATCATCTTTGGAATCAAGATACCACTTTCCACGAAAGGACTTCACGATTTCTTCTTCAAGATTCTCCCTTGTGGCTAAGGAGTAGTCACCCTGCATCCGCAGGCACCATCAAGAACACTGCGGTCTGCTGCACGTCCTTCCTCCGGAATCCAACTGCCCAGCTCGACGAGAACCGGCTTCCCTGGCACCTCTGACCTCTACCCACCTCTACAGCACAGCTGAGAACCGTGGGTGCGACGAGACCTCGAGGGACCGGCCATCGCCAAGACTGCACGACTTCTGCACAGCAAGCCCACCAAGTAATTTCCTGGTGAGTGCTTTGGGGTCCGAGAAGCCCCCACCCTGAGCAGCTCCAACACCGAAGAGCAGCCCCCCAGCATCTCCACGATCGGCGTGGGGCCCTTCTGCTTTTTGCTGCTCACCGCGTTGTTTGGCTACTAGCCCGCTGGCTTGTGGCCTCCCAAACGACGCCCGACGACAACACTGCTGCTAGTCTGGTTGCTCCAGACTGGCCCTTGCTTCCCTCCATCGGAGAAGTACCCTGGACCCTCCTGGTCCGGCTAAGACGCCATTTTAGGTCCACCGCGTGGGCCTTGCATTTGCCAAGACTTGTTGCCCAATCCTGGGTCCAGCGACGTCGACAGCAAGAACCTTCGTGGGACAGCTCGCACCTCCATCCTGGTCGCCGACAACGCCTCCTGGTCCGAGAGACTGCAGAGCCCAGCAGCGCCCACTCACCTGACTGCGGTGACTTCGCCCGGTGCCATCCTGGTGCCCACAATCACTGGCTAGTGATTCAAGAACTTGGTCCCCTCTGCTTTCAGGTTTCCTTCTTCCTTGATCCAGGCTTGGATCCATCGAACTTTCCTTCACTGGTCGCCTGCCAGCAACTTCCTTCTTCCAGGCTCCTGGTCCGGCAACGAGATTCCCGATGTCTTTTCAGACCTATGCAGCTGCAGCCCCTGGGCTAGGTAACTTCGGCATTTCGGTGCCCCAGCATAGCCTCACTATCCAAGGGTCAGGATCCACTGTCGTTTTCTTCCTACCAGGTCGGGTTCGCCCGTAAACACTAACTTTGCCTTTACTAGCTTCCATAGACTTTGTCCCGCATCCCGCGTGAGAGTGCACACTCTGCACCCGAGTCCCCTAGGTCTCCTAGAAGTAATCTAACGATTCCCTAGTCAAGTCCTAGCGATTCCAAAGCCTATTAGTACTGTACTTACCTGCTAGTAATCTCGCATTCCACTTTTAGAGTATATGGTTTCTCGTGCCCCTCGGGCATTTGTGTATAACGTGCTAACTTAAGTATTTTCATAAGAGTTTTGTTGTGTGCTTAGCACCCTGTCCTCATAAAGAGTACAGGGTTGTTGTGATTCTAATAAATACATTGTTTATTTTCATAACACTTGTGTGGTGTCCTTTCACTGGGTGTTCAAGGGGTAATGTGATGGTAAAACAGCTGGCTTAACACGCCCTCTAGAGTCTTAGCCTTAGACTGCTCGTATCCATGCTACTAGGATAGCTGGTCTATAAGGTTGACTTACAACCAATCATCAATAAGGGTTGTTTGGACTGATATATAGTGATCACTAGAATAGTGAACACTGCACATCAGGCCAACTTCTCACACCGGATTACACTCGCCAAATTCAGGAACAACGGAAATCCTTCCTGGCAGTCAAGCAGAAACTTCAGGAGCTACACCTGCAGTATATGCTGCTTTACCCCGCTAAACTTAAGGTCATATCCCAGGGAAAGGCACATTTTTTTGAAGCCCCTGAGGAGGTATGGGAGTGGCTGGAGATTAGGGGGGATGCCCTCCCGCCGGGGGAACGGGGTGAAGCCAGAAGTACATGGGGGACACGACCCACAAGGAGACATAACAACAGGCGCATGCGTTCACCTGACAACACTGAACGCGAGGAGAGGCAGCGGGTCACGGTGGGCGACGATGGGGCCCTCCCCTGGAGTTCTTGGAGTCCGGGGGCCCCTTGCGCCTCGGGCAGATCCGCCTCAGAATGAGATACTCCCTGACACACTGCAACCTACCACGGACACTCTCCTACCTACCGTCGACACGATCCCTGAAACGGCGGGAGATTTACTGGCTGTGTCTGTGGCCCGGTCCTGAAGGACATATTTGATTGAGCTTTGGTTGGTCCTGCAACATGAAGGTTGGCTGACTTGCCTGGACTAACTCCCGATGGGCAAAGTGTTTTTGACACATTTAGATTGGAAGGGAGGTGTAGCTCCCGGAGGGGCAGTTATTCTGGCAGATGAGTAGGTTTCACCTCTGAGGGTCAGAGTCCCATGTTAACGTTATACTAGCTGGTTGCGTTGGGAGCTGGGTGGGGGGAGGGGAGTCCTCTCTTCATCTGTTGGGTGGTTTAGCCCTGTTGGGCATATGGAGGAGCTGTGTACGTCCTGGCACCAGCAGAGTAAGGGCATATCAGCATGTTTTGTTGTTGCAAGTATATTGCTCGTGGGAGGGGGGTGGTTGGGGTTTTGGGAGGGATTGTTGAGGGGGAATGTTATAGGCATCGTATGTATCACAGTTCGGGCACGGGGTCGGGTGGCACCGGGAGTAGAGTTGTAGGGCCGGGTGGGCCACGTCACCAGACATGGGGTATAAGTTTTCAAGTTGGAATGTGAGGGGGCTAGGCACATGTACTAAGAGATATAGGGTCATGTCCTTCCTTCGCAGGCATGGAGTCTCCATTGTATGCCTCCAGGAAACACACCCCGATGACGATGGTGCCCAAAAATTGGGGGAAAAGTGGCGGGGTCAAGTGTTCCACTCTTCCTTTTCTACATACGCCAGGGGAGTCCTGATATGGGTGGCACCCGGGGTCCCGTTTGCTATCCAGTATGTATAGGCGGACATACACGGCAGATACCTGCTCCTGAGGGCAAAGCTGGATGGCAGAGATCTTAACATACTGAATTCATACGCACCCAACATAGATGACCCTGGTTTTTTCCTCATCCTGCAGGAGATCCTCACCCCCGACCTGGAGGCACCTCTGCTTTGGTCTGGAGACTTTAACTGTGTTCTGGATCCCGTTCTAGATAGGTTTCCGCCCCGCGCTGGCACAAAGCCACGTATGACAGCGCAGCTTAAGGGGGTCATGGGGAATTTAGGGGCTATTGATGTTTGGCGCCTGAGAAACCCGACACAGAAGGTATACACGTGTTTTTCTCCCACTCACAACACGCATAGTCGCTTGGACAGGATACTAGTTGCGAAGATGGAGTCAAATATGTCCCTTGAGGTTACACATCATCCCGCTATTTATCCGACCACTCTCCGGTGGCGTGCGTCTTGAATTGGGGGACCCCGGTTTCCCACCCTAGGACTTGGAGGTTGCCGGCAGATATCCTACAAGACCAAGTGGGGAGGGGGCATATTGAGACTGCCCTTACCGACTACGTAAACCTCAATTGGGAGGGGGGGAGCTTACTTTCGCCGCTAGGTGGGACGCCCTGAAGGCGGTGATTCGAGGAGCGTGTATGGGCCTCACTTATGGGATCCGGAGACAGCTCCACCAGGACTTGCAGGAGGCGGAGGATAATCTCTTAATCTTGCAAACAACGACGGACCCTGATGCCTCGCAGCAAAAGGCGGAATAGACTGCTCGGTCACGCGTTCATGACATCCTAGACCGACTTGACAGGTATACCCATGGCCAATATAGGCAGCGCCTTCACAGAGAGGGCAATAAATCGGACCGCCTGTTGGCCTGGATCCTTAGGCGGGAGCAGACCCCGGAGCGGATAACGGCCCTCCGGGGACCTACTGGTGGTATGGTCCACTCAGAAGTGGGCATCCTCCTAGTTCTCAAGTCTCACTTACAATTGGTATATGCAGCGGAGCCCGCTATCACCAAGACCTCCTGTCTTCCTTACCTTAAGGGGTTGACTCTGCAGTCCCTCCCCAAGGCGGCGCAGGACGAGCTAGATGAAATCTTGACACTGAGTGAGGTGCTTGCGGCGATGACCTGCCTGCCGCGGGCTAAGTCCCCAGGGAGTGATGGTTTACCCCCTGAATTTTATTAAGCATTCGAGGGTACACTTTCCAGTCTCCTCTTGCAAGTATTTCTTGAGGCGTTCAAACGCGAGGCTCTCCCACCAAGTATGAAATCAGGGCGAAATCTGTATGATCCTAAAGCCAGGGGAAGATAATTATGAATCTTCGGCATATCGTCCCATCACAATGATCAACACGGACGTGAAGATCTTGACTAAACTCTTGGCCATCCGTCTGGCACCGCATATGGCCCACCTGGTCCATGCGGACCAGTGCGGGTTTATCCCAGGACGCAAGACGTCCATGAACCTGCGGCGGTTGAATCATATTATGCACAATTTCGCGACAGGGAGGAACAGATGGTACTGGTGTCGGTCGACCTCGCTAAAGCATTTGATACGGTCGATTGGGGGGTATCTGCTGGAGGTCCTCCGGACAGTGGGGCTGTGGACCAACTTTTGTCGCTGGATTCGCATCCTATACAGGGCTCCTCACGCCAGGGTGAGACTGGGAGCGGCACGATCGGAAGAATGGCAACTGGGACGGGGTACACGCCAGAGGTGTCCCCTCTCACCGCTCCTGTTCGCCCTGGCCATAGAACCCTTTGCTGTTAGAATCTGTACAGAAATGGCGCCGTGGGGCATAACGGTAGGGGACACGTGCAGTGTCGTCTCCTTGTATGCGGATGACGCCTTATTTTATTTGACGGCCCCGCGGGAGGCACTGCCGATCTTGCTACACCACCTGGATCGGTTCGGCGAGGCATCGGGTCTGAAACTTAACTGCGGCAAGTCTTTGATATTTCCGCTTGCGGGGTATACTTCGGTGCCACTGACAGACTTACTGGACCTCGGGCTGCGCTGGGAACAGGAGGCATTCAGTTATCTCGGAATTCAGGTGGCCCCGACGGACTCGCAGCTGCTGGTCCGGAATATCGTTCCGACTCTTAAGTCCCTACAGCAATCGGTGTCCTTTTGGAACTCCTTGCCGCTTTCTTTAATGGGACGGCTAGCCGTCGCTAAGATGGTAATGCTTCCCAGGACGCTATATGTCCTCCAGAATTCGCTGTGTCCTCTCCGCCCGCGAGTTTTTCGCACGCTTAACACGTTGCTTACATCTCTGCTTTGAGCGGGACGGCGCAGCACGGTCGCCCTCCATACTGTTGTTCGGAGCTATAAGGAGGGAGGCCTGGAGGCGCCGCGATTCGACTCATACTATTATGCGGCACAAATACAGCCTGCAGCCCGGTGGTTTGCGGACGCGGACAGCTGGGAGACGCGACTCTTGGTGGGCACAGCCAACGCGCGTACATTACAGGTCGCACTGATGCAGGGAAGGGGAGCGGACGACACTCTGCCATATGTTGTACGCCACACTGCAGGCATCTGGCAGCGGTTTGTGGAGAAGGTTTTACGGCGGACCCCCTTCCATAGGGAGCAGCCGATCTGGATCCTAGCCCCTTTAGTTGCCATGGAGGAGCACATGTCCTTTCGCAGCCGGCGGGAGGATGTGAGCTTGTGGTGATGACTATGGTCTCTAGCTGACCTTTACCCAAACGAGTCCTTCCTGTCCTATGAGCAGGCGGAGGAGACCTTTGGTCTTGGAGGGGGGCAGTACCTGCACTACCGGGGACTCCAAGATGTGGTGAAGGTTGCCTGGCCCCAGTTCCCGGATGCGCCCCCGATGTCCCACACTCTAAACATCCTTCTTTCCTGCGGTAATGGGCGTAGATTAATCTCTCTGCTATACTCAGCTATGAAACAGGATTCCACTCCACCGGTCCCGCCTTCCTAGGTGGCATGGGAGGCAGATCTTGGCGCCACCCTGGAATAGGGGCAGCGGAAGCGTATAGGGTGCCTCATGCGCAAGGTATCATGCAATGCACGGTTCAAATTAACACACTTTAATTTCATGCACCGTACCTATCTGACTCCGATATCATTGAAACGTATCTCTGGAGAAAGGGGGGACAGCTGACCCAGATATGGCATGGGGGGAGCGGGATTCCTACATTTAGCCTGGGACTGCCCATTGGTCAAGAGCTTCTGGATGGGGGTAGTAGAGCGCATAGTCATTACCACAAGCCTTCGGATAGACATGAATCCCCTTCATTGTCTGCTGGCGCTGGTTCCCAAGCCCAAGAGAAGGAACCTTTCCTACAAACTATTGCAATTAATGTTGGTACTTGCTAGGCGTAGGGTGGCGACTACCTGGATGGGACAGAGGGCCCCAGAGGTGCCCACCTGGCTTAAGGATGTGAGGGAATGGTCCCTGGCTGAGAAAATGCATATGCAGCTTATGCGGAGGGACGAGAAACTGCAGGATGATTTACTCGCTTGGCGAACTATGTGTGCCTCAGGGCTGGCAGAGAGGGGGCATTCATCTCAGAGTAACTCTGAAGGGGCAAGCGACGAATTGTTCTCACCAGTGAGGTCGGGGTCTGACGGGGGGTGGGGGACTGCTAGGGCTTATTTATTACAAGGGATTGTGTGGTGCTCGGCTGCTTCCGCATGCTAATTTGTTATTCTTTGCTATTCTGTTACTCCTGTCCCGGTGATACCTGTGTCCTCAAGTGCCGTAATGAGGTTGTCGAACTGTCTACATATGCTGTAACGATGCCAATTTGGGGGGAGGGTTTATATATGTTGTAGAACCAAAAAATAAAGTAAAAAAAAAAAATCTTATCTTGGCCAGGCCAGGACAGGATGTTTGGTGAAAAGTGTAATTTAAAAACATTATTTGTTCAGGAATAATACAGGCTCGAAATAAAGCTTCTATTCCCTGTACTTGCCAGTCTTTTGAGCCCCAGACAGTTTTTGTTTCTATTTTGTGACTCCAGAAGTCGAAACCTAATGAGGACAGCTGGGCATAAAAGACTGCTGAATAAATTTGCTTTGTATTTGTTAACATGCTTTTCAGTCCCGTCTTATTAACATTTTTAAAATAAATGTTTCTGCATTTGAGACATTAAAACCTGAGAAGTATGGACATTTTTCAAAGAATGTTTTTGAGCTACCTTTTGGTGGCGTTGGACAATGTTCCCATTGATTATAAGTATAAACATTTCTTGGGTTTGCAGATTTGTGCAAGTAATGATGACCATAGTGATTATAACAGTACATTTGTTCATAATCTGATGAACCTTCTAAATATGCATGGTTTGTACATTTTGCTGACATCTCTAAATCTGAAATCATATTATTAACAGTCTCAAAGTCCCAATCATCAGAAAATGTGCTGAGTGAAACAAAGTCACTCAAGGAAACCTTAAATTGATGTAGTATTTTCAACAGTTCTGCAGGACCATAAATATCATAATCAGTTCTGTCCCATGCTATGCCACCAGGTATAGGAACGGCTGTGATGTTCACTGAGGACAGGTCTCTTCGTTCACGATGAGATGATTTGTGTGGCTTCAGGAGCAAGTTGATGTTCTTACTTGCTGTGTCCATTTTACTATATTTTCCATCTATCAGCTTTCCCAAACTTAAAACAAGAATGAGCCAAAGTATGAGAAAAAGTACACCTAACACAATCCAAAATTCAACCCATGGTGAAACCAGATAAGTTTTTTCTAGTTGCTGTAAAAATTCTGTTACTTGGTCTTTAAAAGTTTTATTTTCTGGTGTTGTTTCGGGCTCACGGGGAACCTCAGAAAACGTATCAAAGTTGATGAAATAGCCAGAGGCAGTTCTGTCAATTGTTAGTATTGCATCCGGATTACTAAAAATCGCTGGAGCTACTTGATCCCTTGTCATATTAGTATAGTTCGAGGCTATATCATTGTAGACAGGAGTGTCTTGACGAACAGTTATTTGGGTTTCAAGAGGCACAAGTTCCACAGCTTTGTTGCATAGTCCTTTTCTTACTGCAAATTCTTCAAAGGTGATGGGTCTCTCAGTTTGAACCTCTTGGATAGTAGCAAGATTTGGTCTTCTGCTACATCTTTGGAGTCCACTGGGCCTACTACTTATTATTGGCCACATTATGTGGTTTTACCAGATCGATGGACACGAACCGGTTCTCCTTTCTTCCAGCAAGGGGTAGCAGTAACACTGTTCTTGATCCGTGGATTGCTAGTACAGGTACTGGTTTCCTGTAAGAAGGCCCAAATTCCTTCTTACCCGTTATTTTTTCTCTGACCAGATCCCCAATATTTGGAATCCAGACAGGCCTTGCTGGGACAGGTGGTTTTTCTTCAATGGTAGTTGGCTTCTGTTATGTGTTGCTTAGACTTATTATTGTTTCATTTAAGTCCTGTAAAACAGCCAAATGGTCTTCGATATCAAAGGGTTTTTGTTCTACCACTGAAGTATGACGATCGAGGTCTTCGACAATCATTCTAGTACCAAAAAGTATTTCATATGGAGTGATTCTACCCAGAGAATTTCTTTGCAGATTATTTAAACTACGTTGGACTCTTATTAGATGTTTGACCCACCCGTCACCTGAACCGAATACCCTAGCTGTTATAGATTGCTTTATGTCACGTTTTTTTCTTTCCACTACAGAATTTCCCTCGGGATGGAATGGACTTGAGTACCGCAATGCAACGCCCATGGCCTCTTTGTAAGCTCGAGAGCTAAACGCAGGACCCTGGTCAGAATGTTGCGGTCAGAATGTAGAGTGCCGATTGCGTATGTGCCGATAAAGACTTGCAAATCTTTTATAGGAGTTCGGGCGCCAGCCGAGCGCTGAGGCCACATCCAAATGAATCTTGAGCATGAATCCACTGCGACCATGATATATTTATAGTTGCCAACCCTTTGTAAGGGACCACAGTGGTCCTGGTAAACACATGCTAATGGCTTATCTGAAATTAGAAGGGGCGTCTGCGCTGGGCGTTTCACTGTTGAAACTCATTTTCTGGCAGATTTCACATTCCAAAACATAGTTTCTTGTCTGTTTCCTCATGCGTGGCCACCAGTATCTTTGTTTTAATAATGACACTGTGACGGAAACACCTGCGTGTGCAGAGGAAAGCCCTTCATGTGCTGCTAGTCCTAAACCCATTTTTGGAATTACTCTATCCCTCACTCCTGGGATTTGAGCAAAAGGAACATTATTTGCATCAGTTATATATGAGTACTTGAGTGGAAAGCCTTTCGGTAACGTTTTACTGCTGTCTTTATTGGAAGCGGCGACAGCCTGCATGATTTCGCTGTCTATTTTTGTTTTTGAACGAGTGATTGCAGCTACGGAAGACGTTTGCACAGCTGCCTTCGCAGCTTCATCAGCCAATGAATTCCCTGCAACGTGAACGCCATCACGCTGATGACTCAGTGTATGGATCACGTGAGTCTTTTGTAGTTCTTTCTGTAATTAAACAACTTGTTCCCAAAGCAACTTATGCTTGATTGTGCCACCTTTTGCATCTTTGAAACTGTTTTAAACCCAGTTCTGCAAGTATTCATTGTAAGATTGGACGCAGTAATACGAATCGCACACTATCAGTGTGGGGAATTCGCGATCAGTATTTTCCAGCGCCATCTTGAAAGCCTGTAGTTCAGCTCAATGAGCTGTACAATCTCCTAGAGATTGCGTTTTTGTGATCATAGGTCGGAATTTACCATCGCGCCAGCGACCTTTAACAATCGCGCAAGCAGCACTATAAGCTTGTTTACCCCCAATTGCTGGCTGTGCTGTTCCGGCTGTATAAATTAGACATTCGTACTGTTCCAGAGGCAGAATCTCAGTGGGCAGAGGACATTCTTGTTCATATTGTAAAAATTCTTGTGTTTTCAAGTAGGGGTCAAAAACATATTCAACCTCTGTTGCAGAAAGATAATGAACCCATTGTATCCATCTCGGATGTAAAGCCTTTGCATTAGGAATGCTTGCTTTTGTCACTGCCTCAGGCAGGTACAGGAGTAACAACCATTATGCGTTTACCCTGTGCGAGGGCTCTCTCTTTTGCTACTGCAGTTTGAACCGCTGTAAGAATTTTTTTGTTGAAGTGAATTTCATTTCAGCTTGACTGTACAAGTGTGATTTGTAAGCAATTGGTACTTTTTCTCCTTCATTAAAGGTTAAGTACGTGAATCTGCATATTCCAGCGATGATTCGGAATACAAGGTTGCGTACGTTTACACGTGACTGTAAATGTGTTGTTGCTAACATGTCTGTTTGCACTGAACGCAAAATTTCTGTGTGTTTTTGAGTCCAATTAGTTGTTTTGAAATCAGTTTTGATTAATTCATAGAGAGGTTTAACCCTTTCTGCGTAATTTAGAATGTAAGTTCTTCCGAAATTCAGGAAACCTAGAATTGACTAAGTTTTTCAGAATTTTTGGAGGTTGGAGCAGCGCACATTTCTCTAATAAGTTTGCTGCCAGGCTTTTGCCTTCACTTGAAAGTTCGTATCCCAAGAATAGAACATTGAGATGGGCAATTCTTGATTTTTTAAAATTGAATTCATACCCTTCAGATGCGAAACCAAGTATTATGATGTTCACTCTGTTCAAGTGCCTGTCCAAGTCATCGTCTGTTAGATAGATGTCATCGACATAAGATAATGCCTCATCATCATACGTTTGTAGTAACTCTGTTACTCTGGCTGAAAATAACCCTGGGCTATTCTTGACTCCCTGGGGGAGACGACAGAAGTGACGCTGTGTCCCCATATTAGAGAAAGCGGTCAAGTACTTGCTTTCAGGTGCAATGTTTTGACAGAAGAAACCGTTAGAAATATCGAATGTGGTTTTATATTTTTTACGCACAATGTTATTCATTAGTGCTGCACTGTGCACATTTTGTACTGCAAAGGTTTTGCAACAAGAGTTTAAATGTCTGTAGTCCAAAACTAGACAATAGGTATTTTCTGGCTTGGAGACAGGAAACAAAGGATTGTTCATGGATGAGGTGCATGTTTCAATCCCCCCTTGGTACTCAAGTTGATCTTAGATCTCCCTGACCCGTTTTTTTAGCTTCTTGCTTAACTGGATACTGCCTCTGAGCAGTTGGTTGAGTTTTTAACTGGATTTTATGGTGAGGAGAATCCTCATCCCATCCTACATGATTTTTATATAATGCTGGAGCCTGGGCTATTGCCCATTTTCTGTATTTAAAGTGAATTGGAATATGATTAGAGAAGGCTGGCATAATGATGTCTTCGCCATGTGGGCACTCCCTGACACATTTTGGTGGCCAGTCTTTTTCAGCTAGAAGAATGTCATAACCCTTGTAGAACTTCTCCCAAAAGAGTGCTCTTATTTTCCTCGTTATGTCCCTCTCCATCCGGAGCATTACTTCATATAACTTATGGGGTACACTAACCCTGGTATCGGCAGTTTCAAAGTCCACTGTCTCCAGATGATCCTTCAGGATCTTGCGAGCTATGGTAACTTCTGCGGCGCTGTCCAGCATTGTCTGGGCCCACTCCCCGTTCTTGAGTTGTGTCCTCAAGATCCTCAGCATGTCTGATTTTTAGACATGCTACCTTCTTTTTGGTGAATTGGGTTTTCTTATTTTTTGGAACGTGTTGATCGTCTTTGGACTTCACGCGTTCTTCCTTGAGTTCTGACTGTCCTCTTCTTTCCGATTTCTGTGAGGAAGTCTGAAAGGTACGAGAGGAACGTGTATCAGTATCTTGATATCTATCAGGTTTTCTCAAATTATCCCTGTTCCTGAGGTTATACCTCTTTTCAGAGGGCTCCTTTTACAGGAGACCTACCTCTGGATTGAGAACGCTTCTGTTTAGAAGTTTCTTTAGTATTCTCCCACTTCTTTTTAGGAGTAGTGAGAGTGTTTTTAATAAAGACCTGTTCAGGATTTTCTCTTAGTTGGGGCTTAACTGGTTTCCCACCTAAACTATCTCTACCTAGTTCTTCATAGGATTTTTCTATTATTCTGGGCAGTTCATATGGTTGCTCCGTTACATCAAGTTCTTTTAATTTTTGGCGGATCGCCACGGATGCTGCTTCACCTTTAATATTAGCTAATATTATAGCTGATGCCCGTTTGAAATCTTTAAGTAACTTCATACCCAGATTTAAAGCAGGCTCTGCCCCGTATTCATTTTGAATTTGTTTCAGGACATCTGGTACTACCGCCATAGATGGAACACCATGAGTTTTTGTGTAGATTGCAGCAAAGACTGTAACCCAAGTGTCGCAGTCCTCCAGGTGTGATGAAATCCCCATCTACTCCTGCAGCCAGAATAGCGAGGATCCCTACCTGCTTGAACTTGCTGGCACAGCGGCCGGGCTTTGCTCCGCCAAACCGTACCTCCTGTCGACCGGCCGGGCTTGGCTCCGCCGGTCAACTACACCTCCCAGCAGCCTCCAGGGGGAGGCGCCTACGACGAGGAACAGCGCGCCAGGCGGCGCATAAAGCGTTGGCAGGGGCCGAGTCCCTTGTCTGCCATCTACTCCTGCAGCCAGAATAGCGAGGATCCCTACCTGCTTGAACTTGCTGGCACAGCGGCCGGGCTTTGCTCCGCCAAACCGTACCTCCTGTCGACCGGCCGGGCTTGGCTCCGCCGGTCAACTACACCTCCCAGCAGCCTCCAGGGGGAGGCGCCTACGACGAGGAACAGCGCGCCAGGCGGCGCATAAAGCGTTGGCAGGTCCCTCGTCCCGCGAGGACGCGCGCGGGACGCCCGGACGAAGCCCGGACAAAGGGCGGGCCGTCTGAGGCCGTCAGAGGTCGGCCAAGGTCGGGTTGGGCCAGGGTCTCTGCACAATTTTCCATAGGCCTGCTAAGGGTTGCTGCAATCCGGATACATTGACTCACAGGTACATTTTTTTTTCCTCAATTTCTTTTGAGCTCCAACCCTGCACTTCCTCTGCATATTGTTGTACATATGCCTGGTAGAAAGCTAACCCCTGTTACAAACACCATGGAGAACTACCTAGTCCAAAAAGTGACTAAGATAAATAGTGATAGAAGGTCCTCTTTGGGCTTAGACTCATCTATGCTATCTCCATCATTAGATAAAGAGCTCGAGCCCGAGGATCCGTTCGATCTGCTAAATAGTAGTCTCTCTGGGGAGGCGCATGCTTCTGTTCAGGATTCTGTTATTATCCAACCTAGTGGTATAGTAGCTAGTACTGCTGACAACAATGTCCATGAGGTAGTGACTGTGACCCCTTCAACCAGCGAGTCTTGCACTGCAAAGTCTGTTCCTGTTCCAGCACCGAGGGCTTCAAGGGCCAAGAGGAAAGTTATACAGAAACGGGGGGGATTAAGGTCAGCCAAAAATAAAATAACTTCGCCACCAAGGTCAAAGTCTGATGAGGAGGCGGACGACTCGTCTGATGAAACTTGTGTGTCCTTTTCTAATGCCCAATTTCAGAAATTTTGCAGCATGATGGATACAAAAATCAAAGGGATAGTTAAACCTTTGATAAGTAAAATCGATAAACTATCCGCTGAGGTATCCAAACTGGAAGGCTTACTTGGAAAAACCCTGGGAGAGGTGGGAAAACTCCCAGAAGTTATTACCTCTAGTGTCCAAACCTTGGCGAGCGAAATTCAACTGACCAAATCTACTGAACTGATTTCTACTGCCGCCCCAAACCCCACAACGGCCACATTGATAAATCTAACGGATGATACCCCTGGTGCTGTACCCTCTGCCCCTCTTTTTGGTGAACCTAATACTGCGCAGGGGTCTTCTGAGCTGGTGGTGGAAGCCTCACCATTAGTTCTTGTACTGGCTAATGTGCCTCCCTTAGGCTCTGGGGAAGTAGAATCAACATCATCACTCCTTAACAAATCTTTATCTTGGCTATCTGATAATATGTCCATATCACCTTGGGGCAAACAGCAACTAGCCGAGGAGTTGGTCAACGCAAGAAGAGTTGAGTGGATCGGAAATAAGGAAAAGAAATTCAAGGGTGACTGTGTAGTCATCAATCTCTCTGACCCTGAGGTTCTACCGAACATCCTGCCTCACATTTTTCCGCCGCAGAGACGATCTACCTCTATTGTACCATTGACTCTTGATTTTTTCTATCCTCGAAAAGGCAGAGGCCTCAACCCATGCACTTTAAGAACAAAATGGAATGTTATACCCAAAAGGGGCAGTAAGAACTTTGGCTCCGTTGGGTGGGGTCTAGGTTTGGAAAATAGATTTTCTGCTCTTTCTAACTTAGATGCCTGTGATTGACATACAAAGTGCCGTTTACCACTGCTAGAAACTTGTTCAGATGCTTGCATAACTGAGGGGTATGGTAGAGTTACAGGTGGGCCAAATGATCTATCTAACTTTGTTGTCGCTGTGGGACTACTTCCTGCATGTAGTAATGTTAATGTTACAACTGATGCTGAGCCAAATGGGTCTGATCACAGTCCTGTATTAAGTATGGTACGAGCCTCTGAAAATTTATTATCATGGAACATAGCTGGGCTTAGTTCCAAAATGGACTGTGGAGAATGGTTTGGGTTTGTCAGCAAGTACGACGTTTGTGTTTTCCAAGAAACATGGGCCTGTGATCCTGTCTTCGCTTTGGGGTACTTGAACTTTTATGTACCAGCTTCTAAGGGCCCCAAAGGGAGACCGATGGGGGGTCTTACTATATGGGTCCGACAGTCCCTGAGGATTGTAGTAAAAAATCTGGTGCTCAACCTCAAAGATATACAGCTTATTAGACTTACGAGGGACTCTTCCACTTCCATTGACATTTATAATGTATATGCTAGGGGAGGAAGTGGAGGTAAATCAGCAGTCCTATCGTCTCTGTATAGTCTTCTAGACACTCACTCCTCTGGGAATAACATCATACTGGCAGGTGACCTAAATCGTACTTATGAACCCCTTGATACCGGAGAGGCTTATTTAGGTGCGGAGGAAGATAAGATCTGGGACATCCCCGCACTTGATTCAATCCCAATAACCCGTTGGACTGACGATGTTCTAGGTCTAAATGCTATGTGCCTCGAACACGGGTTAAGGGCTTTGAATGGTCGTACTAAGTCAGACAGAGTGCCAGCCATGACTTTTAATAATGGCAGATCCAAGAGTCGCATTGACTATGTCATTTGTAGTATGTCCTTATGGTCATCTATTATTGATATGGAGGTCAAGGAAAGGCCAGAGAGTGACCATAATCCCCTATGTGTTCGTCACAAACTGTGCCTGTCTGATGTTACTGCACCTAGCATTTTTGCTGATCCTTTACCCCCATTGATTGTGCCAACTAATGATTTACGCAGGCTCAGGTGGACTATTGTTAAAACAGACCAGCTGGTTCTAGAAAAAATAAGTATGGCAACTGACAAGGCTATCATGGCCCTTGAGGGTGCGGTTGCGCTCCCTCTGAACAAAAATAATGTTATCAAAGTCCATGAAGCTCTTTTCAGCGAAATCAAATGCCACTTTCTGAAACCGGTAAATAAAAGGCGGATCTGCACCTACAGAGCAGCAAGATGGTACAATCATGAATGTAGGGTGGCAAGAACACTTTTGGGTGACGCAATTAAAAACAAAAATCTAGAGGTTATTAGATTAGCCAGGAAGCAATACAAACAGTGCATAGCAAAAGCGAAAAAAGATTGGGACGAGGCACATTGGAATAATCTAAAAAATGCAAGTGACCGCAAAGACTCTAGGTTATTTTGGCATATAGTCAAATGGGGACATGACAGATTAGAAGAGGCTAGCTCTAATAATGTCCCTCAGGATGCTTGGGTCAAGTTTTTTTGTGATCAGTATGCTTGCAGAGAACAGGCTGTAGATAGAAGATGTATGCCCGCGCAACCAGCAGAGGAGGACATGTTCACTCAGAGTGAAATTGTTATTGCTCTCAAAACTGTTCGAAGTGGGCGGGCTCCTGGAATTGACGGGGTCCCGGCAGATGTTTTTTTGAATGACACTGAAAAATGGTGCAAATACATTTACCTGTTAATAAATTTTATCAGCAGAGGTGCAGACATCCCAGTAACTTGGCGGGGTGCTGTAATTATTCCTATATACAAGAAGGGAGATCGTGCCCAGCCTGGTAATTATCGCCCCATCAGTTTAATTGACACTATCCAGAAGGTAGTGGGGCGAGTAATTGTCAACAGGTTGCTAGATTGGATTGAGGACAACAATATCTTATCCCCCTTTCAGGCCGGATTTCGCAGGGCAACCAGCACTGTGGATCAGGTCTTCCGTTTCCAACTGATACAGTGGAAGACCGTGGTGCTAGGCGGAGGTAGCCTGTATGCAGCATTTGTTGACCTGCGGGCTGCCTTCGACCTGGTACCTAGGGCCAAACTGTGGGAAGTGCTAGAGACACTAGGTGTCCCCGGGGACCTGTTGACTTTAATTATGCGTCTGCATGAGGGCACCTATGCCAAGATACGCTGGGGAGGGTACGGGAATGACACTGCCGAATTTCCCGTAGAGCGCGGGGTTCGCCAGGGTTGTTCAATGGCCCCTACATTGTTCACCCTTTTTATCAATGGTGTAGTTGCCCGCATGCAAACTCGGGCTGTGGATGCCCCTTCTTTGGCAGGCGTGAAAGTCCCTATTTTAATGTTCGCCGATGATACTTTAATTTTATCAAAAACACCTAGTGGTCTGCAAAAGGCATTGGCAATATTTGATGAGTTTTGTGTCGATCACGGTCTGGAAGTGAATGCGTCCAAGACAAAACTCATGGCTTTTAATCCACATAGAAATTTTAAATCAAATATTTCCATGAGTGGTCGCACTCTGGAACTTGTAAAATCTTTTACTTATCTGGGGATTCTTATCTCCAATGATAATAAGTGGCAACAGCATCTAAATACTGCTATACTGAGGCACAAGCAGCTAGCTGGTACTATCATCAAGGAGTATAGGAAATCATTGACAAAACCCATTAAACCTCCCTTGATAATATACGAGGCAAAAGCTATTGGGTCTGCCTTGTATGGGGCGGAGCTTTGGGGGAATGAAAACCTCCAAGAGCTCCAAATATCAGAAAATAAATTCTTTAGGCTGCTAACAGGTATCCCGCAGAGCAGTCCACTTTTGCCCCTGCGCTATGAGTTAGGAAGGAGAGAAATTTCGGAAAAGGCTAAATTACGTCCGATTTTATTCTGGCGTAGACTTTGGACTACGCCAGAGCTCTCTCACTATGCGGACGGGTTTATTGATGTTATTAAATCTGACCATTACCATAAAATTAGATGGTTTAAAACATTGAAAACTGCATTGTTTAACCTAGGACTAAACGCTCTATGGACCGATCCTGCTGGGGCTTTATTCCCCACTAAGATCACCTTAAAAAATATTTTTTGGGAACATGTTGCCAATAGGAGCATGCTTAGTACCAATAATGGGACCTTGACTACCAGTTTCTTAGAAATCAAGATGTATCCCAATTATGAAAAGTATTGGGATTACATCACAATCCCCATGGACAGAAAATTGTTATTCCAATT
The DNA here is from genome assembly GCF_964261635.1 of Lissotriton helveticus. Classification (NCBI taxonomy): domain Eukaryota; kingdom Metazoa; phylum Chordata; class Amphibia; order Caudata; family Salamandridae; genus Lissotriton; species Lissotriton helveticus. The sequence continues at coordinate 342,718,528 of NC_136071.1, read as the reverse complement.
GAGGGCAGGATCGCTCCCTCTTCGCAAGTTAACATCCAAATGGGAATCTGGGGGCACGGCTACTTGCCCAGTCTGTGGGGTAGGAAATGAAACTCTAGGTCACTTTTTGTTTTGTTGCCCAGCATATTCTGTTCCAAGGCGTGTTTGGTTGGCTCCTATGTGTAGGAACCTAGGCACAAAAAGTAGTATGGTGGCATTGCGTATTGCAAAATCCACTACTGAAGACTGGATTAATATTGCCATTGCAAAATATTTGGGGTGGGCATGGGTATTAAGGCTGAGACTGTTGGCAAATTAATTACCCTCTACCAAATTCTCTTCGGACTGCAAGACAAATGTCTATTCTCTGTATCTGTTAATAATAGTCCAGAGATTGCTAAACTATTGTTTACTCTCTGTAACTGCTGATCAGAGACTGCTAGATCTTTGTCTATTTTATGCTAAGGATTTTTTTTAACGTATCATCGGTTAGAACTTTTAATGTTATGGATGTCAGAGGATTCTCACATTGTCATTATGATTGTTATTTCTCTGGCTTTTGATGGAAATGATTTTTTGCACCTGTATATATGATGTGTCAGAATTTTTATAACTGTTTAATTTTTGGTAGGTGTTACGTTTTTTAATGTTTATATTGTATATGTGCTTTCTCTAAATTTGACTTTGAAAATTTAATCGTTTTTTATTATATGTTTGTATGTCTTGCTTTTATGAGTAAAACTCGAATAAAGCACTTTGAACTTGAACTTGATGAAATCCCCATTAGTAAACAGATTGTTAAAATTCTGTGTTTCTCGTGAGGTGTACTATCAGGAAATACAGCCTCTATTTGAGTAATCTTTGGAGCTAACCAGAATGGAATTTGTTCCCTTTTTGCGGGCAAGTTACCAATGACTGATTGAATAGTCTGTGGTGTGATTTTATTAGTGTTCCCCTGGTGAGGGGTTTGCTGTGGAATCCTGATAGCAGGTTGTCCGCATGACATATTGAACCAATTGTCTATGCATTTTGATTAATTGTTTTAGATGAACTAATAGTTCTGGACCTGTCATTCATTCAATGGCAGGATGTGGTGTATAGATGGCTAGTACCGGCCATGTTGCTCCTGGTCTACCTAGTGGACCGAGCCTGGTAATGTGATTTTGATGTTTAGGGCGCCTTTAAACCAGAGCGCATGCTCTTTCTATGTTATTGGAATTTCAATATCCTCGAAAGGAACGTATTCCGCTGGAGGTTCCTCTACTTTGTTGAAATGGAACACATGTGTTAATGGATTTGCTTCTGGGAAGATAATCCATGAGTATAATACCTCTGTCTGCCGATATTCGTGTGCCTCTATGACAAAAATTACCCTACCACCTCTCGATGATAGGCCATTTGTTATAAGCTTTATAGTGATTGTTTTCCTTAAGTTTTCCAGGATGATTATAGCATCCGCGCCGTCTTCATTAAACCCTGTAACGTCAAAGCCCGGTCGGGTTGCAGTTGCAGTTCCACCGGTTGCGTTATTGCCTGCCGGTCCACCGTTCTCGGTGTCGATATTGGACATTTTTGTTGAAAAGTTTGCAGAGCAAGTTTCAAGGAAACAAAGATAAGGTGCACAATATTTTGGAACACTGTATTCTTCAACGTTGAACAAACCAAAAACTAATAAATAGGATTTTCGTCCTACTCAGTAATGACAGATATTTTATCCTTTAACCCACTCCAGACGTCTATTGGAGTATTTTAACCCCTTCCATGCTCATGACAAGGTCAGCTCGTCATGAGACACACTGGAGCTGTGCTAATGACGAGCTGACCTTGTCATGAACAATGGGAATTGTAAAATATCAGCACCCAGCGGGAATTGCCTTAGCACCAATGTGGTTAAGGGGAAAAGGGGTCTCTGTGAAAAGCACAACTTAGTTACTCTAGTATCTAGCTCTAAATTAGTGCCATGTTTCTTGCCTATGTGTCTGGATGATCTAGCGGCAATTCATCAGGACCTAAAAGAACAGTTCTATCCGCCCAGCAGCGTATGGGTAGGTCTACTGATGACCTTGTGGTGGACGCCACGACACTGAAATTCCAGGTTTCTTTACCTGCCAGGAGTTGATGGCGCGAGTTACCAATCGATTTTGAGTTGTCCACCGCATTCACAGGTACCACATTTGAGGTGCTTTTTGTGGTCTATCACGGTTAATTAACCAGAACACCTCCAGTAGTGTAGTAAGAACTGTTCTATTAAGTCCTGATGAATTGCCACTAGATCATCCTGACACAAAGGCAAGAAACATGTCAACCACCTACAGTTGAGCGTGAGATCCTGACACATTATATCAGAAGTGCGCCACTATTACTTTTTATTACAATGGGCTGCAGTAGAATCCATTGTACTCCACAGACAGGAAGTGCTTGTCCTATAGAGGCGCCCGATACCTGCATCCTGGAATTATCTCCTACACATGCACCTAAGTGATCCTGTTGACGAAACGTACCCATCGTAGCTACACACGTGGTCACCGGATTACCACAGGCCAGACCAAGTTACAGGGATCAATTGCGTTACTGACCCAGTCTGGCACCTACAAATGGACCATGGCATATCTACCTGGCCCAACACAGTACATCCTACACAATGAACAAGTTACTTACCTTCGGTAACGATATATCTGTAAGAAACATAGGTTAGTTATAGACTCCTTACCTTAGAATTACCCCTAGGCGTCAGACTGGATCCGGAAAGTTTTTCGTCAGCAGTACCCCTGTGCGTCAAAAGGTGGTGTCGTTCAGCTCTGCGTTCATTGTTGGCGTTGTGGTTGCCGGGATGACGTTGTGGTAGCTACTTAGATGTCGCCCTTGCACACTGGCGTCAGTACTGTACACGACTTTCCATGACCAGAAGCCATGCAAGACACTGACCACTAGTGCACCAAACTAGAGCCCTGAAAGGAAATCCTTTACCCTAGAAGTGAGTTCGCAGAAAGGGGAGGATGGGTGGAGCGGTAAGGAATCTATATTTCTTACAAATATATCGTTACTGAAGGTAAGTCACTTGTTCACCTGAAATAAACAGTTAGTTATAGATTCCTTACCTTAGTATAGATACCCCAGCAATACCAACCCCGGAGGTGGGTCTGCGAACCAAGTTTGCACCAGAAAGTCCTGGAGAACAGGACGGCCAAAGAAGCCGTCTCTCCGGACTTGGCTGTCCAGGCAGTAGTGTCTTGTGAACGTGTGCAGCGATGCCCACCTAGCTGCCTGACAGATCTCATTAAGGGGGAATCCACGTCCCAAAGCAGTGGTGGGTGCCGTGCTCTGGTGGAATGGGCGCGTAACCCCACTAGCGGCTCCTTTTTTGCCAAGGAACAAGCAGCTTTGATGCACAAAACAACCCATCTAGAAATGGACCGTTTGTGCACGGCCCAACCTTTTTTGGCGCCCATGTAGCCAACAAAGAGCTGGTCATCCATCGGAATGGTTTGGTGTGATCCAAGTAAAAGGAAAGCGCAATCTTTGGCACCAGACGGTGGAGACTCTTCTTCTTTGGAAGGATGCGGAGGCGGAAAGAAGGTGGGCAAAGGGATGGTCTGTCCATTATGGAAAGGAGTAACCACTTTGGGAAGGAAGGACCAGTCCTAAGGACAACCTTGTCTGGATGATCAGTCAGAAAAGGAGGTTTAGAAGAAAGAGCTTGGAGCTCACTCACCCTGTGCGCAGAGGTGATGGCCACCAGAAAGGCAGTTTTCAAATTCAGAAGCCTGAGAGAACAGTTATGTAGCGGCTCAAAAGGAGCGCACATAAGATATGTAAGAACTAAATTCAAGTCCTACTGGGGCATTTACGAAGGGAACAGGATGAAAAAGATGAGTAATGCCCTTAAGGAAGTGATTTACAACAGGGGACTTGAAAAGAGAAGGCTGATCAGGAAGCCTAAGAAAGGCTGATCAGGAAGCCTAAGAAAGGCTGAAATGGTAGCCTTTTAGAGTGCCCAGAGCAAAGCCCTGCACGGCCAAAGAAAGAAGGAACAAGAGAACCTCAGAAAGAGGGGCGGAAAGGGGATCCACAGCCTTTGCTGTGCACCATGCCACATATTTCTTCCATCTGCAGGCGTACACCGTCTTAGTGGAAGAACACCTGGCTGCCAAGATAACATCACATACTTCAGGAGGAAGGTCGGAAGCTGCCAAATGCCGCCGCTCAATCTCCACGCAAGGAGGTGGAAGCTGGACAGGTTCGGGTGGAGGACCGCCCCCTGCTGCTGTGAGATAAGATCCTCCCGAAGAGGCAGTCGGATCCGAGGATCGATGTCCATGTGCAATAGCTCGGGATACCAGACTCTGTGCCCAATCCGGAGCCACAAGAATGACTTGGACCCGGTCGCACTTGATCTTCTTCAGCACTCTGGGCAGAAGTGGTATAGGTGGAAAGGCTATAGAATACCGCAACTCCACTCGCAACGAAAAGCGTCCCCGAGGGAGTGTCGCGTGGAAATTCCAATGCACAGAATTGCTGACATTGCACGTTCTCTTCGGTGGTGAATAGATCTAACCAAGGCTCTCCCCACTGTTGAAAGAGACCTTGCACCACCTCTGCGTGAAGACGCCATTCGTGATCCATCACGCACCTGCAGCTGAGTTTGTCCGCCCTGGCGCTCAGTGAACCTGCCAGGTGTTGAACCACAAGGGATATGCCCTGATATTCCAGCCATGTCCAGAGACGAAGAGCTTCCTGACATAGGGTCCACAACCCCACCCCGCCATGTTTGTTGCAGTCCCACATGGCGGTGGTGTTGTCCGTGAACACCTGCACTACTCTTCCCCGGACAGAGGTAAGGAATGCTTTGAGTGCCAGACAAATCGCCCAAAGCTCCAGAAGGTTGCTGTGGAGCCCGGACTCCGCCATAGACCAGAGGCCTCTGATCTCCGCCTCACCCATGTGGCTGCCCCATCCCGGAAGCAATGCATCGGTCACCACTGTGAACTCTGGTTGGGAAAGGGAGAGCGATCTGCCGTCCTAGTTCATTAGCCACCACTGCAATTGGTATGCAATACCCTCCGAGAACTGGACACAATCAGACAGGTTCTCCTGATGTTGTGCCCACTGGAATTTCAGGTCCCACTGCAGAGCCCACATATGCCATCTGGCATGGTCCACCAGCAGGATGCAAGAGGCTATCAGGCCCAGTAGCCGGAGGGTCATCCAGACCGGAACCCGGGATAGAGGCTGAAAGATCGGATTCATAACCAGATTATCCCCGACTCGCTGTTTGGAAGGATAGACCCGAAATTGCGTTGTGTCCAGAACCGTTTCGATGAACAGGAGCTTCTGGGAGTGTGTCAGGTGCACTTCGACACGTTGATGGAGAACTCCAGCGAATGCAGGAGGTCAGCCGTAGTCTGGAGGTGGGAGACGACTTCAACAGCCAGCCGAAGACTGGAAGCCCTGACCTGTGCAGATGAGCTGCTACCATCGCCATCACTTTTGTGAACACCTGAGGGGCACTGGTAAGGCCAAAGGGGAGCACGGTATACTGAAAATGCTTGTGGCCTACCGTGAACCACAGGTAACCCCGGTGGGCCGGCAGGACGGGGATGTGAAAATAGGCATCCTGCAAGTCCAACCCTACCATCCAGTCTCCAGGGTCGAGGGCAGGCAGGACCTGAGCTTGCATCAACATTTTGAACTTCTCCTTCCGGAGGAAGCGGTTGACGTTCCCGAGATCCAAGATAGGACGCAGGCCTTTGTCCTTCTTGGGCACAAGAAAGTAGTGGGAGTAGCGACCACAACCTACTTCCGGGGCAGGAACTCGATCGATGGCTTCCTGGGCCAAGAGAGCCATAACTTCCTGTTGGAGAAGAGCCAGATGATCCTCTGACATGCGATGGTACTGAGTTGGCATGGCTGGGGGGTAGTCTTGAAGGGGCAGGACTAGCCCCTTCTGACTATTTGCAAAACCCACCTGTCTGACGTCATGGTGAGCCAGTGGGGGAGGTGATGGTGAATCCTGCCGCCCACTGGTGATTTGGCCCTGGAAAGTCAGACTAGGAGGGTTTGGAGGCTGCTGCAGAGGGGGCGCAGTGATAGACTGGCCGGCTCGCTGGCCTCCAGAACCACGATGGTGGTTCCCACGTCTACAGCCACACATGGGGCTGAACAGCTTGCGCCAGCCTGTGACCCTAGGTGGAACGTGGTGGGACACCCCTTCCGTAGCTACGAAAGGGGCGAAAAGCAGACTGCGCAGGGCAAGTGGTGGAGAGGCCCAAGGACATGGCTGTAGCCTGTGAGTACTTTAAGTGCTCTAGTGCACTGTCTGCCTTGTCGCCAAACAGACTATGGCCATCAAAGGGCATGTCCATAAGGGTAGCTTGGGCATCCCCAGAAAAGCCAGTCAATCTCAGCCAGGCATATCATCAAAGGGCTACAGACGTGGAAATCGTCCAGCCTAGCGAGTCGGCGGTATCCAGTCCACAGCGAATGGTAAACTTTGCTGCATCTTTCCCCTCTGCAGCGGCACAAGAGAGTACGGCCCGGGCCTCTCGGGGCACTGGTACAGCACTTGCACCACCGTATCCCACACGGCGTGGGTGTAACGGCCCAACAGACATGCAGTGTTTACCGACCGCAGTCCCAAGCTGGAGGAACAAAACATCCTCCCAAGATGGTCCACCTTTTTGGATTCCCTATCAGGTGGTTGTGATGTGGCCCCGCTATCTTCCCTGCCAGGATTGACTCCACCCAGAAACTTACCGCTACCGGACATAACTGCAAGCCCCTTCGGTCACTCTCCCGAAAACGAAACCCGTATCGGAACAAACCCCATGACGAGGAGACTCCCGCCCCTCTCTGTGTTACAGGAGCCAATCGGAGGAAGCCGCCGACAGGAAACACTTCCTTCCGACCCCGGAAGTCCCACCCCGGAGGCAGCGACAGAACCAGTGAAAAACAGACGGGAAGCCCAGAACGCCGTGGGAGAATCGTGGCAGGACGCTCGGACTGGAGGAGAAGACGGAGACGAGGCGAAACTCGAAGAAGACGTGTGGTCAGAAGATTGGTGGAGTCCCTGAGGAGGTGGCTGAAGAGCGGCCGCAACTCAATCGGAGAGTTGCGGCGGACCCTGTGAGTACTAGTAACACCCCTGAGAGCGCGCTAGGTGCTCATTGTATATATAGTGTAAATTTCCCTCCCTCTCTTAGGCACGAACCACATAGGAACTCCTCCCTATCTTGCACTGTATAGTACCTGTAAAGCACTCGCACTGTGTGGAATCCCTCCCTTCACTCACGCCCTATCACTCTTGCTGTATATCCGTCCTTTATTCCTTCTCCCGACCCTCTTCTTCCTCTCCTCACTACCCGGTGTCGGTGAAAGGAAACTCACAGAGTTCCCTCCGGACTAACGGTACCTTCTTGTCTCTTGTTGCCCTCCGAGGTGCCTCCCCTACGCCGGACCCGACCAGACGGAACCCAGGAACCGTTCAAGACTTCCCCATCGGAGAAGAACCCGGAAGAGCCTTGGACATCATTATTACACCTCCTGTTCTTTTGACTCTGACAACTAAATAAAAACCGGCATAGCCCACTACATCCGGCCTCCTTGCCTGCTTTTCCAGCCCGCCGCGCACCCACCATCACAGTGGTGCATTAGGAAATTCGCCTTTGGATGTAGAGGCTTGGACCACCAAGCTCTCAGGGGTGGGGTGTTGGGAGAGGCAAGTGGGGACGCCCAGAGCTGGGCGGTGGTGTTGGGCAATCACCCTATCCACAGGAGCCCCTGTGTTAGGCCTGGACCAGGTGCCCAAAAGGATGTCCGTGAGGGCTTCATTAAACGGTAACAGGAGCTCCGAAGAGTGTGCTGCCGGTTGAAGCACCTCTGTCAGGAGGTTAGTCCTGACTGCTACCGTATGTAGCTCGAGGTTGAGCTCTTTGGCCGCCCTTCGCAACACCACGGCGTGAGACGCTCCCTCCTCCATAGCCACGGTAGGAGGAGCCAACATGCCAAGCTCTGGTGAGGTATCCAGACCACTGGCTTCCCCCAGTTCCTCTATCCAGTCCAGTTTGTGACCTAGCTGGTCAGTCAAAGGGTCTCCAGACCCCTCCCAGTCCTCCTCACCCTCCTCTAGTTGCCAATGTGGTCTCAAAGAGCCAGGGTAGAACAGGGGCACAAAAGTACCCGGTGACACCGGTCCGGCTCCGTGTCTATATCTAGATGGAGGCTGGGGTCAACGCCAGCTGGGGACACAATCAATCAGTCATTTGTTAAGCGCACTACAGATCCCACAAGGGTCTCAAGGTGCTGGAGGGCGGGGGGGGGGGGGGGGGGGAGGAGAGGGGAGGAGAGGCCGCTACTGTATCCTCCTGAAGGTCAGCAGTTCTTAGGTCTGTCCTAGGCTCAGTGGGAGGGTGTTCCATGTCTTTGCGGCGAGGTGGGAGAAGGGTCTCCCGCCGGTGGTTGTTCTTCTGATGCGCGGGACGGTGGCGAGTAAAAGGTCGGCGGAGCGGAGCTGGCGGTTGGGGGTGTAGAAGGAGAGCCGTCTGTTGAGGTAGGCTGGGCCGGTCTTGTGGAATGCCCTGTGTGCGTGGATGAGGAGCTTGAAGGATATCCTCTTGTGGACGGGGAGCCAGTGCAGGTTTCTCAGGTGGGGGGTGATGTGGCCGTGTCGTGGTACATCGAGGATCAGTCGTGTCGAGGCGTTTTGGATGGATTGTAGTCGATTGATGAGCTTGGTCGGGGCTCCTGCGTAGAGGGCGTTTCCGTAGTCAAGTCTGCTGCTGACGAGGGCCTGGGTGACTGACTGTCTTTCTTGTATCTGTCAGGAGCCATCTGTAGATCTTGCGAAGCATGCGGAGGGTGTTGAAGCAGGAGGAGGAGACGGCGTTGACTTGCTTGGTCATTGAGAGCGTTGAGTCGAGGATGATTCCCAGGTTGTGTGCGTGGTCAGTGGGGGTCGGGGCTGCCCCCAGTGCCGTTGGCCACCAGGAGTCGTCCCAGGCTGACTGGTTGGAGCCGAGGATGAGGATCTCTGTCTTGTCCGAGTTCAGCTTCAGACGGCTGATCTTCATCCAGTCGGCGACGGCCTTCATTCCTTCATGGAGGTTGGCTTTGGCTGTGATGGGGTCCGTGGTGAGGGAGAGGATCAGTTGAGTGTTGTTGGCGTAGGAGATTATGTTGACGTCTGCAGCCGACACAACCGGTGTCGGCTGCAGACGTGGTGCCGGTGGAATCTGCACCGGTCCGGATCCAGGCCTGGATCCAAGGGGGCCCTGTGCTGTCGGGGCCGAAGCCGCCGGCGTCATAGGCACAGGGCCCCCAGCCGAGTACACGGGACCAGAATGCACTCCGGCAGAGTTGGACTGCCCAAAGATGGCATGCATCACTTCGTAAAAGGTATGAAGCTGGGCAACGGTCGTTCTGGGTCATGGGAAGGGAGGGAAACTCTAAGTCGACCATTGGAGCTCCACACGCGGAGCCACGGGAGGGATCCCGCAGAGACTTCGGATTCATGGTCCGGCAGTCGGAGCATGACTTGGGGTCGTGGTCGCGCTCCAAGCAAAACAGGCACACGTGGTGCAGATCCGTCACCGATATCAGCTGGCTGCCAGAACCGTAAGCCTTAAAACCGGGCATCCCTGACGTGCACCAGGAGTCAAAGATTCAAAATCGACGTCTACCAAAGCCGGCAAAACGTCAGTCAAAAAGTGACTGGAGGTACCGCTCTCTCCGGATCTGCGCTGGCAGTGGTGGAAAAAGAAAGAACTGACGTCGGCATCTTAGTAGCTACCGCAACTTCATCCCGGCCACGACGACGCAAATGTCGAACGCGGACCCGACCGAGGACACCTTTCGACTCGCAGGGGTACTGCTGACGAAAAACTTTCCGGGTCCAGTCTGACAACTGGGGGTAATTCTAAAGTAAGGAATCTATAAATAACTGTTTCTTTCAGATACTATACACACTATGAGACCACCCTCAAGGTTGTAGTTGTCTTGTTTGCTTTTTCCTTCTCATTATCCCTTTCTTTTCTGCAGTAATATAAGCCTACTTTTCTGTATGGGACATGAAAATCCCAACACTTGATGTTTATATAATTGTAGACTACAAGTGGATTGTCATACTGTCGAAATGCTGTATAATGCACAAAACTGATGAATGAATGAAAAAGTGGTTAAAAACAAAAACTTCATTGGCTTTGTCAGCACTGCAGTATTGTTCTATGTAAAAAGGAATAAGCTGGGACAAGAAGTGTGGATTGGGATTTGATATTAAAGGGTGAAGAAAACTAATGACAGACTGAAATCCTCAGCTTTAACGAACAAAGTTTCCAGATTGCTGACAATTTTGCTTGAAATGTAGCAAAAACCCACCCTGTCATCTACGCACCGTATATCCATAGTGCAGATGTATTGAGGGTGTGTTATTCTGTGCCATAACATCCAGATGAAAACAGCTAAAACCTCACCATGGGCAAGCAAGAGGTGTAGGGAATAGGAAATGTGGAAGATGGAGGACTGGTTTCAGGTGACTGCTTCCTTGGCGGTTTTAGAGTCGGATTCCCACAGGTTGGCCTAGGAACAGTGGACTGATACCAAGTGGCAGAAGTACACCTGCTGCCCTGCACAGCTCTATGCAACAGTGTTGCAAAGGAAGTAGAAACTTATTTGTTTTAACAATTGTGTTTTCGTTTGAACGGTCAGAATCTTGCAAGATATTTCCATAAAAAGAAGCTACAAATTTGCAAGCTTGAGGAGTTTGCAAATCTGCATACCTCTAACAGAAATTACCCCAGATGTAGTCAAACATCAGTCTTGGGGCTCCACACCGTAACGGAGTGAACTGTTCAACACTGGAGTTGCAAACGCATCTGTGGGAGGTCGGCCACAAGTCTCCAACATTTCTTTTAGTGTGGCGAATAGAAAATCTTTCGCTCTGGAGGAAACTAAAGGAAATAGGGTAGCAAGTCTCACTTTTGAGGCTAATCGTATCCTTACATACAGCAACTTGGTGTAATGTTCAGATGGGGTGATAAAGGCCTGACCCGTAAGATCTCCACTAAGATTGGTTTAAAGCAGGGTTGTCTATTAGCTCCCCTCATGTTCTCACTCTATATAAGCGATCTACCACAGATTTTTCAAAAAGTAAATAATTTCCCTCCTAAAGTAGCTTTATAAAATATACATGTGCTGATGTATGCTGATGATGTGGTTCTTTTTGATCTTACCCCATTGGGCTTACAGAGAAATATAGATACCCTTACAAAATACTCAGAATCAAACCACTAAAGGTGAATATTTCTAAGACCAAGATAGTCCCATTTAGGGGTTGGAAACACCATATCCAATATAAATAGAAATTAGGCGATAAAATAATTGAGGTGACAAAAGCATATACATATCTCGAGAGGGTCTTTTCGCAAACCCTAGAAGTCCATTCCCACCTACATCAGATGAATCAAAAAGCAGTGGCACATACAAATTCATTAAGGAAATGTTACTCTTACTTTGGCAACAGGCACTTTCAAACTCTTTTAGAAGTTTATAGGGCAAAAATTCCTCCAACTATAACCTATGCTACATAGTATATCCCAATAGCTAGATGGAGTGTTCTGAATAATGCTGAAGGCAAATTACTACGGCAACTAATCCTATTGAGCCAGGCTGTCTCAGTACAGTTCATGCGCTTAGAACTCGCCATAGTAACTGCATTCTCAAAAGCTCGAGCCAATATTATCAAATGGGCTTTCAAACTATTACATGCAGAAGAAGGATTTTTAGGGGCCTCATTGAAATATGAAACTTGTATGTCAACTTTCTCATTATAAATCTCTCACCTCTACAACTGAGTTTAAGATCTCTCACAAATACGTAAGATTTACTTTGGAGCATAGTATCAGGGGATGTTTTATGCTGCGTTTAGGTATACTCCCTCTAAATGCTCATACAAGCACTTGGAATAACCAAGTTGAAGATAGCAGGGTTTGCGATCACTGCTATAATGGAACTCTGACTTCATACATGTCTTAAGTTTATGTTCCAATAAGGAGGTAGTTGAGGATAGAAATCGTTTTTTAGAACCTATTGTTTTTAGATAAAACCTCTCTATCACTGATATGATTGCTTTTTTTTAAAATGCCCACCAAATCAATGTTTGTCAAACTGTATAAGTGTATTAATTCTATTTAATTTATGTTCTAAAATGAGCTTTTTTAATGTGTATAGAAGATTTTTATATAAAGTGATGGAATTATGTATATTTGTTGATCTCGTAAGAGATCTAAAACAATAAAATTGAAAATAAAATGGTAAAACATTTCTTCACAACTGATGTAACCCATGAATATCTAGTGACCAGCTTGGCTACTGAAAGGAAAGACTCCCCCCCCTCCCTCCCCACTGTCAAAGTGTGCCTCCCTAATGCGGAGGATGGCAGTTGGACCACAGGTAAGATACAGAGGTCTTGCCCTCAGCTGAGGCAGAAGCAGCAGGCTCGTTCTGCTCATTGAAGCCTCTCCTCTTCGCCAATCTGCCTCTTTAAAAAGAGGAGACTCTGGCTAGAAGTCCTTTGACAGCTGGAACATAGGACGTTGTCTGGCTGATAACACCTTGATGGTAGTCAGTGACTGAACCAGGACCGTGCTCATTGCAAAACTGCTACAGAACCTCATCCATTGAGGAATAGAACACGTTCTTCCCATCAAAGGGAAGGCAGATTACTTTGCTGGGCCCCTGTTTTCAGGTCCCTGGACTTGAGCTAGTACAGCTGATGCATGGCTACTTGCGAGTTGATGATCTTGCCAGTCGTGCTGATTAAGTCCAGACATCAGTAGTATGTGCTCAAGAGCTTTGTTGCCTGGGTTGGCTATTAACCAATTCTCTTCCTTGGTATTGCCTGGAAACAAGGAAGAATAGCAGTCTAACGCATCCTTGGAGTCAGTGACCCTATATGGATATTATGGCAATGCCTTTTGCCTATTGTAGGTTAAGACTTCTTAGTACATACTTTTGTATGTCCCCAGACACTTAGACTCCTTATCCATGATGGGATACACAGCTTTGCCCTTCCTGATAGCCACCATCACTAGCACAGACGGAGCTGTGGGATTCCCAAACACAAAGAGAACCAGTCCTCCAGTGCCTGCTACTTTTTGTCTAAGCTTTTTGAGACGGCAGGCACAGCCCCCACCCCGCCAAAACAAAATCTACAGAGCCTGTTTGAGAACACCTGGACTTCCTTAGCCAGTGTTGGCTGTCAGTGGGAGATACTGCTGCCACCAACTACGAGACAGACCAACCCCGCATAAATGAGGGAATCTGGGCACTTTGTTAAAGCAGAAGGGGGCTTTAGCCCAGAGGCATTTGACCAGAGACTGCAAAAGCTGCACCGAGGGATACCTGGACCTGCACAATAGGCAGCAGTGCCTGCACCAGAGCTTTATTCAGATGAGAGGCAGGGCTTCCCTAGCCTCCACTCAGTACTCGCAGCATCCATGAAGGAGTCTGGGAGAAGAACCGAGGACAGCATAAAGGCAATTCTACATAGGCCTGGAGGGGGTGCAGCAACTGTTTGCCCTAATTCCTGAACTAATTTGTCTGCCACAGAGTCCACAATCCCCAAAGGAGGGACATCAACGAGACAATTGACTATTGACTTTGCCTTGAGGAGAGGATCACCAGTACAGGGTTGAACTTTGTCAGCGAAAGCAATCTTAAATCATGCACCTCAAGGAAGTTGACTGGCAGAGCAGGCGGCAGATCAAGTACTCCCTGGAAGGGTACGCCTCTGGAGCCTGGGTGAACTGGCAACAAGAAGTCATCAGCTGGATGTTCAGAGGCTTATCGGTGCCCTTCACTTTTTGTGAGTAGCAAAAGACACTGGCTGTATTTCAGCACTATGGTAAAGTATGCACCCTGCACAGAGGGTCTCCGCCTGATTACATAGCTCTCTCAGCCAATTCTACAGCACTGAATTCAGGTTCAGCCACAGGATGCAAAAGTAGTTTAGTAGAAGCAAAGATGTGGCTTTTTGGCCCCACCAAGTGGCAGCGGTACGCAGAGGTTGAGAATGCGATATAGAGCCAGGATTGAAGAGAATTTATCATGATTTGGTGCACTGTTGGGGAGCCGCACCAATCAAGGTGTATGTTTGAAACACTTCAGGATGGAGAGCTCTCTGAATATTTTCCACATTTTTCCTGGGCTGTTCGGAAAGACAGAGGAAGAGTGATTCCTACTGGTTACTAGAAAAGTATGTTGAACCTTGACATCCTAAACCAAAGTCATCTTGTCTGGTTGTTAGGCAATGCACAGCTCAACACAGAATGGAACTTGAGAAATGATTAAAACACACAATGGTTTGGCTGGGAGTGTATATATACTGCAATAGACCGGAAGATAGCTGCAGGTTTTTAAGCAAAGTGGACCTGGGGAACAATAGAAATTGCGTTTTTTTTGGCCACAGCAAGATGAAGACAACCTATACCGGAACCAACAATTAGACAAACATATAATCTGTCCACAACTGGCACCCTTCACTCGGTAGCGGCATCCCGATCCTTTACGCATATTCATACATTACAGCAGCAATCATGGATGAAGGAAAATAACAGTTATGATGAACTGCATGAATTTTACAAGGACGATAAAGGCAGACCCTCTCCTCTGCAGTGGTACAGAAAAATGCCCTGTACCCTTTGACCAGAATCCAACTGCCACGCAGGACAACCTTTGTATTGCTGGGAAGTGAAAAAAGTCTGCTATTCATGGGGAATCTCGAGTAGACTCAGATTGTCAAATTAACTGCTGAAAAGTACAGGGCATGTCGAAACAGTGAACTGAGAAGAGCAGCACATAGGTTCCAAACCATGGAGTCTTCTTTCTATACAATGCGTTGAATGGTTTTTAGATGCATTACATACAGCAACCCTTCGATGGGCGAAATATAGGAACAGGGCAGTCCCTGTCAACAGACTTAGGGTTGGTTCAAGCAGTAAATGATTGAACTATCTAGTGTGGTTCTTTTTATACATCATCTATCAGCAACAGTTATAATAGAGCCTACACCATTTGTTTGTACAGACCATAAGTGACACTTGGCATACAGTGGATCAACAGAGGACCAGGTGCAAACAAATCTTGACCTGCTTAGACCATGTGATGTATGATGCTGCCTTTTCCTGAGCATCCAAATCCAAAAACCCAGACAAGTAGAAAAATCAAATTAGAGGGACGCGGCCCTCCTACTTACATTGGCGCTGCCCGGTCTGGATTTGGGGGCGTTGACTGGCTGTACTTTTTTGCTTGGTGCCGGTTTTGCAACCTGAAAAGGATAGGCAATTTATTTCACTGTTCTTGGTGTAAACGGCTTTAAGCGCAGAGTGAAAATTAGAATAGGCAGAGTGTGCTGAAACTGTAAGAACGAGGCAGATTTCAGAAGAACGTGTTCTCATCCGATACCTAGAGAGGATTCAGCGACAGGGAAAGGTGAGAAGGGCCCATCATCCCTGTGAATAAGTGAGGACACGGAGAAAGGATGTAAAATAAGTGCTGAGAGCCAGAAAGTGCACAGGAACACACCTTAATGTGAGAAAATAAATATTCGCCAAGATGATGCAGTAAGAGTACAAAGTGTGCAGGAATCATCCTTTCCACCCGAAAAAAGAAAAACATATCTAGAAATGATTCAGGGAATCAGCATAGTGAGAACGAGATGCAGGACCCTCTCTTCTCTTCCCACAAAAAACACACAGACACCTAATGAAGGTGCAAGTATTGTGCACAGTGAGAATCTTCAAGACCCTTGCTTCATCACACACAAAGATACATCAAGACCTGTAAGATGAACGGATAATGTATGGTGAGAAGTGCCACAGGGACCCTTCTTATCTGCCCTTCAAAAATGGAGATGCATTAGGGTAGAGCAGTGTGAGAGAAAACCAATATTCCCTCATAAGATAAAGGTACAACTAGAAAGTATACACAGACAAAATACAAAATAAATGCCACACAGAACACAAATATAAAAAACAGATGTATATAAAGAAGAGACATAAGTTGCAGGTAAGAAAGGATTCAGAGGTAAGGGAAAAAATCCCTAGACAGGAGGTAGAAGCAAGATGCAAGCTATACTTGAAGGGAAGCAGTTATAAGATAAAATATAAGATGTGGGTATGGAGAAAAGACGTGGGATATCTAAGCAGAATGCAGAGTTAAGATAAAGGTGCACTTAGAGAGGATGCATAGATTTAAAAGGATCGATTATGATGGGAATCGACGACCTTGATTTCAAACTGCTGAAGGAAACAGCTGTGCCTAGACTGGAAGTATATTTGAGATACAGAGAAGATGAAGAAATTATATTTATGTACAGCTGGAGAGAGTGGAGAGGTGTAGGTCAAAAGGTAGAGTCGCTACTGCACAGGGTGCAGCAAAGAGACAGAGAATCCACATACAAAATCAGGCATACAGCATATGCAGGAATGGTTCAGGGAGGGAAGCAGTCACGAAGACTGCTTAAAAGTGAAACTGCAAACAGAATCTTCACGTAACCAATCAAAAAGACATTTTCGAACAAACTGCAGTTGGTCTGTGAACTCTTTTCCTCGGTCCACAATTTCCAGTCATTCTACAGGCATACGGGTCTTTCACCATGTGATAATTCACATCTCAAACAACCACCATCAGTTTAACATACTTATTTCAGTTTTGCAAGCAATAAATAGGCTCTTAAGAGATTCCCATATTAAGTGTTAGTAAGTCTACAGCAAAAATTAACAAACATTGGCAAAGCCATTAAGTCTGGAATCATGTCCTAAATCAAACGCAGGCACTCACAAATGCTGTTTAGCACATTAAAAACTGTCTCATTGTCTTTGCCAATGCTAGAGAAAAAGTAGCAACTAGGATTGCTTTTGTACAGAATACATATAGGAGAAAGAATTGAATGCAACAAACAGTGATGACTGAGTTTTCTTTTCAGATGTAAAATAACCCCTTATGTATTCTAATCAAAGCAATGGTACATCAGTCAAAACCAAGAGGAATGTGAGAGAGAAATGCTTTACTGGGTGGAGACAAAACTCAATTGTATGTATATTTTAAAGATTTGGTGACAATAGGTAACAGTTAAGTTCACTGTCAAGCAAGAACTAAAAAGGTTGAGTCAAAACAGATTTCAGATAATCTGAGGGGCTTGCGAATAATATTTATCCAATTGTGTGTGAGAAATGGGACAGTTCAGGTTAATTTTATGGTTGCAAAGAAAATAACAGATGTCATAGAATTAAGTCTGGGCAAAAGCATCTTACGGAAAAACTGGAAATCTTTATCCAAACCACAAATTGAAACATGGATATTTGAAATGTGTAGTATGGTCCAAAAGGAAATAGTCTTTAGACTCAAGTGCCTATACTTAATATCATAGGAAAGGAATTCCCACAAATTTAGAACTTTAATCTAAAATGTATTACTTTTAATCTATTATTATTTGATTTTGCAATGTTCTAAATATTTGTAATGATCTGTCAATTTGGTGCATGAAGAACTAGGACAGGGCTATATTTCAGATTGTATAGCAGTGGCCCCCATAATATGGAGGCTAAAAATAGGGTCTAGGCCCACACCATGCTTAAACCAAATTATTTTAGAAGATTGTATAAGGCTTGATAGGTCCGCATATATCCCCTGGTTAGGTTACATCTCACAACAACTAACGGAACTAGGGCGTCCTGAGCTTTTTAGGCACCCTAGACAGTTGCACCTTGGAGAGGTGAAAGATATTAAAAATCAATTTTTAACTAGGAAGAGGATGGAAAAGGAAAACAGCGAACTTAGCAAACCCATGATTAGACAATACATGATATTAAGCCCTGAAATTTTAGACCAACCTTTTTAGTTTCTTATCAAAAACTTGGATCGTCGTTTTCTTTTAATTAAATTTAGGTTTAATTTTACTCATTGGTATCTTTCAGTCCCCAAGGGTTTCTCCAAGACAGGGACCCTAAGGCCTTGCTCTTGTGATGATTTTTCGGACCAAGATTTGTTAAATTTTACGTTTTTCTGTGGCTTTTATAGTGATCTCCGGTCAAAATATATCCTACCCCTTTTAAAAAATTGCTACTTTGCACAAGTAACACATGCCTTGATATATTTGCAAATGTGGTCATCACCCTTGATATGTTATGGGGTTGCAAGTTTCTTAGCAGGGGCCCTACATACAAGGAAAATCTTTGATTAGCCATTGAACCGGGTCTGGTACTGTAATCTTGAAGGAAGCACTGCTTTTAATTTTATATCAGTACTGTATCAAACGCACATTGTTCAGGCTTAGGATGTTACTTTTATAATTTTCTTGCTGTATGACCTGTTGTGATATATTTGTGATTGCTGCCTCATCATCGATAGGTTAGGGAGTGGTGAGTCCCTCAGCATGGGTCTTATGCTGAAGGAAAATTTTGATTGGGCACTGAACCAGGTCCAGTAATTAAATCTTTAAGAAAGTACTGTTTTTAATTTTGTGTTGACATTGTATAATATGCATTTTGTCTAGGACTTGGAGATATTCTAGTTATGTCATGACAAACTAAACAAATAGAAGGGCGAAAAAATTGGTACACAGCTACTGTACATGAAATAGTAGCTTTGCCCTTTTTTATTATGAATCTGTAGAGTTTTATCGAGCTACTCTGTGTAAATGTACTTTTATCGCTATAATGTGGCCGAATAAAGTTTTATTGATTATGATTTGTCAATTTTTATTTTCGGTTTATACATTTTCTGGCACTTAAGATTCTGTTTGAGTGATATTTAAGTATTTTAGTTGTTATAATTCTATGGAATATTACTAATTGTTTAAACTTAATGAATAAATTACTTACTCTCAGTAATGATTTTTCAAAACTATATAACCAATAAAGTAACCACTTATCAGAGTGGGGAGGCAGGCAGGTTGGTCATGAATCTGTTGGTAGACAGAGCATCCATAATAAAGAGGGTTATATTTCTTGTGATTAATACTACTACTTGCATATTCTACACCCTAAGGATCGATAGCAAAGAAGTACCCCACGGATACAGAGGAGAAAGCAAATAGTCTATCTAACCCTAAGCACTGGCAGACAGGAAGCATATGCTGAAAGGCACACTAATCACGTTATATGACTAGCGACCCAAATAGCAGCAGTACCAAAACGAGGCAAAAGCCAAACACAAGTGACGCACCCCTGAACGCCACAGGACAACCATTACCGAAAGTAACAACAAAACAGGAAAAAGAATAAGACGCTTAATACCGCATGGTTAATGGTCCAGCAGACAATAACAGGTCAACGCCAGCAAACTAATGGGGAATTAAAAATTATCCAAAAGGAGGAAGACTGTCCCAGACTCCAAACCCCCTGCATCTTACAGAGGCAAGGGCAACATGAGCCATTCAAACGCAATCAATACTTCCAGCCAGACGGTAGGAGGGTGTCTTGAAATGATAGCAGCAACCATCAGTCACTCAAC
The DNA here is from genome assembly GCF_964261635.1 of Lissotriton helveticus. Taxonomy (NCBI): domain Eukaryota; kingdom Metazoa; phylum Chordata; class Amphibia; order Caudata; family Salamandridae; genus Lissotriton; species Lissotriton helveticus. The sequence continues at coordinate 342,699,046 of NC_136071.1, read as the reverse complement.
AACATCCCATATGTGTATGGACAAAGGGAAACAAAAAGTGAGATAAATCAATAGAATGGAAAGCAAGGGTATACTGCAGTTGCTCAAACAGCCAAGGAAAGTTCAAATGCCCACCATCTAGCAAAGGCAATTAACACAGAAATGAGAGATAAAGAATCAACACATTGCTGTCCAATCATGAACCAGCAGTACATCAGTCAAAGTCCGGATAAGAACACCACACCTCTAGAACAAGCACATATCACATAGCACATCGAACCATAAAGCGGTAACCTGTCCCCAAGCCAGAGAGCATTAAGAAAGACAGGCAAAGGAGCACAACAGATTCTCCAGAGGAAGCACCCTCAGGTTGAGAAGCATAGTGCCTAACTAATGGTACCCCATATCATTTCTTTAGTGGAGCGGCATCAATGTGGAGCCACCGGTGGCGGCTGGCACGGATCGAGGGGGGCAGGGCAGGGGGCCAGAATGGGAGGTTTCGGGGGGGGGGGTGTAAAAATAAAAAAATTAAAACTTACCTTATCGCCGCGTCTCTCCATCTCTCCTCTGCGTTGGACTCGGCCCAGAACAGGAAGCACCCAGGCTCCCCTGACCAATGCAGCGTTGAGAGTGGTCTGAGGGACGTGGTTTGATGCGCTCAGACAGGGAGTGGGGGCCAGGGACTGGGGGCCAGGGACTGGGGGCCGGGGACTGGGAGCCTGGGGCTGTTCTCCACCCAGGCTGTAACGCAGCCTGCGTTGAGTACATGCAAAGAGCGCATGACTGTTTGGCCAGCCCAAGAGGGCCAGCCAAACAGTCATCCCCACTTGGAGTGGCCAAACCACTCCTCCTCTATCCTGCCCTGAGAGCACAGTAGCCCCGCTCGCACAGCAGCAGGAAAAATTAAAGTGATTAATAACATAGGGTTATGATGTATTTTTCTTTTAGTTACACTGCTTAAAAGCAGTGGGGCAACACTCCTCCGCCTTAGCGGATGAGCTGCCACTGGGAGCCACATGGCAGCACCTACTGGCGTGCAGAGATACTGTTAAAAGTTTCCAGATCTAGTGGGACGCCTGGGGAATATTCAAAAGGTGAGGAATCTGCAGCTATTAGTCTATTTCAGAGACATACACCATGATAACAAGAGGGTCATACTACCTGATGAAAAAACCGTCTCCCCTCTCAACGTCTCAAACCACTAACAGTAGACTTCTGATGAAGCATACAAAGAGGGAGTACTGTTACCTTGTGATCTAAGGCAAACTCAAGATTAAAATAATGAGAATTAGGGTCACCAGGAGCCAGGAAATAATACTGTGGAATTCAACCACTGACAACACGGGCAGATCTATTCCAGATAAATTGTATGGATTCCAACATCACCTCATTAAAGGTCAGCAACAACAACGAGGAAGTAGCACAAGACCGGGGAAATTCCTTCAAGAAATGTGTTTTATTCTCCGTCCTGGCAAGTATACATTTCAAGACCTCAGCAGTATTACACAGAGTTCTATTAAACGAGGAAATACAAGGGAAGGCTTGTGGCCCATTAGAAATCAACATCAAAGTAAAATCCTCATCCACTGGCAGAAGGCCCAAAGCAGATCCTTAACATCATCCACTTCCGCACACACCTTCCTTGAAGCCATAATGGAGGAAACAGAGGACCCAGAAGGGTGAGCAAAATGGCTGGGACTCTAGGGTCGATATCACGAGGCACCAGGAGACAGCCTCATCAGGATCACCATAAAGCCTGGGTCATCGACAACAGACTAAACACCCAACTCTTGGGCATTGGTTCAGGGCACTGTGCCATCAACTGCAAGCTTTTACCTTTAATAAAATGGGGAAAAACACTTTCAAATGGCCTAAAGAGCACAGACCCATTTCAGTCTCTACACACTTGCTTATGATAACACATATCTACAAGACTACAGCAGCTCAGCTATTTCAAACTTTGTTACCCAACAACTCAAAGTGTTTTTCTAAAGGGCAAACACCCGCAACACATTTTAAGCCAGCTGTAAGTGGTTTTGCTGTATTATGAATGTTTTTATTTTTTATATTTTAAATTGCTATGATTAATTGTACTTTTATGGTTGTTTCTTTGTATAATAACCGAATAAAGTTATTGAACTGAACTGAAGTGGTTCACATTACTAACCGTCCACAAACCTTGCTTCAAGCCTGCACTCTCGAAATCAAATTCAAAATAGCAGAACTGCTGTACGAATAAGATAAAGCATTTAAAATTAAAAGTAAATCTCTTTGGGACAGGTGAGTGCACCCCTTTATAAAGGATGTGACTACTGAGGAAAACTGGAGGTTTCTCATGGTACATGTGTAATTAACCATATTTCTAGGAAGTTATCACAACATTAATAATAAAATGTATTAACTATATTGCAGTGGAACTGGCTAGGCTCATGAAAGTGACTTAATTCAATTTTATGTTTAATGTACGGATATTGTGGTTTTAATTTTAAGGTTCCCAGTCTCAGCTTATATAAAATATATATAGGTGTGTCTCTGGCATCCTGCCTCTTTAGTCTGTATTCACCAAGCATCATTCCAATCTTTTCGCATCTTTGAAGTTACTGGGGAGGTTAAGAGCATTAAAGAGGTAGTCCTTACACCAAATGTATCTCCCTTCATAATTGCCTAGAGTTTGACAAATTATTCTGCTCACTGGGTTCTTAATGGTGGTTTATGGTTGAGGTAACTGGGTGTTGATAGCAGTAGGACCACACGATGAAACACTATTCCAGCGGCATGTTTCATATAGCTTTCTTTACACTAGTGTGTTTTACTCCTGGAAACTCTGGAATAAGTCACATGTAGGTCAGAAGTAAATCCTTTGCACTGGAAAAATAAGCTTTGTGAATTGGGTCCTTGTCCCTTGTTCATTAAGAGTACACTGCTGAAGAACTTGTAGATCGCTGCCTTCACACCATCATCCCAGTTTCAGCAGCACCCAATATTATTTGCAGGTAGCCAAAAGCTGGACAAAGGCAGGTCAATGGAAAACCTCTGGTCAATTGCACACACAACTATAACTTATGCAGGCAGGCTGCAGGGGCAAACGAAATGCTGAACCAGAGCAGCTGAGCAAAAGAAACAGTACAACCTGATCTCTCTTCTCCACATAGGCTGAACTGCCAAAGCATTGCATATAGTTGGTCACCAACGAATAGGCAGAAAGATAAACGGTTTAAGCTTTACTATAATGCATGCACAAAAAGACACATGCAGGCAAGGTGAGCACAAGTGCAAGCAGACTAGGCAGCACACCTACAGGAATCCATACACACAGGCATAATGGCACTCATGCAGAATGACCAAAAGACAAAAGCACACATTTAGACTGATCAACAAACATATGAAGTTAACAGACATATGTGGGCAACACAGGCACCCAAACACACATATAGGCACCTATGTTCACCGACAACTGTAATAGGTAGTTTTCAGCCAACACTTAAAATTCTTATCAGTCCCTGGTGTGAGGCCAATGGGCAAACATCTTAACTAGTAATATTCGCTCTTTACTCCGAATCAAATACACTTTTGGTGCTGGAAAATGTGAGTATGATAATAAACTAGCATACCCAAGACACAAACTAATTGATTTATTTTGGCACCACTAAAAGTTGTGCCAGAGAGACCATTCTGAATATTTATTACCTTGTGCTTTTGATAAGCAAATTAGATGATGGATAGTCAAAACATTTCTCTCTTTGTGATGAAAAAGCAAGAAGAATACCATTTTCATTCTTCCCTTGGTACCTATTTGTTTGCGTTCTTTAGCAACTTCCCCCATAGGTTTTTTATGTCCTCCACTCTATGATGCTAGGCCGAATGGCAGAGAACACATGGAACATACCATGGTAACTGTAGGAAAGTAGGATCCCCTTTCATAGTTACCCCCACTTTTTGCCTGGTATCAGTGTTTTGACTGCAGTCTGCTGGGATCCTGCGAACAAGGACCCTGCGAACAAGGACCCCAGTAACAGTGCTCTCTCCCCTAAATTGGCTCTGGAAAGTACATTGGTACATCCACAATTGGCTATTGGTGTACCCTTATAAGTCCCTAGTATATGGTACTGAGTTACCCAGGGCCTATGTACACCAGGGTTCTCCCATGGGCTGCAGCATGTATTGTGTCATCAATGGGAGTCCACTTAATCTCTAGCTGCAGGCCTGCCATGGCATCTTGTGTGAGATGGTGCTTGCATTCTAACATATACAAGTTTCCTTATATCTGAGGTCACTGCACTTAAAACCTTTAAGTCACCGCTATAGTAGGCCTGGCAGTCTGGAGGGCATAGAGCTTCGTTACAAGTGTGAGGATGCCCCTGCATGAGCAGGACTTGGTCTGCAGCCATTTTAAGGTATAGAAAGGACATCAGTCATTACGACATGTCTAACTGTATAATTGCTACACCGAACCTGGCCATGTTTGATATGAAAAAAAGGTAAAAATATTTCATCACTTGAAAGGCTGATTTGAAACACCAAGTTCTCAGAAGAGAGTCTACTTGGTCATGGATGAACTCATGGGAAATGTACAGAGAACCAGAGATTAGCAGTTAATTTTCAAGGAATTATAATTTATATTTTGTGACAAAACCTCATCTGTTAAGAAATGTGTTTATTATGTGCAATTTAGTGTTAACATCGTCGTGGTTATGTTTTCATGTAGAGAGTATGGTGAATAGGAGGGTTGGGACTTGTTTTAAAAAAATTTTTTATTGGTTTTACTGTCCCATATAAGTTTCAAATGGTAAGGGGAGGTTTGAATAGAAAGATTACACCTAGGATGGTTTCACTGGGACCAGATTGCATTGTGCGCACTCTACGTTGGCTTTGCGAAGTGGGAGAGGTGAATATATTGCCGGTCACGGCATTTAGAGTTCCTAAGTTAAGTTTTACTTTAACACAAAAGATTTCTTTCAGATTAACACAGGGTAAACAGCTTTGCCTTTATTTATGTGTTTAAAATGTTTAATTATAATTTCAGGGGAGGTTCGTAGTGAAGACGAGTTGAGAAATAACAGGTGGAAATCTGTATGGACAATCACTGCTTGATGAATTTTAGTAATTATTTTTGATTAATTAGAGGGATTCTCAAAGGATAATACATATATACATGGGGTGAAGTAACAATTAATTTGTGTTTAATATAAGCTTGTGCAGAACACTGATGTTCACTTTTACATTACAGTCACCCCTGAGGAAGGGCTTACAAGCCCAAAATGCATTGGGTTAATATGAATGAGGCCACCCTGAATGAATTATGGACTCCTACGTGCTTTAGAACATAGCCATAGATGGGCAATTGTTTTGTATTTGAAAAAATTAGGAACCGTTCAGCCTTGTATGGGAATGGAAACAGAAAATCCTTATGAAAATGAATGGATTTAAATGTGATTAAACTGGATTGCTTCACAGAAACAATAGAGTCTTTGGAACATTTCATAATTCAGCTGTGCGACTTTAATTGGAGTGACATGACGCGCCATATATTTTGGAATCATGTTTGGTATCAAACATGTTGGAATCCTACCCCAACACTGATTAAGGTACTGGAAGTATGATCCCATGTACTGGGGGCTCCTTAGGCGACTCCCTCAGTACGCCCGGTAACAAGCCTTTTAGGGGTCAGCCAGCAAGTTAGTGCTGCTTACAACCACAGTCATTATTCTACCCTCCTGCTGCTGAGCAGAGCTTGAGGGGGGCGATAGAACAATAGGTTTCCTGAAACAGGGAGGTATAACCACCTCCCAGACAGGACCTAGGGTGCTGGGGTGGGGATGGTTTCCGTTGCCACCAGACTGCTTTGAAGGGCACATTTGGTGCCCTCCTTGCATACTCCAGTTTGAGTCAGTTCAGGGAGCTCTTAGCTCCCGTTCTGGCGTGAAAGTGGACAAATGGCAGGGAGTATCCTCCCCTCTGCCAGCCCCTCCTCTGGGAAGGACACCCTAGTCGTTCCAACCCTTTTCCTAGGATACTTAAGGCTCCCCTGTGGGTAGGTTCTCAGATCCGTCATGAAACAAGACTCACCTCTGAAACCAAGACAATCTTTGACCGTCTGGAAACTTGGACTTTGTTGGACTTCGACTGAAACCGAGACTGTGATGTATTCCTATAGGTTCTGAATCAATCCCCCTATTCCTGACCCTATTCTAGTTAAACAAACCAACAAGTTAACTAGCAATCAGCCCATGAGGCAGAAAATCCCCATGATGCAGATACCGTTATCTGACGCAGTCACACTACGGCACAGGAACGTGTTATCTGATTAGGTCATAACGCTTGCGATCTAATTAGACAAGCGATATTCCTCCAGCCCCTGATAAGGCATACGGAGTTCTCATAACAAATCAAACCTATGACAACCTGGGCAAAACCCTGCGGCCATTGTTTTGATTTCACCGAGAACTTCAGTAAAAGAATGTGCTAACGAGCAAGTCGTATGACATCCTTATTGACGTATCTATGTCCATCCTTACGTCAATCTCGGCACCTTAAAGGTATAAATATTACCGATCTTGCCCTATGCAAACACACGCGTGGTGACGAGACGGAGCAGCCATACTTGCTGAAGCGAAGAGCAGAGCAGACCCCGCTGGCGCAGCCCCGCCTTCCTGACGCGCTGAGAGAAGCTGCTTTCTCCTGCCGAGAATTCCAGCACCGGCGTTTCTGGGTAGCCCTTGCAGGCAGCCTGGAATATCGAGACCAGAGAGAGAGAGATACCATTCCTCATTCATCCTAACTTCCAGGTACAGAACTGAATAACCCCTCACAGAGAATTCTTAAGTTATTCACTTGGCAAAAACAAACTTAACTTAAACTGTAACTTTCTATTCCCGCCCTCGTATTAGACTTAGGTCAGGTACACGGGGTAGGCGTATCTAGAAACACCAGTTGAGTACGTTTAGTCAAATGTATATGTGTATGTAATATATTTTATTCATTTTAAAACATCTTATGGCTTAGAAACCATATCAATGTTTTTACAGTATTATTTTATACTATTGCTTATAATGTATGCACTTTACTTAACTATAAGTATTGCAATAATATCGATCCATTTCTCTTGTACGAGAAAAGAGACTGATCAATAAATAACACCTTTTTATTGAACACGCCCGTCTCTTCCTTTTCTCTACATTCTGATGAGACTAAGAATGCACGTACTGACTGAGTAAAATAATTTGCCTTTTGTTCACACGACTCTCGAGATATACTCTTGATTAGGGGAGAGCAAAGTTGTCATGTTCTATGGTTGTCAGAAACGAAATCCCTTCTTGTCTAATCAGGGGAGTTAATTCTTTCCTGAACATTCGAGAAAGTTTCTGGTGAACTCTGAGCTAAGCTGGCAAACCCAAAACTTTAAGTCTAGTATCGACAGTAGTAGACCTAGTTAACGTCTGGTCTAGGCCTTTACTGCTGTAGGTATTATTCCAATGCGCAGAGCCTATTGGGATGATAGGAACTACACTACAAGACTGCATCTAGGAACACTCATGGTGATCCTGGTTTCTCTTTTCTGCAAGTCTTCTGCTTTGTCTGTTTTGTGCCTGTGCTTCACCCAGGTTCTCCAGAAGACCTGTGGGCATCAAACACATCTCAAAAATTCTCTCTTGGAGTGAAGGCATCACTCACCTGAATCTGTAGGCATTGCAGCAAGCTGAAAGGTCTGCTGCTCCTGTCGTCCTACAGACTTCCTGAGGCCCAGAAACAGGTGGTGGTTCTGAAGATCTCTAGAGGCCTGACCAGTCTTCTCTGCAATTTTGAGAATATCTCTTGTCTGAGCCACTGGGACCAAACCCCTGTGCACTGCATCAACTTGCCGTTGCCAAGGCTTGTTGGCCCTGCACTCCAGAGATCTTCGGGCTACAGGAAGCTTCCGCCACCAGCACGTCATCCCTCGAAGATCAGCATCGTCAATGCATTCCTTGTATCGTGGGCCTCCATCTTTGGGGAGCTGCCGGACGTCCTCTAGGGACTCCTGTGTGTTTGGCCTCTGGGTCCTCTTGAGGGTTTTCCTTAACGTCAGTGGGCTTCCCTGCTTGCTCGGGGCGCCTGCTCCGACTCTCCTGCACTTGGTGAGTCCCTTGGACCTTGCTGGTCCCAACGTTTGCATCTTTTCACTATCCACACCAGTTGTGGCTACCAAGGCTAGTTAGTTTTTCCGCTTCACACCGGCCACCTAGACAAAGACATCTGATGTGGGACAGCTCGTGCACGGCTCCAGGTCTTCCTCAGTGCTGCCTGCTCCTCAAAGCTGCAGAGACAAGGTCATCGTCTTCACTCCTGAACCTCATTGTGCTTCTATACCTCAGAGTAACATAGACTCTGTACCCTCTGCTTGCAGGTTCTCCTCTTTAAGAATCCACCCATGGATTCCACCAGACTTCTTCACAGGCATTTTCTCCAAAGTCTTCCATTGTCGTATACGGCACCCAGCTCCCTCAGTGGAGTTAATCTGGTTTCTGGGGCAATCCAGGAGCAGGGTTGGCTGCCAACCTTCAAGTGTCCTTCTTTAAAACTGCAAATGCAACTTCTCCATTGACTTCCATTGGGCACACAGCTCTGTTTCCAGTCTGCACACAGTCTCCCTGGGATTCCTGGGTACTTACAATGGGTGTCTCTTTGGTCCTCCATCTCCTCTGAGTCTTCTGGTCCAAGTCCTGATCTGCCTTGCGGATCGCATTCCACTTTCTTAGTATACTTATATGATTGTTTTTAAGTATTATTTTGTGTACAGGGAATATCTCTGAGTGGGCGATATATCAATGTGTTCGTGATTGTGTTGTATAATAGATTTATTTTTATAAACACTGTGTGGTTTATTTATTTATTTTGAAGGTTTTATACTTTTTCATCATAATCTACACTGTTGATTAAATGTGGTAAAACAAGCTGCTACGCACCTTCAAGATAGGCCTGAAGCAGCTACCACTTTGAGAGCCTAAGGTTATCAAAGACCACTAAAAATCACCATAATCACCACACGTTCTTCCAAGTCCCTGGGTAAGGAAAATGTTACTTAATGTGTAGTGCTGTAGATTCACATGCTCTACAAACTCTTGCCATCTGGTGTAGGGCTCGAACATTTGCAAGTTGTTTTTCTTTGAAAAAGTCTTTTAAGTCACAAGGTACCTGGTGACTCCTCACTTAGCTGGCAATGCACATAGGCACACAACTCCATGTTAGATTGTTTTTGCACAGCAGGTGAAAGTAGAATGGAGTGGTGAGTAAACACAGTATGGAGCACATGAAAATTGCAAAAGGAAGCTAGTTTGTGTCTGAGAGGAAGGTGGGAGCATGTGAATCGACAGCACTATACACTAAGAACAGATGTTTACAGGGTAAGCAACATTTTCTGTTTGTACCATGTGTTGCTGTAGATACACATGCTCTGCACAGACAGTAAATCAGTAGGCCCCTACAAGTGGTGGCTAGAGTATGAATGATGCAGAGGTCTGGCTAGATCTTGAAGTCTGGCCAACAATAGCAATACAGTAATGCTTCATGAAGGTGTATGGGGATGACCAAGCGGAAGCAATACATGTCAATTAGGGGAATATTTCTCAAGACAGCCATGGTTGCTGCTAACTTTCGTGTACACAATCCTAATCAGAAAGGCCCCCGATCTGGACAGACATGCAGTGTTAAACAGGAGAGGACTCCTCATGGGTATAATGTCAAATCCTCCAAAAGTCTGCCACACAGCCCAAATTTTAAGAGTGTTTCTGTGGAAAACCTCAACACTCAAACCGGGATCTTCAGAGTCGCACAGTGATCATCCCACTTTGCCCATTTCTGGAAAGGTGGTCAGAGGATGCTTTTCCACTCCCTTGCCCCTCTCAGACACAAATAGGCCTATATATAAGAAAGCATTCTTATATCTATTTGAATCTTGGGGGTCAAAGCCTAAGGACCAACCCAGAACAACCCCCAGAAATGCCATCACTCTGCTCCAATATGGTCTTTTCACTGGGCAAGACCAAACAGAATGCAAAAGTTTGCATTGTCATGCCCACACCGCAAGAACCTTGATGAAGCGACCATACCAAAACATATGAACCAGGTGCGGAGAAATTAGACCCTATGTAGAAAGTGTAGTTAGATTAATCTAAACTTGTGTGACAATGAATAGAGTTCTGGGAGCCAACCTTCCATTTCTCCAGTCATTTTTTAACAGTTTCCCCAAGTCTACCCCCAAAAAACACTCGGAGTGAGTGATAAGCATAAGTATTTGGAGTGTTGTATACAAGGGAGGAATTTTTAAGGAAACATTGCTGTTGGGCCAATTTGCTCAGCCAGGTGAAGAGCCTCCAGGGGATTAAATTCAATTTGGTAAACTGGTCAAGAATATTATAGTCTCTGGTTTTACATTTATCATCAGGGATATACACCACCAGATATCTGTATCCCACATGTTCTAGCTGCAATGCGGAAGTCCACCTCAGGACCTGTGGTTCAGTGTGAAATGGATAGACCATAGACTTGTTTAGGTTGATCCTTAGACCGGCGTATTCACCAAATATATGTAACACATGGAGAACTCTGGCACCAGATTCCTGTGGATGATGAAGAAAGAAGAACAGATCATCTGCACAGAGAGATACTCTGTTGGAGACCCCGGGCACCTAGTCGAAATTCCTCACCTGAGCAACATGAAGCCACTCAGCAAAATATTCTATGGCCAGCATACGCACTAAGGGGGAAAGAGGGCAACCCTCTGTATAGGAAACTTATCAGAGACCTTATGGCCAATCCCAACCCTGGTCAAAAGGTCAGTATACAGGAAACTGACTTATTTGACAAAGACCACTCCAAAATTCAACTTACACAGTAGCTTGAAGATGTGCTCCCAGGATACAAAGCTTTTTTATTATGTCAATCATTAGCAGGGCCAATGGACTATGCAGCCTGTCCACTAATGCCAACGGGATCTGTAACCAGCGTATGCTGTGTCTGGTAAACCGCATAGACATTGACCCGCTCTGATCCAGTTGTACTAGAGATTCAATAAACGTTGCTAGGAGGGCCGCAATGAGCTTGGCGATGAGATTCGCCTCCACATTAATCAACGATATTGCATGGTACGAGCCACGAAGATCTAGTGGGGCACCCAGTTTGGGGATCACAATGTCTGCCAGACGTAGGTCTTCATCAAGCATCAATTTCACCACCGGGACAGTTGGTTTAGCTGTGCACTTAAACTCTACCTGGATTCCATTGAGCCTGTGCGTTTCCACCCCTTTAAGTTGTGGGATGGCTTCTGATAATTTCTCCTCAGAAATCTTACGCCTCCAATTAAGTGTGATGCCCTCGGGAGAACTGGGTTGGTAATGCCTAAACAAACTTGCTCATCACAGACGGCTGAAAGTGATCATAATTAGAATGCAGGAGTAATTACTGGCCCAAGAATTCCCCAAGTAGACTATGACTAACCACCATTTGACCATTCAGACCACAGAATGGATGCAATTTGTCTGGGTGAGTCCCTGTGTACTACACAGTCTATGAAGAATTGTGATTGCCTTATTGCTTCACTGGGAAATCAGTCTTGTGGGTAGACAACTCAACACTCTTGCATTCCTGGTCAGTAGTTGTTTAAGTCTAGACTTGTGAGGATACTGAACAAATGGTTGGCAGCCAGGGAGCTTAATGCCACACAACCTGAAGTAATCACTGTGTTAAAAGATCTCAGTTGCCCACCTAAAATGGCCAGGAGCTCACTGACCATCTTTGTTGTGGATGTAGTACTTTCTTTATTATGGTTTTCAACAGCGCAGCCAACGCGTTTCACCTTACACAGGCTTCATCAGGGCAAAAAACTCGATCCACTGGTATTATTAGGGATCCGGTTTTTTATAGAGAGCCCAAAGTAACAGTAATTTTCACTTAAAATCCTCGTAGCAATTAAGCAATCAAACTGCAGCATTCGGAACCTATTCTCTGGGGCTGTTCTGTGATGCAGCCAGACCATATACTCTTAAGTGCATTATAACCTCGCGGTAAATGCTAACTTTGGGATGGCTGCACGGAAACATGTTGTGTTTGGTGTCAAACACTTTGGAATCCTACCCCCCCTGTGCCAGTTCTGGCGGCGGGGGTAGAATTCCAGTCTTCTAGAGGGAGAGCCACGTACACACCGGTATATCCGATAACAGTTTAAAAGAGCCCTGGCATCACAAAATGGATGTTGCAGCCACAAACACGAGTCTGGCCTCTTGCTGCTGGACGAAACTCCGGCAGGAGAGGCCTGGACAATAGGTTTCCTGTCACAGGGAGGTGTCAGGGACCTCCCAGACAAGCTTTAGGATATTGGGGCTGGGTGGATGCACTCAGAGTGCTTTGAAGTCTGCACTGGGGGCACATTTGGTGTCCCTGTGCATAACCCAGTTCAAACCGGTTGCAGGTGCTACCAGCCCCTGCTCTGGCTCAAAACTGGACAAAGGAAATGGGTGCAGCCACCCCTCTTTGTAAACCCTCCCATAGGTGGGCCCCCAGAGTTAAGTCCAACCCCTTCCTTGGGTTTAAGAAAGGAACCCCTGACTACAGGACTTTAGATTACACCTTGATGAAACTAGGATACTGAATCCTGGAACTTCGACGATCTGCATGACGCTGGATGACTGAAGAATCTCCCTTGGAGGAAAGGAGTTACTCCCCTGCTTGGCAGGCACCAAAGACACATCTGACCGGTCTGTATCTCCGAAGCTCCTGACGGACAACAAAGTAATTGCAGCCCAGGAGGTGGATTTCCAGACTTCTCCGAGACCGACTTGAGTCCCCAGCAAAGCTGCGACCCGCAGACCTCGTGAGTACCGTGGAACTGGAACCCCTGGATACCGTGCACATTTGCAAGTGCACATGCTTCTTGGCGATCCTTGAGGCTGAGCTTTGGGTTACTTGTAGCCCAGACCCTGATCAGCATTTCCACTGAAGATTATTGGCTTACACTCCACGAGTGTTCCGCGAGCCGACTTCTCATGATTTCTCTCGAGGTACCTTCGCCAAACCTAGTCCGCTGACTGACTGAGAAGGCAACACTGACTTTCCATGGGCTTCCCTGGTTGCTCCAGACGTGCCCTGACTCTCCACCACTTGGTGAGTCCCCCGCACCTTGCTGGTCCGCAACAAATCATTTCTTCACTTCCTGCATGGGTTGCTGTTGCCAAGGCTTGTTGGGTGCAATCTGGGTACCGACACTGCGGCACTCTACATTCTTTGTGGGACAGCTCGAATCCAGTTCCTTGTCGTCGACGCCTCCTGGTCCTCATGGCTGCAGAGTCAAGCTTCACCTCTTCACACCTGAATCACCCGACATCAGTCACTGGCTAGTTACCCAGACTCTGTCCCCCCTGCTTTCAGGTTCTTCTCATCTTCAATTCAGGCTTGGATCACTCCGGACACTTTCCACTTCGACAGCAGCAGCACTTTGCAGCAGATCGCCATTGAAGTCAACGACGATTCCCGACACCAAAAGACATCTATGCACCCGGCTTCCCTGGGTGAGGTAACTCTAGTACTCCGGTGCTCCTGTGGGTGTCGGCCCTAGACCCCCTTAAGTCTAAAAGGGTTTATTTAAAGTCCTCTCCTAAGTGTCTTTAATCTTTAAATTTCCAACTACAACTTTCCCTATTGAAGTTAAAGGCGATTCGCGGCTGTGTTCTCACTGCACGCATCCCCGTGGGTCCCTTGTGTCACTACCTTGGGTGGCTCCTTGTGGCCCCAGCACTTCTACAGGCTCTAGGCCTTGTGTCTAGTCAAGGTATGGTTCTTATACCACTTTCTTAATATATGATTTGGTTCGCCCCTAGGGCTCAACATATATTGTGCTATTTACTGAAGTTCTATTGCATTGAAATTGTGTACTTTGCTATGTAATCTCAAAGAGATTACTAGAGCGTGTTTAGAAATAAATACACATTTTATATATATACCTTCATTTAGACATTCAAGCGGTTATAATCTGGTAAACCAAGGTGCTTTACACTCCTTCAAGACTTAGCCTGAAGGCTGCTCTCCATAGCTATCACTAGGATAGCTTTCAATAAAGGTTGTCATTAAACCTATCATCAATAAGAGTTGTTTGGACTGGTGCAAGCTGCCCACTAGAATAGTGGACAGCATATGCCAGGCCAACTTTTCACAGCATTAGCGATGCAGAGTCAAAGTGACGCAATGAACCACGGTCCCCTGGCCCAATCCATGGCTGAATATCAATGTCCTTGTCCACAGCGCGTTTCCCAACAAGCGAAACCCGCAACAGCAGTAGCAAGCGCCTTATTCCAAGGCTTTAGAGGTCATCTACTCAGGTGCTTACCCAAGTACGGCGCAAAACAGGGTCATATCCTGTCTCTTATGAAGTCGGCAGTCATTGTGTCACTTTGACTTCGTGTCACTAATGCCACGATGAAACCTTTATAAGGTGAAATGTTTGAAGGCCATAATAAAGAAAGTACTACATCCACAAATAAGATCCACAAGTTATATCTAACACTGATTGTAAATGCACATAAATGTGTCTGCTGCCCCTCTAATTTGTATAGACTTATGATCAAGGTTATGCTTAAGGATCAGATCCAGGGCAGCCGAGTGTTGCAAATCGATTGAGAGGAGAGTGAACTACAATTGTGTAATGTCCCATAGCCGACTCCAGTTAGGACAGTTCTAAAACTGATGCATTTGCCATGCATGTGTGCTTTGAAGGCCTCCCAGAGGACCACACAGAAGCAGAGAGATCCAACATTGTGCACAAACTATGCCTCTATTTCATACGAAAGATGAGATCGAATTAAGTATCCATCAGTTGCCAGGCACAGATTCGCTATCTACCTGTAACTCAGACACCAGAACCTGTCATGGTAAAACAATGCCAATATCTGCATCAGTGCTATATTTTGCATTTCCAAATCAGGGACAAGCACATAATCTAACCTAGGGTTACTTCTGAGTACTACCCCATATTTGTGAACCTGAATAAAGGATTCTTGGAGTGTGTGGGCATGTAACTCACTTACATGACTATGAGAGGTTATGGCTACAAGGCAGTTACTTTCCACAAAAGATAACTTGAGAGGGTACGAGTGAGAGATAACAAAGGAAGGTCCATTAAGGTTGCTGAGAACTTTGTTAAGATTCCATGCTGGAGTGGGGGAACTTCGAGAGGACGATCCTTTTGAGACCTTACATGAATGCTTTATGAACTGGTATGTGGAACAAGGAAAAATGTTCCTTGTCATGCATGTATATTGCTATGGCTACCAAAGATAGCCATACTAAGGTGTAGGTGGGGCTCGACTTGGGGAAAAAGCAAATAGCATATGATATATTGGACTGCAGGTGTAAGGGGGTCCAGGTGTTTTAAGATGCATCAATGGAGGAATCTCTTCTATTTTGCTGCATAGCAGGCTTATGGGGGTAGGCTTGTAAGACTCTAGAAAGATGTCCATGCATTCCAGTGGGAGACGCAGGTAGTCAAACTCTAGGATCTCAGGTGCCAAATTGCTAGATTAAGCTCTTTGGGGTCAGGATGCCTGCCACGACCTTGGCTACAAGTGGGAAGGTCTGACCTGTTTGGGAACTTCTCATGTGAAATGTTTCACATTGAGGAGTGCTGAGTATGAGGGTTGTCTGGCCCGGGTGAGGGCTATGAGGATGAGTCTGAGATATCTGCCGCATTTTCCAAAACACAAAGGAAAGGAGAGGTGGAAAAACATAAGCAAAGACCCCTGACCAGTTAATACATAGTGTGTTACTCATGGACTGTGGGTGCTGGAGCCTGAACGAAATGTTACACATTTTTGGTTGTGCAAATAGGTCTATTTAAAGACTGCCACACCACCACAATTACTGGAGATAGACTTGAGGGTAGAGCTTCCACTTGTGAACTTGTTGATGCATCCTTCTGGATAAGTCCATAAGATTGTTGTCCACCCTCAGAAGATACCATCATGTAGGGGCAAGGCACCCAATGCAGGTGTTCTGTGACAGTAGGGAGAGAGGCAGAGCATCAGTGCCACCCTGTTTCTGTATGTAATACATAACAGTCATGTTATGTTAAATGTTATGTTAATTTACTTGTAAAGCGCGTGTACACCAGTTGGTTACTTGGCGCTCTATGTAGGAGTGACAAGAGTCTTGGACCGGTAATCCAATACCAGGGTAAGCAGCTATGATTTAAGGTTAATCATATGTCTGGGCAAACAGCCATGTTTTGAGAAGTTTCCTAAATATTAGGAGATCTGTGCAGGATCTGATGTCAAGGGGGAGGTTGTTCCAAAAGCAAGGGGCCAACAATGCAAACCTGCTGCCACCTAACCGCTGTGATTTATAGTAAGGGGTGACCAGTAAGTTTTTGTGGGCTGATCGCAAGTTAAGGCTGGGTATGTATCTCTGAATGATATTATAGATAAATTCCTGGCTTGTGCCATACACAGATTTGAAAATAAGGCAGACGATTTTAAAGACGCAGCGTTGTGATACAGGGAGCCAATGAAGCTTCTTCATAAGAGGGAAAGCATGTTGCCATCTAGGCTGATGAAAAATCAGTCTTGCAGCCTGATTCTGCACAAGTTGCAGTCTCTTAACCAGGTGTAATGGCTGTCCGAAGTACAGGGAATTAGCATAATCTATATGGGATCTGACCAAGGCCAACACTACCCTCACCAGGGCTTCCCTAGTGATAAACTTTTTATTTTCCATATTTTCCGTAACTGAAAAAAGAAGGTAGAGACTACAGCTCCAATCTGAGACTTCATAGACAAGTCACAGGTAATTGTGACTCCAAGGCTCTTAACTGAGGAGGATGCGATAGGGGGAGAGCCCAGCTCAGCTGGCCAGAAGTGTGGTCTCCAGGGATTGCAAGTGAGGCCTATCATGATCAGCTCGGATTTATCTTGATTCAATTTTAAATGGTTGTTGTTCATCCAGTTATGGATATGTAGAATAGTGGATAGTATTTAGGATATGAAGTCGGGTGCATTGTCAATGGAAACTAATAGTTGCAGGTCATCTGCATAATTAAATGTCCTCACATTTCCTTCTCTACAGGACAGTATGAGAGGAAAAAGATACAGATTTAACATGTGCGGGGGATAATGAAGAACCCTGTGGTACACCGCACGTTATGTTTACATTAGGTGCAGTAAAATGGGAGAGGCGAACCTACTGAAAAAGGTCTTCCAAAAAGGACGTAATCCAGCTGAGAGCCGTCCCCTGGATACCCGCTTACCTGACACGATCCACCAAGATGCCATGGTTGAACGTGTCAAAGGCTGCTGACCGGTCCAATAACACCAAAGCCTGAGGGGTGCCCCTGTCTGCATCCTTCCATAGCTCAACCAATACAGTCAATATTACTGTCTCAGTTGAGTGTTCTGTTCGAAAACCTGCTTGTTTGGGGTCCAGAAAAGGAGACTGTTCAATGAATGAGCAAAGATGGCTTGCCACATAAGATTACAATACCTTAGCTAAGAAAGTGAGAAGAGAGATAGGGAGGTAGTTCATTGAAGTCAGGGGATGTTGCCCGTCCTAATGAAGACAACTTTATCCTGATGGAGCGAAAGGAAGGAGTTGATGGCGAGATGTATGGCTAGGAGTTCTAAATAGGTAATGTGGTGCCCTTAGTGGTGACATAGCGAAGATGTGCCAACCAGGCGGCTTGAGAGGCATTCCTGCTTAACAGTGACTTATGGAAAAAACTGTTCTGCAAAAGATCGGTGCTGTTCCACCACTATTGAGAGATATCTGCACTGGCCTTAACAAAACTAGATACTCAGTTTGATCCTCTCTTGTGACCAATGGGAGGAATAACAAGTTACTTACCTTCAGTAACATCTTATCTGGTAGAGACTGTATCTAGCCACAGAATCTATCTTAGCAGTATCCTCAGGCGTCAGATTGGATCCGGAATTTTCTTTTGTGAGAAGGACCCCCTACGCCCTGGTAGCTGGCATCGTTCAGCTTCATGTGACGTTGCTGGCATCATCCCCGCAGAGAGTGATTTGTGCTGTACCAATATAGGCGCCACCCCAGTGTGCTGATGTCGGTTTCTTTTTGGGACTTTCCACACCAGGAGTGTGGATCCACAAAGAACATTGACTTTTGATGTGTAGGGCCTGCATAGGGAAAAGCCCATTTCCTAGAAGAACAAGTTACTTACCTTCAGTAATAATATATCTGTAAGAGACATATATAATGTGAGATGTTGGCTTGGTATATGATGTCCACTATTCTAGTGGGCACCTTGCACCTGCCCAAACGACCCTTATTGATGGTAGGTTGTAAAGTCAACCTTATAGAAAGCTATCCTTGTGGTAGCTGTGGAGACCAGCCTTCAGGCTGACTCAGAGGCGAGTTAAGCAAGTTATTTTACCAGTTGTAATCTCTTCAATGATCAAATAAAAGCACACCACACAAGGTATATATCAAATATATATGTATTTATTCTAAACACAACCCCTGTGGACTCTTTATGAGGTCAGAGGTAAAAGTACAATACAAGGAACTTAATTAGCATACGATAAGTTGCACAGTATACGTTATGCCCTAGGAGCCTCACAAACCATAAACTAAAATAGTGGTATAAGAACCACGTGAGGGTTAGAAAGCACGCCTAGGGCCTGTAGAACCGCTGGGGCAACCAGGAACCACCCAAGGTAGGGACACAGGAGACCCTTAGGGGACGCGTGCAGTGTCTAAACACAGCCGCGAATCACCACTAATTTTCTATGGAGAACGAACAAGTTACAATTTTAAAGATTAAGGGCACCTAGAGGTGAACTGCGATGGAACCATTTTAGACTAGGACACTTCGAGAGTCAAGACCCACCGGAGTACTCGTGTTACCTCACCCAGGGAAGCCAGGTGTATAGGTGTCTTTTGGTTTCGGGTTTTGTCGTCGATTCCAATGGAGAGCTGCGAAGAAATGCTGCAGACGACCAGAGGAAAAGTGTCCGGGTGGATCCAAGACTGGATTGGAGATGTGAAGAACCTGAAAGCAGAGGGGACAGAGTCTGGGTCACTAGCCAGTGACCAGGATGGCGGGAAGAAGATGCCAGCCGATGTCGGGTGCTTTAAGGTGAAAGAGGTGAAGCTTGACTTCAGCCACGAGGACCAGGAGGCGTCATCGACGACCAGGAGCTGGATTTGAGCTGTCCCACGAAGGATGTCGAGTGCTGCAGCGTCGGAATCCGGATTTAACCCAACAAGGCTTGGCAAAAGAAACACATGCAAGATGACAAGATTGGCTTTGTTGCAGACCAGCAAGGCCTGAGGGACTTCTCCTTTGGAGGGGAGTCAGAGCACGTCTGGAGCAACCAAGAAAGCTCAAAGAAGAAAGGATTGGCCTTCGTGGGGGCTCACTAGCCAACGGACTAGGAACCGCGAAGGAGCCTCGAGCTGCGGTGAAGAAAGGGGACTCACGGGTCACTCGTGGAGGGCTGGCCTCTGTACTTCGGTGCAAATGGAGCTCGGGCAGGGGCTTCAAATACCCCAATGCACAACTTCGGGATAACTCGGGAAGTAGGTGCAGTTGCAAAAATGCAGGCTGTCCAGGAGTTCCGGTCCCACGTCTCTCGTGTCCGCTACAGGTCTCAGCTTTGCTGGGAGCGCAGGTCAGCGTCAGAGATGTCTGGAAGTCTGTGTCCTGTGTCGCAGAGTCTTCGTGATCTGGCGGGAACCTCAACAATGCAGACTGGCAAAGATGCTTTCGTTGCCTGTTTGAACAGGGTGGTCACTCCTTGACCACAAGGGAGATTTCTTCCGTCTTCCAGTCGATATGGAATGTCGAAGGTCCAAGATATAGGTTTCAGAGTTTCGTCCAGGGTAATCTAAAGTCCTAGGGACTAGACTCCTATTCTTATAGTAAGTTTACGGGTTGGACTAAATCTAGGGTCCCACCTTTGGGAGGACCTGGGGAGGGGGTGGTTACACCCCTTCCCCTTTGTCCAGTTTCGCCCCAGAGCTGGGGCAGAGTGCCCCGGCAACCGGTTTGAACTGGGAAATGCATAGAGCACCTTCTGTGCCCCAGGCAGTGTCTGAAAAGCATTCACTGAATGCAACCCACTCTGCCCCAATACACTAAAGCCTGTCTGAGGAGGTGCTGGCACCTTCCTGGACAGGAAACCTATTGTCCAGGCCTCCCCTGCCGGAGTTTCGTCCAGCAGCAGGAGGGCAGACTCGTGTCTGTGGCAGCAGCATCCACTTTTTGATGCTGTGGCTCTGTTTAACTTTAACCGGGTGTACCAGTGTGTACATGTCTTTTCCCTCAAGAATGGTGGAATGCTACCCCCGCTGCCAAAACTGGCGTGGGGGGGGGGGGTAGTATTCCAAAGTGTTTGACACCAAACACGACATGTTTTGATAAAGCCAAACCAAAGTTAGCATTAACCGCGAGGATTATACTGCACTTAAGAGCGAGGATTATACTGTACTTAAGAGTATATGGTATGGCTATATCATAGACCAGCTATAAGGAGATGGTTCCAAGCTGCAGAGGGGCTCAGCTCATGCTAGGGCACCCTCTCACACAAAACCAAGCACTTTGCCTTCAGGATTGTCAAGGCCTGCCATAGGAGTGACTTATAGGTTAATATGTGTCTATATGTAAAGGTAGATATGGGTATAATATATCTAAGTAAAGGGTGCTTATAGCACCTTACCCAGGCTGCAAGTGCAGACCTGTGGTGCCATTTTGGAAGGCTGCCCAGGGGTGGCATAATACATGCTTCAGCACCTGGTAGGCCTCTGGGGTACCTATGCCCTGGGTACCTAATGTACCATATACAGGGACTCGCAAGGGTACCCCAGTAACCAATTTGGTACGTACCTAAAGTACAGGGAATCCATTTTATAGAGAAAACAGACAGACTGGGGCCTTGAATAGCAGGATCCCAGTCCAACTAAGTCGAAAACCAGCAAAACACCAGGCAAAAAGTGGGGGTAATCATATAGTCAGATTCCACCTTCCGACAGATTGGAATTAGGATATTAAGTCAGGTGTATTGTCGATGGAAACTACTAGTTGCAGGTCATCTGCATAAGTAAATGTTCTCACATTTCCTTCTCTATAGGACAGTATGAGAGGAATTAGATACAGATTTAACAGGTGCAGGGGGATAATGAAGAACCCTGTGGTACACCGCACGTAATGTTTACATTAGGTGCAGTAAAATGGGAGAGGCGAACCTACTGAAAAAGGTCTCCTAAAAAGGACGTAATCCAGCTGAGAGCTGCCCCCTGGATACCCGCTTACCTGACACGATCCACCAAGATGCCATGGTCGAACGTGTCAAAGGCTGCTGACAGGTCCAATAACACCAAAGCCTGAGGGGTGCCCCTGTCTGCATCCATCCATAGCTCAACCAATACAGTCAATATTACTGTCTCAGTTGTTGAGTGTTCTGGTCGAAAACCTGCTTGATTGGGGTCCATAAAAGGAGACTGTTCAATGAATGAGCAAAGATGGTTTGCCACATAAGATTCCAATACCTTAGCTAAGAAAGCGAGAAGGGAGATAGGACTGTAGTTCATCGGAGTCCGGGGATGTTGCCCGTCCTAATGAAGACAACTTTACCCTGAATGAGCGAAAGGAAGGAGTTGAAGGCGAGATGTATGGCTAGGAGTTCGAAATAGTTAATGTGGTGCCCTTGGTGGTGACATAGCGAAGATGTGCCACCCAGGCAGCTTGAGAGGCATTCCTGCTTAACAGTGACTTATGGAAAAAAACTGTTCTGCAAAAGATCAGTGCTGTTCCACCACAATTGAGAGATATCTGCACTGGTCTTAACAAAACTAGATACTCCATTTGATCCTCTTCTTGTGACCAATGGGAGGAAGAACAAGTTACTTACCTTCAGTAACATCTTATCTGGTAGAGACTGTATCTAGCCACAGAATCTATCTTAGAAGTATCCTCAGGCGTCAGATTGGATCTAGAATTTTCTTTTGTGAGCAGTACCCCCTACGCCCCGGTAGCTGGCATCGTTCAGCTTCATGTTACATTGCTGGCATCTCCGCAGAAAGTGATGTGTGCTGTACCAATATAGGCACCACCCCATTGTGCTGATGTCAGTTTCTGTTTGGGACTTTCCACACCAAAGAACACTGACCGTTAATGTGTAGGGCCCGCATAAGGAACAGCCTGTTTCCTAGAAGAACAAGTTACTTACCTTCGGTAACAATATATCTGTAAGAGACATATATTAGTTATAGATTCCTTACCTTAGAATTACCCCCAGGCGTCAGACCGGATCCAGAGATTTTTTTTGTAGCAGTACCCCTGCGCGTCCATAGGTGGTGTCGGTGGACTCAGCGTTCATCGTCGGCATCGTGGTCGCCGGGAAGACTTTGTGGTATATACATAGACGCCGCCCTCGCGCACTGACGTCAGTTCTTTACCCCACATTCCACGCCAAAAGCACAGAGCCATCCAAGACACTGACCACTGGTGCACAAAACTAGGGCCCTGACAGCAAGTCCTTAACCCTAGAAGTCAGTTCGCAGAACAGGGAGGATGGGTAGGGTGGTAAGGAATCTATAACTAATATATGTCTCTTACAAATATATTGTTACCCAAGGTAGATAACTTGTTCATCTGAAAGAGACTTAGTTGTAGATTCCTTACCTTACAGATACCCCAGCAATACCAACCCAGGAGGTTGGCCTGAGAACTAGGTTCACACCATGAATTCCTTGAAAGCAGAACGGCCAAAGAAGCCGTCTCTCCTGACTTGAGAATCCAGGCAATAGTGTTTTGTGAACAAGTGCAGTGATGCCCACGGGGCTGCCTGCCAGATATTATAAAGAGGGAACTCCACGCCCCAAAGCAGCAGTGGCCGCCATCACCCTGGTGTAATGGGCGCGCAGTCCTACTGGAGGCTCTTTCTTTGCTAAAGAGTAGCACATTTTTATGCAAAGAACGACCCACCTAGAGAAGGTCCGTTTTTGCACGGCCCAACTTTTTTTAGTGCCCACATAGCCAACAAATAGTTGGTCATCCACCCGGAATAGTCCTGTGCGATCCAGATAGGAGGACAGCGCACATTTTGGATCCAGTCGGTGGAGCCGCTCTTTCTCCTTTGAAGGATGTGGAGGCAGAAAGAAGGTGGGCAAAGTGATGGTCAGTCCAATGTGGAAAGAAGTAACCACTCTGGGAAGAAAGGATGGTCTGGTTCTTATGACAACCTTGTCATGATGAACAGCTAGGAAAAGGGGCTATGAAGACAGAGCCTGAAGCTCACTCACCCTGCGAGCAGAGGTGAAGGCCACCAGAAAGGCAGTTTTTAAGGTTACAAGCCTACGAGGACAGTTATGCAGCTGGTCGAAAGGAGGACACACAAGGTATGTTAAGACCAAGTTCAAGTCCCACTGAGACATTACGAAAGGAATAGGAAGAAAGAGGTGAGCTATGCCTTTAAGAAATCTCATTACAATAGGGGACTTGAAAAGAGAAGGCTGATCAGGAAGCCAAAGAAAGGCTGAGATAGACCTTAAGCGTGCCCAGAGCAGAGCCCTTCTGGGCTGAAGAAAGGAGGAACAAAAGAACCTCGGAAAGAGGAGCAGAAAGTGGATGCACAGCCTTCGCTGTGCACCATGCCACAAATTTGTTCCATCTACATGCGTATACCGTCTTAGTGTAGGGATGCCTGGCTGCCAAGATAACATTACAGACTTAGGGAGGAAGGTCAAAGGAGGTCAACTGTCGCCGCTCAATCTCCATTCAAGGAGGTGGAGGCTGGACAGGTTCAGGTGGAGGACCACCCCCTGAGGATCGAAGGCCAGTTTTAACAGCTAGGGATATCAGACTCTTTGTGCCCAATTTGGAGCCACAAGAATGACTTGGGCCCGGTCTCGCCTGATCTTCTTCCTCACTCGGTGCAGAAGTGGTACAGGCGGAAAGGCGTATAGAAGACTACAACTCCACTTGTGACGAAAAGCACCACCGAGCAAGTGCCGCCTTGGAAATTCCAGTCACACAGAATTGCTGACCTTGCGCGCTCTCTTCGGAGGCGACGGGAGCTAACCAAAGCACTCGCCATTGCTGAAAGAGACCTTGCACCACCTCTGAGTGAAGATGCCATTTGTGATCAATCATGCACCTGTAGCTGAGTTTGTCTACCCAAGCGTTCAGAGAGCCTGCAAGGTGTTGAACCACCGGTGATATGCTCTGATGTTGCAGGCATGTCCAGAGCGAAGAGCCTCTTGACATAGGGTTATCAACCGACACGCCCTGTATGTTGCAGTACCACATTGCGGTGGTGTTGCCCATTAACACCTGCACCACTCTTCTGCGGACAGAGGGAAGGCAAGCCTTCAGTGCAAGACGAATCACCCAGAGCTCCAGAAGGTTGATATGGAGCCCGTACTCTGCTGGACACAAGAGGCCTCTGATCTCTGCCTCTCCCATGAGGCCTCCCCATCCCAGAAGTGATGAATCTGTCACCACTATTAACTCTGGTTGGGGAAGGGAGAGGGATCTGCCGCTGACCTAATCCTGGTTTGTTAGTAACCACTGCAATTGGCGTGCAGTGCCCTCCAAGATCTGGACGCAATCTGCAAGATTCCCCTGATGCTGTGCCCACTGGAACTTCAGGTCCCACTGTAGAGCCAGCATATGCCCCCTGGCATGATCCAACAGCAGGATGCAGGAGGCCATGAGGCCCGCAGCATCATTCTGACCAAAACCTAGTATACAGACTTAAAGATCGGAATCATAGCTCAAATATCCCAGACTTGCTGCTCTGGAGGATAAGTCGGACACTGATGTGTCCGGAACCGCTCCAATGAAGCGGAGCTTCTGAGAGGAAATCAGGTGCGACTTTGGTATGTTCATAGTGAACCCAAACAAGTGCAGGAGGTTCGCCGTAGTCTGGAGGTGGGAGACAACAGTCTGGGGCGAGCCTGCCTTCAACAGCCACTCGTCGAGATAGGGGAAGACTGGAACCCTTGATCTGCTCAGATGAGCTGCAACCACCGCCATCACTTTCGTGAACACCCGAGGAGCGCTGGTAAGGCCAAAAGGGGAGTACGGTAAAGTGAAAATGCTTGTGGCCTACCGTGAACCGTAGGTAACGCCTGTGGGCTGGCAGGATGTGGATGTGTAAATAGGCGTCCTGCAAGTCTAACACTACCATCCAGTCTCCAGGGTCGAGAGCAGACCGAGCCTGAACTAATGTCAACATCTTGAACTTCTCTTTCCGGAGCAAGCGGTTGAAGTCCCTGAGGTCTAAGATAAGATGCAGTCCCTTGTCCTTCTTGGGTACCAGAAAGAAGTGGGAATATCAACCACAAGCTACTTCTGGCACAGGGACGCTTTTGATGGCTTCCTTGGTCAAGAGAGCCGCGACTTCCTGGCAGAGAAGGGCCAAATGATCCTCTGACATGCAATGGAATTGAGGTGGCATGGATGGAGGGGTAGTCCCGAAGGGGGAGGGGTAGTCCCGAAGGGGCAGGAGTAGCCCATTTGGACTATCTGCAAAACCCACCTGTCCGACATGATGCTCTGCCAGTGGGGGAGATGATGTTGAATCCTGCTGCCCACCGGCAACTGGTGGCAATGGAGGGTCGGAGTAGGAAGGTTTGGAGGCTGCAGCAGAAGGGGCACTGGTGGACTGGCCTGCCCGCTGGCCCCCTGAGCCAAGACGCTGGGTCCCAAGACCCCGGCAGCGCAGAGACGAATAGTTTGGGCAGGCCTGTTGCCCTGGGCATAACGTGGCGGGCACTCCTTCCGTAGCCACAAAAGGGGCGAAAAGAAGATTGCGCAGGGCGGCCTAAGGATCTGGTCGTAACCCTAGAATCCTTAAAGTGCTCAAGCATACTGTCCGCTTCGTCGACAAAGCGGCGGAGGCCATCAAAAGGCATTTCCAAAAGAGTCAATTGGACATCGTCTGAAAAGCCAGTGGACCTCAGCCAGGCGTAGCGTCTCAGGGTACCGACCTGGAAATCGTCCTGCCTAGCGAGTCGGCAGTGTCCAACCCACACCGAATGGCGAACTTGGCTGCATTTCTACCCTTAGCAACGGCACAGGAGAGAGTGGCTCGGGCCTCCTCCAGGCACTGTGCTAGCACCTGCGCAACCGTGTCCCACACGGAGTGGGTGTAACCGCCCACCAGACATGCCGTGTTCACAGACCGCAGCCCCAAGCTGGCAGAAGAAAACATCTTCCCAGGATGATCCAGCTTTATGGATTCAATATCAGAGGGATCAGTAGGGAAAGCGTCCTTGGAAGTAGAGGCTTGAACTACCAAGCTCTCAGGGGTAGGGTGTTGGAAGAGGAAAATGGGGTCGCCTGCGGCCGGGCATTGGCGTCAAGGAATCATCCTATCCACAGGAGCCCCAGTGCCAGGCCTGGACCAGGTGCCCAGAAGGATGTCTGTGAGGACCTCATTGAACGGCAACAGGGGCTCTGAAGAGGCCGCTGCCGGTTGAAGCACCACGGTCAGGAGGTTGGTCCTGACTGCCACCGAAGGAAGCTGGAGGTTCAAGGCCTCAGCCGCTCTATGCAACACCACTGCGTAAGATATACCCTCCTCCATAGCCACGGTAGGGGGAGAAAGCATACCGAGGTCTGGTGAAGTGTCCAGACCACTAGCATCACCCAACTCCTCTCTCCAGTCCGGCTCATCCAAATGATCTGCAAGAGGGTCCACGGACACTTCCCAGCAGTCCTCCTTACCCTCATCTGGTTGCCACTCAGGGTGATAAGGAACACCGGGATTGAACAATTGTACAAAAGCACCTGTGGGCACCAGATCTGGCGTCGGTCCGGCTCTGTGTCCATGTTGAGGTGAAGGCCGGGGTCGACGCTGGCTGTAGACACAATCAGCGTCGGAGGTGGCGGAAGTGGCGACATCGGATATGGAGCCGGAGGAGGTGTTGTAAGGTAGACCAGCGCCGATCCGGATCCAGGCTCAGCTCCTTGGGGGTCCCTCGGCACCGGGGCCAGAGCCACTGGGATCCAAGGCCTAGAGCCTCCAACTGAGTCCACGGGGCCCAAAGGAGCGCAGGCGGATCAGGCTGCCCAAAGATGTAATGAATGGCTTCGTAAAAACTACGCAGTTGGGCAGGGTACGCTCCGGCTCCCATGAAGGGAGGGAAACTTGGAGCCGACCCAGCAGGCTCAGTAGGCGGAGCCCCAGGACGAGCACCATCAGCATCCTGCGTCGGGTCGGCCGACAGATGGGGAGAATGCGAAGAGTGACAATGCTTCTTTGCCTTCTTCTTGTGCTTTGACTTACCCAAAGAAGAAGACTTCGATGACGAGTGGTGGTGCTGGCTCCGCAACCAGTCCTGCGACCTCCCTCTCGACCGAGACCTCGAGCAGCATGGATCGGACTGCCGGGCCTCGAGAAGCTTTCGGGACCGCTCTCGCAAAGACTTCAGGTTCATGGCCCGGCAGTCGGAGAACGACTTCAGGTCGTGGTCACGCTCCAGACACTAGAGGCATATGAGGTGCGGTTCCGTAACCGTCATTTTGTGACCGGAGTCACAAGCCTCGAAGCTGGTCTGATGTGGCATCCCTGCGTGCACCAGGAGTCAACACAACTCAAAAAAGAAGTCAACAAAAGTTTTTAAAAAAATAGCTGTCAAAAAGTGACTGGAGGTACCGCTCTCTCCGGATCTGCACTGGCTGGCGCGGAAAATGAAAGAACTGATGTCAGGGCGGCATCTAAGTAGATACAGCGACCACAACGAATGCAGAGTTGACCAATGCCACTTATCGACGCTCAGGGGTACTGCTAAAAAAAAAATGTATCCGGATTCAGTCTGACACTTGGGGATAATTCTAAGCTAGGGAATCTATAGCTAATGGCCTGTTTCAGATATCCATTCACAGAGCGGGGAGGCTAAATGGGTGGGTAAGTAAACTGAGGCTAGATAGGCTCTCTATCAGATAAGGCCTTACTGAAGGTATGTAACTTGTTCATCAATTAAAGACTTCTAGTGGCATATTCCTTGCCTTGGCATAGATACCCAAGCATTAACTCCTGAGCAGGGTCTGCGAAACAATTTCACACTACGAAGCCATGCAGGATCAAATGGGCAAAATGCTCATCCCTACGGACCGGACTGTCTAGGCAGTAGTGTTTGGTAAACATGTGTAGAGATACCCACGTTGCTGTGTGGCAGATATCCAGGACCGGAACACTGCATGCTAATGGAGTGGTCGCAGCAAGACTCATCTGGAATTAGCACTCACATACTCTGCGGGTTGCTTCTCGGCAAATATGTAGAAATTTTGCTGTAGAGCACAATCCATCAGGAGATGGTCTGCTTTTGCACTTCCTTTTCCTTCTTCGTTCCGACAAACCCCACAAAGAGTTGGTCATCCACCCAGAACTCTTGTGCAGTCAAGATAGAACGACAGTGCTTCTTTTGGTTAAGATGATGAAATTGCTCCTATTCCTTGGAGGTATTTGCCAGAGCTTGAAAAGTAGACAAGGTGATGGACTGGCCTACATTAAAGGGAAAGACCGCTTTCGGCAGAAAGGAAGATCTAGTGCAAAGAATCAGCTTGTCTGGGTAGATGTTCATGTATGGAGGCTTGTATGACAAAACCTGAAGCTCTCTGACCCTCCGGACAGATGTTACCTCCAACAAGAAGGTAAAGAGCCTGAGAGGATAATTGTGCAATGGCTCGAAAGCGTGTATATCAGAAAAGTTAGGACTAGATTAATGGTCTCACTGAGGCATTATGAAAGGCCATGCTGGGAATATGTGCAGCAAACCTTTCAAGAACCTATTTACAACAGGAGATTTGAAGAGGGATGGTTGATGTGGCAACCGCAAAAGGCTGAAATGCAGAAAGACAGCCCTTTAGGGTGCCCAGAGCAGAGCCCTGCTGGGCAAGCGAAAGGAGAAAGAAAAGGTCCTGAGAGAGGGGGGCAACCTGTTTCTCTGCAAACCATGCCACAAACTTGTCCCAACAGCAGGAGAATACAGACTTGGTAGAAGGAAGCCACGCTGCCAGAATAACATTGTAGACTTCAGGTGGAAGGCCGAAAGTTGTCAACTGTTGCTGCTCAATCGCCACACATGATGGCAGAGCATTGACCAATTTGGCTGGAGAACCCTTCAGTGCTGCTGTGACAGAAGAACCTCCAGATGGGGCAGCCTGATCAGAGGATCGATGGTCATACTCAACAGCTCAGGATAGCAAACTCTTCGTGCCCAGTCCTGAGCCCCAAGCATGACCTGAGCCAAGTAACTACTGATCTTCTTGACTCTGGGCAGGAGTGGTATGAATGGAAGGGCATACAGAAGGCCTGAACTCCACTGGAGACAAAAAACATCTCCACGTGAGATCTGCCTTGGAAACGCCAGCGAGCAAAACTGCTGTCATTGCGCATTCTCAGCATTGCCGAATAGATCTAACTAAGGCTCTCCCCACTGCTGAAATAACTTGATCATCATCTGGATGGAGAGGTCACTTGTGTTCTGCTAGGCATCTTTGGCCGAGTTCATCTGCCTTGGCATTCAGACAACCCATCAGGTGTTCAATCATATGCCCTGACGTTCCAGCCATGTCCAGAGATGAAATGCCTCATGACAAAGGGTACACAACCCCATCCTGCCTTGTTTGTTGCAGTACCACATGGTGGTGGGTGTGGTCTGTGAAGACCTGCACTAGCCTTTCTTTGATGGAGGGTAGAAAGGCTTTCAATGCCAGCGAGATTGCCTGGAGCTCCAGTAGGTTGAGTCCAGATTCTGCTAGAGACCAGAGGCCTCTGATCTCCATCTCTCACAGATGGCCACTCCATCCCAGGAGTGACACATTTGAAACCACTGTCAGATGTGGTTCGTGAAGGGAGAGGAGTCTGCCGCTGACTCAATCATGGCAGACCTTTTGTCGTTCCCTCCAAGATCTGGACAATGTCGGCGAGACCCCTCTGATGCTACGCCCAGTAGATCTTCAGGTACTACTGCAGAAGCCACATAAGCCAACGGGCATGTCTCACACGCAAGATGCAGGAGGTCATGACGTCAAGCAGCCTCAGAGCCATTCTCACCGAAGTCCAGAATAGAGGCCGATATATCAGTATCATAGCCTGAATATCCCAGGCTCGCCGTTTGGAAGAACATGCCTGAACTGCACCATGTTCAGAACAGTGCTGATGAAAGGGAGCGCTTGAGGTGGAGTCAGGTGTGACTTCAGCATGTTGATATTGAACCCCAGCGAGTGAAGGAGGTACGCCGTAGTCTGGAGGTGGGAGACAACAGTCTGGGGTGAGCCCGCCTTCAACAGCCAGTCGTCGAGATAAGGGAAGGCTGGCGCCCGTGATCTCCGCAGATAAACTGCAAACACCACCATCACCTTGGTGGACATCCGAAGGGTGCTGGTCAGGCCAAACAGATGCGCGGCAAACAAAGTGCAAGTAGCCATCCCTGAACTACAGGGAACGTCTGAGGGCAGCCAGGACGAGAATATAGAAGTATATGTCTTGCAAGTCCAAAGCTACCATCCAGTCTCCCAGGTCCAGGGCAGACAGGACTTGAGCGAGCATGAGCATCATGAACTCTTCCTTTTTGAGGAAGAAATTGAGAGGGCTTAGGACAGGACGAAGACTTCGATCCTTGTTGGGTGCCAGAAAATAGTGGAAATAACAACCATAACCTCCTTCTGCCAGCACCCTCTCTATGGCTTCCCTTCCCCAAGAGAGCCAGAACTTCCTGGTGTAGGAAGGAGAGATGATTATCTGTTAGCCGGTCGCAACTGTCACCCCGATGAGACGGGCGTATGCCCAGTCATAGGTCATGGGCTCTCCATGCCACTAGAGTCAAGCTAGCCTAGCTGATGAGGGGGTAATATCCCGAAACCTGTCCCAGCATACTTGCTTCCAGTCCATGGAGGACCTAGCCTGGCAGCTCAGGCTGGACTGTTCCCATGGGGTGCAGGGTCAAGACTGATTTGCATATAGCTCAGTATAAACGGCTATGCCATGGTGAGCAAATAAACCATAGATTTAAGACCATATCTCTGTACTGCAATGAATGTTTGACATTGTTCAGTATTCTGCCCATCAATAGTTCTTTTCACGTTTGTTGAAAGTGGGTGGAATGGGTGGAGGTATAGTCACTAAGGGGATGAAGTAGCCCTTCAGACACTCTGTAGTGTAGTTCCTATTTTCCCAATAGGCTCTGCGCATTGGAATAGTACCTACAGCAGTAAAGGCCTAGGCCAGACGTTAACTAGGTCTACTACTGTCGATACTAGACTTAATTTTTGGGTTTGCCAGCTAAGCTCAGAGTTCGCTAGAAACTTTCTCGAATGTTCAAGGAGGAATTAACTCCCCTGATTAGACAAGAAGGGATTTAGTTTCTGACAACCATAGAACATGACAACTTTGCTCTCCCCTAATCAAGAGTCAATCTCGAGAGTCGTGTGAGCATAAGGCAATTATTTTACTCAGTCAGTACGTGCATTCTTAGTCTCATCAGAATGTAGAGAAAAGGAAGAGACGGGCGTGTTCAATAAAAAGGTGTTATTTATTGATCAGTCTCTTTTCTCATACATGAGAAATGGATCGATATTATTGCAATACTTATAGTTAAGTAAAGTGCATACATTAAAAGCAATAGTATAAAATAATACTGTAAAAACATTGATATGGTTTCTGAGCCATATGATGTTTAAAATGATTAAAATATATTTACATACACATATACATTTGACTAAACGTACTCAACTGGTGTTTCTAAATACGCCTACCCCGTGTACCTGACCTAAGTCTAATGCGTGGGCGGGAATAGAAAGTTACAGTTTAAGTTAAGTTTGTTTTTGCCAAGTGAATAACTAAAGAATTCTCTGTGAGGGGTTATTCAGTTCTGTACCTGGAAGTTAGGATGAATGAGGAATGGTATCTCTTTCTCTGCTCTCGATATTCCAGGCTGCCTGCGAGGGCTGCCCGAAAGCGCCGGTGCTGGGTCTCTCGGCTTGAGATAGCAGCGCGTCAGGAAGGCGGGGCTGCTGCCAGCGGGGTCTGCTTCTGCTCTCGGCTTCGGCAAGTGTGGCTGCTCCGTCTCGTCACCACGCGTGTGTTTGCATAGGGCAAGGTCGGCAATATTTATACCTTAAAGGTGCCGAGATTGACGTAAGGATGGACATAGATACGTCAATAAAGATGTCATACGACTTGCTCGTTAGCACATTCTTTACTAAAGTTCTCTGTGAAATCAAAACAATGGCCGCACGGATTTTCCAGGTTGTCATAGGTTTGATTTGTTATGAGAACGTCGTATGCCTTATCAGGGGCTGGAGGAATGTCGCTTGTCTAATTAGATCTCAAGCGTTATGACCTAATCAGATAACACGTTCCTGTGCCGTAGTGTGACTGCGTCAGATAACGGTATCTGCATCATGGGGGCTGTTCTTGCCTCATGGGCTGACTGTTAGTTAACTAGCTAGTTAGTTTAACCAGAATAGAGTCAGGAATAGGGGGATCGATTCAGAACCTATAGAAATACACGACACCCACTCCACGCTAACTATGGTCATATCTACTAATCTATGCATAGTATAACATAGTACAACATACTATAGAGTATAGTGTATACCTTACCACCCCAAAATACATAAATGCATTTTGAAATTTTCAAATATACTGAAAAATTGCAGTCATATATATTGTATGCACTTAAGCTATGAATTAAATGCAAAAGTAAACACGCATTTTTATGCATTATTGCTTATTGGTATATGAGAAATACACATGAAATGGCTCTTAATATGGCTATACAGAAAGGAAGTCCGAGACCATTTCATCACATAATAAAATATTTGTGAACATACCAGCGGGCAGCTAAAGTCTATAAAGTCTATAAAGTCTATAAAGTATCTAAAAATAGAAATTTTAGTTCTCTAGGAATAGTTCCTTACTTTAAGCAGAAGATCAGTGTCCCGGAAAAAAAATATATAGAAAAATATTTTAGGGGCTTGCTGAAAAAATTGCTGTCCGTGAGCTGGAGTGAAATTGTTCATGTGATTTTATTTTTAAAGTTGAAGGCCGAATTCAGGGAACGCCGTGTGCGAGTTTACTCAAAAGTCTCTATTTCTGTTCTGGAGAGAACATCATATCATTCAGGCTTTCGAAAAAACTGTCAACAGCTTCATGGGAAAGTTCCACTAAGTCGGAAATAGGGGTAACCATGCATTCGTGCGCATGATTGTCTGCATTGACATTCTGATTCGCATTGCTGACAGAAGGTCGTACCTGTTCGATGCTGCTTTCATCTTGAACTTCACTACTCTTCAATCGCAGTGGTGAAGATTCCAGGAATGCCGTCATCAGGATTGGCAGCCTTTGAGGGCAGCACAAAGCGTGAACCTTGGTAGGAACCAACAGTGTATCTGCATCCACTGGCGCATCCGATTGTAGCGTCAGACAGGTGTCTAACACGCATTCTTCTCCGCATAGCAGACACCTTAGTACAGGTAAAACACACCTTTGCCACATTGGTCGAAATGATAGAAACCAAGTCATGTTTAGGTCTCTAAGCCGGGAGAGTCCCAGGATTTTTGATATCCGGTCCCGGTATCCAATGGCTAGGATCGTATCTTCCATTGTCGCGAGAGTTTGATCTGTGACATGGGTTGCCATAACGAAAAATAAGGACTAGGAATAGGATTCCTGCAATTAGTCCCAGGATCAGGGGAAGTCCGCCAAAAATCGAATGGACGAAATCTGGAAAAATACCCAGTATGGCTTTGAATGGTGTTAATGCCATCGAAAATACTGTCTTAAATACCTTTGAGACCCCAGTGGTATCAGAAATATTTAAGATTTCGCTCAGGATTTCCGCGAAATGTACTGGGGAATTAGTTGATAATAATGTATGTATCTCTGCAGTCGTCCTTGCGACTTGTAGATCATATGTTTCTTTAGATGACGTGAGCCTTGTAGGCGTCTGAAGAAGCACTGTTTTCATTCTGCTTAAAGTGTCTATTCGAATAGAAGTAATTTTCAAACTGGGCCATGCCCTTGCCTCCCTGTCTGGAAAGGAGCTGGGGAACAAAGAACGTCCACAGCACTTGACCTTCGCCGTTGTGGTTACTAGATAAGGAGTCCCGGGCATAAGACTGCAACATCTGCGGTCTACAATAAGAATGTAACTCCCATTATAGAGTCTTTGAAAGAATGGTTCTATTTCAGTTGCAGGTGCGCCTTGCTGGTGACATGAAAGGTTGTATGAATTCCCTTCACAGGCTCCATGCAAACTAATTCCGTTACACAGAAGCGTGCCGCTTAGTGACATAGCACAATTGTTGCCACTAAGAAACACTTTCTGTCCTTTATTACTGACACATGCATGTGAATAGGGCAGGTTCCAAGTTGTTTTAAGGTACCCCTTTCCCAATTTCTCGTACATGCCAGCCTGTATATATTTTTGGCAGTATTGAAACCTGAAGGTTGAGATTGGAATATTTATGATTCCGTGGATTATCCATTCACTGACAGGTCGTTCTGACATTGTCATTGGTAATCTTTCTAGTTTTTCAATGCTCAAGATTGTATAATCAGCACCCTTTTGCGTCATACCGATTTGTCTATCAGTAAGGTTAAAGATTTGGAATAGTGACGTTGTGTTGATTAAACGCCAAGGCACGTAGCCTGAACGCAGATTTTGTAACGTCCAGCCAAGCTGTACAATGGAACGCAATTGTGACTGACCATGTTGTAATAATAGTAAGTCTTGCGATAATATATCGATTGCTGAAGACACAATGCTGTCCAATGAAAAAATTCTGGAGGACAGAGTCATTAACCCATTGTCCACTACAGAAAGTGATTTTTCCAAATTAATACGGTCAATTTCCCGTATTCTCTCTGCTGTTTCAATTTGAGTAACCTTCCAGGCCTCATTGTATGCTGCATATACAGAGGCTGCTATGAAACGCTTTTGACGCTGTTTGCGTGGTCCCATTATGAAATCACGCAAGTCAGCACCATCAGTAAGTAAGGTTAGGTGTTGCTTAATTTCAGGCAGTGTGGAAGTCTGTAGCCATTGAAGGCATAATTTGCCCACACTGTAGGTTGTTATTATCCCTGGGTGATGTCTTTGGGGATATCTAGGGTCTGGCCTGGTCATTTTGAAACCCTGTGTTTTATTCAGGAATCTATCTTGACAGTAATTTGTATCTGTGGGCCAGATCAACCATTGTTTCCAATCAGGATGTGTTCTGTTTTGGTTTAATATATGGTTTACGTCTATCTCTTCATCTGTATTAGAGCTATTGCTAAACATTGTTGGCTTTGGAATAGACGGATTATTTAAATCTTTGATTTTGGCTAAGCCAAGACAGGTGGTTTGTTGAACAGTGTCATTTAAAAATATCATTTGTTCTGGGATCATGCAGGCTCTAAACAAAGCTTCTATACCCTGTACTTGCCATTCTTTCGTACCCCAAACACTTTTCAAATCAACATTTTTGTCCCAATAATCAAATCCAAAAGTATTCATTTTTTCAAAGAATGAATCTGAATATATCAATTTTGTGTTGGTTATCATGGTTTTCATCCCTGTCTTGTTTGACAATTTAAAATAAAATGTTTCAGCATTACTTATGTTAAAACCTGAAAAATATGAATATTTGTCATACACGGTTCTAGAGCTTCCTTTTGGAGGTGTAGCACAATGTTCCCATTGATTATAACTTAAAACATTTCTAGGTTGTGCAGATTTATGTAAAAAATGGTTACCATAATGGTTATAGCAATACATACTATCATAATTTGTAGAACCTTGCAAATAATCATGTTTTGTAAATTTAGCAGACATTACTAAGTCAGACATCATGTTGTTAATACTTTCGAAGTCCCAATCATCAGCAAATGAGTTTGGTTTTGCAAAGTCACTCAAGGAGATCTTGATTTGGTGTGGATATTTCAGGATCTCGACCGGACCATAAATTTCATAGTCAGTGTTGTCCCAGGCTACCCCACCAGGTATCGGATTGGCTGTGAAGTTGGCTGAAGAAAGTTCTGAAGAAAGTTCTCTTTTCTCGACGTGTGAAGATGTGTGTGGTTTGAGGACCAAGTTGATGTTCTGACTTGCTGTGTCCATTTTAGCATATTTTCCCTCAATGAAGCGTCCCAAAGTAAATACCATGATGAGCCAAAGTATGAGGATAAATGCACCAAAACCCACCCAAAATTCAATCCATGGAGAAACCAGATATGTTTCTTTCAGTTGTTTCAAAAGTTCCTTAGCTTTGTCTTTAAAGGATTTTGATGATGGCTGTGTCTTTGATTCACTGAAGCCGTCAGAGGAATCATCGAAGTTGATGAAGTAACCGGATGCAGTTCTGTCAATTGTTCCAATTGGTTCAGGATTTTAGTTTTTTGCATTTTCACTTGGTACTTCAGTATAGATTGGTGTGTCTCTGCTAAATGTCTTTATTTGGGTTTTAAGAGGTCTGAGTTCTATTGCATTGTTGCATAGTCCTTCTTGTTCTTCTGTAGGCGTTTCAAATGTGATGAGCCTTTTTGTTAGGACCTCTGTACTGGTAGCAAACCTTGGTGTTCTGCTACTTATTGGGAGTCCACTTGGCCTACTGTTTGTTATCGGCCACATGTTGTGGTTTTACCAGGTCGATGGATACAACTCGGTTCTCCTTTTTTCCAGCAAGTGGCGGTAGTACAACTGATCTTGTCCCGTTGACAGACAAGACAGGAACTGCTTTTCTGTAAGAAGGCCCAAATTCCTTCTTTACCGCGATCTTCTCCCTGACTAGATCCCCGACTTTTGGAATCCAGACAGGTCTTGCCGGGACAGGTGGTGATTCTTCAGTGGTTGTTGGCTGTTGTTTCAACTGTATGTTGCTCAGGTCTTTTCTTGTTTTGTTTAAGTCCTGCAAAATAGCCAAACGGTCTTTGACATCAAAGGTTTTTTCTATTACCACTGAAGTCTGACTATCAAGGTCAGAGATCAACATCCTAGTTCCGAATAATAATTCGTACGGACTGAATCCCTTCAGAGAATTTCTTGGCAAGTTATTTAGACTACGTTGGACACTTATTAGATGTTTGACCCACCCAGCTCCCGAACCTAATATCCTTTCTATTATAGATTGTTTTCTGCCTTGGTTTTTTCTTTACACCATCCCGTACCCTCAGGAAGGAAGTGAGAAGATTCCCGCTGGGCTGTGCTCATTTGGCCATGTTTCCCCCCCAGGCTGGATTGCCTGAGTGAAAACAATGGTCGAACGTAGCATGCTCTTAGCGTATATGCCATTTAGACTCGCAAATCTTGTATAATAGTCCGGACGTCAGCCGAGTGCTGGTGATCTACATTATAAGTGGAAACTAGCCTGTATATGTTAATCGCAAGCCATTCTTTTTGCTGGTAATATTATCTGCCTTGATACGACGAGGTATTAAACTGCTTCTCTCCCCACTGCGATCTCTGTTGCAGTTTGGGCAGTTTTTTACAAACATGGTGTAGTGCAGGCTCATGCCTGGCCACCAGTACCGTGATTGTAATTCTTCCAGAGAATCTTTCAGTTTGAGGTGTCTGAGACCCTCGCCCATGTGTGCGTCTGCGATTAACAAGTTTCTCCTGTCCATGTTTGGAATCACTCTATCCCCCACTCCAGGGATTCGAGCAAAAGGGACGGAGTTTGCATCGATTATGTATGTATAATTGAGTGGATAGTTGATCGGTAGTGCTGAGCAGTCGCTGTTTGATGACGTTTTCACCGCCAGCATTGTTTCACCGTCAATGTATTTTAATGTACGCTTTTTTCGATCTACGGGAGCCGGTTTAGTGGCTGCCGCTGCGGCTGCTTCAGCCAATGAATTCCCCACAACGTGAACGCCATCACGTTGATGACTCAGTGAGTGAGTCACGTGAGTCTTTGGTAGTTCTTTTTTCAAAAGAGCTACTTGTTCCCAGAGCAGTTTCTGCTTTATTGGTGCATCTGTGTCATCTTTGTAACCGTTCTGAATCCATGTCTGCAAATCCTTGTTATATGCTTTGACGCAGTAATATGAATCTGACACTATAAGTGTCGGGAATTCGCGATCCGCATTATCCAGCGCCATTTTTAATGCTATTATTTCAGTTTGTAGTTCTGAATTAGTTTCTACTGAGTGTGATTTTGTTAATAGAGGTCTTAGTTTACCTCCGCGCCACACTTCTTTTGTAATCTCACATGTGGGATTGTATGCATGTTCTCCCCAAACGGAGGGTTGAGCATGTCCGTCTGTATAGATTACACAGGCGTAATGTCGTAGAGGCAGAATGTCGATTGGCAGAGGATACGTCTTTTCATATTTTAGATTTTTTAATTCTTCTAGTTCTTAGAAAATTGTCAACCAGGCTATACTTGATAATTCATATCCTACGTACAAGACTGTCAGATGGGCAATTCTGGATTTTTTAAAGTTGAATTTGTAACCCTCTGCAGCGAACCCAAGTATTATGGTGTTCACTCTTTTCAAGTGAGTATCCAAGTCATCATCTGTTAAGTAAATGTCATCTACATAAGATAATGCTTCATCATCATATAGTTGTAGTAATTCTGTTACTCTCGCTGAGAATACCCCCGGGCTGTTCTTGTACCCCTGGGCTAACCGACAGAATTGCTTTTGAGTGCCATTTACTGAGAATGCAGTTAAATATCTGCTCTCTGGTGCTATGTTTTGACAAAAGAATCCATTGGAGATGTCCAAGGTTGTTTTGTATTTTTTGCGCACTATGTTATTCATTAGTGCAGCACTGTGTGAGTTTTGCACTGCAAAGGTTTTGCAACATGTGTTAAGGTGTCGGTAATCCAAAACTAGACGATATGAATTGTCTGGTTTGGAGACCGGAAACAAAGGATTGTTCATTTGTGAGGTGCAAGTTTCAATCACCCCCTGGTATTCTAGCTGATCTAGTATTTCATTTACTTGTTTTTTAGCTTCTTGCTTAATTGGGTACTGCCTTTGTGCAGTAGGTTGTGATTTTAACTGGATTTTGTGAGGAGGAGAATCCTCATCCCATCCTACGTGATTTTTATATAAAGCAGGTGCTAAGGCCACTGCCCACTTTCTAGCAAGTGTATATTTTTTATGAATCGGGATTTGATTCGAGAAGGCAGGCATAATTACTTCTTCGCCATGAGGGCACTCCCTGACAAACT
Source organism: Lissotriton helveticus (assembly GCF_964261635.1). NCBI lineage: Eukaryota > Metazoa > Chordata > Amphibia > Caudata > Salamandridae > Lissotriton > Lissotriton helveticus. Next base: position 342,659,913 of record NC_136071.1, on the reverse strand, counting down.
CTGGTGGCCAGTCTTTTTCAGCTAGAAGGATGTCATAGCCTTTGGATAGATTATCCCAAAATAGTCCCCTTATTTTCCTAGTCTTATCTCCCTCTATACGTAATGTTATCTCGTATATCTTGTGGGGCTTGCTAACTCTGGTGTCTGCAGTTTCCACTTGAAGATATTCATTCGTGTCCACTGTCTCCAGATGATTCATAAGGACTTTGCGAGCTATGCTCACCTCTGCTGCGCTGTCTAGCATTGTCTGAGCCCACTCTCCGTTTTTCAGTTGTGTCCTCAGTATTCTCGGCATTGTTAACTACCTTGATACTGGCTACCTTCTTTTTTGGAAATTGTAATTTCTTTTTTAGCTGAGCAGGTTCCTTGTCTTTGGACTTGGCGTGCTCTTCTGATCGTCCTCTTCTTTCCGATTTCTGCGAGGAAGTCTGAAAAGATTGAGAGGGACGTGCATCAATGTCTTGATATCTATCAGGTTTTTTAATATTATCCCTATTTCTAAGGTTATATCTATTCCCAGAGGGGTCACTCTGCGGTGACCTCTGTCTTTGATTCGGAGATTTCTCTCTTCGCCTAGGAGACCTCCCTCGGGACTGGAATTTCTTTTCTTTAGGATTGGATTGTTTGTTTCCATCCCAGTTCTTTTTTGGTGAATTATTATTAAAAAATATTTTTTCTGGACTTGTAGTCCGTTGCGGTTTTACTGGTATTCCACCTAGACTATCTCTGCCTAGTTCTTCATAGGATTTTTCTATGATTCTGGCAATTTCAGCTGGTTGGTCTGCTATATCTGTCTCTTTTAACCTCTGGCGGATCGCCACATTTGCTGCTTCACCTTTTATGTTGGCTAATAATATAGCCGAGACCTGCTTGAAGTCTTTTAGTAATTTCATACCAAGAGTTAAAGCAGGTTCTGGACCGTATTCATCTTGAATTTGTTTTAGCACATCTGGTATTACCGAAATGGATGGAACACCGTGCGTTTTTGTGTAGATGGAAGCAAAGACTGTACCCCAAGTGTCACAGTCCTCAATGTGTGGTGCGATTCCCATTGGGAGACATATAGTCAGAATCCTGTGTTTTCTAATGGGGTGGTGTCAGGAAACACCGCCTCTATTTGGGTAATTTTCTGTGCCAACCAGAATGGTATCTGTTCCCGTTTAGCTGGAACTTTACCTAGGCAGGATTGGATGTTCTGTGGTGTAATTTTATTTGTGTTCCCCTGGTGAGGGGTCAGCTGTGGAAGTTTAATCGCTGGCTGAATTGTTGAAGTCCGCATTACATACTGAACTAATTGTCTATGAATTTTTAGTAGTTGTTTCAGCTGTATTAACAGCTCTGCTGCAGGCATTCTTTCGATGTCTGGATGTGGTGTGTATCCGGCTAAGACCGGCCACGTTGCTCCTGGTCTTCCTAAAGGACCGAGCCTTGTAATGTGATTATTATGTTTTAGGGCGCCATCAAATAAGAGCAAATGCTCTTGGAATTTGAGTGGTACTTCCACCTCCTCGAAAGGAGTGTACGTTTCAGGAGGTTCCTCTACTTTGTAATAGTGGAAGTACTTTGTTACAGCATTTGCTGCTGGGAAATGTATCCATGAATAGTATACCTCTGTCTGCCGATATTCGTGTGCCTCAATTACGAATATGACTGTGCCACCTCTAGGTGTCAGTCCATTTTCTATAAGTTTTAAGGTTATAGATCTCCTTTTAATGACCGGAATGAGTGTTATATTCGGGTCTGCTGCTTGCATGGTAGCATCAGCATCTGCGAGTTCAGTCGCTAATCTAACTGCCTCTCTTTCTTCATCACTGTCTCCCATTTTACAGACAGGATGGTATTATGTTTGTTTGCAGATCAAGTTTCTTTATGGAAACAGAGATTAGATGCACAATATTTTGGAACTGTTTATCCTTCAACGTTGACTAGACCAAGAACAATACATAGGAGTTCCCTCCTGCGAGGTTTTGGAGGATATAACCTTTCACCCACTCCAGACGTCTTTGGAGTATTTGGGAAAAGGGGTCTGAGTGAGAAAGCACGACTGAGTTACTCTAAATGTCTTACGTTAGTTTTATCGCCCTTTCCAAACGCGTTGGGCGCCATGTAGTGTAGTTCCTATTTTCCCAATAGGCTCTGCGCATTGGAATAGTACCTACAGCAGTAAAGGCCTAGGCCAGACGTTAACTAGGTCTACTACTGTCGATACTAGACTTAATTTTTGGGTTTGCCAGCTAAGCTCAGAGTTCGCTAGAAACTTTCTCGAATGTTCAAGGAGGAATTAACTCCCCTGATTAGACAAGAAGGGATTTAGTTTCTGACAACCATAGAACATGACAACTTTGCTCTCCCCTAATCAAGAGTCAATCTCGAGAGTCGTGTGAGCATAAGGCAATTATTTTACTCAGTCAGTACGTGCATTCTTAGTCTCATCAGAATGTAGAGAAAAGGAAGAGACGGGCGTGTTCAATAAAAAGGTGTTATTTATTGATCAGTCTCTTTTCTCATACATGAGAAATGGATCGATATTATTGCAATACTTATAGTTAAGTAAAGTGCATACATTAAAAGCAATAGTATAAAATAATACTGTAAAACATTGATATGGTTTCTGAGCCATATGATGTTTAAAATGATTAAAGAACAAGTTACTTACCTTCGGTAACGATATATCTGTAAGAAACAGTAGTTAGTATTAGATTCCTTACCTTAGAATATCCCCAGGCGTCAGTCTGGATCCGGAAACTTTTGCGTAGCAGTACCCCTGCGCGTCGGTAGGCGTCGTCTGCAGGCGTCCCCTGCGGCTCCGCGTCGTCGGCGTCGTGCGCCGTGATGACGTCGCTGGAGTATATAGACGCCGCCTCCGCGCGCTGACGTCAGTTCTTTGCACACAGCTTTTCCGCGCCAGAACACGCAGAGCCATGTGAGAACTAACACTGGTGCCATTTGAAACTAGGGCCCTGAAAAGGATGTCCTTAACCCTAGTTATCAGTTCGCAGAACGGGGAGGATGGGTGGGGCGGTAAGGAATCTAATACTAACTACTGTTTCTTACAGATATATCGTTACCGAAGGTAAGTAACTTGTTCATCTGAAAGAAACAGGTTAGTATTAGATTCCTTACCTTAGAATAGATACCCCAGCAATACCAACCCCGGTGGTGGGTCTGCGAACCAATACAACCTACACCAGAAAGTCCTGGAGGACCGAACGGCCAAAGAAGCCATCCCTCCGGACTTGACTGTCCAGGCAGTAGTGCCTCGCAAAGGTGTGCAGCGAGGCCCACGTGGCCGCCTGGCAAATGTCCTGCAAAGGGACTCCCCGGCCCAGGGCAGTAGTAGCCGCCGTGGCCCGAGTGGAATGGGCCCTCAGCCCAACAGGAGGCTCCTTCCGAGCCAAAGAGTAGCATGCTTTGATGCACAGGACGACCCACCGAGAGATGGTCCGTTTCTGTACCGCCCTTCCCTTCTTCTCACCCACGTAGCCAACAAACAGTTGGTCATCCACCCGGAACTGGCGTGTGCGATCCATATAGAATGAAAGCGCACGTTTTGGGTCCAGACGATGGAGCCGCTCTTCATCCTTTGAAGGATGCGGAGGCGGGAAGAAAGAGGGCAAGGTGATGGACTGCCCAATGTGAAAAGCAGAGACTACCTTGGGCAGGAAAGAAGGTCTAGTCCGAAGAACCACCTTATCAGGATGAACAGACAAGAAAGGAGGTTGAATAGAAAGAGCCTGGAGCTCACTCACTCTCCTGGCAGAGGTGATGGCTACCAGGAAGGCCGTCTTTAAGGTGAGAAGACGGAGAGGACAGGAATGAAGGGGCTCAAAGGGAGCGCACATCAGGAAAGTCAAAACCAGGTTCAAGTCCCACTGAGGCATCACGAACGGAGTTGGAGGATACATGTGCGTGATGCCCTTCAAGAATCTCAACACAATAGGGGACTTGAACAAAGATGGCTGATCAGGTAGCCTCAAGAAGGCGGAAAGGGCAGAAAGATAGCCCTTGATAGTGCCCAGAGCAGAGCCCTGCTGGGCAAGGGAAAGGAGGAAGAGGAGAACCTCAGACAGAGGGGCAGAAAGGGGATCCACAGCCTTCGCTGTGCACCATGCCACAAATCTGTTCCACCGGCAGGCGTATACCGACTTTGTGGAGGGACGCCTGGCTGCCAGAATGACATCACAGACTTCAGGAGGCAAGTCAAATGGCCTCAACTGTCGCCGCTCAATCTCCACGCATGGAGGTGGAGACTGGACAGGTTCGGGTGGAGGACCGTCCCCTGCTGCTGCGACAGAAGGTCCTCCTGAAGGGGCAGGCGGATCGAGGGACCGACTGTCATGCTGAGTAGCTCGGGATACCAGTACCTTCGAGCCCAGTCCGGAGCCACAAGGATAACTTGGGCCCGGTCGCGCCTGATCTTCTTCAGCACTCTGGGCAGAAGTGGTATAGGCGGAAAGGCGTACAACAGACCGCAACTCCACTCGCGCCGAAAGGCGTCGCCGAGCGAGTGCCGTCTTGGAAACTCCAACGCGCAGAACTGATGACATTGCGCGTTCTCTTCTGTGGCGAATAGATCTAACCAAGGCTCTCCCCATTGCTGAAAGAGGCCTCTCGCCACATCCGAGTTCAGACGCCATTCGTGATCCACCGAGCACCGACGGCTGAGTTCGTCCGCCCTGGCGTTCAGAGAACCTGCCAGGTGTTGAACCGTCAGAGTCACGCCCTGACGTTCCAGCCATTGCCAGAGGCGCAGAGCCTCTTGGCAAAGGGTCCACGACCCCACACCGCCCTGTTTGTTGCAGTACCACATGGCGGTGGTGTTGTCCGTGAACACCTGCACTACACTCCCGTTGACAAAGGGGAGGAATGCCTTCAGTGCTAGGCGAATCGCCCGCAGCTCCAACATGTTGATATGGAGCCGGGACTCCGCCGGAGACCAGAGGCCTCTGATCTCCGCCTCTCCCAAGTGGCCACCCCAGCCTTGGAGGGACGCGTCCGTCACAACCACGTGCTCCGGTTGGGGAAGGGAGAGGGATCTGCCCCTGACCCAATCGCGGTCCGTAAGCCACCACTGCAACTGTCTCGCAGTGCCCTCCGAGATCAGGACATGGTCGGATAGGTTGCCCTGATGCTGGGCCCACTGAAACTTCAGGTCCCACTGCAGAGCCCGCATCCGCCATCTGGCGTGATGCACCAGAAGGATGCAGGAGGCCATCAGCCCCAGAAGCCGCAGCGTCAACCTGACCGAAACCCGGGATAACGGCTGAAAGATGGGAATCAGAGCCTGAATATCCCGGACCCGCCGTTCCGGAGGATAAACCCGAAACTGCGCCGAGTCGAGAACCGCTCCGATGAAAAGGAGCTTTTGAGAGGGACACAGGTGTGATTTCGGCACATTGATGGAAAACCCCAGCTCGTGCAGGAGGTCTGCCGTCATCTGAAGGTGGTGGACGACTGTCTGGGGCGAGCCCGCCTTCAACAGCCAGTCGTCGAGGTAGGGGAAGACTGAAACCCCTAACCGGCGCAGATGAGCTGCGACCACCGCCATCACTTTCGTGAACACCCGTGGGGCGCTGGTAAGGCCGAATGGGAGCACGATAAACTGAAAGTGCTCGTGGCCTACCGTGAACCGCAGGTAACGCCGGTGGGCCGGCAGGACGGGGATGTGAAAATACGCATCCTGCAAGTCCAACGCTACCATCCAGTCTTGTGGGTCTAGAGCAGCCAAGACCTGAGCCAAAGTCAACATCTTGAACTTCTCCTTCCGGAGGAAGCCGTTGACGTTCCGTAGATCCAAGATAGGACGCAGGCCTCCCTTGTCCTTCTTGGGTACCAGAAAGTAGTGGGAGTAGCAACCACACCCTACTTCTGGCCCAGGAACGCGCTCGATGGCCCCCTTGGCCAAGAGGGCCGTGACTTCCTCCTGCAGAAGTGTCAAGTGGTCCCCCGACACACGGTGGTTCTGCGGTGGCATGGCTGGAGGAGTGGACTCGAAGGGGAGGGCATAGCCCCTTCGGACAAGCTGCAGCACCCACCTGTCCGATGTTATCGCGCGCCAGCGGGAGTGGTGATGGCGAACCCTGCCACCCACTGGCGTCACGTGAGCCCGAAAGCTCGGACTAGGAAGGCTTGGATGCCGCAGCGGAGGGGGGCGTGGACTGACCACGACGCTGGCCTCTACCGCCACCACGGCGGAAACCACGGGCGCCACCGCGCTGGGGAGCGCTCTGCGTCACGTGGCTGGCAGCACGTGTGGGACCTCCCCTCCCTTGGCCACGAAAGGGCCGAAACGAACCCGTCTGCTGGCGCTGGGTCGAGAGACCCAAGGACTTGGCCGTGACCCTGGAGTCCTTGAAGCGCTCCAGCGCGTGGTCCGCTTTGTCACCAAATAGGCGACTGCCATCAAATGGCATGTCCATAAGTGTATTTTGGACGTCTGGTGAGAAGTTGGCAGATCTCAGCCAGGCATGGTGACGAATCGCCACCGTAGTGGACATGGCCCGTCCCAGTGAGTCTGTGGTGTCCAGACCACAACGGATCGAGTACCGCGCCGCATCCCGGCCTTCAACCAAGGCCCGGGTGAGCTTGTCCCGCACTTCCTGGGGGCATTGCGGCAAACACTCCTCGACCGTATCCCACAGGGAGTGGGTGTAGCGGCCCAAGAGGCACGCGGTGTTACAAGACCGCAGTCCAGCGCTCAAAGAGGAAAACACTTTTTTACCAAATTGGTCGTACCTCTTTGATTCCCGGTCGGGCGGAGCCGACGGAAATGCGGACTGTGAAGTGGAGGCCTGGATCACCAGACTCTCCGGGGAGGGATGGGTGGACAGGAAGGCAGGGTCGTCCGAGCATGGACGGTGACGCCTGGCAACGTTCCGTTCAACCGGCGCACCAGAAGCGGGCCTGGACCAGGTGCCCAGAAGGACATCCGTCAGTGCCTCATTAAACGGCAGCAGAGGCTCCTGGGGGCATGACTGCGGTTTAAACACTTCCGTCAGAATATTCGGTTTGACCTTCGCGACGGGGAGCTCAAGGTGTAAGGCCTTGGCAGCCCTCATCAGGACCACCGAATAGGCAGCACCTGCCTCGGACGCCACAGGGGACGGAGAGACAAACCCAGGGTTGGGCGACTCGTCCAGGCCACTGGCATCACCCAGATCACCTACCCAGTCCACATCATACTGGCAGGCACGGGATAGAGGGTCCTCAGACCCCTCCCAACCCTCTCCATACTCCTCCTCATCATACCCATATTCTGGATCGACGATATAGACATCGGGGTCAACGGGCCCCATCAGCGTCGGATCCGGCGTCGGCCGACGCCGGTCCGGCTCCGTGTCCGGAGTCGGGGAGGAAAGGGGGGTGGCGCCGCGCGGCGTCGGTGCCGGGGACCCGACGCCGGCCGGAGCCGACGGCGGAGTCGCTGCACCACGCGGGGGCGGTACCACGGGTTGGCCCACAGGAACCGACGCCGGAGAGGCCGGGTGACCAGCCGGCGACGAACCAGAGGGAACCAGCGGCGCCGGGGCCGGAGCCACCGGCGGCGCCGGGGCAGGAGCACCCGAACCGCTCGGGCCCCCAGACGGGACCGACGGGCCCGCAGGCGCCGAAGGCCCCGCCGGAGAAGACCTCGCCCTCATAGCAATGAGGAAGGCCTCGATCTCCTCACGCGACGCGCCTTCCCCAGGGACCGACAGGTGTGGGGCAGACGGCGTCGGCGACCCATGCGGGACCGCGGGGGTGGGGTCACCCGAGCCCCCGGCCGCAGCACGCGGGCGTCGGGGGGAGTCGGGGGTGCGATGGCGACGCCCCGACTTCTTGTGCTTACCTGACGAGCCGGAGGAATGGTGGCGACTCCCGGATCGCCCATGGCGGCTCCGCGACCGCTCCCTCGACCGCTCCCTCGACCTCCGACCGGACCGGGACCGCTCTCGACGCGGGGCCGACACCCGGAGCTCGAGAAGCTTGCGGGACCGCTCCCGCCTAGCTTTTCCAGTCAAGGCCCGACAGTCGACGCAGGACTCCACGTCGTGGTCCGCGCCCAGACACCGGAGGCAGAGTCGATGGTGGTCGGTGACCGACATCAGGCGGTCGCACTCGTCACAACTCTTGAAACCGGGCATCCTACCGGCACCGTAAAGATCAATTAGTTAACAAAAAACTTGGTCAAAAGACCGGAGTACTGCTCTTCGGATCTGCGCTAACTGGCGCGGAAAAAAGAAGAACTGACGTCAGCGCGCGGAGGCGGCGTCTATATACTCCAGCGACGTCATCACGGCGCACGACGCCGACGACGCGGAGCCGCAGGGGACGCCTGCAGACGACGCCTACCGACGCGCAGGGGTACTGCTACGCAAAAGTTTCCGGATCCAGACTGACGCCTGGGGATATTCTAAGGTAAGGAATCTAATACTAACCTGTTTCTTTCAGATATATATTTACATACACATATACATTTGACTAAACGTACTCAACTGGTGTTTCTAAATACGCCTACCCCGTGTACCTGACCTAAGTCTAATGCGTGGGCGGGAATAGAAAGTTACAGTTTAAGTTAAGTTTGTTTTTGCCAAGTGAATAACTAAAGAATTCTCTGTGAGGGGTTATTCAGTTCTGTACCTGGAAGTTAGGATGAATGAGGAATGGTATCTCTTTCTCTGCTCTCGATATTCCAGGCTGCCTGCGAGGGCTGCCCGAAAGCGCCGGTGCTGGGTCTCTCGGCTTGAGATAGCAGCGCGTCTCTCAGCGCGTCAGGAAGGCGGGGCTGCTGCCAGCGGGGTCTGCTTCTGCTCTCGGCTTCGGCAAGTGTGGCTGCTCCGTCTCGTCACCACGCGTGTGTTTGCATAGGGCAAGGTCGGCAATATTTATACCTTAAAGGTGCCGAGATTGACGTAAGGATGGACATAGATACGTCAATAAAGATGTCATACGACTTGCTCGTTAGCACATTCTTTACTAAAGTTCTCTGTGAAATCAAAACAATGGCCACACGGATTTTCCAGGTTGTCATAGGTTTGATTTGTTATGAGAACGTCGTATGCCTTATCAGGGGCTGGAGGAATGTCGCTTGTCTAATTAGATCTCAAGCGTTATGACCTAATCAGATAACACGTTCCTGTGCCGTAGTGTGACTGCGTCAGATAACGGTATCTGCATCATGGGGGCTGTTCTTGCCTCATGGGCTGACTGTTAGTTAACTAGCTAGTTAGTTTAACCAGAATAGGGTCAGGAATAGGGGGATCGATTCAGAACCTATAGAAATACACGACCTAAGAAGAACCGAAGAACCTAGAGGTCTGATGTTACAGACCTCCACTGGGGCAGGTGATGGAGTATCCTGCATCCCACTATGTGCCTTTGATTGTAAGAGGGCAACTAAAGGGGTTTGGAGGCTACGGCTACTGGGGAGTGGTGTACTTGCCCGACCTCTGGCTACCCAACCCACAGGGTATGAGGGTAACGTGTCCTTGGCCACGCAGAGGATTGGAAGGTTGAAGGTAGGCGGGTAAAGACGCGGCTGGAAGCACCCATCTGTGTCTACGGAAGGGAGACTGGGGGTTGACGAGGGGCCATAAAAGGGCCAAGGGACCTTGCCGTACCTTTGCTATCCTTGAAGCGCTCCAGCGTGGAGTCAGACTTGCTTCCGAAGAGACAGGTGCCATCATAGGGCATGTCCATTGAGCATTGCTTGGACATCCGAGAAAGTCAGTTCTTAGCCAGGGGAGGAGCCATTACGCCCCCGATGAAGAAATCGCTCTGCCCAGCGAGTCTGTTGTGTCCAGCCCACTACGAATCGTGAAGAACAAGTTACTTAGCTTCGGTAACGCTTTTTCTGGTAGATACAATATCTGCCTGTGGATTCCTCACTGTGTGAATATCCCCCCTGCATCAGCAACACTCGGAAATTCTTTTCATAGCTTCGCGCCGACGTGGACTTGGACGTCATAGAGGCACGGCATTGCACGCGACTCCGCTGAAGTCACCGACGCCTATAATAGGCCCACGCCGGCGTGATGACATCAGTTCCACCCTTTTTTCCGTGCCTTCGAGGCACAAGGACGGACCAATGACAATAGATATATACATAGTATACACAGTATACAATAGCCAAGGTAAAACACACAGTGCAAAGTAAATATAAGAAAACATTTGAAATAAAACATTTTCCTTGACCATAAAATATTTACAACACAGATACCCTGGTAAAGAAGAGCAGACAACGGGGAGGCGGGTGGGTCAGTGAGGAATCCACAGGCAGATATTGTATCTACCAGAAAAAGCGTTACCGAAGGTAAATAACTTGTTCTTCTGATAGATAAATCTGCCGTGTGGATTCCTCACCTTGTGAATAGAGTCCCACAGCAGTCCCCACTCCCGGAGGAGGGTGTCCACTCTTCTAGACCAGGACCAGGAAATCCTGAAGAACAGAGCGTGCAAAGTGACCGTCCCTCCTCACCTCGGAATCCAAAGTGTGGAGGGAAGACCAAGTTGCCGCCCTACAAATGTCCTCTACAGGAACACCTCTAGCCAATGCAGAGGTTGAAGATTTAGCTCTTGTAGAATGAGCCCTTATACCCTTCTGGAGGTTCCTTACCGGCCAAAGAGTAGCAGATCTTTATACAGAGGACGATCCATCTTGACAAAGTTCTTTTATGGACCGCTCTTCATCTCTTGCAGCCAGGAAAGCCAATGAAGAGCTGGTCATCCAATCGACAGTCTTTAGATCTGTCCAGGTAAAAAGACACCGCCCTCTTGGGGTCCAGACGGTGTAATCTCTCCTTCTTGGAAGGGTGTGGGCGAGGATAAAGGGTAGGAAGGGTAACAGATTGACCAAGGTGGAAAGGAGTCACCACCTTAGGCAGAAAAGCAGCCCTGGTCCTATGAACCATTCGATCAGCATGAATGGTTAAGAAAGGGGGCTTTGAACTAAGAGCTTGAAGCTCACTTACCCTCCTTGCCGAGGTTATTGCAACGAGGAAGACTGTCTTAAGAGTCAAAAGCCTCATAGGACATTTGTGAAGAGGCTCAAAGGGAGCACCCATCAAAAAGGTCAAAACAAGATTTAAGTCCCACTGAGGCACAATAAAAGGAGTAGGAGGGAACTTATTCGTGAGGCCCTTCAAAAACCTTAAAACTACAGGAGATTTAAAAAGAGATGGCTGGTCAGGCAAGCAGAGAAATGCCGACAGCGCTGAAAGATAGCCCTTCACTGTGGCAACAGCAAGCCCCTGTTGCGCCAGAGAAAGGGCAAACTGGAGAACATCAGACAAATGGGCTATCAAAGGGTCTATAGATTTCTCCCCACACCAAGTGACAAATTTCGACCACCTATAAGAATAGATGGACTTAGTGGAGTCACGCCTGGCTGACAAGATGACATCCACCACGTCAGGCGGGAGAGAAAAAGAACTCAGGTTGCCCCGTTCAATCTCCAGGCATGAAGGTGTAAGGTCTGGAGGTGGGGGTGTAGAACCTGCCCCTCCATCTGGGAGAGGAGATCTGCCCTGTGAGGGAGACGGAGCAGCGGGTGAGAGGAGAGGTGGAGAAGGTCTGAGTACCACACCCTTCTTGGCCAATCCGGGGCGATCAATATAACTTGGGCCCGGTCTTGGCGAATTTTCCTCAGAACCCGAGTAATCGAAGGTATGGGAGGAAACACGTAAAGGAGTTGAGAGCCCCAACTCAACTGAAACGCGTCCCCCAAGGCTCCCTGCATTGGAAACTGGGGCTGCAGAATGACGGGCAGTGAGCTTTCTCGCGAGTGGCGAACAGGTCCACCTGAGGAGTCCCCCACATCCGAAAGACGTGACGAACCACCTCCGGGTGAAGCCTCCACTCGTGGTCGGCCGAGAACTGCCGACTGAGACTGTCCGCACGAACGTTCTGAACTCCGGCCAGATGATTTGCCATCAGACAAATCTGATGGTCCTTAACCCAGGACCAGAGACGCAGAGCCTCTCTGCAGAGACACTGCGACCCCACTCCTCCCTGCTTGTTGATGTACCACATCGCGGTCGTGTTGTCCGTCAGGACCTGAACCGACTGATAGCGAAGGGAAGGGAGGAAGGCCTTGAGCGCCAGACGTATCGCCCGCAACTCTAGAAGGTTGATATGAAGCAACCTTTCCTCTGGAGACCAAAGACCCTTGACCTCCAGGTCCCCCAGATGAGCACCCCACCCTAGAGTGGATGCATCCGTTATTACCGTGGCCACCGATGGAGGAAGTTGAAAAGGCTTTCCTTGCGACAGATTGCCTTACACGCTCCACCAAGACAGATCCGCTGCAGTTTCTCTGGAGAATAAAGGAATCATTTCCTGTATGTCGCGAATCCTTTGAGGAGGAGGGAATGCACGACATACAGTAGTGTCCAGTACCGCACCTATGAACAGGTTGCGCTGGGAGGGCACCAGGAGAGACTTGGGTACATTTATCGAAAAACCCAACCTGTGCAACAAACGAGTTGTCTCTTGCAGATGAAGGAGCACCTTCTCTGGCGACTCCGCTTTGATCAGCCAGTCGTCCAGATACGGGAATACAGGAATTCCCGACCTCCTGAGATGTGCTGCCATCACTGCCATCACCTTGGTGAAGACTCGAGGCGCAGTAGTAAGACCAAACGGAAGGACCGCAAACTGGTAGTGTTGCGACCCAACCGTAAAACGGAGATACTTTCTGTGCGACTTCAAGATGGGAATATGAAAATACGCATCCTGCAAGTCGATCGACACCATCCAGTCCTCTTCCAGCAGCGCTTGAAGAACCTGTGCAAGAGTGAGCATCTTGAACTTTTCCTGTTTCAGGTAAAGGTTCAAGATCCTGAGATCCAGGATTGGCCGAAGCCTGCCATCCTTATTGGGGATCAGAAAATACCAGGAGTAGCATCCCTGACCCCTGTCCTGCTCCGGAACACCCTCTATCGCACCCTTTCTGAACAGTGCCAGGACTTCTTCGTGCAGGAGAAGCAGGTGGTCCTCCGAACAAAAACCCTGGCAAGGAGGGTAATTTGGGGGAAAATCCCGAAAGGGAAGAGCATACCCATTCCCCACGAGATTGAGAACCCAAAGATCCGATGTTATCAATTGCCAATCTCGTAGGAAATGGGTAAGCCGACCCCCCACCGGTGCCACATGATCTGGAATGGCGGATCTAGGGCTGCTTTGCTGCGTTGGCAGGGGGCTGGGACGGGGAAGAAGAGGAAGAGGAGGAGATTTGACGGCCTCGAGAACGGGCTCTTTGTTTGCCCCTATAAAACCTGTACAGCGTGTTTTGCTGCTGCTGCGGCTGCGTAGACTTGTAGGATCTAAAGGAAGATCTGCTAAATCCTCTAGTACGCCTTCCAAAAGTGCCTCTCGTCTGAAGGCCCAACGACTTGGCTGTCGCCCTGCTGTCTTTAAAGCGTTCTAAAGCAGCATCTGCCTTTTTGCCAAACAAACCAGATCCGTCGAACGGGAGATCCAACAACGTAGATTGGACATCTGAAGAAAACCCACTCGACTTCAGCCACGCAGCTCTCCTCGTAGCTACAGAAGAGCCCATGACCCTTGCCACAAAGTCCGCCGTGTCCAACCCACTCTGAATCACTTGTCTTGCTGCAGCCTGAGTGTCAGAGATAACCTCCTGGAAGTCTGTTCTATCCTCCTCCGGCAACTTGGGTACCAACTGTTGTACAGTGTCCATAAGGGCATGAATATAACGCCCCATTAGGCAGGTCGCATTCGTGGACTTCAGCGCCATAATAGCGGAGGAGAACATCTTTTTAGAAGCCTGATCCTGCTTTCTCGACTCTTTTTCAGTTGGAACCCGAGGAAAAGTTCCTGTTGATCGTTTGGAACAGGCAGCCTGCACCACCAAACTCTCAGCTAGAGGATGAGTGGATAAAAATTCTGGGTCATCTGGAGCAGCCCTGTACCTTCTGGCAACAGCCCTAGACACAGCAGGAGCAGACAAGGGTTTCTTCCAAACCTCTAAAATAGGTTCTTTAATGGCATCATTAAAGGGTAGTAATGGTTCAGTCACCGATGATGGAGAGTGAAGGACCTCTGTGAGAAGATTTGATTTGAACTCAGCAGTAGGTAAAGCAATGTTCAACAAATTTGCAGCCTTCTTGATCACAACATGATAAGGAGCCACATCTTTAGAGGGTTCGTCTGTTACTGAAACCAAATCCCACTCAGGGGACAGTTCAAGGACACTGGCCACCGAAAGATCCTCAAAAGGGTCCTCAGGATCCTGTAGCTCACCCTCCTCCAAATACTCCTCACGATAGTTCTCTTCTTCCATCAGCCTCTGGGCTTCACGCCTCGACCTGTGCTTCACATTCGAAGCCGCCGGATCCACTGTCGACTCCGTCGAAGCCGGAGCCGGCACCGAGCTCGACGCCGGACGAGGAAGAATTCCACGACGTCGTTCGGGGTTCGGCATCAGAGATGATGGAATCGGCGTCGAAGGATTCGGCGTCGTCGACTTCGATGGCTTCGGAGTCGAAGGCCTCGCCGGCGTCGGAAAATGCCAATGCGGCGCCGAAGCCGGCATAAAGGGCGCAGGAGCATAGGTTTGGGGGACACCCAGACCAAATGCCATCGGACCCGTGGGACCAACAGGAACCCCAGAGGGGTACATAGCCCTGGAGTAAATACCATACATCGCATTTAGAAAATGCGTAGGATCCTGACCTGGAGCCGGGAAGGCTGGGTATGAACCCCCAGGCAGCTCTTGAGGGCGTGGAGTCGATACAACGTCGACCTCCTCTTCAGGCTGGTGCACCGGAGTCGACAGACCTTCGGGCAACGGAGCCTCTCCCTCTCCAACCATCTCCTCCTCACCTTGATCCTCCCGATCCGGAGAATGGGATGGAACCGGAGATGGATTCGTTGTCTGCTTCGGTGAACCTGGCGAATTCGTATGTGACGCCTCACCTCCGGCGGCTTGTTCTTCCGAAGCCGAAGACACCACTTCTTTCTCGACCAGCTTCACCTGCAACTTCGGCTTAGAACCCGAATCTTTCTTCGAAGATGTTGGGATTCATGAGACCTCTACTTATGCTTCTTTTTTGAAGATCTTGAAGCATGGGCCGAGGACGAACCCGAACGCGACCTCGAGTGAAATCTTGACCTCGAGCGTCGAGTCCGCGACCTCGATTTCTTCTCCTTATTTCCTTTAAGCTTTGCAACAATAAGCTTAGCTTCTCTCTCCCGGAGGGCCTTTGGAGTCATCTTCTAACAAGATCGGCAGTCTTCGACATCGTGGTCGGAGCTAAGACACCATAAACAACATTCATGCGGATCAGTAATTGACATGGTCTTGCCGCATTCTCCACAGGCTTTAAAACCGGTCTTCTTCGAAGACATGTCGAAAGAGGAGACAAAGAAACACCAACAATACAAAGTAACAAAGTTACTGTAAAAGCTACGGATGATCCCTAGAAAACCGTTAGCGTCGACGACGCGGAAAAAAGGGAACTTATGTCATCACGCCGGCGTGGGCCTATTATAGGCGTCGGTGACTTCAGCGGAGTCGCGTGCGATGCCGTGCCTCTGACGTCCAAGTCCATGTCGGCGCAAAGCTACGAAAAGAATTTCCAAATGTTGCTGACGCAGGGGGGATATTCACAAGGTGAGGAATCCACACGGCAGATGTATCTATCAGAACTGCGCTGCATGTCTCCCGTCAGACAGTTTCAGAAAGTATAGCCTGGGTCTTCTCCAAGACCATGGGCCTCACATGTGCACTGAATCTCACAAGGCATGTGAGTAACGGTCCATAAGGCACGTGATGTTCACAAATCACAGTGCCAAGTTGGTGGAAGAAATTTTTTTCTTTCATAAGGTGTCCAGCCTTTTGGATTCCCTATCCAGTGGAGTGGTAATGAATGTTACCACGAGAAATATGGCAACAGGTAGAAAGCACAATTGGTGTTCTTGCCTGAAACCAAACATTCAATTATTCACAGATGCCCTGTGCGACTGCTGAAGAGGAAACGGGGGGGTGGTAAAGTCTACTTATAGAAAAGGAAACCTCTCACAAAATTGTGTCATGCTTCATCAGCAACCTCTCCCTACCCTGGAAGGATAATACCTACAGGGCGAACTCAACCTCCTGTTGGACTCAGCGCAGGCGGAAGTACTTCGATAAAAGCTACTGGACAGTGTAGGGTGCTAGCTCAGTGAACTAAGAATACCTTCATGCATCCCAGCTACTTACCTTTATTAGTTGGTACATTAGGTAAGGTTAAAAATAGTTGTGCGGCAGTAATGCAAGAGCAATGACTAACACCGCCATAAAAATTAGGCCAACATATTTCTGCCCATCCTCAAAGCCCTTACGGGTCTGGGGCATTCATCAGGGCCAGAGATCCCTAACTCACTTTAGGGGCCTATTCCCATACTGTGTAAGGTGAAGAAAAAAATAGTGAAAAGATACAAAATTATCTTAAATGTGCTCAGGTTAGTTCTACCTGAAAGAGCACAGGAAGAAAGACCCAAGTGTGAGAATAATATATGGTAACAGTATTAATAGACCAAGGGACTACCTTTATTTGTTTATTTCAAAAGAAAGAAATGCAAAGTGGCATGCAAGTGACACGGCAAAGAAAATTCACCGCATTCAAAACGCGAGATGGAATGAGGCAGAACCACCCCAACCATTTCTGCAATACTAGCAAAAAGGAAGAGGGTACTTGCAACCAACAATTCCATTGTAAAAATAAACAGACGCCGGACAAGGGGGCGCTGTTGTAACCCTACCCAGAGAAATGTATATGGATGAACGCCTGAGACTTCCTAATGACACTAGAAATTACCAGCATCTTAACAAGGAATCCATTCTCTAGGTCTAGGAAGAAGTGGCTTTCCTTAAATCTAAATGCCATGAGAACAATTGGACCACTAAACATGAGGCTGAATTTTTGATACAGAAACAACTTAAGGTACCATACTTCTATGTTCTTCCTAAGGTCCACAAAAACAGGTAGCCCCCCCCCCCCCCCCCCCAATCCACCCCAACCTCCAGGTGGACCAACTGTTTCCGGCATTGGCTCTAATGCTTGAACCCCTATCACAATTTTGTGACTTTTTTCTTCTGGCCAATGGTAAAAAAGATGCCCACTTACCTACAACCGAAGACGTCCTTAACCTTATTAAGGATTTTGCCTTTGACGAAGGGAAGGAATTATTGATTAGCCTAGATGTGCAGTCCTAATAACCAACATCCACAGGATGCCACATTATCTGTTGTTGACAAACTTTTGAGTCACAATCATTGGGAATACTTAACCCCACAAGACTGTGTCCCAGATTTGCCACACTTGGCTATGACACAGAACTATTTTGAGCTTGAAGGGGAGTTCATTCTCCAGGCCCATAGGACTTTCATGGGAAGCACGTTCGCTCAGAATCTGGCTTGTCATTATGTTCACTCTTTTGAATCAGAGTTTATGCTACATGATTTGATTCCTTTAGGAGTAAGATCCAGTTATGGAAACGTTACATCAACAACGTCCTCCTCATTTGGACAGCACAAAGGAAGAAGCAAAAATATTAAGTGTTTGAATGCAGTAGATCCATTACTACGTTTTACTGCTACTATTGGAAGGAATGAGTTACCTTTCTTGGACCCCTTGATCAAGGTAAAAAAACGGTTACCTCACGACCGAGGTCTATTACAAACGTAATAATCTGCTTAGTTTTGAGAGCTTTCACCCAGGTGCACATAGGTAAAACCTCCCTGTAGGACAATATTTACATCTCAGACGCAACTGCTCGAAGGTCTCCGATTATAAGATACATGCAATGAAAAACTCAAAAAACCTGGCAGATAAAGAATATCAGCCCCCCCCGCCCACCATGTGATAAAAAGAGCCAGGAAAAGGGCTTTGGAGAATAGGGATCAGTTGCAGTCCACATATGAAGAAGAAGAGAACAAAAGATTGATATGTGTTACTACCTATAGCCCTTTATCAAACATATTCCAGAACGCTATTAACGCACAAGTTACTTACCTTTGGTAACGATATATCTGTAAGAAACATTAGTTCGTTATAGATTCCTTACCTTCGAATTACCCCCAGGCCCCAGCCTGGAATCCGAAAGATTTTTCGGCAGCAGTACCTCTGCGCGTCAGAAGGTGCAGCCGGTCGGCTCCGCAATCGTAGTCGGCGTCGTGGGCGCCGGGATGACGTTGCGGCAGCTACTTAGACGCTGCCCTCGCACGCTGGTGTCAGTTCTGTATACGACTTTCTGCACCAGAAACGCAGAGCCATGCAAGACACTGACCATTGATGCACAAAACTAGGGCCCTGAAAGGATGTCCTTAACCCTAGAAATCAGTTCGCAGAACGGGAGGATGGGTGGGGCGTTAAGGAATCTATAACTAACTAATGTTTCTTACAGATATATTGTTACCAAAGGTAACTTGTGCATCTGAAAGAAACACGTTAGTTATAGATTCCTTACCTTAGACCAGAACAGATACCCCACCAATACCAACCCCAGAGGTGGGTCTGCGAACCAAGATCACACGAGAAAGTCCTGGAGAACAGAACGGCCAAAGAAGCCATCTCTCCGGACTTGACTGTCAAGACAGTAGTGTTTCGTAAAAGTGTGCAACGAAGCCCATGTAGCTGCCTGACAGCGGTCATTCAGAGGAACGCTTCCTCCCAGAGCAGTGGTTGCTGCCGTCGCCCTGGTGAAATGGGCGCACAACCCCACTGGAGGCTCCTTCTTTGCCAAAGGATAGCAGGCTTTGATACACAAAATGACCCATTGGGAGATAGTTTCTTTGTGTACGGCTTCACCTTTCTTGGCGCCCACGTACCCAACAAAGAGCTGGTCATCCACCCGGAACTGTTTGGTGCAATCGAGGTAAAAGGAAAGCGCACGTTTTGGGTCCAGACGGTGGAGTCTCTCTTCCTCTTTCGAAGGAGTCAGAAAGAAGGTGGGCAAAGTGATGGTCTGCCCGATGTGAAAAGCAGTGACAACCTTGGGCAGGAAGGATGGACGAGTCCTGAGAACTACCTTGTCCAGATGGACAGGCAGGAAAGGAGGTTTAGCTGAAAGAGCCTGGAGCTCACTCACTCTTCAGGAAGAAGTGATGGCAACCAGGAGTGCAGTTTTAAGAGTTAAAAGCTTTAAGTCCCACGGAGGCATAACAAAAGGAATAGGAGGCAAGAGATGAGTTATGCCTTTCAAGAAACGATTGACAACCAGAGACATGAAAAGAGAAGGCTGATCTGGAAGCCGACGGAAGAAAGAGATGGCAGAAAGGTAGCTCCTGATAGTGCCCAGAGCAGAGCCCTGCTGAGCCAAAGAAAGGAGGAACAAGAGAACCTCAAAAAGAAGGGCAGAGAAGGGGATCCACAGCAGCCTTTGCTGTGCACCATGCCACAAATTTGTTCCACCGACAGGCGTATACAGTCTTAGTGGAGGGACACCTGGCTGCCAAGATAACATCGCAGACTTTGGGAGGCAGGTCAAACGACGTAAACTGCAGTCTCTCAATCTCCACGCAAGGAGGTGGAGGCTGGACAGGTTTGGGTGGAAAACCATCTCCTCCTGCTGTGACAGAAGATCCTCGTTCGTGAGCTACCATTGTAATTGAGGTGCAGAACTTCTACCTCTGGTAGAAGTTCAAGATGTTGCCGCTTGCACAGGTCCTGTCTGCCCTCGACCCGGAAGACTAGATGGTGGCGGTGGACTTGCAGGTCGCTAATTTCCACATCCCCGTCCCTCTGTCCGGTGAAGAGTAGTGCAGGTGTTCATGGAGCACCCCACCGCCATGTGGTACTACAGCAAACAATCTCAGCGCCGGATCCGGCATCGCCAGACGCCGGTACGGCTCCACATCAGAATGGGGGCCGGGGCCGATGCCGGCAGGGGGGCTGACCGGCGTCGAATGCGGTAGTGGTACTGGAAGAAGCGCCGCCAGTGGAGGAGTAATCAGGTCAACCGGCACCAATCCGGATCCAGGACCTGGATCCAAGGGGGATCTGCCGCGCCAGAGCCGTTGGCGGAGAAGGCTAGGCCCCCAACTGAGTCCATGGGGCCTGCAGGCACACCAGCGGGTTTGTGTAGCCCACAGATGGTATGCATCGCCTCGTAGAACCTACGAAGCTGGGCAGGAGTCGTTCCGGGTACCGGTAAGGGAGGGAAACGCAGAGTTGACTCTTCGGGCTCCGCAAGTGGAACCACGGAGGGGCACCAACTGCATCCCTCATCGGTTCGGCCGACCGACGAGAAGTAGAAGAGCTGCAATGCTTTTTCAACTTGTTCTTATGCTTTTACTTACCCGACCCAGAGTGCGAATACTTCTGTGACTTGGACGAATGGGGATGGCTCCGTGACCGGTTCTTCGACCTCCCTCGCGACCAGGACCTTGAACGGCACGGAGCCGACTCCCGGCGCTTATGCAGCTTTTGGGATCGCTCCCGCAAAGCCTTCGGCGCCATCGACCGGCAGTCAGTGAACGACTTGGGGTTGTGGTCGCGCTTCAGGCAAAAGAGGCACATGTGGTGCAGATCTGTCACCAACATCAGTCGGTTACTGGAACCGCATGCCTTGAAGCCAGGCATCCCTCGTGCACCAGGAGTCGATGGACTCAACTAAGAAGGCAACAAAGTCAAGAAAAAGCCAGTCAAACAGTGACTGGAGGTACTGCTCTCTCCAGATATGCGCTGGCTGAGCCGGAAAAAGAAAGAAAGGACGTCAGCGCGCGAGGGTGGCGTCTAAGCAGCTACCGCAACGTCAACCCGGTGACACGACCCCAACGACGACCGCGGAGCCGACAGACGCCACCTTCTGACGCGCACCGGTACTGCTGACGAAAAACTTTACGGATCCATTCTGATGCCTGGGGGTAATTCTAAGGTAAGGAATCTATAACTAACGTGTTTCTTTCAGATACGTTTTTTAAAGTAGAGAGTTCCATGCACAGAGCAGAATATTTAAATGAAACACTCCTGCTTTCAAAAAGGACAAGCAGTGAAAACTCTTCCTCTCATTAACTGTACAACTTTATATAATACATTACAAATAGAGTTGAGGAGTAGGACCAGGAAGGCAATGTAAGTCATTTTCAGCTTAGAGAGGCACTGTTAATACCACCACCACACTCCAAGAAAGTATGGTCAGGCCTAGAGCAGACAAAGAGTTCTTTCTAGTCCATAGGTAACAGTATTTGTGATTCTCACTAGAAAGTGATTTCAGCTTGGGGAAATGGGCAAAAATAGTAGAATCGCCGGTTATAGCCATTATAGCAATTATACAAGCTATGTTAACCTTCGACTAATGTCAGCATTCCACCCAGGTCTTTGAGACCATTACCACTTCAAAAGCCTCTTCAGGCTTGCTTGTGACCATTATCACATCTTCAAACTCTGAGGAAGGCGGAGGGGACTCATGGTAGGAGATTGCCTTCTCCTTTTACACGAAGGTGCACGATTGTAGGGGTGACTGTCTGTGGAAGATACCTCTGTGGCATTAGACATTATGGAGACAAAGGGACTGGTTCAAAAAAATGCCCACTATGCACCTAGTTATGTCCAGGCTGGGTTGCAGTCAAAGTTGTCATGGGTAATATCTCACAAAATTTGGAAGTTATCTTGGGCAGAGCCCTATTAAGGAATTCTGGTTAGCTGCCAGCTATTGTGCATTCAAGCAGCAGTAGCACCTCTGAACATGCGCTAGGGCTCAGTGCCTCTTTCCTGAAAGAAAAGTTCTTCAGTAAACCTTGCAAGGATGACTCCTTCCTGGTAGGTGGGAGAGTCAGACCTAGAAATCGTAGGTTATCCTTAGAGGGAATTGACATTTAAAATTTGTGTTACATCCAACAACGACTAAGAGAAAGCAACACCCCGAGGGTGGTGTACAGCACAGACTTTGAATCAAGAGTCACCAAATGCACATGCTGAAACTTAAAAGCGACTATGGGTGCAATCGTGGTAAGGAGAGAACTTTTTAAGTAAGGCTTCTTATGACAAAGATGGAGTGAGCATTGTGACTCTGGAACTTGTGGGTTCTTGTTGGGGCAAGAACGAATCTCAAATCATATGAAAGGTACCATAGTGTGTAAAGGAGAACCAAGGCCTGTTTATGAACCTCTTGCCAGATAAAGATTGTGTTCCCAATCATTCACTACTTTCATGTGAGTTCTTTCTTTATATTCACTGTTGATATTGAAAACTCAAGCACAGTTGTTACAAAATGGGTGAAGCTGCTCACTGGGCCAAGACCTACTTGATTTTGAGGCCTAATATAAAGTAGAGGAGGAAACATGTTAAATTATATATATATATATATATATATATATATATATATATATATATATATATATATATATATATATATATATATATATATATATATATATATATATATATATATATATATATATATTTTTTTTTTTTTTTAAAGAAGAGAAACCACTAGAACCCCTAATGTCTGCAACAGAGGGATTAGTTACAAGACTTGAAATGTCTCTAAATTGTATTTTGCATATGTCAAGCCAAATGACTTAGAGGAAAGTTGTGGTTCCAATAGGAGTAGTACTAAGCCTGTTCTTCTTCTTCACAGGCAACTTAATACTCAGTGGGCGCAATTTCTAAAGTCACCAAATTCTATTGATATAAAGACAAGCATCACATTCCAACTATCGTATTGAGCGCCCCTTTCAGTGGTCATTTGTGTCATTATGACGTGACTTTCTTGCATTTCCTGCAGCTCTTACAATCTGCTATCTAACCATAATCAAAATACCTACAAAGTAAATTATGAAAAAGAAATAAGCTAAATAAAATTTGAGTTTTAGTATCTCCTGAACATTGGGCTATGTGAGGGTTCGAATCCTGACATCTTGTCATTCAAAAGGAAGTGTAAGGGTTAGGGCATGACAACACCACTTATGGACTATGGTGTAACGCCTTAAGACAAACACTAATTTTAGTGATCTGGAATTTTAACTCTTATGAAACAGTCCAATATTAGTTGTACTATATCGCAAGGTGTATGGGAGAAAACGACTATACATTACTGTGCATCAGCCTTCAAGCGAGCCCTAATGTCATCAACAATGGAAAAAATAAGAATTATCCACCATTACACAATTTGATAAATGCAACAAACAAACCACAGAAAAAAGCATCCACAAGATTTGGGAACAGCTCCATAAACACCAAGCGCTGCAGTATTGTCATAGTAGCATTACCAAATGAAAGGAGAACGTTAGCTACACCAAGCGAGAAAGGTGCGCAGTATACACCTCAGCTACTAATCACGACTATTCATATCTTACTTTACATTGCATGGACAGCCAGTCCCAGCACATAGAAGAAGCAAGTAACAGGCAGTAGTGGAAAGCCAGTGGTCCAGAGTCAATACTTACATTCCCGCCACCAGGGACATGCTTTATATTGTCCTTGGAGCCACACTTGGACTGTACGTGGCTGTAGTTGACTTTTTTGGAGACTATCTGGACCTGGAGAGTCACAGAATAGAGAAAACGACACAAAGAAGGGGAAGCACGGTTAAAATGAGCACACATGGCAAGCTGCGAGAGAGAGAGACTGCTTTTAATATGTGAGGAAATAGAAAGGAAAAGGTTAATGTGACATCCAGGCTTGGATATAAATCAGGAGCAAAGATGGAAAAAGAGGGATGGACAAGGCACAATAAGCAGACATGGGAACGAAGACAACAGTTGTAGTGCAGATGGATCACAACTTGTGTATTGCCCCAAACATGATACAGCCCTATGTAGCTCTATGGGGTAGTTGTACAATAAGGATTCAAGCAACAAGTACATTATTTGGAGATTCTACCACAGCCCAGCTATAGTGAGGCACATGATCCATGGGGTTCATCATATGCACCATTTCTATGATTCTGTGTTAAAATATGCAAAAGCGTTTGAAGTCCTGTAATCTATCTTTATAACACAATTTTACAAGATTGACACAAATTTCCTATTGGAACAGTAACCCGCCACAGTTTGCACGATTAAAGTAATGCAGTCTTATTGGTTTGCTCAACAAAGATTCATCTATGCATGTCTTTTGACTGCCAGTCGGAACATCATCCATCATGTCTGCTAGTCCATGAAACCACAGCCCTGACATGCTACTCTCTTGATATTTCCACAAACTCTATGCATTAGTAGGATAATGTGTTCGCTAATGACTGCAGAAGAGGGTTAGTTCGGACTTGCACAAAGTCAAATATATAACTGAGAGCCGGATGAAATCAGACAAGGTACAATTTAAAACAAAGTTGTCCAATGCACTTTCTTTTGTCTGCTCCCAAGTCATCAGCCTCCTCTAATATCCCATTTGTCATAGTATAGATAAGTCCTTTGCTGTTTATAGCAGGTAATAAAGCACATCTCATGAACAAATGGTCTGCATGAACAGATGGTTTATTCTACCTCCAACAACCTTTTTTACTGATACATTGTTGAGAAATTTTGCAGTCCTAAGGCAGCTAGGAAGGAAAACTGGTCTTTGGACAAATGAGACAGCGGATGTGCACGTATTCAGTTTACAAAAGGGTCCAAGAATGGATGGCCATGAAGGCTATATTTTGAATATTAACAGGGAATACAATATTAAATAGTTTATTTTACATTGATTATACATACATTTACCTTTTCTGTACATCCTGAAAATCAAACATTGATCTTAAACCTACAATGGTTGTCCTTGGCAGTATGTTAGGTAGCAAATAGAAAAGGAGACTCATGAAGGTTTTTTTGTGCCTTCCATAGAAGCCTGTACATGTATCGTTTTTTAAGCTATACATCTACTATGTGGTGTGTGTGGGCATATGTGACCTGCCATAAGGGATTTGAGAGCGGAAAGCCAGTGACTTGTCAATCTTGTAGATCGATATCTTTGAGAAGCTTTCTGTCTATGGTGACTATAGGATAATTCTCGCATAATATCGCAGCATGCATCGGAGATTTCTCTCTGTGATAATAGCAGGAGGCACGTTCTTTGTGAGGGTGATGTGGAGTGTGTTAAGCAGTCAAAGTCATTACTGAATGTAAATCTCAGTACATATTCCCCAGTGGGAGTAGTCCCACTGTGTTATCCTTGCCCTGAACCTTAATTTCCTGTGTGCTATGCTCTATCTCAAGGGGTTGAATAGTGTGCTTGCCAAGTAGAGCAGTATGTGCAAGAGACAGAGTTCTTCTCTGATGCCATCTACTTTGCCATATTCCATGCACTTGCTTTATTAATGCATGGTGTTGCATGTGGGTGTTAATGCTAACACCTACAGTACAATTTAAAGGATTGTACATGTATGCAATATTAGGTGGTGATCCAGCATGTTGAAAGTGATGCTACAGATACCTTCCTTAAGCGGGCGTATGCTCCTTTGATTTGTACTCTTTAGGACTTGCAATGTTGATTTGTTTGATATGTGTGCTGTCAGTGTCCATTTACCCTCAATTAAAGCTAAGTGTTGAGTGATTTAGACATTGCTTGTGTTCATGTGTGGGTCTGCGCTACAGGTGTGACTCCATTTGGTCTATTTCTTAAATGCAATGATCGCTTGCTTAGGTGGGTGTGGTCATCAAAATATACAACTATGGGATCTGGACCACTGCTCATTTAGGTTAAGATGTGAAATCACAATCTATTGTCCTGCCGCTAAAGGTGTATATTGCGCTCCGTATACAAAGAAATATATATGGAAATATTAATGCAGTATCATTTCCGCATGGCGAGCCCGGCCCAGGAGGAAAGGCCTTTTTGAAATGTGTCAATTTCGGATGGATAAATATATAAAAGTATGCCCGGCAGCTGTAGTGCCCTGATGAAATTAGCAAATGGAGGCAAGGCAATCGGAGAAAGGTGGTGGCACCCATGGCTTATGGAAACATTGATGCAACTTACAGCTAGGGTGTGCAGGGTAGATTCCTCAGGACAGTGCCGTTCTTCTGGCAAGAGTATGTTTGAAGCATCAGTGACCGTGCCTTTAACAACTGGGATTTGGTTGCCACCACTTTTGGATGATCTGTGAAGAACGTCTATATCACCAAGCACAACATGAAATTTTTTCGTGAGGCTGGAGTGTGATAGGATGTGGCATATGAACACATAAGTGACACATTGTGAATGAAGGACTGGAGGCAGAAAGCAAGGTATTATGGCCAATGTAGTCGCCTACCAAAGTGGGATGAGTAATCGTTCGAACCAGTATTCTTTGACTGGTATCTGATTTAGTGTACTGCTCAGTATACTGCTCAGCTTAGTTATAAAAATGGAAGTGGTGGTGTTGGTTTATTCTGAAAAACTATCAATTGCGATTATGACCGCTTTGGCTTTAATTATTGTGACCACGTGAAAAAATTAAGTTCTTCTTCACTGTTCTTATGTTTTAAAATAATCTAGCAACTGATGAATGCGCATACCATGTGATTAAGATTGTTACTAGGGGAAGAACGGGGAGGAGCTACAATAGCAACCAAGATGGCCGCTTGAGTTCCCGGATCCGCCGACCTCCGTCTCCTGCCAGTAGATCCTGTCATATATCCTGAATTTGCGCCCTGCCTTCTTGTGTCTGAACTGGTCTGGATCGAAATGGTGCAATCCTGAGATTTCTGCCATTCCGGTGGAAAAAGATACGTCGTGTGGCACTTTGCGGCCTACACCAGCTTGAAAGCCGGGGTCTCGAGTACTGGCCCAGCCGGGCTGAAGTTGAACAACATCGGCCGTGGTTGTGTGACAGGGTCCGGTCAGCTGAGGTGGCAAGTTTTCTTTTGACCCGCTACGGACGGCGATTGGTGTGCTTGGTATACATTGAAAGAGGGGTGACGACACATAATTGCAGCAGCGGACCGGGGTTCCTGGCCCGGTGGCCCTGTTTTGGGAGCGGCCGGTGCTCGCCGGGTGGGGTTCTCCGCCTGCGGTAGCTGCGTCCGGACTATCATTGTCGCCAACGGAGTGTCCCCCTCTGCAGTCTTCCGTTCCGCATCCACTTGTTTTCCCCTCCGAGGGACCGGGCTCTCCGGAGCCGACACTATGATTGAGACAGAATGCTGTGTTGTGGAAGGAACCGGTAGTGTCCCGTCACTACTAACTGTGTTGGCAGCCATAGGGTCATTCCATGAGTGTATTGATGCACACCTACGCACAATGATAACTTGCTTGACTGTAATTGAGCGGACCGGACTGGACCCTGTTCCACTGCGGGAAGCGGAACTACTCGAGATGCCCTCGATGGCCACTTCGACGGGGGATCCAGACCCTGTGTTGTGGGAGGTGTCGGAGCCTTTGAACGGTGTTGTGTGTGAACGGAGAGAACACGAAGTGGTGACTGGATCGTGTGGCCTAAGACTACTGCTGTTTATTGATGGACTACCTGCTGCTCCCTCTTCCGGAACCCAAGGCTGGGGATTGCTGTCGGCCTGGGCCTGCGTTACTCCCGTGTGTGTCTAGGCCGCTAAGATGGCGGCCGCAACAACGCTGTGCATCCGTGAGGGCTAGGAGAGTCTCGGACCCTGGTGGAGTTATCGGCACTCTCCACCCGGTGCTACATCCTGGTTTTGACTATGTTCCGATCTTTTTATGTTTTGACTATCCTGCTGAAGCGGCTATTCGTCCGGAAGGGGTCTGCTCGAAGGGGAAATGGTTGAGATTGAGAGACTGAGTTTCACATCGAGTCTCGCTGGATACGGGGTTTGCGATGGTACTATCTATGGAAGGCAGGGCGGTATTTGAAGTTTCCCCTGTTACGCCACAAATTTACAGCTTATTACGTTTTTGATTTACTTCAGGGGATTCTTGGTTCGAGCGGGGGGAGCCGGGGATATGCTAGACGATGCCCTCCTCTGTTTCTTCCTTCTTTTAGGACTTAGTTAGCTGGGGGGACAGGCACGCTGCTAGTGGGTTGGGCTGTAGCCATCTGCAGGGGTGCGGGGTGGGGGGATGTTTTTTTTTGTTTTGTCTTTATTTTGTTTCTATGGCCTTCTCTTCTTTTCTTTCTTTCTTCTACGAGATGTGGGTGGATTATCCTGAGCTGCTCTGTTTCTCATATTCGGGTGTCATGTGTTCTGGCTATAATCATCCTGATTTTGCGGGTGGATGGGCCCTGAAGGTTTCAGCCTAGCCGGGTTGTGGATTGTTATGTCCTTACTCCTGCTACGTATTTGCTAGTGTTGACATCTCAGTCATCGTTTAATTGATATGTACCCCTTTAGTCTATTTGCCTGTTCACCTCCGCAATGTGCTCTGTTGTATGGTACCCGATGTATGTACTCACTCTCTTGTTTTTCTTCAAATAATAAAAATATATATATATATATATATATAAAAGATTGTTACTAGGTCAAAACGCATTATGCTGGCTACCTACTGCAATTAAAGATTCCAAGCCAGAATCGGATGGTGTGGCTCAATTGTACCCTCTGGAATGAGAGGGTGTTTACCTTTGGAAATGATCTATATACATCTATACACATACATACATATATATATATACAGATATACACACACACATATATATATATATATATATATATATATACACACACACACACAGACACATACTGCTATAATGTTTACATAAGGTACGGAAAAAAAAATGAACAAGTCTGAGTCAGGTAATTTCTCAAAGACCTGGTCCTATCTACGTTCTGAAAGGTTCTCTATGGTTTACAGATGAATGTAAGAAGGCTAATTTCCAGAATCTGACAAAAATATAGAAAACAAATGATAACACATAAGAGTGTATTCTAGGCACTACTATAACCATGACAAAGACAATTTAGAGTTCCTCAGCTAACAAACTAACCAGTGATGCATGCCGTAAGATAGCAACCAAGAACAATACCGCCCATACTACCATACTAATATTGGTGAATGTTATAATGTACTGAGACAGTGAGAACAATCAAACTCAACCTGATTCACTTGCTTCCAAACTGATAACAGTAGAAGCCTTCAAAATGTGATTGGACAAATCCATTATGCAATTAATGTGACTATGATAGCAAACCTCTATCAGTCTCAATGGATCAAAGATCTTTTGTGGATCAATGTTCGAATGATAAAATTAAGAAACAAAAACATTCTAACAAGTTACTTACCTTCGATAACCCCTGAACTGGTAAAGACTATCTAGCTGCAGATTCCTTACCTAAGAATTATCCCTAGGAGTCAGACTGGATTTGAAAAATATTTCAAGAGCAGTACCACTGCATGCCAGTAGTTGGCGTCGTTTGGCTCCACGTGGCATTGGCAGCGGTGCCCGCACTGAAAGTGATGTGCGCAGTGCCTATATATATATACACCTTCCTGGAGATGGGTCTGCAAATCAATTTCACACAAAAAAACAGGACTTTTTGGTGTGAAATTGATTTGCAGATCCAATAGGACCAAATGGGAAAAAATGTGTGTCTCGATGGACCGGACTGTGCACGCAGTATTGCTTAGTGAAAGTGTGCAGAGAGGCCCACGTTTCTTCCTGGCATATGTCCAGGACCGGAGCTCCAAATGCTAATACATTGGTCGCACCCTCTGCCCTAATGGAATGTAAATGCAGATTTTATTATACAGCATGATCCATCGAGAGATGGTATGTTCCTAACCAGTGTTCCCTTTCTTGGCCCCGACAAACACCATGAAGGGATGCATATATCCACCAGGAACGGTTTTGTGTGGTCAAAGTAGAAAGGCAAGGATCTTTTTGGGTCCAGCTGGTGGAGAGACCATTTTTCTTTTTGTTTTTTAAGAGGGAGGAGGCAGGGCGTAAAAGGTAGGTAAAGTGATGGAATGGCCTACATTGAATGGGGTGAGTACCTTCAACAAGAAGGAAGCTAGAGCCCAGGGGACCACATTGTCTGGGAAACACAAAATAGAAGGAGGCTGAGAAGACAGTGTCTGTAGCTCACCGACCCTGCTAGTAGTTGTCATTACTACCAGAAAGGCTGTCTTGATGGTGAGGAGCCTAGGAGAACAAAAATTAAGCAGCTCAAAGGAAGTGCACATTAAGAAAGTAGGAACTAAATAAAGGTCCCACTGAGGAACAATAAAGTGAGGTGGGGAAAACGTGCTACAGACCTTTGAGGAACCTCCTTGCAATAGGGGACTTTAAGAGAGAAGGCTGATTTGGCAGCTACAGAGATGGCAGATAAATAACCCTTCAAAGAACCCAATGCAAAGCCTTGCTGGGCCAGGTTTAGGATAAACAAAAGTCCCTGGGAGAAGGGATCAGATAAGAGATCAAAATGTTTCTCAGCATGCCATGCCACAAATTTATTCCAACAGCCTGCATATACCGTCTTGGTTGAAGGATGCTGAGCTGCCAAAATAACATCACAGACTTTGGGCAGAAGGTTGAAAGTTGTCAACTGTCCCAGCTAACTCTCCACGCATGAAGGCAGAGGGTTGACAGGGTCTGGTGTAAAACCCTCACCTGTTGATGCCACAGCAGGTTCTCCCAAAGGGCCCATGGCCATGTTCAACAGCTCAGGATACCCGAGTCTCAGAGCCCAGTCTGGAGCCACTAGGATAACTTGGGCCCAGTTGCTCCTGATCTTCTTGAGAACTCTGGGCAGGACTGGTATGGATGGAAAGGCGTACAGGAGGCCTGAGCTCCACTCGAGAGGCAAAGTGTCCCAGAGTGAGTGCTGCCTTGAAAGCTGAATGAATCGTTTTGGCCACCACAAGTGTGGAAGGGTATGCTCAGATGTGAGTCCCTTGCTCACTGCACCATCAGGATTCAAGCAAGCCGGGCCGAAGACGGCTGTAATGCCAGAAACCGGTCCCCGGAAGCTTGTTTCCTTTCCAGTAAAGAATTGGCTTGGTAGTTTGGTCTGCCCTGTTCCCATGATGCACTGGGCCAGGGTCAGACTAATTTGCATGTAGCCAGGTTCTGAGCTGGGATGGTGCAGTGAGCTAAAAAACGGTGATGGATCAAGCCCTGATTTTTTGACTGGGTAGAAGTGTTCTGCTTAATTCAGATACTCTGTCCATCACCACCCCCTTTATGAATCGCCTTGAAAGCTCCAGCGCACAAAAGTGCTGAAATTATGCACTCTCTATGGAGGCGATTATATCTAACAAAAATTCTCCACACGGCTGTAAGACCCTGCACCACTTCCAGATGGAGACACCATTTGGGATCCACTAGGATTTTTGGGCTGAGTTTGCCATCCTAGCATTCAGAGAGCCGGCCATCTGTTGAACCACCAGGGATATGCCCTGATGTTTCAGGATGTCCAGATGCACAAGGCCTCTTGACAAAGAGTCCATGACCCCACCCTGCCCTGTTTGTTGCAGTATCACATGGCGGTGTTGTCCGTGAACACCTGCACTAGCCTTCCCTTGATGGAGGGTAGAAAGTCTTTCAATGCCAGCCAGACCGCTCGCAGCTCCAACAGATTGATGTGGAGTCTGGATTCCACCATAGACCAGAGGCCTCTGATCTCCACCTCTCCCAGATGGTGGCCCCATCCCAGGAGTGACAGATCTGCCACTACTGTCAGATCTCATTGCAGATGAGAGAGGGGTCTGCTGCTAACACAATCGTGGTTCATTAACAACTACTGGAGTAGTTATACAGTGCCTTCAGAGATCTGGGCCATGTCTAAGATTCCCCTGAAGCCGAGCCCACTGGAAATTCAGGTTCCACTACAGAGCCGGCGTCACAACCAGGCTGCAGGAAGACATGAAGCCGAGCAGCCTCAGAGTCAGGTACTTCAAAACCCAGGATAGAGGCTAACACATTGGTATGATAGCCGGAATATCCTGGACTACCCATTTGTGAGGATACGCCAGAAACTGCACTGTGTCAAGAACAGCTCCAATGAAAGGGAGCATTTGAGAAGGAGTCAGGTGTGTCTTCTGCATGTTTATAGTGAAGGCTAGCAAGTGCAGGAGGTCCGTAGTAGACTGGCGATGGGAGAAGACTGCCTGGAACATGTCTGCTGTCAACAGCAGCTGTGGAGATCGGGGAAGACTGGCACCCTGACCTCCACAGATGAGCTGCAACCATCACTTTAGTGAACACCTGAAGGGCACCAGAAAGGCCAAAAGGGGAGTGTTGGAAATGGGATCCCCGGCTGGCCAGGGCTTTCGCCAAAGTCAGTCAGAGACCACCACACCCAAGTCAGGGCAAGGGAGTTACACGCCAAGATAACCCCTACTCACCCTCTAGGTAACGTGGCGCGAGCAGCAAGGCTAAACTTGGAGGCGATGTAAGTTAAGTATTTGCGCATGCACCCCAGCAACAACTCCCAGGGCCCACCACAAAGGAAACTCCACACAAGGTTATATAAAAATAGCCTTTGTATTACACCAAAACACATTAGATAAAACACACACTTTACAATGTGCCAGAGGCACGGGCAGAATTTACAAGGGATTATTTACAAGACAGGACCACCTGGACCACTGTCAGGAATCAGAAGTAGCACTTTCAGAAATAGCACTTAGTACATAGAATATAGCACAAAATAGCACACAACCAGTAATCACTGGTAACCAGGATCTCACTAGCACCACCTGTACTAGGGAGAAAACAACCACCTATGTATCACAATACCTGTAGGGGTGTAAGAGGAAAACACATGATGCAATGCATAACATTCATTCAGAGGTGTAAGGGAGGAAAACACATGATGCATCACAATACATTCAGAGGTGCATAGAAAAGTACAATTGCGCCAAACTCACGTAAGTCACCCTCTGTGACTGTCCCTAGGCCCTCTGGCCTTGTTGGGGCTAGGACGCCCTGCGTCCAGTGTCAGGGTCCTAAACGTAGCAGTTGCCCACAAAGTGCTGGGCAACTGGTGCAATTGAGGTTTGAGCCTTCCAGGGCTCAAGAACAACAAGGGGGCCAATGTGGGAACCTCGCTGGGCTCTCAGAACACTGGTGGGGCGAAAGGAAATGCCCCCTTGAGCCTCGCAGGCTCTGAACACCGGAGGGGGGGGGGGCGCGGGCACCGACAACGTGCCCCGACAAGGTAGAGCCTCTCTGGCTCTAAACAAATGACGGGCCCCTTTGAGCCTCCTGGCTCGGGAAGAAGATGCCCCCTCTGAGCCTCTCAGGGCTCAACACAAAATGCGCCGTCTCCAGAGCCTCTACGGGCTCAACGCACAAATGCTCTCTTGAAGCCCTCGTGGCTTCACTCTGTCACGTAGCGCTGTCTCGCGCTACCGGCACTTCCACACTCACCGGCTGTCTGGCGGCGGCTCTGGTGCCGCGGGCGGGCTCCTCTCCCTCTCCGGGGCCTCGACCAGACGTGGCAGGCTCTGCTCCTTCTCCCGGGGCTCCTCTCTCCACTCGGGGAGCCTCGGGGACCCGGCCGGCTGCGTCACTTCTTGCTGCTCGGCTGCGGGGGCGGAACCAGTCGCAGCTGGTTCTTGAGTACTCTGTTTACCTCAACCACCCTCTCTATTCCTGGCAGGGCTTGGGTCATTAGACACACCACAGGGGGGCGGAGCCAGCATTGTGTGGGGAAAACCCAGCCCATCCAGGACACAGGTACACTCCTCCCACACATCACTCATGCTAATCTCCCACTCACCACCGGGCAGACCCACCCAGACTTCCTGGAGCCTGGCATGCCAGCCAGCTCCAGCCAATCACACGCCAGCACCCTCACAGCACACGTACAGCCATGTCTAGAAATGATACTTCCCCACTAGACACATACAAGCCGCACATACCGTTGCGCAGCATTCATTCTCACGAGTTCACACATACCAGACTCAAGCCTGTACACCCCACGCATCAGGAACTACCAGGGACACATACATTCCCCATGCATTCCTATGGGCGGGCAGGCCTAGCTCAGCACATGCACTCACAGTGCGCACGCACTTTCCCCTGGGACACAGTGAAAGTGCGCAGAATCCAAAAATCAACATTGCCAGGTCACCATTTAAAGCAAAAAGTCTAGGGGTGAACCTGCCCTAAGGGCCAAAGTCCAACAGGGAGCACAGTGAACTGAGAGTGCTTGTCACTTACAGTGAGCTGCGGGTAATGTCTGTGGACGGGCAGGATGTGAATGTGGAAATATGCGTTCTGCAAATCAAACACTACCTACCTCCAGTCTCCAGGTCCAAGGCAGACAGGACTTGAACGAGCGCGAGCCTTTCAAATGCAGCAGGTTTTACTCAGGAAGTGGAGGTTTGGATGACTAAGCTCTCTGGGTTTAGGTGCTGTGTGAAGAAACTGGAAGAAGGTCCCAAGCAGACATCTGTGAGGGTTTGTTAAATGGGAGAAGCGGATTGAATTGGGTGACATGCAGCTGAAGCACTTTGTCAAAACATTTGTCTTGACAGCTACAGAGGGCAGCTGAAGGTCCAGGACCTCAGCCGCTCTCTTCCCCACCATAGCAAATGAGTCTCCCTTCTCCATAGCCATAGTAGGGGGAGAGACCAAGCCAGTATCTGGGGAGGTGTCAAGTCAACTGGCGTCCACTAGATCCTCACACCAGGTGTCCTCACTGGGGTCTTGGGGCGGTATTCATAATGATTCAGTGACCTCCCAATCTTCCCCAAGCCCTAGCCTATAGGACTAAGGCTCAGGCTCTGACTTGGCTAGCATGGCTCCAGCCAGCACCGCACAACATCCATCCGGCTCCGAGCCGGAGATAAGAATAGGGACAGCGTCAGGGGCTGTGGATACAAGGGGCCTGACTGTTGCAGAGGGCAAACCAACTCGTGAAAGATCAGTAGTGGCCCCCTCCTGAATCCACAGGGCCCAAAGGAACTCCAGCAGGGATGGCCCACCCAAATATCAGGGGAATAGCCTAAACAAAATTGACATTCGGTGGGAGTCGCTACTGGAAATTCAGGGAGGCGCGCAGACAGCCCAGGCACAGGCTTAACGACGGAGCCAGTCCTCAAGTGCAGACTCTCTCTTGTCTCTTCTGATAATTTTGACAGTCAGGATGAAGTTGAAGATCTCTTTGACTTCATGTTCTTTTTCTTGTGGGACTTACCGGAATGGGATGACTTAGACTGACTAAGATCGATGGCTCAGTGACCGATCCCGGTACCTTCCTCTCAACCGGGATCAAGACAGTTGCGGCATCAATATCGAGTGGCAAGGAGTTTGCGAGATCAGTCCAACAAGGCATTGGCGTGCATGGGGCGACAATCAACACAGGCCTTGGTATAGTGGTTTCCCTCACGGCACCAGAGACAGACTAGGTACGGACCAGTCACCGACATTTGTCGGTCACAGATGCCAAAGGGCTTGAATCCAGCCTTCCTCATTAACATCCCTGCCCCACAAGTCTCGAAAAGCTTTGACAAAAAGTCGAGAAAATACCATCGAAAGACGACTGAAGATAGCTCTCTCCAGCTCTCGCTGACTGGCACAGAAAGCAAAGAACTGAGGTCAGCGAGCTGGGGTGGGGCCTTTATAGGCCCCACGCACATCACTTCCGGTGCTAACTATGCAAATGACGCCACGCAGAGTAGAACGACGCCACCTACCGGCGTGCAGGGGTAATGTTCACGAAAAATTTCCGGATCCGGTCGGTCGCCTGGAAATAATTCTAAGGTAAGGAATTTGCAGCTACAAGTTTCTATCAGATATGAGGAGTGTAGCTCAACTTTACTTACGTTCAACAGTGCATGACATTAGCTTGTGTTTGGTATTCTGACATTGCGTCTCCTAACTGCTTGAATAATCATCACATTTAATGCAGGAAATCCAAGCGCCATTACACAAGTAACTAAAGAGCAGCTAAATTAAGTTGATGGAGAACAGGAATGGAGTGTTCAAAGATCATGTTGAAACAGAAGATAATCCGTGCCTGCGTTGAAGAGGTGTTAAAAGTTCTTCAGATCCGTAAAACAAACTGCTGGGGTCCCCAATCACAATGTGGTGATCCAAAATGTCAGATATCCTTAGGCTGAAGGGATGTGACCCTGAAGGGATGGGGACTCGCTGCGCTGTAGGAGCCTGCCTATTCCCTTGAAATAATTTTATGCCAGACTGAGATAGCTAGCCTGAGGACTATTTCATTTTGTGTTTACTCATGATTGTACTACTATAACTGATTTTCTGAACATGAGTAAATGCGAAAAGTGCAACTGTCTGTTAAGATAGTATTAACATCCTGGTTTAGGGCTGGATGGAAGATTGACAGAATGAAGGCCACAATCAAAGTGAAAAAACTTGTTTTAAATGACCAGGTAACAAAGCACTGTGGGATGTGCCCCATCTCTTTCAATAACATAAAATTAATCTGTGACGTTACTTATGAATATTAGCACTCGCATTCTTTTAACAGATGGCAATGGATTTTTTCTGTCACTTCCAGGAATACTTTAAGCTCTAACAGGATGTCCAGTTTCACATTTTCTGCATTCCAGAATCCCTACCTTTATGAACACAACAAGCACTTGAAAAGCTGTGCTTCTAGTACTTGTCGTTAGGTGCAAAATCCCGATAGAACATGGTGCTGGCCTCCACAGTCTTTGTTCAATTCCCATTTCCTTGAAACAGAAATGGAATGGGTGTTTTTGAACCTGGACACAAAAGGCACTGACACAGGGAGCAAGAAGCTATAAAGCTTTGACATCTGACTGTAGGACGCACAGAATATGATGCTATTTCATCCCTTAGCAGCAGATACAAGTGTCTCGCCACTGCCCTGCTGTAATTTTTAAGTAAAGAGGTGATTCCCTTGGGTCATTATAGAGAAACAAATAAACTGAAATTGGAGTCAAATTAATTACATTTGGCAGACCTCTAAAGTTTTAATAAGACAAACATCAACGCACAAGTTACTTACCTTCGGTAACGATATATCTGTAAGAAACAGTAGCCAGTGTTAGATTCCTTACCTTAGAATATTCCCAGGCGTCAGACTGGATCCGGAAAGTTTTCGTCAGCAGTACCCTTGCGCGTCGCAAGGCGTCGGCTGCGCGTCCGTCGTTGTGATCACCGGAATGACGACGGAGTACTTAGACGCCGCTCTCGTGCGCTGACGTCAGTTCTGTACATAGCTTTCTGCGCCGGGAACGCAGAGCCATGATAGAAAACCGACACTGGTGCCATGAAACTAGGGCCCTGAAAGGGATGTCCTTAACTCTAGATATCGGTTTGCAGAATGGGGAGGATGGGTGGGGCAGTAAGGAATCTAACACTAACTACTGTTTCTTACAGATATATTGTTACCGAAGGTAAGTAACTTGTGCCTCTGAAAGAAACAGGTTAGGGTTAGATCCCTTACCTTAGAATAGATGCCCCAGCAATACCAACCCCGGTGGTGGGTCTGCGAACCAAGATCACACCAGAAAGTCATGGAGAACGGAACGGGCGAAAAAGCCATCTCTCCGGACTCGGTTGTCCAGGCAATAGTGTCTAGTAAAAGTGTGCAGCGAGGCCCACGTAGCTGCCTGACAGATGTCCTGCAAGGGGACTTCCCGACCCAGGGCAGTAGTAGCTGCCATGGCCCGAGTGGAATGGGTGCGCAGCCCAACAGGAGGCTCCTTTTTCGCCAAGGAGTAGCAAACCTTGATGCACGAGACGACCCACCGAGAGATGGTCCGCTTGTGCACCGACCTTCCCTTCTTTGCGCCCACGTAACCAACAAAGAGCTGGTCGTCCACCCGGAACTGGCATGTGCGGTCCAGATAGAATGAGAGCGCGCGTTTTGGGTCCAGACGGTGGAGCCACTCTTCCTCCTTCGAGGGATGCGGAGGCGAATAGAAGGTGGGCAAGGTGATGGACTGCCCAATTTGAAAGGCTGCGACTACCTGGGGCAGGAAAGAAGGACGAGTCCTTAGAACAACCTTGTCCGGATGGACAGAGAGGAAAGGAGGTTTAGAAGACAGAGCATGGAGTGCACTCATACTCCTGGCAGAGGTGATGGCAACCAGGAATGCAGTCTTAAGAGTCAGAAGACGAAGAGGACAGTTATGAAGTGGCTCAAAAGGAGCGCACATCAGAAACGTAAGATCAAGATTCAAGTCCCACTGAGGCAATACGAAGGGAACAGGAGGGAACATGTGCGTGATGCCTTTCAAGAATCTATTAACAACAGGGGACTTGAAAGGAGAAGGCTGATCAGGAAGCCTTAAGAAGGCTGAAATGGCCGAGAGGTACCCCTTGACACTGCCCAGAGCAGAGCCCTGCTGGGCAAGAGAAAGAAAGAAGAGGAGAACCTCTGAAAAGGGGGTGGAGAGTGGATCCACAGCCTTTGCTGTGCACCATGCCACAAATGTATTCCACCTGCAGGCGTATACCGTTTTTGTGGAGGGACGCCTGGCTGCCAGAATCACATCGCAAACTTCAGGAGGCAAGTCAAATGGCCTCAACTGCCGCCGCTCAATCTCCACGCATGTAGGTGGAGACTGGACAGGTTCGGGTGGAGGACCGTCCCCTGCTGCTGTGACAGAAGGTCCTCCTGAAGAGGCAGACGAATCGGGGGATCGACTGACATGCTGACGAGCTCGGGATTCCAGTATCTTCGTGCCCAGTCCGGAGACACACTGATGACTTGGGCCCGGTCTCCCCTGATCATCTTCAGCACTCTGGGCAGAAGTGGTATAGGCGGAAAGGCATACAACAGATCGCAGCTCCACTTGCAACGAAAAGCGTCGCCGAGCGAGTGCTGCCTTGGAAACTCCAACGCGCAGAACTGATGACATTGCTCGTTCTCTTCGGTAGCGAATAGATCTAACCAAGGCTCTGGCCACTGCGCTACGCCCGAGTTCAGACGCCATTCGTGATCCATCATGCACCGGCGGCTGAGTTCGTCGGCCCTGGCGTTCAGGGAACCTGCCAGCTGTTCAACCACCAGGGTGACGCCCTGGTGTTCCAGCCATTGCCAGAGGCGCAAAGCCTCCTGGCAAAGGGTCCACGACCCCACCCCACCCTGTTTGTTGCAGTACCACATGGCGGTGGTGTTGTCCGTGAACACCTGCACTACACCTCCCCAGACAGAGGGAAGGAATGCCTTCAGTACAAGTCTGATCGCCCGCAGCTCCAGAAGGTTGATATGGAGCCGGGACTCTGCCGGAGACAAGAGGCCTCTGATCTTCCTCTCTCCCATGTGGCCCCCCACCCCCATCCCAGGAGGGACGCATCTGTCACCACTACGTGCTCCGGTTGGGGTAGGGAGAGAGATCTGCCGCTGACCCAATCGTGGTTCGTGAGCCACCACTGCAACTGACTCGCACTGCCCTCCGAGATCAGGACGTGATCGGACAGGTTGTCCTGATGCTGTGCCCACTGAAACTTCAGATCCCACTGCAGAGCCCGCATCCACCACCTGGCGTGATGCACCAGAAGGATGCAGGAGGCCATCAGCCCCAGGAGCCGCAGCGTCAACCTGACCGAGATTCAGTATAAAGGCTGAAAGATCGGAATCAGAGCCTGAATATCCCGAACCCGCTGCTCGGGGGGAAAAAACCCGAAACTGCACCAAGTCCAGAACTGCTCCGATGAAAAAGAGCTTCTCATAGCGGCACAGGTGTGACTTCGGCACGTTGATGGAGAACCCCAGCGAGTGCAGGAGGTCGTCCGTAGCCTGCAGGTGGGAGACAACTGTTTGGGGCGAGCCCGCCTTCAACAACCAATTGTCGAGATAGGGGAATACTGAAACCCTTGATCTGCGCAGATGAGCTGCGACCACCGCCATCACTTTCGTGAACACCCAAGGGGCGCTGGTAAGGCC
Organism: Lissotriton helveticus; assembly: GCF_964261635.1. NCBI lineage: Eukaryota > Metazoa > Chordata > Amphibia > Caudata > Salamandridae > Lissotriton > Lissotriton helveticus. Next base: position 342,620,276 of record NC_136071.1, on the reverse strand, counting down.
GAAGGGGAGCAGGGTAAACTGAAAGTGCTCGTGGCCTACCGTGAACCGCAGGTAGCGCCAGAGGGCCGGCAGGACGGGGATGTGGAAATAAGCGTCCTGCAAGTCAAACGCTACCATCCAGTCTCCTGGGTCCAGGGCAGCTAGGACTTGAGCCAAAGTCAGCATCTTGAACTTCTTCTTCTGGAGGAAGCCGTTGACGCTCTGTTGGTACAAGATAGGGCGTAGGCCTCTTTTGCCCTTCTTGGGTACCAGAAAGCAGTGGGAATAGCAACCACGTCCTACTTCTGTCCCAGGAACGTGCTCAATGGCCCCCTTGGCCAAGAGGGCCGTAACTTCCTCCTGCAGAAGTCGCAAGTGATCCCCCAACATGCGGTGGTACTGAGGTGGCATGACTAGAGGGGTCGCCTCGAAGGGGAGGGAGTAGCCCCTTCGGACGATGTGCAGCACCCACCTGTCCGACGTGATGGTACGCCATTGGGGGAGGAGATGGTGGACCCTGCCCCCCACTGGCGACGAATGGGCCTGAAAAGCCAGACTAGGAAGGCTTAGAGGCAGATGCTGCAGGGGCGGGTGTGGACTGACCCTGCCAGTGTCCCCCGGTACCGCCACGGCAGTAACCACGTCCGCGACCACGTTGAGCCTGCGTCTGTGGCAGGCTGGACGTGTGGGGGCGCCCCTTCCTTGGCCACGAAAGGAGTGAAAAGCGCAAGTTTGCTGGCGTTGGCCTAGGCCGAAGCACTTGGCCGTAGCCCTGGAGTCCTTGAAACACTCCGGCGCACTATCCGCCTTGTCGCCAAAGAGGGGACGGCCATCAAAGGGCATGTCCATGAGGGAGGCCTGGACATCCCTCGAAAAGTTGGCAGACCTCAGCCAGGCGTGGCGGTGAACCGCCACCATCGTTGCAATCGCCCTACCCAGCGAGTCAGTTGTGTCGAGTCCACACCGTATTGAGTAGCGTGCAGCATCCCGCCCTTCCGCCAGGGCTTTGGCGAGCTTTGCTCAGGCCTCCTCCGGGCACTCTGGCAGCACCTCCGCAACCGTATCCCACAGAGAGTGGGTGTAACGGCCCAAAAGGCAGGCGGTGTTGACAGACCGCAGCCCCAAACTAAAGGAGGATAACAGTTTCTTCCCAAACTGATCGTACCTTTTGGATTCCCGATTCGGAGGAGCGGTCAGGAATGTGGTCTGGGAGGTAGAGGCCTGGATCACCAGGCTCTCGGAGGTGGGGTATACGGACAGGAAGCTAGGGTCTCCCGGAGCTGGGCGGTGGCGTCAGGCCACGTTCCGATCCAGAGGCGGGCGAAGTGTCCAGACCACTGGCCTCCCCTAGCTCGTCTGCCCAGTCCTGGCTCAACTGACACTGAAGTGCCAGAGTGTCCTCAGACCCCTCCCAGTCCCCCTCGTCATCCATCTCCTGATAGTCAGGGAAAAATGATGGAGCCGGGTCGTAGGTGAAGTGCTCACCCATCGGCACCGGAGACGGACCCGGACCAGGGCTGGGGACGGCCTCGTCCGGGGCCGGCGTCGTAGGCGACAACCTCTGGGTCGGCACCAGCGGAGGAGTCGTAAGGTCGACTGGCGATGACCCGGATCCAGGCCTGGATCCTGCTGGGCCCTGCGGTGTTGGGACCGAAGCACCCGACGGCGCCGGAGCCGCCGGCCCGCTAGGGCTCCCAGACCGACCCGCGGGGCCCGAAGGCGCCTTGTCAGGGTCCGACGGAGGGAGGTGAGTCCTCATGGCCACGAGGAAGTCGCGTATCTCCTCCGGCGTCGCGTGAAGCCCAGGGACCAGCGGGTGTGGAGCTGGACGCCGCGCTTGCGGCTCTGCCGGGGCCGCATGGGCGGTGTCACCCGAACCCCCGGCCGCGTCGCGGGAGCGTCGGGTGGAGTCGGAAGAGCGATGACGCCTCTTCGACTTCTTTTTAGAGTGCCTCGACTTACCTGAGGACTTGGAGCCTGAGTGGTGGTGACTCGTCGAGTGGCGTTGACTGCGGCTCCGCGACCAGTCCCTCAACTTCCTCCTAGACCGGGACCTTGAGCGGCGCGGAGCCGACTGCCGGAGCTCGAGACGCTTACGGGACCGCTACCGTCTAGCCTTCGAGGTCAAGGCCCGGCAGTCGGGGTACGACTTGTCATCGTGGTCGGCCCAGAGACAGTAAAGGCACCGACGGTGGGGGTCGGTCACCGATATCAAGCGGTGACAGTCCTCGCAAGGTTTAAACCCAGGCATCCCTACCGGCACCGGCAAATGACTAAGAGTACTGCTCTTCCTGGATCTGCGCTTGCTGGCGCGGAAAAAAGAAGAACTGACGTCAGCGTGCGAGGGCGGCGTCTAAGTACTCCGACGACGTGATCCCGGCATTCACGACGCTGACGACGGACGCGGAGCCGCAGACGACGCCTAGCGACGCGCAGGGGTACTGCTGACAAAAAATTTCCGGATCCAGTCTGACGCCTGGGGATATTCTAAGGTAAGGAATCTAACACTAACCTGTTTCTTTCAGATAACGGATATAATGACTAAAACCCCATTTGCATGTTTATTACACAAATCCGAATCCAATATCCAGGTTACAAAGGAGATAACATATAGCTTCATAGATGGGAATTGAGAATGAGGACAGTTTTTTCAGCTTACGGTTGTGAGTGGTTTCCAATAGACCATGAGAAAGAACTTTGAAAAACAGCAGAGAGCACATAATAGTCACTATGGGCCTTTAATATTGTGATGACATCACAAGATAAACCATCAGGCCAAGTTATGCAACAAATTCAAAGACAGCACTGGCTTTGCTGTTTTCTGAAAGGGAAGCACTGAATGCTGGGGGTGGGAAAAAGAGGGGGCACTGGCCATCATCTGGTCACATTTTTCAAAATAATTTGTGATCCCGCGCAACCCTCGCTGTCCTTAGGAGAAGCATGAATGCCCTGGCCAATCTGAGATTTAAGATGTCGCTGCTCAGGAAAACCGGTATTGATTAGATAGGCCGGGCAATGAGGAATGTCACTGCCTGTAGGTGCCATGGACAGTTCAATACTTGTGGCATATAAATGTAATACAACAGTATGGAAGCAAAACGCCAGAAAGTCTGCCAGGTTTCTGGAGAAGCATTGCCAAAAATTAGAAACTCTGTTCTTTCAACGTTGCACTTAAGTTGATGTAAGGCCCACCAGTGAAAGACGCAGTCAGGCAGGTTTTCATCAGCCACTCTGGAAACATTTCTCCCTTCAAGCATGAGAACAGCGGAGTATCATCAGCACAAGATTTAATGTAAGCTCTCTGGGCTTCTGCTATCCGAGCAAGAGGGGTGAAATATATATTAAATAAGGTTGGACTCAGAGAAGAGTCCCGGGGTTCTCCTACGAACAGTTTGCTCAGTTCCGAGGAGAAGGGGGAATCTAAATCTGTTGTCTCATGCTTTCCAAAAAGGAGGCAAGCTGTATCTAGTGTGCCTTTGATGAATTCTGAGACTTCCTTCAGTGCTGTAGCACTTATAAAGTGGGGTCTAAAGCTAGACTGGCTATGATGGAGTAGGCTGTTGGATTTCAGATATAGACGAAGCTGTCGACTTACATGCTTCTCCAGTATTTTGGCTACTGCTGGTAGCAGGAAAATAGGCCTATTATCGGATTGCATCCCTGGATCCGCAGATGGTTTCTTCAACATGGTAGGAATTTTAGCTTGTTTCCACAATCTTGGTAGCATAGCTGTTGCTAATGTTTTGAGGACCTTATTAGGACACCTGTTAATTACACAAGCCCCTAAAGCAAGCAAATTAGGTAGGTAAGGATCAGAAGGCGAGTCATATTTAAGATTGCTTAAGGCTAACAAAGAACTCTCCAACAAAATCAGCTCAAAATGGGACAGAGTCGCATTTGTCACTGAAACATACTGGTTTGTAGGGTGTCCTGATACTCTTCATCAGGCAGAGTCCGTGGACAGACTGGCTTGGCTAGAAGGAAGTAAGCAGCCAGCTGTTCACACCAGTACATTGAGGGAGGGGGGACCTAGTGCAAACTGTTGGAGCCATAATTATTTTACCTAATATTTTAAAATCAACCTTTAAAAACAGACAAAACCTTACAGACGGAATATTCTCACATTTTTAAATATGTGGGACAGTAAAACTTGCAACTAAAAAAGGCTAAATCAATAGCTCAAGGCATTTATAACAGTTTAAAAATAAGTATCACATTCATCAACATATGAAAGACTCTTTGAAAAGAGTCACAAACTGTAAACTATAACGAACGCACATGGAAGAGGTAATTAGTCCATTGGATGAATTTCTACTTATTAATAAAGGTACCTCTTTAGTTGCAACTGTATGGGATTGCATGAAGGCATACGATAGGGGGTGACACTCAAGTTCAATTTAAATCAAAATAAAGGTAGGCAACTTGAATTGGCTCAATGTCAGCAGGAATGTCTAAGCTTAGCACTGCAACTCGCTCAGGCAATTCTTTTCAGTGACCCTCGGGAGCGGGCTATACATCTTAATCTAAATGAGAAGCAGCAAATGCTAAATTGGGGGTAATTGAGAAGGTGGCTGCAAGCTATCGAAATAATATGACATTCCAGTCGAATATGGTGAAAAAGTAGGACACCTCCTCTCACATCAGATATCTGATAAAAAGTCTAGCAGTGCTACAAAGCGCATTGTGGCTGATGACGGGTGTGGTTAGACTTCTCCACAATTAATAGCAGAGCAATTTATCTCGGTTTATCAAACGGTGTCAAATATACCGAATAGCGTTGACTGAGAGATCCTGACATACTACCCTTAGGGGGGAGAGTGGGATCCCCAGCTAGATTCTCAGCAGAGCTATATACTCGAAGGGGATTCAGGCTAAGAGAGGTTGAGGTGGCTATTTGTACATTACCATCTGGGAAAGCTGCAAGAGAGGACACCATACCTCTTGAATTTTATGAGGTGTTTATGGACATTCTCCCCACAGAGTTGATAGAATTGACAACTTATATTTATAGCGGTGGAGAAACCCCAGTCTCATGGGGGTGACTAATATAGTGTTTTTCTTAAAAAGGACAAGCCATCAGAGGACAGGGGATCTTATTGTCCGATATCTATTTTTTTGTTTTGTTTAAATATCCTTTATTAGAGTCACAGGAGAGGTAAAACATGAATTATACAACATATATAGCATTACATCTCAAAGATGTCTGTCATGTTTACGGGGCATATCACCCAATGCAGTAGTTCTCCGCTTCATGTTTCACAGCTATTTTTTCCATCACAAATGTTCCAGACCATGTTAGCGCAACAAAGGATATAACTTTCCGAGATAAACAGTGAGGGAAGGAGGGAAGGAGAGAGAACAGAGGGCTAAGGGGGGGATTGGGAAGGGTCGACTATGGTAATCGGATGCAAGACTGCTACGCGTGCATCGAGCCGTGGGCGTGTCGATGCGGGGGGGTCGTGCGGGTGCTGTTCACAATGGACTAAGGGGGTGAGCATGGCTTTGGGGGGGGGGCAATGTGTCTACTGTGGTAGGTGTTCTGTGTGAGGGGAGTTTTGGGGGGAGCATCATCACGTCTGTCCGCACGGTGTATCAGCAGGGGGTGCGCCGTTGGCACCATCCGGGTGGTCGACATCTGCTGGGTTCCGTGTTAGACGGTATTCCCTATGAAAGGAGTTGAGCACCACATCCCACAACGCCGCTATCGGGAACTGTCGTAGACCTGCCGTTTCCTCGTTATGGAGGGTGGTGCTCTCCGCCTTCGCCCAGGTGTCTAGTGATGTGTGCCAGTGTTCCGGTAATGGTGGGGTGGTTCGCTTCCAGTGTTTCGTGATCAATCTTTTAGCCGTGAGTAGGCCAAGGTCCCAGAAACGAGAGGGGACTTTATTCAATGAAGTTCGTTGATAGAGGCCCAGTATGCATGCCTCCCACGTGTGCGGTATCGCCATGGCCGTACATTTGTCCAGTGTCATCAGTACCGCCCCCCAGTATGTCCGAATCTGTGGGCATTGCCACAGCATGTGTAGCAGGTCTGCCCCATCCAGTGCACATCTCGGGCAGCTAGCTGCGGCGCCCGGGAAGTATTGGTTAATTTTATTGGGTGAGAGGTACGCTCTATGCAGTATGTAGAACTGAATCAGTTTGAAGCGTGCGTTGCGGGGAACGTGTCTGGGGCCCAGCAGTATCGTTTTCCACTCCTTATCTGTCCAGTTCCTCCCCCTGTCAGTTGCCCATTTGTCACGTAGCGGTTGTAACGAGTGCTGCGTGTGTGACAATAGCGCTTGATGAAGCCAGTGCACCACATGTGTACCGTTTCCCATGACATGGAGGCTCTGTATCAATTGATGTGTTAGTAGTTCTGCCGTGATGTTGCCCCACCGCTGCGTGTACGCTAAAAGTAAGGAGGTGTGCTGTAAAAACTGTCCTGGTGGGAGACCTGTGTCTGCAGCTAGTGTCGCGAACGGTATCAGGACGCCGTCGGCGTACAGGTCTGCCATGGTGTCTACTCCAGTTCGCGACCAGTGTTCCAGCGCTGTTTCCGTGACTATGGAGGTAGATTTGGGGGTGCCTAAGAGTGGGAGAGTTGGGGCATATGGTTTAGTCAGTCTCGTGAGTCGCAGGCTTCTGACATAACATCGTACCGCTACACCTACATGTAGTTGAGCTGTTTTCCTCGGGTGCGTCAGGGGGTGGAATAGGGTATGGATTAGTGTGGAGGATAGTACATCCGTAGTCATGGCCGTGTCCTCCAGGCGGTTTCCCGTGAGCCAGGCAGTGACCCATTGTAGCTGGGCTGCCAGATAGTAAAGTTCGAGGTTCGGTACCGCGAGGCCACCATTGCCCGATATCTATGATCAATGCAGATGCTAAAATCTACTCCAAAAGTTCATCTACATGCCCGTCCCACTAATGCACGATTTGGTCTCAGTACAGCAGCATGTTTTTTTGCCTGGTAGGAACACTACACCTATACTAATACCGTAATTGCAGCATTTGATGTCGCCAAAAAAACGAAAGATCGGCGTGACAATGCTGGATGCGGAGAAGACTTTTGATCGGGTCACCTAGGAATCTCTCTGGATGACCAAGGGCGCATTTGGGATCGGTGATGAATTCATAGCACATGTGCAGACGTTATATAAGAACACAGTGGCTAAAATCTTGACGGGTGGCAAGTCCTCTGCATTATTTTCAATATATCGGGGCATGCGCCAGGGGTGTCCCCTCTCTCCCCTGTTATTCGCTCTCTATATAGAACCTTATTTTAGACAACTGATGCGTAACTGGGGCATAATATCTGTGCATGCAGATGATATCGCAGTTTATGTTACCAACCCGAGAATAGTTATCGATCTTACATTTAAGGAGGCAGAACAATCTGGTGCATTCCCTGGTTATTAGCTCAATTTGTCTTAGACACAAATAACTCTTAATTTTAAAACACCTACCCCATTAATAGGAGTTACACTTATCTTGGCATATGGCTTAGTAGTCAGGTGGAAAATATTGTGCTTAATTATGAGCCTCTCCTAAAAACTGTCATAGATAAATTACAGCAATGTCATTGACTCCCTCTACATATCTTGGGGCATTGTAATATTTTACCTAAGTTTCTTTACTAATTTAGTTCTATACCACTGCGGGTTCCTGATTTCTTGTTCAAATGTCTTTAGGGGGGCAGTCTGTAGTTTCATATGGGTGTATAGGAAGGTTAGACGCGCTATCAGGTATATGAAACTACCTTTTGTGCAGTAAGGATTCAAGCTACAGGATTTTAAGCTGTACTTTTGGGTCTCGTTTACTGGTCGGATTCAAAGCTTATTGATTGGGAATAAACCCGGGCTGATTGCATTTGGGTACCAACTAGCACTGGGTCTAGACATTAGGTATGCAATGCATGAGTTAGTTGACCCTAACTTACAAAGGGGTTAGATTTAAGGTGATAAGAGATGTGGTTCAGATCTCGCGTTAAATTTGTACTAAATTTTCTATACCAGTAGTTTTTCTCTTACTCCCTTGTGGGGCAATCAATCACTCTGACATTTTCGACCGTGTTGGGCAAGCTTGGGGGAATCTGGGCTTACAGAACCTGGGCCAGCTATATGACATGCAGGGGTTTCGGTCCTTTGCCTCACTTCAGGAAATATATGGGCTTCCACAGCATTATTTTTTCAAGTATCTCCAGGTGAGGGACTATCTTTTACACAAGTGTGAGCAGGCCGTTGCGGGCACCGGGCAATCCCCCAGTGCGCCGCAAGGGTGAGGGCTGGTTTTGGGCCCCTGGGGGCCATTTTTGTTACAGGGCCGTTTATGCAGCTTAGCTGCAAAATTGGCCTTGTAACAAAATCGGCCGAAAACCGGCCCTGACTAAGTGCTCGGCGGCACCCCAGCCCCCCGAGGGGGGCCGGTCGAGCACTTTGCCGGGGCCGGCTTTGGTTCCCAGTCTGGCCCCGAGTATGAGTATAATGAGGATCAAAAAACGTCTGAAATCCTTATTTTTTGTATCAACCTTTAAGGGAGTCAGGCCAGAGCTCTATAAGCATAATGTACCAGGACTTTGTGTCTTATGTCCAGGATGACGTGTGCAATTAGCGTTAAGGTGGAGTCGGCCTCTAGAGACTGTAGTGACTGTTACTGAAATACAGGAAGCCTTGAAAACACTAGATCGATCATCAATCTGTTAACCTTAAACTACAGCAATTTAGGACAGTTTGTATGCTATATCACACACCAGAGCGAATTTCTAAGTGGGCATCATCTAGGATTCCTGCACAGTCATACTGTCCCAAGTGTCATCTTCATGCAGCTGACATATTCCCTATGTTTGCAGAATGTCCTGGGATTAAACAATTCTGGGGTTTTCTATTTCTGCTGCTATCAGCACAACTGGGGCTTAAATTCTGCTTGAATAGTAAGGAAATACTAATCAGCTATAAGCCTGGGGGGAATCCCAGTCTCAATTCTCTAATCTTAATCGTAATAGCGCACGTTTATGTATTGCCCTAACAAAAATAGGGCGATCCAATAATCCCCTCAGGACTGGGTATAATCAATCGTTTATGTATTGCCAGTATATGGATCGATTCCACACCACCGAAAGCAACTGAATTCTGGGCCATGCTTTGTCAGATTTATGAATGTGAAGTTGCGGTCACCAAGGCTCAGGGACCCAGATCAATCAAAAAGGTGTAAAGGATTTGGTCTCAGTAGCACTAAATGTAGATGGGTGCTCTATAGCTCCTTGCTGTTATGTGAATGTAACTGATTAAAATGTGCTCTCAAATCTATTCCTTCTTTTCTCCATGAACGCCTTACCCTTCCCCCCTCAACTGTTCATTCTCCTACTTTTCTTCTAACTATCAGTATATATACGACGATGTTATACAATTATTTCGCAAAATTGATGAATCAATGTATTGCTCGCACTGACTTTTGGGGAAAACGCAATAAATATCACTTTTTTTTTTTTTTAAAAAGGAAGAGGTAATTAGTCTCCAAATTGGAGCCACCGAACCAATCACAATACAACTTTACCCAGACGTAGTTAACAATAACAGCATGACATTGCTTTCAACACAACGTGTATGTATTAAGGGCATTTTACCACCCTACAGCTGCTCATAAGGCATAGGAAATAATAGAGTGATCAGTTGTGCAGTGGACGTGGGAAAGAATCCAGGGAATAGTGGTGGCTAAGTGCAATCATCCCTGATGTGCCCAAAGAACAAATCAACACTTCTTAAATTAAAATTAAATCAGGATAATAATGAGAAAGGCAGTTTTGCCATTTTTGAATATCACTTGTGTGCAAACTTTCTGATACGATGCAGGTTCAAAAGACAGTCTGCAGAAGCTTAATTTGAAACAAACCACTCCACTGTGCAAGTCTCCTTCCCAACGTTTTTCAGCTGCTTTTTGTAAATTTCATTTACATTCATGTAAAGAGGATTGCTTAGACCACAGGGCAGAAATACCACAACGACTTCGTCAATAAAGGATTTACTTGCTGACTTATGGCATTAAGGGTGAGAAATGTAAACAATGAGTCTACATCGTTCCCATGTTGTCTCTCAATGCCCTCTTTTACTTATTTGGGGGTGCTATTTGACAAAAGAGGTTCCTGGGTCCCCCAACAGAACGCAAAAAAGAATGCCGTACTCAGGTCAACGACAGCCCTCTTCGGGATCGCTCAACGACTGGGTGCTAGACCTTTTGAAGCGATGCTTGGAATTTATAGATCCAAATGTTTGGCTATTGCCTCGTACGGCTCAATGATTGGGGGCTATAAACAGCAGGAAGAGATACAGAAGGTGGAAAATAGATTTTTAAGAACTATTTTGTCTGTTCCTCAATCTACTTTTTTTTGCCATCCATCAGGAACTTGGATTAGGCTATGTATCCGATCTAATGAGAATTGCCCTGTTGGTTTGTTGGCTCAAAATCTGTCTTAATCCAGACTTAACCCTGAATCATTGTATCCTGCAGGATTGTGTTTCCCTGGCTAAAGCCAGTAGTATCCCATGGACGGCTTATGTTAAACATATGTTTTTTAAAAATAGGACGCTCTGATCTTTTTGACCGCCCGGAAGGCATCAGAAAGGATGATGTGAAATGGACTAAAGCACAACTATTGAATATTTTTATGCTGGAACGTGAGGAGCAGGAGCTAAAGAAACTTCTTGTTAGGGCCCATTATCTGATAATATCCTCTCCATCAATCGAGCCCTACTTGAGAATAGTGACTAAGCATTTTCATCGGTGGCTCCTGACCAGATTCCGTTTTAACTTAATTCACTTCTCCCGGGTACTATCTCGGGCTGGTCTAAACCTGAGAAAATAGATCCATGTCAGTGTGATAATTTTTCTTCACAGGACACACTGCATTTTATGATGTTTTGGATTTTTATGCAGAAATACGAAGCAGGTTAGTAGTCCCTCTTTTGAGGGGCAAGAGTTTCCTACAGGTCAAGCCAGCTCTTTAATTACAAATGCTTAGCAACACCTGGGGCATTTTTAACATGGCTAGTTGTTGCAGCTGTACGACTTAAAAAAAATGAGACTTTCTCCGTTAAATCCTGTCTGAAATCATCTATCTTTCCATAGATTGAAATTGATATGTACTTGACTGTTTTTAACTTTAATGAAATATTTACTTACGCCCATTATGTTTTATATATTTGATATGATTGTCCTAATTTTTTTTATGTGTATTGTAGTTTTTGTGATTTTAACTAATCGAATAAACGTGGTTTGACTGACTGACTGACAATGCGCACCCTTTTTGAAGTCGATGTGACTTTTAAGACTGGCTTCAGTTGTACTACAACACACTTTTTCTTATCTTCCCACATGCAACATAGTTTCTTGGGAATACCACACTGAGTAGATTTTAGCAAACGTCACCATCCATCACATTTAGATAACGAGAATCATTAACAAGACGTTTACAGTTGATGCACCACCGGTCTGGGATTAAGGCTCTGGGCTCACCTCCCTTTATATACCGCTATATTACCTTCTTATAATATCTCAAAAAGCATTTACTTACATTACAAAAGAAACCCATTGCGTTACTGTGCTGTATATAAACACTGATCTAAACAGTATCTGTGGAAACTCTGTTCTCCCTTGAAGGGAGGTCCACAACATAAAAAACTGATGTTACATGATGGCAGAGGAGATCTGAATCTGATTCCTTAAATCGAGTGTAATCGCTGCCAAACGGGAGCGGAGTCCGAGGGAGCGCATGTAATGACAGCGGTCCCAGGTGAGCGTTGTTGACAGAGAACTGTTCTCCGTGTTTGGAGCCCATGGTGTGGAGTGGCATAGACCACAAAATGGGACACTTGTTTGCGTCTGCTTGGGTGGCGGCTGCTCCTCGTGATCAGCGGTGCGGATTCCTTCTGCGGGGCAAGAAAAGTGGAGGTGAGTAGTGGGGGAGCAGTGAGTGCTCTGTACGAGTGAGCGGCGGTACAAATGCGTGTCTGACAGCGCCCGCCTGAATCCTTGTGACCACGGCCGGCAAAGAACACAGTCTGCCAGCACGAGAGGTCCCCCCTGCAAGAAAGAGGTTGGCCTGTGGGGCAAATTTGGTTTGAATTGCTTCACTGGGGCCTGGGGGGGCTAAGATGACAGCGGAGATTTTCGGATGAGCCCGGACTGGTTCCAAAATGGCGCCCAGACGCGACATGCCTGACCCGGACATGGCGCCCGCCATATAGCAGAGGAACAGCAAGCAGGGGTGAAGTCAGTGCTCCTATTGGAAAGCCCACCTACAGGAGTGCCCATGATTGTTCAGGGTCACTGACTAACGGCTAGTGAGTGAGACCTTGTGCGCTACTCAGGAAGGCAGGACGCTTGTGTGGCTTCTCTATACTTGGAAGAAAACTATGAGGGGGCTGCACCTATGTCACCGAAAAAAGGCATTACTAAGGGGTCCAGCTATTTCACTACTGCAGAGAAGAAATCACCGCAAGAGCGAGCAGACGACGTCGCGACCATGGCTCTCGCCAAGGAAGATGTAATTACCTCTCTCAGGGACTTCAAGGCGGAGCTCTGCTCAGAGATCAAGGTAGATATTAAAGCCTCCATGGATCAACTGAAAGCTGATCTCTCGGAGCGAATGGCGATGCTCCAGCAGGATCTGGAATCTGTGGGCACACGTGTACTGGAGGTCGAGGCGCAAGCTCAGGATCTAGATAAGAGAGTGTCGGCCTCCTAGGATGGAATGCAAGAGCTGCACACCCAATTACAATCAGCATTGTGAAAGACCAAAGAACTTGAAAACAGAGCACAAAGAGACAACATCAGGATTAAAGATCTGGAGGAGGGGGCGGAGGGTCCAAACCTGGAGGCATTTCTTGAAGGTCTCTTCGCGGAAATCCTGGTGGCAAACCAGAGGAAGATAAAGATTGAATGGGACCCCAGCCCAGCGTAGAGCAGCGACGCACGCGCGATGTTCTGGTAAAGCTCCTCTCCTTTAAAGTGAAGGAGGCCATCTTGCAGGCGGCTAGGAAGAAGGATACGATTGCATTCCAAGGCTATTGCAGCTCCCTCTACCAGGATCTGGCACCCTCAAATCTTCTTCGACTGCAGCAATTTCGATCCCTCACCACGAAATTAAGAGCGGACAAAATTAAATACAGATGGACGTATCCTTTTAGTTAAACGGTAAAAATAAGCATGTTACGGAGCTAGAGGAAGTTCCGAGACTTGAGGGGCTCCCACCGGGGTCAGAGGACCTTATGGAAGGCCCCTCCAAGGGGAAAAAGAGCAACAAGTCTTCGCAGTGGCACGTGAGTTTGAATGGTTCGCCACTCCAAGCACTATAAGTATCCCATCTGGGTTTCCTGTAACGTTGAACTGAGGGGGGAATTCGACGGAGTATAAAAGCCACAGTACGGAGCACTAGCTCTGTGTGTTTTGAAGGGTCAGCTGGTGAGTTTAATGTTTCTTTAAACACCTAGTCTCGTACTCTGCAAGCCTACAAGATGCTTTGGGCGATCGAGGTTTGATTTTGAATATCAGCCTGGGCCCTGGATCAGGACCAAACGCCCTACAGCACAAACCCTATTGCCCAAAACTCTATGGCCCAGAAGCACTGGCTTCCCGGCAGAGGTTCTGGTTAATTAGTTATGTTAATTGTTGGGGTGGGGTTCGGAGGACAAAGTTTGGTCTCTTAGGGTCCATGGGTACGCAGCTTCATTGGCTTGAATATCGCTTTGAAGATTTGAAGGAACCATGTCTTTTCCCTTAGTAGTTGAATCTAGAGGGATGTTGAGTTTGTGGTTTCAGGTCCAGCCTGTGCAGGCAGGGTTCAATTTGGAACTATGCCAATAGCAATAGCTTCCTGGAACATAAAATGGCTTAAATTCAACCCTCAAACATCAAAATGTCTGGAAATATTTATCTGATCACTGCTTTGAAGTGGTTGCCCTACAGGAAACGCACTTAAAGCGGGAGGAGGAGTTACGATAGCACCACAAAAGTTATGCTCTAATTTACAGATCTTCAGCGGCCACGAAGCACAGGGGGGTAGCTTTACTCTTTCACAGCTTCGCTAAATTTCAACTTGAAGCCATAAAGTCCGAAAAGGGTGGGAGGATTATCATGGTAAAGTGTTTTCTGAAAGGAAGTCTGTGTACGTGCATATCAGCAGATGCACCTAATACAGGGCAGCCAGTCTTCCTTGCTTAGTGTGCTGGGTGGATTAGCGGAGGGCTCGATAATACTGATGGGGGATTTCAACCTCACGTGGCATGCAGACAAGGACAGAACCCATCCACACAGAGCACCCACAGGCAGTTTTTCTAAATCTGTTAAACACTCCATACAAGCTTTGGGTTTATTAGATGCATGGCGGAACGTTCACCCGGACACCAAAGACTCTTTCTTCTCTCATGTACACCAAACGTACTCGAGATTGGATTATATTTTTATTAAGTCCAGGATTACTGGGGTCCCTTCAAGATGCAAAAATCTTACCGATCTCTATATCAGACCATAGCCTAGTCCCGATTAGCTTAAAATGGGGACAGGGTGCCTCCAGGACACCAGGATGGTACTTCCCAGTCTCCCTGACAGGAGACAAACTAATGAGGGAGGACCTGCGAGGGGTTATCACAGAAATCTTCATTCTGAATCAAACCACAGGATACTTCTCCCCTGAATAATTGGGACGCGTTTAAGGCGGTCATAAGAGGGAAGTGTTTGAAACTTAATTTGGCGCTAAACAAACAGAGGGCTAGAGAAAGAGAAGCTCTGGAGGTGGAACTGGAGGCAACTGAGAAAGATCACAAACAGAACCCATCCCACCCCTTACAGTGCAAACTACATGACTTAAGGGGGAAGCTAACCGCTATATACTTCAATAGAGCAGAGTATACCCTCTTGCGGTTGCGCCAGGTCTCCTATACACAGGGTATCATGATAGGCTCTCATCTTGCTCGACAGTTAAGGGAAAAGAGGGAAAAAGAATACATTGGGGGAATATTGGATTCCAGGGGAACACTAATAAATACCAATGCAGACAAGGTTACAGTCTTCGGGGAGTTTTACAAGGAGCTGTACACTAGGGAATATCTTGATGAGGCGGCACAGCGCCGCTACTTACAATTGCTTAAGCTCCCAAAGGTCCCCCAGGCTTACAATTTTTTATAGGAGACAGTGGTCCCTGGGACACTAATCAATCAATCAATCATGCCATTTGTATAGCGCACTACTCACCCGGGAGGGTCTCAAGGCGCTTGGGGGGAGGGGTATGCTACTGCTCGAACAGCCAGGTCTTGAGTTGTTTCCTGAAGGCGAGATGGTCCTGGGTCAGCCGAAGGTGGATGGGGAGGGAGTTCCAAGTCTTGGCAGCCAGGTAAGAGAAGGATCTTCCTCCGGCGGTGGCTCTTCGGATGCGTGGTACGGCTGCGAGGTCGAGGCTGGTGGACCGTAGCTGGCGGGTGGGCGTGTAGAAGGTCAGGCGGTCGTTGAGGTACTTGGGGCCCAGGTCGTGGAGAGACTTGTGTGCGTGGGTGAGGAGCCGGAACGTGATCCCCTTGTCGACGGGGAGCCAGTGCAGGTTACTCAGGTGGCTGGAGATGTGGCTGCGTCGGGGGACATCCAGGATGAGTCGGGTGGAGGCGTTCTGGATGCGCTGGAGTCTTTTCTGTAGCTTGGCTGTGGTTCCGGCGTAGAGGGCGTTTCCGTAGTCCAGTCGGCTGGTGACGAGTGCCTGGGTGACAGTCTTCCTGGTCTCGGTCGGGATCCAGCGGAAGATCTTGCGAAGCATACGCAGGGTGTTGAAGCACGATGAGGAGACGGCGTTGACTTGTCTGGTCATCGAGAGGGAGGGGTCCAGGATGAAGCCCAGGTTGCGTGCGTGGTCGGTTGGCTTGGGTGCGGTGCCCAGGGCTGGGGGCCACCAGGAGTCATCCCAGGCGGAGGGCGAAGAGCCCAGGATGAGGACTTCCGTCTTGTCCGAGTTCAGTTTCAGGCGGCTGTCCTTCATCCACTCGGCGATGTCTTTCATCCCTTCGTGTAGGCAGGTTCTGGCGGTGTCGGGGTCTCTGGTGAGGGAGAGGATCAGCTGGGTGTCGTCGGCGTAAGAGATGATGTTGAGGTTGTGCTGGCGTGCGATGGCTGCGAGAGGTTTCATGTAGATGTTGAAGAGGGTGGGGCTGAGTGAAGATCCTTGCGGGACGCCGCAGATGACTTCGGTGGCCTCGGAGCGAAACGGGGGAGGCGGACTGTTTGTGTTCTTCCAGCGAGGAACGAGATGATCCACTCCAGGGCCTACTCTTGGATACCGATGTTGCTGAGGCGCTGGACTAGGGTGCGGTGGCAGACCGTGTCGAACGCAGCGGAGAGGTCCAGGAGGACGAGGGCCACTGTTTCCCCCTTGTCGAGCAGGGTCCGGATGTCGTCGGTGGCTGCGGTAGGCGGTCTCGGTGCTGTGGTTGGCTCTGAAGCCGGACTGCGAGGGGTCGAGGGATCCGTTTGTCTCGAGGAAGGCGGTCAGCTGTCTGGTGACGATCTTCTCGATGACGTTAGCAGAAAAAGGGAGGAGCGAAATGGGGCGGAAGTTTTTGAGATCGGTGGGGTCCGCTGTAGGTTTCTTCAGGAGGGCGCTGATCTCGGCGTGCTTCCAGCTCTCCGGGAAGGTGGCGGTGTTAAAGGAGGCGTTGATGATGTTCCGGAGTTGGGGTGCGATGGTGGAGTCGGCCTTGTTGAAGACGTGGTGTGGGCAGGGGTCGGTCGGTGATCCGGAGTGGATGGTGTTCATCGTGCGGGCTGTGTCTTCGGTGGTCACCGTGGTCCAGGTGCGAAGGGTGGCGGTGGGGGGCGTTGGTTTCGACAGTTGGGTGCGTGGGTGGGGCGCCGAAGCTGTTGTGGATGTCGGCGAACTTGCGGTGGAAGAACGAGGCGAGGGAGTCGCAGAGGTCTTGTGACGGAGTGATGTCGTTGGTGCCGGTGTTGGGGTTGGAGAACTCCTTGACGATAGTGACTAAGGAATGTGTATATAATGAATATAGCCCCAGTCAGTACTATATTTGTGCCAGTATCCAGCCGGATAAGAGCAATTTTAATATGCAAAATAGTTGAGAAATAGAACAAAATTGTGAGTCAAATAACAGTGGGATACAAGTCTGTATCCATAGACCTACATATAAAACACAAAGTAAAACGACTCAGGCAGTGTGTGATTGTTTCTATAGAGCAATACATAAACTGTGAAACAACAAATAGAGAGGTCACCTTTTCACAATATCGACAGCGTTTCGATACAGATAGTAAGATATTGGATCATCATCAGGACTATCAGATAAAGTGCCTGAAAACAGTTGCCTGTAATGTACTGTACATTAAATATGAACAAAATAGGGAGAAAAAGGGGGGGGGAGGGAGAGAAGGAAAAAAACTATGTAAAAGGTGGCGAGTCAGGGATTGAATATGCAGATAATACACAGAACATTCTGAAATGCATGTTACACGGGTAGCAATAACTAGTAGGGATTATGCGTGAGAAAATGGCATTGTGTCTACAATCCAGACAGTCGGGGTGTCTGTGGGAGTGGTCATCACGTCCATGCATTAGGCAAGCTCGCGCATTGAGTAATCAAACTGTGACGCTAGGAAGCAAAGTGCCAAAATAGTGGTGTGCACAATGAAAGACTCTGTGGTAACGGCTGTTGTCTGCGTGCTCTTGAGCTGAATGATTTCTACACGCTCATGTGCCGCCAAAAGCATAAATCTCAATACCTGCAGTGTGGCCCTGTACTTGAGGGCAGTAGATAATGTATCAGGATTGCAGGCGAGGCGCATTGACCTGAAGAAGAAAGGAGGCGGTGTTGGCCCGTAGCGGGGCATGACAGCGGTAATCAGGTAAAAGTATGAAGTTGGCTTACCATGGAAGGCCGGAGTTTGATGTCGGCGTAATTACCATGACTCAGGGACGGAGTCTTAAGGATAGAAGACCAGAATGGCCATGCTTAGAACTTATGGCATAGTGAAACGGATATGGCAGCCTGGAGGGGAGGGAGAAGTAATTAGAAGTGGGCAGGAGCGCGGTGTTGCCTATGTCGGAGCAAGACACGGGGATTCTTACCACCGTACGAGAGCAATGCTCGTGATGCTGTCAATGAGGGGGGAGTCCAGGTTGGCAATCGATGGGCCTGGAGGGATAAATCTGGATTAGGTGTCTGTTTCTCTCGTGTTCAAAATACGGGTGGAGTGGGACGCAGAGCGAGTGCTTACCTCTAATGCAGCTTCTACGCGGCGTATGGTTGCAATCCGAGGGGACCAATCTGTGTATAAGGCGGGGATTTAAGGAGAGCGGCTAAGTGGTCATGTGACTACCGGAAGAGGTCACAGAGCAGTTGTGGGGGGATGAGCGAGATGCATGGGCGCAATCATGTGACCAGTGGAACGGGCGGCCATCTTGGAGTGGAAATTTAGGGAATACAGGCAGTAGGTGACAGCATGGAACAATGGTATTACGGAAATTACTACAAAGGGTAAAAATTAATGACACTGTTCAGAGACTTATGTGATAAAGTCAAGAGAATAAAAGCAGCAGGATATACTTGGAAACGTGATAGTTGCACATATTAAGTGACTTTTGTGAATACACAATCAGTGGAATTGCCGGTGTTATACAGAAGGTGAAAGCATGTCTAGATCAAAAATTACAGATTAAATATGTATATGGTAGAATCAGGTGTGCCTAGTGTACATTGTTTCTGACAAATATGAAGTTTGTCATTGATACGAGTACCGTTTCAAAATATATAGTGACTAGCTGTCAGCATTGTTAAGCAGGTGGGGTAGAAATACAGTTTCTACATAGTTAATGCCAATATGTGAACTGATGTTATAAAAATCAAGGTGGTTGTTACACAGTTTATCGACACAGGGATCGAATTACAGCAGTGTCGTCCAGTCTTCAAGTCGGTTCAGACCTGTGTGGATACTGCCCGCCCTCAAAATCCATTTCAATTCCTCTTTGTTGAGCAGTTGGCAGCGGTCAGCTCCTCTCGGGGGCATATTGACCACACTCACTATTGTCCAGCAGGAAATTATTCTTCAGTGTGGCCACAAGTTTCAAAATGCTCTCCCAACGGGGCATTTGGTATTTTGCAGCGAAGTCTGCTCCTGTGCTGGCAGATCCTGATCCGTATTTTTTGTGCTGTTTGTCCTATGTAGATCTATAGACTTATAGAATTATAGACAACGCCATTTTCTCACGCATATTCCCTACTAGTTATTGCTACCCATGTAACATGCCATACAGAATGTTCTGTGTATTATCTGCATATTCAATCCCTGATTCACCACCTTTTACGTTGTTTTTTCCTTCTCCCCCCCTTTTCTCCCTATTTTGTTCATATTTAATGTACAGTAAATTACAGGCAACTGTTCAGGCACTTTATCTGATAGTCCTGATGATAATCCAATATCTTATAGATAAGAATCGAAACGCCTTCGATATTGTGTAAACCTGACCTCTCTATTTGTTGTTTCACAATTTATGTATTGCTCTATAGAAATAAACACAAACTGCCTGAGCCATTTTACTTTGTTTGTCTATTTATATGTGGGTCTATGGATAGAGGCTTGTATCCCACTGTTATTTGACTCGCAATTTTGTTCTATTTCTCAACTATTTTGCATATTAAAATTGCCTTTATCCGGCTGTATACTGGCACAAATATAGTACTGACTGGAGCTATATTCATTATATACACATTCCTTTTGTGTCCCAGGGACCACTGTCTCCTGTAAAAAGTTAGTTCCCAAGGTCCCTGACCAATCCTATTTGGGTTCCCTTGTTTTTGTTTACACCCCAAAGCATTCTTAATGCCTCCATCTCGGAGGAGGAGGTTGTAAGGCGATTGTGGCACTTAAATCTAACAAATTTCCTAGTCCGGACGGTTTAACAGCCAACTTTTACAAAACATTCGCCCGGGATATCATCACACAACTTACAAAAGTCTTTAATGCAATGGCGGAAGGCACAACAACTTCGCTATCCATGGCAGAGGCTGTTATTTCGGTCATTTATAAACCTGGGAAAAACCCGCAAAATTTTGCCTCATACAGACTCAGAGCTCCTGATTCGGAATGCCAAATTATATTCTTTGATGTTGGCGGCAAGGCTGGAAGATCTGCTGCCCGGCCTAGTCCACTCTGATCAATCTGGCTTTATAAAGGGCAGACAGACCCACAACAACATCCGTAGGACCCTGCATCTGATTGAGAAAGCATCCAAATTCAAGATACCGGCGGTGATGGTGGTGGTTCTGGATGCGGAGAAGGCTTTTGACAGGGTGAACTGAGTGTTTCTCTTTCTCAAACTAGAACACTTTGGGTTCGGCAAGCCATTTATTGATATGGTCAGGGCTAACTACGTGCTTCCCCGCTCCAGAGTTCAGGTCAATGGGATTTCATCGGCTCTCTTCTCCCTAGAAAGGGGGACAAGACAGGGCTGCCTGCTGTCACCTTTACTTTTTGCCTTGAGCATTGAACCCTTGGTGCTTCGAGTAAGAGCGGTGGCAGATATCCAGGGTATTCCCTTTGGGGCGAGGAACACAAGATATCTCTCTTCGCAGACAATGTGCTGTTATCCCTCACTTCCCCTGCACAATCAATACAAACACTATAAAGGGAATTGGTGGAACTTAAAGCGGTATCCGGCTTTAAAATAAACTTGTCGAAGTCATTTATTATGAATCTCACACTCCCGCTGGGCGAAACTACCAGGCTTAGGGAGCTCACCTCGCTCCAATGGACTAAGCATTCATTGAACTATCTGGGCGTCCATCTCACCAAGATTAGAAGACCTATTTAAATCCAACTACCCCCCACTTCTGCTGCAAATCAAACATGACCTCAAACGTTGGAAGCTGCTCATTATATCCTGTTGGGTCGTACCCATGCTATCAAAATAACTGTCCTGCCCAAACTGTTATATCTGTTCCAGGCTTTACCGATAGACCTAGATAGGGGATTTCTGCTCAGATTACGCACTTCCATTACTCATCTTATCTGGCAAAACGGCAGAGCTCAGCTCCCCTTCCACACACTACGACGCCCAAGATGCGAGGGAGGAGTGGCGCTTCCCGATTTTGAGCTATATTTTTAGCGGCCCAATTACGAATTCTGACAGAATGGTCCAAAAGAGAATCTGAAAAGCATTGGCTCCACATGAACAGAGCAACAGTGGGTAGAATAATATGGGACTTAATATGGAAACCTAAGTGCGATAGACCGCCAAATGCGTTCCTGAGCACCCCCACACAAGGTCTAGGATGAGGTATCTAGAACCCGAGATTGGTCCTCATTCCCCTCACCATACAAACCGCTCCATTTTAACCCGGCATTCCCCACGGCGGTCCATGAGGGTCCCTTTGATGCCTGGAAGGAAGGAGGGAGGGTGCCTGATGCTCTCCAACCTTTTTCATAATTATATTTTAACGTTTGACAGTTGTCAGAGAGATATTAATGTTCCACCAAGTGTACACTTTCATTACCTACAGCTAAAACATTGGGCATTACAACCCCAGGTTGGGGAGGCTCCTACGCGGGAGAAGACACCGATAGAGGAATTTGTGCAGAGGGTAGGCTCAAGGAGTGGTGTGATATCCATTCTATACAATCTTCTTCTCAATACCACACATGCACCGAGACCCCGGTACATGCAGGCATGGGATCAATGGGCAGGGAGAGAGATATCAGCAGCAGAGTGGAAGCGCCTGTGGAGGGACGTGGCCAAGGATTACCATATGTTAGACCTAAGGGAAGCACACTAGAAGATTCTCTTTGATTGGGACCTATATCCGACCAAACTCAAAAAAATCTTCCTAGAGACTTCGGACTTATGTTGGAGGGGCTGCGGTCTCTTAGGAGATTTCTCTTATATTTGGTGGGATTAGCCGACGATACGTCCTTTTTATCAGAAGATCCTATTACATATGAAGGACATGCTGGGATACCCGGTCACGTTCTACCATTTAATCACCAGAAAGAGCATTTTTGATCGGCCTTGATAGGATGAAGGTCTGATGTGGGCCCTACTCGACAAGATCTGAAAATATTCTAAAAATGACCAATTTTCACCATATACTATCAGTAAATGAAAGCCCACAAATGTCATGAACCCTCTGCATACAGGCCTAAGCCAAAGGCCAAAGGCCGCCATCTTATGTTATCAGGCATTCATATTAAACTCCACTAGGTCCGAATTTCAAACATGCACTGTGTTGCGCTGAAAACAACGAGGTAAGTTGGGCATTCACAGTGTACAGTAATTTTCCACGGTTTCAAGACCAACAACCAAACACACGTACACAGGCCCAGCTGGTACAAACTGGTACATCGTGGACTGTTGCTAAAATATTTTGAAAGATAACTAGCAAGAAATAAAGCCACAACATCTTGCAATAGTAGCTAGCACCTGTCTTAAGTTCCGCTCTCACATATATTTTTAGAGATATGTACGTGACAAGATGTTCTTTGTTTATGTCTTGCGGTCGAGCAAGGCCAACCAACCGTTGAGCCACCTGACCATTTCCGTGTCCTAGGACATGTGGTCAAGCCACCTGCACCAGAAAGTGCGTCAGAAAGTGCATCAGAAAGGGCGTCAGCACAGTGTCAGTTCTGAAAATGTTCAGGTATATTAGATCTAACACTGTAATTAGAAGCTAGAACTCTGCTGCTGTGACCATCACATGCGTGGGTTCTCCGGCCGGCCGTTTATCAGATTTGGGACTTCAAACGCCTTTTAACTCAGGTGGTACCTCCCAATCTGATAACCTTTTGCCTTTTTTAGCTTTTGAATATACTCTGTATTTTCCATCCACACCCAATTCCTTGCATTTAAGGTTTCTTTAAATGATTTGATTTTATATGGTTAGTCTCCCTAGTTAGGTGCCTCCAGGGACTAGATTTTTTTATAGAATGTGTTCTATTTTCCCTAACTAATTCCAATTGTGCCTTTTTTTGAAGATCCTAGTCCCTTGCATTTTGGGTCTCTTAAAATGTTAAACATGCATAGATAATTCTCTTCAGAAAAGCTTGTTACTGGGCGCTATATTTTCATAGAATGTATCCTGTGTCTTTTTGAATCTCTAAGCTGATTTAAACATGTCTTTTATTAGGTTCTTATTCCAGATTGTCTTATGAAATTTTGAGCATTTGTCATCAAGCATTTATTCCGGACGGAGTGAAGTCCGATCTTCTTAATGGTTTTTGCTTAGCTACATGAAATGAAATGCATTTTATTGATATACTTGTGATTTAACGAATAAAAGTGCCACTCCAGTATAATTCTTCGTCATCTCATATCTTTCTTCCTTGTTCCTCAGTGAAGTGTTGCGCCGGTGGCCTGTGACCACTATTGAGGTGACCACATCCCAAAAGGGGCTGTACCTCCCCTTTATCACCTATTCTGATCACCTTGGAGGGGGCCCTACTTGGCCTGAGGGACCTAGAGCTAGAGCACCAAACCAGGGCAGATAGAGCTATCATAGGGGCATGCTTAGGAGCACCCAAGATAACTACTGCAGCGGCCTGGGAAAAAAAAGGCAGCACCGGCCCTTTCACAGTGGCATTCTCGCCTCTGGAAGATTCTGACCATGGAAAAGATGGCTAATATCTTTAGGGATGAATATAAAAATGTCGAAAATAAATGGGGCCCACTGGTCGCCTATCTGAGAAGAGGCCTTCCCTTGGCGGTCTGCCCACCTTCACTACCTGACATGCACCTGTTTCAGTTTTAGCTTTGAATTGAGGGAACATCTGGCTGGACCAGCCAATCACTGGTAAAACGCAAAAAGTCGATGGACACATATCTGACCCAGAGACCACTGTTCGCAGGTTCTCTTATTCATCCTTCATTTATTTTTTGCAGAGGGGTGGGATAGTGTGGGGGACAATGGTTTGGGACTGTTTGATACATCTATTATGTAACATAGGTAAAGAGTTGAGCCTATCGCCGCAATGTGAGAAAAAGAATTATCATTAGATTGTCGATTTAACAGGGAATTAGTGCTATGTTCTTGTTAATGTGGTCGCAGCTATCATGTATTTGGTTAAAATGCACAATAAAAAGACTCAGAAGAAAAAAAAACCCTGATGTTACCTAAAACAATTTTCTACCGGTGGCATCTGTCATAAAAAAATTAAACCACTGAATACCTTTCTAAAAGCCACATAAACTGTTTTGTTAGGTTCATTACACATAATTTGGGCGATTTTCCTGCAAGCCAATGAATGAATGAACTCAAAGCCCAGCCCCATTCTAAATTCAAAAGTACCTGGGGTAACAACATAAACCAGCTTCTCGAAGGAGAAGGGAAGATCACATATGAATAAATCTATGGTAGACTCAATGCTGGAGGACAAGGTATACAAATAAATAAGACTTCTCTAAAAGTGATCTTTCAAAGATTCACACACTTTTGAACAGCTGTTAGAATAGGCTACCTGGAGTGGCAGTTTCTCACTCAGCAATATGGAGATGAGGGTGCTTAGACTAACATACTATGTTATTGGACCAAACTTACGTGATTGACCAAGTTTAGGGATGTTGTGAACAATATGCTCCTGCCTGGAATTCTCTGTGATATTAGAAGACTTTTTTGCTCTACCCTTATCTGAGAATGAATCCATTTTAAGGAGAAATAAACCCCAGAATAGTGAAGCGGGAAGCATCAATGTCCACAAAAACAGTACACCCCTCAGCAAACAGACATGGCTAAAAGTCCTAATAAAAATGGACCAGCAACGATGTAACAACATCCTGAAGCTGAGAGGTTGATTTTGTGTGCAAAGTCTATTTGAACCATGCTGTATGTTTCTTTAGAAAACATTTAAAGAGAATAGAGCTCCAGTACCCAACCACACAATTGCTGGATAGAAGTGGCAAACATGCAGCTAGAAAAAGAGCCAGTAAATTCAGGCTTAGAGTTTGAATAGGTCAAGAATGATCACAGAAAATAATTAAAATTGAAGACCGCAAATGAATCAATAAAAGACACAAAAGTAGACAAATATTTAAAAAAAACGTTATACTGCTGCATATAAACGTACATTAAAGAAACATTGGCTACTCTTACGTTATGGTCACCGAGTGGGGAACAGCACAATTTCCCTGGGATATGTCTTTAGTGTCTCCAGTACATTCTCTAAAAAATCCTAATTGCACAAGTTGCTACTTGTGTAACGATATACCTGTAAGAGACATTAGTTGGTAATAGATTCCTTACCTTAGAATATCCTCTGGCGTCAGACTGGATCCGGACATTTTTTGCGTAGCAGTACCCTCGCGCGTCGGTAGGCGTCGTCTGCGGCTCCGCATCCGTCGTCGGCGTCGTGAGTGCCGTCGGAGTACTTAGACGCCGCCTCCGCGTGCTGATGTCAGTTCTTAGGCACAGCTTTTCTGCGCCAGAAACGCAGAGCCATGTTAAAAAAGCAACACTGGTGCCATTGAAACTAGGACCCTGAAAGGGGATGACCTTAACCCTAGATATCGGTTCGCAGAACGGGGAGGATGGGTGGGTCGGTAAGGAATCCATCACTAACTAATGTCTCTCACAGATATATCGTTACACAAGTAGTAACTTCTGCATCTGAAAAAGACACGTTAGTGATAGATTCCTTACCTTAGAATAGATACCCCAGCAATACCAACCCCGGTGGTGGGTCTGCGAACCAACAATCACACCAGAAAGTCCTGGAGGACGGAAAGGCCAAAGAAGCCATCCCTCCGGACTTGACTGTCCAGGCAATAGTGTCTTGCAAACGTGTGCAGCGAGGCCCATGTAGCTGCCTGGCAAATGTCCTGCAAGGGCACTCCCCGGCCCAGGGCAGTGGTAGTCGCCGTGGCCCGAGTGGAATGAGCCCTCAATCCAACAGGGGGCTCATTTTTAGCCAAGGAGTAACATGCCTGGATACACAAGATGATCCACCGAGAGATGGTCCGCTTGTGCACCGCCTTTCCCTTCTAGCGCCCACGTAACCAACAAAGAGTTGGTCATACACCCGGAACTGGCGTGTGCGATCCAGATAGTAAGAGAGCGCACGTTTTGGGTCCAGACGGTGGAGCCTCTCTTCCTCTTTCGAGGGATGCGGAGGCGGAAAGAAGGTGGGCAAGGTAATGGACTGCCCGATGTGGACGGTAGTGACAACCTTGGGCAGGAAAGAGGGTCTTGTCCGCAACACAACCTTGTCCGGATGGACAGAGAGGAAAGGAGGTGTGGAAGAAAGAGCCTGGAGCTCACTCACTCTCCTGGCAGAGGTGATGGCAAACAGGAAAGCAGTCTTCAAAGTAAGAAGACGGAGAGGACAGTTATGGAGTGGCTCAAAGGGAGCACACATTAGATAAGTAAGTACAAGGTTCAAGTCCCACTGGGGCATCACGAAAGGCACAGGAGGAAACGTGTGTGATGCCCTTCAGAAAACGAGTTACAATAGGGGACTTGAACAAAGAAGGTTGATCAGGCAGCCTTAGAAAGGCTGCAAGGGCAGAAAGGTAGCCCTTGATAGTGCCCAGAGCAGAGCCCTACTGGGCAAGAGAAAGAAGGAAGAGAAGAACCTCAGAAAGAGGGGCAGAAAGTGGATCCACAGCCTTTGCTGTGCACCATGTCACAAATCTGTTCCACCTGCAGGCGTATACCGACTTTGTGGAGGGACGCCTGGCTGCCAGAATGACATTACAGACTTCAGGAGGCAAGTCAAATGGCCTCAACTGTCGCCGCTCAATCTCCAAGCATGGAGGTGGAGACTGGACAGGTTCGGGTGGAGGACCGTCCCCTGCTGCTGCGACAGAAGGTCCTCCTGAAGAGGCAGACGAACCAGGGGATCGAATGACATACTGAGTAGCTCGGGATACCAGTACCTTCGTGCCCAGTCCGGAGCCACAAGGATGACTTTGGCCCGGTCGCGCTTGATCTTCTTCAGCACTCTGGGCAGAAGTGGTATAGGCGTACAACAGACCACAACTCCACTCGCGACAAAAAGCGACTCCGAGCCAGTGCCGCCTTGGAAATTCCAATGCGCAGACCTGATGACATTGCGCGTTCTATTCGGTGGCGAATAGATCTAACCAAGGCTCTCCCCACTGCTGAAAGAGGCCTTACGCCACGTCCAAGTTCAGACGCCATTCGTGATCCATCATGCACCGACGGCTGAGCTAGTCCGCCCTGGCGTTCAGAGAACCTGCCAGGTTGTTGAACCACCAGAGTCACGCCCTGATGTTCCAGACACTGCCAGAGGCGCAGAGCCTCCTGGCAAAGGGTCCACGACCCCACCCCGCCCTGTTTGCTGCAGTACCACATGGCGGTGGTGTTGTCCGTGAACACTAGCACTACACTCCCCCGGACAGAGGGGAGGAATGCCTTCAGTGCTAGACGAATCGCCCTCAGCTCCAAAAGGTTGATATGGAGCCGGGACTCCGCCGGAGACCAGAGGCCTCTGATCTCCGTCTCTCCCATGTGGCCTACCCAGCCCTGGAGGGACGAGTCTGTCACAACTACGTGCTCCGGTTGGGGAAGGGAGAGGGATCTGCCGCTGACCCAATCGCGGTCCGCGAGCCACCACTGCAGCTGTCTCGCAGTGCCCTCCGAGATCAGGACATGGTCGGACAGGTTGCCCTGATGCTGGGCCCACTGAAACTTCAGGTCCCACTGCAGAGCCCGCATCCGCCACCGGGCGTGATGCACCAGAAGGATGCAGGAGGCCATCAGCCCCAGAAGCCGCAGCGTCAACCTGACCGAAACCCGGGATAAAGGCTGAAAGAGTGGAATCAGAGCCTGAATATCTCGGACCCGCTGTTCGGGAGGATAAACCCAAAACTGCGCCGAGTCGAGAACCGCTCCGATGAAGAGGAGCTTCTGAGAGGGGCACAGGTGTGGCTTCGGCACATTCATGGAAAACCCCAGCTGGTGCAGGAGGTCTGCCGTCGTCTGGAGGTGGCTGACGACTGTCTGGGGCGAGCCCGCCTTCAACAACCAGTCGTCGAGGTAGGGGAAGACTGAAACCCCTAACCTGCGCAGATGAGCTGCGACCACCACCATCACTTTCGTGAACACCCGTGGGGCGCTTGCAAGGCTGAAGGGGAGCACGGTAAACTGAAAGTGCTCGTGGCAAACCGTGAACCGCAGGTAGCGCCGGTGAGCAGGCAGGACGGGGATGTGGAATTAAGCGTCCTGCAAGTCCAACGCTACCATCCAGTCTCCTGGGTCCAGGGCAGCCAAGACCTGAGCCAGTGTCAGCATTTTGAACTTCTCCTTCCGGAGGAAGCCGTTGACGTTCCGTAGGTCCAAGATAGGGCGTAGGCCCCCTTTGCCCTTCTTGTGTACCAGAAAGTAGCGGGAGTAGCAACCACACCCTACTTCTGGCCCAGGAACGCGCTTGAAGGCCCCCCTGGCCAATAGGGCCGTAACTTCCTCCTGCAGAAGTCGCAAATGATCCCCCGATACACGGTGGTATTGCGGTGGCATGGCTGGAGGGGTCGCCTCGAAGGGGAGGGAGTAGCCCCTTCGGACGATTTGCAGCACCCACCTGTCCGACGTTACAGTGCGCAGTGGAGGAGGTGATGGGGAAGCCTGCCCCCACTGGCGTCACATGGGCCTGATGCACGGACTAGGAGGGTTTTGAGGCGGATGCTTCGCGGGAGTGTGTGGACTTGCCTCGCCGTTGTCCCCGACCGCCTCCACGGCCGTTTCCACGGGCGCCACCGCGTTGGATGTTAGTCTGCGGTGCGTGGCTGGCAGCACGTGTGGGGGCGCCCCTTCCGTGGCCACGAAAGGAGCGAAAGGCACCCATTTGCTGGTGCGGGGCCGAGAGGCCCAAGGACCTGGCCGTAGCCCTGGAGTCCTTAAAGCGCTCAAGCGCATGGTCTGCCTTGTCGCCAAAAAGGCGACGGCCATCAAACAGCATGTCCATGAGTGTATTTTGGACATTGGCAGAGAAGTTGGCGAACCTCAACCAGGCGTGGCGACGAATCGCTACCGTCGTTGCCATCGCTCTGCCCAGTGAGTCGGTGGTATCCAGCCCACACCGGATAGAATACCGCGCTGCATCTCGGCCCTCCACAAGGGCCTGGCTGAGTTTAGCTCGTACCTCCAACGGGCATTCCGGCAGCACGTCCGCGACCGTATCCCACAGAGAGTGGGTGTAGCGGCCCAAAAGGCATGCAGTGTTGGAAGACCGCAGTCCCAGACTCACGGAGGAGAATACTTTTTTGCCGTACTGCTCATACCTCTTGGATTCCCTGTCAGGCGGAGCCGACGGGAATGCGGTTTGGGAATTGGAGACCTGGATCACCAGGCTCTCAGGGGTGGGGTGGGTGGACAGGAAACCAGGGTCGCCCGGGGCCGGGCGGTGGCGTCTGGCCACGTTCCTATCTACAGGCGAACCTGTAGCGGGCCTGGACCAAGTGCCCAAAAGAACGTCGGTCAAGGCCTCATTAAATGGCAGCAGAGGCTCAGCCGAGCTTGACTGCGGTTTAAGGACCTCAGTGAGGAGGTTAGTCCTCACGGCCGCAACGGGGAGTTCAAGGCCCAAGGCCTTGGCCGCCCGCGTCAGCACCACACTGTAGGTTGCCCCCTCTTCCGTAGCCACAGTAGGAGGTGAGACAAAACCAATGTCTGGCAAGGTGTCCAGACCACTGGCATCCCCAAGTCCACCTGTCCAGTTCTCCTGGGACTGACACTCCCGTGTCAGAGGGTCCTCAGACCCCTCCCAATACTCCTCATCATCCATCTCCTGGTACTCAGGGGTGTCAAATGATGGGGCCGGCTCATTGAAGTATAACTATCCAAACGGCGTCGAGAGCGGTGCCCAGCGACACCGCTCCGGCGCCGGAACCGGATCGAGGGAGGCATCGGGGACGGCGCCGCCCGAAGACGGTGCTGGAGGTGACACCTGAGGGACCGGCGCCGGTGAGGTCGTTAGGTCAACCGGCGACGACCTGGATCCAGAAGCGGATCCAGTGGGGCTCTGCGGCGCCGAGCCCGAAGGCGCCGGCGGCGTCGGGGCCGAAGCACCGGACGGCGTCGGGGCCGAAGTCCCTGACCCGCTGGGGCCCCCAGATGGGTCCGCTGGGCCCGAAGGCGCCAGGGAGCCCGTCTGAGGAGTGAGAGACCTCATGGCCATGAGGAAACGTTCGATCTCCTCCGGCGTCGCGTGTGGCCCAGGGACCGGAGGGTGTCGGAAGAATGATGACGTCTCTTCGACTTCTTGTGCTTACCTGACGACTTCGACCCTGCGGAGTGATGTCGACTCCCAGAGCTAAGGTGGCTCCGCTCCTGCGACCAGTCCCTCGACCTCCGTACGGACTGGGACCTTTAACGGCGCGGGCCGACTGCCGGAGCTTGAGTTGCTTGCGGGACCGCTCCTGCCTAGCTTTCGCAGTCAGGGCCCGGCAGTCAGAGCAGGTCTTGTCGTCATGATAGACGCCGAGACAGTGGAGACACCGACGGTGAGGGTCCGCAATCCTCACAAGGCTTAAAACCTGGCATCCCTACCGGCACTGTTCGGAGTCGAAGACTCAAAAGAATGATCAAAAAGGATCGTAAAAAGTTTTAGTCAAAAAATGACTAAGGTACCACTTTTTCCAGATTTGCGCTGCTGGCGCGAAAAAAAAAAAGAACTGACGTCAGCACGCGGAGGCGGCGTCTAAGTACTCCGACGACGTCATCACAACGCCGACGACAGACGCGGAGCCGCAGACGACGCCTACCGACGCGCAAGGGTACTGCTACGCAAAAAAAATCCGGATACAGTCTGACGCCTGGGGATATTCTAAGGTAAGGAATCTATCACTAAATTGTCTCTTTCAGATAAATTATTTCAAGATTAGATCACTGATTAATTGCTTAAAAGATGTATTAATTGTGCGCAATAGGTGACAGAGATAATTTTGCCCCTGCCTCAAAAGCAGGGCAAAGTGGTAGACCCAATGCTAGAAGGGGCAAGATCGATTCTTCCCAAGCCCGTATTTGTTGATGTTGAAAGGCAATTGTTTTCTCCAAGTCTTAAAGGCTAGTAACAGAAATTAGGGTTTGAGCCCTTAAGTGGCAGGACCGCATTGAAATGCAGCATCTCAAATACAATCTTGAGAAAGCACTACGTGTACATGTTGACAACCATGCGGACAAAGGCATTAACATTCAAGGAGATAGTGGTGCTGCTAAGGATTGCATGTTGTTTCGAGTGCATGAATTGCACCAGTTTCGACTAACAGAAAAGTGTTATACACTATATTAATTTACAACAGTTGTTTTTAAATTTGAAAATGGCGACCTTATATAGGAGCTTAAAAAATGAAAAAAGTGGGTATGATACAGAATGTCTAGGCATATAAGGCAACAGATAAACACAAATAATAAATAGTAATTAACTGAGGCAAAGAGCAGCACACACTCATTACCGGTCAACCATGAAAAGGAGTCCTTTGATTAGCAAATCAATAATTACCTGATACAACAATTAGAATTGAATCCAACTAGAATACAGAGGGTGATAGGACAGGGGTATAGGGAAAAAAATGGGAGGAGGAAAAATTGTGCAACACTGAAAAGAAGAAAGTATAACAACGGAGTCTGAACAGAAAAAATGAGAAAAATCAGTTTTCTCCACTTTCTTCTTAACAAGGCAAATGTCTTAAAAGAAAACACACTCACTCTCCCATTAGTATCTTTTTGTGCAGTCTCTTTCGAGACAGTCGTTTTAGTGGTGGCTGTTCTAGTTACTGGAAGGGGGGCGGCGGGCTTTCGGGGTGCCCCCACAGATTCTGGCTTTTTCTCTATTTTTGCCTAAATGGAGACAAATGTGTGGTGAGTTTAAATCACAAAAACAAAAGCAAAACGTTGATGAACAATGGCAAATTAAACAACATCAATGAGAAATTAAAATAGAAAAAGACAACTACACGCAAATAGGACAAAAGAACAGAGCTCAGTCCTGGTGCATCTCGGGCAATCGTAGCAAATCAGAAACACAAGATGGAAGCGAGGACTCACCAAGACCATCTCTGTTTGTGCATTGCTATAATGGCACATTTTTACATTCCGTTACCAGTTATTAGGTGGCATTATCGATCCACTTAGTTCTGTTCCTACTGTCTCTCCTCTCTCTATATATAAAGTTAATCCAGTACAAAGACCGGTTATAAGCCCCCAAATCTTTTACTAACATTGATCTAATATTCTGCATTGAGAGGAGGGATTTTCATACCGAGGACTGAAGAGAGATTGGAGAAGCATTTCCGTAGCTAGCTTACCGCTCTCTATCCCTCTGGAACACAAAGGGTGACCCACCCAGGCCAGGCAACAGTAGCCTGCACCAGCAGACATCCTAAGGTCTCATTCTTGATGGTTACAAACCACGGTACACATTTACAATATCGTGTGCATCACTGCAGCATATTTGAACTCTATCACCGTACTTCTTTACTTAAATTCACTTTGCCATAAATCCTTTGGCATATTTAGACCCATGGGTAATATTGGTCTAATTGACATGTGCAGTCACCCTTTTATATACAAACAGTTGGTAAAACTCAGGAAAAAATATGATACATAAAACATGCCAATGTTGAGAATGATAATGGATGAAGGAACACATTTTTGCAGCTTTGGCAATCAGTATGTCTGATAATTCCTCCCACTGGCACTTCTCTCATCTTCTCTGTAGTCTACACTCTGCTATGGGTAAAGCAAGAATGCTTTTCTGCTCACATGTATGACTGGGATTCCAGGTGCACCCAATCAATCATATATGGGTAGTGAACTAAATATTGGATAATGACCAGCCAAAAGTTGTTGGATTATGACTGCCCAAATCACCACCATGGTCATTTATTAACAAAACAAATAGCTACACAATATTACTTTCAAGGTTGCTGTAGCAAAAATATGTAAGGATTGCATAATAATGTTCGGAGCAACACTATTACTTTAGTTTGAACATTTAAGTACATGCATCAGAAACCCCGCTAACAAAAGAACACTTGGGGAGCTGTTACTACGCCATGCGAAACTGTGAAGTAAGTATTAACCATGAATGAACGTAGGCAGTTATCTGAAGGCAAAGCATAAAATGGGTTTGAGGCACCAGAAGCTAGGTAAGCCCAAAATAATTAAATGAGCCTCTGGGTAAAAGAAGATGTGCTAGAAAAGAAGACTGTAGGAACTCAGTGGTTTCCTGGATGTATCCTTGGAAAGCATGTAACCCCTGGGCAGCACTTTGCGATTGTTAGCATTAGAATATGGGTAACTAGACGCCATCATAACAAATGCAGCTCAGGGAATAGAGGTGCACAATATCAAACTATTACTAAAATGGTATCAATGCCTCAACATAGCACTGGCTTCTTGTCTTTGATTGTTATTTTGAACATCTGAACCCACAGGTTTTGAGCAAATGTCTCAGCTAGATGCAAACATAAGGAACCTATCCTCATACAAAGCCCTGCTATATTGGGAGAGCTGGTTGGAAATCCACATTCATTAACACAAGTGTTTTGAAACTACTCCTAAAGAATCGAAAATGCATACTGAGCCAGACTGCACAGCAGTGCTTGTTAAGGTGGTTAATTTTGACAAGAAGGTCTGCTACTTCAACATTTACCTGTTATGTTCCTTGCTTGGAAAGTGGGGAGTTGTTTATTAATTCATACCACTGATTGACCACTAGATTTACAAATAAGTGTTTATTTGTCTTCATCATGGAACCTCCACTGATATTCAATAGCATCTGAAGTGGGTAGCAAGTTCTTCACCACAAACCCTGAAGACTGCAAACTAGAAGGAAACACTAGAAAATAATGAGAATGAACTCAGGCCAACAAGTTGGGTAGAGACGGCAGACCCACCAAAGAACTCAGGCCAACAAGTTGGGTAGAGACGGTAGACCCACCAAAGAACGCATGCTAGCAAGTTGGGTAGAGACTGCACACCCATCAAAGTGATGATTATGAATCAGTGTCAAATAAGTAATGTGTGGTCTCTCCAAATCTCGCATGGCTCCCTATGAATTACAGTAATGGGGTCAATTACTTTCAGGCGGCAAGGTAAGAAGTGACCTTATTGCTGGGGAGTTTGAATTCCAGGAGATTCAAAGCATCAAAAAGGCCTGGTTCATTTGAAAGTCAGATATGACTTTTGGATCGAAGAAAAGGTGAGTTCTTACGCATACTTTATTGTGATAAAATACTGTGTTAGGCTGAAGGGCAAATAAAGAACAAGTTACTTACCTTCGGTAACTATATATCTGTAAAGGACATAGATCAGTTATAGATTCCTTACCTTAGAATTACCCCCAGGCGTCAGACTGGATCTGGAGAATTTTTCATCAGCAGTACGCCTGCCCGTTGAAAGGTGGCGTCGGTCGGCTCTGCGTTAGTTGTAGTTGCTGGGATGACAGCGCTGTAGCTACTTAGACGCCGCCCTCGTGCACGGACGTCAGTTCTTTTACACCACATTCCAGGCCAGAAGTGCAGAGCCACGCAAGAGACTGACCATTGGTACACAAAACTAGGGCCCTGAAAAGAATTCCCAAACCCTAGAAGTCAGTTCGCAGAACGGGGAGGATGGGTGGGGTGGTAAGGAATTTATAACTAATCTAGGTCTATATATCATTACCAAGGTAAGTAACTTGTTGAAAGAGACAGTTATAGATTCCTTAGCATAGAATATATACCCCATCAATACCAACCCCGGAGGTGGGTCTGCGAACCAAGTTCACACCAGAAAGTCCGGGAGAACAGAACGACCAAAGATGCAGTCTTTCTGGACCTGGCTGTCCAGGCAGTAGTGTTTTGTGAACGTGTGCAGAGATGCCCATGTAGCTGCCTGACAGAAGTCATTGAGGGGAACGCCCCGTCCCAAAGCAGTGGTAGCTGCCGTCGCCATAGTGGAATGGGTGCGTAATCCCACTGGAGGCTCCTTCTTTACCAAAGAATAGCAAGCTTTAATGCACAAAACGACCCACCGAGAGATGGTCAGTTTGTGCATGGCCCGACCTTTGTTGGCGCCCAATTGACTAACAAAGAGCTGGTCGTACACCCGGAAGTGTTTGGTGCCAACCAATTAAGAGGAAAGCGCACCTTTTGGATCCAGACGGTGGCGCCTCTTTTCCTCAGAAGGATGCAGAGGCGGAAAGAAGGCGGGCAAAGTGATGGCTTGACTAATGTGGAAAGAAATAACCACTTTGGGAAGAAAGGAAGGTCTGGTTCCGAGGACGACCATGTCCAGTTTAACAGCCAGAAAAGGAGGCTTGGAAGAAAGTGCTTGGAGCTCACTCACCCTGCGAGCAGAGGTGAAGGCAACCAGAAAGGCAGTCTTTAAAGTAAAAATTCTGAGAAGACAGTTATGAAGTGGCTCTAAGGAAGCGCACATAAGGTAGGTAAGAACTAAGTTCAAGTCCCACTGAGGCATTACGAAGGGAACAGGAGGCAAAAGAGGAGTAATGTCCTTAAGGAAGCGATTTACAACAGGGGACTTGAAAAGAGAAGGCTGATCAGGAAGCCTAAGAAAGGCTAGAATGGCTGTGAGATAGCCTTTAAGAGTGCCCAGAGCCCTGCTGGGCCAAAGATAGGAGGAACAAGAGAACCTCAGAAAGAAGGGCAGAAAGGGGATCCACAGCCTTTGCTGTGCACCATGCCACATATCTGTTCCATCTGCAGGAGTATACCATCTTAGTGGAGGGACGCCTAGCTGCCAAGATAATATCACAGACTTCGGGAGGAAGGTCAAAGGCTGTCAACTGTTGCCGCTCAATCTCAACACAAGGAGGTGGAGGCTGGACAGGTTCGGGTGGAGGACCGTCCCCTGCTGCTGTGACCGAAGATCCTCCCGAAGAGGCTGTCAGATCAGAGGATCGATGGCCATGTGCAACAGCTCGGGATACCAGACTCTTCATGCCCAATCCGGAGCCACAGGGATGACTTGGGCACAGTCGCGCTTGATCTTCTTCAGCACTCTTGGGTCGAAGTGGTATAGGCAGAAAGGAGTATAGAAGACGGTAACGCCACTCGCAATGAAAAGCATCGCCTAGTGAGTACCATCTTGGAAATTCCAATGCACAGAATTGCTGACATTACACGTTCTCTTCGGTGGCGAACAGATCTAACCAAGGCTCTCACCACTGCTGAAAGAGACATTGCGCCACCTCCGAGTGAAGACGCCATTCCTAATCCATCATGCACCGGAGGCTGAGTTCTTTCGCCCTGGCGTTCAGGGAACATACCAGGTGTTGAACCACCAGGGATATGCCCTGATGTTCCAGCCATGTGCAGGGACGAAGAGCCTCTTGACATAGGGTCCACGACCCCACCCTGCCCCGTTTGTTGCACTACCACAAGGCAGTGGTTTTGTCCATGAAACCCTGTACTACTCTTCCCTGGACAGAGGGAAGGAATGCTTTTAGTGTTAGACGGATAACCTGAAGCTCCAGAAGGTTTATGTGGAGCCCTAACTCCGCCGGAGACCACAGGCGGCTTCTGATCTCCACCTACCCCATGTGCCCGCCCCATCCCAGAAGTGATGCATCGATCACCACTGTGAACTCTGGTTGGGGAAGAGAGAGGGATCTGCCGTCGACCCAATCCTGGTTCGTTAGCTACCACTGCAATTGGTGTGCAGTGCCCTCCGACATCTGGACGCAATCAGACAGGTTCCCCTGCTGTTGAGCTCACTGGAACTTCAGGTCCCACTGCAGAGCCCACATATGCCATTGTGCATGGTACACCAGCAGGATGCAGGAGGACCAGTAGCCTTAGGGTCATTCTGACTGAAACCCAGGATAGAAGCTGAAAGATCAGAAAAATAGCCCAAATATCCCCAAATATCCCGGACTCGCTGTTTGGGGGGATAGATCCGAAACTGTGTAGTGTCCAGAACCACTCCGATGAAGAAGTGGGAGACAACAGCCTGGGGCGAGCCTGCCTTCAACAGCCAGTCGTTGAGATAGGGGAACTCTGGAACCCCTGATCTGTGCAGATGAGCTGTGACCACCGCCATCACTTTCCTGAACACTCAAGGGGCGCTGGTATGGTCGAAGGGGAGCACTGAAAACTGAAAATGCTTGTGGCATATGGTGAATCGTAGGTAACACCTGTGGGCTGGCAGGACGGGGATATGAAAATAGGCATCCTGCAAGTCCAACGCTACCATCCAGTCACCAGGGTCCAGGACAGACAGGACCTGAGCTAGCGTCAACATTTTGAACTTCTCCTTCCAAGGGAAGCGGTTGACGTTCCTGAGATCCAAGATAGGATGCAGGCCTTTGTCCTTGTTCACCAGAAAGTAGTGGGAGTAGCAACCACGACATACTTCTGGGGCAGGTACTCGTTCGATGGCTCCCTTGTCCAAGAGAGCCATAACTTCCTGTTGGAGTAGGACCAAGTGATCCTCCGACATGCGATAGTGCTGAGGTGGCATGGATGGAGGGGTAGTCTCGAAGGGGAGGGAGTAGCCCTTCAGACTGTTTGCAAAACCCACCTTTCCGACCTGATGGTGCATCAGTGGGGGAGGTGATGGTGAATTATGCGACCTACTGGCGATTGGTGGCCCTGAAAGGTCGGACTAGGAGGGTTTGGAGGCTGCTGCAGAGGGGACTGTGGTGGAAAGGCCCGCCCACAGGCACCCAGAAGCCCGGCGGTAGTTCCCACGTCCCTGGCCGTGCAGGGGCTGGACAGCTTGCGCAGGCCTGTGGCTCTGGGCGGGATGTGGCCGGGCACCTCTTCCATAGCCACGAAAGGGGCGAAAAGCAGACCGCGCAGGGCGGGTGGTGGAGAGGTCCAAGGACTTTGTCGTATCCCGAGAGTCCTTAAAGCCCTCTAGAGCGTTGTCTGCCTTGTCGCCGAACAGGCGACGACCATCAAAAGGCATTTCGTTAAGAGTGGATTGGACATCCCCTGAAAAAACAGTCGATCTCAGCCAGGCATAGCATTGAAGGGCTACCGGCGTGGAAATCGTCCTGCCTAGCGATTTGTGGTATCCAGTCCACAGCGAATGGTAAACTTTGCTGCGTCTCTCCCCTCTGCAACTGCACAAGAGAGTACGGGGCGGGCCTCTTCCGGGCACTGGGGCAGCACTTGCGCCACCATATCCCACATAGAGCGGGTGTAACGGCCCAACAGACATGCAGTTTTACCAAACGCAGTCCCAAGCTGGAGGAAGAAAACCAACATGGTCCAGCTTTT
This sequence comes from Lissotriton helveticus, assembly GCF_964261635.1. Classification (NCBI taxonomy): domain Eukaryota; kingdom Metazoa; phylum Chordata; class Amphibia; order Caudata; family Salamandridae; genus Lissotriton; species Lissotriton helveticus. The sequence continues at coordinate 342,582,100 of NC_136071.1, read as the reverse complement.
TGGATTCCCTATCAAGTGGTGTGTTAGGGAATGCGCCTTTGGATGTGGAGGCTTGGACCACCAAGCTCTCAGGGGTGGGGTGTTGGGAGAGGAAAGTGGGGTCGCCCGGGGCCAGGCAGAGGCGTTGGGCAATCATTCTATCCACAGGACCCCCTGTGTTGGGCCTTGACCAGGTGCCCAAAAGGATGTCAGTGAGGGCTTCATTAAACAGTACAAACAACAAACATGGTGGTGGAGGGTCTGGGGAGTATTTAACCCCTTCGATGCGGATGACAAAGCCAGCTCGTCATGGGCGTTACCTGCACTACGCGGATGACGAGCTGGCTGTCACAAACCGCGCGTTTTTCAAAAATCAGCGCACAGCGGGGAAAACCCGCTAGCGCGGTAGCGGTTAAAGACTAGCCTAGGTTAAACTCCTCTCAATCATTACATTAACAACACAAAACCTAGGGGTCTGAAAAGGAGGAAAATAGGAACCTCTGCATCAAAAAGCTGGATGTCTAAATTAGTACAACCAGGGTTTGTCTAGACTCACTAGTTCTGACTCAGGGCCGGAAAAATCACAAGAGTAAATCAGTAGTGATTGTGGTGGAAACACATTCAGGATTCCCATCAAAGGATTGTATGATCAATATTATCATTTGGTCATCCTTCAAGGGTCAGATGTCTCTAGATCATTGAGACAAGGATCGTACCCTTATCAGAGAGAAGGGCTTCGAAGCAACAATCACTTCTGGACCAAATGCTATAGATCTGATGAGATTAAGTGCAGTGCAAACAAAAACTGTGAAAGTGGTGAATCTAAAATAGGATAGAGTACCGATAGCAGAACCTTTTTATTGATGAAACTGCCTCTTCCTATTAAAAACAAGAACAGTGCAGAACTAAATGCAGTTTAACCAAATACCTGCATGGGGGCCAACATGTTTCAGCCTCTTGGGAATAGGACCCTAGGCTTTCTTCAGGGCCTCTGTTCTATCTAGTAGATGCTACTGCGTGTAATAACTAACATGTGAGAGTAAATCATAATGACATAAAAGGATATGGTTTTCCGGCATCTGTTTAGTGCTTCTCTGTGTCAACTGGTGTTTCATACATCTATAATAACAATCAAAAGATGGATATATTGTTAGAAAACTCATTGTGCCCAAAAGGGGACTCTCCAGTGGCATTAAAAACGCCCTATAAGACAGTATGTACTCACCCAGTTTGTCCGGGGAACAGACCTCACCTCTCCTGGACCTAGCTCAGGAACTGTGAGACCCCGCTCTGTAAAGGCAAGAATGACTAGGCTATAAAAACAACAAGAAGGGAGACCTTGTCTGTTCCATTCTGTGTAATGTTAATATTATTAGCCTAAATTCATATAATCTCCCTTTAGAGACCAACTCTTCCCTTTCATCATAGCTCCAAAGAATTCGCCCACTAAGGACAGAAACCCTTCAACCTCTCCACCAGAATCCAGAATATTAGTCTCCAAACTCTAGAGCAATCTAACAAATTAATATACTTGATGATCGTTCTGTAATCCATACTTAGAGAAAAGGGTAACAGATATATTGATTTTTAAAAAAAAGGGGGGGGGGGAGAAGAGATCGTGTAGTGTCTTCTCCTGCCGATGCTTACCTGTCCGTCGTTGTCTCGAGCCTGTACTGAGTTAGGGGGAGCCAACGAGAACAACCGGAAGGGTCAAATTTAAATGGTCGAGTAGGGGACCAATAGAATGCTTGTTCTGTTGTTAGTATATTTAGGTGCTCGAGTTGGAATACGAACACTTAACGCAATCTCATTTAATGATACAACGATTCCGGAATTTGTTAAAAACAACCTTACTTATGGAAAAGCGAATCCTTCCTCAAATCAAAATTAGCCCATTTTCGTAAGGACCAGCTCCGTACTCCCGCGAGATCGAGAATGAACTACACTGTGACATCATCCATTCCGTAAACTGACCCACGATAGGAAGTCTTGCGAGAACGGAGGAAAACTACAAAGATACGTCATGCGCTACATACTTGTAGTTCAAACGAGTGTCAGGTGGAAGCGCTGAATATGCATAGGAAGTCTCGCGAGAATGGAGGAAAACTACAAAAGTGCGTCATACGCTACGTGCTTGTAGTTCAATCAAGTGCAGGTGGAAGCGCTAAATATGCATAAGTATTAACATGTATAGTGCATAACTGAAACGGCAAGAAATATAATATGAGTCTATGTACATGTCTTGGAAGGATACTTATTCACCAAGATAGAACTTTAATAAGTCAACATTCCTCGGGGTGCGCTTAGGCACCAGTTGGTTCTATTGAGACCTAGGTGAAAATAAATCATCTCACCGAAAAAGCTCAAAATTATAGAAACCCTTTCATTTAAGACTGAACCAGGGTATTTCGTCGTTTAATCCTTGGCTGTCGGTGTGTAACTTGTATACCCATTTTTGTTCTTTGTAAAGTAGAAACTTGGATACATCACTGATGTGGGAAGGGATTTTGGGGTTTCTCTCGGGCGAGTACTCGCCCGAGAGAAACCCAAAAAAAACGTCAGTGCTCTGTGGGATCTACCAGCTGTAACCGGAAGCCACCCTTGTGGTGGTTGCTCGGTCTGCTAACAGACATCTAAGGTGACGAGTGTCGACATTGGCACCAATCGACCCTGGGAGTTGAGGCAATTTACGAATTGCAACAGCTCAAATCTGATTTATCAACTGAAGTGTCCATGCAATGAGCGATATATTGAAATGACCACTAGAAAGGTCCGAATGCGAATGCTTGAACACAAGAGCACCTTCCGGTGCAAAAAGAGTGTCTCCCAATTGACCAAACACTTCATACAATACAACCACGGGGAATCAGATTTTACGTGGTTAGTCCTGGAAAAGCCCTTCATCCCTTCCCACATCAGTGATGTATCCAAGTTTCTACTTTACAAAGAACAAAAATGGGTATACAAGTTACACACCGACAGCCAAGGATTAAACAACGAAATACCCTGGTTCAGTCTTAAATGAAAGGGTTTCTATAATTTTGAGCTTTTTCGGTGAGATGATTTATTTTCACCTAGGTCTCAATAGAACCAACTGGTGTCTAAGCGCACCCTGAGGAATGTTGACTTATTAAAGTTCTGTCTTGGTGAATAAGTATCCTTTCAAGACATGTACATAGACTCATATCATATTTCTTGCCGTTTCAGTTATGCGCTATACATGTTAATACTTATGCATATTTAGCGCTTCCACCTGCACTTGATTGAACTACAGGCACGTAGCGTATGATGCACTTTTGTAGTTTTCCTCCGTTCTCGCGAGACTTCCTATGCATATTCAGCGCTTCCACCTGACACTCGATTGAACTACAAGTACGTAGCGCATGACGTACCTTTGTAGTTTTCCTCCAATCTCGCGAGACTTCCTATCGTGGGTCAGTTTACGGAATGGATGATGTCACAGTGTAGTTCATTCTCGATCTCGCGGGAGAACGGGGCTGGTCCTTACGAAAATGGGCTAATTTTGATTTGAGGAAGGATTCGCTTTTCCATAGGTAAGGTTGTTTTTAACAAATTCCAGAATCGTTGTATCATTAAATGAGATTGCGTTAAGTGCTCGTATTCCAACTCGAGCACCTAAATATACTAACGACAGAACGAGCATTCTATTGGTCCCCTACTCGACCATTTAAATTTGACCCTTCCGGTTGTTCTCGTTGGCTCCCCCTAACTCAGTACAGGCTCGAGACAACGACGGACAGGTAAGCATCGGCAGGAGAAGACACTACACGATCTCTTCTACCCCCCTCCTTTTTTTAAATCAATATATCTGTTACCCTTTTCTCTAAGTATGGATTACAGAACGATCACCAAGTATATTAATTTGTTAGATTGCACTAGAGTTTGGAGACTAATATTCTGGATTCTGGTGGAGAGGTTGAAGGGTTTCTGTCCTTAGTGGGCGAATTCTTTGGAGCTATGATGAAAGGGAAGAATTGGTCTCTAAAGGGAGATTATATGAACTTAGGCTAATATTATTAACATTACACAGAATGGAACAGACAAGGTCTCCCTTGTTGTTTTTATAGCCTAGTCATTCTTGCCTTTACAGAGCGGGGTCTCACAGTTCCTGAGATAAGTCCAGGAGAGGTGAGGTCTGATCCCCGGACAAACTGGGTGAGTAAATACTGTCTTATAGGGCGTTTTTAATGCCACTGGAGAGTCCCCTTTTGGGCACAATGAGTTTTCTAACAATATATCCATCTTGTGATTGTTATTATAGATGTATGAAACACCAGTTGACACGGAGAAGCACTAAACAGATGACGGAAAACCATATCCTTTTATGTCATTATGATTTACTCTCACATGTTAGTTATTACACGCAGTAGCATCTACTAGATAGAACAGAGGCCCTGAAGAAAGCCTAGGGTCCTATTCCCAAGAGGCTTAAACATGTTGGCCCCCATGTAGGTATTTGGTTAAACTGCATTTAGTTCTGCACTGTTCTTGTTTTTAATAGGAAGAGGCCGTTTCATCAATAAAAAGGTTCTGCTATCGGTTCTCTATCCTATTTTAGATTCACCACTTTCACAGTTTTTGTTTGCACTGCACTTAATCTCATCAGATCTATAGCATTTGGTCCAGAAGTGATTGTGGCTTCGAAGCCCTTCTCTCTGATAAGGGTACGAACCTTGTCTCAATGATCTAGAGACATCTGACCATTGAAGGATGACCAAATGATAATATTGATCATACAATCCTTTGATGGGAATCCTGAATGTGTTTCCACCACAATCACTACTGATTTACTCTTGTGATTTTTCCGGCCCCGAGTCAGAACTAGTGAGTCTAGACAAACCCTGGTTGTACTAATTTAGACATCCAGCTTTTTGATGCAGAGGTTCCTATTTTCCTCCTTTTCAGACCCCTAGGTTTTGTGTTGTTAACTTCATTAAACAGTAGCAGGGGCTCCGAATAGCTCGCTGCTGGTTGAAGCACCTCTGTCAGGAGGTTAGTCCTAACTGCCACAGCAGGTAGCTCGAGGCTGAGAGCTTCGGCCGCCCTGCGCAACACCACTGCGTAAGACGCTCCTTCCTCCGTAGCCAAGGTACGGAGAGGTATCCAGACCACTGGCTTACCCCAGTTCCTCTCTCCTGTCGGGTTTTTAACCTAGCTAGTCAGTTAAAAGATTCTCCAGAACCCCCACCCCCCCACAGTCCTCCTCACCCTCCTCTGGCTGCCAATCTGGTCTCAAAGAGCTAGGGTAGAACAGGGGCACAAAAGTACCTGTCGACGCCGGTCTGGCTCTGTGTCTTCATCGGGTTGGAGGCCGGGGTCGACGCTGACTGGGGACACAACTGGCATCGGCTGCGGACGTGGTGCCGGTGGAATTGGTGTTGGGGAAGGTGTAATCAGGTCGACCGGTGCCGATCTGGGCCTGGATCCATGGGGGCCCTGGGCCGACGGAGTCAAAGGACCAGCGCCCCCAGTAGAGTCCGTGGGGCCTGAAGGTGAGCCGGCGGAGTAGGTCTGCCCAAAGATGCCAGCTATCGCTACGTAAAAGGTGCGAAGCTGGGCAGGGGTCGCTCTGGATCCCGGGAAGGGAGGGAAATTCGGAGTCGACCCTTGGGGCTCCGCACGCGAAGCCGTGGGAGAGACACCACCTACATCCCTCGTTGCATCGGCCGACCGACGGGGAGAAGTTAAAGAGCAACGTTGCTTCTTCGACTTCTTCTTGGGCTTCGACTTACCTGAGGAGTGCGAAGCCTTTGAAGAAGACTGGTAGTGGTGGTGGCTCCGCTTCCGGTCCCTCGACCACCGCCCCCCCCCCCCCCACACACGACCGGGACCTCGAACGGCACAGAGCCGACTGCTGGGCCTCAGAAAGCTGAATGGTGAAGGACATCTGTGAGAAGCAATAACAGCAGCCAAACAAACAAGTATAAGAAACCTAAAGGCCAGATTTTCCATCCTGCTATTCTAGAAACCAAATGCAGCATCTCTTTTACTTGAAGGTCCTCTTGAATCCCTCACCACAGAAATGTAGTTGGAAACAATATTAAGATAACCATGTTGGATGTAATAAGAAGCCAAGCAGTAAAGCTCCGGGATGTGAGACTGTGGAAAATGATTTTGATTGAAATGCTGGACAGGAGATCTGATCTCTAGGGTCGCTTTTTCAATTTAAAAAGGATGTTGTCTGAAGAGTCAGCATTGCCCACTGCAACAATGCCATCTAGCACTTCATCATCCAAAGCGTATGTTCAGTTTGTTTGCTTCAGTGTTCTGAAGATCTGAAAACACTGTTGTGATCTGCATATTTCAGGCAAGAAATAAGCTGTAATTCTTTTGAACCACCCAATTTGAAAAATTCTAGATTCTGTGTCCCCATTTGCTCAGATAATACATAGTACTGCTCTCTGTATGAGCATTTCTAAGGTGATAAGACTGCACTAAAGCCCACCTTGATCTTCGCATTTTCATGCATCCCAGGGTCAGTGCCCCAGCTACACACCAAGGCATACTTGACTATCAATTGTGGGGTTGTAATAACAGCTCACATAAGGAGATGTATTGGAACCACATTTTCCTTAGGGGCAACTGCACAGCTGCTGGTGATATATTCAGCATGTCCTCTCAAGTCTTCTATGATCTGGCACTACTGGTGTTATGAATAGTCTAGCAGTCATGTCAGGTCGAGCAATCGCTTGGAAAATTGCAACCATTCTGTACACAACTCCACCCAAATAATGAAGTACTTAGATTGATGTTGTTGCGATCTTGTTCTCTATCTGGAGTCTGTAACGGATCATGTACAATGTTGATGCCTTCTGCAAGTCGTGCATTAACTTTCATCAGCCACTCCCTCTAAGTACTGGTGATGAAACATTTCATTTTCAGAGATCTCAAAGTCTTCAATCATTATCAAGCACTGGGATAAAGCATATGGGTCAGATTTTAAGACACAGAACATCTCTGTCCAGGTAATTCTATTTGTCGATCTTACTAATGCAAAAAAACTTTTTAGAAGATTGGTGTATGGAAATGTATAGCATGCAAAGCTACCTCTGTAAAAATAAACTTGATCCCTTTATAAATAAAAAAAAGGGCGCATTGGGTAGCATATGCCTTAAGACATTGGGTGGCGCAAAAGAATATTTTCAAAGAGATATTTTAAGAGGAAAATATGTCTAAAGGCACAGGTGAATCCATTAATCACTGCTTCACAGAACTGAAATACAATTTATTTACCGGATTTGCTGATATTCTGGGTCAGTGGAGCTCCTGAATTAGTTAATAGAGCTGTGTCAAAATGTTCTTAACAGATGATGCCCAAATGAGAATTTATTAGAAAGAACTTATACAGAAAAATACAATTGATGGTGTTCAAACATTACACACCGTGTTGAATGTTGGCTATGATTGACACCGGTTTCTTTAGACACACTCATTAGCTTTTTAATATTGCAGATACAGGCTGAGTTCACTGAAAACATTTTACTAGCAATAACGGTGCTGTGAGGCTCCACCTTTGCCCAAGGTGCTGCACAGGATAGATATAACACTGACAACATAAATGTTGCCCAGGCAGATCACCTTCAGTTCCCAAAATTGTGTAGCTCAGTAGCAATCAGCACATCTGATTGAGTGGAAAACGGTGGGAGCACATTATCCACTACAACAAACACTATTGATAGTACTTAACATCTTTTAATGCAGTGATCTCTAATGGAGAGCAATGAAATCTGGATTAAGTATAGATGTTTATGATAACCACTGACTATGTAAATGAGTTGAATTAAGATTCATGATATAAAGCTGTATCTTGCATAGGCATCCTTCAAATTGGGCATGGATCCAACCTTCCTGGACACAACTGTCCTAATAAATATGATTCCCTTAGCTGATTCTTCATCCACTAAACACTATTCATCAAAGCCTATCTATTTGGACGCAGAACCACTGATTACGAACAACTCTACAGTAATTGTATTTTAATCAAGGCAATAAGTCAAACATAGGTTGGCCCACGCTAAGCCACTTATACCAGAACTTCTATGGCGGCACTGGTTGGACAGACCGTTGATGAGACTTGGTAGATCAATCACCAACAACCATGTTTGGCAACATAAATGCCACTTGCCTTGCAGCTAACGCCAAACTTGAAACAAGAACCTGTTGCCTTTCAAGATGTGGCCTGATAAGGAGAAAGGAGAGACTAGATGGCTCACAGGGGTATGGCGCTGGGTCCCACGTGGTCCAGAAAATTTGGAAACATCACGAGGATATATTAAGTATTGTAAAGAATGTCACATGTTGTATTTTTGGTTGTATGATCATTTGTTTATTCTTCAAGAAAAAACAATGAATAAAAGAATATATTGGAAGTCCCATAAGGGCGTGAAATTATTTCTCATGATACTCTGCAATGCATGAGGCCATCTAGCTTTAAATAATGTATTATTTGGTAGCTACACCTTTGCAAGCACTCACAGAAAAGATAAAAAGCTCTGTCTACATACTGTAGTCCCCAGTTCTGGAAATATGACCAAGAGCCATTTGTGGGTGTGGCAGTGACGAAAAGGCTGGCAAGTGAAAATACCAGTTTAAATGAAGCTGTCATCACCAGAAGAAACATGACTTTTACAGACACAATGTTCTTCCAGAAGACAGTTTGTGATAAACCAACTACAAAGCCTTAAACTTTCTTACCCGCTTGGCTGAAGCTAGTGCAACCAGGAAAACAGTTTTAAGAAAAATATACTGAACAAGAGAACCGCACAGAGGTTCAAAAGGTAGAACCAACAATGCAACACCACCAATTAGTGGTTCCAATGACTATTAATATGACACGTTCTGGAAACCACATTCACAAGTGCCTTAAAAAATTGGGATACCAAATGACGGATGGCCTGGTCTGATAACAGATCTTCAATTTACCACCGCCATGAACTCTTGCATCTTACCACTGTGAAAGAACCACTGCACTTTATCCCATGGGGATGAGTCACATCTACCTAAACAGAGTAGTGGTAGAGTATGCTTACTTCTTGGTTGTGGTAGATGTGGCACAGATCTTTTACCCAATAGTGTGCATTTACTTCTGTTCTCTGCCAGGTGTTACGGAAGAAACAGATTCCTGGAAGAGATTACTCAAAGTAGACAGAATAGGAGCTTGAGATGGACGCTTGGATTTATGTCACTAGCTGCCAGTAGAACTTGAAAGGTAATTATGTAATTTACTCAGACTGCTGATAATCTTAGTCTCTTTGTCAAATGACAGTTGAGCATGGTCTTTTCAATTTAACAGCTGAGAGCTAGGGTGTGAACTGTCTATTTCTCTTTTTATTATTAATGAACTCATTCATTGAATGTTTTGTCATACGGTGGATTTTCTAACCAGGAATTCGATAATCTACTGTTGTATTTCATCTTTTTTTAAGGCTTTTCTAAACCAAGAAAAGAAATATAGTCATTCACAGTATTAGTCCGGGTGGTGATTTGGTCAGACAATTCGGGAAATATGCTCTCCAGGATAACTTAAGAGGTTGCTTCCAGTCAGAGTGTGACGTGCTCTGTTACCTTAAAATACATCTGCCTGCAGTGCTGTCTATATGCAGAGTTGGAGTGTGCTGCCTTGTTCATTTCATGTGGGAGGCATAATTTTTACGCTAAGTGCTATTTCTCTGAAAGGTCTTATGTTCTTTCCAGGGAACTTGTTTCTTGTGACGGCTCAAGGAGAGCTGGTGTTTTTCAAAGAGTTCCTAAAGAGAAGGCCAAGATCAACTTGACTTCAATACCATTTTTACCTATGCATAGACACTAAATGTCTAGACATAACATGCTTGCTTAATGGCATTTTCTTTGTTGCAGATTGCCTCGACTTCAGATCCCAAACAAGTAGGGGTCCACTTCAACACCTAACCTCTCAGTGTTCAGTGTTTTAAAGAAAGCTCACTGATGATCAGTCTCAAGGCTAGGTTATTTGATGTTGATAACTGATATCACAAGTTTCAACCTCGACTGGAAAGAAGGCCTGCATCATATCTTCCATCATTTCCTCCTTTCCTCCGAGTCCTCTGAGATTCTTAACTGTATTTTCTTTTTATAAAGCAATGACGTGGATGGAGGTAGGAGCTCTCCTAGGGTTTTGTGCAGGCTAAGAGTAAACTACAAGGAGGTTCTTCTATTCTCCTGAGCCAATTCTCCTTTTTGCTGTTCCATGGCCTCCTAGATTGGTTTAGCATATTTCACATTCTTTGACTATAGGCAGTCATGGATGTGCAGAATATACAAGCCACCTGGATCCTTTCAAGATTGCTTATTGCCACATTACTGGAACTTAAACTATGAGGGGATGGACATTTTAAAGAGGAAAATGAAGAAAATAAAGCCTCTTCAGAAAAATGAGACAACAACCCACACTAAACCTATTTGAATGAAGTTGTATGTGTTCAGGGATGCTTTGACTTGAGAAAAATTGCAGGGGTGGCCTCCTCGTCAGAGTGTATGAAGAGAGTCGAATGCCTCGCCATGCTGGTCCACAGTATATTTTCAGAGATTGGTTGGCAGCTGCTGAGACGTCGAAGGCCATGAGGGCATTTGGTCTCGGTTTGCAGACACTGAGGAATGTTGTAATCAGGAGGATGTTTGGTGACTTTCTACTGCATCTTCGGCAGCAAAGAACAAGTTACTTACCTTCGGTAACGCTTTTTCTGGTAGATACAATATCTGCCTGTGGATTCTTCACCTTGTGAATATCCCCCTGCGTCAGCAGCATTCGGAAATTCTTTTTGTAGCTTCGTGCCGACGTGGACGACGTCACAGAGGCAAGGCATCGCGCGCGACTCCGCTGACGTCACCGACACCATAATAGGCCCACGCCGGCGTGATGACATCAGTTCCGCTCTTTTTTCCGTGCCTTCGAGGCACACGGACGGACCGTTGACAGCAGAAATATACACAGTATACAAATGTCAAGATAACACACATAGTGTGAAACCAAAGAAGGAAACTAAAGCATAATAAACATTTCCTTCGATAATAAAAATTCATACAATACAACAACTCAAGTATAGAAGAGTGGACAACGGGGAGGCGGGTGGGTCAGTGAGGAATCCACAGGCAGATATTGTATCTACCAGAAAAAGCGTTACCGAAGGTAAGTAACTTGTTCTTCTGATAGATACATCTGCCAGTGGATTCCTCACCTTGTGAACAGAGTCCCACAGCAGTCCCCACTCCCGGAGGAGGGTGTCCACTCTCCTATACCAGAAAATCCTAGTGGACAACGCGCGCAAAGTGGCCCTCCCTCCTCACTTCGGTATCCAAGCAGTAATGCTTCGCGAAAGTGTGGAGGGAGGCCCAAGTCGCCGCTCTACAAATATCCTCTGCCAGTGGATTCCTCACCTTGTGAGCAGAGTCCCACAGCAGTCCCCACTCCCGGAGGAGGGTGTCCACTCTCCTATACCAGAAAATCCTGGTGGACAGCGCGCGCAAAGTGGCCCTCCCTCCTCACTTCGGTATCCAAGCAGTAATGCTTCGCGAAAGTGTGGATGGAGGCCCAAGTCGCCGCTCTACAAATATCCTCAACAGGAACACCCCTAGACAAAGCAAATGTTGATGACTTTGCTCTAGTAGAGTGAGCTCTTATACCCTCTGGAGGGTCCTTACCCGCCAAGGCGTAGCAGATCTTAATGCAGAGGATAATCCACCTCGAGAGCGTGCGCTTGTGCACCGCCTTCCCCTTCTTGCAGCCAGCAAAACCAACAAACAGCTGGTCATCCAACCTGAACTCTCATGTCCTGTCCAGGTAAAAGCTCACCGCCCTCTTAGGGTCCAAGCGGTGTAGTCTCTCCTCCTCAAAGGTATGGGAGGAAACGCATAAAGGAGTTGCGAGTCCCAACTCAACTGAAACGCGTCCCCCAAAGCTCCCTGCATCGGAAACTGGAGGCTGCAGAATGACGGGCAGTGAGCATTCTCACAAGTGGCAAACAGGTCCACCTGAGGAGTCCCCCACGTCCGAAAGACGTGACTAACTACCTCTGGATGAAGCCTCCCCTCGTGGTCGGCGGAGAACTGCCGACAGACTGTCTGCACGAACGTTCAGAACTCCGGCCAGATGATTTGCCATCAGACAAATCTGATGGTCCTGAACCCAGGACCAGAGACGCAGAGCTTCTCTGCAGAGACACTGCGACCCCACTCCTCCCTGCTTGTTGACATACCACATCGCGGTCGTATTGTCCGTCAGGAACTGAACTGACCGACCGCGAAGGGAAGAAGGCCTTGAGCGCCAGACGTATCACCCGCAATTCCAGAAGGTTGATGTGAAGCAACCTTTCCTCTGGAGACCAAAGACCCTTGATCTCCAGGTCCCCCAGATGAGCACCCCACCCTAGAGTGGATGCATCCGTTATCACTGAGGCCACCGATTGAGGAAGTGGAAAAGGCTTTCCTTGAGAGATTGCCTTCCACGCTCCACCAAGATAGATCCGCTGCAGTTTCTCTCGAGATCCTCACTGACTCCCTGAGGTCTCCACCATGCTGATACCACTGCCTGCGGAGACACCACTGGAGTGCCCTCATGTGCCAGCGTGCATGGTTAACCAACAGAATGCAGGAAGCCATCAGACCGAGCAGGCGAAGGACCTTCAGGACTGGAACAACCGCTCCATTGAAAAACACAAGAATGATTTCCTGTATGTCGCGAATCCTTTGAGGAGGAGGGAATGCACGACATACAGTTGTGTCCAGTACCGCACCTATGAACAGGTTGCGCTGGGAGGGCACCAGGTAAGATTTGGGTACATTTATCGAAAAACCCAACCTGTGCAACAACTGAGTTGTCTCTTACAGATGATGGAGCACTATCTCTGGAGACTCTGCTTTGATCAGCCAATCGTCCAGATACGGGAATACAGGTATCCCCGACCTTCTGAGATGTGCTGCTACCACAGCCATCACCTTGGTGAAGACTCAAGGTGCAGTAGTAAGACCAAACGGAAGGACCGCAAACTAGTAGTGTTGCGATCCAACCGTGAAACGGAGATACTTTCTATGCGACTTCAGGATTGGGATATGAAAATACGCATCCTGCAAGTCGATCAACACCATCCAGTCTTCTTCCAGCAGCGCTTGAAGAACCTGTGCAAGGGTGAGCATCTTGAACTTCTCCTGCTTCAGGTAAAGGTTCAAGATCCTGAGATCCAGGATCGGACGGAGCCTGCCATCCTTCTTGGGGATCAGAAAATACCGGGGAGTAGCATCCCTGACCCCTCTCCTGCTCTGAAACCACCTCTATTGCACCCTTCCTGAACAGAGCCAGGACTTCTTCCTGCAGGAGCAGCAGATGGTCCTCCGAACAATAACCCTGGCAAGGAGGGTAATTTGGGGGAAATTCCCGAAAGGGAAGAGCATACCCATTCTCCACGAGATTGAGAACCCAAAGATCTGATGTAATCAATTCCCAATCTCGTAGAAAATGGGTAAGCCGGCCCCCCACTGGGCCCACATGATCCGGAATAGCGGATCTAGGGCTGCTTTGCTGCGGTGGTAGGGGGCTGGGAAGGGGAAGAGGAGGAGGAGGAGGAGGAGGAGGAGGCTTGACGACCTCTAGGACGAGCCCGCTGTCTGCCTCTGTACGACTTGTACAGCGTATTTTGCTATTGTTGCGGCTGCTGCTGTAGGAACGAAAGGAAGACCTGCCAAATCCTTTGAAGCGCCTTCCAGTAGTACACCTGGTCTGAAGGCCTAAAGATTTCGCTGTGGCCCTACTGTCTTTGAAACGTTCTGAAGCAGCGTCAGCCTTCTTGCCAAACAATCCTGACCCATCAAAAGGCAAGTCCATCAAAGCAGACTGTACATCTGCTGAGAACTCCGATGTCTTTAACCATGCAGCTCTTCTAGTGGCCACGGAAGAGCCCATGACTATTGCCACCGAATCAGCCGTGTCCAGCCCACTCTGTATAACTTGTCTCGCAGCAGCCTGAGTGTCCGAAATTACTTCCTGAAAGTCCTTTCTATCCACCTCAGGAATTTTTGGCACTAACTGCTTCACGGAATCCATTAAGGCATGGATGTATCGTCCCATCAGACAAGTTGCATTAGTAGATTTTAATGCCATGCTGGCTGAGAAGACCTTAGCTGCCTGATCTTGCTTCCTGGACTCTTTTTCCCCAGGAACCTGCGGAAAGTCACCCACAGACTTCTTTGAGCAGGCAGCCTGCACAACCAGACTCTCAGGAAGAGGGTGTGTTGACAAAAAGTCCGGGTCACCAGGTGACACCCTATACCTCCTCGCTACAACCCTTGAAACAGCAGGAGCTGTCAAAGGCTTCTTCCAGACTTCATAAATGGGTTCAGCCAAAGCATCATTAAATGGCAGCATAGGTTCAATAATTGAAGAAGGCGAGTGGAGGACCTCAGTAAGAATATTAGACTTGTACTCAGCAGTGGGCAGAGTAATGTTCAACAAGCCCGCAGCCTTTTTAATAACAACGTGATAAGGCATCACATCTTTGGAAGGCACGTCTGACACAGAAGCCAAATCCCACTCAGGAGACCGTTCAAGTCCACTGGCCTCTCTCAGGTCATCAAAAGGATCATCAGAATCCTGTAACTCTCCTTCCTCCACGTCAGCATATTGATACCTCTCCTCCTCCAGAAGTCTCCGGGCTTCAGCCTCGACCTCTCCTTCATGAACGAAGTCGACGGATTCAGAACCGACTCCGCTGGGGTCGGAGCCGGCGTCGAACCCGAAGTCGGGCGAGGCTGTTTTACCAGAGGCCGAATGGGATCCTGCATCGGAGTCGAAGGCCTCGGCTGAACTGGAAAAGGCACTGCGGTGGAAGAGTCGGCATGAAAGGCATAAAGGGCGCAGGAGCATAAGCCTGGGGAACACCCAAGTTATACGCCAAAGGACCCGTGGGACCAACAGGTGCACCAGAGGGGTACATTGCCCTGGAGTAAACCCCAATCATTGCATTCAGGAACTGGGATGGATCCTGACCTGGAGCCGGAAAGGCTGGATAAGGGCCCCCAGACTGCTCTCGAGGGAGCGGAGTTGTCTCGACGTCGATCTCCTTCTCAGGCTGTGGCACCGGGGTCGACGAACCCGCTGGTACCGGAACCTCGCCCTGACCAACCTCCTCCACCTCACCTTCATCCTCCTGACCAGAAGGATTGGACGGATCCGGAGAAGGGTTCGCTTGCTGCTTCGGTGACTCAGGCGAATTCGCACGCGAAGCCTCACCATCGGAGTCCTGGGCTTCCGACGCCGAAGCCTCCGCTTCTTTACGAAGTAGCCTCACTTGCGACTTCGGCCTTAAACTCGAGTCCTTCTCTGAGTGATGACGTGACTCATGGCTCCTCTTCTTGTGCTTCTTCCTCGAGGACTTGGAAGCATGAGCAGAAGACTACTCCGAGCGCGACCTCGATCGAGACCTCGAACGCCGAGACCGAGACTTCGAAGTCTTCTTATCTTTCTTACTTTTAAGCTTGGCCACGAGGAACTTCGTCTCCCTCTCCCGAAGGGCTTTCGGAGTCATCTTCTTGCAAGATGGGCAATCCTCGACGTCATGGTTGGAGCTTAGACATTAGACGCAGCACTCATGCAGGTCAGTAATGGACATAGTCTTGCCACATTCCCCGCAATCCTTAAAATCCAGTCTTCTTCTAAGACATTTCGACAGAAGACAATGAAACAGAGAAAATAACTACAGAGTAACAAAGTTACGACAAAGCTACTGTCGATCCCTAGAAAACCGTTAGCGTCGACGACGCGGTAAAAAGGGAACTGATGTCATCACGCCGGTGTGGACCTATTATGGTGTTGGTGACGTCAGCGGAGTCGCGCGCGATGCCGTGCCTCTGTGACGTCGTCCACGTCGGCGCAAAGCTACAAAAATAATTTGCGAATGCTGCTGACGCAGGGGGATATTCACAAGGTGAGGAATCCACTGGCAGATGCATTTATCAGAAAGTTCATTAGGACAGCAGGCAGATGGGTGTGCGCAGCATTGTTAGTGTTGGCCACAAAGTAATTAGGTGGGTTTCTGAGCAGGTGTACTCTGGGCACAGGGAACTAAAAAAGGATGGGTAAGCCTGCAAGGTAAGCAGTCCAAAAGTATTCGTGGACTCTGTTCCTACGTGGGTGGACCCAAATATCATGCACAGGGAAAG
This sequence comes from Lissotriton helveticus, assembly GCF_964261635.1. Lineage (NCBI taxonomy): Eukaryota > Metazoa > Chordata > Amphibia > Caudata > Salamandridae > Lissotriton > Lissotriton helveticus. The sequence continues at coordinate 342,565,936 of NC_136071.1, read as the reverse complement.
AAACAAAAAGAGGGGCAGGGTGGTTAAGCATTTATGTGCGGTGGGCCTTGGAGGAGAAAAAGATTGAAGCACAGGCCAGGACAGAGAAGAAACAGGGCAGGGGTTTGTCCCCTTTAGCCAATTAAACCATGAGAACAAGCCGAGGTAAGGGAGCTACCTAGAATAGGAAGGAGAAAGGGCCTACATATAAAGATGTCCTGGCCAGACAGAAGTTGATATGGATAAACTATCCTACTGGCGAGCGCAATGGGAAGGATAATTAGAACAATTATGCAGGGGAGCATACCTTGAGTCTTGAGCTACACCATCTATGCTATCAGAGTCAGTAGAAACCCTGCATTTGTCATATACAGGGAAGTTGTGAATTTTCAGTTATTTTGAAGACAGGAATACAACCTTAGCTGAAAAAAAATGAAACCAACTACAGTATTGGTATTTAATGCATAAAGAATCATAACCAATTCAAACGTTCTCCTTGGTTACATTCCAGGCACCTTCCTATAGGATCATATTGCAAACTTCCAAGAAATTACTTTCAACTGTTGACACAGAGCCATCTGAGTCTAGAAGGTCAGCCTCACAGGCCTGTAAGTTACTCAGTACCTTTTTTTTAATCTATGAAACTGAGCAGCCTATTTGCCCTCTTTTGTGCACTGGTCCATATAGCTCTTAGGTTTTCACAATCTATGAGTAAGAGGCACATACCGACCAAGTTTGCATGGTGGCACTTTTAGAACTTGTTATATTACTACATAAATAGGAATACAAATAGAGAGCAGATGGAATACTAGGACTGAATACTTACACTTAAAATCAGGACATTTGAACACTGACTCTGGTAAGGCATTAATGGCATCAACTAAATGTAAAAATAAATCAGCAAGATTATTTCTGTAGCATAATAAATTGTTACTTGCCATGAATGCAGGTCATACAAATCCTCGTAGTACAAGCATTCTAGTGTCCTTTTGGAAATACTGCTTTTTTATTCAAAGGGTGCAAACATCACATAATACCCTAATGAATATATGCGAGTTAGAAACCCTGTAGGAAAATTGTGGCATACCTTAGTTCAGGCACACGTGCACCACAAAGACTATTTGGGTTCAGAATAATATATGCACCCAAATCATCCTTATCCATATACACAGATGAGACCTTACTTAGCAGAAAAAGACAAACTATATGAAGATAGTAATGGCAAGTTTTTCATTGAATACTTCAAAATAAATAAAATGGATGTCACAATATGAAGCAGTCACTTACCCGGCCACCACCAGGCTGGTGCTTCAGGTTATCTGTTGAACCAATTTTAGAGCGAACGTTCTTTAGGTCAGGGGCTGGTACCGAGCCTGGGCGTGCTGTTTTGGGTACCACGTTAACTTTAGAGACGGGGGCTTTGGCTGAAGGTACTTTCTTGCCATCTGTTGTAGAATTGGATTCTGGGATGGTTTTCGTCAAAGGCTTTGCAGGCTTGGGCCGGTTGACAGGAGCTGCAGGCCCATAGTTTGTTCCTGGGGAGCTTGGGGTAGTGGCATTGCTCTTCCCAGTAGTAACCGGGGCAGTCTTCGGTCGGCTCAAATCAGCTACAAAATAATTCACAAAGAGGAGGAAAAACTGTTAAAAAAAAGTATGCTTTTTTATCCCTTCAGTTTCAAGCCTGGCAATTGTGTACTCTAAATAAATGGAATTCGATTCTCCTTCACTGCCACAGAACGTACGTCTCCCTGCCAAGCAGATTTTTCTGATTTTGTGTTTTACCATTGCACAATGACACAGTGTAAATGTGCACATTTTGCACAAGGTTCTCAATTGTATTCTGGAATACCACTGCCATTTGAGAATGCCATTTTATGTAGACCATGCATTTCATGTGTATACCTGCTTAAAGCACCACTAGAGTCTTAGCTTTAATGGAAATTTACACATTTATTCTAAATGTGCTTCCTTCTTATCCCTGTACGCTGCACATTTAGCCGAACGTTTCAAGTAAGTGGGCCCTCGATTTGAAGTTGGCACAACTTTGTGAAGTGAGCTTTTTACCAGGGCTGGTTATATCTTTATTTAAAATCTTCTTCCCAATCAGGAACCCCACATGAAAGTTCTTGCTCCTTTCACGTTAGCCCAGGCAGATCACCATTTAGAGAACATCTCCCAGGAGTCTTTCACCTGTAATTAGATTGTAGATGTACAACCGGGGGGAACACCTATGTCCTGAGTGTACTGACGTCCTGTCATACAATCAGGGGCATAGGTTGGTCAGTAAAATTGAGGGGTGTGAACTTCAGATTTTCCAACAATCACGAGGATATAGCGTGTGAAAATACATTACATGAGAAAAAAGTTGTGAGGGGGTTAGGCTTAAGGGACAGTGCATATTGTAAGGAGTACTTACAACACAATATTTTGTTTGATAAATCAACATTTTTAAGGCCTTCAAACTAGACATGAGTGTTTATGTAAACCTCCTAGGTGAAATCCGAGAGACACCTCACCATAGCTGACTGAAAGCACTTGTACTCAACTATTTACTACACAATACATTTTTTAGGGGGGGGGGGTGAACACCCCAAACAACCCCCTGAATCTACGTATCCCTACATACAAGACAGACTACCTCGGAATGGCAATAAATGAGCTCAAGTGCAGCAAAAAGTATTGAGAAGCCATCCTTCCAAACATGCATGCTGGTATTTGTCTGGCGAGACCAATGTTCAGACTTTCTAGTCGTCGGACAAAAAACAGAAAAAGATACCGGTGTATCACATTAAGACAACCCATAACAAAGTACTAAAGTAGTTTCAAACTTACTTCTCGTAGAAATATAAATTAAGAACCCTTGTTAAGTCAACCGGTAGAGGAACCACCACAAGTTTGCTTGTTACTATCAGTGTACAGGTCGAACACACAAAAGTGTTTGGCTATATCCAGTACTCCAATCGGAGGCAACAAAACTGGTAAGCAAAGATGTGCCACAAGTGAGAATTCCTGCCATAATATGGCCTGCATTGTCACACAAAGCAAAAATATATGTTATTAAATTAAAAGTTTAAAACAGACTAAAAATAATACTTGGAGTTCTGGGGTTGAAACTAGCCATAGGCGTTACCTTTAGCTTTTAAGGAGCAGAATAGTCACCCACAAGGACACCCTAGACTCCTAGATTAGAGGCACATGCAGCACAAATGTTTACTAAAGCCTGTGCATGACTATAACCCACTAAAATATGTTGTACGGCATATAGGTCTCATTCATCTCTCTCGACTATTCTTATCGACTATTCTTATCTACTATCTTGCTAATTTAAAGTTTTGCTTTTGGTCATCAGATAAGGTGGTGGATTCCATAAATTCCTCGATCTGCTTTATGTCCTTCCATCCCGTGATTTTATTCAGCTGAAGCAGATTTAAGATCAAGCAGTAACTCGACAGACGGATAAAAATAGGAGATAAAATATTCAGATTGAGAACTCATTTTGCCTTTTTAGGATTTACATTGCTTATAATGAATATGCATTTTTTTAAAAATCTGCAGCCATTTTGTATTCCCATCAAACACTTAGGCTTGCACTGTACTAGCGCTTTAAGCATGTTTTGCCTCTGTGATTATTATTGGCACTTGTAAGAGAGAATTCGCAAATTACTAGATCAGCATCTGAGAAATGTACATTATCTGGAATTTTTCATAGTTTTCTCAAAACTTCTAATGAGAAAGCTCTAAACCTGCTGAAACCCCAGCTGTCTTGAGTTTCGTTTCAGTCACGTACCTTTTCCATGTCTGCTTTTACCACACAAAATGCAAACAAAAAGGATGGCGGCAAATAAGCCATGGTTACTTTTAGTTTAATTCAAAATACTCCACAGGATGTACTATGGTAGACTGAGACTGTATGCCATATGAACCGTTTGGAGTAGCTCCGTGATCCAGGATTACTGGGTCGCAATTACTAAGAAACTGAATGGGGTGGTCTCCGCACCGTTCTCACTTGACCCTAAATTCATACTTTTTGGGCTCCAAATGACATTGATTTACCATGAGCTCAGCCCTTGTTGTGTGGTCTTGGCCTTGTTGTGGCTAAGAGGGATAGAGTACCGGGGGGGGGTTACGGGAAATGCCAAGTCTGGGTATGCCCTGACAAATGTAGGTGTGTTGTGGCTTATTGATATGCTGTGTAGAATGTGTGATTACTTTCGATACTGAAATCGTGTTGGCTGATGGTTGCCTGGGGATACGTGGGGGGGAGGGGAGTTGGGGGGGAGGATCGATGTTTATGGTGGGGTTGAACCTCCCCATACACCCCCAATATTCTGTATGGTGCTTGTTGGTGCTACTATTGTAATATCTTGAAAATACAATAGGAATATATATTTAAAAAATAATGCAAACAAAAGTGAAGAATTGTGGGATCGGTCAGCACTGTACAATAACTCATAGAACGAAGCGCTGTCTTGCGGACTACATATTTTAGATATTTTTGCATTAATAAACATTTTTAGATTTGAACACATCTCCTCATCCAGTACTGGTCAGCTTACCTAGAAAGGTCCACAAATGTCTGGCATGGCCTTGGAACAGATTAAGACCTACCCCTCTAACTAGAGTCAACACATTTAAATAGGTTTGATGTATTCCAGCAGCAAAATTGTCACATGTGGCACCCTCAATGTCACTGGCATACTTTTATTCAAGAAGTTCAAAGGCCCTTAAGTCTAGATGATCAAGCTTCAGTGCTAACTGCATGCCTTCAATACCCATATCCAGTTGCAACTGCCAAGGCATTCAGTAGGCGACACACATCAAAGGTCTTGAGCCAATCTTGTTTTGGATTAATAAAAGCTTTCTCTGACCGAAGAGAGCTGAAACATAGGGATTCAGCATATAAGATGGAACCATAGCACCAATCTCATTTCATGAAACACACTGCCTCGGGTAGCCACTTCAATCCTCATGGAATAAGTGAAATTCTGAGAGTCATGTTTCATGCTGAGAAAACTTCTGGCCTAGAATAAAACTGAAAGGATTATGCCTTCTATGTTCTTTGCTAAAAAAGAGTGCTCCCTTTATATCAGGCTGACCACTGGATGAGAATAGCAATATCATTCAACCCGAAGGTACAAATCCAAACATTTCAGAGAACCTATTTTTAGACAACCCAATTCTTCCAAACATTGAAACAAATAAGTAACCAATGAGTCCACAACCATCGTCTATGACTCACTCCACTTGCTTCTAATACATAAACCAATAGTCTGAGTTCATGTTCCAGCGATGGCCTCTAAACTATGTGCCCCAAGGAAACCAAAATGTACATATGCAATAGTAATTTAAGATGGAAAAAAAATTACTAGAACCCTTGTGGTCCCTGACCCATGAAACCCTGCGGAAAGATGTGGAGCTTATTTAGTATTTATGGGCTATATTCTTAGTGGGCCTTCAATGAAAATAATAAACTTTTCAGCATTGCTTTAAATTAGAGGTCCTATAAATATTTGAAGAGTGCTCCAACACAACGTTGACATAAAGGTAAACACTTAAAAGGGATAAAGTCTAGATTCTTATCATTAATAGGTGGCTTGCAAAAATGTCGTTGTTGCTATGGGAGCCTTTCAGTTGCTATACTATTTTACTTCAAATTTTTCTTATTTTATTCTGTTTTTATTAAGGCGAAAAGACATTTCATATTATATATAATTTAGGCCCACAACAACTGTATAAATATACTACACAGTTCATTATACTGTAAAAGCAGAGAACACAAAGCAAAAGAGGAAAAACTAAATGGAAGAAGGGGAAGATTGAATAAAAGACCAATGCATTCTTATCTGTTAACCATACAAAGAAAAACTATGGTTACAATCTTTTAGAAAAATTTAACAATGTGAAATTCCTGCATTGTCTGCAGATTTATATTAAAAAAGATGTAACAAAGGTTTAAAAGTCACTAAATATGTGGTGACGTGTCGCAAGAAGTGGAAGGCCCTGCGCAAAGGATGACTGGTCATCTTTTAGTTGCTGAATTCTGTATTTAGTTGCTATGCATGGTGCGCAAAATCTTTGCCCAGGCAGTATTATGTTTGCAAATCACAAAATAATGAAGTGATACTATTAAAAACAAGTGCTACATTACGCCACATAAAAATAAGTTACTTACCTGTACGCTGTGGTTCTCCAGTATTGAGATCTTTTATAGATTCACATGCTTGAATCTTCCCCGCTGTCATGGTGGGAGTCCCACGGTAACAGTAGAAATAGTAGTGCCGAATACATTACATAGACCTCCATACAGAGAAAAATTCAATTGAGCACTATCAACCACATTTTATAACATCCAAAGTTCAGCTAATCACAGCAGAGACCGCAGAGTAACCCTCTCAACAGAGCCACCACACCTCAGATTTAAAGCACTAGTGTGCAAATATATTACTGTTAGACTTGGCATCTTTTTGCGTGTTTTCCCTGAGTTTTTGCTTTCTGACCTCCCGGTTTTTACCTGTTTTTTCTGGCATAACGTTTCTGCACACTTTTCGCACTGCAGATCAGTGGTAAAGTGCAGGCGCTCTCTGTGTCAATTGTGTTATGGCTTGGTGTTTCCATGATTGGATATTTAATTTACCTGTTAGCCCCTAGTAAAGTGCACTGCGTGTGCCAGGGCCGGTGAATCAAATGCTACCTGGGGGCCTGCAGCAATGGTTGTGCCACCCCCGTGAGTAGCCCTGAAAACAGCAACTCAGACCTGCCATTGCAGCGTCTGCGCGCAGTTTGTAACTGCCATGTCGACTAGGCCAGTGCACACACTGGCCGGTCACTAACCTTCCCTTTTTGTACATGTCAGACATCCCTCAGGGAGGCCTAAAGAACCACTGTGGCCAGGGTGCAATGTATGTGAAAGGTAGGGCATGCCCTGGTGTGTGTGTGGCATGTCCCAATAGTGAATTGCAGCCAATTTCGTTTTTCACTATTGCAAGGCTACCAGTTCCCCCTAGGATTGAATGGGAGGATTGTTTATAACATCTTATTAACATAACTGGCCCAGGGAATTTGGTAAGAAAATAAAATTTTGTATGACTGAACTCAGAATCTAAAGATGCATCTTTTAGTGAAGGTGATTTTTACATTCTGCGTATGAAAATAGCACTTTTAGAAAGTGGGTATTTTCTTGCTCAGTCATCCAGTGTGCCTCTGCTGGAATGTGGATTGCCTGTCTGGGTTTTGGATGACAGAAGGCTGGGGGGCAGGAGGGGCTCCAGATAGTCTAGGTAGGTCAGGAAACGGCTGAACAGACCTGGGCTACGATAGGGGGAGGAGATTTTCTTGCACCTCAAAGGGCCTGGTCTGCCTCTCACAAATGCAGTCTCCACCTCCTGCCAGGAATTCACACAAGAGAAGGCACAACTGGTTCTGGCCAGGCACAGACACACTCTGCCTGAAAGAACAAAGGATTATTGGACATAAATACTGGGTCCCAGACCCCTGAACTTGAGAATTCATCTGGATCAAGAAGACTGCCAAGAAGAAGAGCTGGAGAAGCTGTGAGGAGGAACTACCACTTTGCTGTGTACTTTGCTGGACTGACCAGCAGTGGCTGCTTCGGTCTTGGGCAGTGAAAGGCCTGGACTGGACTTTCTGCAACCTAATTTGTGACTCTCTCCAAGGGCTTGAGGTAGAGCTTGCCCTCTGTTCACGAAGTCTCAGGAACAGCAAAGACGTCAAGCTCCTCTGCCCGCAGCACTGGGAACTGTGTGTTTTGTGATGCATCAGAGGAACAGCAACTCGACGTCTACGACGCCGCCTGTTGAAGCCGCCACCAAGCCGCTGCTTGCACCGCGACCTGTGGGCACCACACTCCGCACCGCCTCACTTCACGCCGAGGCCTTGGCACCGCAGAGAGCACCGACGCAACGCGACCTTGGTCTCACCGACGACGCCTGCGGATGCCGCCATCGAGCCACTGCTCGCACCGCGACCTGTGGGCACAGCCCTCCGCACCGCCTTGCTTCACGAGGACGCCTTGGCCTCCCTGCCGCTCCACGCTGAAATAGACGGCGCTGCTTGCACCGTGGTTCGAGGGTACCGCTCGTAACACAAAGCACCGCCCTCATCCCGCACCACAGCCTTGGCCCACCGACGCCGGCACCATCGACTCCTGATTGTCAGCCGACGACAGCACTTCAGCAACGATGACGCTGCTGCTTGCACCGTGACCTGCCAGCACCGTGACGAGCACCGCCTTCATCTCGCACCGCGACCCTGGTCTCACCGGCGACGCCATCTGATGCCGCCACCGACTTGGGGGCACCGCACCGCTACACTTCACACCGCAGCACCCGATGCCTGCCTAGACCAGCACTCCTGATTCCATCAGAGAGGAGCTCGACCTGCAACGCAGGTGACTTCAAGGACCTCATCACCCTGCATTTCTCACAGGTACTGTGTGCAGGTCTTCCAGACACCATAGTTGGCCTGGGACCCCGCGTCCAGCCAGAACTGTTGGATTTGTTGTTCATGACGCCGTGGTAGTCCCGGACGGAGCTACCAACATCGAGGAACTGTGTTTTAAACTTATTTTGGATACTACCGACTTTTTTTTCATATATTACTGTGGATTTTTGTCGTTTTTGGTCTTGTTTTAATTATATAAGAATATTGGATATTTTTCTAAACTGGTGTGGTGTCCGTTTGTAGTGCATACACTGTATTACTGTGGGTTCTGTGCACATGCTTTACACACTGCCTCTAAGATAAGCCTGTCTGCTAGTGCCAAGCTACCAAGGGGGTGAGCAGGGGTTATTTTAGACTATCCTGACTAGAGTGGAGATTTTTGCCTGGCTTCGGCCCGTGCCCTAGCCTACCAGAAATCCCATTTCTAACATTGGTTGTCAGCGGTGAGGCTAGGACTTGCATTTGTATTTGACTTACAGTGATTGGTGTACACTACTACCATATCGCAGACCATTACGTGCCACTTACTAGTCCTTTTTATTCTTTGGCCTATTTTTTGATCTTGCCAGTTTGAACTTGCTACTTTGTCATGCCGGAATCAAGAGCATCATCAGTTGCATCCTTGGAAGTTGCCTTTGAGGAGGATAGGTTGGAACTCTACAATGTTAGGGAATTGAAATCCATTTGTAAAAGCCTAAAAGTCCAAGTCAGAGGCCTCACTAGAAAGAAGGAGGTACAAAAGGCGCTGAGGGCCTGGGTAGCAGCCAGAGATGCAAGTGGGCAATCTGGCGATGTTAGTGGAGAAGCGCAGGGGCCTATTACTAGGGTGGATGCGCTTTTGGGAGGGGGAACCCTTCCGGCCGGGCAGCAGTAGCTTGTCCCCAGAGGAGCCGGAGGACAGGCGGGAAGCAAGGAAGTTCGAGATGGAAAAACTCAGGCTAGAAATGGAGGAGAGGAAGATATTAGACCATGAACTAGGTCTTAAGGAGCTGGAGCTAAGAAGTAAGCCCGGCTCAGATGGTGCCAGCAACTCGTCAAGAGAGGCAGACAGAATTGTGCACATCCCTAAGAATGTGGCAAGGAATTCAAGAAGGTGATGACATACAAAGGTGGTTTCAAGGGTATGAGGCAGCAATCCACATGAATGGGGTCCCTGAGGAGAATTGGGGAGCAGGATTGTGGCCATTCTTCCCTTAAGAAGCGAGGGACACTTTAATAGCTTTGGGTAAGGGATATCACCTCCTGTATCCAGACATGAAGGACACCCTCCTCAACAAGTATGGTCTTGCTCCTGAAAAGTACAGGGGTCAGTTCAGGTCGAGTAAGAAGCCGGATGCCAACACTTGGTTGGAATGTGTGGATGTGTTTTGCTGGTCATGGCTGGGTGAAGGGCAGTAATGTGACAGATTACCAGGGGCTCTACCATTTGATTGCATGGGAGCACTTGTCCAGTCTATGTTTTGCAGATCTGTGCCAGCACCTAGTTGATAGTAAGCTGACTGACCCTAGGAAGCTTGCTATGGAGGCGGACTGCTGGGTGAGTACCCAGGTCCACAAGAAAGCGTTTGGGGGAGACTCAGCCAAAGGTGGGCAGGGTCCCCAGCAGAAAAGTAGGGGGGACAAGGGTAAAGCACAGTAGTTCTCTAAAGGGCCCCAAACTAACACCCAGGGTAAAGGTTACCATCCCCCCGGAGATAAGAAACAGGGGGTCTCGTCAGGAAAGCCTGCTGAGACCGACCCCGTAAATGTTTTGCCTGTGACCAGGTGGGGCACATGAAGGGGGACCCCAGGTGCTCCAAGGGGGCACAGTCACCCACTGGTGGGCAGTCCAAGGTGTTGGCTTGTGTAGCACGGGGGGGGGGGGGGGGGGGAGTACCCACAGGAGGGTGGGGACCCCGCAGAAATGACCCTCGTCTCACTAGGGGACAGTGAGATTGTCCCAGGGGGCCCAGGTTTCCCCTAACACAAAAAAATACAGCACCTGGGTACCAATCAAGGGGAAAAGGGTAGTGGCTCTCCGGGATACTGGAGCCAGTAGTTCGGTGTCACCTGGTCTCTGAGAGGCAGGTAGTCCCCGGGGCATTCCACCAAGTAATTGCAGTCGACAATTCAGAGCGCCAGTGTCTGGTGGGGCAGGTTCCCTTCGAGTGGGGGGGGGGGGGGGGGGGGGGGTGTCTAAGGTCCTTTGAGGGTAGTTGTGAGCCCTTCCATGCCTGTCGATTGTCTGCTCGGTAACGACCTGGAGCAGGTCTTGTGGAAAGATGTTGAGGTCAGGTCCCACTTGGAGATGCTTGGGTTGCCACAGTGGGCATGCGTGTCCACGGCGACCAGAGAGGGTGATCAGAGGGACCCGGAGCCTGAAACAGTGGCCCCGGTCCCTGCCTAGAGAAAGGGCCGGGGGCATGGAAAACCGCACCCGAAGTTCCCACGGCCCGGGAGGAGGCAGATCTTGAGGGGGACACCCCGGTGCCTACAGGGAAACAGGTAGCCGAACTGGGGGAAATCTCTGAGCTGACCCATTGGCAGCAAGAAGGGGGTCCCACCAGGTAGGAATTCTGCCAGGAGCAGGAAGAGTGCCCTTCTCTGGAGGGTCTGTGGCGGCAGGCCGCAGCCCAGGCGACTGGTGATCAGTCCGGGTAACATTGAATCTACTGGGAGAATGATCTTCTGTACAGCGAGCCTAAGGTCGCGGAACCTGGGTAAGCCAGTGTTGCTGGAGGTAACCCAGCGCTTCCGGACCTTCCTACTGGGTCTGGCTCATGACGTGCCTTTGGCAGGACATTTGGGGCAGGACAAGACCTTTGAAAGGCTTGTCACTCACTTCTGGCCTCAAATGCGAAGGCAGTCGAATGTGCATTGTCGTCTTGCCAAACTTGCCAACCAAGTGGCAAGAGTGGGAGGAAGGTCAAAGCTCCTCTCCAACCATTCACCGTTGTTGGGACACCCTTTGAAAGGGGAGGGATGGACATTTTGGGGCCAATGAAGTCCAAGACGGCCATGCGCAACAGGTACATCCTGGTCTTGGTGGACCATGCCACCCGGTACCCAGAGGCAATCCCTCTCAGGAAAACGACAGCGCCAGTGGTGGGCCGGGCGTTAATGGGGATCTTTTCCCGAGTGGGGTTCCTCAGAGAGGGGGTTTCTGACAGGGGGACCAACTTCATCTCGAAGTAAATGACATCCCTGTGGAAGGAGTGTGGTGTTACTTACAAGTTCACCACCCCTTACCACCCCCAAGATAACAGTCATGTAGAAAGGTTCAACCATACCTTAAAGGGCATGATCACGGGTCTCACCCAACCAATGAGGCGTAAGTGGAACGTCCTCTTACCGTGCCTTCTCTTTGCGTACCGGGAGGTATCCCAGAAGTCTCTCGGGTACAGTCCCTTTGAGCTTCTGTACGGGCACCCTGTGCAAGGACCTCTAAGCTTGGTGAAGGAAGGCTGGGAAGCCGCTCCCAGGAAAACCCTCCAGGATGTCTTTAGCTACATGCAGGCCTTCCGAAACCAAACTGCTCGCTTCAGGAAACTCGCTCAGGTGAACCTCGAGGTCACCCAGGAAGAAATGAAGAAGTGGTAAGACCAGAATGCCACTCTGGTCGAGTTTCAACCTGGACAAAAAGTTATGGCCCCAGTGGAACCTTGTGCAAGGCCTTGCAGGACAAGTGAACTGGGCCCTTTGAGGTGGTGGAGCGCAAAAGTGAAGTCACCTACCCTTTATGGGTCCTCCATGTGAACCACCTCTAGCCTCACTTCAAGAGGTCCGAAGTGAGCATGCTCTTGGCGACAGACGTCGGGGAGGAAGTAGAGAGTGAGCCTCTCCCGGACCTCCTGCTGCCCAAGAGGGGGATGGGTCGGTGGATGGTGTGAACCTCACTCCGACCCGGACCGCTGATCAACAGAGTGAGTGTCGACAGTTGCTGGGGCAGTTTGCCCCTCTGTTTTCCTTGACCCCAGGTGTTACTCACTGGTGTACCCACGATGTGGACACCGGTGACAGCCCCCCTGTGAAACATAAGATTTACAGGTTGGCTGACCAGGTCAAAGCCAGCATCAAAGAGGAGGTTTAGAAGATGTTGGCGTTAGGGGTGGTTGAGCCGTCCAGCAGTCCATGGGCCAGCCCGTGGTCTTTGTCCCGAAGGCTACAGCACCCGGTGCCACACCAGGACTGCGGTTCTCTGTAGACTACTGGGGGCTCAATGCCGTCACTCGGACGAACGCACACGCCATCGATCGTTTAGGAGCTACCAAATTCCTTGGTACGTTTGACTTAAAGTCGGGGTACTGGTAGATTGCTGTAACCGAGGGGCCCAAGGAAAGATTTGCATTCTCAACCCCGGAAGGACATTACCAGTTCCGTGTGATGCCCATTGTGTTGAAGAATGCCCCTGCCACCTTTCAGAAGTTGGTCAACCAGGTGTTGGCCGGACTGGAGGAATTCAGCGCTGCATACCTGGACGACATTGCGGTGTTCAGTTCCAGTTGGGACGAACAACTGCAGCACCTCGGGGAAGTGTTGAAGGCGCTGCAGAAAGCAGGTCTCACGATTAAGGCCAGTAAGTGCCAGATCGGGCAGGGTTCAGTAGTGTACTTGGGACACCAAGTAGGGAGTGGCCAGGTGGCGCCCCTGCAGCCCAAGATTGACACAATCCTGGCTTGGGAGCCCCCAAGATCCAGACAGAGGTGAGGGCCTTCTTAGGACTCACCGAGTACTACAGGAGGTTTGTTAAGGGATATAGCACCATTGTTGCCCCCTGAACGGAGCTGACTTCCAAGAAGCAGCCAAAAAAGGTGATCTGGACTGAATCCTGCAAGAAGGCATTTGATGCCCTGAAGGCCGCCATGAGCACGGCCCCCGTACTCAAGGACCCCGACTTCTCAAAGGAATTTGTCATGCATAACGACGCGTCAGAGCATGGAGTGGGAGCACTGCTCTCACAACTGAACGAGGAGGGCTTAGACCAGCCTGTAGTCTTCCTGAGCCAGAGACTACTCCCCAGGGAACAGAGGTGGAGTGCCATAGAAAGGGAAGCTTTCGCTGTGGTCTGGGCACTGAAGAAGCTGAGGCCCTGTAAGAAGGACCGGGACATCACCCGGCCCGTTGCCCCAGCTAAATCCTCTAGGGTAATGGGAATGCCTCTCGCTAGCCAAAGTCCAGCCTCATTCGGCTCCTCTAACACGCAGGACAAAGAACGCCCTCTACTGTACAATGGCAGGAGACGTCGTGGACTCAAGGGGCGGAGCCTTGTGCTGAAAACACGGTAGACGCCGAGGAGAAAGCGCGCGGAAGGAGAGTGCCGGAGAAAGAAGAGTGGAGTATCCAGGAAAAGACGGGACCAGATCATACAGAGCCCGGACAAGACGCCGATGAGGAGCCCCAGCCGAACGATGAGAGAGGCGACCCCGAGCGGGAGGAGTGGTTCGAAGAGTGGTGGACACCCCCGGAGGACGCAATAACACCGCTGCAGCTCAGGAGAGCAGCGACCCCGGCGGTACGTGAAATAGGGCCGGGGAAAGTGAAATAGGGATAGGGAGGAGAGTCTGAGGGACTAGGGGTAGTGTGGTGGTAGCGATTATACCCTGCGTATCACCCCATCTTCCCCACATTCTCTTTTCTTCGTTTTGTCCACTCCCGCTCACATCCTTAAAAACACCTTGTACAGCACCTGCAATAGCGTCACAGATCCACCCGCGTTGAATGACTTCGAACCCCTCATACCTCTAGGGGTTCGTTTAAGAAAATGGCAAATTCCAGACAAACAAAGGGGTCTTGCATATGAGGGAGACCTGAATACAAAGAAAAGGATGGTCTAATCTTATGTTCTTTCCTTTTGTACTTATTTTTCCCGCCCCCTAAGCATCACTCGGTTTCTTTGCCTATTTTCTCCCTTCACTCCCTCCGTGGTTTCCTTTATACTAAGGTGGTGGAACGGGACTTGCTTCACGTTAGCCTTATCTAACAGGACAGCCGTATTGAAAGTCTTCTCTCCTTTCGTTTTATACCCCGGGTTGTGCCTTTATCGCCCTGTGAGGAGGAGAAGAGTGCCTACCACCAGAACAGAAAAAGACGACGTCCAAACCACATCCTAATTGATCCTCCTGTTGGATTACTTTGTTTTTTTGTTAATAAATGAAGCCATCATTCAGCCACACATAAGACCTCCTCGTTTTACTTTCCGCCCATCCCTCCCACAGGCCCTACCTGTTTGGGACCCACTTCCGGGTTAAGACCGACCACAGGCCCCTCAGACGGTTAATGCAGACGAGGGGGGAGAATCCAAAACTGCTGAGGTGGTCCATCTCCCTACAGGGAATGGACTTTACGATGGAACACCCCCCCTGGCACAGAACACGCCAAAGCAGATGGCCTGTCCAGGTTCTTCCGCCTTAATGAAGAGAACTCCCCGGCGAGTGGGTAGAACTCCCTCCTTTCAGCTGGAGGGGACATATGTTAGACTTGGCATCTTTTGGCATGTTTCCCCTAAGTTTTTGCTTTCTGACCTCCCGGTTTTTACCTGGTTTTGCTGGCGTAACGTTTCTGCGCGCTTTTCGCACTGCCGGTCAGTGGTAAAGTGCAGGCGCTCTCTGTCTCAATTGTGTTATGGATTGGTGTTTCCATGTTTGGATATTTGATTTACCTGTTAACCCCTAGTAAAGTGCACTGCGTGTGCCAGGGGCGGTGAATCAAATGGCACCCGGGGGCCTACAGCACTGGTTGTGCCACCCCGTGAGTAGCCCTGAAAACAGTAACTCAGAACTGCCATTGCAGAGTCTGCGCGCAGTTTGTAACTGCCATAGTACATACACCGGCCGTTCCCTAACCTTCCCTTTTTTTACATCTCAGACATTCCTCAGGGAGGCCGAAGGTAACCCTGTGGCCAGGGTGCAATGTATATGAAAGGTAGGACATGCCCTGGTGTGTGTGGCATGTCCTAATAGTGAATTACAGCCAATTTCGTTTTTCACTATTGCAAGGCTATCAGTTCCCTATAGGATAGAATGGGAGGGTTGTTTATAACATCTTATAAACATACCTGGCCAGGGAATTCAGTAAGAAACTAAAATTTAGAATGCCTGAGCTCAGAATGTATAATGCATCTTTTTGTGAAGGCGATTTTTACATTCTGCGTTTGAAAATACCACTTTTAGAAAGTGGGTATTTTCTTGCTCAGTCATCCCGTGTGCCTCTGCTGAGATGTGGATTCCCCATCTAGGTTTTGGATGACAGAAGGCTGGGGGGCCGGAGGGGCTCCAGAGCTCCAGATAGTCTAGGTAGATCAGGAAAAGGCTGAACAGACCTGGGCTACGATGGGGGAAGGGGGAGGAGATTTCCTTGCACCTCAAAGGGCCTGGTCTGCCTCTAACGAATGCCGTCTCCACCTCCTGCCAGGAATTCACACCAGAGAAGGCTCACCTGGTTCTGGCCCGGCACAGACCCCCTCTGCCCGAAAGATCAAAGGATTTTTGGACATAAATACTGGGTCCCAGAACCCTGAACTTGGGAGCAGGGCGGTCGCATGTGAACCTATAAAAGATATCACTACTGGAGAACCACAGTGTACAGGTAAGTAACTTGTTTTTTCTCCGGTATTGTATCTTTTATAGATTTGCATGCTTGAATCCGATTAAAAAGCAGTATATTGATAAATAGAAGTAACATTGAAGGCGAACAATCCCACCTTAACAGTATCAAGAATAATATAAAAAATATATATATATATTATATATATAAAATTTCAAACCGTGTTTGATGTCCAGAGAATGTAAAGATTTTTCTGCCACTAAACCCGGATTTGGAAAAAATCTAGGCGATGGTACTTTTGGCATGAAAGAAGGATTTGTATGTAGAATAATCCTGTCTGCTAGAAATGAAAGAAATGGGTCCTATATAGAGAATGCCTGGATTTTGCTGATTTGTCTAGCAAGAGAAAGGCCACCAGCCAGGAGAGAAATTTTAAGTAACATTTGTGTATAGGCTCAAATGTGGTACGCATTAGTTGTGACATGACTGACTTCAATTGCCACAGCAATGAAGTGGATTTCACCGGTGGGTAGGTCCCGAACAGGTCTTTCAGACATTCCTTAACGCCATCGGCGCTGCGCATTTTCCTGCTGTGCGCTGACTTTTTGAAAAACCCGCGGTTCATGCCGAGCTCAGCTCGTCATCAGCGTACGAGAGGTGTACCTCATGACGAGCTGAGCTCGTCATCAGCGTCGAAGGGGTTAATAAGTCTGAAACCACAAAAGATTGATCCCCACGTCGTCTGTATCTAGAAATTGCAGCAAGGTGGATCTTATTGGAAAAATGCGAGAGTCCCGCCTTGGCTAGGTGCAAGAGATAGGGCAATACTTGTTCCGGTGTGGATGAAAGTGGTTGTAAAGAATTAGCGTTGCACCACACACAGAACCTTTTCCATTTTGCAGAGTAAAATGTGCGCGTGGAAGGAGCTCAAGAATTTTGTAAAATTGCTTTGCAATCATTGGGTATGTTCAAAGTTAACGAAGTAAGGAGCCAAGCCAACAAGTGAGATTTGAGGATGAATCACTTGGCCCTTGTCCACGTAAAGAAGACCCTTCCTTGGAAGAAAGAGAATTGGAGTGCACTCTGATAGGCGAAGTAGTTCTGTGAACCAAAATTGCCTTGTCCACCAGGGAGCAATTAGAATTATGCAGCACGGCTCCCATTTTATTTTTGGAGAACTTGAGGAATGAGAGGAAACGGTGGGAAGGCGTAGGCAAAGTTTCCTGTCCAGGAGAGCAGAAAAGCAACTCCCCACGATCCCGGCTGAGGATTACTGCTTATGAAAAAGGTGCACTTTTTGTTGAGGTACGTAGCAAACAGATCTAATGTTGGGAAGCCCCAAGACCGAAATACCATCTGCAACATCTGGTTGTTGCGCTCTCATTCATGGCACTGGTTGGACACCCTGCTGAAAGAGTGGGCCCACTGATTGTGGACCCCTGGTGCATGCTCCACACAAAAGAGAAATTTGATTGAGGAGAAGCCATTCCGAAATCTCCTGTGCTTGGAGAGAGAGCCTGAGATCTCGTGCCACCCTGCTTCTGGAGATAAAACATGGTGGTGGTGTTGTCAGTCCAGACCAGAACTGGAGATCCCCGAATCTAAGGCATGAATGCTTTGAAGCCCAAGAACATCGCTCTTAACTCTAGATGGTTTATGTGGCATTTCGATTTCTGTTTGGACCACTTCCCGTGCACCTGAAGCTCCTGTAGGTGAGCTCCCCAGCCCTCCATTGACGCATCCGACGTAATCACAAACTGAGGCGTTGAGTGAATGAAAGACAGACCCTGAGTAAGGTTTTCCTTGATCCTCAGCCAATACATTGCAGCTTTCATAGCCGTCGAGATTTGAATTGCGTCGTTGAATGACCGCTTGGATTGAACTCATTGAGTGTTCAGTTGCACCTCCAGTGGGCACATACGAAGACAGCAATTGGGAATTAGTTGAATGCATTAGGACATCATCCCCAGCATAGATTTGTACTTTATTACAGAAACGGACCTCTTTGATGATAGAAGGCTTGTCATTTTTTGGAGACGCGAGACCCTTTCGGAAGTCAGAAAGGCTTTGCTGAAATTTGAATCGATGCGAGCTCCTAGGAAAGTCAGAGAGTTGGAAGGAATGAGAGAAGACTTGTCAAGATTGAGGAGAATACCCAGAGACTGGAAAAGATTGCGGCAAGTTTGAGTAGAGTTCCTGGCTGCCTGAAACGAAGGAGCTTTTATTAACCAGTCATCCAGGTAGGGGACTACCATGTGACCTGAACGTCTCGGAAGGGCAGCTATTGGAGCTATGCATTTGGTGAAGACCCTGAGGGCAACTTCAAACCCAAAGGGAAGCACTCTGAAGTGATAATGGCACACCGCAACTTCAAATTTGATATCTTTGATGCTTGGGATGAATGGGAATGTGAATATAAGCATCGAGAAGATCGAAAGATGATAGTTAATCCCCTTTTTCCATAAGATGAAGGATTTCCTGCATAGACAACATCTTGAAAGATTGGTTTTTGATTAATTTGTCCAAGACCTGCCTCCATTTCCTTGTCTTCTTTGTGATTAAGTAGAATTGGGAATAAAACCCCAGACTGTGCTGATGTATGGGTACCTTTTGTATGGCGTGTTTGGAAAAAATAGTTTTTATTTCCCTCTTGAGATCTGGCAGATGACGATGTAGTATTTTCGGAGGAGGAGTAGTTGAAGGATACTGTACAACTCTAGAGTGTGACCGTGAGAAAAAAAAAAAAAACCTGTCCGACGAGATGGACATCCAATTTTTTAAGAAGTTTGAGCAGGTTGGTTCGAATTGTGGTGGGACTGTAGTGGCAAGGGCCTGGAGAAACTCATTGCCTTTGGTTGAATCCTGCGGTCTTCCAGCAGATTGCTGCCTGTTACGACCAGTGGGTCGTAAATAGGACGATGCAGTGCTGGACCTGAAAGGTTGATTGTACACCTGTTAGGTTGAAACCGCTGTTGGAACTGCGGTCTGGATGCATACTGTCCTCGGACTCTGCCCCGAAAAGGACTGGAATCAACGTTGTTGCGGTGTTGCCAGGGATTTAGCCTGCGTCCTTTACAGACTGAAGGGCTTCTTCTATATGACTACCAAGTAAACATTTGCTGTCAAAAGGCATATCTAACACCTTAGCCTGAACCTCAGGACGGAAGCCAGTTGCCTTCAGCCACCCCTGATGCCTTAGCACTGCATCTCCTGCCATTTGCCGAAATGAAGTAGAAGAGATATCCGTAGCGATCTCTATAATATCAGTGGAATCCCTTTCTCCTTCTGATAAGATATCCTTTGCTTCCTTTTTCTTATCTTCAAGAAGATGTTCTAAAAGCGAAGAGATGTCCTACCACATCTGTCAGTCATATTTTCCCAGAAAGCCATAGCGTTGGAGGCTCTTATAGAGGAAGCCGCCAGGGCAGAAAACCTTTTCCCGATGTTGTGCAGCTGGCGTCCTCCTTTATCCGGAGGTGCAGAACACAGATGCCAGGATTTTAGCTCTTCTTTGTGCAGCCTGCATGATTACAGAATCCGGTCTAGGATGACTGATGAGGCATGTGGTTGAATTATCCAGGGCTTTGTACTGCTTATCCAGTTGCGGAATTACTACTGGGATAGGAGCTGGTGTCCGCCTCAATTTTAGACCTTTTTGCTATAAGTAATCCACTATGGGAATTGCCCTAATGGATCGTTGAGTGCCTGGCTTAAAGTCATAAAGGAAACACTCAGTTTGTTTAACTGGCACAGGTAGATCAAAGCCCTTCGAGGCACGTTCTAGAAGGTCATGAAAGCTACCGATGTCAGCAGGGGGAGAGTCTGCAAGAGGAGGGATAGGAGATGACTGTGTGAGAACTACATAATCATCCCATTCGTCCTGGGTGTCAACATCGGTGTGCATCTTTCCTTCATCTACCTGTTGGTCTAATTTTGTGTAACGTCAGGCATAACAATAGGGAAAGGCAAAACCTTTTCCCTTATGGGCCTAGGAGTTACTTGTCCAGCGTGCTCTACTGGAGCCTGCTGAGGAGGCGGAGGATGTTGCGGAGCATTTGCCTCGGGAAAACGCCTGTAGTAGTCATTTAGCATGTGACGTAAGTCTGTTACCAAGGACACTGGAAAGTTAATAGATGGTTCCCTAAAATGTCGAGGATCCTCCGTCATATGGATAACGCTCCTGAAAAGATTCTGGCTGTTGTACAGTAGACGTATGAGTGAAAGAATACTCTCCTGCAAGATATGAGGAAGGATTAATGTCCTCTAAGTCCTCATCATCATCAACGTCCCGACACTTAACTTTTAGTTGAGAAGGACTATACGCAGGGCCAAGCATGCCATCATCCTCAGACTCCTGAAAGTCAAGCAAACGTGCTGGAGGCAATGGAGACATTTTTGAAAAATCCTGAATCTTTGAAGGTCCCAAATGGATTTTTTTTCCCCGTCAACAGTGTCGACGCGGACACTACCACCGTTGGCAGAAAGGAGGACAGCGTTGTCGACGGAGTGGTAGTAGACGGAGAAATTCTTGCCACAAGAGAAAGGCTCGTCAACGGAGATGGTCTCGTTGAAGAGGAGGGGGTAGTCAAAGTCAACTGCGGGCCCATTGATGATGCAGCAGCTGTCGATGTGACCGTGCACGTTGGCGCTGTCGCTGTAGAAGCCATCCACGGCAAAGAAATCACCTCAGGTCTACTGACAGATAGCTCTCGTCGACGATGCAGTCGATGGCCGAGAAGGAAGATCTCTCACAGGAGTTAGAGAAGCAGACTGGAGCAGAAGATGATTTTAAAGTTCCTTCTACCGGATTTCGGTGGCGTTTCTCCTCGGATTTTTCCTGCTCCTGTGATTTAGATCCCTTGGAGTCCCCTTGGTGATGAGGGGAGCTGCCTTCTTTTCCTGGAGGAAGAATGGGGCTTCTCCTCAGTGTCAGAGGCAGATTCAGAAACAGATTTTTTATTCTGGTTATAGAGGTGCAGTTTTCCTTCCCTATCCTTGAGTTCTTGGCTGAGAAAGTTCAGCAGTATTTGCATTCCCTGGGTTTATGGTCAGGGTAGTCTTCAAAGTCTACATTTCCCACAGGTTTTACAGGGCCTAATCAACCTTTTTTAGCTGGCATTGTGAAAGTAACAAAAAAGAATACCTTGAGGTCAAAAGTTAAAAAAGCCAACTGCCACTTAGCTGAAGTCAGAGAGACTCCTAATCACACGACTTGAGGTAAGAAATCTGAGGTGTGGTGGCTCTGTGGTGAGGGTTACTCTGAAGACTTTGCTGTGATTGGCTGAACTTTGGAGGTCATAAAATGAGGTTGATAGAATGCTCCACTGAATTTCTCTCTCTAAGGAGGTCTATGTAATGTATTCAGTACTACTATTTCTACTGTTACCGTGGGACTCCCACCATGACCACGGGGAAGAACCAAGCATGTGAATCTATAAAAAGGTACAATACTGGAGAATGTGCCCTTTTTTTGCATAATTTAGTCAACCCCATCGCATAATTTGGTGCTCTCCGGACGCATAATTCCAGTGACCCTGGTGATAGCACTGAGTTTTCGCAAGGAACACACCGGAGCTATTGTAGGGGTTACTATGTGAATATGTGCTTCCTGAGATCAAAGATAGATGAGTGGTTTTGGGAAATAATTAGCTACTTACCTGTAATCCTAGTTCTCATCCAGGGGTATACTCAAAGTCATAATCTATGAATAATCCCCAGCCCATATGCGGGATCCCGGAGCATATAGAAAATACATATATATACCTATATATGCATATGTGAAACATATCTATGCAGCCTAAGATATTTCCACAATGGTCAAAATGCTGAAAATTAAATAGGTTTGTATAGTAGCACCTATACTCTCCCAATACCTAAGGAAGAAAGAGAGCAGCAAACATTTGTCATACAACAATGCTTTATTGCCATAGAGAAACCTGTAATTGCAGGCATTTGCCAGTAGGCTGCAGCAGAGTATCAAGAAAACAGAGAAAACGGACACCTTGCCTTTAAGGCATTAGAGTAGGGGTACTGTGCCTTTAAGACCTGTAGGCGACCCCCTGCTCCCATGATGCACCACAGGTGGTAGTTAGGTCAGTTCTTTTTGGAAGTGCATAAACACCTGAGTAAATCCGCAATTAACATACAATAACTTTGCAGTACTGCTCGTCTGGGGAGGTGGGTTGGTCACTTATGACTTTGATGAGTATACCTCTGAATGAGAACTAGATTTACAGGTAAGTAACTAATCCTTCTCATCCAGGGGATACTCATCAATAGTCAATCTATGAATAGATTAGCAAGCCCATACCCAAAATCTCGCGGTCGAGCAATCAAGTACACAGCAAAAACATGAATCAATATCAGATTTATAATGCAGTTATGCAAACAAATTCCTCAAAGAGGCCTGCCCCACTTGGGCATCGGCCTGTGCATCTGAATCTAGGCAGTAATGGCGGGAAAAGGTATGTACTGAACGCCATGTAGCCGCCTTACAAATCTCAGATATCGGAATGTTGCTAAGGAGAGCTGTTGTAGATGCTTTCCCTCTAGTGGAATGTGCACGTGGTTTGCCCTGTAAAGCTTTGTTAGCTAATTGGTAAGACAGACCTATACAGGAGACGATTCATCTCGAGATAGACCTTTTTGAAGCTGACAGACCGGTATTAACTGTACCATAATTAACAAAGAGCAGGTCAGACTTCCTAAGTGGAAGAGTTCTAGCCAGGAAAAATTTCAAAACCCTCCGGAGATCTAGGGAGTGTAAAGACTTCTCTGGGGGAGTGGTTGGTTGAGGGAAGAAAGTAGTCAGAGTGATGGTCTGTTGATATGGAAATCCGAGACCACCTTGGGCAGGAAGCCTAGATAAGTTCTCAGCACCACTCTATTGGCATGAAAAACTGTGTAAAGTTCCTTGCAACACAGGGCCTAGATCTCACTTACCCTGCGGGCTGAGGTGATGGCTACCAAAAAAGCAGCTTTCCAGGTCAAGTGCTGCAAAGATGCCTTATGAATAGGCTCAAAAGGAGCACCCATCAACTTGATAAGTACGATGTTAAGCTCCCAGGGAGGAGAGGGGGACCTCACTGGTGGAAACACTTTCTTAAGCCCCTCTAAGAAATATTTGACCAGAGGCATGAGGAAGAATGAGGTCTGGGAAGGAGACTTCCTATAGGCTGTGATTGCCGCTAAGTGAACCCTGGTGGAGTACTTCAGGCCTGACCTTGCCAAGTGCAATAAGTATGGGAGAATCACCTGCTCCTGACCTTGAATCAGATCAAGAGCATTGTCCATACACCAAATGTAAAATCTCTACCACTTGAAAGCATAAGACTTTCTGGTGGAGGGCCTCTTCACTTCCCTCAGGATGTCCATACAGTCAGCCGAGAGGTCTAGGTGGCCATAGTGGATGACCTCAGGAGCCATGCCGTCAATCGAAGGAAAGGGAGATTGGGGTGAAACACCGTCCCCTTGTCCTTGGTCAGCAAGTCGGGCGTCCGGGCAGCCTTCGGTGAGGAACCTCTGACAGCTGGAGGAGTTCCGGGTACCACCACTGGCGTGGCCACTCCGGCGCTATCAGGATCATCCTGGTGTTGGTCCTGTAGAATTTCTGTATCACCGCCGGGATCAGAGGCAGTGGAGGAAAAGCGTACAGCAATGTCTGAGAGCAGCTGATCAAAAGTGCTTTCTCCCGTGATCCCTGCTGGGGGAATCTAGACTGGGCATTTAGCATTTGCCGCGTCTGCGAACAGATCTAAGTCTGGCACTCCCCATTGCCGAAACACCTCCTGAGCGACGTCTCCGTTGAGCACCCAGTTGTGCACTTCTACGAAGTCTCCGCTTGGGCCGTCCGCCTGAACAATCAGGATTCCTGGAAGGTGAACTGCAACGATGGAGAGACCTCTCGCCAGAAGCCACCGCCAAATGTATTGAGCTTTCAGAGACAGAACTCATGACCTGGTGCCTCCTTGTTTGTTCAGATAGAACATCGTTGTTGTGTTGTCCGTCTGAACTTGAATCTGGCTGGAGTGCAGAGACAGGTACAGGGACTTGAGCGCCAGATGGACAGCCCATAGCTCCAAGAAGTTGATAAGATAGCTTCTTTCTGTCTCGGACCAGAGACCTTGTACCTGAAGCTCATCCATATGAGCACCCCAGCCGTGCATTGAGGCATCCGTGACCACTGTCTGCGTTGGAGGCGACGGATGAAACGGAACTCCTTGCAGCAGGTGAGAACGTTTCATCCACCACCTGATGAAGTCTCTGGCAACTTGATGGAGAGAGACACGGTCTTCACAGTAATCTGACCTCTGAGACCATTGGTCCTCGAGTGTCTGTTGCAGAGGCCGCATGTGAAGGCGTGCATTGGGCACAATGTAGATGCACAAGGCCATCGAACCCAGTAGTGACGACACTTGTCTGGCTGTAGGACTTTGGGTATCGAGCAGGGTGCGGCACTTCAGAAGCATTGATGACAACCTCTCATCCGAAGGAGACATTCTTGCCTAGATAGTGTATCCGTTGGGTGGGGTTGAGGATCAACTTCTTGTCGTTGACTTGCAACCCCAAAGAATGCATCAGGTTGAGACAGTAAGAGAGATGGCTCTGAATCAGAACAGGTGTGGCGCTTTTCAGGAGCCAGTCGTCTAGATAGGGCTAGACTAAGATCTTCCGCCTGCGGAGGAAGGCAGCCACCATCGCCATGCACTTGGAGAATGTCCATGGGGCGGATTTGATGCCGAACGGAAGCACCAGATACTGATAGTGGTGACGGGCTATGCTTTACTGAGACAGGTATATGAAAGTAAGCGTCCTGCAGGTCGATGGCACACATCCAGTCTCCCTGGGCATGGTGCGGAAAGATCTGATGCAGGGCTAGCATACGAAATTTCTCCTTGCTGATAAACCTGTTCAGCAGGCGAAGGTCGAGGATAGGTCTGTACTCTTTGGCTACTCCCCGCATTTGGACTAGAAAGTAGCAGGAGTATACTCCCTGATTTCTTCGTATGGGAGGGACCTCCTCTATGGCCGCATTTGCAAGAAGGATAGATACTTCGTCTTTCAAAAGCTGACTTTGGATTTGAGGAAGGCTCTTGAATTGCAGGGGCATTTGCAGAGGAGGAGACTTGAACCTCAGCAAGTAACCATGCTGCACAATATTCAGCACCCACTTGTTTCTTGTTATGGCTTTCCTATCTTCCAGGTGACAAGCTACACTCCCTCCCACTGAAGTGGTGAACGGTTGCAGAGGAAGCAACGACTCAAGGCTTGGGAGGCTGCTTAGAGGTGGACTGTTGCTTGTTGTTGCCTCTTCCTCTTCCAGAACACCTTTGTTGGAACTGGGATCTTTGTTGGTTCTGGGAGGACCATTGAGGGGTTTGAACGCTCTTTTGAAACGAACGTTTGTCACCCTGACTGAAACGTTTCTTAAACTCCTTGCGCTTCTCCAGACCAACAGCCTTCACAGTGTCCATCTCTGCCTTCATTTTGTTCATCTCGTCATCAGCGTGAGCCCCAAACAGAGATGAGCCATTAAATGGGTGGTTCAGAATTTTCTTCTGGGCATCAGGCTTGAAGCCTGTGAGGCGCAGTCAGGCCGAGCGTCGTGAACAGACTCCATGGGAGTAGCCATGAGCGAGCCCGCTGGTGAGTCAGCCCTGAGAAACAAGGAGTCCTCTGCTGGAGCCTTGTAATTTTTGGCGATTCTGGATGGCACAGAACCCACCGTCGCAGGGGTGAGGAAGGTGGCCATAGCTGTTCCAAGAATCCAGGCACCAATGGTAGCAGCGGTCTAAGAGTTGTCCGGTGATGCAGGGTGTCAAAGATGACAGATGTGGGAACCACCGGGGTATGCAAAGTGATATTGAGTTTCTTTGCACCCCTACCCAGAACATCTGAGAAGGTCGAGATGTCATATATGGGTGACACCCGTGATGGAGGCATTGAGGAGAAGGTCGGAGAGTAGTCCCGGACCATAGATCTTGTAGAGGAAGACCATGTAGGTGATCTTGTACGCCTCCTCTTACTCCTCTTATGAGGCCTGTCGTGAGGACGGCTGTGACGACCCCTGGACCTAGACCGACGTGTAGAAGAAGATCTTGTTCTGGAAGGCGATCTTGGCCTGGGAGGTGATCTTGGCCTGGGAGGTGATCTTGGCCTGGGAGGTGATCTTGGCCTGGGAGGTGATCTTGGTCTCCTAGGGGGAGACTTCGAGGGTCCAGCTGGAGTGCTCGTCTGAGGAGTGGGCCCGGATGGCGAATACGTGGAGTAATCAAAGTACGGACTACTGCGGCCACCTGACACAGCACCTTGCGGACGGCGAGGCGACAGACCGGTTTGGGGGATGCTTCTGGTGAGATCTCCACAATGTACAGTCCTGGAAACGATGACCGGTCTCCAGATGATGATCTGGACCAGGGATCTGACTGCCGCGGGAACGCCGCAATTCCTGTGACCTTTTCTCTCGACGTCGAGTGCTTCGATGGCGATAAGGTCCGAATCACCATCTGCGTCGAATGAGGTCTCGATGGTCTTGACATCTATCGCCTACGGCGATGAGGTGACCTCGACGTCGACCCTCGGCGTCGACTTGGAGACCTCGACCTCGATCTGCCATGGCATCGAGTCGACGATGATCTGCCATGACGTCGAGTTGACTGCAATCTTTCACGTAGTGTCTTGACGTCGAGTGGTGAGACCTAGACGCTCCTCTTGACGACGGCACGCCCACCGGCAGCGAGATGTTAGCCGTCATTACTCTGGACGCTGAACCTCTCGAGGGTGGCGGAGAGTGTCTCGATGTCGACGGAAGCCTCGACGTCGACTTAGGTCTCTCAGCACCCACAGCCTTCAAACCCGAAGTGTGGTGCCTGGACGCCGACGTACTTGCATGTGGCAGAGACTCTTGACGTTGAGATGGTGTTCCTGAAGAGTGTCTGGGCCTCTTCGACGGCGACTTCGATGGAGATTCTCTCGTCCCCTTTCTCTTCCTATGGTCAGGAGAGGTGGAACGTCGCTGCTTTTGACGTTGCTTGCTGGAAGATGATGTCCTGGGGCCTCCATGGCCACCCACCTGATTACTCTTGTCCTTTTCCAGCATAGCATGGAGTTGTATGCGTTCCCTGTCACGCAGGGTACGCCTGGAGAACTTCTGACAATGGTGGCACTGGTCAGGATTGTGTGAGGATGGAAGAAACACAATACACACACCGAGTGTGGATCTGCCAGTGCCATTTGCTTGTCACAGGATTGACATTTCCTGAATAAAGCTGGCATTATGACTGGAAAACAATTATGGAAGTCCACAAAACCAGCAGCAGAAGTCTTAACCGCATGCGTGCGGGCGGAATTCCGCTCGTACGCTGAGATTTTTTAAATCGCACTTTACGTGACGAGCTGGGCTCGTCATCAGCGTGCGAGGAGGCTACGCCATGACGAGCCCAGCTCGTCATCAGCGTCGAAGGGGTTAAGAAACGAGAAAACGTCGAATTTTCTGAAAAAATCTCTTCAAAATCAGTTTTAGTAAAAAAACTGAAGAGCTCAAGTTCCAGGATCCTCTCAGAAGCAGCCGGAAAAAAAGAACCGACCTTACTGCCACCTGTGGTGCATCATGGGAGCAGGAGGTCTCCTACAGGTCCTAAAGGCACATTAAACCTACTCTAATGCCTTAAAGGCAAGGTGTCAGTTTTCTTGATACTCTACTGCAGCCTACTGGCAAATGCCTGCAATTACAGGTTTCTCTATGGCAATAAAGCATTGTTGTATGACAAATGTTTGCTGCTCTCTTTATTCCTTAGGGGTTGGGAGAGTATAGGTGCTACTATACAAACCTATGTAATTTTCAGCATTTTGGCCATTGTGGAATGCTGGATGCAAAGTCGATACAGCCAATCAGCGAGATACTATCTACACTACAAGGTAAGTTGAGACTACATACCCTGTTTTTTCTTAGTAGCCCTAAACTGTTCACAAACAATACTTGCTACAGTGATCGGCGGTTTGTTAGTTAAAACGGGACACCAATTGGGTCCAGCGTAAGATACGCACACTGTCGTCCGACCTACCCTGCCGCCGACACCGGGATGGTGTCAGAGGCAGGGTAGGTAGTTTCCACTACCTAGTAGACCACTACCTAGTAGACCTAAACCAGTAGTTTAGGTCTACTAAGAAAAAACAGGGTATGTAGTCTCCACTTACCTTGCAGTGTAGATAGTATCTTGTTGATCCTGAAGAAGTGTGATCAGTTTTTGACAATTAAGACACGAAACATGTCGATCATTTGAGAGCAGGACACTTACCACTAGACACTTAACGACTAGGTTTTGCACCTCTCCACCTTTTAATTAGGCAGTTTACTTTCAGAATAAAGCTTGGATAGGACTAACTGACCTATTTTAATACACAGTTTTCCTACATGTACACACTAGGCCCCTCACCCCCACCGGCAGGAACAAAACATCCCCGATAAAGAGCCCAGGTTCCGGGTGCCTGTCGGGTATTGCAGCGTCGACCTGACGAGGGGCAGGCTCAAATGACGAAGCATGACACCTAGCTTGCTGGGTGTGTGATAGCCCTAGTTCCAAAAGGAGGAATCCCCCTCCTTTCATCACACGATAGGGGTCGTTTAGTGACCCCTTGACCGGATCAAGCCTAAGAATCTTTACCTCATGACACAGAGGAACTCCGCACCTATCTTGTAACACAGCAAAGGATTCCTCACAGGAATTTGTAAGAAACTCCAAAATCCCAGAGCACTGCGTTGCATTCCAACGAACTGCTCGCAGTCTAGTTCTCGGATAGGAGTGATGTGTATGTACTCACTACAGTTCAGCATGAGGGAACTTCCCTCAGTACAGTTTGGGGTCAAATGACCGAAGTTCACCTGCCCACGTCTATACTATATTGCAACAAGTACATGGGCAGGGTGGATAAGAATGCCTAGGTTCTTCAGCCATACAATGCAAATTGCAAAACTTGAACTTGGTATAAATAGCTGGTTACCCACCTGATCCAGAAGGCTACATACAATGTTTATCGTCATACCAAGATGGGAAGACCCATGTCTTTCAGTTGACTATCATTGAAAGTTTTGCTGCTACAGCGGGAGCAGCAGCCTTAAATTCATATGCTCTGGAAGGCATGACATGGCTGCAGATCAAAACTTTGCCAACCACATTCTTTCAACAACTAAAAAGACTCATTCATGTTGTCATTGCAGAGTGTGCTCTAAGCAAGGAAAGAGGCAAGAGAGTTGTTGTTACTGTCCCCAGTGGATACCTCGACCAGCCCTGTATTTTCCTACTTGCTTTATGATGTACCATACAAAAGCGAAGTATTGCGAAATTGAGATGGAACTGCCGTAACATATACCTTTTAATAGCTGTGCACGGATACCTACCTTGCATGGGCCACTACTTCATTAGGCAAGCAGCCTTAGACTTTTTCTCTTCTACCTGAGGAAATCACGGCCTTGCTTATAGCCTGTTCAACATGTTTACCGCCGTAACAAACGTGGTAGGTGTTCTGTTTGCAGAATGAAAACTGCATTATAGTCACCACACTGAACATAATGTGGATGAAACATAAGCCATGCTGTCATGGAGTACCATGTGAGAAAAAAACATTAAGTCTTGACTAGTTTTTGAAGTGCTCTTTAGGGAATTTAAGCAGTCTTTACCAGCATGTTTGTCTTACTTTCAAAGGTATATCTGCTCTTCCACATCTACACAGTCTCTAAAATTATTGCATTCTGCACACAGCTGAACACTTGGCTCTTCAAATAATTTTATCTATGGATCACCCCACAACTCCTGCGTCAGAGACAGGATGCCCTTCAAGATAATACTGCACTTTACAAACACACAATACACTGCACTCAACGCTACATGCCTGAGTGACCAGTGTCCTGCTTGTCATGTTCATTCTCGGTCAGAACATCGTAGATGTTAAGTTTGTCATATGACAAGTGCATTATAGTCATAGCACTGCACAGAACGGTGAATGGGACATATGCCATGTTCTCACTGACTACCCTGTATACCAACTCCACAAACTGGAAGGAGTTTGATTTAGCATAGTGAGTTTGCTAATGGTGCATGGAAATCTTCCTGAGCCTTATGTGCTGTCATGGGAGCAGGTAATAAAGGTTCACTAAGCATGCGTTTGGTAATGTACAGAATGTCGATGGAGGTAGGTACCTGACCGGTAGTAAAAACAGTCAAACTTCTAATTCATTTGTGATGGTTGTGGGTGCACCAATCATCACTATGTCTGGACATATGTGTTTATAGAGGTTTGATTGGGGTGTGCTTGTATGCACCTTGGTTAATGACTGGTTGAGAGGTTGTTTTGAATGGGGATTCTATCCTGTGGGGTACGAATGTGAAGGGCCTTTAAATTGCAGCAGTGTGTTGATGTGAGTGTACTGTTCTGCTGGCCTGGGCCTGAGGCAGGCAGAATAAAAGTCTTGTGTAGTAAGTGAATTGCGTGTGAATGGACCATAAAGTGGTTGGTGCCTTGACATGATTTATGGCTCACCTTCAGTAGTTTTAGCTTCAATGAACAAGTTACTTACCTTCGGTAACGCTTTTCTGGTGGATACAGTATCTGCCTGTGGATTCCTCATCTTGTGAATATCCCCTGCGTCAGCAACATTTGGAAATTCTTTTGTAGCTTCACGCCGACGTGGACGACGTCACAGAAGCACGGCATCGGGCGCGGCTCCGCCTGACGTCACCAACTCCATAATAGGCCTACGTGATGACATCGGTTACGCCCTTTTTTCCGTGCCTTCGAGGCACACGGACGAACCAACAAAAGATATATATACACACCGTGTACATAGTACAAAATAGTCAAGGTAACACACACAGTGTGAAGACAATGTATGAAAAACACAATTTTTCTGCAAATAATACATATACGTTAAAACAGTGCCATAATCTTAGGTATAGCAGAGCGGACAACGGGGAGGCGGGTGGGCATGTGAGGAATCCACAGGCAGATACTGTATCCACCAAAAAAAGCGTTACCCAAGGTAAGTAACATGTTCTTCTGATGGATACATCTGCCAGTGGATTCCTCACCTTGTGAACAGATTCCCACAGCAGTCCCCACTCCCGGAGGAGGGTGTCCACTCTCCTATACCAGAAAATCCTGGAGGACAGAACGCGCAAAGTGGCCGTTCCTCCTCACTTCGGTATCCAAGCAGTAATGCTTCGCGAAAGTGTGGAGAGAAGCCCAAGTTGCCGCTCTACAAATGTCTTCTACAGGTACACCCCTAGACAAAGCAGATGTAGCAGACCTTGCTCTAGTAGAGTGAGCTCTTAAACCTTCAGGAGGTTCCTTACCCGCCAGAGAGTAGCATATCTTGATACACAAGACAATCCATCTAGATAATGTGTGCTTGTACACCGCCTTGCCTCTTCTGGCTCCAACAAAACCCACAAAGAGCTGGTCATCCACTCTGAATACTCTGGTTCTGTCCAGGTAGAAGCTCACCGCCCTCTTGGGGTCCAAACAGTGTAGTCTCTCCTCCTCCTTGGAAGGGGGGGGGAGGGGGGAGGATAGAAAGTAGGAAGGGTAACGGACTGCGTTAGATGGAAAAGAGTTACCACCTTAGGCAGAAAAGCAGCCCTGGTCTGGAGTACCATTCGTTCGGCATGAATGGTCAAGAATGGGGGCCTTGAACTAAGAGCTTGAAGCTCACTTACCGTCATTGCCGAGTAAATTGCAACCAGAAAGACCGTTTTAAAAGATAACAGTCTCAAGGGACACTTGTGTAAAGATTCAAAAGGAGTTCTCATCAAGAAAGTAAGTACAAGGTTCAAGTCCCATTGAGGCACAATAACGGGAGTAGGAGGAAATTTATTTGTAAGGCCTTTTAGAAACCTCAAAACAGGAGATTTAAATAAAAACGGCTGATCCGGCAAACAGAGAAATGCCGACAATGCCGAAAGATAACCTTTGACTGTAGCTACAGCAAACCCTTGCTGAGCCAAAGAAAGCGCAAACTGTAGTATGTCAGATAAACGAGCCCTCAAAGGATCGATGGACTTCTCTCCACACCAAGAAACAAATTTAGACCATCTATAAGAGTAGATAGACTTGGTGGAGTCACGCCTGGCCGATAAAACGACATCCACCACATCATGTGGGTGAGAAAAGGAATTCAGGTTGCCCCGTTCAATCTCCAGGCATGAAGGTGTAAGGTCTGGAGGTGGGGATGTAGAACCTGCCCCTCCATCTGAGAGAGGAGATCTGCCCTGAGAGGGAGACGGAGCAGCGGGCACGAGGAGAGGTGGAGAAGATCTGTGTACCACACCATTCTTGGCCAATCTGGGGCGATCAATATGACTTGGGCCAGATCTTGGCGAATCTTCCTCAGAACCCGAGGAATCAAGGGTATGGGAGGAAACGCGTCCCCCAAAGCTCCCTGCAACGGATGCTGGAGACTGCAGAATAACAGGCAGTGAGCGTTCTCGTGAGTGGCGAACAGGTCCACCTGAGGAGTCACCCACGTCCGAAAGACGTGACGAACTACCTCTGGATGAAGCCTCCACTTGTGGTCGGCTGAGAACTGCCGGCTGAGACTGTCTGCACTTACGTTCAGAACTCCGGCCAGATGATTGGCCATCAGACAAATCGGATGGTCCTGAACCCAGGACCAGAGACGCAGAGCCTCTCTGCAGAGACACTGCAACCCCACTCCTCCCTGCTTGTTGACATACCACATCGCGGTAGTGTTGTCTGTCAGGACTTAAACCGACTGACCGCAAAGGGAAGTGAGGAAGGCCTTGAGCGCCAGACTTATCACCCGCAACTATAGAAGGTTGATGTGAAGCAACCTTTCCTCCGGAGACCAAAGACCTTTGATCTCCAGATCCCCCAGATGAGCAGCCCAGCCTAGAGTGGATGCATCCGTTATCACTGTGGCAACTGATGGAGGCAGATCGAAGGGCCTTCCTTGAGACAGATTGCCCTCCATGCTCCACCAAGACAGATCCGCAGCAGTATCTCTGGAGATCCTGATCGACTCCCTGAGATCTCCGTTGTGCTGATACCACTGCCTGCGGAGGCACCACTGGAGTGCCCTCATGTGCCAGCGTGCATTGATGACCAACAGAATGCAGGAAGCCATCAGACTGAGCAGACGAAGGACCTTCAGGACTGGAACGACCGCTCCATTGAAAAATAAAGGAATCATTTCCTGTATGTCGCGAATCCTTTGAGGAGGAGGAGGGAATGCTTGACATACAGTTGTGTCCATTACAGCACCCATAAACAGGTTGTGCTGGGAGGGCACCAGGTGAGATTTGGGTACATTTATCGAAAAACCCAACCTGTACAACAACTGAGTTGTGACTTGCAGATGATGGAGCACTTTCTATGGAGATTCTGCTTTGATCAGCCAATCGTCCAGGTAAGGTAATACTGGAATCCCTGACCTTCTGAGATGTGCAGCCACCACAGCCATCACCTTGGTGAAGACTCGAGGCGCAGTAGTAAGACCAAACGGAAGGACCACAAACTGGTAATGTTGGGAACCCAGAGTAAAACGGAGATACTTCCTGTGTGACTTCAGGATAGGGATGTGAAAATACGCATCCTGCAAGTCGATCGACACCATCCAGTCTTCTGCCAGCAGCGCTTGAAGAACCTGCGCAAGGGTGAGCATCTTGAACTTCTCCTGCTTCAGAAAAAGGTTCAAGATCCCGAGATCCAGGATTGGACAAAGTCTGCCATCCTTCTTGGGGATCAGGAAACACCCGGAGTAGCATCCCTGACCCCTTTCCTGCTCCGGAACCACCTCGATCGCACAATTTCTTAACGCCGCCAGGATTTCCTCCTGCAGGAGTAGCAGGTGGTCCTCTGAGCAAAACCCTTGGCAAGGAGGGTAATTCTGAGGGAATTCCCGAAAGAGAAGTGCATACCCATTCTCCACGAGATTGAGAACCCAAAGGTCTGATGTGACCGATTCCCAATCCCGTAGAAAATAGGTAAGCCGACCCCCTACCGGTCCCGCATGATCCGGAATGGCGGATCTAGGGCTGCTTTGCTGATGATGGTGGGGGTTGGGAAGAGGAAGAGGAAGAGGAGGAAGAGGAGGAGGAGGAGGAGGAGACTTAATCTCGAGGACAAGCTTTTTGTCTACCCCTGTATGACTTATACAGCAGATTTTGTTGTTGCTGCTGCTGTTGAGGCTGTTTATAGGGACGAAAGGAGGACCTTCCAAAACCCCTATATCTCTTGTTCACAGTTTCTCTGGACTGTAGTCCCAAAGACCTGGCTGTAGCCCTGCTGTCTTTAAACCTCTCCAAAGCTGCACCAGCCTTCTTTCCAAAAAGACCCGAGCCATCAAAGGGCAGATCTAATAAACCAGCTTGGACGTCCGCAGAGAATTCGGAAGACTTCAACCAGGCTGCTCTTCTTGTGGCAATTGAAGTCCCCATTACTCTCGCCATCGAGTCAGCGGTGTCTAGTCCACTTTGCATGACTTGACGTGCAGCAGCTTGAGTGTCAGCCAGCACCTCATTAACATTTTTCCTGTCCTCCTCTGGAATCTTAGGGGCTAACTGTTTTACAGAGTCCATCAAGGCATGTATGTACCTCCCCAAGAGACGTGGCATTCGTTGACTTAAGAGCCATACTCGCCGTTGAAAACCCTTTCTTCGCAGTTTGGTCCTGCTTTTTCGACTATTTGTCCCCAGGCACCTGAGGGAAAGCCCCCACAGATTTCTTTGAACAGGCTGCCTGCATTACCAGGCTCTCCGGTAAAGGGTGCGAAGATAAACAGTCTGGGTCACCAGGCGCCACCCTGTACCTCCTTGCAACAGCCTTAGCAACAGCAGGAGCTGTAAGTGGCCTATTCCATACCTCCAAAATAGGATCCGTCAAAACCTCATTGAAAGGAAACATAGGCTCCACCACAGAAGACTGGGAGTGAAGGACTTCTGTCAACAAATTGGGCTTAAACTCAGCAGTAGGCAGACTTAAATTCAAAAGTTCTGCTGCTTTCTTGATGACCACGTGGTATGGTGCAACATCCTTTGAAGGGACATCTGAGACAGAGGATAGCTCCCAGTCTGGAGATAGTTCCAATCTGCTAGCCTCCCTCAGGTCATCAAAGTAATCCTCCTCCTGCAGCTCACCTTCTTCTACCTCAGCCTCTCTATACCTCTGTTCTTCGAGAAGACGCTGAGCATCACGTCTCGACCTCTCCTTCAAGAGCGGCGTCGGCGGATCCGCAATAGACTGCGACGGAGCCGGCGTCGAGATCTGATCCAGAGGCACAGGTCGATGCTCTCGAGGTCGGACTGGCGCCGGTGCCGAAGGCATCGGCGTCGAAGACCTCGGCGGCACCGAGAAATGCCAAGGCAGAGTCGGTGCCGGCATAAATGGCATAAACGGAGCTGGAGCATAAGTCTGGGGGACTCCCAGGTTGTATGCCAAGGGACCCATGGGACTTGTTGGCTCTCCAGAGGGGTACATAGCTTTCAAATAGACACCATACATCGCGTTTAAAAACTGTGTAGGGTCTTGACCTGGGCCCGGAAAAGGTGGGTATGGACCCACAGGTTGCCCTCAAGGAGGCACCGGATTCGTCTCCTCTTCTTTGGGTTGGTGAGTTGGAGTAGTCGAACCCTCAGGCAAGGGAGCCTCTTCCTCCTCTCGAATTGGATATCGAGACGGCGCCGGAGAGGGATTTGACACCGGAGCCGGTGAATGCTCCGGCGACTCCACAGGCGAAACCTCACCTACCGGATCCACAACTGAGAAGGAGATATCTCCTTCCGACGTCTTCTACTTAGCGACTTCGGTCTCAAATCCGATTCCTTCCCAGAGTGATGTTGAGATCTGTGCTTCCTCTTCTTGTGCTTCTTTTTTGTTAATCTAGAGCATGCCCCGACAATGACTTAGAAGGCGACCCCGTGCGAGACCTCGATCGCCTCAAACGCGACCTCGAAGACTTCTTCTCTCTTTACCTTTCATCTTGGCAACCAGAAGCTTTGCCTCTCTTTCATAAAGGGCATTTGGGTTCATCTTCTTACAGGAAGAACACCCTTGAACATCATGGTCCAAACTCAGGCACCAAATGCAATCCTCATGCGGGTCCGTTATCGACATCATCTTCCCGCATTCTCCGCACGGCTTGAATCCGGTCTTCTTCGTGGACATCTCGACAGGAGACAAAGAAGCAAGAAGACACTGATAGGAACAAACAGTAAGAAAGTTACTAAACAGCTACAGAGGATCCCTCGAAAACAGTTAGCGCCGACGACGCGGAAAAAAGGGAACTGATGTCATCACGCCGACGTAGGCCTATTATGGAGTCGGTGACGTCAGGCGGAGCCGCGTGCGATGCCGTGCTTCTGTGACGTCGTCCACGTCGGCGTGAAGCTACAAATGAATTTCCTAATGTTGCTGACGCAGGGGATATTCACAAGGTGAGGAATCCACTAGCAGATGTATCCATCAGAAAGTCAGATAATGTGCTAAGTATTTTTTCTTTGACGCTAGCATTTCTCGAGGTTTATAAAACCAGTGTAATGGGTGGATTAACTTAAAATAATTAGTGCCAGATTTATATGGGTGGCAGTAAGGATATTCCATTGTAATGGTGACAGAGTATCCTTACTGTCAAGATAATGGTCTGCCCACCTATATGAGGATGGCCCATTGGTGTAATCATGGCGAAGACTACACAGTCTCAGGCATGATTATGATCTGACTGAGTAAGGGCCGTCTGAGGCTGACCTCTATCTCTAATGACATAATTTAGATGGCTGGACATACAGTTCAGTTTTCACTGCCCATCATCACCTCGAAAACCTTGGCAGTAAGGGGCAGTGAAAACTGTCTTAAGCTGACCCTACTATGGGAGATAGCTCCCATGGCTAGAGGGAGGTATTTTTCTTTGTTTAATATTCAAAAAGAAAATCCGGCTCCAGGATTTTGTTTTTGAAAATGAAAAAGAAAATTGATGGATGGCTCAGTCATGTTGATGGAGCTGTGCATCAAATGCTAAAAAGCATTGACTGGAACCACCATGACAGCAGCTCCTGCCAATGCTTTTTAGATGACCACCAGCTGTGTGGCCCTTTCTAAATTTGGGAAGAGGAATAGTCTCAGCATGGAAGATGTGAAGTCCTCCGCCAGGCCAACAGTCTTCTTCGCCGTCAGCAAAAATGTAAATTTAGCCCTTAGTAAGAACTCCTTGTTTTTTTTGGGAATGGTGTAATTTGCATTTATTCTCCTCACTTTACCATAATGTCCTACAAGATTTGGAAATGCGTACATGACTAACAGATTATGCATTTATTTAGATTTCTGTAATTTGTTGAGATCCACAAATTGACACCCAACCAGCATTCCCATGTGTGTCTGCATACAAATTTAACCCAATTTTTTGTGGGTGGCCATAATGCCCACAACTGGAAAATGGTAAAAACGCAACATAGACATATCAATTTTTTACAATGAAACCACCCTGTTTTCACAATCTGGGTAGCTGTGGATTGTGACGCTTGTTGTGCCGTCCCCCAGGGCAACCTATCAAAGCCGCACATTTCTGAAAGCTACACAACAAGGAGTCATTTTGTAATGTGAATACCTGTGGCGTTCGGGCCCTAGCTCAGCCAGCATCTAGGGAAACCTAGCACACCTGCACATTTCTGAAAACTAGACAACCAGAGGATTTCAAGGTATTTGACTTGGTTAGCTCACAATAGGTAATTTTTCCAAGAAGCCCTGCAAACATCAAACTTTATTAAGAAGCACACATTTTCCTCACTTTTGAGTGACAATGTTCTGGAATCTGCAGAGAGCCACACATTTCCTTTATGTCGGGCACAGCACCAGGTCACAAATTTATACCAGAGCCTGGGGCAAATGGATTTTGTAAAGGAGTGCCTGGTAACAAGGATGGCATCCACAACTTAAGGCAGAAAATCAAAAGCAGTCAAGTGCTACCAATAATCTTCAACTATGGTAGTGTAAGTTGCAGCGATTTGAGTGGAGGAGCCCGTCATGCTGCAGAGACTAAAGGTCCTCCCAAAGTGGTAGCCTGATCGGAAGACAGATGGTCATGCTCAGATGTTACAGGTACCACACTCTACTGGCCCCATCTGGGCCACCTGGATGAATTGGGTCCTGATATTGATCTTCTCCAAGCTCATGAGAGGAACTGATGGAAAGGTGTTCTGGAGTCCCTTATTCCGACTCCAGCTGGAATGAGTTTCCTAATAGGGTGCACTTACAGAAACTCCAGTGTGCAAAATTGTTGACACAGCATGTGCTCAAAGGTAGAGAAAAGATCTAGCAAGGATTCTCCCCATTGGTGGAAGACTCCATGGACCACCTTGGGAAGTAACTGCCTCTTTTGATCAGCCAAATGAAGCCTCTGTTCTTCTGCCCTCTAACCCACTAAGTGATTGGGGACCACGAAGATTCCCTGGAGCCTGCAACAATCTCCAGAGACACAAGGCCTCATGGAACAGGCCCCAGGACCCCAATTCACCCAGATTGTTTCAGTACGACATGACGATGAAGTTGTCATTGATAATCTGCAACATCCTCGCTCTGATACCAGATGTTTTGGCTCTAGTTCGCGCTATATCAAACTCTAAAAATTTTTTTTTAAAAAGGCAGCCTTCAGAACCAGATGAATGGCCAGTAGCTCCAGAAAACTGATGTGTAGCCGACCCTCCAGTGGAGCCTAGAGTCTTCTGATCTCTACCTCCT
This sequence comes from Lissotriton helveticus, assembly GCF_964261635.1. Taxonomy (NCBI): domain Eukaryota; kingdom Metazoa; phylum Chordata; class Amphibia; order Caudata; family Salamandridae; genus Lissotriton; species Lissotriton helveticus. The sequence goes on along the minus strand of NC_136071.1, from coordinate 342,527,236 downwards.
CCAGGTGATGCTCCCAACCCAGCAGTGATGTATACTACAGTCAGCTCCAAGTGGAGAAGGGAGAGTGGCTACTCAGACTTCAAATTCCACTGTAAGCCCAGGATGGGCCACCTTGCATGATGGATAAGGAGGCTGCATGAGTCTAACGGGCTGAAAAGTCTCAGAACCACCCTCACCTAGATCCAGGATCATAGCCAAATATCCTGTACTTGTTGGAGCCAAAGGTAAGTCTGGAACTCCACCATATCCAGAATCTCCCCATGAATGGAAGACTCCGAGAGGTCATCAGGTGGGCCTTCAGTTTGTTAGTGGTGAGTTTTAATGATCTCAGAAGTTCTGCTGTAATCCTGAGATAGTCTACAACTGAAAGCAGCGGGCCAGCCTTCAGCAGCCAGTTGTCAAGTTACAGGAATACAGCAATTCCTGACCTAGAAATACAGTGATTCCTGACATCTGAAGATGGGCAGCGACCAATGCCATCACTTTTGTGTACACTTGAGGAGCACTGGTGAGGGTGAAGGGGAAACTGGTTAACCGCCCACCTTGAACTGCAGGTAAAGCCTTTTGGACTGCAGAGTGGGTATATGAAAATATGTGACCAGCAAATTTAGGAACATCATCCAGCCATCAGTCTAAAATACAGAGGATCTGGGCCAAAATATGGATCTTCAATCTGCCCTTCCATAGGAAGGTATTGAGATGATGGATGTCCAAGACAGGCCTGAGGCCACCATATGTTTTTGGAACTAGTAAATAGTGAGAGTTGCAAACCCCAACTTTCTCAGGAGTCCAATACTTTCTTCTATGGCAATTTTGGAAAGCAACAAGTGCACCTCCAATACAAGGGTGGGCATGTACTCTTCTGGAATCCTTTCTGTTGTGGGAGATATAATGGATGGAGATTAGATAATAATGGGTGGAGATGAAAGGAAGGGGATAGCAATTTTGAATAATTTGCAAAATTCATCTTTTTCGAAGTGGTAGATATCCAATCTGGCCGGAAATGCTGGATCTTGCCTTGAACTGAGTAGGCATGAGCCACGAAGGGCTTACTAAAGACTGTTGGTCAGCCAGTGTAGCAGAAGAGGCCAACCTACTGACCTGAGGATATGCGCCCATTTTAAACCTTGTGCAGAAATTATTTGGGAAGGACAAAGAACATGCTTTAGTGCAAGTATTTTTAAAGTGTTCCAAAGCAGAGGTGAGACTCAAATGGAATGACCATCAGAGAAGCCTGCACATTGCCACTGAAGCCAGTAGACCTCATACAGGCATGTCGACAGAGGACCACACTGGAACCAACCACCCTGCCAAGGAGATCCATGGTATTGAAACCTGTGTGGATAACATTTGTTCATCATGTATCATCAAAGACACAGAGAATCTCAGATCTTACAGGAATGCTGGCAAGTTCTTGTTGGCCATGTCCCAAAGGACATTGGTGTAAAAGAGTCACCAGGCAGGCTGCACTAACAGCCAAACGCCAAACAAAACATGTGCTTCCCTGTGGCATCAATCTTCTTACATTCTCTATCTGGAGGAGTGGTGTGAATTAATTGGGATTCACTTTACTGGCTGAAGCCTGCATAGTAAGGCTCTCTGGAATGGGATGCTTGGTGAAAAAAGTGTTTGTGTCACCAGGTGATGTTTATTACGTCTGGACACCTGCCTTTTCACAGGGAGGCAAGAACATGGTTTTGATGAGGCTACCTGGTTGATCCTGCCAGTAGCATATGCTTGTCTCAAAGATTAAGCCATGCACGTGTAAGTACACACGGCCGGTACAGTGAAACTGCGAATGGCTCATTAAATCAGTTATGGTTCCTTTGATCGCTCCAACTGTTACTTGGATAACTGTAATTCTATAGCTAATACATGCCGACGAGCGCTGACCTCCCGGGATGTGTGCATTCATCAGACCAATACCAATCCGGGCTCGCCCGGCCGCTTTGGTGACTCTAGATAAACTCGGGCCAATCGCACATCCCCGTGACGGCGACGATACATTTGGATGTCTGCCCTATCAACTTTCGATGGTACTTTCTGTGCCTACCATGGTGACCACCGGTAACGGGGAATCAGGGTTCGATTCCGGAGAGGGAGCCTGAGAAACGGCTACCACATCCAAGGAAGGCAGCAGGCGCGCAAATTACCCACTCCCGACTCGGGGAGGTAGGTACGAAAAATAACAATAGAGGACTCTTTCGAGGTGAAAACCCCAGCCAGGGACACTCCAAAAATCTATACTAAGAGGAGCACGTGGAAGCTCAGCCGAAAGAAAGGCCGGTGCATCCCCCCAGCTAAAAAACAGGATCCCACATCAAGAATGGTACTGGATCGCTAAAACAATCAACATCAGACAGCCCGACCAATGACAATTTAATTAGAGAAACAGCATCACCCCAAACACAAGGCCGCCACTAAAACTGTGTTCCTGGAACATAAATGGACTAGGAGCAAAAACCCTTAACAAAGACTTACTGTCATACTTTTAGCAGTATGACTTAATTTTGTTACAGGAAACCTGGTTAGCAGAACCATTCCAGCTTCAGGGTTATAAAACATTCTACCTCCCAGCAAGGAGAACTTCAAAATTTGGTCACGAGAAAGGTGGCTTAACCATATACACCTCGATACAAACAAACCACGCAAAATAACTCCTTAATAAAAATATTTCGGGGATTGAAAACGGGATCATTGCAGTCCAGCTAGAAATATCAACATCGAGAACCATCAGGCAGGAACTAATCCTGGTTAACACTTATTTGCACCCAAAAGGCAAAAAAAGCGGGGCTAAACACCGGGTGACAGAATTGACTAAACTAATAACGGGAGCGGAAAACTCGAACCTTATTCTCTCAGGAGATTTTAACATGTTCCTTTCGAAGTCATCTGGCAAGAATCCGCCAACGGAAGATCATCTGTTTGCCAGGGGGATTCCCCCACTGGAAGTATGTCCATGGGGCAATTTGACAAACCTATCAAAAAGGTTAATGGAAGATTTATCAAACCTGGGCCTGATTTCGATAAACGGCCGGTCCCTGGGGGACAGACCCCAAGCGGCAACTTTTCACAACACCATGGCCAGCTCGGCGATCAATTAAACCTTCCTGTCTTTTTCAATGTTCACATTAGTACAAGCCTTTAGAATTGGCACATTCGACTGCAGCGACCATCTCCCGCAAGAATTGACACTGAGGGCTCAAGGAACAGCTCTGACATTTCCCACCAATGGCCCAAAGCTATTGATAACTACAAAATGTAAAAGAATCAAGTGCAACATCAGTGATCCGGAGCGAGTAGCGAAAGATGCGAAGCTGTGCTGGGAAAGCGCTGCAGAACCGAATGCTTGTAATATTACTGCCTGGGAGTCCTTCTTGAAATCTTTTGCCCTCTCGAATTCCAAGTCTAAATTGTCTCAAGAAATCGATGTACAGATAGGCCAAAAAACTCCCGTCCGGCCCATTAGCGACTCAAAAGACCATCCTCAGACTCTTACTATCTCCCGATTTAAGGGCAATAAAAACGGCCATAAACAGAACACTCCGTGAGCTGTGGAAAGCCGGGAGTGATAACAACCTAATTACCAAACTGAGAGCATTAAAGTGTCAAAAGAACAAAATCCTGTGGCGAATCAAGCAGGAGTCCACTGAACAAATCTCGGGGAAACTGCTCTATGATTCAAAAAACAACAGCGCAAGATTCTGGAAAAACCATCAACAAAATAGAGAATCCGAATGCCCTTGGTGTGAACTCTCATATCACTGAGGACACCTGGGCAAATTTTCTGTTTAAACACTTTAACGATGAAGACCCATGCAAAAACCAACAAAGCCCTAAATTTTGTCAAGCGACCCAGACGGTTTTAAAACCCTTAATTGAGGAGTCCAACTTCCCAGGTTCAATAGTCCAGCTGAAGGGTCGAATCGCGAAAGGCCGGAAGGAGGGAGCTCCTGGCCCAAATGGAATTCCACCCATCCTCTATAAGCAAGATTCAACTTATTGGGCCGATCAATTGCTCCCTCTCTTTGTAGAAATCTGGAGGGCTGAACAACTCCCATCCTCCTGGAGGGGTTCAATAATTGCCCCAATTTACAAAAAGGGCAATAAGAACGAGGCAAAGAACTGTTGACCCTGTTCGACCTCTCCAAAGATCTGGATAACTGCAACCACCATGCCCCAAAGCTAGGGGGTTTTACGCTGTCCAATCTACTATACGCAGACGACCTGATACTAATCAGTCAAACACCAGTAGGCCTGCAACACCTCATCAACACCACAAGCAAATTTGCCGAAAAGAATGGGCTAAGCGTAAACACAGAAAAATCAAAGGTGATGGTACTAAATCAAAAATCAAAAAGGCATGCTTTCCAATGGTCTCTCCAAAACAAAAAAATGGAAATAGTCCAAGAATACAAGTATCTGGGTATAATTTTTGACTCAAATGGCTCCTTCAAGCAACAACAAACATCAATAAGGAACAGAGGGATCTCATTGGCAATTGCATTAAAAAACATCAAAAATAAAATAGCGGGCCGAAATTTAATCCCCTTGCTAGACATATTTCGTGCGAAATTGCTGCCGTCCATTACATATGGCAGTGAATGTATGAGAAGGAAGGATGAGACCATCTTAGACAACTTGGTCAGCAAAACATTGTGAATATTATTCGCGCTTCCTCCTTACACTTCCCCAGCACAGCTAAGGCTCGAGTTTGGCCTACAGAAGCAGCAAATCGCACGTAAAGGTGCATACGTAAAATGCTGGCACAAAGTAAAGAACGCGGAAATAGACTCTCTAAATGCCCATCTTTGGAAAGAACTGGAAACAAAGAAGGACTCCCTTGCAATGGTCTACCTCCAAGCAGCCATAAATTCCCTTGTGCTAAGAGATCTTTGGGACTCGAGCTGTACACACAATTGCTTCAAGCGTCTTGTCAATAAATCAGTGAAAACAATTTCCTTGGAAGAGGACAAAAAAGGCACTAACCAAGAGGTCTCATGGGTGGTTTGTGATTCAAGGCTACATCAGCGCCTCACCACAGCCAAATCTCAGCACCAGCTTTTCAAGGAAGGCGAAGGAAGACTTTTTGCGATTGAGGATGGGGGTAATACCATCTAAAACACATCTTCCCCCCTGGACGGGCCTGGACTGCAACCCCAAGTGTAGGCTTTGCGAAAATGCTAAGGACGACGTTCTGCACCTGCTGTGTAGCTGCAAAGCTCTAGATAGTATCCGAAAGAGCTTACTAACACAGCTTGGGAATCAAAGACGTGTGCGAACACGTAGACAAGCTCTGTTGATGAGCTTTAAGGGAGAAGACATCCAACTAGCATGCAGGCTAGTGCGCTTTATGAAATTAGTCAACACGGCCCTAAACCCAGCGGTTAGTAATTGAATTTGACTTAGCGTGAATGGCTTCTGCTCTTCAAGACTATTTTCCTTTGATAACCAAAGTCACATCTGATCGTGAAAGACCTTTTTCTCTGAAGTATAGTACTGTACCACCCGCATGGTTCTTCTTTCACTTTTTTAACCTTTCTAAATGTTTTTTTAAATTGCTTTTCTAAATGCTTTATTCATGTACTTTTCTCCTTTCTTGTTTTTATTGCCTAATTGCAAAGATTTTAATTAATCATGCAATAAAGACTATTATTATTAGTCACCAGAGTATTTAGAAGAGCATCTCTGAAAGAATATAATGGATCAGATGATACTGGCCCAGGCTTTAGTATTGCCGTCAAAACATTTGTTTTAGTCTCAATGGAGGGCAGCTGTAGCTCTAGCATACTGGTTGGCCTCTGAACCCCCACAGTGGATTTGGCATTGTCCTCAGTTGGTGGCCTTGTGGTGAGACAAGCTTTGTCTTGAAGGAGGTGTCAAGCCCTCTGGAGTTTTTGTAAATGAAGGGGAGAGGATGTGGGGTAACGTGCAGAGCGACCGACTTTGAAACTAGGGAACCAGATAAGAGTCTCAGCCTCGGCTCAACATCTTGAGATTATGAGCAAATCATTTAATCTCCCCATGCCTACCATTAATAAATGCATCCTTGCATAATTTAACTGGTTTTCCAATACCTACAGGTTAAGTTTGTGCTATATAACACTGCAAAAACGTATAAGGCATCATCAGTGTAATAAGGGGGAGCACTCCATATCCCTCGCCCTCAATATTCTGGTGTTAACTCTGCTCTGGCACAGGATCAGAACCAAAAAGATAATGGAGTCTGTTAATATCTGCAATGTGGTAAATGTATAGGATTGGAGTTACGCTTCAAGATGAACAGTTGTGCTTTTGTAGATTCACAGCACAACATTGGTCGAGCTCGGGTTGATATCCGTTCTTGATCTAACAGACGTAAATACCAGGCCATCATCTGGTGCCGTCGGCACCTGTGTCAGGGTCACATGAATTTGCGTAGATAACAGGGCTGGTGTGGAAGTTTGTACCAGAGCCAGTAAGGGCCCAGCATCAAGACACAAGGATGTGGACGGCACCAGGGAAGGACCTGCTAACGGTAACCTGCCTGGAGGCCTCTGTGGTTCCTGATGCACCTGACAGAGCTAATTATCTACAGTACTGCCCCTCTGAAGGATTCAATCTGCTGTGGGGTCGATGATAGCCTGGAAAAACTAGGGCGTGCAGGATCAGATGAGGAAATGGCTCAGTGATCTCGATGGAATGCAACTTGCATTTCAACATCATGCCCTCTACTTGGTTTCAGAGTGGTGGGATGAGTGAGTCAAGCTTCACATTATAATTCTGGTCTTTAGGCTTGGATTATATTGAAAGACTGAAGGGAAAGAGGTACAGTTGCGGGTAAGAGCCCCGAGAATGGGCCCACAGATTGGAGCAGGAACTACACGAAGGTCGCAACTTCTTGTACTCCGTAACATACAGTTTCAACTCCTAGTCAAGAATCTCCTTAATATGAATCAGTGTTGACTTATCACACAATTTAAAGGGTCATGTACAGACACCAGGAAGCAAAGATACTTCGTTTGGATCTATGTCTAACATCAATGACTTGGAGTCAAAAGACAACCTGAATTGTGTTTTCAGTTGGGACCTCATTTCCCAGTACACTGCAAGAAGATTGGAAGACCTCATAAAACAGACATTTGGGAGCAGCACCTGGTATCCACACCACATGCGGGAGAAAGAAAGGAACTAATGTCATTGTGCAAGGGCGGCACCTGTAAGTGGCTCTGCTTCATCATATTTAGGGCAGTATAGAGCCAATGCAGGGCCACACAGCACCATCTAGCGCATAGATGTAAAGGTTTCAGATTGCTGTGTGACATATTAAAAATGTCAGTGTTATTATCAGGGACCGGGACATTTTAATGACACCATCTCCTGAGCAAAATTAAGCAATTAAGGTGAGGTAAACACGTACATATCAGAAATTACACCCATCTGAGGAATGAGAAACTAAGAAGATTTTGAAATTGCTGCACAGCACCAGAAAGGGAACTGCACTAGAGAACAAGTTACTTACCTTCGGTAACGCATTATCTGGTAGAGACTATCTAGCTGCAGATTCCTTACCTTTGAATTTCCCTGGCCATCTTAGTTCCGAAAGCAAGATGGCGCCTGTGTAACTCTCGGCTACACCACCGCCCACGCCGTGAAGGATATTCGGCCATCTGCTATGCTGCCTGGATCAGGGAAGCATCTTCAGAAAGTGCCGGGTTTGCTAGTAAGAGGCATCTGCTGTTCCCTAAGCGCCTCTGGTGCTTACAACGCTGTCGGTTGTTTGCGGACTGTTTTGCCGAAAAAGGCTTGGGATATCCTTGCACTTAGGTCAGCTGCTGTTCTTCTGCTCTGTTCTACGTCTGTGGAGGAAGCTGCGCGGGCTCTTGCAGACACCCAGCTTCACCTTAGTCCGAGCATGTCTTCCCGAGCAGCAAGAGGGACTTAGGCAAAAGCCGTTCCTGTCAGTGCCAGTCTTGGGGAAGTGGAGGGGCCAGCCCAGACAACATGCAAAAAGGTAAACTGGAGTCTGGTGGCAACAAAAAGATAGCTGGGAGACTGGGGTATGGGGGTGGAGCTTCTAAAGAGGGCACAGGCTCTCAACCCTCGATTTCTAAACTGTTCCCTACTGTAAAGACCCCAGCCCCTAAGGGAGAAATTACATCTACCCTCGAGGGAGAGGGCGAGCACTGCGCTTCAATATTTGATAAACTGGGACATTTTAACTCACAACAATCAGCAGTACTAATTGCAATGGATAAACAAACGCCTGCTCAGGCAATGGTGCCCTGTGGTCAACGATCAGGAATGAAGGAAAATATATGTCCTCCCAATACTATTGAGCCTGCAGCTCCCCCCTTGGTTTCCATTGATGGGAATACCAGCACAACTGTCTCTCTAGCCCATAGCGATTCTGCGTCTCACAGACATGATTGAAAAACGAGCGGATTCGCATCCATCGAATGAAGCACTAGCAGCATTTTGGCATCTCAGGCCCCCAGACCCCTGAATCCACTGGCAAACACTTTTTTCGGAATCAGATGGCTCTGACTCCGTGGCGGAAGATTGCTCATCCAGTTCAAGTGATGAAGATCTATCTGATATTAACAACAGCAATCCCCTCAAAGAAACTGGAACTGTTCAATGGCAGAAGAAGGCGCATAGCAAGCCAAAGAGGTGCAGTCAGCTTAAAAGGGATTATTCAGATACTCAGCTTACCTTTCCCTTTGGTGAGGAACCTGACAAAACTTTAAATCCTGAGAATGCAAGTGCCACTTGGGCACCTACAGAAGAACCCTCTTTAACGTCTATATAGGGCTTGATTAAACAGTTCCAGGAAGAAGTGCGATCAGACAGCCGGTTTGCCAAAGGTGCTGCCAAGAAACTGCAGGGGAGCATGAGAAGTTGAACAAAATCTGTTACAACATAGGTGATCGGGTTACCATGGTCGATGGTCACATAGAAAGTCTGGAAACCGAAGTCTCCGCCTTGAAAGATCTAGGCTCTTCCCAAAGCGGTGTATGACAGACGTGATGTGGAAGATGGAAGACCAGGAGAACAGACAGACTGAATAATCTCCGCCTTCTTGGGATCCCCTAAGGGGTGGAGGGTGAAGATCCGTGGCGCTAAATCGTGAAACTCCTGCTAGGAGCCTTTCCAGATCATTCGCAATGGAACTGGGACCATGAGGCTCAGCGAGCTCATCACTTTCCCTTTAAATTGAAGAAACAGCATGATTGCAGCAATAAGTGTGGGGGAAAACCCAGGGCCTTTTTGGTGTTTTTTGGGAACTTTCTCCTGAGACAGCTGGTCTACGACCAGGCCCGACCTAACTCTCATAAAAGCTTTGATGATGTGTCTTTTTTTGCGAAACCTGACCTTTGTCACCCAGCGGTCGAGCGGAGGTGGCATCTCGGCCAGCTTTTCGTTACCTTCCAGCAGCTGGGTGCACAAGTATTTTTAATGAACCCTGCCAAACTAAAAGTTGCGAACGGGGCTACTCGTACCTTCATGTCAGAAATAAAAGCCCTAGAATTTCTTGGAGAAATCAAGTCCAGAAAGGGGCACTGTTAGTAAATATTCTGTATAACAAGTTTGGCTTTTAGAGCCCACTGCTCCGCTCTGTTTTTTCTCACTTACTCTTCGTGCAAGGGTTAAGCCTGGGGGCTTGTTTCACTATTAAGACTTAGGGTCTAGGGAGGAAGGACTCATTAGCATCCTGTGACCTGGCAGGGTCTGATAAGGTACTGTTTTTTTTCCTCACTCCCTTTTTTGCTTTCTTTATTTTCCTTTTCGGTCCCTGTTATGGCTTTTTTGGGCAATAGAATTCCAAAACCTCAGTCTGAAACACAGCGAGCCGGGTGGTGGGGACTTACCACAGGAGATCACTCAGGGTTTACCGGATTGCTCTAATTTGTGTGTGGGGGGGGGATGGGGGGGGTAGAGGTGGGGGATAGGAATGCTGGGGAGGGGGTGAGCACCGGGCTCTTTGTAGTTATTTATTTTTTGCCACTTTAAGCATAACTTTAGGGGAAAAAATTGAGAATGAAAACGTTTAAAAATATTTTTTGCTTCACTGTTTCCGGAAAAAGGTATTGTCAGGGCCAGGAAATGTACAGTAGCACCAGTTGGACATCATACAGATTTTGGATGTATTTCTTATGCTTTATTCTATGATTTTTGTAAAGCTCTAACATGACTAATGCAACCATCTTTACAAATGCTACTATAAACATCTTTGGCTTAAACGATGCTCGGAAGAGACCGAAGGTGTCCCAAGGGTTGTGTTTGCTGGGGGCCGACGTCTGCCTCCAGGAAACACATATTGAGGGATCACAGGTACATCTTTTAAATTCTCCGGGATATAGTTTAATTGGGGGGGGGGGAACAACACAGGGAGTGCGTGTGAGAGGGGTAGGGATCTTGACCCAAGGGAATCATTTACTACAATCCATTCTCTGCAAGACCGATCCTCTTGGGAGATGGGTCATAGCAGAATGCCAGCTATCGATGGAATTTTCCTTTACTTTATGCTCCATATCTGGGAGTACTACTGATGATCCTGGAGCAATTAATTGGATCTCCGGGGAACTAGCCCACTGGCCTCTTCCAGTTGTTAAATGTGGGGACTTTAACATCAATTTACCCAGCAACTGGAGAGTGAATAACCAGTGGAGGTATACAGGCCGGAAGCCAAAAGTACACCAAGCTTTGAGAAACATGATGTATACTCATGAGCTCATCGATGTTTGGGCTAATCTCAAACCAAATCAGACAGGCTACACTTATTACTCTGCCCCTCAACTCTCCTTAGTAAGGTTAGATTACTTCTTGGTATCATCTTCTCTGATCGGTGACTGTGATATTGACATCGTTCCATGTTATCGGTCAGACCATAATCCACTTATTCTAGAAATAAAAGGCTTGGCATCCCGCAAAGAAATCACGTCCTGGAGCTTCGAGAGAGCGCTTTTGTACGATATAGAATACCAGACTTATATGAAAAACTGGATTCAGGAATTTCTGGAAGTTAACATTGGGTCTGCACCAGTTACGGTTGTATGGGATACTCTGAAAGAGTGTATTCGAGGGGAGACTGTACAGTTCTCCCTAAGAAAAAATAACGTGAAAAAGCACAGATCCTTAAGCTCCAGAACAAGCTGGCAAAAGCAGAGGCAAAACTAAATGGTGCTGTTCCGATGGGGGCCGAAATCGAATCGGCACAACTAGAAGCTGTTGCAATTAAAGCTAAAATTGGCTTTATTCTAGCTGAGAAAGCCGAAGCAAAATGGGCCGCTGACCGCGAAAAAATATACGAGTGTAACGAGTTAATTGACCATCAGATGGCCATTAGAACTAGGCAGCAGGTTACCACTAATGATATACTCGATACAGGTCTCTACAGGGGAAACCACTAGAGACCCGAATACATTTCGTTGTGCTTTCTGGGAGTTTTATCAAGGCCTGTATACAGGAGAGGACGCCGGCAGGAATATAGGAGGGAAGAGATTGATAACTACGTAGATGCAGTCTCCTTAATACGACTTAGAGCAGAGGACCAAGCTCAATTATAAGATCCTCCCACATGGGAGGAAATTGATACAGCACTAACAAATCTACCGGATGGCAAAGCAGCTGGCTCCGACTGCATTCCGGTTTAATTTTATAAAATTTTCTCTACTCGGCGACAAGATTTTTTTACGACCCTTGTAGTCCTAATCTTTAACGGCGCCCCTCCACCTGTTTCATGGGCGACAGCGAAGATCATAATCTTCCCCCAAAAAAGATAAATCATCTCTAGAAATGGGCTTCTACAGGCCAATCACACTCATTATTGAAGATTCCAAAATCTACTCCAAAATGTTTGCGTCCAGAATATCGTCCAAAATTGAAAATCTTGTTTGTAAGTGGCAGCATAGGTTAATTCCCAAAAATGGCACTATAGACCACATTCGGCAGACCAGCACTTTGTTCAACGCAGCACAAATTACATGGGACCCGATGGAGCTAATACTTCTTAAAGCCGAAAAAGCATTTGATCGGGTCTCCTGGTAATTTCTTTGGTGCGTCATGAATATGATACATTTTGGGTCCAAGGCTATCCAAGCTAATAAAGCTTTATACCTTAGCCCTACAGCCAGGGTTTCAATGAATGGGCAATTAACGGAGCAGATTGTAATCTCACGCGGGACTCGGCAGGATTATCCCTGCTCCCCGCTGCTCTTTGCTATGTTCATAGACCCTTTCATAAATAAACTCGAAAACAATCTAGATATCCTGGCTGTAAGTAGAAACTAAAATCATGGCTTATGCGGATGATCTAGACTTAGTGACCTGTGTAGATCTTGGGCCATTGCTTAATAAGATCCAAGACTTTCTCAGGGCAGTTTTAGTTTGTGATATTCGGGTAACCGCCATGACCATCCTGCTGAGTATAAAAGACACTGCTGATAGGAAGAGCGGATGGCCCTAACCTTTGTTGCTATGACAATTTACAGGTTATGCATAACATCGGCATGGATAGACCCAAATCCCCCCTTATTTTCACAATGGCTGGCCCACTTAGTTGCTACTTGCATTCTTGAAAAGGCTATGTATGCAAAATAAGGTATTCGGGCCAAAAAGAAGGGTTTAGTCAGCTGGGAACCCCTGTCAGGTTGGCTCAATCAGATGAATTCCTAGCTTATTTTAGGGATGGAAGTGATTCTCCACAGAGCTTCAAGTCTGGCTGAAAGGCATTTTCTTTTTTTTTTAGAAAAGTATTATCCTAAAAAAGATGAACGTTTTATGGAAAATGATGAATGATGTACTGTATTCTTGCACTTTAAATGTTGGTAGTCCGACCTTAACTGGTAAGTGTCATATACCATCTTGTAGGACTTCGATTGGTAGCGTACTTTGCACACTGGCACTGTTCACTTTATAAATAATGAACTCATATCTGAGAGACGTTGCATCATGGCGATTTATGGTTTGGCATTTTTATGTAATTTAAGTATTTTTGTTTTCTTTTAAGGTCAGAACTATGTCTGAAAGTTTAAGACTGTTTAGGTTAATGAAGGCCAAAAATCAGGATTATTGTTAAAGGGGAAATGGATCTCTCCGCTTGAGGCAAATGTATATTTTTAGCTTAGAGGTGGAGGGGGGGGCACGGTGAGGGGGTGTGGCGTTGTATTGCACTGTTTTTTTTGTTAACATTTTATTGGGTTTTAGCATTCCATAACACAATTGGCATATTTCAGATATATGATATCAACATGCATTTGCCAACAACTGTAGATGTTCGGATTTACAATAGCTTTACATACACTATATAAGGAACATTCATCATTGTTACATTCTGGTTGCTACTATCGTGATAGGTCCAGTTTCCATGTTGATACTCTTTCAGTAACCTGGCTGGGTTAATTTCCCCGTGATTACAGAGGTATTGCACTATTTTCTTCTTTGCTGTTCATTGTTTATTTAAAAGGAAAAAAAATGAATTTCCCAGGCATCAGGCTGGATCCGGAAAACCTTTGCTGAGCAATTCCCCTTGCGCACGACGTTGGATGGCTCCATTCGGCTCCGCATGGCGTCGAATACCTCTTATGATATTGCGGAGCCTACATTGGCGCCACCCAGGCGCGCACACGTCAGTACTTTTAGCTTTTCTGCGCCAAAAGCGCAGATCCATGAAGTGACTGATATAAACGTGTGCAAAACTAGGGCCCAGAAAGGGGAGAAACCATAGACCTACAACATCAGTCCGCAAAGCGGTGAGGCATGGATGGGGCTGTAAGGAATTTGCAGCTAGATAGAGTCTCTACCAGATAATGCATTACCGAAAGTAAGTAACTTGTTCATCTGATAGAGACTTTTAGCTAGCTGCAGATGCCTTACCTTTGGGTCATAAACCCAAGCCATACCATCTCGGCGGTGGGTTGCGGACTCATGGACTAGACTAAAAAGTCTTGCAGGACTGAGCGGGCAAAGTGTCCGTCCCTGCGCACTTGACCATCGAGGCAATAATGTTTTGCGAGCGTGTGCAATGATGCCTGCATCGCTGCCTGCCAGGTGTCTTGACAGGCACACCCAGTGCCAAAGCTGTAGTCGCAGCCTTTCCCCTGCTAAAAATGGCTCCTTAATCCCTCAGGGGGCTGCTGCTTCGGCAAGGCATAACACATTTTAATGCGGAGAACAACCCAGCAAGAGATGGTTCTTTTCTGCACTGCCCTCTTTGCTCCCACATACCCCACAAAGAGTTGGTCATCCACCCGGAACTCTCTTGTGCGGTCATGATAGAATGACAACGCGCTTTTTGGGTCCAGTCGGTGTAGACGTTTCTCTTTCTTAGAGGGAAGTGGGGGAGCAAAGAAGGTGGGCAAAGTGATGGACTGACCAAGATGGAATGAGGTCACAACCTTTGGTAAAAAAGATGCCCTGGTGCGAAGCACCACCTTGTCTTGAAAAGACAAAATAAGGAGGCGAGCTGGATAATGCCTGTAACTCACTCCCCCTCCGGGGCGATTTATTCGCCACTAAGAAGGCTGTTTTAATGGGCAACAGCCGGAGGGGACAATTTTGCAAAGGCTCAAAAGGAGCTCACATCAAATGAGTGAGGACTAAATTAAGGTCCCATTGTGACATAATAAAGGGGGTGGGTGGAAATGAAACGAGTGAACCAGCCCTATAAGAAATCTATTTACAATAGCGAATTTAAAGAGAAAAGGTTGGTCTGGCAGCCGCAGACAGAGCAGAAAGGTAACCCATGAGAGTACCCAAAGCAGAGCCTTGCTGGGCAAGGGCCAGAATGAATAAAAGTACAGTAGAAAGAGGAGCAGCAAGAGGGTCAATAGACCTTTCTGTACAGTATAATACAAATTTCTGCCAACGGCAGGCGTATACCGACTTAGTGGAGGGCCGCCTGGCCGCCAGAACAACATTATAGATTCTCCGGCATTCATAATGTCCCAAGCCCTGCAGCCGAAACGTCGCTGTCAGTGACAGTGGGAGTGGCACCTGAGTTGCCAGAAAAAAACTCAGCAACAGTGAAGGTGCTATCCCAGATTACTTTGGTTTACTGATTCAAGGAACTACAGGCCCCATTATAGTCGGCAGTCATGGCGCTGCAGGGTCAACTCAGCTGCTAATCATGACAATGAATCAGCTGAGTCTGCAATGGCACCAGCCCGAGGTGAGCATGTCTACAAGCAGGCTTAGTCTGTTAAATTTAATTATATTAATATTATTAACATGTAAATCAACAAGAACATGTCAGGCATGAACCACACACACAGACCTGAAAGCAGCCGACAAGTCTTGCAGCATGGCACGGTGAGGCACCAAACTGGTGGCACAGGCACCGACTCGCAAAGAAACATAACTTCTGCTTGCTGCATCACTCAGTGACTACTTCCTGTAGGCAAATCAAATGGACACCAGTGTGTGATTATTGTTGCGGCCATCACATGATGCCACCGCGGCCAGCCTGGGCTCAGTCTCAAAGCAGCACCTGTGATCAGATAATGCAGCCACTAGCTCATCTGAACCGGCTCTGTAGGCTGGTGTGTCCCATTCTCAGACAGACTGTTGAGTAAACTGAAAGCAGCACTGCACAGTGTGTGCGATCCACATTGCTAAAGTTGTTTGAGTGCTTGTAATAGCTGGCGCCAATAGTGTCAGCAGGCGCCATCAGGAGGCACTATAAATGCATGACTTATGCATTTATTTACAATGATGCGGACGAGCACACTAAAATGTGTTAGTCTAATGCCTGATGCCTGGTACTTGGCAGGGCTGTTAGCGGCACAAGGAAGAACTGCTATGAAAAAACTCCTAAAACAGTCTGGTGCCTGGGGAATATTCTAAGGTGAGGTGACTTATCAGGTAGATATAGTACATCATAAGTTAACACTGAACACCCTATTGCAAGATGGAAGAGTAGGAAAGTTAGTACTAAATGTTGTATAATGATTTGACCATCCACTTCAACACTTAGATTGAAAGACTCCTCAAGTAATTCTCTCCTTTGTTTCAGTGCTTACCTGATTTGGCAGTCGGCGTTGCCTTTTTGGCCTCTACAGGCTTTGCATCAGTCTTGATAGCTACAAAAGACAAATTGAGAAGGATTATCTCTTGCTAAACGTCTACTGTTCCAAGATCAATTTTTTTTTACCCTCAATCGTACTTCTAATTGCTAATGCACTTTGTTGGCATTCAGAACCAGTAATCCACCACATGCAATCAGAATCAGCCCTTATCCTTATGAAATACAACAGAGAGGATATATCCCATCCTATAACCTAGATAACATTTGAAGTACTACAAGGTAGTCTACTAATCTTTGCAAATAAAAGGCAAGTTTGGGTTGGAATCAACAAACAGGGCTAAGCTCTATGCTAGTCCTGTTTTGCATACTCCATGCAGGGCAGACTCCATCCTCACACTCATGATAAATATTCTCACACTGCATAAACTGACTACTAGGGAGCCTATGAAGAAACAATAGCCTACCCTCAATGTAAAGAGCACATTGTGGAAGTAATAAAGTTTGCTGGATCATCAGCTAGGAGTGAAACTACCAAGTCCAGCCTTGATGATGTCCAGGAAACTGTGAGAAGCAATATGATGGGGGGGAGGGGGAGTGAGGGAAAGTCAAAGTACACAAAGGGTTAAAAACCCTGAAGGTATATACACATAATAGATTCAAGCACTACAGAATATCCTCTACAAAGAGGACAATGTAACAAGTTCCTAAGTGCCCCGCATGAGATTTCAAAGAAACAAAAGCATGGAGGCTGACAATGGTACCTACTTATTGTACATCACCAGGGAGACATTAAATACGCCTGAAGGCTACAGATGTGTCCTGAATAGGCCTTCTCTGATCTGAAAACATATTGAATCCATGAGTGCAACCTCCCTATCATTCTTCTACGCAAAGTCCCCTGGCAGTAGATAAAGTAGTTCTTGGTGGTGAGTTCTTGGTGGTGCCCAGTTCCCCCACCATATCCTTGTGACTGATCAGGATCCCCTCCCCAGGGTCAGTCTTGAGCCAAGAGAGTTGAATACACCCAGCCTGCCCATTTTCCATAGTAGACACCTTTGCAGAGTTTGAACCATAGCCATATTAAAGTCCACAGGCAATAAAGGTGTAATGTTCTACCAACTTTCAGCTGCTGACAACACTATATTTGAAGCCTGCTTCTTGTCAAGGAGGTCAGAAGTGCATCTCAGACCTTCAAATGTTTTCATATGGCTGCAATCTTACCTATACTATCACTGCCTCAATTCAGGAAGGACTTCAAGACCTGGCTCTTTGACTGAACCACAGATCTACCACCCCAGCCACCCCGGCCCCTTGAGACCCTAACGGGCGAGTAGTCGCGCTTCACAAAAATCCTGATTGACTGAAACAATGTTGGAGGATTATATCAGCCAGAGTGTAGGAAAGTAGATTTTTTTTTAATAGCAAATTTTATTAGGTTATTTGCAATATGTAGGGGTCGCAGCCCCACCATGGCCAGAGAGATGCACTGTGAGTTTGTTTCAATAACCAAAATTCAAATTAATAACAGCAAAATAGGAATTCTAGAATCTTGGACTAGGTCCATTATGGTGCCGATTTTTAAAAAAGGTAACCGTATGGATCCCGCCTGCTATCGCCCAATTTCCCTGCTGGACTCACTGGGGAAAATAGCAGGAAGAGTGATATTAGAAAGACTGCAGGACTGGGCGGAAGAAAGAGGTGTCCTATCCGATCTTCAATTCGGATTCAGAAAAGGATTAGGTACTGTGGAACAAGCCCTAAATTTATCAATAATCTTCGGAAAATATGTGCATGCAAAGAAAGCAAAACTTTATATGACCTATGTAGATCTGTCCGCGGCCTTCGACTGTGTCTCCCACACAAAATTGTGGTCCCTTTTAGCACAGATGGGGATAGACCAACCACTCCTGAATTTTTTAAGGGAACTCTATTCCAATCCATCCGCAAGAGTTCGCTACGGGATAAAGGGAGAACTGACGGCGTCCTTCACAGTAGAGCGTGGGGTTAGACAGGGTTGTGTCCTGGCACCCTTTCTTTTCTCCCTCTATACCAACAACTTGGAGGTCGAGCTGCTAAAGGGTGCCCGTGACCTCCCACTGGCCAAACATCGCCCGATCCCCGCTCTGCTGTATGCGGATGACGCCGTCCTCCTCGCACAAACTCCCCGTGAACTCCAAAGGTCCCTTAATAGATATTCCCAGTTCATGAGAACTCTTGACCTCCATATAAATGTAAAAAAGACTTTCGTAATGAAGGCTGGAGTCGGGAAAAAACAGCAAAAATCCATCTACCTCGACAGTCAAAAAATTGACTCAACAAATGAATACTGTTATTTGGGGGTCATGACAGACAATAAACTCTCCTGGAAACCAGCAGTGGAAGCCAGAAAACATTGTTTTAAAAGAGCACTAGCCGCATTGGTGTCGTTTTCTCAAAAATTAGGAAAACGTCCACCCAGGGAACTGCTAACCATATATCAAGCCAAGTGTCAATCTACAGCTTTATATGGAGCAGGACTATGGGGATACACGGACGTCACTTCTCTGCAAACCGCAGAAAATAAGTTTTTTAGATTCATCCTATCTGCCCCCAAAACTTCCTCCGTTTACGCCTGCCACTTAAAATTAGGGGCACCATACATTGAAGATCTTGCCAGAATCCAACCACTCCTACTTTGGCGACGTATTTGGGTGTCAGACAAAAACGACCTCACAAAATCAATATTGGCGGACGCAATGTCTCTGGACTACGCTTTAAAAATCAAATGGCTGGCCTATATCCAGACCTTTCTTAGCGATCTTGGAATGGAAAAATATTATCTAAATCCCGAAAAAATTGGAGAACTCGCAAACGACAATTTAAAAAAGCGAGCGTTGGATCATCTGACAAAATTGAGACTTCAGACAGAAGCCGGAAAACAGTCGGTGCAGCATGCTATGCTGGTCCAATCTACCCTTTCAATGCAGCCTTATTTAAATCTTGACATTGGCAGCTTTGAACGATTTCTCCTGATAAGATTCAGACTGAACTTATTTCATAAACTGGTGGTTTTCCCAACACCAAATGTTTGGGATTCAAATGCACCCCCGTGTCCATGTGATGGGATATCAGGTCAATCCACCATTCATACAGTTCTGTTCTGTAAATTTTATCAGGACCACCGAAAACTCTGGCTACTGACCCTCCTAAAAACGTGGGGTCTTAGACAATGCAGAGCAGCCATGTTGAGTTTGCAGCTTTTGGACACCGAAGCCACATGTTACCATGTCCTGAATTTTCTAAAATGTATATATAGACATCGGAACAACCTTTAAATTATAATAGTACTGTAATTTCTTTTTGCTGTTTTTAAATTAACTGGTAAAATTAGATCTCATTGAAGATTTTTAACTGTAATGCTTTTATGGATTGTAATAATCCGAATAAAGTTTATACTACTAAAAAAAAAAAAAAAAAAAAAAAAAAAAAAAATTAATAACACCTATCAAACACGTAGGTGACAAACGAAAAACTTACAGACAGGTTCCGGTCTCCATGTTCATACAGGCAGTGCAGTTGTCATAGTGTGCCACATTGAATACATACACATACATAATTTTTCCAAAATTCTCGGTGGGAATACACCAACACAAAACAAAGCAACACATTTTTAGGGGTCAGCCTCGGGCAAGGGGGGGTCAAAACTGATGTAGAATCACTGAATGATAAGGAGACCCACTTCAAAGAAAGACAGTATCTAGTATGTAGCACTTCTTGTGAGCTGTATTTTTGGAGTGCTTGGTGAATTCTGTGAGGGTAAGGTTTTTGCAGGAGCGACGACTCCTGTATAAGGTCAGACAGTGCTCAGGCTACAATAGCTTTTTTTGATTGCCCATTTTCATACATAAGAGCGAGTTGTCTGCCAGGGACTCCCCCCTCCCACCCCCCCTTTCTGGGATTAGGCCCAGTGATACCTATTCCATTCGAAGGCCTTCGAGGGCTGGTAGCCTACTGTTGTTTCTTAATTACTATAGTGAACACCCTCACTTCTGAAGACCACACAAGGTCTGTTTGTAGGTTACTACTTAATACTGGAGCCCCCCCCCCAGCAATATAACCCCTCTTTCCTGGTGGGTGGCCACCATACCATACGTGCCTGTATTGATTTCCCTTTCAGGCATACTTACCTCATTACTGATGGAGGATTATGGGGTTTATTATGAGGCGGAAGACATGTCATATTTGCTGGTCACAGACTAGTTCTCAGAAAAAACATCTGACTTTACCCAAACAGCTAACTCAGGTGGTGCAGACTAATAAGGCCTTTTGTGATGGAGATAAGATCTAGCTGCTGATTCCTCAGCTTTGAATTATCTCCAGGTGCCAGACTGGATCCGGAATCTTTTGTACAGTACTACCTAAGCTCGTCAGTAGAGGGTGTTGGTGACTCCAACGACTTCGTACCCCAGATGTGACACTGACAAATTCCCTATAAGCCCTCCCCAGACACGCTGATGCCCGTTTCTTCTGCAACTACTTTCCGCGCTAAAACGCAGAGATACGTATAGAAACTGCTATAGAAACAGTGTGCCCAAAAAGAATCTTCTTTTTGAAAAATGTTTATATTTATTGTAATTATTATGTGTTTATCCCAGTGAAAGGCACGAGAGTACAAAGAAAGGATCTGGAAAGATTGGGAGAATCACTTTGTAGAGCGGGGAGGTTGGGTGAGTAAGGAATCTGCGGCTAGATCTGGTCTCTACCAGATTAGGCGTTAGCGAAGGTAAGTAACTTATTCATCAGAAAGGGACGGAGAGGAAAAGAGAAGAGAGAAGAGTGAGAAGAGAGGGGAGAGTGCGAGAGGAACCGAGAGAGAGAGAGAGAGAGAGAGAGAAAAAAGAGAGAGAAAGAAAGAGGGAGAAAGAGAGAGACATGCTGCCACAAAGGGAGGTGAGGAAGAAGACATCCCAACAGAAACATCGTGGAGTATCCCAATAAAAAATTGAAATTTGCAACTTGTGCAAAAACATAAGAAAAAGATAGCACGGGCGCAAGTGTAAGGACAATAGCTAAACTTACTGGGCGAAAGCTTCTAGCCATAGAAGCAAGCAATGCAGTAGGCACCAACCATTAGTTTAAAGAAAAGCATTGTGAGCAATAACAACAATCATGGTCATAGACCACGCGTGGTCAGAGAAAACACTTTTGAGAGGGAAGGGAGCTCTCCAGGACTATCCAACGTAAAACCCTACATAGGAGTTTCTTCTCACTAACTCAACCTATTTGTTCTTGAGTCCGCTCTAGGATCGGGTGACCGGCGGCAACACAATCAAAGTGGGCTGACAGCCATAACCCTACGAATAGGGTTTCACAATAATTAGTAGCTTCATATTCTGAATACTAGTCTGCATCACAGAATATAGGTACGTGTAATTAACATTACTGTGTTTAAACGTTTTTTTGAGCCCCAGTTTCCCTACCATAATACCGACCTTTGATTATTACTTCATGCCTTATCCCTGCAGAATCTGCTTCATGAGGAAACTTTAATTAAATGAAATTCTGGTCTCTGTTACGCTTGAGACCATCTACTACTATTTACCTTCGGGAGGGAAGTAAAACTGACAATAAGGTTGGTTTTACTGATCTCTCCGATTCAATCCTCTTCCCTGCTTTCCTATAGGACCATAATCATAGGAATTTAGGTAACTCTATCCCTTTTTTCTTTCAATACTTGCATGGATTTTGGACTGGCGACATTAAGGGGGGGGGGGAAATAGGCCCACACATTCACACTTGGACCATGCAAAAGTCACCATTTTAAGTAATGAAAGTTACCATGCCGCAGGGCATTAATGACTGTTTAGTTTGTCACGATACCATACAACCATATTAATGCAGTCACAATGATAAGTCACACAATTTGTGCTTTCTAAACACAGTTTTGTTCCTCATTTGATAAAGAATCTTTTTATATAAAAAAGCCTTGATGCGTTAGATATTATATTTATAACAACTTGGTATTCCACATGTGTTAAGAAATCATGTGTACTGTGCTTCTTTTCTTGTATTTTAAGTCAGAATGGTTGTCTGCCAATGGCGTTAATTGTCTAATACCCACTTTGATATCATTGTGTATCTTATATATTTCTTAGCCCTGAAGAAGTCGCTGTGTCTGTGGTTTACCACAATCTAGGGAGAGGGGTAGTTCTCCCTACCCTTTTGCATTGCACTTAGTACGCAAATATTATAGGGTGAACTTAGGCCTGCCTTAGAGAGTCATCACTCCACTAGATCGACCACTGAGTGTGCAGTGTTAATGTAGAACCACTGTTGGGGAAGGAGGTAATAGATGGGGGAGGACGTATCAAGTGCTAAGCAACAAATATACAGAGGTCTCCCAGGATACAAGGACAACCAAAACATAAGCAAAAACACGCTCATCCCTACGAGAGGCAGGAGAAGAGGACTTACTATAGAGATACCTAATAATATGAGCTTATATATATATATATATATATATATATATATATATATATATATATACATACATACACACACACAGAAACAAACACTGTATAATAGAAAGCGCCTAAGAAGGGCACATATGAACGCTCACAACCTCGATCATGGGCCGAAGATGAAATAACGGCACGCTGGCAACCATCCACTTGTCCCGTATAAAAGGAATAGAGGTGGAAATCACACACATCAACACTACTGACTGAGCGGTTACGATCAAGCGGCCAAGAGACAGTTGAACAGAAGAACAGGGGAGAAACAAACCCTACTATGGAGGAGAGTAAAAGGGGTCATGTTGAACAAGGCCAACACATGGAAGTCTATTCAGATAACTAGTCCCCATCTGTAAAAAAAAAAGTATAATAGACGGAAAAGGGGCCGGTCTAAACCAGCATACAAGATGGAAGAAATAGTATGGAAAGACCAACACCACAAGTGAAGGTCCAAACCAAAGAATCAGTGTAAAGAACTGAAGTAACAGATAGAGAGGAAGTGCCTACAGCCTAACAAGCGTGGAGGCAAGAAGCAAAAGAAAGTTCCCGTTTGCAAGTGACTACCTGTGCCCGGACAACAAGCCATGTAACATCATGAGTGAGAATCCTTAGGTCACCCAAGATCGTAGCGGATAGGCTCATTAGTTCAAGGGAGAACCAACCCCCAAGGGGTTGAACTGTATCAGTGCTTACGAGAAGTGAAGAAAACTCCCCGGAAAAGAATCCCAACGCATCACCAACTTCCGTACTGACCAACCCAGAGTGGGTGGTCAAGGAACCCATGTTCGAGAAAAAATGGAAGATGAAATATAGTCGGGAACCCCAAAAAGGGGTACAAGACACATTGGAACAACAGCCAGGTCGGTAACTAAATGTTAGGGTTGGTATCAGAGGTGTCATGGAAACGTCTCCAACAAGCACAAAACATTGTCCAAAAGTGAAAAGCAACAGCAGCTTCACACACGGCAGGAGCATATTAAAACAGGACACGCAGAGGCACACATGAGAAAGGGTTGTCAGAGTAGGCCACCCATGCCAAGACACAGACAAGATATGTCTGCAAGGGACCTGAAAGAGAAAGGGCAGGAGCCCGTCTTGCCTGTGTACAGTGACAACTAGAACAAGAAGTGTTAATGCTTGAAGAGAGAAAATAAGGAACACCACCTAGGTCAGGACCAGACAATGCACCCTACACGAAGAACCATGCAACTTTCCTTGTGTCTGCTAGGAAAGAAGGGCACCAGATAGAGTGGAAGGGAAGAACCCCTAGCTAGTGTGGTGATACACTTAAAGGGAGGAAGCAGGTCAGGAGCAATAAGAACCCCTGTGCACCATCTTCAAAATTGCACCGTAGCATCAAAGCACGACATGTGGAGTTCCTCATAATGGGTACTATAGTGTCAGAAACAGATGGAGGAATATCTGTAAGGCATAAAGACAACGTCCGTAAAATACCATAAAAATACCCCAAGCAGACCTAGGGAAGAAAGCAAAAGAACACTGTGGAGCCTCCTGCGTAGAAACCCAACGGGGCCAAAAAAAGATGGTTCTCAAAAAACAACCAGGAACCACCACCGGTCATCGACATGGGTAAGAATACAAGAAAGGACAAGCATTGGCATAGCCAATAGGTCTCGCCTTTGAGACCTTAGAAGTGTTTTTCAGAGCTACTGGCTTTGTTAATGTGTTTAAGCTATGTTTTAGAGCACTTGCGACTGCCTGTTTAGTAGTAAAATATTGCAATAGTTGGTGGTTAGAGGGGCTCCTAGAGCTTTGGGCCCCAGTGTCACTACACCTGCTGCACCATCTACATAAAGCCTCTTTCAACTGCAAGGTAACGGCAACTTGACTGCCTGTTTAGTAGTAAAATATAGCAATATTAGGTGTTTAGAGGAGTTCTGACAACGTTTTGCCCCGGTGCCATTGCACCTGCTGCACCAGTCATATTATATATATATATATATATATACATACATATATATATATATATATATATATATATATATATATATATATAGTTATGCGTGTCTCATCATGGGGTGGTGGGAGCAGGAGAAAGCATGGAACACTACAAATGAAGAATCAGGCAACAAAATTGTAAGCTGGAAGAGATTCATTGATGATCTTTTAATAATTTGGGATGGCAGTGAATTAGAATTCGAGGAATATTTTAAAGTAATGAACAACAGTACCAACGACCTGAAATTCACATACACTATAAGCAAAAACAGGGTCATATTCCTTGATACTGAGATTTACATCAAGAACAATCAAATCCACACCACACTGCACAGAAAGATCACAGCTACAAATGCGACCTTGGAAGCAACCAGATTTCATCAGAAATCCCTCCTATCCAGCATCCCTTATGGGGAATTGTTGCGAATCCGCAGTATCTGTAGTGAAGATCAAGAATGTGACACGCAAAGCAATAATGCGGCTGAAAGGTTCCTGAAGAGAAAATACCCATCAAAAACAGTATCGAAATGTTGGGAGAGAGCGAACAACAAAACACGCACTGAATGTCTGGCGAAAAAAGTTTGTCAGGAATACAAACCAACTGAACCGATCAGGATGACAATGGACTTCTCACAAGAAAGCAAACAAATTGAAACTATCCTCAGAAAAAATTGGAAGATTTTACAGCTGGACACGACAGTGAAGAATTTAATGGGAAATCACCTAACGGTAACATACAGGAGGGCGACGAATCTAAAAGATCATATGATTCATAGCCATTTCCAGAAAGGAAAAAAGGGAGATGACTGGCTAAAAACTAAAGGCTTTGTAAAGTGCTACTCGTGCAAAATGTGCCAAATAGCGAAACCCACAAAAGAGATAACCTTGGCGAATAATAAGAAATGGGAAATACGCCCGTTAATAACATGCAAAACAGTCTAGACTATATATTTAGTGGAATGTCCATGTCCTAAAAGATATGTAGGCAGCACAACGTGCGAGTTAAAGAAAAGAATTATGGAACACATGCGAGCAACTATCCACAAAGATCGATCTAATGCAGTAGCAAAGCATATGGAACAAGAACATCAGGGAGATTGGAAAAACTGAAATTCTATGGTATTGAGACACTATTAAAAAAAAGCCGCGGAGGCAACCGGGAAATAGAATTGCGCAAAAGAAAATCACGTTACATATTAAACATGAGGACCCTACATCCACACGGCCTGAATCAGTCGGAGGAATTATACATTCATCTACAATAGTAATTGGGAGTGAGCCAAAGAAAAATGGTATAAAGAAAAATATGAGAAACATGATAAATACATATGGGAGTGACCAGCATATCAAGATGAACCGATGATCCAAACGGAGGAATGAGATGAGGAAATAAACATTGAAAATATAGGGCATCAAGTTATAAATCCCACTGGAGGGACAAAAAGTTTGCATTGAATATTGTACCAATAATTGAAATAGAACATCATAAATAACAACATTGCCAAAGTGAAATACACCACTCCATCGGGAGGATCATAGAAATAAAATGGGAAGCAACAAACACAGAGTAAAATGGATATGGAAAAGGAAGCCATGAAAGGAGACAGAGTAAGAAGGACCAAGTCTTAGATGAAAAAGGACAAGCAATTACCGACTGATGAATGTGCAAAAAGAATAGAGAACTACAAAGACCAGAATTCCTAACAGCAATTCACATGACAGGAAGTGAAGTCATGTTGAACATTTTAAATTGAAACGCCACGAAGAGACTGTTGATCGTGAACAAGGTGTGGCGAAACACCGAAATGCGTTGATCCAGGAACGTGGTCAAACCCTTAATTTAATTTGATGTATTAAAAATAAATACCCTTCAAAATCTCACCTTTGGAATGCGGCCCGTTTTTCCTCGACCAGGGCAAAAAGTGAGGTGATATATATATATGAATGCAATTCGCCAACCGACTCGAGCAGTCGCCCCAGCCCAGTTCCAAATGATGAAGGAGCAGACCCATAAGTGCTTAGTCAAGGTGCTTTTATTTCATCCAGCAAGCCAGCCGCCATTACGCGTTTCGCTTTCCACAAAGCTTGATCACATGGCCCTATATATATATATATATCTATATCTATATCTATATATATATATATATATATACACACACACACACGAGGAACAATAGTTACTTACCTGTAATCTGTGGTTCTCCAGTATTGGTGTCTTTCATAGATTCACATGCCTGAATCATTCCCGTCGTCGGAGTGGGAGTCCCACGGTATATAAAAAGCAGTAAAATGCAATAATATCCTTAGAAAAACTTGGTAATAACCAACCAGGAAGTAAAGTAGCCCAAGCTACAAGAGTAAAAACTTCCACACTCATGACTATCCTAGTCATTTTGTATAGACCAAACTGCAGCCAATCAGGCGACAGCACTCACTAGAATGTTCTCCCCAGAGGCTCAGGGTCTCAGATTTTCTCGCACAGGAGTGAAGCTAAAAACATCCTAGCCTAAAGAGCCTCAAAGGGGAGGTGGGCGGGTTGCATGTGAATCTATGAAAGACACCAATACTGGAGAACCACAGATTACAGGTAAGTAACTATTGTTCTTCTCCAGTATTAGGGTGTCTTTCATAGATTCACATGCCTGAATCAGAGTAGATAGCAGTACCGAAATAATGCTTGGAAGACGCTATTTGTAACGTAAGTTTGTATATAGCAAGTATATACATTCACATAATAAAAGGCCAATATTCATATATGCATGAAAAAACTTGCAATCACATGAGAATGCACCCAACTTAGGCATGGAATAAGCGTCTGAAAAGCAGTACAGAGGGGGAGGGAAAAACAGAGGCTCATCTTATCTGAAAAGATTGCCTAGAACCGTTTGACCCACTGACGTATCAGCCTCGCTGGCAGCATCCGAACAATAATGCCTGGTGAAAGTATGTCTGCTGGACAAAGTCGCTGCTCTGCAGATTTGCTGACGAGGAACTCCAGCTAAAAGAGCAGTCAAGGAAGAAACAGCTCTTGCAGAGTGAGCTCTTGGAATTGTCTGTAAAGGTCTTCCAGCTTGAAGATGTTAAAAGTCAATAGCTGCAGAAATCCATCTAGCTATGGTTTGATAAGACACTGCCTGTCCTTGCCATATCTTTCCATAGGCAATAAACAGTTGATCAGATTTGCGAATGGCAGAGGTCCTTTGCAAATAGAATTTTAAACATCTTCTGATGTCAAGGGTATGTAATGCCCTCTCCGCAGGGGATTGCGGACTAGGAAAAAACATCTTTAAGATGACTGGTTCGTTCAGGTGAAAAACCGAAGGCACCTTAGGCATAAACCTTGGGTTTGTACGTAGCACCACAGAATTGGACGTGAATTGTCAGAAAGGTGAATTGATGGTGACAGCTTGAACATCGCTGACTCTTCTAGATGAAGTTAATGCTACCAAAAGAGAAACGTTCCATGTTAGGAATTTGAAATACACCCTGTGAATTGGCTCAAATGGGTGGCGCATGAGCTGCGCTAATACTACATTAAAATGCCATGATGGAGGCGGACGACGTACAGGAGGAAACATTCTGAATAGTCCCTAAAGAATTGTTGTATTCTTGAGGAATAAAGAGAGGTGGACCCATCCTGACGTTACCTTGAAATGGCTGCCAAAAAGACCTTCAACGTTGCATGAGATAAGCCTGATCTTGCCGAGTGCAAGAAAAAAGGTAATATCTGTTCCGGCGTTGCATGAAACGGGTGAACCCCAGCAGATTAACACCAAATGCAGATTCTTTTCCATTAAAGTCTGTATGTCTTTATTTTAGCAGGTGCTCTCGCGTAAGCCAGTACCTCCTTACAATCCCGCAAGATATTCAGATGAGCTAATTCAAGGTGCTCAGAAACGCCAAGCTGCTAATTTTAGAGAGGCCGGATCCGGATGGCAAATCTGACCATTCTGAATGGAGAGGAGATTCGGTATTGGTCGAAACTGTATTGGATCGCACTCAGAGAGGAGAAGAAGATCGGTGAACCAGTATTGGCGAGGCCACCTGGGGGCGATGAGAATCAAGCGACATGGCTCTTTCTTCATCTTCCGGAGAGCTCCCGGAACCAACGGTATCGGAGGAAAGGCGTAAGCATATATTTGAGACCAGTTTATCGAAAATGCCTTCCCTTGCGAGTCCCTGTGGGGAAGCCAGCTTGCAAATAAATCAGGAATTTGCTATTCTTTTTTGTCGCAAAGCGGTCCAGATCGGGATGACCCCACTGCTGGAATATTCGATCCTCTGTTGGCTGATGCAGTTACTATTCGTTGTTGGACACCGTTGACCTGCTGAGGGTGTCCGCAAGCACATTTGCAACTCACGGCAGATGAACAGCCAAGAGATTTATCCTGTGTCGCATCGCCTAAGCCCATATCTCTTGGGCTTCATGAGATAGAAGAACCAACCTCGTTCTTCCCTGATTGTTTAAGTAATGCATACTTGAAGTATTGTCTGAGCGAACCAATACTGTGGCCCCTTGAATGATTGCACGAAAGGATTTGAGGGCTAAGAAGATGACACCTAGCTCTAGCAGATTGATGTGCCAAGCCTTTTGTTGAGGGTTCCATTTCCTGCTGACCTTCAGCCCTTGAAGACATGCTCCCCAACCCTCGAGGGATGCGTCTGTGGTGATTGTGTAATGTTGGCGCTTCTTGAAGGAAACGCACACACCTTCTACAAATTTCTTTCTTGGACCCATCAAACAAAAAGGCCTCTTGCATCCGAGGAGTGATTAGAATGAGATCATCGATTGAACTGGAGACCTGCAACCACTTCTTATCTAGCCCCTCTAGCAATTTCCTCATGTGTAATCTGCAGTTGGGAACCAACGGGATGCAGGTGGAGGATGTGGCCAGGAATGACTGAGGATCTACTGAAACAGACTTTTTTTAAGTAGAAAAACCACCAAGTGGGAGCTGCAGGACCGTCGTTCGTGTGAGACAAACACCTTTGCTAGGTTTGTATGGATTGATGCTCCGAGAAACGTTCATATCGGAGCTAGTACTAGTTGGGACTTGTCATTATTTATTGAAAACCAGGTCTTGAAACAGTGACTGACAAGTCTGGGTGTGCTGGACTGCTTGTAAATAAGAGCGAGCCCTTATTATACAGTTGTCTCAGTATGAAGAATTTGTATGCCTTGCAGACGTAGATAGGCTGCCACTGGTGCCAGGATCTACGTAAAAACACGTGAAGCCGACCTAAGTCCAAAAGGTAGGACTTTAATTGAAAATGTTTTGTACCTATTGTAAAGCATAGCCACTTCCTGTGCTTAGGAAGAATTGGCACATCAAAATAGACATCTTGGAGGTTGAAAGTAGGTATAAAGTCGTTCTGGCATAAGAACTTTAGGACTTTGAGGTACAACATTGGTAAAGTTTGCGCAAAGATCTAAAATCATGCGCTACTTTCCTGATTTGCTTGTTGAGGAGGAACTGAGAGTAAACCCTAACGCTGTTGGAGATTCTGAACCACTCTGACGGTCTCTGTTTGTATCCATATAGACACTTGTGCAAACGACTCCCGTAGATGAGAAAGGTGGAGATCCCTTTGGAGGTGTAGAAAAAGGGCAATTTGACAAATTCTAGAGTGTGCCCTTGGGCATGACGTTTAAAAACCCAACGGTCCTCTGTCACCCTTGACCAATTGGAATAAAAGTGAGATATTAGACCTCCGATGTTTTTGGAGGGAATAAAGGTGGGTTCAAGGTAATCCATTGTTTCTTAGAAGAGTTGCCTCGGCTGTACGATGATTTTCTATGTAGGAACTGTTGGTATTTTGCCCATGTGACTGCGTTTGATTTGAGTAACGCAGTTGGTTCCGATTGTAGGAGCCAATACTGGATGGAACTGCCTTGAAAAAAGGACGTGGATCTATGTCCTCGGCACCACGAAAAGGCTGCGATTCTATATCCAGACGGTGTGGGCAGTATCTGTGTGCTGGCCAGAAGGGATCCTCAATCAAAAGGCAAGTGAAGTATTGAAGTCTGAACTTCCTTGCGAAAGACGTAGCATTGAAGCAAAGATGTCTTCGCCAGATTGCCCCTCTTGCGAGCTGTCGAAAACCTGTACACGCAATGGCCGCTGCACAGTGTATTATTTCTGATGCACTTCTCTCTCTCGCTCTCCCTCCTGCAGGATCTTCAAAGTATGAGGCTTGGAGGATTCTGGAATAAGTTCTACTAGCGCCAACATGTCCGAGCACATCTGGCGGCATACCTGCCCACTGGCTTGCAAGATAATCGCTGTGCCGCCTGAGTAATGACTGAGTCAGGGTAGGCTGAGAGACTAGAAAAGCAGGTGAATAGTGGGGAGCTTCACATGTCTTGTCAAGGCGTGGAAAAAACACCGGCACAGAGTGTGGCCCCTGCATGAGTTGAACACCTTCTTTCTAAATAAAGTCTATGATAGGAAGTGAACAAACTTGTTTCTGTGGTTTCCCCAGGACTAGGGGAAAGGGGAAAAACGATTCGCCGCTCTCTTCATAAAGAGGAGAAAACCTCCAATATTCACCGAAGGTGAATGCAAAAGAACTCCAGTTGTAAGAGGGGGGCAAGATGGCCGCTAGTGTGGTGTAGTGGTCAGTCGCACATACTCCCTCTTCTGACTTTGAGGACATGGACGATGCCCTGAGGAGACATCGGCATCTGTTATGAGGCTGCTCTGGTGGATAACTGAGGCACAGATCGGTGGGTTAAAGAGCGCAGAAAGGAGTCTCAGAAAAAGAGCCTTGTCCGTGCTCGAGATAGTGATTAAAACTACACGAAGCCACTGGGAAGCGCTCTGCTATAGCGCGATGTCACAGAGAGGAAAGAAGGAAAAGATCGATGAAGACAAAGAGAAAGCAGTGTCTACTGCTGGTAACACGAGTAAGATGCAGGGAACAGGCACGATTCCCAAAATCCCCTTCCCTGGCAAACGCGGGACCCCAGCACCAGCACTAGTAACAACTATGGCTCAGAAAACCCTACAAAGGAAAATCGATAAGGAGAGGAGAACAGAAGCGAAACCCACTGCTATGCGGGATGAGCTACAGATCGCCGTTTCTGGGCAAAGTAAAGATGTACTCGGACGAAACAGCAGGACAGTGATCATAAAAGAGGGTAAGGAAGCGACCCTTAGACAACCTACCTTGTCGGAATCCTTCAGCGCAAGGATCGCACCAAATGTAACAGCGGAATCACCAGAGGAACAATCCCAGGCGGTGAACGCCAGCAAACACGCCAACGGAGACGCGAGAGCGCCGGGAGCCGTCCTCGAGGACGTTAGCGTCTCGGTAGCCAAGCAACGAGGGAATCCAGCCTCAGACGGTGCGGCCTCAGCGGGAGCAGCAGAGACAGGAGAGCTGGAAGAGGAGAGTGGCAACTCGAGCAAACAGGAGAGCCAGGGGCCGATAATAA
Organism: Lissotriton helveticus; assembly: GCF_964261635.1. Lineage (NCBI taxonomy): Eukaryota > Metazoa > Chordata > Amphibia > Caudata > Salamandridae > Lissotriton > Lissotriton helveticus. The sequence continues at coordinate 342,495,339 of NC_136071.1, read as the reverse complement.
TGCCCTGATGATGGATGCACTGTTGCAGGTTGAAGAGGAAATGACTAACAATATGAGTCAGATTAACTGTGCGAAATGGGGGAGCCTGGCAAGCATTGAATCGCTGAGAGAGCGAGAAGGTGACAAATTTTTCTCTGTAAACGAAGGGTCAGACACCACTTCTAGCGATGAGGAAGGCAAATTTACAACAGAAATTAGCTCAGACACAGAAGAGAGTGAAGACAGAAATACAAAGAAAAAGAGGAAACCGACCGTAAGGCGAGGGGGCTCCCCAGATAAGACGAATACAAAACCTTTATGGGATTACTCAGCAACTTCAAGTGTTTATCAGGAGACCTTACAAGGGGAAGGTGGAGTAACAGGAGATGGGGAATCTGGAGCCTCACAACACGCTACGATGGATATGATGTTTAACACTTTAAAACAAATGCAGGCTGAAGCAAGAATGGAGAGTAGAAGAGCTAGACATGACACTAAGACAATTCAAGCATCAATAAGGAAAATGAACAAAAAATACGAAGAGGTGGAAGAGAGAGTTGTGCATGTAGAGGAACGGACGAGCAGAATCGAGGATGAGATCACAGACTGGCAGTCATTCAAAATAAAACAGACTAAATTAGCAGAAGATTTGCAGTGGAAAATTGAAGATTTTGAGAACCGGCAGAGACGGAATAACGTGAGACTCCTTGGACTTGAGGAAGGGGTGGAGGGGCAGGACCCAAGAGGCTTTGTTATCAAGTTGCTGAAAGAGGCCTTTCCTGAAGTACAATGGCAATGGGAGTTAGAAGTACAACGCGCGCATAGGTTCCCACTGCTAAACAAAAAGAATAAAGATGGTAGACAGGATAACTTGCCCAGAGCTATGTTAGTTTTTTGTGGTAATTCTTTGGCAAGACAAGAAATAATTGAAAAAGCCAGACCAGACGCTAAAAAAACGGCACAGGGAGTAACCTTTTTCGACCGCCCCGATTTATGCCATGTCACGGTAGAGAGACGGTGGCGGCTTAGACAAATGATAACACCTTTTCAGCAACAAGGGGCAGAGGCTTATTTAATGTTTCCTGCAAAGCTGAAGACTATCATAGGCGGTCATACTAGGATGTTTTTCTCTGAAGTAAAGGCCGGAGAATACTTAACAGAACTTACCGAGAAAAACAAGGGAAGAGGAAACAGATAATTGTTCAGATGGTTAGATGTACATTAACGGCAGGATAGAGATGTAGCACAGGGTGTCAGGGCAGCAGAAAGGGAAATTGATTGAATAGAAGGAGGGAGAGGGAGGCGACTTTACATCACACAGCAGTCACATATAGGTCATGTGTGACCTATTTGCCTGTGAAAGGGGGGGTGGGAGACCTGGGGGAGGGCTGTGGGGAGGGAGGGGGTGTAGAGGGGGGTAAAGGGGGAGGCTGGAATTTGGAGGAAAGTAGCACAAAAAGTGAAAAAGGAAAACAATAGAGAGAAGGATGTGTCACTAAGAGCTTTCATGGATAGAATGAAAATAGTACGATACTCGAGATGGGAAAACCTAGAAAAATGTAAATGGCCTTAAGGATTATTTCTATAAATGTATGTGGTTTGAATAATGGAGATAAAAGACAGAAAGTCGCTGCCATGCTAAGAACGCTCAGATTAGAGATAATGTGCCTGCAGGAGACACACATTTCAGGAAAGGAAAAATTCCTGTTGGAACAAATGGGGTTTGACATTCTCGCCTATACAAGTCAAGAAACGAGAACAAGAGGGGTGGCAATATTAGCTAAAAAAGGGGCTGTTAAACTCAAAAGGAAAAAAGAGGATCAATAGGGAAGATGGGTAATTGTGGAGGTGGAAACACAAGCTGGAAGTTTCACAATGGTATCAGTTTATGCCTCTAATGACGATGAACCAGAAATTTTTGAATTGCTAGATGTAGAACTCGCACTATGGCCCGAACCTATAATATGTTGTGGAGATTTTAACATGAATGGGCTGGATGGGACGAGCATGTTGAACAGAGGAGGATATGCTGGACGAAAGAAAAAAACATGGAAGGCCATACACAACATGGCGCGACACAATGCTCTAGTAGACGTATGGGCAGAAAAGAACCCAATAGGGACAGGGAGTACGTTCTATTCAGCCCCACACAAGATGGTAGCTAGGCTAGACTATGTTTTTATATCAAGATCAATAATAAGCAAATCTAAATTAGAAAATCTGCCCAGAGTAGTTTCGGACCATAGTCCATTAGTTTTAAATCTACCACTGGTCAATAGGAGTGCGAGCAAAAATAGTACATGGACATTCGAGAGAGCCCTATTGAGGGAACCGTGATATATAAGACATATGCAGGAATGGATCCCCCAATTCTGGGAAGTTAACAGGAATACAGCCTCGATTAACATGACCTGGGACGAATGCAAGGCTGGCGTTAGGGGGGAAACATTAAGTTACACACTACAAAGAACTAAGAAAGAGAAGATCAAGCTGGAGGACAGGCTGAGGGAATTGGGGGCTCTAGAAGTAAGATTAATTATGGCAATTGATAAGCGAGAATCATTAGAGGGAATACTATTGGAAATAGAAGTGAATAAAGCAGAGGCAGGGATAAGTCTGGCACAGAAAGCGGCAGGGATTTATCTGGCAAAAAAAGAAAAGTGTTACGAATTTAACGAAAGAGTTGGACACCTCCTAGCAATACGCACCCGACAAAACCTATCAGCAGGGGATATAAAGGAAATTAGAGATAGCCTAGGAAATGTGGTTAATACTCCAGAAGAGATACAGGAGGTTTTTAGAAGCTTTTACGGCAACCTATATGAATCAAACGTAAGCAATATGGACGAGAAGATTACAGATTATCCAGCAGGGATACAGCATGACATATTAGATACAGAAGCTAAAGAGGAACTAGACCTTCCATTAACATTACAAGAAGTAAGGTAGGCTGTGAATAAATTACCAGTGGGGAAAGCCACAGGACCAGATCAAATACCGGCTGAATTTTATAAGATTTTTTGGGACCTACTGGGGGGAGACATGTTAGAGATCTTTAGACAGGCACAGTTAGGCAGATCGATACCACACTCATGGGCAGGTGCGGACATTATAGTGATTCTAAAAAAAAGATAAGCCAGCATTAGAGCCCGGGTCCTACAGACCAATTACTCTTTTAAATGCAGACACAAAAATCTTTTCAAAATCATTAGCTCAAAGACTAAGCAAGGTGATGGAGGGGCTAGTTAGCACTTCACAACATGGATTCATCCCCGGGAAAGGCACGAGTCAGCACACTAGGCAAATGATTACTATCCTGGATGCCGCGGAAGTGTCACGAGACCCTGTCGCAGCCATATTTCTCGATGCTGAGAAGGCTTTCGACAGGGTCTCATGGGATTACCTATGGAGGGTTATGAAGTGGTTTGGAATAGGCGAGGGCTATATCAAGGCAATCCAGGCTCTCTACGAAGAGCCAAGAGCAAGGGTAAGAATATAAACAGAAGTTACACAAAGGCAGTCCAGATCAAACGAGGGACCAGACAGGGCTGCCCAGCCTCGCCCCTGCTGTTTGCTTTATATCTGGATCCATTGTTAAGAAAACTAGTAAGCAACAGTAACATCTACCCGGTCATTCTGCATGGGAGAGAGCATAAGCTATTCGCATATGCAGATGATGTGGCTATCATAACACCAAACCCAGGGAAAGCGATAGCTGAAATAGAGCAGGAGGCCTTAAATTTTGGGATGATTGCAGGCTACTTGATTAATAAAGGCAAAACCCAGATTGTGCAGAATAAGTATACAATACATCAAGATACAAAAATTGTCCCCGAAGCCACATATCTAGGGGTAAAAGTGACCACCGACTTAGATAATTTAGTAGGCCTTAATATGAATCCACTACTAGACAAAGTAAAAAGAAATACCGAAAGGATTCACAACTTACATTTGATATTAATGGGGAGGATAAATGTCATTAAGATGATCACTTTTCCACAATTTGTATATCTTTTTAGAGCGATCCCACTGTTCTTTGATCAGTCATGGTTTAGGAAACTGGAATTAATACTTAACAGACTAATCTGGGCTCAAGGGAAGACTAGAAGAGCGTATCGACACATGGTACTTCCGAGGGCGAGGGGGGGATGGGGGGCCCCGGATTTTAGACTCTATTATTGGGCAGCGGTTTTGCAGTATACACAGGGGTTATTAGGTGGCGGGGGAAATGAGAATCAAGATACGAATGTATATAGAGCACTAGTCGGGGGGAAGCCAAGAATGGCTTGCTGAAAACAGTCGACTACAATTACTTTAAACATACTAAGTTTAAGACTCTACGAGCAGCATATAATGTTTGGAAGGTGGTGGCGAAAAAGCTTGGCATTGGCCGATATAACTACTATACGCGATTATATAATAATCATTCACTGCCAGGTGATATATTCAGGGACGCAATTATGAAGGATTGGGATAACAAGGGGGTTAAGAAGATAGGGGATCTACTGGACACGGAGGGGGTAATTAGACAATTTCAGGACCTACAAACGAAATATGGGATAATGGGAAACAACTTTTTTAAATACTTACAGATAAGAAGTTATCTCGCAAATAAAAGAGGTGGACCAATAGGGTTTGAACATAGTACAATTATGGATTATTTTGAGAGGACGAACCGTTGTACAATTAGACAGTTGCATGCAGAATTGTTTGTATTAAACTCCGATGATAGAGATAAATTCGCTACTAAATGGGTTGAAAAGGTGGGTGCGTCCTTGGAGGATCTACAGACATCTTTGGATTTAGGGCATATAGTCCTATGCTCTGCGACATTACAATTGCAACATTATAAAACAATATACTCCCTATATCACACGCCAGCTAGAATTGCACAGTGGGGTGGGGACACTGGAATCACCTGCCCACGTTGTGACTCAAGAGAGGCAGACATTGTTCATATGTTCGCCCATTGTCCGCAATTACATACACTAAAAGGGGCAATTGAGAACTTTTTGGAGAACTCACTGGGAATTAAGAGTAAATTGACGGAGGATATAATAATCTTAGGAGCCTCGGGAGGAACAGAGGACCACCATATAGAATTTCTGTTTATGGTAGGGGCGGTGTACCGAATTGGAATTGCAAGAGCATGGCGTGACAGGGCTCCCCCTACATTTGAAGTGTGGATAGCAAGGTTGATCTCTACGTATAATTTGGAGAAAGCTATCTATGAAAGGAAGGGTAGGAGGGCGAGAGCATTGGGTGAAAGAATTTGGCAACCATTAGCTCTATGGAAAAATAGCAAGAACTAAGGTAGGATACCCACGGTCGGAGTAGGAGAAGAAAGGAGAAGATAGAAAGAAAGTAATGTTAATGTTATGATTTACATCAAATTTGTTAACAGTATGCGGAAAATACTAAAGTGAATATGATTTTTTGTATTGAATTATTTTTGTGCTGTATTGGAAAACACTGTAAAATGGGATGAAAACTTAAAAATAATAAAAAAAAAAAAGAACTCCAGTTGTAAGTGAAGACGTAATCCCGCCATGGTATAGGCCGTGGCAGTCTTGCTGTCAGAAATACATAATTCTGATCTGAAGAAAAAACATGCTCATACGGCTATGGCTGTCCAAGAAGAATAATGGCGGAAGTAAATAGCCATCACGCCATCACGTGGATGTAGCGGAAAGCTGCCGTCGACGAAATAAATCTTCTACAAAAGCACTGTCCGTTAACGAAGTCAACTGGCGTCGAAGCTGAATGTTGACGGAGCTCACCGTCTACCGAGCTCACCGTCTCCCGAGCTCACCGTCTCCCGAGCTCACCGTCTCCCGAGCTCACCGTCTCCCGAGCTCACCGTCTCCCGAGCTCACCGTCTCCCGAGCTCACCGTCTCCCGAGCCCACCGTCTCCCGAGCCCAGGGTCTCCGGAGCCCACCGCCTCCGGAGCCCACCGTCTCCGGAGCCCACCATCCACGGAGGTCACCATCCACGGAGGTCACCGTCTATGGACGAGCCTACCGTCTACAGAACCTCCGTCGGCGAGCCTACCGTCGACGAGCCTACCGTCGACGAGCCCACCGTCGACGAGCCCACCGTCGACGAGCCCACCGTCGACGAGCCCACCGTCGACGAGCCCACCGTCGACGAGCCCACCGTCGACGAGCCCACCGTCGACGAGCCTACCGTCGACGAGCCTACCGTCGACGAGCCTACCGTCGACGAGCCTACCGTCGACGAGCCTACCGTCGACGCATCGTCGGCGAGCCTACCGTCGGCGAGCCTGCCGTCGACGAGGCCAACTGTCGACGAGGCCAACTGTCGACGAAACTCCCAGTGGTCGATGAGCCTGCAGTCGACAAGAGGGCACTATCCTCACTGTCGTCGACGAATGCCTGGAGGCGCTGTCGTTGCAGAGCACCAGTGACGGCAGAGATTGTCCTCAGAGAGTACATCGAACGTATCGTCGACAAGCTGGCACATTTTCACGTAGAAAAGTGCGCAGAGTGAGTCTAGACGCCTGAGAGTAAATCTCATGGGCGTAGATGTGGGAGGCACAGACTCAAAGAAGGCCAGAGACCCCTTAATTGTGATGTTACTTCAGCTGGTGAAGTAGAGGAGAAGCATCACTTCAAACCTTAATGTGCAGGACAAACAAAAAAATCCTCCTACATCAGAAGGGGGGTATAGTCTAAGCACAAGAACAACCCCTTCTCCTCCTACCATGTCAGTGACAGGCAGAGTGCTGGTCCATATACTCTTCTTGAGGGTTCACAGGGAAGGGTCTCAGCTTCCCACAAGTGACGCAGGGTCTGAAGGTAGACTTCATGTAAGACATTACACAACTGTGATATTATGAAGAAAAAATTGAAGAAAAATGAAGAAAATTGAAGAAAACTGAGCAGAGCTCAGGGAGACTCCCTTCACACGACGTGCGGTAGAAAATCTGAGAGCCTGAGCCTGTGGGGAGAACATTCTAGTGGGTGCTGTCGCCTGATTGGCTGCAGTTTGGTCTATACAAAATGACTAGGATAGTCATGAGTGTGGAAGTTTTTACTCTTGTATCTTGGGCTACTTTACTTCCTGGTTGGTTATTACCAAGTTTTTCTAAGGATATTATTGCATTTTACTGCTTTTTATATACCGTGGGACTCCCACTCCGACGACGGGGAATGATTCAGGCATGTGAATCTATGAAAGACACCCTAATACTGGAGATTTTTTCTGTTGTACATTTTTATATATATATATATATTTTTTTTTTTTACAGGGGTACCGCTCTACAGATACGCGTGTAATTTACGAAAGGAAGAAACGGGCTTCAGGTGAGGGCTTATATGGAGTCGGTCGGCATCACATCCGGTGGACGCCGCCATTATGGAGCCGCTCGACGCCTTCTACCCACATGCAGAGGTACTGCTGTAGAAAAGTTTTCTGATCCAGTCTGGCGCTTGGGGAAAATTCAAAGGTAAGGAATCTGTGGCTATACGTCTCTATCAGATAAGGTAGATAAATAAATATAGAGGGTCCCTAAATCGCTCGTTCTGGAGAAGTGATCGCTATCTGCAATTCTACAGGCAGACTACAGAACTGCATTCAGGGGAGAGTTTTTAAGATGTCTTATTGACACTCTAGGTCGGTGGGTCCTAAAGGAAGGATCTCCTCTGCGGAATATGACTTTTTTGGTAGTTCCCTAACTGGGGATATATTGCATGTAATTGTGAATAATTATAGTTCTTTGTCATAATAAAACAAATAAAGACCTAGGCTTCGATTTTTCAAATGTGAAATAGACAAAGCTGAATTGAGAAATTAACATTTACACTAACCGCTCTAATTTAGGAAGGATTCAATAGTACTTAGTATATCAGTAATACTCCACATCTGAACACCTTAATAAATTCTCCGGAAAATACTTGAACCAATGTGTTAGATGTCAAGAAGCACTGGCTAGTTAGTCGCATGCTCTCTGGGAATGCACGAAATTGGAGATCGTCAGAGGACAACGTTTTTAAAGCTAAGCCAGGTTTATAAAATTGAGATTGCACCCGAATCCATCTGTTACGTTCCAAGAGCGATACTGCCAACCATTCAGCACTTTGGTTTTTTCTGGGCCCCTGGTAGGTCGATCAAAAAGGGAGGTCAGACAAAGTTGTTTCCCTGGCAATTCACCCGTATATTATGAGCACAGGGATCAGCTGAAAATAGTTGACCAAACCTGTGGTCTGTTGCAGACTAGAAACGATAGCTCAGTATGAAACCTTGATAAATTGAATGTAAGATATGAAATGTAAAGTGTTTCAAGACCAGATTCAAAATTAGTCGCCTTTTCTATGCATATTTGTTTTTGTGTGAACAGTATGTACTGTTCGGTACCTTGCTAATTAAAATCTACTGCTGCCACAGTGAAAATCCCACATATGGTGACATGCACGGTGCCGAAGGTTAAGGAGAACAATAAGTCGAAAATCAGTGCTCTGGCACCTCGTTCGATAGTGACATTTAAGAGGTGAGAATCAACTGCTGATAGTTTTTAAAGGAATCGGGTCCAACCTGAGAAAAGATAGTTTTCATTTCCCAAAATGAACTGGTGGTGGCCAATGGCCTGTGACTACAGACAGTTCAAATCATATTAAAAAAATATGTGAAGCTGCAGATTTCGTGCTCAGTTTCTGTAAGGAGAAAAGGGAGTAACTGCGAGCAAATCCTAAGAATCGTATGGAAATGACGAGCTCTCTGTGAAGCCAAAAATAAACAAAAGACTTCAACGCAGACTCACTGTTTAGATGCAAGGGTCTGCATGTGTTTGTGTGTATTGGTTTTTGATAGCACACAACTGATCGCCTCTATCTCACTACCTCTACTGAATGCCATCTGCTTGGCAACATCCCCGCAAAGATGCACTGAACAGATGCCAGCTAGAACTCAAATGAGCTCCCATCAGAGGTTCTCAGTGCCAGCCGGTGCCAGGTGAGTTAATATTCCGGGCTGAGCACTGCAGCCTATTCTTCAGCCTTCTTGGACCCGGTCATGTCTCCTTCCTTGCAGTGGATTTTGCAGGCTTTCGTTCTACCTAGACATTTAGGTTGTGCTCCGAGGTGTTTTGGAAATGTCCAAAAACTGTTACGAACAAATTAATCTGCTCTACAGATTAGGGAGTCGTACGTGTCGTGCTGCACAGTTAGGCAGCTTACACATCACAGAGTGTGCAATCACTGATGCGCGTTACACTTCGTGCGGACACCTGGTGTCACTAACTACACTCCCCTCCTGTCCCCGCACTCTGAAACCTCAAACACTATTCTATTCCCAGCTGAAAACAACGGAAGCACATCCAGAGCCAGAAAGATTTACTCAATAAGTACAGATCTGTGATTTACTCATATGTGGCCCTCAAAACTCTCAGCCATGAATGAAATGAAATGAAATGATTACGCTCTTGTATAGCGCACGACTACCCGTAGGCATCTCGGCGCTTGCTTAGGGAACCCGTCCTGGTATTCCCCTGTGAGATACCCCGGCAGGGTGTCCACAAGGTGAAAGCCAGGCATCCCGCCGCGAGGGGCCGTAGTGGAGATTAAGCAAGCTATTGCCCAGAGTCGCAGAGTGTGACCCCGTGAGTTGAGTAGGCACCGGAACGAGAATTATCGAGTCCGTGGAATTTTTGAGCCCGAGACCCGCCGAGGCGGGGAAACGAACCCTGGTCCACGGCTGATCTCAGCTTCCAGGTCTGCCGCCTCTAACCACTGAGCCACGCTTCTCCACCATGAATCCAGAAATGGAACAGTGAGATTATATGTGTACGCCCAGACCTCTAAGTGAACCACCATCAAGTAAACAGTGACATCACAACCCTTTTAGAATTATACAAACAGATTTCTATCCAGATAAGGAACCCCTGGAAGGAGATGGATGGTGCTGCTTTTAGCGCTCCTCCATTTCAAAAGCTGTCTCTGCTAATATTACAGCAACACTACCCATCCACCTTCACGACATCTGTACTGTAATTGGAAACACAACAAACACAGGGAGATAAATGGATGGAGCGCTGAAACTTTTCAGACACTCACCCCAGTCACAGATTTGGGTTGAATCCATCAACGTTCTTTAGCTCACTTCACCACCCCAGTTCAGATCCAGCCATATGCAAAACAGACTTGACCCTGTGCCTCATGGGAACAGTCCCTGCTCGAACTGCCAAGCTAGGTCTTCCTTGGACCGGAAACGAGCATCCTGGGACCGGTTTCTGGCTAATCAGCCGTCATCAGCCAGGCTAGCTTGAATCCAGTGGCAAAGTGAGCAAGGGGCCCACATCTGGGCATACCCTGCCAACTTAGGGCGAACAAAGCACACACAAGATGATGATGGACCGAGCACATAAACTTTTCAGACACTCACCCCCAGTCACAGATCTTGGTTTAATCCATCATCGTTCTTTAGCTCACTACGCCGACCTTAGAAGGTGGGCATGTGTTTGTCCTACTTAACTTAGCTTTGTTTCAAGTGCAAATGGCAGACTACTCAGGGCTGAGACAGGCCACTGCAGAGGAGACCTGAGGCAAACGATCTGTGGTTGCTCAACTACACAGTAATCAGGTTGCTGAAGAACAGGAGACAAAACACCAGCCTCGCATCTCAAATAGCTCCTGCCACAATTCAAAGCCACAGTTGGTGATATTAGATTCAATTCATAAATGCAAATACTAGAGGGGCCTTTGCCAGATTGAGCCGGGCAGTTCTTACTTGTTGGCCTCCTGGGTGTGGTGGAGGCGACAGCGACTGCTGGAACCATTGCTGCTTTGGGCGTCCCAGTAGCAGGTTTCACAGCAGCACGAGGGGTTCCTGCTGCAGATGCCTTAGTAACTGGTGTCTTCTCTTCTGGGCTCTTAGCTGGACTTTTGAAGTTTAGACCCTATAGATAAAAAGACACAATGTTCACTTAACTGATGGTCAATTCAAGCAATGCAAACCTGTCTTCTTGAACAGATGAACTGACTGACTATTCACTGACTAGCAGGACCAAGGACTCACAAGCACAACACATTGTCTGGCATGCAGCTAACAGGATATATCACACGAAAGCAACTGAAGGGTGCATCAGCATCGTCCCTGAGAAGCTGAGCTCCACTCTTTCATTCCTCGTGTGTTTTGACTCTCAACCTCTTCCGAGTTATCCCTTGATCTGTGACTTAGGTTGGCAGCTCTCAGCTGGTAGCCTGTCTGACAGAGGACTTTGTGAGTGCAGAGGAAGGCAAGGTGTGGTTTTAGAGGCGCGCAGGTGGAAGAGAGAAAAGCTAGGGCTGATGAGTATGCAGTAGGCTGGGAAGAAGTGACAGCAGGCTGTAGATGCAGCCAAAAGCAGAGGCGGGCTAAGTGGGGTTGTGGAGGTGGAGGTGAGAGAGGCTAGGATGGGATGTATGTATTAGACAGGTAGGAAATGCTAGCATGCTGTGGATGAAGGCGGAGGAAGGCTAGGCGGAGTTGTGGCGGTGACAGTGCAGGCGGAGGAGAGAGAGGCTAGGATGGGATGTATGTATTAGACAGGTAGGAAATGCTAGAATGCTGTGGATGCAGTCAAAGGCGGAAAAAGGCTAGGTGGGGTTGTGGAGGTGACAGTGAGTGCAGGCGGAGGAGAGAGGCGCTAGGATGGGGCGTATGTATTAGACAGGTAGGAAATGGTAGCATGCTGTGGATGCAGCCAAAGGCGGAGAAAGGCTAGGTGGTGTTCTGGCGGTGACAGTGCAGGCGGAGGAGAGAGAGGCTAGGATGGGATGTATGTATTGGACAGGTAGGAAATGCTAGCATGCTGTGGATGAAGGCGGAGGAAGGCTAGGTGGGGTTGTGGCGGTGACAGTGCAGGCGGAGGAGAGAGAGGCTAGGATGGGATGTATGTATTAGACAGGCAGAACATGCTAGCATGCTGTGGATGCAGTCAAAGGCAGAGAAAGGCTAGGTGGGGTTGTGGAGGTGACAGTGAGTGCAGGCGGAGGAGAGAGAGGCTAGGATGGGGCGTTTGTATTAGACAGGTAGGAAATGCTAGCATGCTGTGGATGAAGCCAAAGGCAGAGGAAGGCTAAGTGGGGTTGTGGAGGTGACAGTGCAGGCGCAGGAGAGAGGGGCTAGGATGGGATGTATGTATTAGACAGGTAGGAAATGCTAGCATGCTGTGGATGAAGGCGGAGGAAGGCTACGTAGGGTTGTGGCTGTGACAGTGCAGGCGGAGGAGAGAGAGGCTAGGATGGGATGTATGTATTAGACAGGTAGGAAATGCTAGCATGCTGTGGATGCAGCCAAAGGCGGAGAAAGGCTAGGTGGGGTTGTGGCGATGACAGTGCAGGCGGAGGAGAGAGAGGCTAGGATGGGATGTATGTATTAGACAGGTAGGAAATGCTAGCATGCTGTGGATGAAGCCAAAGGCGGAGGAAGGCTAGGTGGGGTTGTGGCGGTGACAGTGAGTGCAGGCGGAGGAGAGAGGGGCTAGGTCGGGCGTATGTATTAGAAAGGTAGGAAATGCTAGCATGCTGTGGATGAAGGCGGAGGAAGGCTAGGTGGGGTTGTGGCGGTGACAGTGCAGGCGGAGGAGAGAGGCTAGGATGGGGCATATGTATTAGACAGGTAGGAAATGCTAGCATGCTGTGGATGAAGGTGGAGGAAGGCTAGGTGGGGTTGTGGCGGTGACAGTGAGTGCAGGCAGAGGAGAGAGAGAGAGAGAGGCTAGGATGGGGCGTATGTATTAGACAGGTAGGAAATGGTAGCATGCTGTGGATGCAGCCAAAGGCGGAGGAAGGCTAGGTGGGGTTTTGGAAGTGTGCATGAAACAGAGCATGCACAGGAGAGGGGGATGGGGTGGTGAGAATATACAAAGTAGGAAGCAGTGCTGTGCTGGTAGGTCAAGGAACGCAATGCAGACGGGGAGTGTGTGGAATAGTTGGCTATGCCAAAACATTTTTGGGGGAGGCATGGACATTTATTGTCCGTAACACAACTGGCCCATGTGATGGCCTGGCAGAGAGGTGAGCTCAAAGCGTGTTCCGTCCATACTGAAATGACTCCCCTATTCACAAAAGGATACACTTCGAAATGAGCATCCGCAGACCAAGCCTTTATATCCAAGACCAGTTTCAGCAGTAGGTGCAGGGCAGGCAGGTTATTGTGCGAGCCCTGCAACTGTCTCATACAGCAGCACTCATACACCATAGTTGCACCCTGACCCTCTCTCAGGGCTAGAAAGGAAATCATCGTCCGAGAGCATAGACCATTTCAAGAGGAACAGACTCCATCCCGGGCTAGAGGCCTGCTGGCGTCAGCAGTGGGCAGATAAAACACACGAAGATCTAGTGAGAGCAATTCTGCTTACTGTCAAAACCCTCACACACGTGGGTGTCGGGTTTGTGAATGAATCTCATCGCCTGTACCCAAAAGGAGAGGATCTCACTGAAACTGTTTGAAAAAAACAATGCAAATCCCTGTACTTATTTAGGGATAAATGCCGTCAGCCTGACGTGCTTCTGAAACGACCAGGCCATGGCGGCTCTTTCCACGCCTCGGTTTCATCTCTTACACTTAATGTTTTCGTTTCCATTCTCTGTTTTTGTCAGCTACGAATGTGAGAACAAAAGTCTTTGTTGAGAAAGAACTTCACCACCAAACACGACAGAAAAGACACTTCCCTCACGTCTTCTATTATTTACATCCCACGATTTGTAAACCTTGTTTACATGTCAAAACAAAGTGAGCGACGCTCGGATTCTGACAGTCCTTTTCCAATACATGGAAAGTGATTTGATGGAGTCCCGGGTGTGTACGCCTGCAGAACTGTTTCCGGAGCGAAGATATACACAACTGTAGTGCACTCAAGAGTGTTTAATGCTGGCTGCACGCCCATTCACATGTCACTCACTTGTGTGCTAATCACAGAAAAAACACAAAAGAGGTCTCTATTTCAGCAAAGCGCTCAAGCCACCAAAGGAAGCTGCACAGCTCCGATGGAACGAACAAGGAGCTGGGGAAGGGGGTGTAGTTCAGCATGGGACATTCTTTTACAGAGCCAACGCATGGCCAAGAGGTAGGTGGACCTTCAGACGTCTGTACCAGGAAAGGAGGTTGATTTCCTGAGGGCGGGGTGGTCAAGGAGTCTGATGCCGCAGTGACCTGCCCCTAACCCTGTCAGTTTTGACAGAAGTTGTAAAAGCTGGTGTCGGGAGCCCGCCCATGGACATCTGGTCTGGCAGTGCATAATACAGAAGGAGGGACAGGGTTTGGCCATGCTGGGCCCTATCGACCAAGCACATGATTTTGAATTTCACCATTTGTTTGACAGGCAGTCAGAGTAGACTTCCAATTTGAGCCCTCTAAACAGATTTGACAGGCTGACAGGCTTTCCGGAGCATAAGACCTTCGTTGTGGGACCATTAAAGTTTGCATAACCCACTGTTTATCATTTCCATGCCTGCACGTGCTGGAGACCACGGAGCATTTCCTGCACATTTTTAGGAATTTGATGTGAATGTGTCACCGCCATACATGCAGTAGTAAATACTGTAGCTGCTAAGAATTGCTACAGGGGAGACGATGTATGTATTGATTAGAGCCAGAGAGATCGATGTTCCTAGGGGATGCCTCAGGTCACAGTGATGATTTTGGATCCGAATTCGCTAAGTTGATGAGTACGGTTGGCAAGGAATGATTTGAACCGCTGGTGAGCAGCAGCACTTCTGCCAAAACATGGATTACAAACTGAGAAAGGAGAATCCCTGTCATTGACTCTCACAAGCTGTGGATAGGACCAATGTGCATCTTTCATCATTCGCTCTAGCAGGGAGAACAAAGTCTCGGATTATCAAAATGGCAGTTTTGATGCCCTCTGGCGCCTGAAGTCGAACTGAAGGTAACTAAGAAGGTTATTCTCTTTCAGGCAAGTTGAGTGCTGTAAGGTGACTACTGCTTCCCGGATTTTAGCAATAGTCGAAAGGCAAGAGATAGGTCTGTAGCTGGCCAGTACATAAGGATCAGCGGCAGGTTTCTTTAAAAGACACTTAATGGTCTATGGCAATTGGTAGTAAAATCTTTCTGAACAGACTTCTGCTGCCATCCACAGAGATGGCAGAAACAGAATATACAAATGTGCATGTGAAAGCATTACATGCAAATAAAGGTGTTTAAGAAGTGTATCAGACGAACTGACAGCATTTGATCTCTAACCGGGTAGGGGTTAAAAAAAGAAAAATAAATAGTTTCGATCAGACCCACTCCTGGTGGTTACAATGTTATTTCACCCCTTCAAATCAATAATTGTTTGCATACTGTGTGTTCACGAGTAAACGGAATGTTCAGCATAGATGTGTGCGGTGTCTTTTTGAGGACAGAAAATGAACCATTTGCTTTTTAAAAATGTGAGGCCATGGTAACAACATTGAAACTAAACATGTCCTGTAGATGGGCCACTTGTGCTTTTCATTACATGCAGCTAACTTTTAAAATCCCTATATGGAAATACATTTTAACGAAGTTAAGCGGTCTCAGCGGAAATGTAAATATGGGCGGGGGGGGGGGGGCAGTAAGCAATAGAAGGGAGACAATGGACTAAAAGTAACTAGTTGTGGTGAATGGGCATGTCATATCTCTTTGTCTAGGTATCTGGGGAGGTTTCTCTTTGGAACTGCACTCCTCTGAAGTTCCTACACGTTTACCTCAAATATTAAATGGTTTGATTTATTTAGAGATAGAATCACCTCTCTAATCAAATCAATGTTATTTAAGTCTGGGCTGTGTCTCAGGCTGCCTGCCTCGCCTCACAGTTGCATGCTGTATGGCGTTACAACTGGCAGTAACTTCATGCCTTTTTGACTTATGCCAAGAAAAATGGATTGATTTATGAACAATGAAGTTTAAAAATGTTAAGGTAGGAGGAGCCAAGATGGCCGCCGGAGCGGACGTGTAGGCTCCCAGCTCCGCGAGCTCTCGAGCCCCGCTCTGAAATCCTGATTACCATCCTGAGGTCGCGCTGCAGCGGGGTGCCGGTGATTGCGCGCTGTCCTCATTCGTGTTCTCCCGGAGTCTCTACCTGCCCGGTAACCGGAGTTATTCGGGAAGCTGTTTGGTGGCCTCCGCCGCCCTGAAGCCGGGACCTACGCCGCTGAATGCAGCCGGGTCCTAATTGATCAACACCGGCCAGCTGGGCCTGGTCGGAGCTGGCCCTTTGAGACGCATTGACTGCTGACTGGGAGCAGGAACGGAATTTCTCGGCTGGAGCGCGGCTCCTCACGCCACGCGACTGGAGGGCATTTGCGAGATGGGGGCTCCCTGGGAATACTTCTTCTTTGTGAAAAGCCGGAGGTGAGCGGAGCCGACCCCATTTTCGAGATTGCCCGGTTTTTGCGGACCACCCCCTTATTTGCCCCAGCCTTGCATTGATGAGGGGATGGCTGTTACAGAAGATCGTTCCCTCGAGGTATGCCTTGTTGGCATCGGTACCTTGGACTGCGGTCTGCCGGTGCCGTCCTCGCCCCCATCTCATTGTCATTCTCCCCCCATGGTGAACACGTTTGATGGCGCCCTACGCGAGTTGGAATGCAGTGCCCTGCCTATCGATGTGATGTGTGATGGGGTATGCGGGTCATCTCGTAACACGGAGGTGTGGAGTCACCTATCTGAGCTATCCTGTGGCACCATTCTCGCTGCTCTTGGGGATCTACGATCTGTGTGGAGGGATGGTTACCGAGAGCTGGGTGATAAACTTGATGGCGTTCAGTTCACTCTGAGGCGGATACGGTGGAACTGCTCCCAGTGGGGTGACGATTTGCCTTCTCCAGTTCCTGAGGGGGCTACAATGTTTCTGCGCGAGTGCAGAGGGGAGCGTATTCTCCCTGATGGTGTTGGTGCCTGCGGACGGCCGTCTGCTAGCTCCTGTGGCACTGCAGTGTGTCTTTCCCACCTGGGGGCTGAGATTTCGTTTGTGGTATCGTCGCTACCGCCCCGAACAATGCTTTTTCAGCTGTTAGCCCCTTTGACGGCTTCCTCCTTCCAAGCCCCACTTTCCTTGCTATGGACTGAGTATCATCGGGCGAACTTGGGGGCGATATTTGTCGATGAAGATGGCCATATTGGTAACTGGCGGCGTCCATTTTGTATTTACGGACCACTCCTCTGCCGTGCGTGGACATTTTGTTCCTTTGTGTTGGATGGGACGGGCTTCCCTCGGGAGCCATATTTAGGTGGACTCGCGCGAACAGGCCAGGGCTAGGTGCTCCCTATTATAGTTGATGGCTGCTTGGCTGGCGGAGGATCGGATTGACATATCCCAATGTAACACTCAGCTGTGCTGTTTTTGCTGTCTCTCCCCATTCATTACCGTAACCGTTGCTTATCATTGTTGTCATTTATTCTTGGGGTGGAGAATAAACCTGAGGCTTGGGAGACCGGGAGCTCATATGTATGACCCTCCTCCGATTTATATAGTTTCTTTTCTTTGTCTATATTTCGGGTACTCTTTATTGGGCGACAGACACACTGCTAGGGGGGGGTAGGCCGTAGCCTCTGCATGTGTGTAGGGTGGGGGGTTTTATTTTGTTCGTTTTCAGTTTCTATGGGCCTTATTTTTCTTTTCCTTTCTCCTCTCTTTTTCTCGGGTCAGTAGGGTTGCTTGATGTGGGGTGGATACGGACTGGCGCGAAATATTTTGGTGGTTGTTTATCCTTTCATTGCTATTTATGTGCCGTTCTTTGCTTATGTTTCCCTGTTCGTTGGATATCCTTTGGTGGGCGTTGCTCACTCTTGCTCTCGATGGACTATATGGTTACTGATCCTTCTCTGTTCCTTTCCTTTTACGTACGTTGTTTATATATTTAAAAATGAACCTTAATTCTCCTGTTTCACGGCAGTCTGATATTTTCCAGTGTAATTCTGAATGCTTGCTACTTTGTATTACCGTACTGCTGAGTTACCGTATAACTTATGACAGTGCTTAGACATACGTTGAGGCCGGCCAGGTGGTTGTAGGCCCATAACTGTTTGCTGATACTGCACAATAAAGGTTTTAAAAAAAAAATAAAAAAATGTTAAGGTAGTGCATATTACCGATTTAGTACCTCTTCTATTTCACGTTTTACTTAATCGTGCATTCCCCAAGACTGTTAGCAATTTCATCATGTTGTGTTTTTGCATTTTTTTCGTGCACCTATTACTTTTGTATAGTCAAGTGCATACTTTTAGTCGTGCCAGGTGCTTGTGAGGGGCTTTGATTGAGAGCTCTGGCACTGAGGCTGAAGGCAAAGCAAAGTGCCTGTAAGGGGGGGTTGGTCTCTCTGCAGATCACAAAGATGTAATTGAAATTCAGTGCAAATGTGTGTACACAGATGTCAAAACATTTAAAAAGAAAATAAAGAGCTTAAAGCACAAGTTACTTACCTTCGGTAACAATATATCTGTAAGAAACATTAGTAGTGATAAATTCCTTACCTTAGAATTATCCCCAGGCGTCAGACTGGATCCAGAAAGTTTTTTCAGCAGCAGTACCCCTGCGCATCGGTAGGCGTCATCGTGCGGCTCCGCGTGCGTTGTTGGCGCCGTGATGACGTCGGCGGAGCTACTTAGAGGCGCCCACGCGCGCTGACGTTAGTTCTGTACACGACTTTCCGCGCCAGGAACGCAGAGCCACGCAAGATACTGACCACTACTGCCATGATACTAGGGCCCTGAAAGGGATGACCTTAACCCCAGATATCAGTTCGCAGTACGGGGAGGATGGGTGGGGCTGTAAGGAATTTATCACTACTAATGTTTCTTGCAGATGTATCATTACCGAAGGTAAGTAACTTGTGCATCTGAAAGAAATACGTAGTGTTAGATTCCTTACCTTAGAATAGATACCACAGCAATACCAACCTCGAGGTAGGTCTGCGAACCAAGATCACACCAGAAAGTCCTGGAGAACAGAACGGCCAAAGAAGCCGTCTCTCCGGACTTGGTTGTCCAGGAAGTAGTGCTTGGTAAACGTGTGCAGCGGGGCCCACTTAGCTGCCTGACAAATGTCCTGCAAGGGAACACCGCGTCCCAGAGCAGTAGTGGCTGCCGTCGCCCTGGTAGAATGGGCGAGCAGCTCTTTTTTAGCTAGGGAATAACAAGCCTTTATGCACAAAACGACCCATCGAGAAATGGTCCATTTGTGCACCACCCGACCTTTCTTAGCGCCCATGTAGCCAACAAGAACTGCGTTACTTACCTGTAGCAGCAGTTATCCAGTATTGGTGTCTTTCATAGATTCACATGCCTGAATCATTCCCCGTCGTCGAGACGGGAGCCTCCGATACATAAAAAAGTAATGTCCTATAGACATACATAGAGAAAATAGGCCTAAGGGTCTTCCCTTAGTAGCCTTTCTTTGTCCTTATGCAAAAAGGACCAAACTCTCACAGTCAGCCAATCAGCTCCGACCTCCCTCTAGAACCTTCCTGGGAGGAGCCTCAGTCCCTCAGATTTTCGTACGCACTCAGCTAGTTAGGCGTAACATTGTTAGAGAGGGATGTGAGACTTCCCAGGGGAGGCGGGAGGGTTGCATGTGAATCTATGAAAGACACCAATACTGGATAACTGCTGTTACAGGTAAGTAACGCAGTTCTTATCCAGTATTAGGGGTGTCTTTCATAGATTCACATGCCTGAATCAGAGTAGCTAGCAATTAGACATGCACATTCGTGATGGAAAGGTGTCCTGCAGGCATGTTAGACAATGCACACATTGTCCTATAGCATGTAAAAAGACAGCATAAGCAGAGCATCACAATAGCAGAGAATGTGCATACCTGGATGGCGAGATGAGGG
The DNA here is from genome assembly GCF_964261635.1 of Lissotriton helveticus. Lineage (NCBI taxonomy): Eukaryota > Metazoa > Chordata > Amphibia > Caudata > Salamandridae > Lissotriton > Lissotriton helveticus. The sequence continues at coordinate 342,475,541 of NC_136071.1, read as the reverse complement.
AAGGCTCACCTCACTGAAAGAGATGGCGTAGCACCGCCTGGCCCACTGCTGCATCCTTCTGAAGTTCGATATCCAGGCAGTAGTGTCTGGAGAAAGTGTGCGGTGACTTCCAGGTCGCCGCTCTGCATATGTCCAGGATCGGCACTCCAGCGAAAAGTGCTGCTGAGGTGGACATCGCCCTGGTGGAATGTGCAGTGACATGATCAGTCAAACGCCGTCCAGCCTTGGTATGACAGAATGCAATCGCTGAGGAAATCCATCTCGAGATGCTTTGCTTCGTGAGAGGCAGGCCCATTCTTGGATTGCTGTATGCCACGAATAGTTGTGAAGATTTTCTGAAGGCTTTGGTTTTATCCAGATAGAACTTTAGACATCTCTTGAGATCTAAAGAATGTAGTGCTCTTTCGGCTGCGGTGGAAGGGTTCGCAAAGAAAGACCTAAGGACTATTGGTTCATTGAGATGAAAGTCCGAAGGCACTTTCGGTATGAACTTAGGGTTCGGTCTTAACATCACTCTGTCCTGTCTGAATTGCATGTATGGATCCTGAATGGACAGAGCTTGAAGTTCGCTCACTCTCCTGGCCGATGTTAAAGCGAGCAAGAGCGCAGTTTTCCATGAGATGTATTTGATGGATGCCCGATGAATGGGTTCAAAGGGATGCCTCATAAGTTGGTTGAGAACTAGGTTCAGATGCCACGTCGGGGGGACTTTCCGAGGCCTCGGAAAGGATCTATAAAGCCCCTTCAGGAATTGTTTTACCAGTCTACTGGACCACAGGGAAGGTCCCGTGAAAGTTCTGGTGAACCTCGATATAGCTGCTAGGTGGACTTTTATGGATGCATGTGCCAGTCCTGATTGTGCCAAGTGCAGTAGGTATGGCAATAGCTGTTCAGGTGTGACGTACAGTGGTTGCAGGCCCTGGTCCGAACACCAAATGCAGAATCTTTTCCATTTGAGAGAGTAGGTTTTGTTGGTACTGTCTGCTCTCGCTTTTGCCAGTATATCTCTGCAGTCCTGCGGGATATTCAGGCCACCGAACTCTCTGTGCTCAGGAGCCAGGCCGATAACCTGAGCGATTGCAGGTTCGGGTGTTGCACCTGCCCCTTGGACATCGTCAGGAGGTTCGGGTGTTGTCGCAGTCGAATCGGTGTCTTGATAGATAGCCGAAGTAGATCCGAGAACCAGTGTTGTCTCGGCCAGGACGGGGCAATCAGCATTAGGGTACAGGGCTCCGCCTTCATCTTCCTGAGGAGCCTCGGGATCATGGGAAACGGAGGAAAAGCGTACGCAAACACGCTGAACCAACCGATGGAAAAGGCATTCCCCAGTGATCCCTGTTGGGGATGCCAGCTTGCCTAGCTTGGGCATTTGGCGTTCCCCTTGGTGGCAAACAGGTCTATTCCTGGGACTCCTCATTGAGAGAAGATGTGAGTCAGCGCGCTGTCGCTCAGTTCCCACTCGTAGGAGAGTGATCGTTGCCTGCTTAGGGCGTCGGCGATGGTATTGTCCTTGCCTGGCACATAGTCGGCTTTGAGTGTGATTCCATGCAGCACTAGCCAGTTCCAGATCTTCTGCGATTCGCGTGATAGAGAGAGCGAACGCATTCCTCCCTGTTTGTTGAGATAGTGCATCGTCGTGGTGTTGTCCGTTTTGACGAGCACTGGGGAGTGCCGGATGCGTGGTAGAAAGGCCTGTAGTGCCAGATACACGGCTCTCAGCTCCAAAAGATTTATATGAAGCTGTTTTTCCTGAGTGTCCCATTTGCCGCTGATCCGAAGGTCCTGAAGGACAGCGCCCCATCCCTCCAGGGAAGCGTCCGTGGTGATCACCAGAGGTGTTGCCGGAAGGAGAAATGACAGTCCTACGGTCAGATTTTTGCGACGCCTCCACCAGGTTAGACTCTTGGTCATTTTGGGTGTTATCCAGACAGTGTCCTCGAAAGAGCCAGTACTTTGAGTCCATTGGCTCGCGAGCGCCTCCTGCAACGGGCGCATTCTGAGTCTGCAGTGAGGGACGAGGAGTATACAGGAGGACATCATGCCCAGGAGGGATGTATAGGTCCGGACCTTCAGTTGTGTCCTGTTCGCCACAGCCGTGGCCAGGGACAATATCTTGTCTGTCCTTTCCTTCGAGGGGAAGGCTCTTGCGCACTCTGTGTCCAAGGTTGCTCCGAGGAAGGTAATTTTTGTCGTAGGGATGACACAGGATTTCTTGAGATTGAGAGTTAATCCCAGCCTCTGAAAAAGATTTGTGCAGGCGCTGGAGGATTCGGCTGCGTCTTTCGCCGAGGGTGCTTTCACCAGCCAGTCGTCTAGGTAGGGGAAGACCTGGTGACCCATTTGACGCAGGAAAGCTGCCACCGGTGCAAGGCACTTCGTGAAAATCCGCGGTGCGGATTTGAGGCCGAACGGTAGTACCTTGAATTGATAATGTTGCCCTGCAACCTCGAACCTCAGGAATTTTCTGTGACACTTGAGGATGGGGATGTGGTAGTAGGCATCCTGGAGATCCAAGGATGTCATGAAATCTCCTTTTTCTAGAATGCCTAGTATTTCTTGAATCGTCACCATCCTGAACAATTGGCTCCGTAGGAAGACGTTGAGCGCTCGGAGGTCCAGAATGGGCCGCCACTTGTCCTCTTTCTGGCGTACAAGAAAGAAGTGGGAGTAAAAGCCCTTCCCCTTCAGGGGTGCCGGAACCCGCTCGATAGCTCCTTTCTTCAGCATTACAGAAATTTCCTGGAGAAGCAGGCGTAAGTTTTTGTGCGCCCGTCTGCGTGGAGGAGTTCTGGGAGGGATGGTGGTGAATTCGAGGGAATGGCCAAAACGTATGATTTGGAGAACCCACCGGTCCGTGGTTATGAGTTGCCAATTGTTGAGGAAATGGGTCAATTTTCCTCCAAGTTGTAAGGAGGGATAGGGTGTCTGGACTGGCTGGAGTAGCCCGTCACTGGCGGCCGCCAGTGCCCCTCTTCGCATTCTTGCCTCTGAAGTTCGATCGTCCGTAGGACGATTGACGGCCTTGAGGTTGCTTGTGTTGGTATTGACCTTTGTTAGTATAGGAGTACGAGGACCTATTCTAATAGGAACCTCGATACGAGGACTGTCCTCTGGATCTGTTGCCTCGAAAGGACTGGGTCCGGGACTGTAAGTTACCCAGAGCCCTGGCCGTATCCGTGTCCTTCTTTATGGTTTGCAATGCCTCATCGATCTTGTCCCCAAAAAGGTGCTGGCCATCGAAGGGCATGTCTAAGACCTTGGATTGCACCTCCTGGCGGAACGACGTCGCCTTAAGCCATCCTTGACGGCGTAGGACCGCAGCTCCAGCAAGTTGACGAAAGCCAGTCATGGCCGCATCGATACCACAGTCTATTATTTCGGCTGCTGAAGTTTGACCCTCCACTAGTAGAGCCTTGACTTCACCTTGGACTGTGTCAGGCAGGTCTGACAAATATGGGGCTATGTCTTCCCAGAGTTGGCGATTATAACGCCCCAACAGGGCAATGGAGTTGGCCACCTTGACGGTCATGGCCGAAGTCGTCGTGAACCGTTTGCCGATTGTGTCCAGCTTCCTGCCGTCTTTGTCCGGAGGAGCGGACAGCGGGGAGGAAGGGTTGCGGGAGTGCTTCAGGGCCGCCTGTGTGACCACTGAATCAGGTTTAGGGTGCCCATTTAGGCAAGCCGCTGCAGTCAGTGGGGCTTTGTATTTCTTGTCCAGGCGCGGAACAACCGCAGACACAGAAGCGGGCGTCAGCATCAGTTTCTTGCCTTGTTCCCACAGAAATTCTATTATTGGAATAGATTTAGCCGTCTTTTGAGTCTGCTCCTTAAAATCGTGCAGGAAGCATTCAGTTTCTGTGGATTCGATAGCCATATGGAATCTCTTTGCCGCTCTTTCAACGATTTTATGGAAGCCGCCGATGTCTACCGGCGGCGAGTCAGCTTGGCGCGGTTGGGGCGAAGCTGGTGAAGACGCCACATACTCATCCTCCTCATCATGGGTAGAGTGGGCCTCCTGGACCTCTCCTTCCTCCAATTCTTCCTCCTCCTCATCCTCGTCTGATGACACTACCTCCTGAGGTTGGATCTTCTCATGGTGGGCTTGAGGGGGAGGTCGAGACGGTTTTGGGGCTGCCGCTGGTTTATGAACGATCAGCGACTGATCTCTACTGTCAGCGTCCGGGAAGCGTTGTTTGTAAATCTGTACAAGGAATTTCAGGTCGTTCACCAGAGCAGCTGGCAGGCATATCATGGGGGTAACCTCCGTGCTGACTTTAGTGTGGACGGAGTGCTCCTGGTAAGAGATTTCCTCTACCTCCTCGTCAGTGCTTTGGCATTTGACATGTAGGTCCGAGATGGAAGTAGCGGGGCCCAGGTGGTCATCCTCTTCTGAGTCTTCACTCTGGAAGATTTCGTTAGGCGGCTGCATCTCCACTTTGCTTGGAGACGTGGTTTCCGGCGTAATATGCGGTTTGGTAGTCTTGCCCAACGCCGGACTGGAGGTGGAAACCGCCGACGGCGTCGTCGACGGTGGTAGCGTGAGGGATGACACCTCCACGAGCTTGGATTTCTTCCATGTTTCTGAAAGCGTCTTCGTCGACGACGAGTCCTCCGTCGACCGCAGCTTTAACTTCGTCGACGACGACGACGAGTCGTCCGTCGACGGCGTCTTCAACTTCGTCGACGACGACGAGTCCTTCGTCGACGGTAGGGTCTTCGTCGACGGAATCTCCGTAGACGGCAATTTGGTCGTCGACGACCGCGACGTCGTCGGTGCACTCGTCGACGGCGAGCCCGTCGTCGTTCTCGTCGACGCTTTCGTCGTCGACGTCTTCGCCGTCGATGCCCTCGTCGATGCCTTCGTCGTCGGGGCTGTCGATGGTGGGTTCGTCGTCGACGTCGTCGTCGACAATATGTCCGTTAAAGAGGATGCCGTCGTCGACGGTGTAGTTTTCGTCGACGGCGTAGTCTTCGACGTCGACAGGGTCTTTGTCGTCGACGATTTCAGCAGTAAAACAGAGGAAATAGGTCTACCTGTCGATGACGATGATGGAGATGTCATCGTCGACGGTGAAAGAGACAACGCTGACGTCGTTGACACAGTGGTAGTTACTGAGGTAGTCCTCTGGGCAGGTCTGCTAGATGACTGAGCAGGCTTCTTAAAAGTCTGATTGTCCTTAACAGACACAGAAGATGTCGTAGATCTTGCCTCTGAAGACTTCTTGGCTGTCTTCCTAGGAGGAGTGTCTGAGGGGCCAGGGGAAGTTACCCGTGGCCTCTTTTGAGAGACTTCTGAGACCTTAGAGACACTACCCTCGGAAGATTCCAGAGTGTCTCTGTCCTTGAGCCTGTCGAGCCAGATGAGAAGGCGACCTTCCCTGTCTCTCACGGTCTTTTTAGGGAAAGACCTACATATTTTGCAGTCTGCAGGGACGTGGTCAGGATAAAGGCAATATAAGCATAAGGTATGCTTATCATCCACATGGAGCCTTTTCTTCCCACATGAAGAGCAGGCCCTGAAAAGGGCTTTCTTCTGGGATTCAGACATCGAAGAAAGCAGTGGAAAGAAAACACTTACTGCCTCAAAGTGTTACTGAAGTAATCCTTGAAGATTGTAGAGTGAAGATTCACTTTGAAAGGAAAGTAGATGATTTGTAAGGAATCCTGAGAAGAGCTCAGGCTGGAGACTCCCTAGCACAACGTGCGGTAGAAAATCTGGGGGACTGAGGCTCCTCCCAGGAAGGTTCTAGAGGGAGGTCGGAGCTGATTGGCTGACTGTGAGAGTTTGGTCCTTTTTGCATAAGGACAAAGAAAGGCTACTAAGGGGAGACCCTTAGGCCTATTTTCTCTATGTATGTCTATAGGACATTACTTTTTTATGTACCGGAGGCTCCCGTCTCGACGACGGGGAATGATTCAGGGATGTGAATCTATGAAAGACACCCCTAATACTGGATAAAGAGTTGGTCATCCACCCGGAACTGTTGTGTGTGACTCAGGTAGAAAGAGAGCGCACAATTTGGGTCCAGACGATAGAGCCTCTCTTCCTCTTTAGAAGGAAGCTGAGGCGGAAAGAAGGTGGGCAAAGCGATGGTCTGCCCGATGTGAAAGACAGTGACAACCTTTGGCAAAAAGGAAGGACGAGTTATCAGAACAACTTTGTCCGGATGGACAGAAAGAAAAGGAGATTTTGAAGAGGGAGCCTGGCGCTCACTCACTCTTCTGGCAGAGGTGATGGCAACCAGGAAAGCAGTCTTAAGAGTTAGAAGACGAAGAGGGCAATTATGAAGTGGCTCAAAGGGAGCGCACATCAGAAAGGTAAGAACTAGATTCAAGTCCCACTGAGGCATCACGAAAGGAACAGGAGGAAACATGTGCATGATGCATTTCATGAATCTATTTACCACAGGGGACTTGAAAAGGGAAGGCTGATCTGGGAGCCTCAGGAAGGTAGAAATGGCCGAGAGATAGCCCTTGATAGTGCCCAGAGCAGAGCCGTGCTGGGCCAAAGAAAGCAGAAAAAGAAGGACCTCTGAAAGAGGGGCAGAAAGGGGATCCACAGCCTTTGTTGTGCACCATGCCACAAACGTATTCCACCTACAGGCGTATACCTTTTTTGTGGAGGGACGCCTGGCTGCCAAGATAACAATGCAGACTTCAGGAGGCAGGTCGAAAGACGTCAACTGCCGTCGCTCAATCTCCACGCAAGGAGGTGGAGGTTGGACAGGTTCGGGTGGAGGACCGTCCCCTGTTGCTGTGACAGAATATCCTCCCGAAGAGGCAGACGGATCGGAGGATCGATGCTCATACTGAGTAGCTCGGGATACCATACTCTTTGAGCCCAGTCCGGAGCCACAAGAATAACTTGGGCCCGGTCATGCCTAATCTTTAGCACTCTGGGCAGAAGTGGTATAGGCGAAAAGGAGTACAACAGACCGCAACTCCACTCGCGACGAAAAGCTTGGAAATTCCAACGCGCAGAACTGATGACATTGCGCGTTCTCTTTGGTGGCAAACAGATCTAACCAAGGCTCTCCCCACTTCTGAAAGAGACCTTGCGCCACGTCCGAGTTCAGACTCCATTCGTGATCCAACATGCACTGACGGATGAGTTGGTCCGCCCTGGCGTTCAGAGAACCTGCCAGGTGTTGAACCACCAGGGACATGTCCTGATGTTCCAGCCAAGCCCAGAGACGCAGAGCCTCTTGGCATAGGGTCCACGACCCCACCCCGCCCTGTTTGTTGCAGTACCACATGGCGGTGGTGTTGTCCGTGAACACCTGCACTACACTTACCTGGATAGAGGGAAGGAACGTCTTCAGTGCCAGTCGAATCACCCGAAGCTCCAACAGGTCGATGTGGAGCTGAGACTCCGCTGGAGACCAGAGGGCCCTGATCTCCCCCATGTGGCCACCCCAACCCAGAAAGGACGCGTCAGTCACAACTGTCTGCTCCGGTTGGGGAAGGGAGAGGGATCTGTCATTGACCAATCGCGATTCGTGAGCCACCACTGCAATTACCGTGCAGTGCCCTCCGAGATCTGGACGTGATCGGACATGTTGCCCTGATGTTGTGCCCACTGGAACTTCAGGTCCCACTGCAGAGCCCCTATATGCCATCTGGCATGATCCACAAGCAGGATGCAGGAGGCCATCAACCCCAGGAGCCGAAGGGTCATCCTGACCGAAACAGAGGCTGAAAGATCAAAATCATAGCCTGAATGCTGGCATCGGGCCACGTTGCTATCCACAGGAATCCCTGTGTTGGGCCGGGACCAGGTGCCCAAACAGAACGTCCGTCAGTGCTTCATTGAACGGCAGCAAGGGCTCCGAGGAGGTAGCCGTCGGTTGGAGCACATCTGTCAGGAGGTTAGTCCTGACGACCACCGTAGTGAGCTCGAGGTGGAGAGCCTCGGCTGCCCTACGCAACACCACTGCGTAACTGGCTTCCTCCTCTGTAGCCACGGTAGGAGGAAACAGCATGCCAGGGTCAGGTGAGGTGTCAAGACCACTGGCTTCCCCCAAATACTCTGCCCAGTCCGCATCATAAGCAGAGTCCTGAGCCATAGGATCCTCAGACCCCTCCCAGTCCTTCCCTTCCTCCGAAGTCTGTGGAACAGGCTCAAAATAAGGAGGATGGACATAGGGCATAAAAGGCCCTATCGGCGTCGGTATCGAGTGATGCCGATTCGGCACCGTGTCCGGGTCAGGGCTGAAACTGGGGACTACGTCGTCCCGAGGAGGGGGCGACGTCCGAAGCGGTGCCGGGGAGACCGGCGCCAGCGGAGGTGTCACGAGGTCAACCGGCGTCGACTGGGGTCTGATCCCGGACCCCTGGGGGAGCTGCGGCACCAGCGCCGGTGGTGACACCCGGGCTGGAGCCGCCGGAGATGGTAAGGCAGGACCCCCCCGTCGGGAAGACGTACCGGCGGGGCCAGACGGTCCAAAGAGTCGGGCCATGGCAGCAAGGAATTCTTGCATCTGGGCAGGCGATGCACCCGCACCCGGGAAAAGGGGGTACGTTGGGGGCAATATTCCAGGCTCCGCCAGAGCCGCGGGGGTGGCACCTCAGCCCGAGGGGAAGCCGAAGAGCGACGATGCTTCTTCGACTTCTTCTTGGAATGCTTCAACTTACCTGACCCCGAGTGCAAAGACTTAGATCCAGACGAGTGGTGATGACGGCTCCACGACCAGTCCCTTAACCTCCTACGGGACCGCGACCTTGAGCGGCAGGGAGCCGAATGCCGGGCTTCAAGCAACTTTCGGGACCGCTCCCGCAAAGTCTTCAGCACCATGGCCCGGCAGTCGGGGCATGACTTGGGGTCGTCGTTGTGCCTCAGGCAGTAGAGACACACGCGGTGGAGATCCGTCACCGACGTCATGCTTGGACAGTCCCCACCGTTCTTAAAACCGGGCATCCCTACAACACCAGGAGTCGATCGACTCGAAAAGATGAGGTAAAAGGCTTCAAAAAAGTCAGTCAAAAGGTGACTAGGGGTACTAGCTCTTCCCGGATCTGGGCTTGCTGGCGCGGAAAAAGAAAGAACTGACGTCAGCGCGCGTGGGCATGTCTAAGTAGCTCCGACGACATCATCACGGCGCCAACGACGCACGGGGAGCCAAAAGATGATGCCTACCGACGCGCAGGGGTACTGCTGATGAAAATACTTTTCGGATCCAGTCTGACGCCCGGGGGTAATTCTAAGGTAAGGAATCTATCACTACGTGTTTCTTTCAGATTGTGAGTGTAGTGTATGTTTTGAAGTGGTGAATTGAGGGAGATACAAGGAAATGCATTGGGGGGAAGAGTTAACAGAGGGTGCTGAAGAAGAAAGATGCGGTGGAAGATGTGCAATTAGACGAGATGTGTAGAGAAAAAGGGCATAAATATCTAACAAAGCCAACATAACTGAAGGCAATACTCCTTCCACAGGCCTTAATATTTAATTCACAGTCCCACAAATTCAGAATTGAAGCATTTCCAATGTTACTTATTTATAAGAAATCCTTGTTACTCATTTATAGCAATAATAACTCTCAAAAAAGTAAGTTTTCACAAATGAAGTGTATTGGGGGTGCTGCAGACCGGGAGTATCCCATGTCTGGGAAGAGTTTCCTCTTGGACAAGAACCCTCACTCACCTGAGGGTGACATGGTTCATCATGGGGTTCCCCCCCTCATGCCAGGGCCACAAGGCCACTGGTGTGGGCTACAACTCTTTTGGGTTTAAAGAGGAGCTGAGGTGTTTCCAGGGGAGAGACCACAGGTCCGGGTGGTGAGGGGCAGAGTGCAAAAAAGTTAATTATAAGTGTCTCTGGGAGGCCAAAAATGTTTCATTCTGTGGACCACTGGGGCAGAGTTAAAAAAGATAGATGATTAGGGATTATTAGTAAATATACTCCAAAAAAAGGTCAACATGTTTCAGCCCTTGGTGACCCCAGCTAGGCTTCGTGGGCATTCTTCAGGACCAGATGTTCAGTCACTGCTTCAAAATCATAAGTGTCAGCATTAATGTGAGAAACAAAAATGTAACGAAACATACTGCCCACCAACAGCAGGTAGCAAGCGCAATAGTATGATGGCCCAGAAGAATGCTATAGCAAAGGTTCACCATCCAGTTTAAAACGTTTTAGGGAAAGTACCTCTCTCCAGGCTTATAGGTGACCCCAAAACTTGCATGGCTAGAGGAACAATAAACAGAGCAAAGGCAATGTCACCAATCACAATTAGGTAGAACGCAAATCAGAATAAGTGCAGAGGCACAGGTATAACATTCTCGGATGAGGTTGTGCTATATTTAGGTAATGTGATAGGTCTTCCAAGTACGTGGACCTAAAGAGCAAGTATGGATAAATACCTAACATAAATCAACAAGAGAAAATTAGTGAAACCCAGCCATAGTGCCAGGTGCAGGAAGGCAAATCTCTCGGTGTTTATTGTTGTAAGGGATCAGAGCTTGCCAGGTTAGGTTAGGTTCCCAGATGAGTAGCTTTTCCTCCCCCTCGCTGGATCAGGCTCTTAGTTTGGGAGCTCCGGTGAGCGAGGCCAGTCGACCCCAGCTGAGCAGCTCTTCCTCCCCCTCTCTGGTTCAGGTTCTCAATCTGGGAGCTCCGGCGATTGAGGCCAGTCGACCCCAGCTGAGTAACTTCCCCCTTCCTTCTCTAAAGGAATTTGGTGATTTAGCCCTCACGATTTCATCTGGCTCGCCTCTGGATCCTCTTCCTCCTAAACTATGGAAGGTGTTTCATGAGGATCTCTTCCAGCCTTTGCACGCCATCTGCTGCCAGTCGTTTGAGACAGGTATTGTACCGAGCTGCTGGAAGAAGGCTGTGGTATCTCCGCTGCTAAAAAAACCTACGCTTGACCCGGCGTCCCTTTCCAACTACCGGCCAATTTCCCTGCTTCCTTTTCCGGTTAAAATCATGGAAAAGCTGGTCACTCGCACTCTGTCCGGCTTCTTGGAAGGGAACATCTGGTTGGATGAGATGCAATTCGGCTTTCGCCCAGCCCATGGGACGGAATCTGCGTTGGTGACCGTATTAGACAATCTGCGGACGCGAGTCGACAGTGGTCGGGCAGCATTTTTGGTGCTGCTCGACATGTCGGCCGCGTTCGACACGGTCAGTCACCCCACCTTGATCTCTAGGCTGGAAGAATGCGGGGTCAAAGACAAGGCCAGGGACTGGTTAATCTCCTACTTAGACTGCCGTCAGCAACGGGTTTCGCTACCCCCCTTCAGCTCAGAGGAGCGGAGAGTGGGACAAGGAGTACCTCAGGGCTCAGCCATCAGCCCTATACTCTTTAATGTCTACCTCCGCCCTCTAGTCCAGCTTATTAAGTCATTTGGTATCTCCGTATTTAATTATGCGGATGATACCCAGCTGGTTTTTTCCCTGGAGGGTCAGGATGCAGTCACATTGGAGACCTTTCACCGGTGCATGCAGGCCACTGCGGAATGGCTCCGTGTGAACTCGTTACAGTACAACGGAACCAAGACAGAGGTCCTGCATTGCTCCACTGATCGAGTTCCTAGAGCTCTCCCAGCTGATTTCTGGCCTCAGTCTTTTCCAGAGACAGTGTCAGCCGCACAATCGGCACGCAACTTGGGCGTTATTTTTGGGCCCAACCTGCAGCTAGACCTTCATGTAAACAAGACCACCTCTACATGTATGATGTTAATTCGTATGCTGCGTAAGGTTCTTCCCCTTCTCCCTGAGCAAGCCAGACCAGAAGTAGTGCGTTGTACCATCCTAAGTCGACTTGACTATTGTAACGCACTGCTTCTGGAGGCCCCGGTAACTCTTCTGGGTAAGTTGCAAAGGGTACAAAACATCGCTGCCAAACTTGCCCTCTCTCGCCCCTACCATAGCTCTTCTACGGCAGCGTTGCGAGAACTCCACTGGCTGCCGGTCCATTCGCGGGTGCGCTACAAAGCAGCGTGTATAGTGTTTAAGGCTATCCATGGCCTGGGCCCTATTCCTCTGCGGCGAATGTTCGCCTGGTATTGTCCATCCCGTGCCTTACGCTCCTCGTCATCTAGGCTATTGGTAGTTCCGCGCTTCCAGAGAGTGAGGATGGGCGGCCGCTCGTTTAGAGTAGCGGCGGCCAAACTCTGGAACTCTCTGCCAATAGCCTTGAGAAGCTTTGAAGATCTCTTAGCTTTTAGAAAGGCATTGAAAACCTACCTCTTTCCCAGGACATGATGAGCTACTGTTTTCATTTGGATTATGGGTCAAAAGCGCCAGGATGCCCTTGGTGGTGACAGGTCGCGCTATACAAGTATACCACAATACAATACAATACAATAAAAGGGTAGACCTAGAAACAGTAATCATAATATACCGAACTGCGCGATATACGCTAGGTATGTCGGCTAGGTTATGTACACTGTAAGAGGTCCAAACCATGAGGGCGGTAAGGGTAGGTAGATTGTCCAAGGAATAACCAAGGACAAAAAGGGGCCCAAGCTAGCCCACCACAAGCCCGGTTGCTGTTGCGAACCGCGCTACGTAACATTCGTTGATAGTGTGTAAATAAAGGAAAGGGAGGGAATCATCTTGGTCATGAGTGCAGTCAGGGCTTGAAAATGTGTCTCAAGCAGCCAAAAGTACCACATTTCCTACGGGCATGGTAGGAAGGAGAGCACCTATGTCCGCGCTCCGCTTACCTACAAAAGCTGTCCGCACAATCCTGTTTGTGTAGGTCCCGGCGAGTGGGGAAATCGTCTGTAGGGACAGCTTAAAATCAGAGAGACACTTCCCACGTGAAGTCATGCGGAAAACTGGAGAACATTGTCCGCTGGTACTGGCGCGAGCACTGGGACAGACCAGGTCCCAAAAATAAAGGTCCAGCTTCATAATAGCAAGACATATTTAATTTGGGCGCACTGTGCTGTTTCTTCGGACTGGAATGAGTTTCCCTCCGCAGCCTCTTAACGTTGAAAGATGGTGCCGTCCTGCACGGTACAGGCCCCCGTGTCAGCATTTTTCAAACAAACGCCCTTGAGCTCCCAGGACGCACACTACAGCTTGCCCATGTTGCTATTACATCTCGCCTGTTTCGCTTTTGTCTCTACTGCCATTTTGTTGTTTGTTGTCGGTTTGCAGCCCGGCCCTCCACCCCGACCCCGCCTCCCAGCCGACCCCCCTCCCTCCGACCCCCTCCACTATCCATTTATGACAGATGCACCTACGCGCAGCGTCCACGCGCAGCGGATGCGCCATATGCGCGCCGAAGGTGCGCCAAAGGTAAGCCCGTCTACGCCCGTCCGCGCCTGGACCGCGCCCAGCGCCAGACCCCGTGGCCCCCGTCCTACCCACCCCACCCGCATCACATACGCCGCCTCCACCCTCCTAGCCCTTAACCCAGGCCGACCCCCCAACTGCGCACAAGCCGCCCCCGGACACACCCATGGACCCTTCACATGTAACTCCTGCAAGTTTGACGGCACCAAGACCAACTCCTCATCCACTAACACCAAACTGAGACCTGACACCAACCACCTTAAATGCATCCTGCTCAACACCCGCTCGGTCCACAGACACGCCATCGACCTCTGGAATCTACTAGACACCATCTCTCCGGACGTCGCCTTCCTAACAGAAACATGGATGAACGCCTCCTCAGCCCCAGACATCACCATTGCCATCCCAGAAGGCTACAAGATCATCCGAAAAGACCGCACCAAGCAAACAGGAGGAGGCATCGCTATCGTCCATAAGAACTCCATCCGCATCTCAACCAGCTCAGACGTCAACCTCGCTAGCGCCGAGCACCTTCACTTCCAGATCCACACCGACCCCAAGACCACACTCAGAGGCACCCTCCTCTACAGGCCACCAGGACCCCGTGCTCAATTCAGTGAAGACATCACTGACGTTATCACCCCACACGCCCTCCCCTCCGAGGATTACATTCTTTTGGGAGACCTAAACTTTCACCTGGAAAAAAGCAACGACAGCAACACCACCACCCTGCTGGACAATCTCGCCAACCTCGGACTCAAACAACTTGTCAATACCCCCACTCACCAAGCAGGTCACACTCTCGACCCTATCTTCACCTCCAGCAAACATATCTCCTTCAGTCACACCACAGCTCTCCATTGGACGGACCACAGCTGCGTTCACTTTGTCTACAAAAAGACCACAACCCACAACCATCCTCAACCTACTCTGCGAAGAAACTGGAACAAAATCACCATCGATCAGATCTCCTCATCGCTTCTCCAAAACCCCCCTGCCCACTCTTCGAACCCCAACCATGCAGCCATTAACCTCACTCAATGGCTAACCAACAGCGCCGACAACCTAGCACCTCTGAAAAAACGTCACATCAAACTAGGCAGCAAAAACGCACCCTGGTTCAACGATGATCTTAAGAAATCCAAGAAACTCTGTCGCTCCCTTGAGAATGCATGGAAAAAAGACCCAAACACCAGCACCAGGGACGCCTTCAAAAACGCCACCCGCATACACCACCAACTAATACGGACTGCCAAGAAAGCCGCATTCAAAGGCCGACTAGACAACAACGCCCACGCCCACAACAGCAAGGAATTATTCAACATCATCAAAGAATTTACCAACCCTACTGCCAACTCCAACGACATCACTCCCTCTCAAACCCTCTGCAACTCCCTAGCTTCGTTCTTCCACGACAAAATCGCAGACATCCACAACAGCTTCGACAACCAACCAGGAGACCAACCCACCCAACCTTCTGCCGTACCTTCACCCCCCATGAACTTCCTTAATGACTGGAACCCAATCTCTACTGAGGACACCATCCGCCTGATGAACTCCATCCACTCAGGAGCCCCTACAGACCCTTGCCCTCACCACATCTTCAACAAAGCAAACTCCATCATAGCACCACACCTCTGAGACGTCATCAACTGCTCCCTCAACTCAGCCACCTTCCCGGAAAGCTGGAAACACGCCGAACTTAGCGCCCTTCTGAAAAAACCCACAGCTGACCCCAACGAACTCAAAAACTACCGTCCCATCTCGCTCCTTCCATTCCCGGCCAAAGTCATCGAGAAAGCTGTCAACAACCAACTCGCCGCCTTCCTCGAAACCAACAAATCCCTCGACCCCTCACAGTCCGGCTTCCGAGCCAAACACAGCACTGAGACCGCCCTCATCGCAGCAACAGACGACATTCGAACTCTACTGGACAATGGAGACACAGTCGCCCTCATCCTCCTTGATCTCTCCGCAGCCTTCGACACAGTCTGCCATAGCACCCTGTTACAACGCCTCAGAAAAATCGGAATCCAAGCAAAAGCTCTGGAATGGATCACATCGTTCCTTACAGGAAGAACTCAGAGAGTCCGCCTTCCACCATTCAAATCAGAGGCCACTGAAGTCATTTGCGGCGTGCCACAAGGATCTTCACTCAGCCCCACCCTCTTCAACATATACATGAGCCCCCTCGCGACCATCGCACGCCAACACAACCTCCTCATCTCCTACGCTGATGACACTCAACTGATCCTCTCACTCACCAAAGACCCGAACACCGCCAAAACCAACCTACATGAAGGAATGAAAGAAGTAGCCGAGTGGATGAAGCTCAGCCGTCTGAAACTGAACTCAGACAAAACAGAAGTCCTTATCTTAGGCACCTCCCCCTCCGCCTGGGATGACTCCTGGTGGCCAGAGGCCCTTGGAAAAGCACCCATCCCGACGGACCACGCACGGAACCTGGGCGTCATCCTAGACTCCTCACTCTCGATGAACAGACAAGTCAACGCCGTTTCATCATCCTGCTTCAACATTCTTCGCATGCTCACAAAAACATTTCGCTGGATCCCCACCGAAACTAGAAAAACGGTTACCCACGCACTGGTCACGAGCCGCCTGGACTACGGTAACACCCTATACGCCGGTACCACCGCAAAACTTCAGAAAAAACTCCAACGCATCCAGAACGCATCAGCCAGACTCATACTAGACATCCAGCGTAAAGACCACATCTCTAGTCACCTGAAAAACCTCCACTGGCTCCCCGTCAATAAGAGGATAACTTTCCGCCTCCTAACCCACGCACACAAAGCACTTTACGAACTTGGACCCGAATGCCTCAACACACGACTTTCCTTCTACACCCCCTCCCGCCAGCTACGCTCCTCCAACCAAGCCCTGGCCGCTGTACCTCGCATCAACAAAACCACAATGGGAGGACGATCCTTCTCCTACCTGGCAGCCAAAACTTGGAACTCACTTCCCACTCACCTCCGCCTCACTCAGAACCACCTATCATTCAGAAAGCAACTTAAAACATGGATATTCGACAAATAATTCCCTACCCTTCCTCAAGCGCCTTGAGACCCTCTGGGTATGTAGCGCGCTATATAAATTACTTGACTTGACTTGACATTACGATGCTGGACCCTACTAAGGAATTCATGAATGTCTTATGTATTTTGCGCAGGGAAACTTACTCAGGAATTGAACTTTGATAAGGACTAAACTACAAGTCCCAACATGCCATATGAACTTGCAATCAACCAGCAAGGCCCATTGGGGGCCTTGAACCAATCTAAGGCATGTATATAAACGGAATCTGATTCCCTGCACAAATGACAATGGGCATCTGAGGAAGTGGCGTTCTAGCCAAAAAACGCGTCAGGCCGCAATTAAAATTACCAGAAGGTAAAGGCAAGCTGATAATGAAAGCCGGAAGGCGGGCAAGCTGTAGTGTGCGTCCTGGGAGCTCAAGGGCATTTGTTTGAAATATATATATATATTTTTTTGTTTATTTATGTCTATATATGAATGTTTGTGGTAAGATGTTATGCAATTGGTGCATAGGATTAATATTAATGTTGTCCTTACTAAACTATTTAAACCAAGGAGGTATTGGCATTCATTTTTTCCCTGGGGAAATTAGTTCTGTAAATCCTGTTTTGGGATTTTATCAGAATTTTTTTTTCTCTGATTCCTTAGAGTTATGAACAATGCAGAATATATGACTTTTAGCATGCATTTAACCCTTTTTGGTCATACAGTTTTCTTGCCCCTTTTGGGGACAGGGGTTAATGTCTATCTTCTGACAGATGGTTCTTCAGGGGTTTTCAACCCTTTTCCTCCAAGGGCCGATTCTCTCGGACCTGTAAGGTTGCTTTTTAGGTCTCGGCTAGTAACGCGCTGAAAGTGCGTTCTCTCCAGAGAACTATAGTCGGCGTCTCAGCACTTTGAGAAGGACGAAGTGAGACAAGACCTGGCCGCGCGCAGCGTTTCCACATAGGATAACGTTGTGCGCACGGCTAGGTCTTGTCTCCACGGCATTGCATGGCAGTCCGGATCGCGTCGCGCGCCTCTCTGGAATGCAGGGGGAGTCTGCAGAGAGGCACGCGAACAGCCATGTTTTTTTTTTTTCGTCCCATGTCTGAGCTTGGAATGTGGCTGGATTCAAATTACAAAGCATGCTGGCAAGACTCCTAGCAAAAATGCGGAGACATAAAGCTGTTAATAATTAATTTTTCTACTTTGCGAACTGCGTATTTCATATTTACATTATACCACGCACTTTTGCAAATATGAGACATGACCGAAAATAGAAGAAGCATGCACGTACAGTCAGGAAGCATGTTTTATATTTTATTTACTGGTATTTAATTTGACTCCTTTAATGTTATTTACTTTCACTACTTAGTAAACAGCGCATTTCAGAATTACATTAGGCCGCATGCTTATTAATGTTATTGTATGTCACTTGTTGTCAAAAAGCGCATTTCAGATTTACATTAGGCAGCGTGCTTAATAATGTTATTGTTTGTATGTCACTAGTAGGGAAAAAGTGCCTTTCTGCACACATTATAGTCTGCTCCACCCTCGCTTCTGTGGCCTCTCCACAGCCCTCTCCTTCCATATCGTCCCAAGGTACTCTAGATATGGTCAGACTTTTTGACGTAAACTTCTCTATAATAAAAACTTGCCAACTTGTGACCAATAAACACAGACCTGCCGCCTGGGTCTGTGCAGCCATTGTGTGTCGTGTATATGGTATGCAATGCTGCTAGTGCTTTCGCAACAGCCTTTTGTGATTTAACCCCCTGCTGCCCTGTGGCCAAGAGCCCCACCCTGCCGCTTCATACTGCCCCCCTGCCTCCTATACTGTGTCCCTGCCTTCCGACAGTGTCCCTGCCTCCTATACTGCACGGCGGTGACACAGCACTGGGGGTACGTTGCACGCCGGTGACACATTCCGGGTTGCCTGTGGACCGACACTGGTCGCTGATGACAGACGCTGGGTGGCATTGCATGGGGGCATACTGCATGGCTGTTACACTGCACAGGTGTGACACTCCTGCCCCGCCTCTCACTCAGTGCGGACCGTTTCCTGGCACTGCACAGTGGTGACACTGCACACCAATTACTCTGTACAGTGGTGAGAGCACTTTTGATGACATTGCACGGGCGTAACTGCATGACGACGACTTCACTGGGGTGACGCAGCGTGGAATGTACATCAAGTGACATTGCACAAATGTGACACTGTGCACTGTCCTGCCCCATCCTACCTCTAATCCGCTGCCTGACACTGCACGGTACTGACACTGCGGGGGTGAGACTGCACACTGGTGACAGCATAGTAAACGACAATGCCTGGGGATAAGTAACAGCACAGCGTTGGCACTGTACTGGGGTGACAGGACTAGGGGAACACAGTACAGCGGTGACAGTACGGGGCGCCGTACTGCAGGGACAGAGCCCCCTGCTAATGGAGCGGGCCCTGACACTGTACGGAGTCACACGCGCCATGCTTCTCTTACAGCACGGGTGTGACACGTTTGACTTTGGCACTTCACAGGGGTTACACAGCACGCTCTGTGGGCCGTAGTATCTCACTGCCGTCCTAGGATTTCCAAGGTGCGTGTACTGAGTCTTCCTAGCAAAAACCCCTGAGACTGAAAGTCACTGCAGAGTGTCACAGCGCGTTTTGGCCACACGCCTTAATATGGAGCACTCAATGTTCGTTCCATTTCTCACTGTTTAAGAGGCGCCGAATGATTCTCTTGTACGAACTATCCCCAGAGCAGGCTGGGCCGGGACGCATCCTTCTCAACGCAGTGCTTTGATATCAATTATCTGACAGCCATGCGGACGGGGCAGCCGGCGAGCTTCTGATAATGGCTGAGCTCCACCTGGGGGGAGTGGTTCACATTCAGATGTTCACGCGGGGATGAGATTGTGTTCTTGTGAGGGAAAAGTCTTCCTCGATGTGCACTTCACATAGCATGGAAAGTTTGCCTATGCAGACATGGGCGCTGGTTCTGTGAGATATGTTCTTCTATGGAAGGTCTTCATGCAGTGATTATTCCCAATCCTATGCAGACATGCACACTAGGTGTGTGGGATATGTTCTATGGAAAGTGGTCACAAGAGCATTTCGAGGTGTTTTTACAAACACGTATCTCCTGTGTGGTTCTAGATAATCACTCCCCATCATCTTCTGTGGTGGAGAATGTGCTTGATAGTATATGATGCATGGTTAGAGTTCCCAGCCGTAGTGTAAAGAATACTGGATTGGGGAACAAAGAAAGCCGGGGTCTTATAGAATATTTGTCTTAACATGTGCCTATCCAGTGTTTTTGTAGACATTGTAGGGTGGTCATGCATACATCAGTATGTGTACGATGAGCCTGCCTGTCATAACTGTGATATCTTATTATGATGGTGCAAGAGTGTTACATACTTACCCCACAGGAGTGGCTGGTGAGTGTTATGAATCTGGTGTACCTTAATTTGTTGGCGCAAGAGTGTGTTACATACTTGCAGCCTAGTATGAGTTGTGAGTGTCATGAGGTGGTGTATACCCCATTGTGTTTGTTCTAGTGTTAACATACTTGCAGCACACACCCACCCACACACACACACACACAACCACATACACACACACACACACACACACACACACACAGCCACAACCACACACACAACCACACACAGAGCCAAACACACAACCAAACACACAACCACACACGCAAACACAATACACACAACCACACACACACAACCACACACACAACCACACACACAGCCACACACACAGCCACACACACAGCCACACACACAGCCACACACACAGCCACACACACAGCCACACAGTCAGTGCACACTTTCAACAGGCACAAACACCATCAGTCGTCAGTGCATGCTTTCACCGGGCACAAACACCATCAGTCGTCAGTGCACGCTTCCACCAGGCACACACCACCAGATGTCAGTGCACGCTTTCACCAGGCACATACACACCACCAGCCGTCACTGCTTGCTTTCACCAGGAACACACACACACCACCAGCCGTCCATGAATGCTTTCACCAGGCACACACCACCAGCCGTCAGTGCACGCTTTCACCAGGCACAAACACACACCACCAGCCGTCAGTGCACGCTTTCACCAAGCACACACCACCAGCCGTCAGTGCACGCTTCCACCAGGCACAAACACACACCACCAGCCGTCAGTGCACGCTTCCACCAGGCACACACACCACCAGCAGGCAGTGCACACACACCACCAGCCATCAGTGCACAATTTCTTCAGGCACACACACCACCAGCCATCAGTGCACACATCAATTGTTAACGCATCCACAATTAACTATTGTAGCAATCGCAGTATGGCGAGCTTTACTTTTACATATTCATCTAAAGCGCAGCATGCCACCATTGCTACAAAAACAAATACACTTTTTTTGGCCTACAATATATAGACTTTTGTTGCAATTGGTGTTGCAATATTTAGCAATGCCAATAGCTCAAACTTAATTATTGCGAGACCTATTGCATTGCAAATGCTTGCTTTGCATGCTTTGCATACTTATTTACTACAACAAATTAGCAACTTCTAAATCATCTGCCATTGCTAAATAATGCAACACCCAAAAAAATGTTTTTTCCAGTTGGTGTTCCAATATTTAGCAATACCAATAGCTCAAACTTAATTAACCCGAGACCTATTGCATTGCAAATGCTTGTTCTGTGTTCTGTGACACTGATCATGGAGTCTATTAAAAGCCAAGCTCTTCTTCTGCTATTCCTACATACATTTGGTTGGTTGTTAGTTTTGACCTGCTAGTTCTCTTTGAGAACATTTGTAGGATCAGTTCGCAGACCCTCCTCCAGTGGGGTATAGCTATGGTATTTAATTCAATGTTAAGGAATCTGCGGCTAGATGTCTATCAGATATAAAAGTTACTTACCTTTGGCAAAGTTATATCTGGTAGAGACGCAGTCTAGCCGCAGATTCCTAAACGCCCTGCCCATCCTCCCTGCTCTGCGAGTGGCCTTTGAGGTAAAAGTTATACCCTTACAGTAATGGGTTGATAGACCAGTTATCACTATCTCAATCTATGTTGGGGCTAGACAAACCGTTTGGCCTGGCCACTTAGTTTTTGTTTAGATGTTGCAACACATTCCATTTCCAAATGTGTGGGGTTGGTAGAGTGGGGGTGGGTTTTGTATTTCACTCTGGATGACACACCAGTGAGCAGTGTTAGTTTATTTGTATTTTTTATGAAAGTCTTCTTGGTGTTATCATACCTGGACATTGGTACTGTCAATGTATCACTTAATGGTGTGGTTCAACAAACAGCCTGGTGTTGTAGGTTGTGTTTGGTTATTACATACCGTGTATTACCATTGATGAATGGTCTGTAGAGTGTACAGTCTCTTCCCTCAAATGGGGGGTATTCACCAAGGCGCATGGTTTCATTTAGCCCTGTGTTTCATTGATTTTTTTGGAGGTTTCTTTAAAATACATGTCTGATATTAACATATCATTAGATGTTTCTTATTGATTAATGTCTCAAAGATTTTTGATATTTTTTGGCACACTGTTTCTACAACCCAACCAGTTTCTGAAGTGGCTCCGCGTTCTTGTGCGGAAGGTTTCACAGAAGAAACTGATGTCCGCGCACTGGAGGGGACTTGTATAGCTCCACTGTTGCTCTATCCAGAGAAGACATCACAGCAGAGCCGGAAAACACCATCCCCCAGCGCACATAGGTACTGCTGAAAAACGTCTGGCTCCAGTTTGGCGCCTGGGTAGAATTCAATATTAAGGAATCTGCAGCTAGATGTCTCTATCAGAATCATAATTCATTTATCATTTTGTTGATGCAGAGGACTGACAGTAGGTGTCATCTTGAAACAGGCAATAGTGCAGGTTTGAATGTAGTACGTTTATCTCCCAGCAGCAGGGATTTGCTGCATTCTTTAATGGGCTCCTAGCAAAGAGCCGTGAGCTGCAGTCATGCCAAAAGGAAAAGTATGATCAGGTAATGTTTAATTTCAATCACAATTCCTGCGAGTCCTTCCAAATATTAGAGGTAAACGCATAGATCCTGGAGCGTCTGAAGTCTTTGCTTTCAGCCAGGAAGGATTTGGGGGGGGGGGGGAGAACGCACTCCTGATTGCAGTGTTTGAGGCAGTCAGTCTTCTGCAAGGTTAATCGATCAGAGCCTGTTGTCAAAAGTCCCTAATATTATGAAGACACATACTAGGCTAGATATCAGAATTCCTCCTACAACCCTAGGAGAGTAACCTCATAGAGAAGGAATTTTAGCAAGGTTGTTAGGCAACTGAGGAAAGACATTGTACTGTCTTTGTGAGGTCGAGTGTTTAGCTGCAAGGACTGAGCAGGCCAAGCCACCCCATTTCTTTAGTTTAATAGGAGGGATACGTAACAGAAAGGATGATGGAGATCTCAGGGGTCTGTTGGGACAGTACGGTGTGAATCTGTGACCGTCTTCTACTTTCTAATGTACACAAGTACTGTAATGAATTTAAAGGAAAAGTCAGGTGTATATCTTAATCCAATTTTAGAGAACAGTAATATATAACAGTCTTCAACCCATGATAATGGGTTAAAGTGTTGTCCAGTTTAAGCGTGCATTAGCGAGTACACTAATACACGATCTACCATGACAACAGGTAAGCCCATTACCATGGATATATTACTGTTCTCTAAAACTGAAATAAGATATATACCACCTTTTCCTTTACATTTATTACAGCAATTGTGTACACTACATAGGAGAAGAAGGTTGGTCAATCGAAGTAATACTTGGATATCGGTGCCATGATTGGCACGATTGTGAATTTGGTATGAGAAACACGCGATTATTTATGATCAAGGACGGCAGGACCATGTAACACTGGTGAGGATTGATATAGTAACAGGGTGAAAACCCGATACATGTGGTTCTGCCCAATCAATATCACATATAATACTGTTCTTTTGTACAAATATGCCTTAAAAAGATTGTGCTCAGCTAATATCTGGGACGGATGTATAACCGGTATTAAGGTAGGATGAACACCACAACAGTGATTTGATTTGTTTGCCATTTTGCCTCACTATTGATATTAAACTATACATATGTATGCATTTAACAGGATTGAACCCACAAGTCACATTACAGGAAGTATATGTATGCAATGGATTTATATGGGCATAGCTTCACATTATTCCCATGACATATGTTAGATCACGGTTTACTCGGAAGTGTATCACGCCTTGTAAGACTCCAACATAGATATACACAAGTGTTTAAGCACCACTGTTTGCTATTGTAGTCTAAAAATTAAAAGAGAAATGATGATGACTAATATATTGGTATGCAAATGGGCATGGCTTTCCACAGATTACCACTAACTAGGAGACTACAATTGTGCACTATTACAGAGGTGTGACATAATGTGTGTAACTTGCACACTGCAACCAGTATGTTATTTTTTATGATATTTTTAGCCCTGAGGAAGTCGTGGGGTACACCCCTCACGAAAAAACACGTCGGCTAAAAAGAAGAGAAAAAAGAGAAAAGAACAAATGCTGTTTTTCTAAAATTGTTTTCATAATATGCTTTATAGTTGAGCGTGTGCTTTCAGGGATTGATGCAATAGTTCCCTTGTGAACCAGGAAGAAGAAGTATTAGCTCTCGGGGTTCTGTTGATGGCTATGGGCACAGCTATAGATTCAGCTTCAGAAAGCCAACTGTTGACCTTTATGTCAGCCGAAATATCTCCTATTAGGGTAGGCCTGGTGCCATCGAGAGTGTCCTCAAAAAGGGGAGTGCTTAATTTATTCCAGGTACAATTTGTGGCGGTGAGCCCTAATCTTCCTGACTGGTCTGCTGGGGGCATAGTCTGAAAGGCCTCCAGATGAAGATGGGGCACTTTTAAAACTAAAACCATTTAACTAAACATGCAATTAATGCTGAGAAACCCTAGAGCAACAGCTATGTTATGTTGAATGCAGAGCACTCGAACAAAGCACATGGGAGTTTTAATAGCAGAGAAGTGGATACTGGATGTAGGACTGGGCAGGTTGGTCAGAAACTGGGATTCTAACGCTGAAACCTGCTGCTGTTTAGAGGTTATGGGTGAAAACACTAAGAATGACCATCATTTACAGGCCACCATTCTTGCATGATTTATCATAAATGTGAATTGATGCTTAAACATCCTCTAAAAGCAGGGTAAGGCACTGAAGTACCAAGGACAAACAAATGAGCCTCTAGTGTTTATATTTGTCTGAGTTACAGTACATGCTGCTTCTTCCCACCATGTGGGCATAAATTAAAGACCAATGGCAGGAGAGGACAGTTAAATAAAGATTAAAAAAAGACTGGCAGGTCAGAGGTCTTGATAGTAAGGGAGATGCCCCTGGAGAGAATGAAAAAGACAGTCTACCAAACAAATAATGTGACGATATTGAAAAAATGTTGATTAAAATTGAAAGCACAAAGATCAATCTACTCAACATTGAGGGTTTAGATGGAGATAATCTCTACCTCAAACTATGAGATCAGTGTCTTGATGAAGAATGTTTTGACAGCGAAGGGCTGGACTTTGGATGGAACAGTACCAAATGCTCTAATGCCAATAGTTTGTAATTTCTCCTATGACGTTGAGGTGTCTATGTTTGTGCTGTCGTCACCCCTGGAAAAGGGATCAACTTTAATGATGAAATGTACAATGTCAATCTGGAGGTGTGAGATTGGCTTGAATATATGTGATAGTGAAGTGGCTTCTTCCTCGATCTTCCTCTGCGAGACTCTACATAGACTATGGTCTCAGTGGAAGAGACACTTTATCTAGTCACCCTGAGTTGCGTTTTCTTCTTCTGCGACTTGTGCCACTTTGGATAGCTTTCTGCAGAATTCCCAACCTTTGATCTAAGGTGAAGGTGTTAAACAGACCACACAAATTATGTGGATCGAATGCAGAACTCTTCCTCCCACAGGGGCAGCACTTCAGAAACAATGAAGACATAACTCCACAATTCACCATTAAAAATTAAAAATGAAGGTAGATTTTCAGACAACTAAATAAAATAAAATGAAGGCAAACAGTTTTGAAAACAGAGGTAAAACCCTCTAAGAATAGGGATTAAAAATACCTAAACAGTGATATGAGATCCTCTATCTGTGATCTGGAACAAAAATAATTGAATCGGTTGGGCATTTGCGAGTACAAGGCATACTGAGATATGGAATCAACTGGTTTCTTAAAGGGACAGTGCATATTGTCACATCTCTGTGCATTAAGCCTATCAGGCAGATTTATTCCATCATGTACTTTCATTGGAGAGGAGTTGGCCTAATGGCTAGGGCGGTCGACCTCGAATCTGGGGAACTGGATTCGAGTCTGGGCAATGACGCTGAACATCCTGTGATTCTGGGCAAATCACTTGATCGCCCTGTGCCTAACAAAAATGAATGTGTCCTCATGTAACCCAACTGGTGCTATGTAAAGCGATCTGAAACCCGATACTTTTTGGTCAAGTTTGCGCTGTATAAAAATCTGTTTAAAAAAAAAAGAATCAGAATTTAGAGCTTTGGTTCACTTGAGGCCTAATGTTGCCTTATATAATATTGCAAATTAAAGTTAAAATTCAAAACAAAATGTAGCCTTTAAGGCTGTTATCTGCATTTGATAAAATGCTAGTATTTCACCTCCAATGGATATCTGTAAAGGGTAAATAGAAATTCAAGTGTTCAGGGGTCTCTGCCTTCAAGTGGGAACATTTTAGATTTAAAACCAGTAGTGAAGATCTTAAGAGGCAGAACCTAACATTATTTGAATCATCATCATCATCCTGCTAACCCTGTTAGGGCTGTTCTGGATAAAACACACAGACCTACTTTAGCCATCTCTGGAATAGCGTTGCATCCAGTTTCAGAAAAACAAATCTGTTCTCCCTGACAATAAGTCGAGCAGTGCTTAGTTTTTTCAGAGTGAGTAGACTATGGACAGCTTAATCTTTCTAGTAAGGTAAAGAAGGAGCAAAAGTTATCAAAAAGTACTCTGCCAGACACCTTTGTGGAAGGAGTTGGGAGTGTCAGCTTGGTGCAATTGGCTGGATACCCTTTACCTGTACAGTGGTTGATATACTAGCGTGATTAATTTTCTCATTCAAAGAACTTGAGCAAATGCCTTTAGTTTTCTGCTGGAGTTTGCCCTTCCTGGAGACTACTTGTCTGCTATATAGTACCCAGGGCTACTGAAAACTACGTAACTCAGAAATCAAAACCTGACAACGAAGAACCAGCTTCAAGCTGGGACCAGAGTCTGATTCTACTCCCAATAAAGATAAGTATCCAATAAACCTAGGTCACATTATTAATTCCTACTATGAATACAACTGTCTTTACTGAAACTGATCCGAGAGTACAATAAGTAAATTGCATGCTTCATTAAACCCGTTTTATATTCAGATATTCTTACTCTGTGCCAGATTTTCAATTGAAACATGCCTCTATTTGGAGAGGTTTCTAACCTCCGCAGAGTAAACATCATACATTTAATGTGATGGGCGTTTTCATGTTAATGGAGGCAAAGAAATTTGAATGTAATTGAGACTAACTTCTCTGCTGGCCAGGATCTGTAGTTTAAAGAATTACCTCTGACATCGCTCAGCTAATTGAGCATATTTTTAAATGATGTGATTCGAGTAACTACTTCCCACAAGATAGAAGGGCTCATACAGAAAAGGACAAAGTCACTTAATTAACATGAATGAAACCGGACATTATGTTGACAACTATGGGGATTGCTATCCGTCTCCACGTGGCTTCAGCAGACTGTGGCCCTATGTTCCACGTCTACTGTACCTACAGCATCCATCTGTGATGGGTACTTCAAAACCTGCTATTCAAGAGATTCGATCAGCAAGAAAAAAAAACACACTGAAAAATAATTCTTTACTTACCACACTTCAATTAGAGTTTTTCCATGATGGGCATTCACTAGTGACTGACACAACCAACTTGCATTCCTCTAAGCTTTATGTTGACTGGCCCACCTTAGGGAAGTAAAGCCTGAAATTGAGGTAGGGCAGTATGGTGTGGCAAATGGAAGGTCCTATACAGAGTAAGCCTTGGGCTACTTCATATAATATTTTGGTTCTATTATTATTTTAAAGAGTCCTAGGATTTACCCAAGGAGGGAGATTAGATTTAAGAGCAGTTACATGATCAATACTTGGCTTGGGAAGGAGAGTCGTTAACTTGGTGTCTTGCTGTGTTCTTTTACATTTCCAAGATAGCTTAATTTGTTATGCACCAGATTAGCTTGCACCTACTTGAATTACATTAAAAACTGTTGCATTTTATTGTACTTGTCACAGCATGCATATTTGTTTCGACTGCATATTCCCTAATTTTGACCAATCACTGCAATTAATATATCAGCATACGTCTATTATTCTTCAGGGGCAATGGACCAAGGCCTATTCACAAATCACAGCCGTACCCACAGAACCCTTTCATCTCTTCAATACCACAACATTTAATATCTATAAAATTCAGATTTATGAAGGTAGCTTTGTCCTCTACGTTGTTGAGTGCAAAAGCTAATTAGTCTGTTTGAGCAATTGTCTGATAATGGACAAACACTACTCTCTTACCTTTGGTTTCATCTCCTTGGGCGAGAAGGTGGAAGACCGAGGCGTGGAAGTATCCTTGGGTGTTAAGTTGGAGGACCGTGCAGAGCTGGACGCAGGCCGTTTGGGAGTGGAAGAAGCAACTGGAGCAAGGCTACCTGTTTTTTTGTCTGGGGGAGGCGTAGAGTGCTTGGGGGTCGTGGTGGATGCTGATCTGCCTTTGGCAGCTGCAGGCTTGGCTGAGGCAGCGACTGCTGACGCCTTTAATTATCCACAAGCAACACCCAAGAACGCACAGGCACACACAACAGAAAGAAACGCACACAACAAAAAGAAAAGAAATAACATTTGAATGCAACTGAAATCCCAGAATATGTTCTAGGGCAACTGAAAAGGGAATATTCTGTTTTCTGAGTTAAGTAGCAAAAATAGGAGAACAGGAAAGAGAAGGGGTAAGATAATTATTGCTTTTATAGTGCAGCACTAGGCATCACATATACATCAAAACAGAACAATTTAAAGGAACACAAACTGAATATTTCTCTATACTGCACTGGTTACTCCTACCTCAGTTAAACAAGCATTGGCAATTCCCAGTTTTGTTTCCCATTCTGCTCTAGGATAGAATTAAAGGGGAATACTATCCATTTAAAAAAAAATAAAACATCAGAGATACTTAATGGCATATTGACTGCAGAAGTGATATTTGTAGGGAAAGGGAGCAGCTTGCCAGATATTTTTAAATATCACCCCTAAAATCTCCCATCTTTCTCTGGGTGCTGAATCATAGGGCTTCTTAAAATTCCTTTGAGACATATGCTTGGTCTGTCAATCAGGGATCACCCAACGTAAAGGGACGGGGACATTATCTGATTGATTAAAGTTCCTGCAAGCAGCTCTGGAAACACAAAACGCCAGCATCAGACAGCTAGTACAAGGGACTGCATTTCAAACCTGTATTCGGTTTTAAGTAATAAGAACCTCATTTAAGTACAGGCTTACTACCAGTGTTGAGGCTTAGTAACGATGCAAATGCCAAGCATTATAAACCTTCAACCCAATGATTGTCCTTTTTCATTAAAAAAATGTTATTAGCATTTTCATCCAAGCAACAAAATACCAAGATCAACAAGCAGGATAGACAATCCATTTTCATCCGGATTCACATTCCCAATATTAACCTTTCTTATGAATGCCAGACATTAGACATTCGCTTAGTCTGATCTTGGGACCTCACCCCTACTGTGTACCAAGACTATTCTCGATGGAGACCATTCAACCACTTGCCTTGTATTATACGATGTTTTGTGGGGCATTCTCTTGCCTTGTATACTTTTGTTAAAAGCGGCATGAAAATTAATGGCTCTGAACTAGTCATGCAATGACGGAGCTGCTAGCACCTTCCATGTACAGACAATTTCCCTATGGGAGACCCTGAAGCCCAAGACTACCAGCTTTTGCTGTGGCCAGCCACATCCTGCTCAGAAGTTATCCCCAATAGTGCCACCATAAGGCTACATGGGATCTGCCCCCCAACCACCTGAACTAGGGCACTGCGTATTCTGTGCCAATATGCTTGAAGCTTTGGATATCCTTATACCACATGGGACAAAGTACTAGAATTATGTTCATACCTAGGATAATTCTGGGAGTAGCTTCTACTTATTTTCTGTATATGTTCTGGCATGAAGCAGACTTGATGGGAAAAGCGAATATTGGATAAGAGGGAGCCTAGCCAGCATCACCATCTCTATGGCAACAATCTTTGCTTCCAGCCACTTCTTCTCCTCCTCCTGCTCCAAGAGACCCAGGCCGGGCTTGCATCTCTCCCTTAACTGTAATATTGGATCTGGGATGTTAACTAGGGCAGTACAGTCTACATCGGGCGATTTTCCCCCCATGCGTTCAATTAAGAGTTTGCATTTAAGGCGGTTGTATTCAGGGACCGTGAATAGATGGTCTTTGGCGGTATCGAGAGCATGCCTAATCTGTAAATTCCTCTTGGAGTTACTTACATGTTTTTATATTTGAAGAAGCCCACACACCCTACACTCTGGATATTCCAATGTTGTTCCATCCAGAAAAGCCAGAAGTTGAGGCACTGCCAGAAGCCATTACCCGGGCCAAAGCGGATTCTCCCCTATTATACTGCCATGCCATTTAATGTTCCACATGGCTTGGTGCAATCAATGGGTATCTCAGAGATGAAGAGCAGGGACCTGAATTCCTTTTCGTCATAAAATAGGACAGAAGACAAAGGAGTACCAGATCCTCTATTTCCAATATAACCACTGGATCAGCTTTATCAACATACATCCAATCACTGTTCAGGAATAGTTGTGCAGTTTAATAGCGCTGAAGATCTGAAAACCCCAGACCCCAATTAGAGTTTTTCCATGATGGGCATTCACTTGTGACTGACACAACCAACTTGCATTCCTCTAAGCTTTATGTTGACTGGCCCAACTTAGAGAAGTAAAGCCAGAAATTGAGGTAGGGCAGTATGGTGTGGCAAATGGTGGGTCCTATGCTGCGTAAGCCTTGGGCATACTTCATATAATCTTTTGGATCTGTTATCATTTTAAAGAGTCCTACTTGGCTTGGGAAGGAAAGTCATTACTTGGTGTCTTGCTGGGTTCTTTACCTTTCCAAGATAGCTTAATTTGTTATGCACCAGATTTGCCTCCAGCATTACGTTTTGTATATTGAAGCCAGTATAGCTGCTTTAGAGAATTTTAGTATGCAGTGATTATCTGAAGGCCTCCAGGCATCGGCTGGAGATCTTGCAAGTAGACTGGACCATGATCCCTTCAAGCTCCGCTATCTTATAATTTACTGCCAGGCATTCAGACACTTCTACTTTCTTTTGTTGAGCTGCAAAATAAATAATATCCTCCCTAATGACTAGCGTCATAGCCTACCATAGGGAAGCTTCTGACATGACTGAGCTCTTATTGCAAGTAAACAAATGGTCCAGTTCTTCTTGGAGAAACTCGTCTAATTTTTCATCCGAAAGTTGCCAGGAGTTAACCTTCCATTGTATCCAGTCCCCCCCAACGTCCTATCGATAGTTCAATTGGGGAGGGGTCAAATAAGCATCTTGGGATTATCTGAATCAAAGATATTCTGCCATCCTGTACCCCACACTTCTAAAAGTGAAACATGTCGTCCATTAAGAAAAGCAGAAATTACCAACCTAACTGCAAGAGGGTCGACGGGAATGCCACAATATCGCTCCTGCCCTTAAATCCCCCGGACACAGCAACCGCATATAGCACTATATCAGGACCGGGGAAGCAGGAGTTAATACCACCTGCTTCTCCTTGCCTTCAGGGATGTCCCAACCAATCGAGACACGGAGGGGCGGGGTCACGCCCACTAAAATCAGAACCGGAGAACCAGGGAGGCGTGTCGTGGTGCTCGGAGGAAAGGGAGGAACAGGAAGATGCTGTGCTACAGGAAGACGCCGTGCTACAAGAGCAATACCGAGAGCGGAGCTTCGTGAGTGACGGGAAGGATACCACAGAGGGTTCCAACCTTCAGGACCAGGAAGGAGACGGAGGACTCGATTCCTAGACTGAGGAGTGGTGGACGCCCCCCGGAGGACGCTGGAGAGTCGCCGCAGCTCAGGAGAGCTGCGGCTGATGCGGTACGTGACTTGGGAGGGAGTAACGGGGAGGGTCGGCGGGGAGGTTAGATTAAGGGTTCACCAAGTATATTCACTGTTTGTGTGTGGGTCACCCACCGTCTCCTACACCTAACCCCGATTCCTCACGCTATATCATTTTGCCACTTTCGACCTCACCACTGTTGCATGTTGCTTCTGGGTTGACTGGCTGTGCTGGTTCAGAGACGTCTCAAAGTCTTACACAGCACCCTATCAGAGAATCGTATCTCTTTTCTTTTCACGGACACTGTGCTTCTCCCTCATATTCAGTCCATCCCAGTTTTGCCCTTTGTAAATATACGCCGCACCCCTACGAGCTTCTTTAAATGGTAAAGGGTTCTGTCCTGCCAGACCAGTGCAAGGACAAGGTTTATTAACCGCTTCTTTTCTGTATTGCTTCTCTGCCCACTGCGAGCCTCCTGGAACATCATTTCCCCACCCCAAGCAGAAGAACGGCCATGGATCAAAGGAAAGACGACCCAGACATCGTCCAGGAGAGAAGACTATTACAACTCTTCCATATTGACTTATTTTGGTGCTGTAACCTCAAATAAAATAATATCATTGAGCCCGTAATCCGGCCTCCTCGCTTCTTCTTCCGCCCATCCCTCTCACACTAACATAAATCATTTAATAAATAACACATGCTGAAAAGAGATATAGATCAAGGGTAGTGGGCAATCGTTCGAAGACAAAGAGGGTGAAAAGTCTCACTAACGTGCTGGCTGTTTAGCGAACGTCATAGGATTATCACATACATAACCAGTAGAGAAAAGGTCAGAATACAGTCATTAAGAATTGTCCATGGCATCACATAGGGAGCACTCGACCAAGCAGGGACACAACAACTTTTGGCTAGTTTATCTTCAAATTGGTGTTGTTTTCGGTTTCTACTGTGGGAGCCACTCCCAAAGACATGGGCCATGTCTTTCCTGCCCTGAGCCTGTGGGGGGGAGGATCTTTCTTGGATGAAGTCTGGTTGTTGTTAACCAAGCGTACTCAGGAGTATCAAATACCAGAATCCTGTCCTAGTGAATGACCTTGAGGAAAGGAAGAGCAAAATATATTGAAACCGCATGGCACATAGTTTTTGCTTCATCTCCAGAAGATACCAACATTGTTGTGGGACCTTTAGTGTATAGTCTGGAAAAAGCATCATCTGAGCTGAGCCACAAGAGAGATCTGTCTTGCCCTTGGGCCACTCGAAGGCTCCCATCTAGGTCTGTAAACTTGAAAAGCCACACAATCAATGGTCGGGCAGGGTAAGGTAGTTCAATGGATGAGCATTTCGCATTATACATCCATGTGGAGTAATTGAGGTTTTCTTTTGCTTTCTTGAGGCTTGATCTGAATATCCACCAGCAGATTGATTTTCCCTTCCACTATTGCAGTATACCTCGCTCTGCTTTCAGTGTTTTTAACATTTTTATCGATCCAAGGAATTCTCTTTTTATTTGTCTATTAAATCCTTGGGTAACTCAGTTGTAGAACTGCTTCACTTTTGCTATCTGTTTGTTAAGAGAGCTCTTGAATAGATGAATGCCAAGTGCTGATAGGCGAGGTGTTTCCATTGTCTGTAGCTTTATTGTACACTCTACCGGTGGTAGTTGATCTGAAAGGAGAGGTAGTGATTGTGGATCCATACTATGGGGAAGTTTCCAGTTACTGGGACGAGTTACCACACTGCAACTACCACCTGCATACCCTTGCAGGTGATTAGCAGCGCTCTACAAATCTGAGTTAATTGATTGATTCATGGAGGCTGTGTGTTCAGCTGCATTCGTTGTTACAGGTACAAATTAGGAGAAATGGAGGTCCTCTAGTTATGCTGTGATGGATTTCATTTAGGCAAGGTCAGGTTGGTTTATTTATTTTAAAAATTTATAAAGCGCAGCGTATACCCGTGGGTGTCTTGGCGCTATAACTTTGCTGAAAATCCCAGATTGAACATGTATCTACCTTAAAAAGTATTGTCCTGAGCAGTTTATTGGTCAAATAACCAGGTTTTTACCAATTTTCTGAATTGAAGTAGCGAGGGTGCCAATTTTATTTCCTTTGGAAGCGTGTTCCAAAGTTTGGCAGCAGCGTTGGTAAAGCTTCTGTCGCCCCATGTCACCGTCCTAGTGCGTGGCACTACCAATAGATGTCTCTGTTCGGAGCGTAAGGATCTTTTTGGTAAGTAGTAGAAGAGTTTCTGTTTGAGAAATGCTGGTCCAAGACCCTTGAGGGCTTTATAGGTGAGACACAAGGTCTTGAATCTAATGCGATTTCTCACTGTTAACCAGTGGTAGTTCCTTATCGCTTGCTTGGTGGACTGAAACTTAGGAATGCCAGCTAGTAGCCTTGCGGCAGCATTTTGTATAAGCTGCAGTTTGGCCACCACCCGTGCCTGGGCATTTACAAATAATCCATTACAATAATCAAGTGATGAGAGTACTAAGGAACTCACCACTGTTTTCCTAGTACTCTCAGGAAGATAGGGCAGGATTTTTCTAATGATCTTAAGCTTGTAGAAGGCAGACGACGCAACCTGATTGGCATGGTTGGAAAAATTAAGATTGTCGTCGAATATAATTCCTAAATTCCTGACCTTTTGCACAGGTTCTGGGGGGGCTCCGAGTGGGGTCGGCCACCAAAAAGTGGACCACTGCGGCGATAGATTTCCAAAGATCATTACCTCAGTTTTCTCGGAGTTGAGGCGCAAGCAGTTCTCAGACATCCATTCCTTGATGGCAAGCATGCCTTCTTGGAACCTGGCGGCTACCTCCTCACCATCGTTCTTAATTGCGATCACCAATTGGGTGTCGTCGGCGTATGAGGTAAGGCTCATCCGGTAGTTCTTGATCACCCTTGCTAAGTCCGACACATAGATGTTGAAAAGTGTCGGACTTAGGGATGAGCCTTGCGGGACGCCACATGGGAGGGCGAGCTCAGTAGATTGAAATGCGCCCAGTGTCACTGCCTGCGTTCTGTTGGACAGAAATGAAGCCAGAAGCTCCTTGGCCTTTGAGCAAATGCCCATGTCCTCGACACGGTCAATCAGGACAGCATGATTGACCGTGTCGAAGGCCGCCGAGAGATCCAGCAGGACCAGTATAGCTGTTCCTCCTTGGTCCCTGATGGTTCTGATATCATCGGCAGCCTTAATGAGGGCAGTCTCTGTTCCATGAAGTTTCCGGAACCCAAACTGCGACTCATCCAGGAGGTTATTTTGTTCAATATATTCAGCTAGTTGGATGTTCATTGCTTTTTCCACTATTTTAGCCAGATAAGGCAAGCTGGCAATGGGTCTATAGTTTTTGAGAGTTGTTTTATCTAGACCAGTTTTTTTAAGTAGAGGTTTCAGCAGAGTGTTTTTTAACTTATCTGGGAAAATCCCAGATTGGAACATGGCGTTGCAAATAGGAGTAATGACTTTGCTCACCACATCAATTACTGGGATGAAGATTTTAGGGGGGCAGGGATCTAGGGATGAGCCTGTTTTTACCTGTCTCATAAGATCTCCTATTTCCTGATTCGTCATATCCCTGAATCTAGTAAACGAACAGTCCGGGCTATTTTTGGGTGATTTAGGATGTATGCTGATACTTGATGAAGTAACCGAAAATTCTGAATATATGTCGTTTACTTTTGAGAAGAAGAAACCTGCTAGATTATTGCAGAATTCCTGAGAGTGGGGAGGGCTCAGATCTACCACCTTCCCTGCCAGAGTCTTAACTACTTCAAACAGTTGTCGACTCGAATTTTTTGATTTATTAATTTGCTGCTCAAAGTAGTTCTTTTTTTCCTCCTGAATCATTTTTTTATAGATGGTGAGTTCGTCTTTATACTTGGCTTTGCTTATGTTGTCATATGTCTTGCGCCAGGTTCTTTCCTGGTTCCTGCAGATCTGTTTTTGCTTTCTGAGGGTCTCTGAGTACCACGGTGCTGAAGGCACTTTTCTATTTTTAGATATGGTTTTTAGTGGAGCATGCATATCCACCGCATTGCCTACCCAGTTGAGATACTGCCCCACTGCTTCAGTAGGGTCAGACTGAATATTCGGGCAAGTCTTGGACAAGGACGTCTTAAAGGTTTCGTAATCGATGTCCTTCCATACTCTGAATTTATTTTGAAAAGGGGTCTGTTTAGCGGGGTTGGTTCGTTTAAACGGTAGATGACACAAAATGGCATGGTGATCTGTCCATGTGAGAGGCAGAATTTTAGATACCTCCAGCTCACTGATGTTGGAAAAGATAGCGTCCAAGGTATGCCCAGCGTCATGTGTTGGAGCTTTTATGTGCTGGTTTAAACCCAGTGTGTGACATTCTGCTAGTAACGTTTGTGTATCCGCCTCATCTGCCTTATCCAGATGGAAATTTATGTCTCCTAATGCCATAAAGGAATCCTCAATGGCTAGGGGTTCCAACCAGGAGGTGAAGGTGGAAAGAAATTCTGAGCGAGGTCCTGGTGGCCTGTAGATAAGCACTCCCTTAAGGTTGTGTGAAGCATTCAGATTAATGGCAAAGTGGTTGAACCAGAGATTGAGGTCCCCCAGAAAACAGCAATTGTTGTGATTTATTGTGAAAGTGTAGATATGGGGAAGCAGTGAATAAGAATGATTTGTATTTGTTCATGTCAGTATTCAATGGCTGTGGTCATTAATATGCCTTTAAAGAGAAATGCAAAGGGTTGAGGTAAAAGTTGAAGGCAAGTCTTCATGCTCCAGCAGGAGCGACAGTTGTGGTAGGCAGGGTGTGAGTAATATGAGGTAGTAGGATTAAAAAGGTAATATGAAGTATAGGAATAGGAAATCAAGGGTACGCATGTGGGTAGATGTAAGGGAGAGGAAAGACAGAGCAAGGATGACTGAAAAAACGGCAGTCGCAAAGGATTAAAGAGGAAGGCAGTTGCCCGAGGGAGAGTGGTAATTAAATAAGGATGGCCTGATTAAGTGAGGTGCACAGAGTGGAGGATGGGGGTTAAAAGAAAGAAAATGTGAAAGAAATGTATAAATGGCCCTCTGTTAAGATTAGAGAACACAATCTGGCAAAAACATGACTACAAGCACAACACAGCCAGCACAAAGACCATACGAGTGAATTACAGTAACTCGCTTCTAGCATCAAATCACTATTGGGCTCCCTTCAGATCTCAGGGGAGTCTACACCACTAAATTATTTCACTAACCAGAGGATGTTTTCACAACACCCTGCAATCAAAAGCAACATTAAACACATTTTCATGACCTGCACGGTATAATAATCAAGGAGACTGCAACAAAATGTGTAATCTGCTGAGGTTAAAAACATTGAATGCATCTCAAAAGGAGCCCAGATCTATGCAATTCTTAGTAGAGAAGACTGGCCACCAAAACCTTTCCACTCCCAAGCTGGAAGAATCAAAAGTACTGATGCCATTCAGGACACACATTTAAGTGGCTTCTAAGTACACAAAGGGGCATTGGCATAGGGAGAGATTTAGACAATATATTTTCATATGCCCCTTGAAACCTACAAAGGATGGAGATGAAGCTGTTTCGATACCAACTCAGAAAAAGCTTTAAAAAAGAAAGAACAGTGTCTTTTCTTTCTAGTAACTAAAGAGGATTTTAGGACAGTGACCTTTTATATTGAAATGCCCTGATGTGGGATTCTCCCATATAGGAACACTACCGTCCCCTGTTGGTGCACTATGACGTACAAGATATCCTCACCACAAGGACATGTAAGAGTGAGGCAGATGGATTCGTTTTGCCAGCATGTGGAAAGCTCATCGGCATGAAGCACTTTCACTTCTAGGCAAAGCAATGAACTAAAGAGAATTGTAGACTCTTACTTTAAACTATTATTGATAGCTCTGTTAAAAAAAATTATCTTCATTAACAGTCCTCCCACCCATTCTTCTAACGAGAGGGTATAGGTTGCTCTTGAGTTAGGCAGAAAGGTGTATTAGATGGACTAGTCTCCTGTATACTTTTACCTGCCAAGAAAAGCAGTTTCATACTGTGAAACTGAATTTGACATGCTAGATAATTAATATGCAGGCACATTTTCTTTTACAATTACTTACGAAACAAAGAGCAAATTCTTAATAGGAGTGCTCCTCGAATAGAACAACACAACCAAAACAGACAGGAGAATGCAATATGTTCACAGTATGTTATAGTGTTCTAAATTACAAATCTGTGAATTTAATAAATTACTCTTTTCGGGAGCTAAATGGACCACTGGTACTAAGGACTACCTCAATATCTAAATGTATTTGACATTTTCAGTTCTCTAATTATATTATTTTAATGCAGCGCTAAATGTCTTACTTACAAATCTGTATAAACAGCCATTCAAATGTGTTCTCCTAATAGAAAGCATAAAAACCATTGAACGCTTTAGTCAGGGGTCTATCAGAAGTGCCTTGGTCCGTTTTGGAGGCTACTCAACTCAGAAAACAGAATTCTCTAACTCAAAAGAAATAAGCAATGATGAAAATCTAACAAAAAAAATTTAGCAAAGCTGCACAGAAAGTAAATTCACTTCAAAGCAAGTGTCACATACCTTCGCTTTCTTCTCTGGACTTGGTGGGAGCTCTTTGCTGGGCGGTGCGGTGATACTTTCTGAAATGGCCTCAGCTACGGATGAGAGTTCCAAATTTACTGTGTATAAGAAATGGGAAAAATTAGTTTTAGTAATCGTGAGAAAATATTCTTGGAATCAACATGCAAGAAGAAACAGTGGCTCAGTGATTTGCGGGTTGAGCAATCAATACTTTTTGCAAAATCTACAACTGTCAGGGGTGTGTCAAAGGATATTGTCCTTTCTGTTGCACTTGGTACATGGCTGGCCATTGTACTACCTATGTATATCTGTTTTATATTTAAGACTAGCATGGCCAGACAGTTAAGTCGCTATGCTGTGTGGGTGATGGCCTGGTTTAAGATACCTTTACAGGAGTGGTTCCAAGATAAATGTTTATGTGCTTTGAGACTAGTGCCGAGTTAGGAGGGTTTTATAAGCTTTAAGGCTTTATTGGTGTGTTGAGCATGAGTGTCAGTCTGTCTCGAGTGATCAGTTTGAGCAACAAGAAATAAAACTGGAAGGGATATTATGGTGGGTATGTATGGATGGAAAGGACTTTGCGGCTTGCTTTGTTATGCGCAGGACACCTTGTTAGCCACTGCTTCGCTTAGGCTGGCCATTAGGCTCGGCAGTATCATAATCAGATTATATGACTGGTATAATGTTTAGTATTGGGGGAAGGGTATTTGTAGGTTAACTTGTACGAATGGTTGAAAAGATGGATGGTGACAAAAATAGGATTCTCTATTGAAGACGTTACTTACCTTCAGTAACGCCTTTTCTGGTAGAGACTATCTGGCCACAGATTCCTTACCTCAGAATTTCGCCAGGCGTCAGACTGGATCTGGGGTGGTAGGGGGTGGGAGGATGGGGCTGTTGAATCAATGATGAATCTCTGGATAGAGTCTCTGCCAGATAAGATGTTACTGAAGATGACTAATAGGTTCATCTTTTAGATACTTGTGGCCCTGGACTCCTTACCTTAGAAAAAAAAATAAGCAATACTTCTCCGGAGGTGGATCTACAAAAAATAAATTCAAACCAAAAAAGACCTGCAAGTCCGAACTGGCAAAATGCATGCCCCAACGGACCAGACTCTCCAGACAGCAATGACTTGTGAACATGTGCAGACAGGTCCACGTCGCTGCCTGGTAGATATCCAGGAACAGGACTCCGTGATCTAACGCAGTGGTCGCAGCCTTGGCTCTAGTGGGATGAGCATGCAAGCCCACCAGGGGTTGGTTCTTGGCAAATGCTTAGCAGATTTTAATGCAGAGCACGATCCATTGGGAGATGGTCTGTTTCTGCAAAGCCTTTCCCTTCT
The DNA here is from genome assembly GCF_964261635.1 of Lissotriton helveticus. Taxonomy (NCBI): domain Eukaryota; kingdom Metazoa; phylum Chordata; class Amphibia; order Caudata; family Salamandridae; genus Lissotriton; species Lissotriton helveticus. The sequence continues at coordinate 342,436,094 of NC_136071.1, read as the reverse complement.
TCGCTCTAACATTCCCCGTGAAGAGTTGGCCATCCATCCGGAATTCTTTTGTGCAGTCACGGTAGAACAACGCTTTTTGGATCCAGGCGGTGAAGTTGTTCCTTCCTTGGAGGGATGTGGAGGAGCATAAAAAGTAGGCAGTATGGGGGACTGGCACACATGAAAGGGAGTGACAACTTTTGGCAGAAAGGACTTTTATGCAATGGCTCAAAGGGAGTGTACATCAGAATAGTTAAGCCGGAGTGTCAACCTGTTTCTCTGCACATCATGCCACAAACTTGCCCCAACGACAGGCATATACAGTCTTGGTGGAAGGACGCCTTGCTGGCAAGATAACAGTGCAGACTTTGGGCAGAAGGTTGAACGCTGTCAACTGTCGCTGCTCAATATCCACGCATGAAGACGGAGCATTGACAGGTTTGGGTGGAGAATACTCCCCAGGTGCTGTGACAGAAGATCTTACAGAAGAGGCAGCCTGATCGGAGGACTGATGCCCATGCTCAAAAAGCTCAGAATACCAAGATCTCTGAGCCCAGTCCGGCATCACAAGGAAGCATTGCCCGGTCCTTCCCGATATTGAGAACTCTGGGCAGGAGTGGTGTGGGCGAAAAGGCGTACAGGAGGCCTGAACTCAACTCAAGAAGAAAAACGTCGCTGAGCGAGAGCCGCCTTGGAAACTCCAGCACCCAGACCTACTGACATTCTCGACGGTGGCGAACAGATTTAACCAAGCTCTCCCCACAGCTGAAAGAGACCTTGCACCACCTCCAGATGGAGATGCGATTTGTGATCTGCTAGGCAACTTCGGCTGAGTGCGCTGTAGTGGAGTTCACAGAGCCCGCCAGGTGTTGAACCACCAGGGAAATGCCCAGATGGTCCAGCCTTGTCCAGAGATGCAGGGCCATTTGACAGATGGTCAACGACCTCACCTGGCCCTGTTCGTTGCAGTACCACATGGGGACAGTGTTGCCCGTGAACACCTGCACTAGCTTTCCCTTGATGAAGGGCATAAAGGCTTTTAATGCTAGCCGGATCACCCTGAGCTCCAGAAGGTTGATGTGGAGTCCGGATTTCGGTGAAGACCAGAGGCCTCCGATCTCCTCCTCTTCCAGATAGCGCCTCATTCCAGGAGTGACGTCTGACACCATTGTCAGATCTGGTTGGGGAAGAGAGAGGGGGTTTGCAGCTGACCCAATGTTAACACCACTGCACATCTTTTGCATTTTCCTCTGAGATCTGGACCATAACTGTGAGATTCCCCTGATGCTGCAGCCACCGATACTTCAGGCCCCACTGCGGAGCCAGCATTACCAGTGGGCATGTGTCACAAGCAGTATGTAGTAGGCCATGAGGCCCAGCAGACTCAGATTCAGTCAACCCGAAATCCACGATAGAGGCAGAAACATCGGTATCATAGCCTGACTACCTGGACTCGCCGTTCGGGACGACAGGCCTGTAACTGCACCGTGTCCAGAATAGCTCTGATGAAAGGGAGTGTTTGAGAGTAAGTCAGGTGTGACTTCAGCATGCGGATAGTGAACCCCAGCAAATGCAGGCGGTCCACTGTAGTCTGGAGGTGAGTCCGCCTTCAACAGCCAGTCATTGAGATTGGGAAAGACTGGAAACTCTGATCTCAGCAGATGAGCTGCATCCACTGCCATCACATTGCAGAACACATGAGGGCCGCTGGTAAGGCCAAAAGGAAGCACAGCAAACAGAGTGCTTGTGGCCTACCTTGGGAAACGCCAGTGGGGAGGCAGGGCGGGAATGTGAAACTAAGCGTACCGCAAGTCCAAAGCTACCATCCAGTCTCCAGGGCAGACAGGACTTGAGCTACCATGAGCATTTTGAACTTCTCTTTCTTGAGGAAGAAATTGAGTGGGCACAGGCCTCTGTCCTCCTTGGGCACCAGAAAGTAGCGGGAATAACAACCACCACCTACTTCTGGCATCTGCACCTTCTCTATGGCCGCCTTGGTCAAGAGAACCGTCACTTACTGGCACAGCAAGAAGAGATTGTCCTCCATCAGCCTGTCGCAAGTGGGAGGCATGAGTGGAGGGGTAGCCACAAAGCGGAGGGAGTAGTTACTTCGGACATTCTGAAGAACCCAGCGGTCTGATATTCTAGACCTTCAGCAGCACAGGTGATGACGTATCCTGCCTCCCACGTATTGCTCATGATGGTAAGAGGGCAAACAAAAGGAGTTTGGAGGCTGCGGATGTTGGGGGAGTGGTGAACTGGCCCGACCCCCAGGGTCTGTGGTTACCGCTTCCTCAGTAATGCAGAGGCTGGGCACCTTGCAAGCTGTGGTGACTAGGCGGGTAAGACACAGCTGCACCTGGTTGTAGCTCTGCCAGCCTTAAATAGCTCCAGCAGTGAGTCCGCCTGGTCATCTAAGAGACAGGAGCCATTGAAGCGCAAGTCCATAAGCAGCGCTTAGACATCCCTCGAAATACCAGTTATTCTCAGCCAGGCGTGGCGCCGTAAGAAGCCGCTCTGCCCAGCGACTCAGTCATGTCCAACCCACATAGAATCATTAACTTAGCTGCATCTCTCCCATCAGCCATAGCTTGGAGAGTATGACAGGGGCCTCATCTGGTGCCATAGGCAGCACCTGCGCAACTGAATCCCACAAGTAATGGGAGTAACGGGCTAAAAGGCATGCAGTGTTCACGGACCACAATGCCAGGCTGGCGGAAGAAAATTATTTTCTATTTTAAGGTGTACAGTCTATTGGATTCCCTATCCGGTGGGTTGGTAGGGAATGCGGCAAAAGTTATGCAGGACGTGCAGGCTTGGACCACCAAGCTCTTCGGGTAGGGTGTTCCATGAGGAAATTGGGGCTCAAACGTACATGTTATTCGTAACAATTTATCCTAAGAGCTTGTATAGGGGTTGTATGTGGCCAACGTTTCGACCCCTAGAGATGAGGGTGAATTCATTCCTCACATTGGTCTCTTCATCAGGACAAGACTGAGAAGAGCACCTACTTGTGAATAAGGCACAGTGACTGTGCGTTCAAGGGAAGTCAATAAGTAACTATGACACCAACGCTAACGAGGTATACGATTCTCTCGCGTAAGGGAACTAATCAAAGCGGTGTCTCATTCGTGGTCATCCCGCTCTCGAAACGTTGACCACATACAACCCCTATACAAGCTCTTAGGATAGATTGTTACGATTAACATGTACATTTGAGCTACGTTTAAATTCAGGAACAATAGACCTATGTTAGGCTGGAAAGTTTCTACTATATGTATAAATGATGTAAATATATGTCACTACACCTTTCCCTGTCCTTCACTCACAAATTCACCACCATCTACCCATCCTCTTCTTTTTCTCCCCTCACACCAAGAGCACAGTAAATATTTTTGTCGCACCTCTAGCTATTGGAGCAACTGTGTTGCCACTGAGAAATGCTTTGACTTTTTAATCGCATTTGATGCCACTCAACTCTGAGGTTAAATTTAATTTACGCATCATAGAAAATCAATTGTGGTGTATGCTTTATCTTTATTCCCGTTTGTCTAAATGAATTGCTACCATGACCGCCACTGTATTGTACTGTATTACTGACCCAGGTCTGGTAGTTTTACGTGGGTTACCCTGTTAAAACTCAACGCCCAAATATGAGGTGCAGAGCATCCTAGAACTCACTGAGTTGGGCGGGAGTCGCTCCAGCTCCCGGAAACTCAGGGAGGCACAGAGCTGGCCCAGGTGCAAGCTCAACCGTGGAGTCAGGCCTCGAATAAGGACCCCTCGTCTCGTCAGATGACTTCAACGAAGGGGACCAAGTTGAAGACCTCTTCGACTTAACTTTTCCTGCACTTAAGGAAATTTAGAAATCTTGGAGTTCCACAAGGATCTTGGGTTCCACGACTGATCCTGGGACCTCCCTCTCCTCCGGGTTCGAGTTTATCACAGTGTCGCATTTCGGACGGCAAGGAGTTTGAGGCAGCACTCCCTCAAGACCAGGGTGTGCATGGCGTGGCAGTCTAAAGGGTCGTTGAGTCGTGGTCACGCTCAAGGCACCAGAGGCAAACAAGATGAGGGTCCCTCACCGACATCTGCCAATTCCATGTGCCACAGGCCTTGAAACCCGCCATCCTAGTGTACATCCTGACACACCAGGAGAAAAAAAGTTAAACAGGTCAGTCAAAATTTTATTGTGGTTAGCTCTCTTCGGATGTGCACTGACTGACTCAGAAAGAAAATAACTGAATTTGACGCACTGGGGTGCCGCCTATATAGGTACAATGAACGTCACTTCCTGCTCATGAATAAAATTCCAGATCCAATCTGATGCCTTGGGATAATTTGAAATTAAGGGATCTGTGACTAGACGTCTTAATCAAGTAAGGGCTTAAACTTTTGCTTCAGATTTTGCATGCCATACAAATGTGGGCAAAACCGAATCCAAGGATTGGCCAGGATTCCTTGGAGACCACCTGGATAGCGATCTCCACTAGACAAAGTGTGATCTACCATTTGAATTACTAAGCAAGATCGTTAAGAAACTACAGCCGTTTGCGGGAACCCAACGGACTGCAACGGATATTCCAGGACACCCTCATGCTTGGTTGTTAGCAACCACTTACACTCAAAGCATTTATGATGAGAGCCAAATTAACAGCCGTTCTTGTGAAGAACCAACCAATGACATGTTACAAAAATAAATGCCTAACTTGTAGAGACATCCAACTTTTAAATATAACGGAAAATACCATACACCGAGCAGTACCACAACATAAAGGTGAGATTAAGTATAAAACACTGCTGGAAGTGCATCTTAATCATGTGTGGGTAATGTCGAAGAAGAGTGGATGGGCAATAAGTAAAATAATTTCATTAGGGAGTGTATTACTATCAGCACAACAAAAGATCATATACAAAAGATAGCTTAATATGGCACTCTTTTGTTGCCTTAACAGCAGACTAAAATACCTAGAGACAACTATGATCAAATATAATTGAGACAAAAAAGCTGATGAAAACAGAAGAAATAATTTCCCTTGGATGTACAGTAGCTGAAGCATTGTGGCCAGACACTGTGTATGGTTTTCTCAGAGCCATAAGACTGACCGTTGACTAATTTATTGCAAAACTCACAGGTCTTTCAAGGCCTTCATCAGACTTGTGCATAGTCCTACCTCACTTACATCAGCCTTAAAGAGGTGTTGGCCTGACAACTGATTAACAAGGCTGAAGTCCAATAGGCTGCTCAGAGTAGCTGCCTTATTTGGGAATAAATGTGCCTAGCCCAGTCATTTCCAGAGGCTCCATTTTGACAAAGAGCAGATTCTGGCCCAGTGGTCTTACAAAAGTGACCAACTGCAATCTTGTCTGTGACTAGAGCTTTCTCAGCTATATTAGACTATTAAAGTCACAAGCATGAAATGGTACTGAATGAGGCTCAAGCTATACATGTGACTAACTTGTAGGTAGTTATGTACAAGGGCGGCCTTTTAGACTGGAGTTGAGGTGCCCTAGACACTGTCAAACACCAACCAATCTTTCTGAAGGGTAGGCTGATTAGGTCTCAGCTATCAGTTCATTCGGCTCTTCGTTCACCTATATACCTTAATGTGGGTCATGTATGGCTCTCTTTTGACCCACAAATAACTAAATAATCACTGAGATTAGGGAAAAGTATTTTGGAGTGAATGGCACATACTTCGCTTCTTCACTCGACTTTCAGTTTTGGTTCAGACTCCCATTCAGTCTTCAAGTAGGTTTGGTTTCTTCAACATTCATCTTACTGTTCTGGTGTTTATTTTTGCTGCTACAAGGGTGGTATGGAGGCATGCTGGTTGAGTGCTAGTAGTAGAGACTGATGCCCAGAGACACAGTTCTGCAGTCTACTGTGAAAGGAGACATGCAATTTGACAGCGATAGGTGGTATCAGCTGACCATCGTTAGTAATTTTGTGTTGGTCGTCATGTGCGGATATGCATTTTAGAGGAATGAACAGCAACTCACAGATCACCAAGGATAAGAGGTAAGCAACAGACACCCTTGATAAAGCAAGGGCAAATGAGCAGAAGACAGACAGCACAAATAGTGGGAAACACAAAGTTTTTAAAGTGTGCAGAGACACATTAACATACACACAAAGTCAGTTGCTCAAGTACAGTGTTACTGGTGTTGCCGATTAGTACCTTAACTGAACAGCTACTACTGTTATTTATTGATGCATGTTTTCTTGTGGCAATCAATATTTGAGATTCGAAACTAGCTGCCACCTTTTCTTTAACATCAACTGCCGCTCTCATGCTGATTTTGTACTGAATACTTACGTGGTGCTATAGGCGATGCAGGATTTATATAATACACTGGCAATCTGTAAATTTAGCAGTCCCATTGTATATGTGATCCAAACTGAAATAAACATAACTGCATGAAGTGCTGCAACTCACTTGCGCCTATAATGATGCCCAATGTTGTCTGTTGCCACCAACTGTTTTTGTTCCTAACTTTGCCGCAAAGTTGACACCTGAACGCTTGGTACGTTACCTGCTGTGCTCGCTTGCTTCTAATTTCATGCTCTCCTTGGAGCTAGTTCAGATTAATAAAAGTCAAACTGAATTTTAATTTGATCTTAGCAAATAAACTGCGTCCTTAGTTGTTTGACTTGATTCAAGCTAAGAGAGTTCAAGTCAATTGGAGATAACTGTGATTAAGTTCCTGCTCTAAGTTTTCTATTAATTGTCTGTAATCCTCTAAATTTCTATTACATCCACGGGGGAATTACTTAAGGACAGACCAATGCATTTTGAACCTATATCCTAGCACCTATCACTCTGCACCTTGCATAGCATTAGTTGTTAATTTTGTCATCTGCAATAGATACTTGTGCATACAACCCTAAAAGTACAAACTAATACTAGTATTTCAAGACACTACTAAGATACTTTAGGACTAGGTATTGCATCTCTTGGGAGGTAGAAATGGTAAAGCGCAAATTGTAAAAATTCGGAGCTGACACTCCATGTACCACTATTGATTATTTTCTAGTGTGTGCAGTTAGTGTGATTAATTATGAAATAGACAGAGCGGAACACCGCTTATCCTTAGCATCAGGTCCGGTGTTAGTAGAGGTGGCTTGGGAGTATAATGGACTAGCCCAAGCAGAGAATGTACCAAGGGAACTTACATATACTGGGCAACAAGGCACCCCAAGGACAACAGAAAACTTAATAGACCCTGGTATAGAATTACATGTGCAGACCAATACCTCACGTGTACATACACCTAACAGATCACCTACCCCGAAAAGAAAGAGCGGTTGTAAGAAGAGCCATGTTAAGACAGGGAGTAATACAAGTAATAAAAGTAAGAAAGGACCGCTGCAGAAATTGCCAGTCCAAGCAAACAATGGTTTAACTGAACAAGGCACCACTATAAATTTAGAAGCCACACATATTGTAAACCTTGTTGCAACAAAAATAGAATGCTAAAATCTCTTTTTAATAAATTAGATAAACTGACCAGTGAAATAGTCAACTTCAGTGGTATACTAAAGGAGTGCAAGTAATAGCCTTGAGAAAATGAAGGATGTAGCAAAGGGGAGACCCATTGTACAGCCTACCCATGAAATAGCTGCTATGGATAGGGCAACAAGTATGGCAACTGGCAGTAATAGAATACTTATAGGGATCAAAAATGGAAGCTATGAGCTAGTAAAGCAACTCCAACATAGCCAACAAACCCAGAATAACCAACCATGCCTAAATAGAGAGGACAGGCCCGAATTGAATCAACTACAAAATACTCGAAACCAGAAGAAAATAAGGTCCTTGAGGGAAGAGCTGGTGTTACTATTAACATACCACCAGAATGATGTCTGTTTGTGGCAGTTATAGTCAATGTGCCCCTGCTACAGCCGGGCCAAAGGGAAACATACGACACACTAAAAAATAAAGTGATTCACTGGCTAGATGAGAACTGCTGCTACCCAGTGGGAAATGCAAGCCAAATACTCCTAACAAGAAGAGTAAGTTGGATTGGCCCCTTAGCTAAGAGTCTCAAAGAAGGTTGTGTAATTATTAATTTTAGAAGCCCAAGTTGGGCAAGGAACACCTTGGATAGAGCAGTTCTACCACTGGAGCTTGAACAGAATGTGACACTACAACCCCTAGGCTTTTTCTATAGACACTTAAGGTTTGTACCAAATAGGGTATTAGAAAGAGGTAACCCCAGCATGAACTCTATTTTTCCAAACTATCCACAATATGCATTGACAGTATCAAATAGATATCAAACATTGAGTACATTACAAGATAATGATTGATACAGCGATGCCCGTTTATCCAAAGTGGAGGATGACTCTGCTGGTGACAAGTTAACTGAATATGATACTGGGGCACCAAGTATCAACAATGTATTGATAACTGTATCTAACGCCCTTCCTAATATAAAGAATACACATGAAGAGACCTCATATATAAGTAGGGATGTAGTTAGAAAATGTGAATATTTAAGCGATAGACCAGGGGAATTAATAGAAAATGGTTATACAACTGTTACGTGGAACATAGCAGGTCTATTAAGTAAAAAGAACTTTCTTAGATGGATGGATTTTATTAATGAGCATGATATAATCTGTATGCAAGAAACCTGGTGTACTGATCACGCTTGTGTAGAAGGGTTTGCCTCAAACGGCCTGCCTGCAGTACCTTCCCCTGCAGGTAAAGCAAAAGGAGGGCTTTTAATTCTCATCTCAAACACACTACAGGTTGTTGTTAAGAGTGGTTACAATAGGAGAACACTCAGATTTTGTGGTTGAAATGTAAAGATGGTAGGGATGAGATTATAGTCTAGTATAATAACACCACCGTTCGGAGTCTATCCACCCCCCCCTCCCATCCCCCCCACGGCAGATCCCTCTCCCTCCCCAGTTCCCTCCCCACTCTCACCCACGACACTCTCACCCTCCCAACCAATCCTACAGAACATACCGCCTCCCCTACCTTAGCATCCCCCTCTCTCCCCCCTTCTATTCTCAGCCCCCACTACCCTCCTGTCTCCCCCACTGTTGTCAGCCTTCACTCACTCTTCAACTCACCGGCACCGTCTCCCACTGACGTCACCACCTATGCCTCCCACCCACCACCTACTTCACCCACACCCCTCGCCCACAAACCCGCCCACTTTTTGAATGCCATCCCACTCAGTATCACCGCAGAACCTTCCAACAACGCTAGCATATCCCCCCCCCTCGATACCCTGCCCGCTTTCTAGCTCACTACTCAACCATTCTCAAATGGCTCTCACCACCAACGTCATCTCCAATCCACCTCTTGACATGACTCTATCCACCCTCCAACAAGTCAAAGAGGATCTTCTACAAGTCAAAAAAGATGTCCACGCAATCAAAGACCTTCTCTTCTCACAGCCCAGTCTACCTCCCACCACCCTACAAACGACGCACCCTCCATACACACCCCCGCCTCCAACGACACCCGCGCTGGCCGACTAGCCCCGTTCGCAATAACTGCCGCCCCCGTCGTGTCCTCAACCCACTGTCGGACCGCGACCTAGGCTCTCTCCTACGCTCTTATGGCCTAGGTCCGATAAAACACATATCCAACACACACATCCCCATACCCACAATCCTTACAAATCCTTTGAGGCTCCCATCACTCAACAACAGAGGTTCCGTCCCTAACAACCTCAGAAAAGTTCCCCTCACACTAGAAGGCTCGACCACCCTTCTCTCTCCCAAACTCAAATGCATCCTACTCAATTGCAGATCGGCCCAGAGACACTCCTCCGACATCGCTGATCTCGTCTCAGCAATGGATCTGGACTTAGCCATTCTGACTGAAACGTGGCTTACTGAAGCCTCTACCCCGATTATGGACATACTAGTCCCCCCCCAATTATCACATCACTAGACTGGACAGGCCTCCGGGCAAGACGGGCGGGGGAATTGCATGCATTTTTAGGAGCAACCTCTCCGTTACTAAAGCCACCTCCCCCTCCCCTTCCTCCTGTGAACTCCTCTGCCTCGACATCACCAGCGAGGGCAAACAAGTCTGTGCTTTACATCTCATCTATCACCCGCCTGGTGACAACCTCATATTCACCCAACAACTCATGGACATGATCACTTCCAATGCCGGTCGACAGACCACCCAAGTCTACCTGGGTGACTTCAATCTCCACTGGAACGATCAGAAAGACACAGTGGTGAATAGTCTCAAAACTTTCCTTAACGCGCTTGACCTCACCCAAATATGCGATAGACCAACACACGACAAAGGCTCGATACTCGATCTCATCATCGCCAAAGAGAACTCTACCCAACTGGAGGCGATCCAACCCTGTGACTGGTCAGATCACCATATTATCACCTTCTTTATCAACGAAAAAGTTAAACCTAACCCGGCTCAACCAACCAAATCCAAAACCTGGAAAAGGGACATGAAGAATCTTAACCCCTCTACCCTGCCTCCCCACATCGGCAATCTCCTCCTTCCCCCTTCAGGTGCCTCGGATGTTCAATCACTGACCGACCACTACCTTATCTCTATGAATACAATAGTCAATGAAGTCGCCCCATTGCAACTGAAGAGAGTCTCCACCAAAATTTCCAACCCTTGGTATGACGACAGACTCAATGACGACAGGCGTACTATGCGAATGGCAGAGCGCACCTGGAGATCTGACCCCTCATCACTGCATCTCAAAAGGCTTAAGATCAAGAGAAATGCCTACTTCAGGAAAATAAAGCGCACAAAGTCGGACTTCTTTAGCCGCCAGTTGGACCTAGGAAAAAACAGGCCAAGAAAGCTGTTCGAACTAATCAAGACTCAAACAAAGACACAACCCTTACAATCAAACAGCACAACAAGCGACACCCCACACTGTGAAGCCTTCTCTGCTTTCTTTAAGCTAAAGACTGACAACATAAGAAATGATCTCATCATGGATGTAAGCCGATTCCCCAACCACACCAGGATGTCTAACACTCAACCTAAAAACAATGCATCTTGGTTGTACTTCGATACTTATTCGGAAGAAGCAATACACAAACTGCTATGCACCTTGAAGCCCACTAATCACCTCACTGACCCCCTACCTGCTAATGCTGTAAAATACTTCATCCCCTTGCTCCTCCCTCTCTGGACCAAAATCATCAACAGCTCCCTTCAACAAGGTCTCATTTCAGACTCCCTCAAGGTGGGGCAAGTCACGCCTATACTCAAGAAACCTACAGCTGATCCGTCTGACCTAAACAATTACCGTCCCATCACCAATATCCCCACCCTGGCCAAACTGCTGGAGAAATGCGTCCAACTCCAACTAACTAAACACATTGATCAATTTGACCTCCTCAACCCTCATCAATCAGGCTTCCGAGCGAAACATAGCACGGAAACAGCTATGACACACATAATTGATGACGCCCTCCAAATCCTTGATCGCAATGAGTCTTGCCTCCTCATCCTTCTTGACCTCTCTTCAGCATTTGACACGGTCAAACATGAGAACTTGCTGGAGCTGCTAAGCACTAGAATGGGTCTATCGGGAACTGTTCTCAAATGGTTTTCGTCCTTCCTTCATAACCGGTCTCAGAAGTTCAAGATCGACAATGTGCTATCTACACCTGTGCCTGCAGATCTAGGTGTTCCACAAGGATCCTCCCTCTCCCCCACACTGTTCAACCTCGTCATGGAACCGCTCGCCACCTTGCTCCAAGCGTCCAATGTCCAATTCCATATGTACGGCGACGACACACAACTTTACCTAAAGCTACAATCCCCGGAAGATATCAAACATCTGAATTCCACACTTATTAACACTCAATCTTGGCTGGCCGATAATCACCTCAAACTAAATGCTCTGAAAACTGAGTTCCTACTCATCTCACCTCCGGCGAAAATTTCCACCACCCAAACCTGGCTCAATAACCTAACAGCACTCAATGTCCAACCTACCATCGTGGATTCGTCAAAATCCCTAGGCATCACACTCGACGCCAAGCTCAACATGCAGCAGCACGTTAGCAAAGCCACAAAAGGAGCTAACTTCCAAATCAACACACTGAGGAAAATTAAACCCTTCCTCCCTGCCGAAGACTTCCAAACTGCTGTACAAGCTTTAGTCATCCCTCGAATAGACTACGGAATTGTGGCCCTCAGCGGACTCCCGCTATCCACAACGGCACCCCTAAGGGCCTCCCTGAACGCTGCCGCGAGACTCATTACTGGCTCAAGAAAACACTCGCATATATCCCCAGACTTAAAGTCTCTAAAATGGCTGCCTTTTGAAGCCAGAATACAGCTAAAAATTGCAGTTATGACACACGCGGCCGTGCACCACAATGCACCCAACTACCTCGCTCAAAAGTTGTCTATATCAGGAGGTTCGAGATCCAATAGAAGTACAAAAAATCTACTCCTGAAACCTCGTAGATTCCGGAAAGAGAAAACATACAAGCGCTCCTTCTCAGGAATGGCACCCAGGATTTGGAATGCGCTCCCTCCTGAAACCAGGCTTATCTCCTCCACTGCACTCTTCAAGAAAGAGGTGAAAACCATCCTTCTGGCCAAGATCTCCGGAACTTTATAGGTACTGGATCAGAGACTCTGCATCGCTTTGTATCACTGTTCACCTTGTCCATTGGCACTATACTTCTACTTGATGGTGACACTACTACGCTACCCTCTTACTAGCGACCAATATATGATACACTTTGGTTCACTGAATCACCCTCCCGATGCCCCACTCAGTGTTCTTTCTAGCCTAAGAATTTGGTATAAGCCATCCACACATCCAAGGTTTACCTGAACACTTCTGTAGTGAGATTAATGACCTGTGCCGTCTTATATTACTTGTCTACCTGATTGTATATTGATATGTTTTCTGTACGTTATTATTATCCTACTATGTTAGTGTCTATTATACTGCTCCCATTATCCCTGTTCTTTCCTGCTGCCCCTACCCCTGTCTCTGTGAAGCGCTCTGATATCTGTAAGGATCTTGTTCGCACTATACAAAACTTTGAATAAATAAATAAATAAATAAATGTGTTAGACCGACTCGTAGCATTGTTATATCCGAGCTGGACAAAGGGCTTGATAATCTGATAACTGTGATTCATACTAATTTTGCTATTATATGAGTCAAGCATTTTAATACACAAATATGCCCATTGTCTAGGACTAAAGCCTGTGGGTACAAGAGTGATAAAGGAGATGATTGTACACACTTCCCACATTATAACTATGGAGGAGCATTAAATACTATGATAGCGAAGTAAGATCTTGATTTATTACAATGTGCCTGTGATCCTAATGGTGGTTTAATACCAACTTTTATAGGTAGGAATGCAACTTCTGTCATTGACCATGTGTTAATTTCTACAAGTATTACATATATGAGTTCTACACCAAGGATTGAACAGTTAGCACTTAGTGACCATAATTGTATTATTAGGTCAATACTAGTATGGGGCAACAAAACTGTACTACAACAAGATGCTATTGCTAACATTGCCCCTATTAGACCAAATGGTACATGTATCAAATGGGAGGGGGTAGAACGATAAACGTATTACATGATATTGTTGTAAAATGCGGGACAAAGACTTCATACTGCCTCAATGAGGATGTCAACCAGACTATGACACTAAATAACTTTTGTAAAATTAATCGGAGTGACGGGATATTGACTGCCCCCTTTAGGGAAAAAAACTATACAATGCAGGGGATGGTTTGATCACACCTGCACACAGGCCTCTAACCAACTGAAACAGGCCCTTAAAAATAAACCCAGGAATAAAGAATTAAATAAACATTTAAGATTTAATTACAAACTAGCCCTTAAAGCAAGGAAAAGAGAGTTACAGGAGATAGCGTGGGACAAACTATCATTGGCAGCAGACACAGCTAACAATAAATTAATCTGGGAAACTGTCGACTTACCATTTTTAAAAAGTGATTCATTCCCAGAATTATAAACTCATGTTAACTGTGAAGCATGGGTGATACATTTTACTAGTATTTTTAACCCAGCAGATTATGAAGTATCTAGATCCCATAGTACAACACAAAGCAAGAGGCCTGTTATACCCTTAAATATTACACTTTATGAGGTTATGGCTGGACTGAATGGAAAAGTAGGGGAGGGAAGGCACCGGGACCTGATGGGGTACCAGTAGATGTTTACAAAACAGCTATAGATCTCTGAGGACCTCTCTTTACCAGAGTTTTCAATTTTGCAGTGACAGAGGGTCCACCATCTTCCTGGGGTCAATCGGTAACTATTCCCATTTTTAAAAAAGGGAACAAATCGGTAGCTAAAAATTACCGTCCCATTTCGCATTTAGACTCATTGGTAAAAGTGATGAGCAAAGTGTTATTGATAAGATAGGAAGAGTGGGTCACTGAGAATGAGATTTTATCACCAGCACAATATAGTTTTAGAAAAGGGCTAGGAACAATAGAGCAATGTAATAATTTTGAGCTTTTAATAGGCAAATAAATGTGTGCAAAGCAGGGGAGTTTATAGCTATGCTTTGCAGACCTTAGTGGTGCTTTTGACCTGGTCAATCATGCTGTCCTGTATCCAATTTTGCTTAAACTTGGAGCTCCAGAACCTATCATCTTTTTCCTAGCGAGGTTATGTGAGAGACTGACTTGCAAAGTCAGGATTGGGCAATGTGGTGAGTGCACTCCAAATCTAGAGGTCAAACGAGGCATCCACCAAGGCTGTGTTTTAGCACCACTGCTTTTATACGTTATTTATAAATGAGGTTGAACAAGCCCTTCAGTCGGTGCAGGCGGATGCACCTCAAATTGCAGGTAGCCCTGTACCGGTTCCGCTCTATGCAGATGATGTTGTGCTTCTGTCTAGGACCCAGAATGGCCTACTACGTCTAATGGCAAAGTTCAAGAATGTTATTATTAGTAGGAAGCTTTTAATCAAAACAAAAACTTTTACTTTGGTATGTGGTCTTAAACCCTGAAAACATAAAAACTTTTATTGATACTACTAAAGTGGAAACCATTGATAACTTTTGCTATTTGGGAACAACATATACAGGTAAGGGGAACTGAATGCACAAACTAACTAACGTACGTTCAAAGATGCTAAAGAGTGCACATGGGATCTTCAGATTTGTATCAAAACTGGAAGGCCGTTGTATAAAGGATATGATAGACAGCTATAAAGTCAGG
This sequence comes from Lissotriton helveticus, assembly GCF_964261635.1. Classification (NCBI taxonomy): domain Eukaryota; kingdom Metazoa; phylum Chordata; class Amphibia; order Caudata; family Salamandridae; genus Lissotriton; species Lissotriton helveticus. The sequence goes on along the minus strand of NC_136071.1, from coordinate 342,420,906 downwards.
TGTGCTTCCATTGCCTTGTATGGTACAGGGGTGTGGTGATACAATTGTAGTCAGATATTACAACACAAAGAACATTTCCTCCTAAAACATCTTCTATGTCTACCCCCTCCGCATCCACAGAGTTAAAGCACCAAGAAGTAGGAATAAAAGATCTATCCGATTTGATCCGCCCAGTAGTGCTTTGGAAATCTATCTGGGCCAAGGATGAGACAAATTTCACTCAAACAATCATTAAGGATTGTCTCGAGTTAGACAACAGTTTGCGTATTCCTTGGATAAAATAGATCACTGATTTATATAATGAATTATTTAAGAATAAGATTCATGTAAATCCAGAACAGCCTTATCGAAACAGGAGATAAAGGACACTTTCTTGGCACACAAAAATGAGATCTGCATGAGAACAGTAGGGAAGCAAACTACCTATATATTCCACAAAGACACTGATCACAGAAGCGGTTTCCAAGATTATCTGTCTGCAGTTACTAAGCCTTCACACCGTTTTGTACTAGTAAGATTGAGATTAGGAATAGTACATAACCAAGCCGCTTTCCCTGAAATGAAAACGGGCCCACATCCCTGTGCCCTTGTGATGAGCAAACCAAGCAAAGCATTATGCACTTTTTGCTCATTTGTGACTTGTACTTGCATCTTAGACGATTTTAACTAAAGCCATTGTTTAAAAAATATGTGAGAACTACCCATGCTGCTATGAATTTACTTGTTAGGTTGAGTGATCCAGTGATATGTTTTTATGTTGCGTCATATATCCAAAAATCAATTTATGTGAGAAAAAGTATTGTTATTATTAATTGATTTTATATGCAATGAATTGTTTATATATGGCCGAATGTGTTCTTTTAAAAAAAAGATTGTATTTATATTAGCTTTGTTAATGCTTTTCTGGTTGTTGCACATACCGAATAAAGCTTGCTGAACCGAACCGACAGACCAATGCATATGAATGGACAATGAAATAACTGAAAAATCTGTAAGATTCGGAGACAAATGCGCATAATAAGGACTGGTGGAAGATGGGCTAGGACTTTGTGCTGTGGTGTGTTTGGGCCAGTTATTAGCCTGAATAATTCATATGGTTTACAGGCACAGGCAGCGACTTTCTGGCAAAACTGTGATACTAATAACTTAATTTCCTGAAATGTCTTATTATATGGATGGTTGCTCCATCTTGTGCGCTAGATGTTTATATCATCTGATTTTGTTGATGCTCTGCCATTCTTGTCTTCTTTGGGTAATTAAAATTTAGTACCACATTATCTTATTAACCCCCATTTATTTTTGGTATGATTACAAGTGGTACAACCAAATAGAGTTGTTTTATAATGTAATGACACTGTTATAGACTTTAGATACATTGTTTTAGAGGTATTAATGAGATAAGAAATGTTGCCACGGGAAAGGGACAATAACAGAAATAATGCAAATCAGGAAATGGAGACCGGAAAAAGGATGAAGTTACGAGATAGTGAGAAACAAACCATGTTGTCAAACCAATTTTAGCTGTAATCCAATCTGGTAATAGCTTGCTCAATGATGACAATTTAAAGGACTGAATATGTAGATGGCTAGATTAGTTTAGATTGCTCTGTCAAAATAGGATCTCAAATGTTTACCTGAGAAGGGTAAAACGTATGACTCCTCTGCCACCGACCCCTTCCCAACAGTCATGAATTTGAAATTAAAATCCCTATCTGCAGCCCATAAGGAGGTGAGAAAAATATTGCTGGTAAGAAAATGGCAGAATAGCCTGTACACAAACACAAGGATGTCTGATATCCTTGGGAGTAGGAAAGACAAAGCTAATGATTTAATTGTACAAAATAACATACAGTACGGGGCAATGCTTGATGTTCCTCAAAGGATATATAGTGTAAAGAAAAATATCTGCAAGTTTAGGTGCAGCATTGAAAAGACATATCCCCTTAGAGATAAGGACTTAAATAAACAAGTATGAGAGGAAAAGCTCTTTAAGATGCATCTTTTCAATAATTTCTGCTAGTACTTATTTTCAGGTAACAAAAATTGATATTCAGTCTTGTAACAGATCGGTGTTTAAAAGGGGATCCACCTCAATCAGCTGAGAACTTTCATATTGGTAAACCCATAGCTCTGTCCAAAAGGCCTTAGAGCTACAGACACTGAACTGACAAAACCCTGAGGAAGATCTTTCTTATCACGGCTACCCTAACTTGCCTACGAGAATTAGGGCTCTCAGTCCGTAGAGTCATAACATGAAATACCCTACATTAAGTACCCATTCAAGTCAAATCTAACAATTTTCGCATGTGCTACAGCTCACCACATGAAATACCAGTTTTCCAAAAAGGACTCACACTAGATTAGATGTAGGTTTTAACATGGGAATACTAATACACCTATTGACTCTATGCCTTAGTAGACCAATTCAAAGTTTGCTGAAGAGTACAAAAATCAATCTACAAGTAAAGATCCTGCATCCTGACTCTCAGAATAAGGAGTTTCTTGAACTAGAGGTAGCTTGGCTCAACTTACAGGTGTAGATCCAGTGCAAATTTCAGACTTCGAAAGAATGACCATTCTTGTGATGACTGAAGGGGTCTTAAGAAAGGCATGGAAGCAGCAGCAAGAAATGGACAGGGGAGAACTAAACATTTACCAGCACACCAAAATGCTGACGCATTGCGGCATTTCAGTGAGTGGTTCAATCACCTGTACGCCATGTGTAATCTGTGTACCTTCACAGATGGGTCTCTCAACATACTTTTCAGTGATAAACTGAAGAAAAACCTGTATTTATTAATAAAATGTAACATATTTCTGGTTACCATTTTAAATGTAGTCATTCTTGGTTTCTATGTATCTGCCATTATTAGCAATTTTTCAACAGGACAGCAACAATAAATCCCAATACAAAATGTCGCCTTTGAAATAAACCAACTCGAAATGAAAAACTGCCACATCAGCTGAGTGGGTACAGATCAATGCATCACTAGTCTAGAGACAATATAGATATTATGACCCCCGCTGCTCCGGTCATCCACTCACTCACCTGAAATGCACTGAAAATGATTCCCAAATAAAAAAAAGGCTAGTTTAAACACGTTTATATACATCCGCCCTTCTCCCAAAAATACATTAACAGCAAATCAAGGACAGGATGCACTTTGAAACACTGCTCTTTCAAGGCCGACAGTGTTACTGTTCTTGCCCAATGTGATTACATTACATGACATGATCTCTAGCTCTTCAAAGTGAGCACATCATGTACAGGTAAGCCTCTTCCTCACTAACTATTATCATTTGGGATAGCAATTTACACATGTTATTTTGCAAATCTCAAACGTTTAAGAAAAAAAACCTGATTTTCAAAAAGCCAAGTGAAATGTACTGGGTAAAGGCCTTCTGGTAAGATCTGTTTAGAAGAGTCTGCAGGAAACTGCACATAGGAGAAAATCGTGGGTCGACCAACATTACCCAAGTATTTTACTGTACATTGCAGAATCGGACAGGCCTACCGGGAAAACTGGCAGTGACAGACGCTGGTCAGCCAGGACAGTTTGATGGTCGATATTTTGGGGCCCGACTTCTTCTGGTCGGGTAACACGTTTTTACTGCTGATTTCCCGGATATTCCCACAAACATTGCATGCAAGCACAAATGCCTGCAGTCTCCCATACATTTAAAACAAACCTATAGTGTGCCTTAAAAAGTTCAAAACTGTTCCAATTTGTAAAAGTGTCTCCCATTTATTTTTAGTTATTGGATTACCTAAAGGGGTCAATTTTGGTGCCTGGACCTATTATCTGTCCTAGTCCGGCTCGAAGACATTACAGTGGGAAATTACCTTTCAGAAAGTATGGCAAAGTACCACATAAATTAAATTATATATCACTGGATTGTCCTCGTTGCAATATTTTATAATATATATATATATATATATATATATATATATGAAAAGGAAACTCCTCCTCAGCTTGCTCTGCGCTCGCAGACACCGCCTCCACGCCAGCAAAGAATAAGGACCGGACCAGCAGAGTCAGCAAGATGGTATTTATTTAAAACAACAGAACCAGCGACGCGTTTCGGGCCAAAAGCCCTTGGTCACGCTGCAACATGTTTTGAATCATTATGCTATTTTATGGGTAAATGCAGTGATGTTGACACCGCCCCCTGGTGGCGTCCACCATAATCACGTGACATATAGTAAACAGTGAAAACACACTATCGCCAATATACTTTTCCATTTGCCGACAAATGTACAGAAAGTTGTTACTGGTTAAATCCAGGAATTATTCTGATACTATCAGATAATACAATTTATAGATAAAAAAGCTATAAAAAACAAACAATTTCATTCGTCAAGTTGAAATTCAAATGACATGTATACCAATTCTGTGCAAATATGCAAATTCTTATAAGTAGCAGCGAAAAATTATAAAGTGCATAGATTAGAAAGTGCATAAGTGATAAGGATAAAATAAAGTGCATGAGAATTGCGGGAACATACTACACTACCCTAAGAACAGTAATGTGCAAATATACAATGAACATTAAAAAAGTGCATGATTAAATTCATCAAACAATCCTGTTCTATACTAGATTCTCTTAAAGTGTTCCAGGTAGATCAAGACATTATTGTCCAAGAAGCTAAAAATGACAATATGTATAAATAAGACCATATTTCATAAATGTACACATCCACACCACCTTTACATACCCTCCCCCACAACTACCCAACAACAACATTAAATAAACTCAAAGAAAACCCCACTGATGTAACGAACACAAAAATTCTAACCCAAATATCTACATCCATATACACATATATAAACATACACATATGAAGATGTATATGCGAACATACATATATATACATGCAGATACAGGTACAGGCCTACCCTATATGCACAAATATATACATTTATATACATTTGTGCCTCTCCTTAATTATTCCACATATGTAGATGTACAGCACATTATCAATATACACAAATCTACACTTAATACCTGCATATTTCAATCACTATACAGTCTAAAAATTGTCATATAAGTAATTATATACACCTATTTCAATAGATCCTGGAATAGAATTGTATGAGTATATTAAAATTGAATGATGATCGTGCTATATAAAAAAAATAAAGTGCATCATATGCGTCACCATGAGTGAATAACGATCTAACTTTCACTAGTTGTAGAAGCAAATCATGGGACAAGGAATATTCCCAACGCACGGTACTTCTAATAGGGAACCTAACTAGAAGCACATGTACCATTGCTAAGGGGGAAACAGGGTGGAGCAACCAGTATTAATATAAAATTACAGAAAATTACAGAAAATTACAGAAAATGGTGCATTTCCTCAATATTGTTGAGCCCATTGGGCCAACGGCTATCGAGTTCCAATATGAATCTAGATTCCAATTTCCTGAGATATATATATATCCAAAAGAATCCCACTCCGTAAAGAACAGGGAGAGGCCACACAGGGGGTAGCTTTGGAAGATCTTTATTCAAGTGCAGCTTGGCATAATGCATTTCAGTCCATTGGCCTTCTTCAGATGCTGCTGCCTTAGCAAATAGTGACTCCACCCTCACCTTTGAGTGTCCAGAAGCACTGCCATTGGCGGACGTCCGCTGACCACAGGTCACATGGATGTAACTCGACTGCAGCTCTCTCACAACTACAGCTCCCAGAGTGCTGTACAACCGGGTGTTAGTAGGCAGTTGCTGAATAAATCAATCCTCGTAATTGAAGGCTTTGAGTTCTGGAAAGGTACGAAGTGTCAAATTAGGAGTTTTTGCACCAAATGAAAGTTCATCTTCCTCCGGTCCCCTTTTACGTTACAACCTCGCGGTGTGTGTGCCTGCTGAACCACGAGACAGCAATACAGTGACCCCTTCTCCTTGTCAGTGACAAGCTGCACCACTCAGTAGTTCAGGGTGCGGGCGTACACCTCGGGGTGTGCTGGAAACAATTCAATATATATATAATTGGATATAAGGATGCCAAAAGGATGGTTCCATTGGCTACTGCAATATGACAGAGGACTCAACACGACAGATGCTTTAAAGAAGTCAGGTTCTGGTAAAAAAATCAGCTGTTTCAGACCAAGGACTTTATATAACTCCACCAAGTACAAATACAGATTATAGGTTTGCCACATGTTTCAAAGACATGGCCCCCAATATAATTTATTTTTCGACGCAGAATAGTTTCTCATTGTAAATTTCCTTTAATACACTGTCTTCCAATGCATGTGCTGCTTCCATTATTAAAAAGCAATGTAAGTGAGGTGTTTTACAAGTACCAAATTCTCTCCATTACTACTCTTTAATGGTCCCTCTAAATTTATAAGTAAAGTTTTCCTTTTGTGAATTTCTACTGGTATAACTTAAAACACAATAGTCATTTATAGTATGTACTAAGGCACCATTCAGGTATCTTCTTATGTCTGCAAGTGCCTGAAGAGAGGTACAAACTCCTAACTCTAAACCCATTATATGGACTAAGGGAATTTGGGAGATAAAGATTTTAGCCCTTTTACAGGTGAAGGTGTGATAATAAATCAACATTCAATTCAACCATCTTAGCCAAGGTTGAAGGAGGAGACAAGACATGGTTTGCTCATTCTAGCTCAGTCCATTCTGCAGCTAAATTAAACACAAAACCAGTTCGACATAGTTCTCAACACAATCAATAGGTTCTTTCATGAGAGTAGACCTTTAACACCATCTCACATTAACTCTCAGGCAGCAGCAAGTCATGCTCCTGAGCGGTGTGAGAAGCAGCCAAACTCCATGTAGCAAACGGTTATCTTTCTGTGGCCAGATGACTAGTGGACACTTTTCCAGTCTCCAATTCAACATTTCATAGAAGTAATTTGATTGGGATGACATATTTGTACCGTAAGTGAGTAAAACGGATATCAGAGTGGATAGTCATGTGTTTGCTAAATATATTTTTCAGTGCGATCGCAATATTTTCATTAATGCTTTACAACCCCTTGAAGATAGCAATTTACTGAGGAATGAAATTACACACTACTGGTACGGAGGCTAAACTGCTTAGGAATCGCATCTCCCGCTTCACACAGCAGCCCTGGTCTCACCGACTATGCCAAACGCTGTCCCAGAGCCGCTGCATGCACTGTGGGCACCGCACGTCGCCTCGTCCTGCTTCGCATCCCAGCACCGACACCAGCGCCCCTCACTTCAATCTCACGTTGTTCGATCTGGAACACGTGTGACTTCAAGGACCCGACGACTCCTGCCCCGACATCCAGAATAGACACCTGTCAATTCCTCTTCGGAGCTCACCACAACGTCCACGTTGCCCTATACTTCCAAGGTAGTGTTTGCAGGTATTACCACCACCGTACCTGGCCCATGACCTTGCAGTCTGACTGAACTGTTGGCTTTGTTGTGCATGACGCGGTGATAGCCTCGGACGGAGCTATCACCCTCAAGGAACTGTATTTTAAGTCTATTCTTGCAAATTTCATTTCTTTATGACTATGTAGGATTTTTATCGTTTTGGTTTTGTTATACACTGATAAATATTGACTATTTTTCTAAAACTGGTGTGGTGTCCTTTTGTAGTGTTATTACTGAGTGTTTTGTGCAAATTCTTTACACATTGCCTCAGCGAAAAGCCTGCCTGCTTGTGCCAAGCTACCAAGGGGGTGATCAGGCGTTATTTTAGAAGTGTGAATCCCCTTACCCTGACTAGAAGGAAGGGTCCCTTCTTGGACAGGGGAGACACCTGCCAACCAGAGAACCCCATTTCTAACAGCAGTACTACCCTCCTGGTTCATAGAAGGATTTTACAACATCTACGGGCAATAAAACATACCCGTTGCCTGACATTTTGAGATACAGCAGAACAGGGACATCAACGCATAGCAATATGTTGTCAATGACTACATCCCAGCAAACAAAAGGGGTGACAACTGAGTCAAAGCACTAAGGCACCAGGAATCCATATATATATATAATTGAATTGAAAACTCCACATGGGCTTAACATGGAAGAGGATCTCCACACAGATTTATAAATATTCTACTCTCTGAGCAAACACAAGGCAAGATTAGGAGACTGTAAAATCTCTGGCTCTGTACAGATTTTAGATTCAGGAGTGTGGAGTTAGGTGCACTTCAAAATGAATTAGCATGGATTGTGAAGTTAGTAAATCCACATATGGACAACAAATTGGGAACAAGGGAGATCGAAGACTAGCAATTTATTGTGATGCATGCTACAAATACTAAAAATTACTTCTGCAGGCAGCTGTTAATGTGTTTATGATCATGCATTATAAGTGGTGCTCACATAATCTTGATCTTTCTGCAGGATATTTCATGCTTCAAGCTGAGTGCCGATTTAATGGCGCAACTAGGGTCAGATTATCAACTGATATGCATATGTTATAAGCGAAGTATCTGCTGAACATCACATTGGATCCACCATTAGATTGAACTTAGAATTAAATTTAATTTGGTGTGATTGCGGCATCCATCATAGTGGGTACTTATCTGCCAAGCATTTGTAGTGAACGGGAAGATGCCATGGACTATGATAATTTGATAGAATAGTTTTGCCAAGTGAATCACTGTTCCCATTTCACTCAACCCACTGGGTGATGAATTGATCGGCATGTATTGTATAAATTCGAGGCATGGAGTGGGACAGCGCAATGATGCTTTGACACAATTGCAATGTGAATAACTGTTTTCAGTCTGTTTGCCCAAAGGTGGCTTGAGTTTTGCATGCCCTAAAAATCACAAATTTCGTGCCTTCATTTTCAAATGTTTTAGTATTCTAATTTCAATCCGAATCTCATGCCAAGATTAATTTCAATCTAATCTGAACGCAAGTATAAATGTTTCCATCTAGTCGCGCACGGCATGACTCGTGGGTGGGGGGGTTGGGTCTCCTCTCTCTGCTTCTACAGGAAACAGGCAGCCTCCCTCTCCTCCCTTTTGCTCTTTAATCAGGGTGGTTCGAAATCCTGAAATGTAACATTTAGTCTTTTCACGCTGTTCAATGTGAGGTCCCTAGTATAAATGAATGCAATATGGCGCCTCACTATCCGTGAGCAAGGCTGCAGCACTGCCGAAATGCATTTGACAACTGGTTCAGTGGCACTTCAATAAATTGAAAAGAACTTTGCAAGTGTTGGCATTGCTGACGTTACTTTGGCGCAGCGGACACCATCCCCGAAATACGGAAAGGATGTTCTGCATAGTTCACGGAGTATGCAGACTCCACCCTGCCAACGCACCCTTCAGTTTGGAGCACAACAGCAGCTCAGCAGCAAGCAGTTATGATCAATATGTATATACGGTACTGAAAATTTCAAAACAATAGGCTCCTATGACTGGCCGAGGGAGTTTTTCTCTCGTGAGGCATTTCAGGACAGACAGTTCCCGAAGTGCAGTGTGATTGAATTGGCTGGCCGCAACTGAGAAGAAAATATTTTAGGCTCTATTCGAGGACTGAGGGAAATGGTCCCTATATCCTGAAAAAACTTTGAGAAATAGGCCATAAGAGGGCAAGGGAAGAGAACCCTGACCCTCAGGCATTTGTGATTTGAGGGAGGGGGCACCCAGTGAGATGCCCACACTCAAGAGCCAAAAATAATTATGCCGCGTACACTGTGATACTCCCGCAGGACTAAGTCTGCTCTTCCGTGAAGTACTCTTGTACTCCTGCGGGAGCTGCTGCTCAACATCATCCACATACTACCACAGTACCGTTCAAGCTTCCTCTAGGATGCTTGCATAGTGCTGCAAGCTTACAGCAGCAATGCTTGAGCGACAGGAACTGTAATAACTACAAAGAATTTAAAAAATAAAAAGAAATGTGGGTTAGGTGTCTACAGAGGATGAGCATTGGCCAGAGAGGCCTTCCAGAAGCTAGGCCCTACGGGCCAACCCCCGCTGTGCATTGCCTTCTGCCACGCACAGCAACGAGTTGGACGCTCATGGTGGGTTGGGCGAAGGCCACGCCATGCACCCATCACCGCAGCCCTCAAACCCCTACCACCCCGCAGTGGGGTCTTGTCTGCCAACGATGAGTTTGGGCACACAGCGCTCTCCAGAGGCCCAGATCTGCAGCAAAGGCCCTGCTATTTTGCAGCAATGGATGTGGGTAGTAGTAGAGGAATTGAGTGAATAGGTTTAAAAACCCAGACATTTTATTTTAAAAAATAAATAAAGAAAAAAGGTTAAAGTGACTTTATAATTAGACGTTGAAATAAGATGAAAAACAAATGTACAAAAGCAAAACCAAACCACTGAAATTTGTCATTTCTAGCAAACTATACCCTGCATCCCTGCCATGCAACGGTTATGATCTCACTTTGTAACATGTTAAATTACACCATTGACATCACTGTTGACATAACACAAACATCATCGGACCGCCCTATAGGGTTTGTGGACTGGAAGTAATTCAACCTGATACACCTGTGGCCAATTCTTTTCACTTTAATGGAATTACCCTCTTAACGACTTCATATGACCTGCTATTTTTAGTCAAGCGGTTGACAGGTATACCTTTGCCACTGAAAAGGCACCCTCTGCCACACCCTATGGACAACCAACCATAGTTTAGTAAAATACATTACACACATTCCTGAGATGGGCACAATGGCATACAACTTTAGAGCCATGCTTACAATACCAGGGTGAGCTAAAACACCTCCCAGTGGGACACCACTACATTTTACACAATTCAGCATTCTGCATTGCCTCAAACTCTTCAGCGTATACTGGAAATAAGAATTTAAACCTTAAAGTCTTACATAGAATTTGTTAAAAGCACTGTATTACAATTATTTAATATGGGCAAGTGACCAGATATCCACTAGAGGATAATCTATTGTCAACAGTGTTGGCCTACCTCACAGATTTTTTGAAACAGGCTTGGTCTTAAAGCCACAACCTCTTTTTAAACATACCTTGGTAACCACCAACAGGTGCACTCCGTCTCTACCTTGTTAAACATGGAGTATCACTTGCCCCCCAAATTGTAGTGATGTATATACTGTGCACAATTTGCAATTACAGTTGTTTCCAAGGCTTATGCTATTGCCACTCTATGGACACCCAGGGGTACATTTAGTAGTTCTATACTGAATACAAATGGTTAAAGGCGGTCCAGACAGAGGCACACAAAAAAAGGCCATTACCATGAAATGGAAAAGTGCACACCTCCCCTCAAGTATTTCATCACACTGAACTCTAGTAATATTGGCAAAAGCTGACAGCACTGCCCTTCAAAGAGAAGACGCAAGAGTCTTGTGCAGACGACCAATGGCCGAGTACAAAGAGGAACCCTTCAGGAAATAGGATAGACAGTTGACAATCAATTAAAGGGACAAAATGAAGCTAAATCGGAGGAGCTCTGATGGGTGGAAAAGTTGTCCTGACTCTGGAAGCAAAAATTGTGAAATTGGAGAACAGAATGGAAGTGGTTGAAACGTAATTTCCTACTGAGGATTCTAGGCTGTCTGTGGCATGAAGAGTCAAGTGAGTCATTCAGAGGCAGGTTTGGGGACTGGTGCTTTTATTAAACAGGGCATGCACCTCATTGGAGATTGTGTGACTAGAGAGTGGGATACAAATATCCGCTCTAGCAAGGAGAGCACATATTTTGCCGATGGGGTTTCCTACAGCTCCCATGGAAGGAAGATCTACCGAAACAAGTATGTCGTGGCATTTCTAAATGTCTGATTGCTGCTGATTTATTGTGCAGAGAAAGAACTACATATTTCACTTTAGGGAAGCACCATCCGATTTAGTCCAGGACTGTGGTTCCATGATTGTGGTCACTGGAGATCCCGAATAGAGACCCCAATCTAAAAAAGGCCGGCACCACATAATTGGGTCTTCATTTGAATGGCAATCAAGTCTCCTTTCCTCGACTTCAGCATGAAAATACAACAAAAACAAAATCCTGTTCCAGGAATTGATGACCTATATGAGTTTGAAGGTGACTGCTTTACCATGCAAGGCTGAAAGTAACAAATGGAGACAAACCTTGCTTTTACCAGATCTTGGGTGGCCAAAGTAGATCTGTACAGGACATCGAACATTGCTCAATAATCCCAAGTGATTTACCTTTGCTTTTGGAAGATGTATTTATTTGCATGCATTTACTGTCTTTGATTAGAATCTGAATGTTGAGGTTGAGGGTGATGTAGAACTGGGGGGTTCCATGTGGTTGAAAACTGTGAAGTCTTGTGGGGTGGGATTACATTTCTCCACAGTGCTTTTCTAGCCCGTTTTTTTCCATTCCATCTTTCCCACTTGACTTTGCCATATTTTCCCACAGAGGACAGTCATTTTGTTCTCTTTATTGAGCAAATGTACTCTGAAAATATATATCCATATGATCATTAAGAGGATGACTATCTGGTGTGGTATTTTCCTTCAGAAGCTATTTTGTACTTTCCAGTAGTGTGATTTTTGATTATTTTTTTTTTAAGTGACTGGGCTATAGGTGTCCTTCCTAATATATTTACCACTAAAAATATGTTTTTTAAAAAGAGGTTTATGGAAAACAGCAAGTTAAATTCTGTGCTATACTGTAATTTAACCCGTTTCATGCGCCTGCGATTTTGCAGAAGTGCCGCACTTCCGCAAAACGGGCGTGGCCGCGTCGGCCATTTGCCGACGGCAGCACTGGGCAGGTAGTGCTGCCGTCGGCCAATGGCCGACGGCAGCATGGAAGGGGTTAATAAATACATATATTTTGCTTCCAACAGACCTAACCCAGCCATCTCCCGTGCTATATTGTGTGGTTGCCTAGAGAGAGAAAAAAAAAAATCAGATGAGCTTTTATAATTATATTAAGGGGAACATGTGTGTGTGTATAAGTAAGGGGATTAGAAGCAGCTTCCTACAAGTTCAGCAAGCAATGGGACTGGACTGCAATTACAATGTTCAAATTTTATTTATGCCCACTTTCGGCTACAGGACTGCATTTAGTTTTCGATCACTACATTCTGCAGATTGCCTGCATGCTGAAATTCCGATTCTTCTCCCAATATGACCCATGCAACAGCCATTAACTTGTCTCACATCTAGGTACCTTAAGAGTGCAGTATTCAATTATCTACTTGAGAATGCACTGCAGAGAGGCTCGAATTGGGGTCAAATAGGCATGATGTGATAAAGGGCCTCGGAGACCTGCATTCTCGGTTAGTCATATTGAAGAGCACAAGCGACCAAACACTCTGGCGTAAACCTCTCCCTTCCATGGGCCCTGGTTACGCTACTGTTTGCTGTTTAGACCTTTTAGACCTATACCGACCACAGAGTAATCAGAGCCAAAACATGTGTGTTGGAAGGACTAATGCACTGCTTTTGTCTTGCTGTATACGAGGGTGGATGATGTGTTAAGAAAGGTTGTGATGCTACTGCCTGCCCTATACTTTTATTTATCGAGTTTTGCATAGCGTGAACTTGACCCGAAGGTATCAGAACGCTTCACAGCATTTGCACATCAGCAAACACCTGAGTTGCATTTGGAGTACAGATGGCATCAAGGGCAACGGGTTCCACGTGGACTAAATAAAAACATAACTGTGTATAGGACGATATTTGAGGTAGATACTGTATATACATATGATATATATATATTATATCTCGCTCTATATATATATATATATATATATATATATATATATATATATATAGAGAGAGAGAGAGAGAGAGAGAGAGAGAGAGAGAGAGAGTATATATATATATATGGGACGACATTTGAGGTAGATATAGTACATATATAGTGCTTTACACAGTTAGTTCAGCAGCATGGGCAAGAATTACAAGTGGAGTACATAAAATACATAGTAACAGTTTATAAAGGAAATTTTCGACATACAGTAGTATAGTTAGGGGAAATACTTACTGAGGTACCTAAGGTAGGGTGTTGTGAAGGTGAAGGGAATAGAGGCACAGTTTTCCCCCGAGGTAGTGCTGCTCAGATTTATTTAGAGGTTGTGGAGTGTTAGCAAGCAAATAAGTTGGATGGTTTAAAGGTGAGGGTTTAGATATTTGTTGACAAGAAGTTAAGTTTCTTCTTGAAGTGAGGGAATGATTGTCACGTAAATCACAGCAAGTTCTGTATTCTAGGAGCCTTCATGGAGCAGGAGCAGGAGTAATCTTTCTTAAATTCTGGTTGAATCTAAAGTAGATTGTCAGAGCTTCGAAGATGTCTTTTTTGACTGGCATTTAATAATATATTTGCAAGGCAGTCTGTTTTTCCGTATAAAGTGCTTTATGGGTAATTCAAGAAGTTTTTAATAAAGCTCTTACCTCGAGTGGGAGCCAGTTGAGTTTCTTGAGAGTGGGAGTAATGTGTTGGAAGTGTCTATCCCACAACATTAGTCTAGCCACTGTGTGGAGTGTGGCATTCAGAAGAGCTAGGTGTGTTTTCTGGGCACCCGCAATCATTGCCATAGTCTAGCTTGGGGAGGGCTAAGGATTGCACCACAGTCTTTAGGTCTTCGATGGGGATGAAGATTAGTATGGGAAAACATTGCAATGCTAATGCTGCCCAAGCTGCTCCCTTTCTGTTAGTTAAGTTTGTGCACTCTTGTCCATGTTGCAACTCATCGTGTCTGTGAAGAAACACTACATGGATGATACAATACACAGCTTCTCTGTGCTGGAGAGAATTTCTGTGTAAGTTGATGATGTGTAGTGCTGCTGCCCTTCTTTACCTCTTTTGTGTACATCTTCGTATGTACATTTTCGGGACTACTCTGTTTTACTTCAAGTAAATGTGACAATCATGCAAACTTACTTGAGGAGTGCAAATTTTTAGTTTTGTTGACTACAGAGATATGATCTGATGTCAGAGAAACATCTAAAGTCTCAACTCCCTATCTCAGTGAGAACGGCTACTGCTCTTTTAATCCACGTTGTGTGGTGACAGGTGGTGGTCGTCAGACTGTGACCTATTCCTGGAAGGCTATAAGGCCTTCTTTGTTCCAGCTAGACCATCCCGGAGTGGGAGACATAAGGGCGGACTAGTCATGTACATGTCTGTGGCTATTAACTGCAAATTGCAGTTAATGTCTATTTCTCACCCTGGTATAAAGGCGATAATTGCCCGTAAAGGAGGCACGAGTTGGGGAATTGTCAACTTTTATAGTTTTTTCGTGTCCAACAGAGTCCAGCAATCTATTTGCCCTGGGAGATGCTATAAAACAATCACTGTGTTAGTTTACACAGTCTCCTTCTAGCCGATGACTAATATACACCCTTGTGGTGAGCCTCTCACGGCTTGTATGTTGGAATTAGGTTGCCCGCGTATACACGGGTTCCACTTTGAACATTCTGCTCAAGGTGAGTTGTTAAACAATATGACTAATGAATTAGACCTGGTGGCCACAATGTCTAAAACTGTCCCCTGCACTAATTTTCCTGTGGAAAGGGGTCTTTTATGGATTTCATTTTAATTTCGTCCTCCTTACAGTCATCTGCGAATAATTTTAAAATCCTAGAGAGTAAATTTAGTGACCATAATCCCCAAACGCTCTATCTGGTAGGTTTACTGGCAGACAAGGGTGGGGAGGCAGTGAACCAGGGCCTACTACGACCAAATGACGGTGTTCGCAGATTAAAATGGTCACAAGTAACTCCAGAAATATTTTATGACTAGGTCAAAACAGCATGTATCAATGAACTGTCCCTCTGTTTAGAGGAGCGGTCTTCACCAACAGGGATCTTAGATGCTTACAAGTCTATTTCGCACAAGGTGTCTGTGCTTTTATCCGCTCCAGCAAAAGGATATGTTAGGTCTGGGCCTAGATGGTTCGACTCCCATTGTTCTAAAGCTGCAAAGAGGCTGAGGGAAGCCCTGTCAAACAAACCCAGAAATCAACTTGACGTTATTAATTGTCGTAGGGGGTTTAAAGCGGCCCTCACCACTCGAAAGGGAATACTAAAAGATGAAGCATGGAGGGAACTGCTAGAATATAGTACCCTCAGAAATGGCTCGAAGTTTTGGAGCATTGTGAACAGGCCTCTGTTTACTCAGGAAGGGGCTCAAATCCCACATAACCGAGAAGGAGTGGGTATTACACTTCGAAACCATGTTTGATATCTGGCCTGGTCATAGTGACAGGGAGTTTTAGGATACACAGGAGGCAGTAATACAATTTGAGATGGGCGAAATCCTGGAAGGCATATTGGGTCTAACGGCTGGTAAAGCACCCGGGCCGGAAGGGATTCCCCCAGATGTCTTTAAGTCAGATTCCTCCTTTTGGGCGCCGATACTGGAATCTGTATTTAATGCGGCAGCACAGCATGGCTGTCCTGAGTCGTGGGCAACATCTACAATAGTTCCTGTTTTTAAAAAAGGCTACAGAAACAGTACTCTGTGTTATAGACCTATATCATTAATAGACTCAGTGGTAAAGGTGGTAAGCAGGGTCCCTCTTCAGAGATTAACATCCTGGGCTGAGGACAATATGATTTTGTCGGAAGTCCAATACAGTTTTGTACGGGGACGGTCTACTATAGCTCAATGTCTTAATTTATTTTTGATTTTGAGCAAGTATACTGTTGCACGTTCTGGGACCATTCACCTGGCCTTCATGGATCTGTCTTTGGCTTTTGACTGTGTTAATAGGAGTAAGCTATGGCATGCCATGAGGGCTATGGGAGTGGAAAATAGCATCGTCAATTTATTGCAGGACATGCAGGACATGCACAAGTCAACTAAAGCCAATGTTAGGTTTTCACAGGATTTGCAGGTCACGAGGGATTTTAACATTAAAAAGGGAGTCCGGCAAGGTTGTATATTGGCCCCTTTTTTATTTAATTGTTATATTAACGATCAGGAAAATGTACTAAGGGCAACAGGTGTTGATTACCCTAGCGTAGGACGGCGTGGGATTCCCGTCCTGCTATATGCGAACGACACGTTCTTATATCCAGGAATGAAAAGGGGCTACAAACGCTTTTATCTGCTTTTGCTAGTTTTATGTCAGACAGGGATCTGTAGATTAATAACTCCAAATCATATGTCATGCAAGTGGGGCTGAAGGGTAAGAAGACCTATCAATTCAGAGTAGGAGAGTCAAAGATTCCCCGCACTAATGTGTTTTCGTACCTAGGGGTCCTCTCTGATGACAAGATGAATTGGGGCACTTTACGGCAGAACACAAAAGGGGACATGGTTAGGGCGAATTCGGCAATCTTCAATTTCGCGTCCAAATTAGGGAAGAATCCCACTGGAGCTATGCTGCAAGTGTACCAGGCCAAAAGCCTGTCCATAGCCTCGTATGGTAGCGAAATATGGGAATATAATGCAGGTCAGACCCACCAAGTAACGGAAAATGATTTTTTGAAACGTTTATATTGTATCCCACGGGGTACATCTAACTTAGTGGTTCATGAGGAGTCGGGGTCCCTTACTTAAACGATGTATTATCTTTGTGACCCCTGTCCTGCTGGTTAAAATGTTGGCTGAATATAGACCTCCCTCTCACCCACCTGATCTTAAGAGATTGTATGACCCTTGACAACTCTGCACGTATTCCGTGGCTGAGCTATGTGAAGAGAAGTGTAGAAAGGTTGGGACGGGGGGGGGGGGATTTATTTATTAACCCTGACTGTATTGTGAAGAGGTATGTGGAGGCAATTAAGGTAACCTTTTTGTCAGAAAGGAATATGGAAAAGGAAGCCAAGGAGGTTGAGAAATCTAGTGTGCGTACACATATTATGCTTAAAACAACTCCCAGGGCTGAGCGATACCTTATGTGGACCCTGTCTACGCATTTTGTTAACTAGGTTCCGGTTGAACCTCTTTCACCTTTTACTTGCCAGGCCCAAATGTTTTACTAGAGGTAAGGTGGCAGCTCCCTGCGGCTGCGACAAACAGTCTCTGCAGGATATGCTGCAGTTTATGTTCCTATGTAATTTTTATGACTTCCCTCGTAAATGATACCTGGTCCCAATTTTAAAAAGAATGAATTTTAGACAGGCTCGACCCGCATTGGTGTATTTGCAATTACTGAAAGATGATTGTTTATATTTTATACTGGGATTTTTAAAAGTTTCTGTTAATTACAGGAACTATATGGATCAATAATGTAGGTTTTCCTCAGGTTTTTTAAAAATTATTCAT
Source organism: Lissotriton helveticus (assembly GCF_964261635.1). Lineage (NCBI taxonomy): Eukaryota > Metazoa > Chordata > Amphibia > Caudata > Salamandridae > Lissotriton > Lissotriton helveticus. The sequence goes on along the minus strand of NC_136071.1, from coordinate 342,402,759 downwards.
TAACTTTTTATTGTAACTATGGTCCTCTTCTTTGCACAAGTACTGTTTTTTTAATTGTGTTAATGTTGTGTAACTTTTATGGTTTGAACAAAAACCGAATAAAGTTTATGAACTGAACTGACAGGTGGTGGTGAGTGTGCTTACAATCTAAGGGTATAGGCTATGTTTCCCTTACTCTTGAGAAACTGTAGACATCCTTTCCACAGAACCAACAGAGGATAAATGGGGGTTCCTTGACTTTATCATGTTTAGGAAAGTATGTTTGATGCATGTATGTGAATACCTGGTGCAAGATGGAAACATTCACTTTGAACACACCGGTCGGCTTATATATCCTTCCCAAAACTTGTATATCAGGAGGGTAGGTGAGGTCTCTAGCTGACTACCGGTGTCCAAAGTAGGAGTCTCTGACTCTTAGTGAAATTTGCCAAGCCCTCTATTCATGCATTTTGGCCATATCTCATTACAAAAGGAGATGGTAAGCTGTGCCTGAGCTCAATATGATAACACATAGGACCAATCAGGATGGTCTCACCGAGATCCTGGGCTCAGTTACCCATAAAATCTCATCAGCAAGGATCACAGGACTTTTTGCCGGGAATGCCTAGCTTGTTTTTAACTCAATGAGTTTGTTCTCTTTTTCAATACAGTCTCTCTTTTTTTAAATCAATGCATTCTTTGGACCAGTGTACTGCATAGGGTATAATTGTTCTGTCCACAAGAGTCATTGGCTCTTGTGCCCTATGAATGACTTCATTTTCTGATTACATGTGAACATCCACCTGAAAATTAGTGAGTGTCAGGACTGGTTGGTCAGACTTTAGTTTTTAATTATTTCCTTTTATAGTTCCCCTTTTATTACCTTGCTTTGACTTATATATATATATATATATATATATATATATATATATATATATATATATATATATATTCACTGAAAAAACCATAGGTTTGACACCAGTTATAGTTAGCTGGAAATTTTACTGATATAAAACCATTGAAATTCCCACGTTATAGTTAGTTGGACTCACTATAACTTGCGCGCCTGCAATGCACTGCTGATGACGTCACATATTACATCACTCATGACATGGTCAGTGACATCACTCATGACATCACTGATGACACCATCCAGTGAATGTGTGTCTTTCTGAAAAATAAATATGTTTTATATATGTATATGTAAAGGTCGATGGAAGAATAAATGTTTAAATAAGAGTCTTAATGGATGGTTTTTTAAAAAAATTGATTGGTTAACTGGCTTATTAAGTGTATCTTAGTGAATACATATATTAGCGAGTATTGTTTAAATATTTAAATGTTTGTATCAGTGTTTCACTTTGTGTATAAGTGGCTGCATGGGTTGGTGAGTAGCTACATGTGTGTGTATATGGGTTATTAGATGTTTTTTTAGTATCAGTATGAGTGTCTGTATGGTTTGGTGGGGGTGTTACTTAGCACATAGATGCATCAATGACTGACTCACTGTATGTGTTTTGAAGACAGCATATGTGCAGGACTGTATGGCTGGATGAGTGTGTATATGTGTGTGTTAGTGAGTGAATGACTGTCTCACTAGTGTCTTTATCAGTAACTACATATGTTTTAATCTAGTATATGTGAGTATTGATGTATATAAGTGAGTATATGTGAGAGTGAGAGATTGAAAGAGATCTTGTTTAAATAAGTATGTGTTTCTATAAGTGATCGTTTAAGAGAGTAAGTATGTGTACGTTTCCTTAGAAGTAAGGTGGTAGTGTGTGTATAGCTGTATATGCAAATAAATGGATGTTCAATAGTTTATTTGCATGTGTGATTATGTGTGTGAGTAACTTTTGGAGGACTGTCGGTGTGTAACAGGATGTATAGGTGTTTCACTACATATGATGAGTGAATATATGTATGAGTGACTATATAGAACTGTTGGTGAATGAGTGGATGTGTATATAGATGGTGGTATTACTGAATTGGTTGTTGTAACTGGTATGGGTATCTATTGTTTTGAAAATTTTAGTTTCTATTTTTGAATATGTGTTTCAAGGGTTACATTACACTGAAAGGAGGTCTGTCACTCTGTCACAAGGATGGTGTCATCAGTGATGTCATGAGTGATGTCACTGACATGTCATGAGTGATGTAATATGTGACGTCATCAGCAGTGCATTGCAGGCGCGCAAGTTATAGTGAGTCCAACTAACTATAACGTGGGAATTTCAATGGTTTTAGGTTAGTAAAATTTCCAGCTAACTATAACTGGTGTCAAACCTATCGTTTTTCAGTGAATTTTATAGGTTTTTTAAATGCTAATTCCTAACTGTAACTGGTGTGAAACCTATGTTTTTTTCAGTGAATTTCATAGGTTTTTTAAATGCTAATTCCTAACTATATAAGGCCTGAAACCTATGTTTTTTCCAGTGAATTTCAAAGGTTTTTTTAATGCTAATTCCTAACTATATAAGACCTGAAAGCCCACCAGGAATCTCTAGTATGTGCCTGGGAACTGCATTGCAGAGAGGTGTAATGAAGCCACGCCCCTTTTTACACCTCTCTGCAACGCAGCCCCCGTGCATGTTTGAAGAGGGGGAACTAATTCCGCTTGCATACTGGGGGCCCTGGGGGCCAACTAGCCCACCTGGAACCTCCAGTATGCGCCAGGGGGCAGCATTGCAGAGGTGTAATGAGGCTATGCCCCTTGTTACACCTCTCTGCAACGCAGCCCCCTGCCGCGTTTGCAGAGGGGGAACTAATTCCCCTTGCATACTGGGGGTCCCTGGGGGCCAACTAGCCCACTAGGAGCCTCCAGTATGCGCCAGGGGGCTGCATTGCAGAGAGGTGTAATGAGGCCACACCCTTTTTTACACCTCTCTGCAAAGCAGCCCCCGTGCATGTTTGAAGAGGGGGAACTAATTCCGCTTGCATACTAGGGGTCCCTGGGGGCCAACTAGCCCACCTGGAACCTCCAGTATGCGCCAGGGGGCTGCATTGCACAGAGGTGTAATGAGGCTATGCCCCTTTTTACACCTCTCTGCAACGCAGGCCACTGGCGCGTTTGCAGAGGGGGGGGGACTAATTCCCCTTGCATACTGGGGGTCCCTGGGTCATATCTGCCCAAACACCGATATTCCGAACGATTGAAAATGACTTTTCTTGAGAAACATTTGGATTTGGATTATCATGTCCTATACTTTGGAATTTTTGAAAGACTGACTTTGAGGATGCTATAAATTACTCAAGTCTGCCCGAATTGTGTGGGTAAAATTGATACCTAGTCACTTTGAATAAGAATGTACTTACGTCTCGTCTAACATTTGGAAGAAATATCTAGTTATATGACAACAGGATACCGACATAACTTGAAGGAAATAAGAACGCCCTGAAGAAATTCTGTTGTACAGAACGAAACGTTTCGGCTGGCTGTGGTACATAAACTTAAGGAAAATAAAAGTATTTGAATATACACCAAGATTCAGCGCTTCAATAAGGACTGTAAGTGATATGATTTGATTGGACTTATTGTGCAAGTGGTGCTGTGCCAAACTTTGGAATATTCTCCACTACTCTCTCCTACTCCACTACTCTCAAATACTCACTCTCAAATACTCACTCTCTACTACTCACTCTCTACTACTCACTCTCTACTACTCACTCTCTACTACTCACTCTCTACTACTCACTCTCTACTACTCACTCTCTACTACTCACTCTACTACTCACTCTACTACTTACTCTACACTAGTCTCTACTTCCCTCTCCACCTCTACACCTCTCCACCTCTACACCTCTACACCTCTACACCTCTACCTCTACACCTCTACCTCTACACCTCTACCTCTACACCTCTACCTCTACACCTCTACCTCTACACCTCCACGCACACAAATACACATATATATATATATATGCATATATATGAAAATGCATTTATATATATGTATATGTATATACATACATATATAAACATATATAATCTATCTATATAAATACAAATATAAATGCATGCATATACATATATGCATACAGATGCATGTTATTTACATGAATGTTTAAAAAACACTAATAAAAGCAAAGATAAAAAACCACCTCATTACAAACAGAATGGCTTTAACTTAAACGAGGGCGAGATCTATTGCATTTTCAATGCTTGTTTACTTTGGTTCCATCAAGAAGGCATTCAGATGTGTCACACATTTGCCATAAATTCTGAATGTTAGCACTCTAGTTGCTCATTAGATCACTGTAGTAAAGCTACTGCTCACCAGGGAAGTCTGCTGCTGGTATTCAAAGTGCATGTTTCAGTCTGCATGTCAGAATTTCTTTAATGAAATTGAAGAGGATTTGAGAAGTCACTCAAAATGTGCCCTAATTTTTCATTTTGCAGCACTAATAATACTTTCTATGGCATAATATACCCCCTCATTTTGTTCCTTTTTAAATTAAATGTTTTAAGAGTTACCACTTTATTCCCATCACGATGGCTTCAGGTGTGCTATACCTTTGTAATAAGTAGGACTGTTAGCGCTCTAGTTGTTCTTTAGAACACTCTAGGAGGCTGCAGTAGAACACAAAGGAATCAACTGACGGTCTCTGTCCTTGTTGGATGTACATGTTTTACTGAGAATGTCAGACTTCATTCTCACATGACTGAGAAAGATAATGTGAATTTACAGAAAATATGCTTTCAGTTTAGCTTATAGATCCCCTTCCAAACCACTGTGGGAAAATCACTAGATATTAGTTTTCTTTCAAACATGATTCATGATATCCCAGCAGAAGGCTTTTTCACATGGTAAAATCACCTTAGAACACACCACAATTCCTAAAATGAGTATGGTACCATCAACAAATGATTTATAATGTAACTAAAGTCCTAAAACCCTCTATTAACTACAATGCTTTTTAATGAGGTGCTATCATGTATATTGGTCCCAAGATGGCTGCCAACACTTCTTGGATGAAGTGCTGACAGCCAATCAGATCAGATGTGTGGTTAGGCTCCGCCCAGATATATATATTTTTTTTAACCTAAATTACTCAAAATCCACTGGAGCACATATCTTGAGACATAGCAAAGGCACATCAGGCTACCAGTCCCTACAATTTTGCCAAGTTTTGTGGAAATCCATTCAGCCGTTCGAGCTAAAAGTGAGTCCAACCGCTCTATGGAAATTAACATGGGGAAAACACGTTTTGGGACCCCCCCTTTTATCTCGGCCCCCGCTTGACGAATCCCCCCCAAACTTTCACGGAAGGAGCAGAGCGGAGCGGGCCATCTTCTTTGAGAAATTTGCGAAGATTCGTCCACTGGTGCCAAAGTTATTCCCAATAGAATGTTGCGGATTTCCTATGGAAATCAATCCTAACTATAACTACCTACTGGCGACCGCCAGTAGGTAATATATATATAGATATGTATTATGTAATGATTTAATTACAGATTCTAGCATACAGCTATGATTTTCTTGCAAGAATTATTACACTGGAAATCTTCTCCCACTACGGTTTGTTAGAAGCGGCAACCAACACCAAAAACGTTCTCTACAAAGGAAATCTGTGCCATTCAATGTAACATGCTTTTCACAATCAATATGCCAGACCTTATACATTTATCATAATTTTTCAAAATAAACAGACCAGATCTATAACATCCGAAATAGTCTTTCTTAGTAACTTAATCAGGTTTCGAGCTGTGATCACCAAAACAAACTAAAGCATCCTGTACTACACATACGCTTTCCTACAAGGCAACCATTGGGCACACTGTCATAAAATTACATAGTATACAAAATTACAGTTAGCAAAAAAAAAATACTCCCTCTCCTAACAGGGCCTAGAAAAGATTCTGGAAGTACAAATATTTTTTGCACCCATTGTTTGTCAGAGGGGGTAGGTAACCTGCATCAAAAATGCTGCCTGTTAACATGGAATGCCACAGGTATGTTAACACAATACCTACTCGTAGGCTTTAATACAGAGTAATTACAATCAACCTTCAAATACATACTAACTTAACATACGCTGTTCACAATCAATTTAGCAGGCCTACCTGTCTTCTTAACTTTTCCTAATAAACAATCAGGCCTATGGCCTTTATAATTGGTTTGTCACCAAAGCCAACTTCGGCCCATTAAGTTGGGCATAAGCTTTCCCATGAGGCAACCTCAGAATTACGGTTACCAAAACAACAAAATCTCTCCCAATAGAGAGTCATGAGGATCACATTAGTGCAAATTATCTATCTCCGTGGTTTGTTTGGGTAGTCGATCAACACCAAAATCCTCGCCTGCCACAGTAACCTCCGAACTTCATGTAACAAAGTACCTGCCTACAGGCTTTAGCACAGTGCAATAGCAATCCATAAAGCCTACTGTCTTTAACATGTGCTTTTCATAATAAGTCAGGACTACTTTTTATCATAATGTTTTATAATAAACAGATCAATCGTATGGACTCTGGCATAACTTTTCCCAATGAAAAGATAAAAAATATAGCCTCTACCATTGGCTAGAAATTGTAACCAACACAGGTCTATTCAAGACGTGCACAAGAAACTGGCGACCACCAAGTATCCGGTAATAAATTTACAAATAAGTAGAAAAATACAGTTTACAACCTCTCTCAATAGGGCATAACAAGAATCATCACAGTGAAAACCTCCGATTGTCATAGTGGGTGGTCCACTCCAAAACCCTGTCTACTACATACCCACGGCCTTTGCCATCACTTTTTAAAATAAGCATATCCGAACTATGACATTGGACATAACATTTTCCCAGTGCACCAATCAGACCACCTGCTTAGAACCATAACCAAATCAGGTCTGATGTCCTGAGCGTACCCTTTACACAAGCCAACCATCCAGCATGCAGTCATAAAAGCATAAGCAAACACAAAATTACAGTTGGCATAACAAAATACTATCTCTCCTAAGAAAGCCTAACAAAAATGATTGTAGCGCATATCTTCTTTCTCCACGGTTTGTTCAGATGAAACAATACCACCAGAAATCTTGGCTATTACAGTAATTAGTGAAATTCGATGTAACATCATAGCTGCCTCCAGGCTTTAGCACGGTGTAGTAAGAATCTATCATTAAAAACCTATTGTCTTTAATGCATTCTTTTCCCAATAAGTATAATAGGTCTACTGGTTTTGGCATGTTTCATAGTAAACAGATCTAACTTATGAAATCTGGCATGGCTTTTCCCAATGAACACTTTACACCTTGCTCAACCTTATCCTATTTAAGTGCACATAAACTGGTGATCATCAAGCATACAGTTATTAAATCACATATGTGTTAAAATACAGCTTGCAAAACGATATACAGCCATTCTCAACAGGGCCTAACAAGAATCCTAAAAGTGAAAACATCAGTTTTTTGTCAGAATAATGGTCAATGCCAAAAACCTTTCCCTATTATGGTAGTCTAATCTGTAAGATTATATGTAACAAAATACTCTATAGCGTCTAACACAACCAACTGTTAAAGGCTTACTGGCTTTAGCAAATGCTTTTCACAATCAATACACTAGATCAATTGCCTCTGTCATACAGTTTCATAATAAGCAGACCAGACCTATGGCATTCGACATTATGTTTCCTAGTGCAATAAGGCCTATATCTTGTCACAATATCTAACTCAGGCCTATTGTTTTGAGTGTAATCTTTTCTACACTGCAACCATCAGAGAGACAGCCATACATTAGAAAGGTATATAGAATTACAGCTCGAAAGCAAAATACTCTCATTCCCTAAGTGGGCAAACATGCCTTCTCACAGAGAAAACAATCTAGATCCACGGTTTGTTACACCAGGTAACCAGCACCAAACCCACTGCCTAGTACCGTAACCTGTGAGAATCCATGTAACAAAATACATATCTGTAGGTATTAATACAGAGTAATAAAAATTCAGACTTTAATGTCTAGTGGCTTTAACATAGGCTTTTCACAATAAATGCACCAGGCCTTGTGCCTTTATCATAACAGTTCTTAATACACAGATCAGGCCTACAACCATGAGCGTTGCCTTGCCACTATACCCAACTTAGTCCTGTTCAAATATAAGCTTTGCCACAAGCTAAATATTCAATTCAAGCAGTGTTTTAAGTGAAAGTACACAAATACTACCCCATCTAATCTTGTACTCGGTGGACAAAACTGTGGTTGGAGTCTAAACCCCTCCCTCCATAGTACTATGTTAAGCTTTCCTTTTTGTAATGTGTTTCCTGATTCTCCAAACAAACAATACACTGTTAGAGGCATTCGACATGGTAACACCCCTTCCCGGACCCAGACACCTATTCGCTACAAAGAGAATTGAAGTCTATCCATAGCTCACTATACATATTTCGACCACACTGGTGCTGCCAGACAATTACAAACACCATAAAGGATCTAGTTATCCAAGACTCTAATAGCATTACAATGTCATATGTGTGCCCCTGAAAGATTAAGCTCAGGCATTCATACTGCTGCTGGCTCAGGCAGCAGGATAAATAAACAAAAGAATCACCTCATTGTGGAGGGGAATCGTTTTTTTTTTCCGTTTTTTTTTTAGGAGGAAGCAGACATCTTCTACCCGATCAGAACATGTTTGTATGGCTACCAATACGGGAGTGAAGCCAAAGGCCCTGTTAGTAGTACTCCTGACAGGTCATTTTGTGGTTGATCATATTACATCCGGCGACAGCTGCACTATACAGCCAGACCTAAATATGTCTGACTAGGATGATGATGGTGGATGTGTTTTGAAATGGTATTGTTTCTCCAAGGCGTTAAACCTTTGCTTCTAACAAGATACCTTGTGGATTAGTTTCCACTTATTCTTCAATCCAAGGTGAACTTTGACTACTGTTCTCCACGAAACCCTTCCTTCCTAACTATAGAGGTAAGAGGGGTGGGAAAACCCAATAAACCCTTGCAAGCTTGGGCAAATATAGACAGTATAGAGTTAGTGATGCCAGCAAGGGACTTCGTTTCAGTCAACTGACTTTCAGTATATGATTCTGTATTGTAATAATTACAGACTCCTATTGATCAAATCAATAACTGCTACAAGTTTTCATCGGTTCAAATAAAGTAACCAAAGCATTCGAATCAAATGATCAAAGAATTTTTAGAGATGGAAAAGACACGGAAAAATTGTTCATTAGTAACATTTTGTCTTTATATTGTTTCTTGATTTATAGGGTACATATAAACAGTAGTCAATCACAATGCTTAACAAATGAACAAGGAAATTGTAAAATCAGCCTATATTTCATTTGAGAAAAAGTCCAATCCTAGATCAAATTATTAGATGAGATCTATTCTGCCACAATAAGATAATCACCAATGCAAATTAATCATAAACAAAGAAAAGGACTGTGTAGTTGACGTTTCGGTTTTGAGTTGAATTAATCCTTTCAGGACAGAAAAATGTGCAAACGGTAGTGACCCTTCACAATGTGGTCCTAATGTGATCTTGTATGTATCAACCAACAATTGAACGACTTTCTTTGGTGTTCTTGTTGTCAGTTTGCTTCCAATTATCCACCGGACTAGATTTGACATTATTATTCGAAGATCAATCGTCCTCCAGTCTTTGGCTTTGGGCAGTTTTAATGCTTCAGATTTCAAAAATTAAATCCAGCGCAATCTGTCGGAGTCTCAGTGCGTCAAGTCCGCGATAGCATTAAAACTGCCCAAAGACTGGAGGACGATTGAACTTTGAATAATAATAACGTCCAAATCTAGTCCGGTGGATAATTGGAAGCAGACTGACAACAAGAACACCAAAGAGAGTCGTTCCATTGTTGGTGGATATATACAAGGTCCCATTAGGACCACATTGTGAAGTGTCACTACCGTTTGCACATTTTTCTGTCCTGAAGATGGTCTAAGGATTAATTCAATTCAAGACCGAAACGTCGACTATACAGTCCTTTTCTTTGCTCATGATTAATTTGCATTGGTGACTATCTTATTGTGGTAGAATAAATGTAATCTAACAATTTGATCTAGGATTGGACTTTTTCTCAAATGAAATATAGGCTGATTTTACAATTTCCTTGTTCATTTGTTAAGCATTGTGATCAACAACTACTGTTGATATGTACTTTATAAATCAAGAAACAATATAAAGACAACATTTGACTAAATAACAATTTTTCTGTGTGTCTTTTCCATCTCTAAAAATTCTTTGATCATTTGATTCAAAAGCTTTGGTTACTTTATTTGAACTGATGAAAACTTGTAGCAGTTATTGATTTGATCAATAGGAGTCTGTAATTATTACAATACAGAACTATATACTAAAAGTCAGTTGACTGAAACGAAGTCCCTTGCTGGCATCACTAACTCTATACTTATTTCCTAACAGCATCATATCTTCAGGCCTTTGCGAACTTTCACACTGACAGGGACCTAAAACAGCACTGTCATGTCACAACTGGTAGCTTGTAGTAACCGTCCAAATGTATATAAACCCCAGATTTTTGCATCACCAGGGAAATTACATTTTGCAGGTTTTAAGGCTTCTCCTCTTTTAGGAAATAATGCCTTAGCTACAACTCCCATCTATTTTCTAATGCTGCCTAGGCTGGTGGCACTGTATGACAGCTGCCTCATCGTTTCATAGCACTCGCATTGGAATTGAGATCACATAGAAGACGCCCAATTTCAGTTTTCAGGACAGCTTGAAATGTAGATATGAAGTGCAGTACAAAGCTCAGGGATGTGAAATAATTACAGTTGGTTTTCAGTTTCTGAAATATTTCATACAGGTGCTTTTCAACTGAAGACAACCCATCACTGCACATCTAAAAACTGTAAAAAGGCTCTCAATTTAACGAAAAGCAACACAAAAGTCAACCAGGGTGGAAGGAGATACAAAGTAAAAAATAATCAGTAGGAGGAAAATAATTTGAAAGGCACGTACAACAGGAGGTAATGCCAACTTCATTCATTGGAGAGTGTCACCAAACAGTAATTAGCAATGTATAGCTTTCTAACCCGGCAAAATAAAATATTTCTGTAGTTCAATAGTCAATATAAAATCCATAATTTTACTAAAGCAACATGGCCCTCGCAGCAGGAGAAATCCCCACAGAGGCAGCCATGAATAAGTTGCCTTTCAAAAGACCTTACTAATGTCCTGGCTACTAAATAAATGAGCGCCAACTCCCTTTGGAGAGAAAAGGTTCTCGTGAGCACCAGACAAGACTGCTAAACTTTCCTCAGCTGACGAGACCTTTCCTTCACATACTGCATCTCAGCGGCATTGATGTAATCAGGGCTGGAACACTTCTGTAACTTTACAAGAGAGAAGACATTTGCCTCTGTGTGTCCATCCATGCCATAGTTCTCGATAGTGACATTACTTCGATATTTTCTTAATGATTTTGAATTCTAGTTTCGCTCAAATATGTTCTTCAACTAATTCCTTCTGAGCAGAACAGAACAGTCAGACAAAATGTAATACAGTCATTTAACTCGGAGTATCTCATCTTCCCACCGCCTCTTTATGCAGGACTCTCCAGATATATGTCAAGAGATGCGGTGTTCCTGTCCACGTGATCTGAATGTTTGTATTTGTAGTTCATGGTACCTTCTTTAGAATATCCACAGGTTTACAACTCTATAATTTACTTATAAACCATAAAGCTGAAAGTGGATGGCCGCAGCTGGCAGGATATGCCAGTCTGGTTTTACACGTGGTAAGTGTTTGGGTCGAAAAGAAAAAAATAATCTCATTTTAAATGTATAAACAATACTCTGTGTACAGGAACAGCCTTCAACATACTCGGAAATTCGTTAATTATTGTCATATCTTATGTAGGCCTCGGTGGTAAAGCCTGCTCTGTTAGCAAAGTTTCCTGCACTCCGCGGTGCTCGCAGAGTACAGAAAACTCCGCTCTGAGTAGGGCAGCAGAGTTGTTTCCTCGCTCACCAACGGTAAGTTGGCGAGCGCCAGCTGCAGCTTGGGTACAATTTCTATCGAGCGGTAGGAAGATCAGCGCAAATGGCAGTTCATGCTGCACGCCACCATTTGCGGAACTCCGCTGAGTTTTTTTTGTCACTTTGCGGAGTTCCGCATAGCGGAACTTCGGCCAGGCCTATTCTTATTAGAAAATATTCAGCAAAAAAACATAAATGAAAAAAACGGCATTTAAAAGTATAACTGATCAAGAAATAAATATTCTTTTAGGATAGGCTGGTGCAATTTAACTTTAAAACTGATGCGTGTGGAAAAAAGGCAGCAGACAAAGGACCTTTGCATCTCAAAGGTGGCGGTACTCTGCATTATCGGGATTCCTTTCTGGCACGGAGTGCTGCTCTATGAGACACTCATAACCTGATCACACTCTTTACAGCTACTAGAGTTTCTTCAGTAAAGACCCAGTGCTCGGGTTGTAGCTGATGGCACAGCATTAATGAGTCTTTATTTCTGTGTATTACTTATTCAATAATAGAGAATGTACCCCAAAGTTGCCTAGGCACCTTATAGTTGATGACGCACGTAGCAATGTTTTGGTTCCTCTGCACAGATAGATCAAAATACTTATTGTGTAAATGACAAAAAAGTTCTGTACTTTCAATTACATGTCTTCTGGTGGAACCTTTTATCCTTTTAAATATTCAATATCTTTGAAATAGCCAAATGCTGGGATCCTGCTAAGGGCTTTCACCCTGCCGAGACACTAGGGAGCACACATCACTATGGATCAGTGAGACTAAAATGAGGAAGATCTGCCTGACCCCATAGATTCCAGATATTTATAACCATATGGCGACTCTGAATATTCAAGGATCTTGTGAAGAGATGGATCAAGCTATAAAGAATCTGAATAAGGAAGAAGAAAGTATCTAAGAGTACTAAACACTGCAAAATGTACATAACTTTCACCTAACGGATAACAATCTCTCTGCATTTTCCGAACGTCTTTAAAATATATTCTTTGCAATACCCAATAAATTCAGTTTTGGGGGCTTGACTAAAAACAAAAAAAACACAATGCTCTTAGATTATGTTGGAAAAAATACAAGTCTCTAAGAGTCTACAACAGTGAAAATATGTACTTGGAGTTGCAAACCTTTTGCAATACATCCCTCTCAAAGTTGCAGCATTTTCAGAACTCAGTCTGGATTGAAAGCGGCAGGTAGAATGTTAATTGACTGCTCATGTTAATAAGACAAGTAACAATGATGCGCAGTAGTGTTTGTCTAGTTGAGCTATGTCTTTGGAAGGCCACCCCAGCCCCCACAAACCATCAGTTACATGCCAACCCAGTATTCATCAGTCATCGAGATGGAGAGCATTCTGTTCTGGACTTAACCTATGCGGATCCTGCCTCCCTCTCTTATGCACTGCTGCAAGAAACACCCTCTTAAAAGTCAGGTTTTCTGAAATGTAAACTGCAGGGAATTAAAAAAGCAGAGCAATCAAATAGCCAAGTGCCATATTCAAATCTAACTTCACAAGAATATTAGGAGCTAGCGAGTACTTACAAAGCCCTTCAAGGAACAAAAACTCGAAAAGTGTTAAATCTCGCATACATACATAACCTTTCAGCAGAGACCGGAAACCCTTGCTCCGCAAGTAGCTACACAACATGCAATCATGCACACAGTTCTGTATTGGATTCGAGTGCTTCTGATTTCAACAGAAAAATCTCAAACTGTTGCTGGCATAATGATGCCAGTACTTAAACATTCTGCCTCCAACACTACCATGATTTGAAATGTTACTCAGTTAACATGGTTAAGGCAAGTGTTCTGTGGCCGATAAAATTAGAAGATGGGCCCATTGGAGTAAAATCTATTTGACGCAGACAATATGTTGCTCTTTCTAAGAAGCCTATGAACAGAAATCCTCGAGGCTGCAGCTTTTATTTATGATTATCACAGCAATACTGATGTTCAGCTAAATTTCTTTACTTCCGATAGTATAGCGGAGTATCAAAAGGCAGACTAGCAATATCCATGGTACTAACTGCTTTTTAATGAAAAAATACTCAAATTTAAATAGAGAACCTGGAAGAAAATGCCTAATAAGCACAAGTAAAACATTTTCAAGGAAAAAAGCATATCTGTACTAGAGGCCGAGAACAGGAAACTGGAATAAGGAATGCGGCGCTCAACGAAGAGCGGATTTCATGGCAATTGAGGGAGACTTAGGAGTAATATTCAACAATACTTCTCAGTGGAAAGAAAAGTCAATGCATGGGAGACAGCCTAGGAAGAAGGACAGAAGACAAAAGCAATTCAATGAGTTAACACACAGGGAAATTATTGCATGCAATTATTGGGTTTCTAGTTTGGGTAATTATTATAAGAACTGGGACTTTGTGAATAATAGCAGGAGTCGATGGCTCAGACAGACTGATTCAGAATTCAACTAGGAGCCTCGCTCAAAAGGGGATAGATATGATCCGAAACTCTTACTTTCTCCAAACATAATTCGGCTCATGCTACACGCTGTGTACACAATATGTAACATTGTGGTGTAAACAACCACAATGTCTGACCCGCCTGCACCAGTCATGTGCATTACTGGAGAATATCCATCATGGTTTCCACTCACATTGTTGGGTAACTAGTTCTTTTCTTTCCTAATTTACTTTCCGTGGGTGCACTCTCAAATAAGACGCCAAGCAGTACACATTGAAGAGGGGAGATTCATGTTAACTACTGGGCAAAGGGGTCTGCAATACTATCTGTCCAAATCGTGAGAAATAATTTTTAGTATGGCTGTGCCGAGAGGTATATGAAGCAGGGTTGTGAAGCGGACCAGTGAAGTAGAAATGGAAAAAGGATAAAGTTAGGAGTAGTAAATGACTTCACTCTTCCTAGTCCTGCGTTCCTTACCCATTGTCAACTTACGAGTATTCCTTTCTCCAACTGGTGTGGACTACAAACTGCTTTCATTGCATTTTGATTCCTGAGCATTTCACATTGGTAGTCAATACACATGTGTACGTCACAGGTGGCCTACATCACTCCCTGTGCTTTTGCACACCCCTCATCAATTCCCTTGCATATAAAAAAGGCCAACTAAGCGAGACCGAGTCAGTTCAATAGTAACTTTATCCTACTTAACCTGTCTTTCTCTTTTTAACCTGTGGAACGGTTCCACAGTAATTGAGAATGACAAAGGGAGGAGGAGTAAGAAGCAGCTGAAAACTTAGGCATAGATATATATATAGATTTGACAGAACATCTGTAATAAAGTCAGCATTGCTTTGGCACGCAAAATGTTGTAAAAATATATGGGACAGGTCATCAAGCCATTCAGCATCCAACTGCATCAAGCATATATACCTTCAGAATGTCAATGATGCTGCCTTAGCCCAGGCTGAGTGTGCCACGGCTTCCAATAGAGGGGCAGTTTCATGCACAGTGCAGCAATGTGTGATGCATGGGGGTCATCCATTTAGCATTGGTGGCCCCTCAGCTAGCTTAATTGGCCCGTAAAAGTAATACATCTCTGGCTTGAAGATTGCACAGCCTTGGTTCGATCCAGCTAAAAACAAAAAAACACAAAATGCTGTTTACATTTGTGTTGTGCAGGATCTTCTGAGCGAGAAGACATGGGGATGTGGCAAGAAAGACAATGGAACAATCTCTTTAGTCAGGTGGAACTCAAGATTGAACTTGTGTTAGAAGCAAGAAATGGGGCTTCCAAAGTACTACCTAGTCTGGATGAAACATGAATGTTTATGAGACACGGTGAGCTTAAATTTGCTTATTGCCTGGCTAATGCTACTGCCACGAAGAAGGCCATCAACCATGAAAAAGTTATTTGTTTCAGGAGGACATTGTCTTGAAAGACTTGTGCATCAGCGAAGAGCAAAACATATTGAGGATTTGGGTCCGCTGTTAAGCGTACGCAATGGAACAGATGCATTAGGTCCTTCAGAGGCCTCTTGATGGTCCCATTAGCGACAAGGAAGGATTGCTCAGGCCTGTTCAGTGGGTCACATAAGGACACAATGAAGTCTTTAAGGTGTCCATCTGAACCCATGTCTGAGCGGATGGTGAGAAAAAAGACATGAGATGTGGGTGAAATTATGTTCTTGCCTAACGCAGTAATAGAAACAATCACTTGCACTCTAATAATGGCTTTTCTGGCATTTGCCAATGAAAGTCCTTCAAGGTAAGGCCTTGGTGTTGCAAGGTCAACTCCCCAGGAATCTTGCACTCAAGAGCGTAGGACTCTTGCATCTTACAAGCAGAGAGAGGTCTCTGAAGCAGGGGGAAGTGATGGCTATACTAGAGCAATTGGGATCACAGCAAATCCTGGGCTCTCCCTTCTCTTGTAGAAAACTCTGAATCAGAAGGGCTAGTTAGGAAAGATATATAGAAATGCACCTGTCCAGTAAATCCTCAAGTCACCGCCCAGTGAACCAGGAATCCCATCTAAAGTGAACTTATTGCACTTATGTGAGAAACAGGGTTGTTGGTGGAGGGGAGTGTGAGCCCTTCTCAAGCAACAGCCACAATCCATGTCAGAGTGAACCACAAAAGTCGCTAAATAAACCTGTGCATAACCCTCTGGTAGCTTGGCACAAGAGCAGTCAGACTTAACTTAGAAGCAATGTGTAAAGTATTTATGCAGCATACAAACTGCGATAAAGTGAAAACAAAACACAAGAAAACCCCCACACCATTTTAGGTAAACAGAGTAAAATTGAATACATTATTTGACACCAACACGACAAATATCCAATAAGTAGGACCAGAGATATGCAAACAAAGATTTCAGGTACGTAAAGCGCCTAAAAGCACAAGGCGCCATTTGCAGCTATCTGGTCCAGCGACACGGGTGAAGGTCACAAGTTCAGGCTGACTGTAATGGGGCACGGGGCACATAAAGGGACCAGGTCACTCCTGCTAAAAAAAGTTACCTTCTCAAGTCAAGCGCAAAGAGTTCTATTCATGGTGGAGAAGGCAGCGAGGCTCAGGGAGAGCATTGTGGACGGACGTCGCTGTAGTGCAAAGATCCTGTCTGGCGTCACGGACGATCGTTGCTGGAGTGTCACATTGGTGGTCACCGCAGGCCGTTGATGGTGTAGCGAGAAGTGCAGATCTCGCATTGCCGGTCATCGCTGGCGGTCACTATAGCGCAAAGAGCTGGGCTCCTCAAAGGTTTGCATTGGTGATCGCATGGGATGCACTATCTTGACTATTCTATGGTCACAAAGAGCCCAAAACATAGGGATTTCTACTTTTTGAGTCAGAGGAGTGTACTCTGATGCCAGCCAAGGGTCCAGGACCTGGGGAGGCACCTCTTGGGGATGAAGGACACACACTTGCAGAGGCTAGCAGGACTCAGGCAGGTCTCTTGAGCGTATGACCCCATAGCTCAAAGCAGCTCAGAACAGCAGGTCAGTCAGTTGACCCCTGGAGTCTCTCAGCCTGGGATGAAGGGAACTGGTTTGGTCTTTCTTTTTAGCAAGCAGGCCATGCTTCAAGCAGCACAGCTTCCTTCTTCTGTAGTATCCACATGTCCAGGATTATACTAAAGAGTGGGTCTGGGGGTCCCATTTTTATATCTGGAGCCTCCTTTGACGTGGGAGAAGCTTCTTGAGCCCCGCCCCCAGTGGAGTTTGGAATTACCTGCCTCCCTGCCCTGGTCCCAGTCTGCCTGGAGGCATAACTGGCTAGTGTGAAGTCCTTTGTATGTGAGCTGGGTCAGTGCCCCTGAAGTGCAAGTGTGGTAGGTGACAGCTCTACCCCTACCAAGCCAGAGATGGCCCATCCTGCCAACACCCAGACCCTCTATTGTGATGCTGTCTGGAAAGAACACAAAAAGGCCAACTAACCCTAGTCCTGTGACCCAGGAACAGGCGTCACACATCAAATGGTAAGGACAAGAAAAGGTCCACTTTCTAAAAGTGGCATTTTCAGAATTGACACTTAAATCAGACTAAACCATTAAAGAGTTTTAAATTACAATTCTTCAGACACCAAACATGCCTGACAGAAGGTTTATTTTACCAAGTTGAATTGGCAGTTTAAAAATGCATACAGGCTGCAAATGGCAGACCTGAGTCGTGTAAGAGACTACTTAAGTAGTGGCACAACAGTGCTGCAGGCACACAAGTAGCATTTAATTTACCAGCCCTGGATATACCCAGTACATATTAACTAGGGACTTACATGCAAATTAAACGTGCCAATTGGGTGTAAGCCAATTCTAACATGTTTAAAGGAGAGAGCACACAAACTTTAGCACTGTGTAGCAGTGGTAAAGTGCACGGAGCCCTAAAACCCAACAAAAACAGGTTCAGAAAACAGGAGGGGTGAAGGCAAAAGGTTTTGAGGTGACACTGCAGAGAGGGCCAGGTCCAACAATTTAGTATAGAAGTAGTTAGCAAATATATCTACAGGAGGTTAGCCTTGGGCTCAAAAAAGGGTTGAGTTGTTCCTGGAGGATTTCCCATCCCGGTGAAGAGTAGAGCTGCCTGCTTGGGCTCTGCTCTCTGGAGTTATTAATCTCGGTCATGTGGAAGACTAGCAGAAACATGTTCGTGCAAATGGCCATAGAAATATCGGCAGCAGACAGAGCGGAGGTGAATGGCTGTTTACTTGTTCTGCAGTATAGAAGAGGGTTAAAGAGTTGCTTGTGTGGACCAATGCCACTCTAAACCTCAATACTGGTAGGCAAGTCTTTACCCCAAAAAGTATGCCTTATGCTCCAACACATTTATGTACGGGGACATATTTGGTTTGTCCAGTAAGGTTTGATGGAGGGTTGTCCTGCAGCATGATCCCTCACCCTCTACTCATATTCAGAAAAGAATGTGGTGATTGCGAGCCACAGAAAGAGTAAGAGGGAGTTACATTCCACCATAAGAATGAAGTATGACCTAACCACTACTAGTTTGGACCGATGGATGGACAGGGATAAGTTTGGAGGGGTCTTCCTGCACCTGGCCCTAGTGAAACATCTGATTATGTTGCATGGTGTGCATGTCAAGATTATTGTGGGGTACCACCCCAATGCAGAAAGCTGGCGTCTGAAACCACCATGCTGCCACAGTCCTGTTGAGTAACAAATTACCAAATGACCCGCAGGTGGCAATTACCATCTCTGAGGAGGGAATGCCTTTCCTAGGTTGCAGTCCAGAATCGTCCTCCATGTGATTAACCCTGTGGCGGAAACTATTAGGAATTTTGTTGGCTCACCAAGAATAAAACGTTTGTAAGGGTCTCCAGTGCAAGGATGCCACTCCAGTGAGATAATCCTTTACCTTTGGATAAGAGAGAACTCTTGTAACAAACGGCTACTACTAGGGCTTGAATCTTTGTTAAGGCATGAGGGGCTGCATTGAGACAAAATGACTGTGTCCTGTACCAGTTGGGTTGGTTCCCCATCATGACCAGGAGAAACACACTGTGCTTTTTTTTAAATGGGCACGACACAAGGAGCCCTCAATATCCACTGAGCGCATCCAATCAGTGCTCTGAACCAGTATTTGAGCTAAAGTTAACATCTTGAGGTTTGGCAAGGGGAGGAATTGGTTTAGATTATAAAGATCTATGATGGGTTGGAGCCCACCCCCCCACCTTTCTCGTTTTCGTGACGTGTAATCAGGGGCGCTAATACACCTGCTCCTTTCTGTGGGCAGAGCCGGCTTGATCGCTCCTCAAAAATGTTGAATCTCCAGTGCCTGCAAAGGTTCTTGAGATGCCAACTTGGGTAGAGGTGACGTAGATGAGGGAAGATGATTAAGTTGTAGAGGGTAACTGTTTTTCAACTACGAGAGAGACCCCATGCACCATTGATTATCTAGGTCCAGTGGTAGAGGAGGGAGGTTCTTCTCTCATCCCATACTACTTAAGTGAAGCAGGCCTCTTGAGATAATGTAGAGGAGGAAGATCGTTCAGGAGGCTGTTACTGGGACTTCAGAGCTTCGGTTGAGACAGTGAGACATTTTCTCAACATGAGTCTTCAAATGCCTGCATCTCAAGGATGAGGAGAATCCTAGCGCTGAAACTGTGCCACTTTTGCACTACCGGAGGACACGATCTATCAAGTAATCAAAAAAGTTCTTCCCATCAAAAGGGAGGTCAAGCGCTTTCTCTGGCACATCCAAGTTCAGATCAGAGGACTTAAGCCATGATGTACCACACATGATCAGTCTGGTGTTCACAAACCAGCTAAGTCATCTACATGTTGTTGTGGGATAGTGCTGCTTTGCCATTCAGGGATGCTGACAATACAGACTGATCTGCTTGATTCTAGGACAAAAAGAGTGGGCAATCCTTGGAACCCTGGTAAATAATGTCTGTGCTGAGAGAGAGGTTTCCTCTAAAATACCTGAACCTTTTGTTCTACGACTGGGCTTGTCTCCAGAGGGAACTGTTGCAGCCTTTGAGGGACATAGGTCATCAACATTAGTGTCCCAATAGACCATGCACCAAAGGGTTGGAAAAACTATTATAGCTGGTTGAAAGTATGTTCTCTTCATCAAAGGTACCAAATCTGCATTCCTCCAGAAGGCCCCCTACGGTGAGGCGGCTTTGAAACAGTAATTAGAGACTAATCTCCAAAAACTGAAGAGCCAGTAAATGCACCTGGGGCCAGAGTTGAAGAGGGTAACTACCACATAATACAGAACTGACTGTGCCACAGAACGACCATGAGTTAAAACAAGAGCACTGTGGAATAAGCTACCCGATGTAAATGTCAGAAGAAAAACCAGCAAATGAATAGATTCGTCAATGAGTCAAAGATTTTTGACCAGGCCAGTGTAAGGAATTCACCAAGTGCGAGAGAAGCAGAGACCCCAACATGACCTTTGGTATAAACAAGCATTTGCAATGCAATAGGTCTTGCCTTTACGAGAGTTTGAGCTATTGGCATTGTAAATGTCAATGCCTTTTATTTATGTGGTTTGAATACATGGAAGCGGTGCGTAAACACACACTTTGTAATTATAGTCATTGCTTACGAGAAGCAAGGCTGGCAGTAAATGTGCCTTCTTTATGCCGGCTATTAGGGCAAAGTGTGTGTTTACGGACCACTTACAGGTTTTCAAAACACATAAATGAAAGGCATTGTCATTTACAATGACAATAGCTCAAACTCTCACAAAGGCGAGACCTATTGCATTGCAGATGCTTGTATGTAGGTGTAATCACACTGCCTGGGATCTCTTTACCAGCTATCCTGCAGGCAGGAACGCCTCGTCCCATGCATAGGTGATGTTGGTATATACTTCGATGTCACTCTGTTGGTGGGTGTGGGGCACTTAAAATGTCACTTTTTGTAATCACTAAATCCGCGAGACCTCTTTTTGAGAGGATAGGTGGCCCAAAATAAGAGAACAGACGGTGTGTGGAGTGATTTTAGTGTAGAGTTTTCAGAGAAGTATCTAACCAGTCATAAAAGAAGTAAAAAGTAACAAGTTGGAGTAGTTGTTTCTGCCATAATCGCCAGCCATTATTTCCAGTAACGCGTTCTTAATATTTTCTTTTATTTGCGATGTCACTAACTATGAGCTACTCTTTTGACACATGTTTTGCCTACATATTTATTTTCCAATATCAAGTGGTTATCACATGCCGTTCGGATTAAATTAAACACATTTCAAGACAAATAAAAGTAATCTGGTTTGGAATTTTGGGGCCGCATTTCCTACATACAGATACTTTCCTCACCTATTCCTTGGTGTTAATAAAGAATATGTTTAACAAATATTTGCCTACAGCAAATTTAACGAGAAATATTTTAGATTAGTGTTTACATGGTATCTACATTTAACAAATTGAGCCCGGAAGTGTAAACGTAGGCGGGAAGGTGGGAGCAGAAACGGTGCCTGCTGGCTCTCCTCACTGTCTGCAGGGGCAGCCCGAGCAGCGTGAAGATTTTTCAAGAGCAGATAGCCTTCGAGTGACTTAATTTGGTCAGAGCTCGGGCTCATCCAAACCAAGAGGCTCAATTATGTGCTGCTTTAAAAAGAGCCGAAGAATGCCCTCAGTGTTACGCTGTTTGAGTACTCCGGGAATGATGTGTGTGCGTAGCGCGGGGGCCAGGCCACTCTGCTTCCTGCGGTTCCTTTAATCATTCACACTCCCGTGTCTGCTGAAGCAAAGCGTTTTATTACAGGAAGGAAAATATTAATTTTGTGACTTTTCTTCCAGGCAGGGGAGGAGAGTAACCTTCTGTCTAGTACTAAGTTAACCGTTTTGCTGCCGCCTTGCCATAGGGTTTGGTTCCGCATCAGTGCTGCTCAGAGGGCAGCACTCGGCGAGGTCAACTCGATTCTTAAAGCTAAGAGGTGAATGGTGGCTCTGGGCAGCACGCTGCTTGTTTATCTAATGCAACTAACAACCATTGACAAAGGCAAAAGTCGTGACTCGTAGGTATGATGTCACTTGTGGATGCACGGACATAAACAGGCAGCTGGGTTGACCCGTGGGAGGAGTTTCCACGTTTTGGGGCAGCCCCCATTACGGAGTTGGGAAGATGGTGGGTGGGTTCTTGGCGGGGCGGACTTTGCACTCGGGGCGGGCGTAAGCAGCGTGTTCTCAGGGACGGGCTGACGTGTCTTTCCGGGATTGGCCTCTGAACATATACCCTGAGGAGGTCGCGGGCCTGCTTTACAGCATGCTCAGCTTTTTCAAGCAGCAGTGGGGCCCATCCAAAGTGAGTACAGACCCCGGGGAAAATCAAGGGCTTAAGGTTTCCTTTTCGAAGCTCTTGGGTGTGGGGGGGATAGAGGACTCCTCGGATAGAAGGAAGCGAAGGTCACTCCTCCCTTCAGCGAAAAGACCGACAGGAAAGTCTCTGATCTCCCCTCTGTTGGAGCACAAGTGGGGGTGAGGGGGGTTCTTACGGAACTATTTATCGTTAACATAGGTTGGGGGTGGGTAAAGTAATGACAGTGAAAGCCCCTGATGTCCGCTTAAAGACGGATACGATGTTTAATGTTGAAAAAGCTGTCTCCGTGGAGCCCTCGGGGGAAATGGAAAGTGAAACTGCTGCTGCCTGGGAAGTGAGACAGGAGATGTGCGCGTGCCGGCACGTGCGCGTCCACAGACCCCAATCGGCGCGTGCCCCTGGCTGTATCACTTGGCAGGCAAGACGGTAACAATAGGTCTCGATGGCGACTGCGTCGCCATGTGCGAGACCTAAAAAGGGAACTTGCTAGGACATGGTCATACGCTGGTTTAGGAGTACAGAGCCAACAGAAGAGACAGCAGACTTCTGCACACATAATACGCAGAAGCCAGTGGCTCCATTTTGTCTTTCCTCGAAGGAAGAAGAGTGGAGATTCTGACTGCAAGTGATCCGTTTCAGCTGTGTGTTAATGTTCAAGAAATGTTATACTTCAGTTATGTTCTGAGGTATGTTTTGTCAGTAAAATATATTGTGTACATGCAGATGTGTGGAGTGCTCTAAGCTATTTATTATCATTGTTGAGTCTGGAGAAAGGCTATGACTGACAAGAGGCAAAGCCTCTAGTGGATCATTATGCCCCTCCCCTCTATCAATAATGGTAATAAGCATATTACATTCCACCGCTTAATGCATGGTTTATGCCATGCTGCTTTTTCAGGTCCATTAGTTAAAGATATGTTTATTTAACCAGAACCACAGTGTATGGGGTTAAATCTGTGCAGTTCGATAATTTCACCATAAGTAGGTCCTGGCAACCTGTACTGTGGAATGTTCGGTGCCACAACCTTGCTCTTATTTGTTATGTGTCAAAGAAAATCAATAAAAATATTTTTATAAATAGGGCCTTGCAAGTGTGGCACCGGTGTTTTCTTTATTATTTGAAAATGTGTTCACATTGTAATAAAGCAGAGGAAAAAAATAGGAGCAATCTTTGTTAATTCATCTTAGTAATTGATCATAATTCAGCCACTGCCGAGGGACCTTTAAATGAGCTTAAATAAACAATATGAATATAATCCCTGAAACTGTCGATGGGATATCACTTGCTGATCCAAGAAGTAATAACTTCAATGAAGGGTCAATGTGGATTCTAATAAGGTGTAGTGACTGCTTCAGTGTGATCACAGTGAAAGCATTTGGAGTCCATGCTGCAGCCGCATTAATGCAATCTTTTCAGGGTAAAATGTAGATCTTGCAATAATTTGAAATTATGGATTTTTAACCGCATAAATGTACAATTTTATGGCTTGATTGTGCATTCTTTTAATTCTTGAAATAAAGTGTTTCTTAATTTGCAATGACCATCTATCCACTAAGCTTTGTAAAGTATCTAAATGTTTCTCTAGCAGTAATTGGTAACCCTCACTATTACACCCTTACAATACATAAAATACATTCAATAAATTTAATGGGCTTTCATTCTAAATCAGAAGTTGTTAACCTTGTAGGAGAGTAGGGTCTGCATCCTATGGTCACCCCCACTTTTTGCAGTGATTCTCTGGTTTTTCGACTTTAGTGTGGCTGTGGGCCTGCTAATCAGACCCATAGCCCAGCTGTTCTCTCTCTAAATTGATACCATGTACTTTAGGTACATAACTGATTGGGTATTGGGTCACCTTTGTGAGCCCCTGTATAGTGTACCATAGGTACCCAGGGCATATGTGCATCCAAGGCCTACCCCTGGCTGGCCATCCAAACTGACACCACCGGCTGCTCACTCAGCTTGGGTAAGGTGGTGTAATCACCCCTTACTTAGATATAGTATATCTATATCTACCTTATATCTAGACACATAGAACAAGTTACTTACCTTCGGTAACGATATATCTGTAAGAAACAGTAGTTAGTATTAGATTCCTTACCTTAGAATATCCCCAGGCGTCAGTCTGGATCCGGAAACTTTTGCGTAGCAGTACCCCTGCGCGTCGGTAGGCGTCGTCTGCAGGCGTCCCCTGCGGCTCCGCGTCGTCGGCGTCGTGCGCCGTGATGACGTCGCTGGAGTATATAGACGCCGCCTCCGCGCGCTGACGTCAGTTCTTTGCACACAGCTTTTCCGCGCCAGAACACGCAGAGCCATGTGAGAACTAACACTGGTGCCATTTGAAACTAGGGCCCTGAAAGGGATGTCCTTAACCCTAGGTATCAGTTCGCAGAACGGGGAGGATGGGTGGGGCGGTAAGGAATCTAATACTAACTACTGTTTCTTACAGATATATCGTTACCGAAGGTAAGTAACTTGTTCATCTGAAAGAAACAGGTTAGTATTAGATTCCTTACCTTAGAATAGATACCCCAGCAATACCAACCCCGGTGGTGGGTCTGCGAACCAATACAACCTACACCAGAAAGTCCTGGAGGACCGAACGGCCAAAGAAGCCATCCCTCCGGACTTGACTGTCCAGGCAGTAGTGCCTCGCAAAGGTGTGCAGCGAGGCCCACGTGGCCGCCTGGCAAATGTCCTGCAAAGGGACTCCCCGGCCCAGGGCAGTAGTAGCCGCCGTGGCCCGAGTGGAATGGGCCCTCAGCCCAACAGGAGGCTCCTTCCGAGCCAAAGAGTAGCATGCTTTGATGCACAGGACGACCCACCGAGAGATGGTCCGTTTCTGTACCGCCCTTCCCTTCTTCTCACCCACGTAGCCAACAAACAGTTGGTCATCCACCCGGAACTGGCGTGTGCGATCCATATAGAATGAAAGCGCACGTTTTGGGTCCAGACGATGGAGCCGCTCTTCATCCTTTGAAGGATGCGGAGGCGGGAAGAAGGAGGGCAAGGTGATGGACTGCCCAATGTGAAAAGCAGAGGCTACCTTGGGCAGGAAAGAAGGTCTAGTCCAAAGAACCACCTTATCAGGATGAACAGACAAGAAAGGAGGTTGAATAGAAAGAGCCTGGAGCTCACTCACTCTCCTGGCAGAGGTGATGGCTACCAGGAAGGCCGTCTTTAAGGTGAGAAGACGGAGAGGACAGGAATGAAGGGGCTCAAAGGGAGCGCACATCAGGAAAGTCAAAACCAGGTTCAAGTCCCACTGAGGCATCACGAACGGAGTTGGAGGATACATGTGCGAGATGCCCTTCAAGAATCTTAACACAATAGGGGACTTGAACAAAGATGGCTGATCAGGTAGCCTCAAGAAGGCGGAAAGGGCAGAAAGATAGCCCTTGATAGTGCCCAGAGCAGAGCCCTGCTGGGCAAGGGAAAGGAGGAAGAGGAGAACCTCAGACAGAGGGGCAGAAAGGGGATCCACAGCCTTTGCTGTGCACCATGCCACAAATCTGTTCCACCGGCAGGCGTATACCGACTTTGTGGAGGGACGCCTGGCTGCCAGAATGACATCACAGACTTCAGGAGGCAAGTCAAATGGCCTCAACTGTCGCCGCTCAATCTCCACGCATGGAGGCGGAGACTGGACAGGTTCGGGTGGAGGACCGTCCCCTGCTGCTGCGACAGAAGGTCCTCCTGAAGGGGCAGGCGGATCGAGGGACCGACTGTCATGCTGAGTAGCTCGGGATACCAGTACCTTCGAGCCCAGTCCGGAGCCACAAGGATAACTTGGGCCCGGTCGCGCCTGATCTTCTTCAGCACTCTGGGCAGAAGTGGTATAGGCGGAAAGGCGGCCAACAGACCGCAACTCCACTCGCGCCGAAAGGCGTCGCCGAGCGAGTGCCGTCTTGGAAACTCCAACGCGCAGAACTGATGACATTGCGCGTTCTCTTCTGTGGCGAATAGATCTAACCAAGGCTCTCCCCATTGCAGAAAGAGGCCTCTCGCCACATCCGAGTTCAGACGCCATTCGTGATCCACCGAGCACCGACGGCTGAGTTCGTCCGCCCTGGCGTTCAGAGAACCTGCCAGGTGTTGAACCGTCAGAGTCACGCCCTGACGTTCCAGCCATTGCCAGAGGCGCAGAGCCTCCTGGCAAAGGGTCCACGACCCCACACCGCCCTGTTTGTTGCAGTACCACATGGCGGTGGTGTTGTCCGTGAACACCTGCACCACACTCCCGTTGACAAAGGGGAGGAATGCCTTCAGTGCCAGGCGAATCGCCCGCAGCTCCAACATGTTGATATGGAGCCGGGATTCCGCCGGAGACCAGAGGCCTCTGATCTCCGCCTCTCCCAAGTGGCCACCCCAGCCTTGGAGGGACGCGTCCGTCACAACCACGTGCTCCGGTTGGGGAAGGGAGAGGGATCTGCCCCTGACCCAATCGCGGTCCGTAAGCCACCACTGCAACTGTCTCGCAGTGCCCTCCGAGATCAGGACATGGTCGGATAGGTTGCCCTGATGCTGGGCCCACTGAAACTTCAGGTCCCACTGCAGAGCCCGCATCCGCCACCTGGCGTGATGCACCAGAAGGATGCAGGAGGCCATCAGCCCCAGAAGCCGCAGCGTCAACCTGACCGAAACCCGGGATAACGGCTGAAAGATGGGAATCAGAGCCTGAATATCCCGGACCCGCCGTTCCGGAGGATAAACCCGAAACTGCGCCGAGTCGAGAACCGCTCCGATGAAAAGGAGCTTTTGAGAGGGACACAGGTGTGATTTCGGCACATTGATGGAAAACCCCAGCTCGTGCAGGAGGTCTGCCGTCATCTGAAGGTGGTGGACGACTGTCTGGGGCGAGCCCGCCTTCAACAGCCAGTCGTCGAGGTAGGGGAAGACTGAAACCCCTAACCGGCGCAGATGAGCTGCGACCACCGCCATCACTTTCGTGAACACCCGTGGGGCGCTGGTAAGGCCGAAAGGGAGCACGATAAACTGAAAGTGCTCGTGGCCTACCGTGAACCGCAGGTAACGCCGGTGGGCCGGCAGGACGGGGATGTGAAAATACGCATCCTGCAAGTCCAACGCTACCATCCAGTCTTGTGGGTCTAGAGCAGCCAAGACCTGAGCCAAAGTCAACATCTTGAACTTCTCCTTCCGGAGGAAGCCGTTGACGTTCCGTAGATCCAAGATAGGACGCAGGCCTCCCTTGTCCTTCTTGGGTACCAGAAAGTAGTGGGAGTAGCAACCACACCCTACTTCTGGCCCAGGAACGCGCTCGATGGCCCCCTTGGCCAAGAGGGCCGTAACTTCCTCCTGCAGAAGCGTCAAGTGGTCCCCCGACACACGGTGGTTCTGCGGTGGCATGGCTGGAGGAGTGGACTCGAAGGGGAGGGCATAGCCCCTTCGGACAAGCTGCAGCACCCACCTGTCCGATGTTATCGCGCACCAGCGGGAGTGGTGATGGCGAACCCTGCCACCCACTGGCGTCACGTGAGCCCGAAAGCTCGGACTAGGAAGGCTTGGATGCAGCAGCGGAGGGAGGCGTGGACTGACCACGCCGCTGGCCTCTACCGCCACCACGGCGGAAACCACGGCCGCCACCGCGCTGGGGAGCGTTCTGCGTCGCGTGGCTGGCAGCACGTGTGGGACCTCCCCTCCCTTGGCCACGAAAGGGCCGAAACGAACCCGTCTGCTGGCGCTGGGTCGAAAGACCCAAGGACTTGGCCGTGACCCTGGAGTCCTTGAAGCGCTCCAGCGCGTGGTCCGCTTTGTCACCAAACAGGCGACTGCCATCAAATGGCATGTCCATGAGTGAATTTCTAGACGTCTGGCGAGAAGTTGGCAGATCTCAGCCAAGCATGGCGACGAATCGCCACCGTTGTGGACATCGCCCGTCCCAGTGAGTCGGTCGTGTCGAGACCACAACGGATCGAGTACCGCGCCGCATCCCGGCCTTCAACTAAGGCCCGTGTGAGCTTGTCCCGCACCTCCTGGGGACATTGCGGCAGACACTCCTCGACCGTATCCCACAGGGAGTGGGTGTAGCGGCCCAAGAGGCACGCGGTATTACAAGACCGCAGTCCAGCGCTCAAAGAGGAAAAGACCTTTTTACCAAACTGGTCATACCGCTTTGATTCCCTATCGGGCGGAGCCGACGGAAATGCGGACTGCGAAGTGGAGGCCTGGATCACCAGACTCTCCGGGGAGGGATGGGTGGATAAAAAGGCAGGGTCGTCCGAGCATGGACGGTGACGCCTCGCGACATTCCGGTCAACCGGCGCACCAGAAGCGGGCCTGGACCAGGTGCCCAAAAGGACATCCGACAGGGCCTCATTAAACGGCAGCAGAGGATCCTGGGGGCATGACTGCGGTTTAAACACTTCGGTCAGAATGTTCGGCTTGACCTTCGCGACGGGGAGCTCAAGGTGCAAGGCCTTGGCAGCCCTCATCAGGACCACCGAATAGGCAGCACCTGCCTCAGACGCCACAGGGGACGGAGAGACAAACCCAGGGTTGGGCGACTCGTCCAGGCCACTGGCATCACCCAGATCACCTACCCAGTCCACATCATACTGGCAGGCACGGGATAGAGGGTCCTCAGACCCCTCCCAACCCTCTCCATACTCATCGTCATCATACCCATATTCTGGGTCGACGATATAGACGTCGGGGTCAACGGGCCCCATCGGCGTCGAATCCGGCGTCGGCCGACGCCGGTCCGACTCCGCGTCCGGAGTCGGGGAGGAAAGGGGGGTGGCGCCGCGCGGCGTCGGTGCCGGGGACCCGACGCCGGCCGGAGCCGACGGCGGAGTCGCTGCACCACGCGGGGGCGGTACCACGGGTTGGCCCACAGGAACCGACGCCGGAGAGGCCGGGAGACCAGCCGGCGACGAACCAGAGGGAACCAGCGGCGCCGGGGCCGGAGCCGCCGGCGGCGCCGGGGCAGGAGCACCCGAACCGCTCGGGCCCCCAGACGGGACCGACGGGCCCGCAGGCGCCGAAGGCCCCGCCGGAGAAGACCTCGCCCTCATAGCAATGAGGAAGGCCTCGATCTCCTCACGCGACGCGCCTTCCCCAGGGACCGACGGGTATGGGGTAGACGGCGTCGGCGACCCACGCGGGGCCGCGGGGGTGGGGTCGCCCGGGGCCGCGGGGGTGGGGTCACCCGAGCCCCCGGCCGCATTACGCGGGTGTCGGGGGGAGTCGGGGGTGCGATGGCGACGCCCCGACTTCTTGTGCTTACCTGACGAGCCGGAGGAATGGTGGCGACTCCCGGAGCGCCCATGGCGGCTCCGCGATCGTTCCCTCGACCGCTCCCTCGACCTCCGACCGGACCGCTCTCGACGTGGGGCCGACACCCGGAGCTCGAGAAGCTTGCGGGACCGCTCCCGCCTAGCTTTTCCAGTCAAGGCCCGACAGTCGACGCAGGACTCCACGTCGTGGTCCGCGCCCAGACACCGGAGGCAGAGTCGATGGTGGTCGGTGACCGACATCATGCGGTCGCACTCGTCGCAGCTCTTAAACCCAGGCATCCTACCGGCACCGTAGAAAGATTAAGTTTTACAAACACTTGGTCAAAAGACCGGAGTACTGCTCTTCGGATCTGCGCTAACTGGCGCGGAAAAAAGAAGAACTGACGTCAGCGCGCGGAGGCGGCGTCTATATACTCCAGCGACGTCATCACGGCGCACGACGCGGAGCCGCAGGGGACGCCTGCAGACGACGCCTACCGACGCGCAGGGGTACTGCTACGCAAAAGTTTCCGGATCCAGACTGACGCCTGGGGATATTCTAAGGTAAGGAATCTAATACTAACCTGTTTCTTTCAGATGTAACCTACAAGCCACTCCTATGGCAGGCCTTAACAATCCTGGAGGCAGAGTGCTCGGTTTTATGTGAGAGGGTGCCCTAGCACAAACTGAGCCCCTCTGCAGCTTTCGGAACCATGTCCTTATAGCTGTTCTATGATATAGCCATACCATTTACTGTTAAGTGCATTATCGCGGTTAATGCTAACTTTGGTTTGGCTTTATCAAAACATGTTGTGTAAGGTGTCAAACACTTTGGAATACTACCCCCCTCCCCCCGCCAGTTCTGGCGGCGGGGGTAGCATTCCACCCTTCTAGAGGGAAAAGACATGTATGTTACTGCTTTACCCGGTTAAAGTTAAACAGAGCCTCAGCATCACAAAATAGATGCTGCTGCCACAGACACGAGTCTGACCTCCTGCAGCTGGACGAAACTCCAGCAAGGTAGGCTTGGACAATAGGTTTCCTGTCGAGGGAGGTGCTAGCACCTCCCCAGACAGCCTGTAGTGTATTGGGGCAGGGTGGGTTGGATGGAAAGATGCTTTTCCAGACACTGCCTGGGGCACACAAGGTGCTCCATGCATAGCCCGGTTCAATCCAGTTGCTGGGGCACTTCAGCCCCGATCTGGCGCGAAACTGGACAGACGGAAAGGGGTGTAACCACCCTCTTTTCAGGGTCCACCCATAGCAGGGACCTAGCAGGTAATCCAGCCCCTAAAATCAGTATAAAGATAGGAGCTGTGTCTAGAGACATTAGATTATCCTGGACTGAAACTCTGAAACGAAACTCTTGGACCTTCGACGTTCTATACCGACTAGAAGACTGAAGACATCTCCCTTGTGGTCAAGGAGTGACCACCCTGCGCAAACAGGCACCACCAGTAACTTGCCGGTTTGCTTGTCAACGCTCCTGCCGGAACCCGAAGACTCAGCGACTCAGGAACTGAACTTCCAGACTTCTCCGACTCCGATCCACATCCACAGCAAAGCTGAGACCCGCGGCGGACACGAGAGACGTGGGACCGGACACCCTGGACTACCTGCACTTTGCTAACAGTGCAACTACCGAGGCACCCTTGCAGTTGTGCATTGGGGTTTTAGAAGCCCCAGACCCGAGCGCCATTTGCACTGAAGCTCAGCCCTCCACACTCCACGAGTGACACGTGGGGCCTGCCCTTGCATTTCAGCTCGACGCGTCTTCCCGGTTGCTAGCCCGTTGGCTAGTTAGCCCTCCAAAGACTTCCTTTTGAAACTACACCGCTTTTATGGTTGCTTCAGGCTTGCTCCAGCGTCCCTGCAAAGGAGAAGCTCCCCAGACCTTGCTGGTCTGAACTGAAGCCCATCTTCCCTTCCTGCGTGGATTGGGTTTGCCAAGGCTTGTTGGGTCCAATCCGGATACCGACACCGCAGTCAACTAGATCCTTCGTGGGACAGCTCGAATCAAGCTCCTGGTCGTCGTTGAAGCCTCCAGGTCCTCGTGGCTGCAGAGACAAGCTTCACCTTCTTCACCTGAAACACTCGACATCGTCTGGTTCCTTCCTGGTCGCTGGCTAGTGACCCAGACTCTGTCCTCTCTGCTTTCGGGTTCTTCACATCTTCGATCCACCCGGACACTTTTCTCCTGGTCGCCTGCAGCACTTCTTTGCAGCTCTCCATAGGAAACAGCGACGAAACCCAGCACGAAAAGACACCTATGCACCCGGCTTCCCTGGGTGAGGTAACTCTAGTACTCCGGTGCTCCCATGGGTGTTGACTCTCGAAGTGTCCTAGTTTAAAAGGGTTTTATCGTAGTCCAGCTGGAAGTGTCCTTAATCAACTACTTTGTAACTTTTACGTTCCCATTATAACTCTATGGTAACTCGCGACCGTGTTCCCACACTGCACGCGTCTCCCGTGGGTCTCCTACTTCCTAACCTTTGGTTATGTAGTGTAGCCCCAGTGATTCCCTAGGCCCTAGGCCTATTCACTATTCCGGAAGTGGTCCTTATACCACTTACTTAGTATATGGTTCGTGAAGCCCCTAGGGCAGAATTGTATTTGTGCAACGTATAGTATGCTTAATGAGTAACTTGTGATGTATTTCGATCTCTGACCTCAAAGAGTTCAGAGGGGTTGTGTTAGAAATAAATACATATATATTTGATATATACCTTGTGTGGTGTCCTTTCATTTGGTATTCAAGGGATTATATATGGTAAAACAGATGGCTTCACATGCTCTCTGAAGTTTTAGCCTAAGACTGCTGGTCCATGCTACCACTAGGATAGCTTGTCTATAAGGTTGACTTTACAACCACCATCAATAAGGGTCGTTTAGACTGGTGCAAGGTGCCCACTAGAATATTGGACATCATATGCCAGGCTAACTTCTCACAAACCTTATGATAAAATCCCAGAGCCGGAGGTACTCTAAGAAAACATTTTGACGTATACTGAAAGTCAAAGAAAGTGTTTTAAAAGAAATAAAAGTAGTTTTCAAACAATTGCCCTTAATTCTGCAGATTAGTTTGTGACTGGTTTAATGCCATTGGATTATGACTGATCCCTGAAAATTATGGATTTAACCATAAATAAGTGTATCATGCATATCCTGGAATCATTAATTTATTCCTAATAAAAGAAATGGTTTGTGAATAAACAGAGTGTCTTAAATCTAGGTTTATTTATAATAGTGGTTAAAATAAAGCCCTAAACGGAACAATGCATTTTAAGAATAAAGAGCTGATTTTCTTAAATTAAAAAAAAGGAGATTGGCAAAAATAAAGGAGGGGCTCCCAGAATTATACTGATGGATACCTTTAATGTCAGTAGTGATATGACATTAACTCCAATGTAAGCTACAGCAGAAACAAAGCGTTTGTTCGGGCTGGATAGTTGCTGATATTATATAATTTGCATCGTATATAATGATTCAAAAATAGCCAGATACTACACCATATCGTTCTGATTCTGCTTCAAAAACCGGGATTGCAATTTTGGGATTGGATGTGAATATGGCATCATCATCTGCACACGCTCGCACTTTGCGTGAAATATCATTAACGATTAAATGGGTAATCTCTAGAGACATTTTTAGGTCTTGTAAGAAAGGTTCCAGTTTAAGATTAAATAATTGTGGTGAGAGGGCAGCCCTGCCGTGTACCTCTGTCAAATGGAAAATTCTGACTAAGAGTCCATCCAGACTACCCAGGCAGTAACAGTTTAGAAAAAGCTAGCTACAGCTTTTTGTTTTATGAATGACGGAGCATACTCCAGTTCAAAGCTTTTTGGTGAAGGCTCCAAGATCCTGGATCTGTTTTTTAGGTCGAGCCTGGCGTAAGCAGTGCAAAGCACTGCTGGCGCCAGCGAGCTCTATTTTTAGGGATTTGCCTTGGAAGTGGGACAGGTGATGGGCACGAGCAGAGCTTTCGGCGATTTCAGCAGGTGCACCCGCACGTAGAGCCACGCGCTGTGCACATCTCCTGTCCCACTTCCGAGGCAAGTCAGCCTCCTGCATTAGCATTATTGTAATGCTCTCGCGCGCACCCACAGCCAGGGCCCCCCACCTAGGCAAGCAACTTGTGAACGCTGCGATGCTCTCTCTCACGCACACGCGAGCACACAGCCAGCCAGCCAGACACAGACAGACAGACAGACAGACAGACAGACAGACAGACAGACAGACAGACACACACACACACAGCCAGCCACTCCCAACACACCCTAGGCAAGCAACTTGTGAACCCTTCGCATTACCTGGCACACGCGGGGCTTCCCTCACTTATGGGAGCACTGCACTTGCAACGGCGGCCTCAGCCGCCACTTCTGACCAAGGGCTTTTTAGGTCTCGCCTGTCGATGCGCATGCGCATCGAGCTTGCGAGACTATTGGGGCTTAACCACTCTTTAACTAACTTGCAAGGAATCGTGGTGATTCCTTGCAGTGCCCGTGACTTAAGCTCAATGCGCATGCGCATTGAGCTTAAAAGCGCGTGCACATCAGTTCCCTCAGCCGCACTCCAGGCCACTGCTGCTTTCACACCCTCTCCCCGCTCCGCCCCCTCCCCTGCCCGCCGTGTCGCATTTCTTTTCTCCTCTTTGCTCCTCCAGCAGTTCTCTGTCACCTTTTCTTCTCGGTGGCAAGTTTGCAATTCATGAAAGGGGGAACGGGAAGTCACCAAACATATGCTTTACTTGAAGTTTGACTTATTTTACTTAGCTTGGGGCTGTCGATTATTTGACAGTGAGCGCGACACGCATGAAAGGGTCTCCTTGAAGGAAATTCAGTTTCTTCAACAGGCACTCTGCTCAGCACACCACCCTTCCCCCACACGTGACTGCTGCCTTCTTTTAAGCTACAAATGAAGCGTACTTACTCCCCTCACGACGCTCCTCCCGCTCCGCCCCCTCCCCACTCTCTCTCCCAGCACACCTCCCCCTCCAGCATACAACACGAAATTCAGGCTCCGCCAGCTCGTCGATTTATTTTAGTACCAACCAATTGACATGTTCCTGTAACTTATTTAAAACTACCATATTTTATAAAACACAATTACGCCCAAATTATTTACTCATCACTTTCGCGGTGGCAAGTCTGCAATTCATGAAAGGGGGAATGGGAAGTCACCAAACATATGCTTTACTTGAAGTTTGACTTATTTTACTTAGCTTGGGGCTGTCGATTATTTGACAGTGAGCGCGACACGCATGAGAGGGTCTCCTTGAAGGAAATTCAGTTTCTTCAACAGGCACTCTGCTCAGCACACCACCCTTCCCCCACACGTGACTGCTGCCTTCTTTTAAGCTACAAATGAGGCGTACTTACTAACACTCAAACCTTCCTGCCTGAACAATTACCTTAACCGGCATATTACACCAGGCTCCAGCACGTGTGATGTGTGGAGTTCAATCTCTTACCTAAATGTCATTTCAAAGTCACATCTGAAAAGAGCTTGCTTATAATGTATAATGGCGCTGACGCATGGCTGATATAGTTCACGTGATAAATAATGATAAACTTGTAACTTTCATTGTTTTACGCACAATTTCCGCAGGAGCATGATAAAAATTAAAACATAGGAATTTTTTTTAGGCTAACTGATCTATTTCACCCTCCCACCTCCAATTGATGGGCCAACAAATGACTATTAAAACACGGACTGAATTATCTCATTTTGTATAATTATAGTCACAATCCAAATGCTGGATTTAATGCGAGCAGCTTAACAAATCTACAAGAACCGCATTTTCGAATTGGAGTAGTGGGTCTCAATTTCGCATATGCACTAAAGGCACAGTGCTCACAAACTCTCAAAGGTTATCACGAACAGTAATAATCAATTTTTTTTAGGCTAACTGATCTATTTCACCCTCCCACCTCCAATTGATGGTCCAACAAATGACTATTAAAACACGGACTGAATTATCTCATTTTGTATAATTATAGTCACAATCCAAATGCTGGATTTAATGCGAGCAGCTTAACAAATCTACAAGAACCGCATTTTCGAATTGGAGTAGTGGGTCTCAATTTCGCATATGCACTAAAGGCACAGTGCTCACAAACTCTCAAAGGTTATCACGAACAGTAATAATCCTAATAAATATGAGGTCACAAGGGGAAATAGGAAATGGGGTCCTTTTCGTTCAGTCATTTCTTTCTGGCTGGCTGGCCTGCACTACAACAGTACCCAGTTCTTTTTAAGTCCTGCTAATAATCGTGTTCACGTGCTAACTTTAACTGATGTGCAACTTCACATGAGTAAATGGAACACAGCTGTGCAATTGCTCATTAAACATCCACCACCACCACATCCACCATCAACTCCAAATCCACCTCCACATGCACCACCACATCCACCACCACATCCACCGCCACATCCACCGCCACATCCACCATCACATCCACCATCACATCCACCGCCACATCCACCGCCACATCCACCGCCACATCCACCGCCACATCCACCGCCACATCCACCGCCACATCCACCACACCCACCACCACCACACCCACCACCACTACATCCACCACCCCATCCACCACCACCACCCCATCCACCACCACCACCGCATCCACCATCACCACATCCACCACCACATCCACCACCACCACATCCACCATCAACTCCAAATCCACCTCCACATGCACCACCACAACCACTGCCACATACACTGCCACATCCACCACACCCACCACCACTACATCCACCACCCCCATCCACCACCACCACCACCGCATCCACCACCACCACCACCGCATCCACCACATCCACCACCACATCCACCACCACCACCACCACCACCGCCACATCCACCGCCACATCCACATCCACCGCCACATCAACCACCACATCCACCGCATGCACCACCACCACCACATCCACATCCACCACCACCACACCCACCACCACCACACCCACCACCACCACCACACCCACCACCACCACCGCATCCACCACCACCGCATCCACCACCACCGCATCCACCACCACCACATCCACCACCACATCCAACACCACCACATACACCACCACATACACCACCACATACACCACCACATACACCACCACATACACCACCACAAACACCACCACATACACCACCACATACACCACCACATACACCACCACCACTTTCACCACACCCACCACCACCACATCCACCACACCCACCACCACTACATCCACCACACATCCACAAACACATCCACCAACACTTCCAACACCACCGCATCCACCACCACTGCATCCACCAACACCACATCCATGACCACCACCGCATCCACCACCACATCCACCAACACATCCACCACCACCATATCCCCCAGATCCACCACATCTATATGTGTGTGTGTGTGTGTGTGGCTCTGTGTGTGTGTAGGTGCAAATGCAATGTGCTTGGATTTTCGTCACAATAAAATACACTGAACAATCTTCACAAAACTTATTTACAAACGTTTAAGGTATTGCCATTATAAATTAAAATAACTTTTAATTAAGTATTAATCATTTACAAAAATAAAAGCCATTGTGATTTGTAATATCAATACATCTAAGTCACGTGAATACAACACACATTGCATTACAAATGCTATAGGTGTCACATTTGCGAAAGTTAAAACTATTGACATTGTAACTGACAAAGCTATTAATTTTGCTATTTTAAAAACCAACACATAAATAAAAAAGTGTCATTTACAATAACAATCGCTCAAACTTTCCTAATGCGAGACCTATTGCATTTCCAATGCTTGTTAGTTCTGCAGGCATCGTGGGGCTCTCCCTCAGGCATGGGAGCCCCGTGTCACCACTGCTCCTCTGGGCCAGCCACTCCGAGGGCACGGGCTTTCCGCAGAAGGTGGAAGTCCCGCCCACGACAGGCGTGATGCTACCGAACGTCTGGTTTTCAAGCCGAATCGGGCCGGCGGCGTTGATACCTTCACTCCGGGCATAATGAGGTGTAGGCTCCCTCATTGATTACAGGATCACTTTCCCCTTGTAAGAAGCGGTGGAAGTAGCAGCACCCCTGAAGGCTTCTGAAGGTCGGCGCTGAGCGGGCGGGGCAGGGACGACAGACTGAAGTACCAGCAACTAACTCATGCCTGCCCCAGGTCTTGAGTATCTTGCATATGAGTGTGCTAGGCACAGCCCCCTCACTCTTAGACCCTCTCCGTCTGCTGATCCTTTCCACTACTCTTTCCTTCCTTCCTACTCTATTTCTTATCCCTTCCCCCCCCCACCTTGCTCCCGTCCCTACTTTACTTTCATTTCCCTACTTCTTTCCCTCCGGACTTTCACCGCCAATCTTTGCCTTCTTCCTCACTACTATTGTGTTTTTTTTCTCCGTCCACCCTTCCCGGCCTCGTTAAAAGTTTAGCCTGGGGACTTTAAGGTTTGCCATAGATCTGGTCACCTCTTTAGTAACACAAGGAGCGGTGGTATCGCTGTCGCACAGGGTTTCCCCGGGCACGTTAGTTGTCCTGTAAACAAAGGCTCGCATATGCGCACGCAGCTCGGTCACCTGTTTTAAACTTCCCCGCTTACGAAATACTTCATACTGTATTTAAGGCATGGCGGGGCTTACCACCACTTCACTACAGCCGCCAGGCACAAGCAGCAGCAGTAGGGCCCCCCTGCAGGCAGGTCCCGGGTCCGAGGTGTTGCCCCCTGCAGGTGACGCCATCTTCATGCAGTCCAGCGCCCAGAAGAGGTGAGACAAGAGCCAAAACGCCAAATCAGAATGCAGCTACTTTTTATTCTCTCTCCACTTGTCACCCCCTCTTGCTGCCTCTTTAACCTGACTGTTCTCCCTCTTTCATTTTTTTTCTCTCTGCCTTCTTCCCCCTCCCTCCGTTTCCTTCGTCCCTGTCTCTCATCCCTCTCTTGCACTCTCCCTCTCGTCGGCGCTCTGTCTCCATCCTCTATCTCTCTGCACCTTCTTCCTTCCTCTCCCTCTGTCTCCCCTTGCTTTTCCTCTCCCGTCTCTCTTGCTGCTACCCCCCCCCCCCCCTCTCCTCGGTACCAAATGTCCAACAGGTGTTTCTGGGAGGTTTATTTGCCCATTTACTTACTAAATGGTGACGGTTATGGTCTATTACGATATGAGGATGAATTTTTATATTTGTATAAAGGATTAGAAATGTTGCCAACCTAATGTACATCAATACTGGTACATGTTTTATGGGGGGGCATAGAATAAAGTGAATCTCAACTGAGAAGTTCTATGAAAACGCCAAGCAATCAGATCCCAAAGAGTTCATGTATAAGAAGGTAGACCTAAAGTGCATTTTACAATATGCAGTGTTTGATCGGATGTAGTCTCAGCAAGGAAAAATAAGGAAGGGAATTAAAGTGTCGTGGAAAGCCTTAAACTCGATGTAAGACATTGGATAAAGGCCTAGAGTAACCAACGCTTTTAATGAAAAGTTACTGTACAACTGCTGGAAACAGCACTTCCATTATTTTAAAGGCAGAGAACCAGCAATGCACTTAATCAAAGAGTACTGCTTGGCAGAAAGCAAGTTTTATTCTACTGTGAACACTTGCAAACAACGAGTTCAAAGTCTTACATATGGAAATGGTCACACAATGGACCTAATTTTTTGAGGAAAGGATTCATGAAGGAATTCGGCTATGGTTGACAACACCATGGTGGGGCTATTGAATAACTATTTCTTACTCAGAACTCATTTCTTTAGAGGTTCAAATACCAAGCAGAAAGCAACGCGTTGGAGATTGCTGGGAATTGACTTTGAATTCCAACTGCGGCATGAAGATCTATTTTTTAGTAGACACGCATTTTAGGATTTCTGAAATTGGCTGCTTCTAATCAAGGCTGACAGTCATGATCAGACCTTCCCAGAATAAAAAGGCAGTACCATTTTCTTGGGTATAGAAGATAAAAACGCCTACCTTAGCTGATGAAGAACGTAAACAATTTCAGGTACATCTCCAATAAAGGTTTGAGAGAATGGATAGTGCTGTCAGTTGATACAGACCAAGCTAGATGTACTAATAACCTGCAGAATTAGCAGATCAAGAAAAGGCTTTGTTGAGGATTACCTAAAGGTAAGTTCCTGATCAATGGAAGCTAAAGTAGAACAGCACGGAGATGGATATTGTAATAAACAAAAATGACCTATCTAGACTTCGGTCCAGTTTTATATATGGACCACATTCTTCCTTGGATGCAGAGTCGGCCGAGGCGCAGACTCCGAGTAACTAGGCTTCGAATGCTGATGCTCACTCGTTGCGATATCCCAGGAGAAGTCAAAGACCACTTATACCTCTTGCTCTTCTGCTTGTGCCTCTTACCTTAATGTACTGAGGACTTGGAGTGGGACGAGGACTACTTCAGGCTTCGCAAAATATTCCGGGACCTTCCCCTCAAATGGGACCTTGGTTTTCACGGAGTTGCAAGCCGGGCCGCCATGAGATTCAGGGTCTGCTCCCTCAAGGTCTTCAGGTTCATGACCAGGGAATCAGAGCACGACTGTGTGTCATGCTTGAGACATTAAAGACAGATGTGGTAAGTTTCGGTTACCAACATCGGCCACTGACAGGCGGCGCAGGGCTTAAAACCTGTCTTCCTGGATGACATATCCTACCACTCCAGGATGAAAAAACGCCAGAAAAAGTCTGGACGAAATGATAAAAAAATCCAGTCAAAAAAGACTGAGGGTTGGGGCGTGGCTTGGATGGCAGCGCAGGCGGTTGCCTAAGTTCGTGAGCTCCGTGACCCCGGGCTAAAAAACAGCGAGAAGAACGGCGAAACGGATTGAACTCCCGCACAAAGCGGCAGGAGGTGTGTAGGAACACAAGGTGCAGCACAGGAGGCGGCTAGTGCAATCGGCACGTCGTGTTTGAAGCAGAATAAGCCAGGAATCCTCCGAGACAGAGGAACGGAAGATGCAGCCCAAGATGGCGGGGTCATAAAACCCAGCAACATCGCAACAGCTACGGCGACACTGGAGACTCTCACCAAGCTCAGCCGGTGGCAACGCTGGAACGCGAGGGGGAGCGCCCGGTAGGAAGAACAACTCAGGTCAGACCGGGACGAAAAGGGAATAGAATAAAGGCGGAGAAGCAAGATACCAGGCAATAAGGGTGGCCATCTTGGGTGTCCACGCTGCAAAAACAACAGCAGTGGGCTACTAGGAGGAAGCACAGGAGGCGCATCTAGGCTGAAGGCGTCCACGAGTGGGAGGCTACACAAGCCGCCATACACTGAGGAGGGGGACCGGAGAAGCGGCGCCAGAACGCGACAACTACCCTAGGCGCGCACCGGACCCAGCGGAGGAGCCAACAGGCCAGGTGACCGGGCAAGGGAGACGGACCTCCACGAGCGCCGCTCAAGAGAACAACATCAGCAAGTAAGCCGCTTGCGTTTTAAAAATCTGAAGCACTTAGCATAAACAGCGTAAACAGCCGACTGAAAACAACGGCAGCCATCTTGGGAGGGGCAGAAGCCAAGCGAAAACGGGCTCCAAGGCAGAACGCATGATCGCATGAAAGCAGAGTGCGAGGCACGACCCTAAGAGAAGCCAGGGAAAGCAGGCACGGGCACCCTGCTCACAAGACCCAAGTGATTACCCAGCACAGAAGCCACAAGTCGCCTAGAAGACAGTAAAATCAACGGCGGACATCTTGAGAGGGGCAAAGCCGAGTGAGAACGGGCTTTGAGCGCACGTGCAGAACGCATGTACGCATGAGAGCAGAGTGCTAGGTACGATCCCAAGAGGTGCCAGGCAGAGTGCCCAAGTCGCCTAGCATTAATTAAACGAGTAAACACGACGAAGAAGACAGTAAATCAACGGCGGCCATCTTGGAAGTGGGCGAACCACACAAACACAAAAGAGGCGACTACGGGACGGTGTGGCAGAAGCCAGCAATTACTGGAAGCAGGCACCCCCAGAGCGGGACGACAACACAGGAAGGTACGAAGCTAGGGGGCGGTACGAGCGAGAGGAAATCAACGGTGGCCATCTGAAGGCAGAGTGAAGCAAAAAGGGCAACAGCAACAAAGTGAAAGTAGCCCTGGCGTCAGGGCGAACCAGAACAAGGACGATAAAGTGGCCCAGCAGGTTCACGTTTGGGGACACAGCAAAGACAGAGAAAGCCACGAACGACGCCAAATCCAGCCCAACACAGGGTGCGCAACAAGCAGACCAGCACAAGAAGGGCACGCCGCCCGCACATCAAGGAATAAAAGGGTTTGGCGGGATGACGACAAACGACATCAAAAAGATTAAAACAAATCAAGAATCACCAATCAAGCTGAAGACCCTACAGAACAGCCTTGAGACCCTACGGGTGAGTAGTGCGCTCTATAAATGTATTGATTGATTGATTGATTGAACACGGAGACAGCGATGGATCTGCTCCTAAAGAAAATAACAGAAGCCAACGACTTGGCAAAAGCCACTAAGATCTCCATGGACAATGTCCAACTAGAACTCACAGCCATACGGGCCGACCAGAGTAAAATAGTGAGCAGAGTAGGCGAAACGGAGAAAAGAATCAGCGACATAGAAGACAAATCAGACACCATGGAAAAAGATGTTCGCTACATATCAAGATCTCCAGCGACTTGCAAAGAACGCTAGCAGAACAAGAGGACAAAAACAGGAAAGGGAACATCAGAATCCTAGGTATACCGGAAGAAGAAGAGGAAGAAGCAGGCTCATGCGCGGCGCTACTCGAAGTTTTGATACCCAAGCTGACTGGGCTAAACTTCGAAAGAACATTCGAAATTGACAAAGCGTACAGAGTGCCTGCCACAAGACAGCTGCACATGAAAGGCCAGAGAACAATCATCTGCAAACCGCTGAGAGCTAACCACACGGATGCCATCTTTGCCTATGCACGTAAAGGCCAACCCCTCAACTGGAAGGGCAAGAAGATCATCATCACCCAAGACTTCTCTAAAGGCACAGTAGAGACAAGGAAGGCGTTCCTGGCACTGAGGGAAGCAATGAAGAGGGCCAGGATAACTTGC
This sequence comes from Lissotriton helveticus, assembly GCF_964261635.1. Classification (NCBI taxonomy): domain Eukaryota; kingdom Metazoa; phylum Chordata; class Amphibia; order Caudata; family Salamandridae; genus Lissotriton; species Lissotriton helveticus. The sequence goes on along the minus strand of NC_136071.1, from coordinate 342,359,819 downwards.
AGCTTTGTGGGCCCAGCAAGAATGAAGATAACAGACAGGAAAGGCACGCAAACGTTCGACGATCCAGCAGACCTACGCAGATACCTTCAGGAACCAGACCAAGAAGAGATGGAACAAAGAAGCCCGGGAACGGCAAAGAGAAGAGCATCCTCAGACGGCTCGGAGACAGGCGAAAATGGCACAGCAGGTCGTGGTTGAAGGGCACTGTCAAGAGACGGGGTCGATCTGACATTTACCCAAATTAAACACTGCTACCTCAATTGGAAAGACACACCTTCCTCATGATAAAAGAATATAGAACTAAGCTAAGACAAAAGAGAGTCATCCCAGGGAATGGACACGAGATATGCACGAGATCCAGCCAAGAACACAAAATCACTCAGAACTTTGAGCCAGACCTGGGAAACAGAGACGGACAAGATATCCTTTCATCAACGCTTAACTAGGAAGGGTGCGGGGGGAGGATCTAATGTACCCGGGGGGGCGGAGGGCGGTGAACCGCTGCTGTCGCACGTTTACAGTACCTTGACAGGGGGGAGGGGGGAGGGGGGAGGGGGAGAGGGGGAGAGGGAGAGGGGGTGGAAGCAGGGGGAGGGTCATGCAGCGCGGACAATCCTTGCTTGGTGGGGCTATCAACTTTTTCTTTTTTCTTTCTTATTTCTTTTTCACCTACTTACACATACTTCCCTATCCCAACCCAGACCCCGGGGGGGCCCAAAGACGGGTGGCGAGAGGTGAGTCCACACCGAAGGCAGAGATCATATAGAGGTCACAACCCAGAGAGCAGCTATCCTAAAGGGGAACCATGACTACTCACAACACTCAAGGCCTAGCACAGATTACAGCTGACATCAAGATTGTGTCACTGAACGTCAAAGGCCTCAACCACCCCGTCAAGCAACGGAAAACACTAGACTACCTGAATAGGCTCAAAGCCGACGTGTACGTGCTCCAAGAAACTAGAGTGACCACAGAGGATGCTAACAAACTTAAGGCAAACTGGATAAGCGACATAGTATGCTCACCAGCAGTCAACAAAAAAGGAGGGGTGATAACCATTATAAGCAAGAAAGGGAAATTCAAGACTCTGGGCAGTGCAGCAGACACGGAAGGCAGGAGACTAGTCACAAGCATCAAAAGAGGAGAGGAAGTAATGCACATAGCTAACATCTACGGGCCGAATGCCTCAAAAAAAAAGTTCTGGGAGGAGGTAGAAAGCGAGCTTAGCAGGATCCCACTGGGAGAACTAGTGATAATGGCAGGGGACATGAACGAGGCGATGGATAATGCCACAGACAGGCACCCGCACAGGCCGAGCCATGCCACACAAGAACAGAACACACTAAAAAACCTTTGCACCAAGCTTGCACTAGCGGACCCATGGAGACTACAACACCCCAGTGCCAGGGAGTACTCATTCTATTCAGCACCACACAACTCATATAGCAGAATAGACTATATCCTCATGTCAAGCTCACACACACACCTGACGGACAGAACGGAGATAGGACCGATAACAGTCTCAGACCATGCCCACATCTCCCTCTCCATAAGTGGGAAACACAATGAGCTACCGAACAGGGGGTGGCGTCTCAATAGTGACATACTTGAGGATCCCGCCAACACCGGGGAGATTGAGGAGGCGATCAAAGAATATCTCTTATTTAACGACACAAAGGACACAAAGGAGGAGACACTGTGGGACGCGCTCAAAGCCACAATAAGGGGGAAACTTATAAGTATTAAGGCAAGAATGAACAAAAAAAGGAACAAACACATTAAAGAACTGGAAGAACAAATAAAGGAACTAGAGAACAACCACATCGCAAACATACTAGACAGGAATACACTCACAACACTAACAAAGAAAAAGTATGACCTCAACAGACTATTAAGCGAGAGGGCAACGACATGGATAAACAAATACAAATCCATAAACTTATGCTCAGCCAACAAAGCAGGTAGGGCACTTGCAGGGTACCTAAAAGCCAAACAGAGACAGCACTCAGTTGCAGCGATCACCGACACAGACAACATAACGCACACAGGGAACAAACAAATCCTCGAAACCTTCAGGAGGTTTTACAAAGACCTATACACCGCAGACAAAGCACTAAAGGCGGATGGAGGGGCGAGCCTTCTCGAGAAACTTGACCTACCCAAGCTAAGCGGCGAACAAAGTGAGGCGCTAGACCAAAACATAACAAAAGCAGAGGTAGGGATGGCCATAGACGCACTAAAACCCAACAAAGCCCCGGGGCCAGACGGATTCACAGTGACCTTTTACAAAAAGTTCCAAACGCAGCTTAAAGAAATACTAGTGAGAGTATTCCAGACTTGTGCAGAGAAAGGAAGCTTGACAGACTCAATGGCAGAGGCAAACATTATTGTCATCCCCAAAGAAGGGAAGGACCCACAATTCCCACAAAACTACAGGCCAATATCCCTAATAAACGTAGACTGCAAAATCTACGCTAAAGTAATGGCAGCTAGAATAAACACATACCTACCCACCCTCATACACAAAACACAAGTGGGATACCTGAAAAACAGGCTCTCACAGGACAACACGAGACTGCTCTGCCACCTAATAAACCGCACGGCAAACAGCACAGAGAAGGCAGTAATGATTGCACTAGACGCAGAAAAAGCCTTCAACAGAGTCTCGTGGCAATTCCTAAACGAATGTATCCGCAAATTCGGATTCGGAGATAGATACAGAGGAATGATAATGTCCCTATACAAAAACCCCCGAGCTCGAGTGGTAGTGAACGCAGCAACATCAGAAACATTCACCCTAAGTAGAGGGACGAGACAAGGATGCCCCCTGTCACCAGGATTATTCCTGCTGGCAATAGAACCCCTTCTCCACATGATCAGAACAAACACGCAGATCACAGGTGTGAAAGTGGAGGGTCAAGCCTTCAAACTTGCAGCCTATGCGGATGACATCCTGATCACCACAAGCAACCCACGGGAGTCAATCGAGGCACTGGTACAAACAATAGAGGAATATGCACACGTCTCAGGCTATAAACTCAACAGGGATAAATCAGAATGCAAACCAATGAACTGCCACACTACCAGAGCAGTACTAGGCAAGTCAGGCCTGGCATGGCAAACGAAACCCCTAAAATATCTGGGACTCCTCTTTGGGAAGGACCTCAGATCAACACTAGAGCACAACGAGGAAGCAATGCTGAAAAAGATTAAGACGAAGCTAGACACATGGGGACCCAAATTCGTCAGCTGGTGGGGCAGAGTAGAGACAGTTAAGATGATGATCACCCCTATGCTCAACTACTTGCTGTCCATGCTACCACTATCACTAACGACAGACTTCCACAAACAAATCGACAAAGCCATTAACTTGTTCCTATGGGGAGGTAAAAAATCTAGAATAAGTCTAGCAAAGCTCAGGCTGAAAAAAGAGCAAGGGGGACTGAACCTCACAAACTATAAGGCCTTCCAGACGGCATGCCTTGCCAAACAAGGGCTACACTGGGTAGCACCAACACCAGAATATATGCCAGTATGGCTGGAGCTAGAAAGAGGCATTCTAGGAGGAGCAGACCCAATCATGGCCCTCACGGCAAATAGACACCCAGAAGCCAAAAACTCAATAATACGGAACACAAAAATAGCACTACGGAGATTGGATAAAGAGCTAGAAGTAAGCATCAGAGGCACCAAATGGGAGTCATTATGGTACAACACCAAAATCACATACAAAGGGAAAACGCTAGACAGCAAAGAATGGCTCAGCAGGGGCATAACAACACCGTCACAACTAGAGGCAGGAAACAACCCACTCACCTACAAGACGCTCCAACAAACAACTAGCCTACCAGAGAAGGAATTCTACGAGTTCCTAAGAATCAAAGCAGCCATCACCAGAGCAAACCTCTCCAAACACAAACCAACCATCATACAGTATGCACAGAACATAAACACGGCAGGTCACCAAACAGCGCAGATCTACAAAATAATCACACCACGCAGCACCACTCTTAATGACAAAACAATAGCCTTCTGGGAAGAGACCATCCACAGACCGCTAAGTGAAGAAGAGAAGGCCAGACTATGGACATCAGCGTCCAAAAACAAGATCACACCACAGTTAGCACAAACAAAATACTGGATACTACACAGACTACACTGGACACCGGCGAAACTAGAGAGAGTTGGGGCCAGCGACAACAGCAAGTGCTGGAACTGCCACAAAGCAAGGGGGGACCTAGCCCACATGATATACGACTGCCCCAAAGTCAAAGCGTTCTGGAATAAAGTATACAACCTAATAGACTCGATCACGGGATGCCAGATACAACGAGGGCTAGCAGGGATAATCACCGGATTCCTTGAGCCACAACTCCAATCCAAAGAAATACGTGATCTAGTCGACATGCTCCTGGCGGCAGCTGTAAAAAATATTCTGGGGTACTGGAAGAACTCCAGCAAAGCCACTTTCAAGCGCTGGTTCAACTGGGTAACATTCCTTCGAGGGGCAGACAACATCACCACCAAACACAAGGCGGCGAACCACACAGCCAAAGAGGACATGTGGGCAGCCCTAGACGAGTATCTGATGCAATAAACCCCCCCCCCCCCCCGTCCCCCCTCTCTCTTCTTCCTTCTTTCTCTCTCTCTTTGCTACCACCGGGCCAAGCATACATGTAAAAGCAGCCCAAGAAAGACAACTGTATACAATGTACATGTGAAACTTATTCAATTCAATAAAAATTTCTGAAATAAAAAAAAATAAAAAAAAGACTGAGGGTTAGCTCTTCTCCAGATCAGTGCTTGCTGGCGTGGAAAGAAAAGAAATGATGTCAGTGCGCCTAGGTGGTGCCGTAGGTGTCACTTCCGGTGCAGACGCCACCAACAGACGTGGAGCCTGTCGGCACGCAGGGGTACTGCTCATGAAAACATTTCCGGATCCAATCTGATGCCTGGGAAATTCAAAGATGAGGAATCTGTGGCTAGAAGTATCTATCAGATAAAACCCACTGAAATAGGGAGCTTGATCTATAGAGATAACCAAATAAACCCATTGATTAATAAAGAGATAACATGACTGGGATTCCCCCCTGTGTACTTCGAAACAAGATTTATACTGGTCTAAAACCTTTTTGCTTTACTGGAGTGTTGGGTTAGGAATACTGTATGTCTATCCAAATATTCCCTCTTGCTTCTACTAGAACAATTATCTGAAGGCACCAATTTATGTCTGAGGAATTTTACAAACATTTTTTTTCAGAAGTTAGTCTGTCACCAAAGTAGCTACGAACATAAAGAACACCAACGTGATTTCACTTAATACAAGGTTTTGCCTAGTTAATAACTCAAAACCTTTGTTAGACTTCACTCGGACTTTGCAGACCAATATTCCCCAGCTGGAAAACAGTAGCAGTGGAGGGAAAAATACTTATGATGCCAGGACCTCAATGGTCCAAATTACCACTTTAATACAAATTATGCATGAATTGCCTTAAAACAATTTTTCAAATTAAATACATATTTATACTTACTGAATAAAAGAACAAGGGAAACACGGACTTGGACAATGCCTTTGCGGTGGAGCGGGCCAGCTTTGAAGACTTAATCATTCCAAGTGATTCAAAAATTAAAACGTGGTAACAATATATTGATTCATTTATTCATAGGCGGGGTCAAATTCCGCACATGGCTTAGCACTAGGAGCAAGGTTCTCACTTTCTTGGTCTTTAAGCCAGGCATGAAGACCACAAGCTAGACATTTCCCTTCATACAAAATCCACCTCCGCGCAATAATGTTATATCACTACGCATTAGCCAGCACCAGGCCTTAAAGTCCCGAGTCTACAAAAACTGCGCTAAGATGGTTTGAAGGATAAATCTAAAGACCTGTCCAATCACCTACTGGACTAGGAATTCTCGAAAGTTTGTTCAGGAGGTCCTAGAAGACAGTCTTGTTAACCAACAGAACCCTATGATATCCCTACACAAAACAAAAGCAGAACGAAATGTATGTCACTACATTTTTTTTCAAACACCAATAATGTATCCAGATACATCAACCATATTTGCCACATTTTTAACTCAAACTACCTTCACAAAGAGACTCCCGGGTGCCGCTCGAAGTCGTTGCTGCAAAGCGGGACGTGCCCTTCACTCAAGTAACTTAATCGCTCTGTTAATTGTGGGCATTAGCGGGAGCCGGCGTGCTCTATTCATTCACTCTTGTGACCCAATCGCCTTGCTAACTGTGGACATCAGTGGGAGCCGGCGTGCTCCATTCCTGGTTTTTCGAATCCGGTGTGACCAGAGGACTCCCACAGCGCGAGCGGGACTGCGAGGCCCACAGGTAATTGCGCCGGACCAGCGCGCACACCTGCTGCCTCTTCCGGCTCGCTCCTCCTCCTACTTAATCTCGCTCACCCGCGCGAACGCGGGACGCGCGCGAAGACCGGGCAAAGAACAGGCCCTCTACGGCCCTCATCGGCCAGAGGAGGCTGGGCCCCAGATCTTGGTCATTGCCTGAGTAAGTAGTGATCCATCCATTATCATAGTTACTACCACAGTTATTTTTGCGCTATGGCTACAGCTGTTAATAGTCCTGCTACTGTCGGATTGGACAAAAATGGGGGCATGTTAAACCGGACCCTGGATGATTATTTTCCCAAAATTGTTCCTGAAGGGGATAAAGAACTGTTGCTAGCTGAGCGGCGGGCAGATCGACGCCGTTCAATTGAACGAATTAAAAACAGGACTCTGTCTGAACCGATCATGTCTGTCACCTTGGATGATGATTTCAACATTTGTTTGTCAGGCAATATATCACCAACTGCTAGCGTGCCCCTATTACTTAAAGAATGTTTAGCCCCTGCTGTGTCACCTACGCAAATCCAACCAGATCAACCAACCGTGACACATGACTTTCCTAGTACATCTAAAATTTCTAGCATTATGATCTCGCCCACCATTAGGCCTGGCAAGGTAGTAAGAGGCAAAAACATGAGATCATTGCCATATAAAATACATGGACCCCCACCTGCCAAAAGGAGACGGAAGAAAACTGACACAAATAAGCCCAAACTAAGTTACACCGATTTTGGGAAGAAGGTGAATCCAGTTACTATCACGACCATGGGAGAACCTGCTACTAAGCATGCAATAGCGCCTGCTTCAACTACCCCAACACTCGTGATACCATCTTCCCAAGTGGTTATAGAACCTGACATCATCCATACCTCAATAGAAGAAGGTCTGCAACCAGCCTCTCCTAAGACTCTCTTGGATAATATAGAACTGATTGTCCGAAGTTATATGCTTGCCTTAGTTGAAAGATTTAGGGGAATGGAATCAAGGCTGGGGAAAATAGAGGGGGACCTGACATTACTTGCGAATTCTATCATGTCATTAGGGTCATTAGGGCCTCTGCAAGCGCTACATCCTCAAAAAACCTTAATTCCACAGCCCACCCCCCTAAAAGATGCGGTAGTTGTAATACCTCCTACCTCTAATATTGGTAACAATCAGATAGCAGCTATTTCAGCTGTCCCTAATCATTCGCATACTGGTGTATTATCATCTGTTAGCAAACCTTCTAACAAACCCAAGCCAAAACAGTTAACAATATCTACGGGTAGACCAAATATAACACCAATTGGTAATACTGATATCCCAGCCAATATACAGGTAAGGGAATCAAGCATCCCCCCTAACAGACCCTCAAGATCAGAAGTGAACGAGAACAGTCATGCAAGAGGGGGACAGGACAGGAGACCACCTATGGAACTCCCGCCGGAAGCTCTACCGTATGTGGTTGTACTTACCGGGGTTCCTGAATTGTCAAGTGGTAAACGGGAAGGTTATTCTCAATTAAAAAACAAAATAATGCACTGGCTATCATTGTATAGACCAAAAATTAACCAGGTAAATGGTGAAATAGTCCATGTTCGACGCTTGTCTTGGCTGGGTGGAAGAACAAAGGATATAGGGGGTGATATTGTAGTTGTAAATTTCAGGGATAGAAAAGCAGTCCAATACATTCTGAATTGGCCCTTTGGCAATGAAAATAATTGTATTGTACCCCGTCCCTTGACTTCTTTTTACCCAAGGTCTACAGTATTCCCCCCCCAACACTTAACCAACAACATCCATTTCACCAACCGCTTTTCCAACATGGAGGCTGCCATGAACCCCGCTTACATGCATCAATTAGTTCCTCCTTCTGTGATGCATGGGTGGAATACCATACCGGCGAGTCGTAATTTGGGTGGAAATGAAAACATGACTCACTTGGTGCCATTTACTCCCTTAGAGTTAACAAACAGGTTTGACGTATTTAGTGGGTTGGAGGAATGTGATTGATGCTTAAAGAGAATTGAGGATGTTGGGGGGGATTGAAAGTGTCCCATGTATAATGGGGCTTTACGAAGAAAAAGGAACTAGTTACTCAAAGATAGTGCCATGTACAGGTGTAACAAGTGATGATGTGAATAGTAGTTTGCCTGTTGTTCCTCCTGTAGTGTCTTTTGGGATAAATGAGGGATCCCCATTGTTTACACCAGCCATAAGGCAAGGAAGTAGTGATGACGCCAGGGGAAATGTAAATGCTGCATGTCTAGTGAGATACAATGAAGGAAAGGGGACAAGTGGTCCCATGATGGGCTTACGCGCTGTTGTTTCAAGTAACGATGAAGTCAATAGTAGTCAGTCTGTTGCGCCACCTGTAGTGACTCATGGTTCCAACGAGGGTCCCCCCTTGTTAACACTTGTTTCATGGAATATAGCAGGGGTGCGCGCAAAATTATGTGATCCCGTTTGGAATGAATATATGAACTCTTTTGATATTTGTGTATTACAGGAAACATGGGCCACAGTACAGACGCATAGGGTTGGTTATAAAACTTACCACATAGAGGCTGTGCCTTCAATAAGAGGTCGCGCATCTGGAGGTCTGCTAATATGGATCAGTGTTTCTATTAAAATAGGCATAAAAATGCTTAACACTGATTCTCCTGACATACTTGGTCTGGAAGTAACCACAGCAGACAATAGGGTGATTTACCTTTTTAATGTGTATAACAGCCCCCAGTCTTCCCATAAGGAATCAACATGTATAGGGAAGCTAGAGCTACTTATGGATTCATTAAAAATTGGTGCAAGTATTATCCTATGTGGGGATTTGAACTGTAACTTCGAACCAATCACAGATATAGTGCATCTGTTCGAAGACGAGGATACTGCCAATGGAATACCAGCCCTGAATGAAAATAGAATGGTGGCTGGTACTGCATTGGCTCTGCAGATCACAAGGTTGCTGACTTCTCATGGCCTGAGAGCATGTAATGGGCGTATGCCATCTGACAGCCCGAAAGCCCCTACTTTTAAGAGACGTGACTATGGAAGCAAACTAGATTATGTCATAGTCTCTCTAGATCTATGGCCACTCACAGAAGACCTAAAAGTCAAAGAGAGATTTGAAAGTGACCACTTCCCCCTGGAAACAAGCTTCCAACAAAGCATGCTAAAGGGGATGGAAGCCACGGAGGGAGGCCGTAATCAAGCATCCTCACCCATAAAAGACAACATTGTCCTTAGTAACAATCGCAGGGCGGTTAAATGGGCTTATGTACTGGATAAAGAGGACTTATTGGCCAATATATACAGTACCTTTGCAGACACCCTAAACTCATACTGCCCCTATAGCTGCGACCCCAAAGAATTTATTAATCTGCACAAATCCCTCTTCAGCAAACTATTAGAACTTCTTACAAGAATCCCTAAAAAAGGTGCAGGTATGACTAATGTAAAAGCTATCGGCAAACCTTGGTACAACAAGGAATGCCGTCTTGCCAAAACTGCACTGATTAATGCTGTTAAAGGGGAAAGTGCATTAGAAATTAGAGTTAAAAGGAAGGCTTATAACAAAATTATAGTAAGAGCGAAATCCTCCTGGGATGAGGAAATATGGCTCAGTATGCTAACAGCCGCCAAAAACAAGAACCAGAGACAATTTTGGGAATTAGCAGCTAAGGGAAACAATCGTCAGTCAGGTTCTAGGGAGGTCTACTTAGATGAGGATACTTGGGTCAAACATTTCACATCACTATATGCAGCCAAATCTTCAATCGATGTTGCTGCATCAGATGTACCCACTGTCACTACACGAGTAAACGCCCACCCGGTAGTATTCAGTATACATGAAACAGAGATAGCGATTGCTATGGTAAAGAAAGGGAAGGCACCTGGCCTAGATAAAATCCCGGGCGATCTTTATTTGTCTAACATTGATGTTTGGGCACCCTATCTGAATCACCTATTTAATATAGTTGCAGCCACCGACCATATTCCGGACACATGGAATGGCGCAGAAATCATTACCATTTTTAAAAAAGGGGATCGTGGCGATCCAGCCAATTATCGCCCCATTAGTCTTTTAGACATAACACAGAAGATCTATGCTAGGCATATTTTAAATCGGATAAACTCATGGTTGGAGGATGAGTCAGTTTTATCTAAATACCAGGCGGGATTTAGGAACAAAACAGGTACAATAGACCAGGTACTTAGGCTATGCTGCTTGTATTGGAAATACGTTATCATCCGCAAAGGTCACTTATATGTGACCTTTGTAGATCTGCGAGCAGCATTTGACCTAATTCCTTGTGATTTACTCTGGAAAACCTTGAATAGGCAAGGGCTGTCAGGCGAATTACTAAAACTTGTGATGGGCTTGCATCTGGAGAATTATGCCAAGGTCAGGTGGGGCCCAAATGGGGAACTCACAGACCCAATCCCGATAAAAAGGGGAGTACGACAGGGATGCGTACTGGCACCCACACTTTTCTCCCTTTACGTAAACGATATTGCAGCCTACATGGAAAATTGTGATAATGATGCGCCCCGATTGGGAGGGGAACGTGTTGCGTCCCTCCTTTTCGCGGATGACACAATTTTGATCTCGCAAACACCACGCGGCCTACAGACCCTTCTAGATAGATTCCAACAGTATTGTACCTCAAAAGGACTAGAAATCAATATACAAAAAAACCAAATATATGGTACTAAACCCGCACAAAACTTTTAAAAGGAATTTAATGTTAAACGGACACAAATTAGACTACGAACACAGTTTTTCATATCTGGGAGTCCTGTTAGATTCTTCAATGGGTTGGGGTCCACAACTAGAGAAATCAAAACTGGTGTTTAAACAAAATTGTTTTCCAATATTGCAGAGACACAGCAAAAGTGTGAATAAGGCGGTTACCCCAGCAGTAGAGCTTTTTAGATATAAGGTTCAATCAGCCTCACTGTATGGGGCGGAAATCTGGGGGCCAGTGTGTAAGAAAACCTTTGAAGCACTTGAGAATAAATTCATTAGGGGTCTTTTAAAAGTTCCCAGGAATACCCCACTGGTACCCTTATTTCTTGATCTAAATATTAAACACACAGACCATCACACAATATTGAGACCAGTACTGTTGTGGGTTAGACTATGGACAACTATTGAACTATCTGATTATAAAAATGGCTTGAAAGAAGTCCTTGAGCTCGATAGCGATAGGAAAATCTTTTGGTTTAAGCATGTTAAAACCTGGTTAATGAAGCTCGGATTAATACACTTTTGGAACGAGCCTGGTTCTTTAAACCCAGCTTCTAAGAAAATACTTAAACTGTCTTTTTGGTCATATGTGAGTCACGATTCCGTGTACACAAGAACGCACGGTCCTCTTACAGAAAAATTCCTTATGGTAAAAAATGAGGCATCCTTTGAACAATTTTTTGATGAAATCGAGCCACCACTGGCTAAATCTCTGTATATAAAATTCAGATATGGTACATTGAGGTCCAAGGCAACAGAGAAAAGATGGGGGAAAATAGACAACGATTACTGCAGTCTATGCACCAACAATCAAAGGGAGGACATTTATCACATACTGTTTTTCTGCCCTAGCTATGCTAAGGCAAGGGAAAGATGGATAGTCCCTCTGTGCCGGAATATTGGCTCCACCTCCCATAGGGAAGCTGGTAGGATCCTAAGTACGGACACCAGTCAAGTAATTGTGTTCGGAATTAGTAAATTTTTGTTGTCCGTTTATTTTATCAGACGGAAACTAAACCTTACATTTTAATTAAGGAAAAACTGCCATCCTGAAATCTGTAAATCATGAATTGTGTCTAGCTATTGTGTCTTCTCAAATTTTCGGTTGTTATAATCAATTTAATGTTTTTTTATTAGATTTTTAAACATTTTAATATATTTATTCATTTTCTGAGCCAAACAAACTGTAATCTTGTGTGTCCAAAGATGATCACATATGATGAAACATAGATTTATAACAGGGTGCTCAACTACAATGAATTGTAAGTTCTATATGTGGTGAATGTTACTTAGTTTGTTATATTTTATTGTATCTTTTATGTTGCAAGTCAACGAAATAAAGATTAAAACTTGAACTTGACTTGACTCCCGGGTATTCAAAATAGACTTCACTGAGTTTATTTAAACAAGACATGCCAAAGAAATTACCTAAATAATGAAATTATAAAGGTGGGACATGGCTGTGAGGACAGTGTATTCCATACCCAAATGTACAAAGCAGTTCATCTATGCAATACTGTGAAAGCTGTTGCCTTTCACCCATTCAGTTACAGTAAATACAATTTTTTGCACCGAGTGCCAGTACAAACTCTTTAATAATGGGAAGACGATCAAAAGGATATTCAAACCTCTAGGTGAATATCACATGGGCATTCTGAAACAAAGAATGACAATTTTGAGCCATGTTCGAGAAAATGAAATCGAGCTCCGAAAGAAGTATTCTGAATGAACTACCGGTTCTAAAGGAACAACTGCAGATTGATAGATGAAATATTGTATTGAAAGGGCTAAACTAAAAAGATAAATAGTAGGAAATTATAACCTTGGCTTATTTGTATGGCAAAATCAAAACATTCACTAAACATGCTAAACATAAGGTGTGCATCAAAACACATACTTAATGTATCACTCGAGCACAGCGTTCTGAATGTTCCAAGACGTTAAAGATAAAAACTAAAAATTAAAAAAACATGAAACAGTCTGAACATATGAAAGCAAATTAATATCATCACCAATCTAAGTAACTTATTAGTGATACCTAAAGGAAATGATTATTTACATTTTCAGGTGCCTTACTCTCATACCATTCAATAATAGCCTGCCTGCACAAAGCGGTGCTTGGATGTGGACTACCCAGACAATGTCGGGCAACAGTTAATCTGGCAACTACCATAAAATTAAAGAAGAATAAAAAATGAGTAATAATCAAAAGTCCCTTTTTTATTATCCTAATACACTAAACGTTTATAGTATCTTCAAAGATAAACCCTAAACGATTGCAGACAGTATCCTCCCCTCGCCCATATACTGGGGCAAATAATAAAAATATAGAGTAGATCATTCACTTTGGATTGCCATGCGGGGCGTGCAGTGTTTGTCCCCAAACCAAGAAATCGACCGAGGTCGATATCGGGACTAATCGCCCGTGGACACAGAAAAGGTTCACTAACTGCAACAGCAGCAATTTGATATATCAAATTACTTGCCCTTGCCAATTGCGATACGTCGGCATGACCACCCGGAAGATCAGGACAAGGTTACAAGAACATAAAAGCACAGTGCGGTGTAAGAAACAAGCCACCCGTCTCACCGCACACTTCCTGGAGAAGGGACACGGTCCTGAAGACTTCTGTTGGACGGTCCTAGAACAACCTCAAATACCCCTATCCTGTACTGACATCAGCAGGTTTCTCTTCAAAATCGAACAGAAGTGGGTGTATCGCCTTAACAGTGACAAGGAGGGACTCAACGAACCCATTCCCTGGATGTCCTTGTGAGGCCTGAACTTGTATTCTGGAATAGTGATCGTATGGGTTTTCGCCATTTTTTCTGTACCTCTATAAATCTAACCCCATTTGCCTAACAATCACTCTTGGTGGGGGGTTATGACTAACTAATTGGCTTCGGTCCGTATTCATGACTGGCGCATAGCCCGACCTGTCTTGTAGCCTAATTTACGCACTTTTTGCATTTTTTGTGCGTGGGACTACATATCCCAGCATGCCTGTGATCACGTGATCCTATCACGTGATCGCCCCCTCGCTTGCACAATGAGGAAGTGCATATCTATCCATTTGGAAGACACATCGGTGCCCCCCCAAGCAGTACAGTAGACTGCCAGGAGACACCGACGGACAGGTAAGGGAGCGCTAGCCTGTCTTGTGCGCGTTGGGCGTCTACTTGTGAACGCGCAGAAAGATACTGATCAAGCGATCGTCAGGTTTGGCGCATTGCAACTCTGGCTGCCTGTTTGAGATCGCGCTGAATATCTATACCACCAGCGTGGTGTTTAGAAATTACCAAACGGTATTTTAATTTTGGGCAGTGTATTTACAAGCTGACACGCTCGAATTTCTGAGCCATTGATACCTCAGTTAATTCTATTTATACCTGGTCTGCCAATATCTGACGAGTGGGGTTGAGTGCGAGTGGGCTGGTCCGCACTTTGACAGTGTGGACCGTGTGGGACGCTGATGGCCATATTGTGAACTCGTGTATCTGTTCATTTTCGCGCTCTAAAGAAATTACTTATGAATTCTTTATAGAGCGGTGCTCCTCATACCTGCGCTGTAGCCAGGTGGGGTGAAGCCTCTCAACCATCAAATTTGGGTGAGTTTTGCCAGCTGGCAATATGTGTTTTATACATGTGAAATGTGCATTCATCACAGTATTTATTCATAGGAATGTGACTTTTTCATGTTCTTTTTCTTTATTTTGTTTGTCTTATCGTGTGGATTGAATACCGTGTGACGCAACAGTATACGGTTGAGTATATACCTGAAGGTCAGGTTTTATTTTCTTTAATCCTATCAGCAGTGTTTTTACCATTCGGTCCTGAAGAATGCATTTTGAAACTAGGTTCAGTATAATGCAGAAACATGTTGACCAATACTGAGCGCGGTGATTTTTTGAAACCCGCACTCACACTTGCTTTTTAACTCTTAGGGATTGGGGGACACTAATAAATGTTGTTTGTCCACCTAATCACCTAATTTTATATTTTCCTCCACTTATCACCGCTTTATCACTACAACACTGCCTTTACAGTTGCCACGTTTAATGTATTCTTGTGTACCATTTAAACATCCCTTACCTCACACACTTCGGTCACGGTAACATCTGACCGGCCGTTCTGTCTCCTGGGTGAGGAGAATCCAAATGATGAGAAATAGGGCGGTACAGTGTGGCTTCTGATGGAAATCATTTCTCCAGATGCTCTTGAGCCTCAACGTGGCCCGCGTCTCACTCACACGGATAAAGTCTTCAATGGTGTCTCTTGTGTAGCATTGGTGTTTTGATCCACTCTGGTTTGACCATATTTTTGTGACCCCCAGGTGTACTTTGTTGTGTTGATTGTGGACTACCCAGACAATGTCGGGCAACAGTTAATCTGGCAACTACCATAAAATTAAAGAAGAATAAAAAATGAGTAATAATCAAAAGTCCCTTTTTTATTATCCTAATACACTAAACGTTTATAGTATCTTCAAAGATAAACCCTAAACGATTGCAGACAGTATCCTCCCCTCGCCCATATACTGGGGCAAATAATAAAAATATAGAGTAGATCATTCACTTTGGATTGCCATTTTAAGCATGAAGAGGTTGAAAAAAGTCCACGTTGAAGTATTTAGCTGTGTATAATATTTACTTGTGATCGAGGTCACTTCCGAGAGACACTAATTGACAGAGGATGCACAGGCCCTCGTGTATGTGCATTTCCTGGCAAAAACAGAAAACAATTTGAGACAGAAAAACTTAACAGGACGGGTCATCTTTTCCTAAGAGGGAGCAATACGTTGGTATTTTAGAGAAAAGAGTTTGTTACTGGAGTCTTTTCCAACTGAGAACTTCTCTGGCAGTGATCTGCTGGACACTGTTCAGAGGGCCCAGCAAAGTCACCTTGCATCCTTACTATGTCATTTTCTGCTGTTGTCCACTAGTCACCAAGGCTGGTTTCACAGGTACTATGCCTAAGTGCCAGTTTTTTACACCACTCGCGTCTACAGTCCTGGCGCTGCTCTCCATCTGTGCTAGAATGACGAGACCGAGAGCTTTTACATGCCTGTCATATGTGGAGGCTACTCAAGTGCCCCTGCGTGTAGTGCCAGGATTACTAGTGGATAAAGTGCTCCAGTGTCCAATGCCGCGTTCAAGTACCAGATCAAGCAGAGTGCTCTCAGCATCACTCCCACCATGACACCTAGATGGTCTTCTAGTCTAGCTACAGCAGGTCTGATGATGCAGAAACGTCACTCTGCTTTTTTGCTTTTGGGCAATGTTTGCAATTGTGACTATCTGGATGCTACCGAGTTAAAGTAAATTATCTTGTACAACAGATGCATTTAGTGCGTTTTAATTATGAATAGGGCAATGAATAACAATCAACACCTCGCAGATTTTGGTTTGCTAAGATATAAGCTTTCAAAAAGTGGGAAGTGCAGATTTTTTTTTTTTAATCACCTTCAGTGTAACCAAGAAACAAATAAATGCCTATTTTGTGCAAATATTTCAAATGCACGTGCTCGATATCACTAAAAACTACAAACCACTGAACACGGTTCCTGTTTTTTTATCGTATATTAATTTTAAAAACGGCATATATTCCAGTTTGGTAAACAATGCATGCGAAAAAACGTAGCCTAAAAGAGAAGTCGCAGGGGCACTTGAGTAGCCTCCACATATGACAGGCACATATGACAGGCATGTAAAAGCTCTCAGTCTCCGCATTACCTTCTTTCCAGGCTCTGTACCTCTACCCTAAGGAATACAGGACATGCCTCTATATATAATGCCGATACAATGTAAATCCTGTTTAAATGAAATCTAAACGGCCAGCTTGGTTGATAGCTTTGTGTAACAACACCTATTACTTAAAGTCCAGTTAATCAGGCCCTAGACAGTGGAGCATAAATAGGAAAACAATCCAACATTCTTTCCTGCATTGAAAGCTTCAGCACTACAGAAGATCTTGCTTGGTATTTAAAAGGAAGATTCAAGATCAACAACATCGAATTAGGTTGGCCAGTTCAGTTCAGTTCATTTATTTGTTTCGAAGGTTAAAAACCATCATGAAAATACATAGTAAAAATAATACATAATCTCAACGTGACATTAAAAAAGGGCATCAAGTTAAAAAGGGTTTTTTGTGAACAGTAGAACCAAGGTGCAAATATAATACAAGACCCCATATAACATTTTAGGTCACTCCCAGACCCACCAATTGCGTCAACCCCTTGTATTTCTCAATTTAAAAGCAACTTTAAGGAAACTTGTGATAGCAAATAGAGTTCGCAATTCAGTGGCTCTTTGCAAATACAGTAAAGCAGATTTGGCATGGATAATATTTGAGTCCTTTAAGACACCCACTAAAAATCTTTGGCGCGGTGTTTTATAAAAAGAGCACAATAATACAAAATGAAGGGTGTCCTGCGGAGACCTATTGTCGCAGCCGCAGGCACCCTTCTGCTCAATTGTTTGAGTGAACCCTAATGGATAAGATAAAATATGGTGCAACAAATTGAGCCTAAAACGAGTCATTAAAAACCTCTCGTGCTGACTGAACATTAAAAAGAGGTATGGTTCCATGCCTGCTTGATTAGAAACAAGCAAATGAGCAACTGCCAAGGGTTTAGTAGAGTCACGCTCCCTCCTCTTGCCATTAAATTTATCCAGCAGTTGCCTTTGAACAGAGTGTCTGGAGTATATGTCCACCGTAGAGGGGTCCAAGAATAGCCTTTGTTCATCAATATCCCCCAAAGTATCTTTAACATATTTCAGCCAGGGGATTTGAAGGCATTTCTCTTTCATCAGGCAATCCCGCATGATCTGTCTGGTTAATTCCGCGTTGGGGTTTGACCAAATTTTAAGCCAGGCCAATATGGGTCTCAGTCTAATCAGGTCGGCTATAAATGTGGTTCCCAGCTCTTCGTGTGTTATTGCTGCAGGGATGGTCAGCGGAAGTTTTAGCAATTTTTTTAGAAATTTATCTTCCTCTCTTTGTATTGGTAGTGCATCTCTGATACCCCACACTTCCGCTCCATAGATGGTCTTTGAGATGCTAACTGATCTGTACAAAGTCATCACCTGCTCTGGGGACCAGCGTCCCATTCTACGGGCAAAGTTTAGTATAGCTCCATTAGCTGAGACTAGTCTCCTCGCCCTCTCCTCTATCAGAGGGGCGAAATTTAACTTCTCATCGAATAAAAGGCCCAAGTATGGAAATGTTTTGACAATGTCCAAGACATGATCCCCCAGTTTAAATACGAATTTCTTCTGTGGTTTCTTCCCCACTATCATGATGAAAGATTTTGTCATATTAACGGAGAGGTCCAATTTCCTCATGAAATCCGAGAAACCCTTGATTAAGAGCTGCAGACCAACAGCCGTCCGGGCTAGGAGGACCGCGTCGTCGGCGTACAAAAGTACTGGTAGATGACGCGAGCCTACCTTTGGGCAGTCAGTTCCCAGTGTTATCAGGTCGTTCTCCAAGCCATTTATATAAAGGGAGAATAGGAATGGCGCCAAGATACACCCCTGCCTCACCCCGCCCGAGCACGGGAAGGGATCAGTACTCGCCCCCCCCGCGCTGTAGCGGACCTTGGCAGTGGTGTTCCAGTGAAGCTCCCTCAAGATGTTAATGAGATCC
The DNA here is from genome assembly GCF_964261635.1 of Lissotriton helveticus. Taxonomy (NCBI): domain Eukaryota; kingdom Metazoa; phylum Chordata; class Amphibia; order Caudata; family Salamandridae; genus Lissotriton; species Lissotriton helveticus. Next base: position 342,341,079 of record NC_136071.1, on the reverse strand, counting down.
GGATCAATTCCCAGGTTAGACATGAGTGTCCATAGTTTGGCTCTGTTGACATTGTCAAACGCCTCTGCTAAGTCCATGAACCCCATGTAGATGGTGCCATCAGACGCCTTGGTGTACTTGGCGGTGAGAAGGTATAGGTTAAGGCATTGGTCACTAGTTGACCTGCCTGTTCTGAACCCATACTGGGTGTCCACCAAGATGTTGTGGGTGTCAGTCCATTCTAATAGGCGGTTGAGAAGTGCCCTCCCTAGTACCTTGGCGGAAACATCAATAAGCGAGATCGGTCTGTAGCACTGCGGGCTGTCCCTACAGCCTTTCTTATAAATCGGGACAATCACCGCCGTGGAACATGATCTCGGCAGACCCGATTTGATTGCTGCGTTCAGAACTCTCGTTACCATTGGGGCCCATAGCTCGGTGTTACTAAGAAATAGATCTGGGGGGGTCCCATCCGGGCCCGGAGCTTTGTTCCGTGTTAGCCCTTTGATTGCTTTGAGTACTTCATCCAAAGATAGTTCAAATTTTTCTGCCCTTGTTCCCCTCCATATTCCATCACCAGTGTCTACCTCCTGTTGGTTGTACAAGGATTTGAAATGAGCGACCCATTGTTCCGGCAGGATATTTGAGTTGATGACTGGGGAGCTCGAATCGTGAAAACATGGTCTATTTATAATTTTCCAAAACTGGGCATAGTCCTTATTTTCACCAGCCTCCCTTAAGTCAGCCCAGACTTCTTTTTGGAGAGTCCCTTTCCTGATCTTTACCTGGGTTTTATAATTCTGTCTGCAGCGAGTGATTTCAACCTTGTCCCTAGGGGTCTTTTTTAAACTCCGTTTTAGGTCTCTTAGCGCTTTGGAACAGTTAGAGTCAAACCATCTTGGAGAGGAAAACTGTTTTGCGCGCTTCTTGGTTGTCAGGAGTCTCTCTATAATTTTAGTTAAGGATTCAAACGCCTCTACTACTCCTTTCCCCTCTGTTGTATGATCTAAACAGGTCTCTATGTGGGCTTTCCCTTCATCCACTAATTTGACATAAAATTCTTGGGGGTTAATCACTGACCACCTTAGGCGTCTCCCTTGGTCTGTTGGTTGGATTTCTGTTTGGTGGATCACCCCTGGGTCTTTTCTAATTACATCGTTCCCTATAATTTCTATTAGAATAGGGTTGTGGTCACTGAAGGGACTCCACTCTGTACTGGTATTTAAAATCTGTTCTCTAGCACAAGCGGAAATCATTATATAATCTATTATAGACCCCCACTTTTGCCCTTAAATGTCGGTGTTGGGGATTCGCCTACCTTGAGTGCTGTTAGATCCATAACATGAGTGAGGGCGAAATTGTCTAAAAGCTTCATCAGGGTTGTACCCTCTTTACTGTGTGAAAAATGGGGGCCTTTTTCTAGTGGACAAGCTGACCAATCGAGAGTTAGAGGAAGTAGTTTGGGGCATAGGTGACAATTAAAATCCCCCATCAACAGGACAGTTGGTTCTGGCCCCTTCGTCCTTCGATCTAGTTCCTCGTTTAGTCTGCTCTCCAACTCCACTAAGATTGGGAAATTCCCCTCCACCGGTCCGGAGTTATAAAAATTTACAAACAGTAGACTCTCCCCCTGATGTAAAAGTTTAACTGCTTGTATGTTGTCTGACAAACTGACTGGGTATGACCAAGTGCCTTTCAGGTCTAAGTCTACATATAATGCTAGGCCTCCTTTTGCTCTGCCCGAATTTGTCCCTTGGGCAGGTCTAAAGAAACACTTGTAGCCCTCCAGTTGACATGGGCCCGAGTCCCTAGCCCAAGTTTCTTGGAGCGCTATAACATGAAAACGCTTTATGTATTCTAGCCACTCCTTGCTTTCTAATTTGGCGTCCAGCCCTGCGATATTCCAGGATAGGATGGTCAGACCCTTCCTAATCTCTTTATCTCTTACTATTTGTGTTTCAATTAATCTATCCTCACCAGCTCTGGGTAAGTCTATGTTGGTTATTTTGTTCTCCCCCTGACACCGGAATGAGTCTAATCTCCCAATTGGTGTACTCTCCTCACTCCCACGATTGCCCCCTATTTCTGGACCTGGACACCTACTAGTGGCTAGGCTTGCTATGCTGTTTTCTGAGGGTTTAAGTCAATCGATATCCTCTAGTGATTGGATTGGGGCAAATCTATTTCTCCATTGTGCGTAGTCTCGGGGAGAATAGGGTTGTTCGAGGTGGTTTGCTAGTCTAGATCTATATGGGCGCTGTGGTCTACCCAGCGTCCACCCTCCCTCATCACCCACACGATTGTTATTCCGGGTCCTTGGGTAAAAATACCCAAGTGGGAGTGCGCTAATAGTACTGGTTTGATTCCTGTTGGGATTCTTTAGGATGTACTCAACCAGACTAGTGTCAGTGAAGTTTGCGACTATGCAGTCTCCTCTTATATCTTTGTTTCTCCCCCCGATCCAGTTTGCCCTTCTTACACTTGCTATCTCCCCTCTTTCCCCATTATTTAAGGGTCTGTGAATGTTCAGCCACTTGGAGATTTTGGTAAGCAATTGGTAGTGTGTTTCTCTCTCGTTAGACCTGATTTCTGGTACCCCTGCAAAAATTATTACAAAAGGACTCGCCTCAGGGGGTAGATCTATATGTGGGGCATGAGTGTTGGTGTTATAAGCGGGGTCGGGGTCTGTATAACAGTGATTATAATTCCCTTCCCTCTGAGGGCGATCTTCCTGTCTCCATTGCATTAGTGGTTTTAAGGGGGGTTTCTCCCTCTGTGTGTTATTCGCACCTTGATTGTGTCTCCCTCTAGAGTCATCGTTGGAATCCCCTTTAGGATTTTGGGCAGTTTTGGGGGCCTCATGAATCTGGGCTAAAGCATGTTGAGAGTGACTAACGCAGTTATTATTTTGCAGTCTCTTTGAATTTGCCTTGTCTTTTGTGCCTTCCTCATTTGAGTGGGGTGGGTCGGGCGGAGTTTTTGTAAGTGTGTGCTCTAGTACCTTGGACTGTTTGGAGAGCTCACACATTATTTTATCCACCTTGCTTATTATAGGCTTTAATTGTGCCACAATGAAGGATTCTAGCTGTTTTTTGAGACCTGTGACTACTGTCTCGATCCACTCTGGTGGGATGGGTTCTACTTGGGAGTCATTTTCTACTGTTATATACTCTTGTAAACGTATTGGAGAGTTATCTCTAACTAGTGCTTTCCTCTGTCTCTGATATCCCTTGTTCCTCCCCAATCGCTTCCTTTTTTTCCGATGGGTCATGTCATTGAGCTCAGAGGTTTCTGGGCCTGAGGATTGTGCACAGGGGACATCCTCTATGTCATTGTTTGTTTGGGATATACTGTCCTGTATATTTGGGCTATCAGCTATTAGTACGTCTCTAGAGGTTGTTTGAGTGATAGCATTGAGGTTGGGCGAGGAGGATAAACTCCGTTCCATACGTTCAATTTCCCCTGTGACTTTCTTTAACATTAGGTCAATTGCTGTGGGTTTGTTCCCCTTTGCAAGTGCGCCCTCCTTTATTTCCCCCCGTGTGGGTTTAGGGGTCGCTCTTTTGTTTGATTTGATCCCAGCCGAACGTGTGTTGGGATGGGTAGACATAGTTCCCTTAAAGGACTCCTACCTTATCACAACAGCTCTGTGCTGCGTAGGTTTCTGCCAATCCTCTTGTGTGATTCCGTGGGGGTTTGGTTACCGGCTTTGGGCGGGCTTCAATACCCTGTGCAAAATCCCTATACTCACAATGCAGTACCTGGGTATATTGTCAAAGGGGGAGCGTAGGGGCTAAGAGGGATGGCCCGTCCCGTCCCTCGTTGTCCCCGGACGGCCACAGATGGCCCGCCCTCTGCCCGGGCTCCGCCCGGCGCCGTCCGCGCGCGTCCGCGACGCGGAGGAAGAGCCCAGTTTTAATAGCGCCTCCGGGCGCACTGCGTGAGGAAGTGGGCGGAAGTTGTCGCTCAGCCCTCTGGGAGCTGTAGTCTCCAGCCGCCGCGATGGAGTGGGGATGCGAGACCACAGCGTCAGGGCCCCAGGAGCGATGTGGCGTCCCGCTGGTGTGTCAGGCTTAGGTGGGCTGCCTGCGTGCTGGTAAAGATGGCTGGTTGGCCATTAAGTGCTTCTCCCCAAAATACGAAGCTCTCTCCAATTAAGCAAAAAAACTGGTGATCTAGAATGAAATAAGCTATGGAGTAAGTGGCTGAACTGGGCTTACATGCACCCTTATTTTAATACAAGTTTAGCATTATTTTATCGCACATCGTTTATTGTTATGTTTGCATGAGCTTACCTCAGAATGGTTTGGTACTTCCTCGGTACAAGATCCCCCTCAGAAAGATGCCCTGTGAGGTGAAGATGACAAGTTGCTGTTTACATACTGAACTATAGACGCGGTTTTGTATTTTCACCGGAAGGTGAGATGCTGCTGCTTCGCTACAAATATGATGAAAGGTGCCACCGGATGGAGTCCTGAGAAGGCTTATAAAGGGTGCTCAAGCATCTATGCATACAAGACGCGCTGGTTGTCTGACTACAGATAAATTGGTGCCTTTTGTCTTTTATATACCATGTGTGTCTCTCACTTTCACTTTTGCGTCATTCCTCAACAATAAACAGTAAACGACCCAGCACACTGCCAGCTCACCTCAAAGATGCCTGGTCTATTCCTCATCTGTGGAACAACAACGTTCTTTCTGTAATTGCGCATATAAGCGTTATATTTATTAGTATCAGTAACAAAATAGAATGTAAATATCCTGTAAGAAATGTCTTGAAGTATTCGGGGATCGTTTTCGAAGAAAATAAATAATGGATATTCTCAAACTTTCTGCAAGTAGCACTGTCACAAGACACAGTGAATACACAAATCCACATCCTTTCCCAGCAAGCAGTCGTTGTGCGGCTTCCACTAACAGGACTCTTCGCCGCCACCAGCAGGGATCACCCCTTTTGGTCAGCCTTCTGGAGGCAGCAGGGGTGAAACAGGAACAGGACTGCAGTTTTGACTGTAAATAGAGGTCAACATACCCAACTACCTCTAATACACCTCAAGCTCCACTGATCAACTACTCCAGACCAGCTAAATGATCCACACACTTCCCCAACTCCAACTTAGCTAAATTCCAGTCACTCTAAATCGTATACAGGAGCTTAGCTATAAATGTTGACTTGCATCTCTGAATCTATTTATAAAACCTAACACATAAAATTGAGTGCTAACAGTGTTATGCACATATAAAAACAAAATGAAAAAAGGTAATGAAGTAATACATTCACAAGACAATGCTCCTATTGCATTTTCAATCCTGACCCACCAATTTTGAAATACTATCTCCTGAAATCCCCCTATCACAATACAACCTATTGAAAGTATATCTTGGCCAAGGCTCTTCTAGGAAGCTATCAGGGAATCCTAAAGGGCTTAGCAGGACCAGCTGGTCAACTATATCAAAATGGCCAGTAAACCTTAATCAGTGAGCAGCAATTTAACTTTCCATGAAGGTCATTCACCGCCTTTGAAACAATGACAGTGTGGTCATCCTAAGGGACTGTTAAGTAAAATACCGGCCATCATTCAAACTGAACAAGGTATTTTTAAAAACTGCAATCTCGAAAAGACAGCAAAAATAAAGACAGTGTATAATCAATGTAGCTAATGTGAATACCACTAAAAGCATGTCTTCTACGGATGCAATTCACCAACATGTGCTTAAAAGTTCTCACCCAAAATAGACAATAAAGGGAGTTAGCTTTAAATTCATCCAATTAATTGGCCTTCTCTAGGCCAGACATATGGCGCGCCTTCGGCTATTGGGGTGATTTCACCATCTTTCTCGATCTCTCAGGAAACGAGACTGGGATGTCCGCTCTCCCCCATACTTTTTGTGGTGGCGATTGCGCCTTGGCGGCGCTGCTCAGGCAACACCAGGTGCATCGAGGCTTGGCCTTCACCCCCAGAGTGGTGCTGGTCTCCAAGTACGCGGATGACATACCTTTATACGTCAAACACCCTGCAGTCAACTTACATCCTCTGATAAGTGAAGATATCAGATTTGGGGTGTTGTCTCCATTAACTGGGCCACGTTGGTGATATTTCAGCTAACAGAGGCCACAACGCAGTTCTGCTCTGAGTTTCCTCTCAGATGGCGTATTGAACAGATGAAATACTTGGGCATATGGCTGAGTCGGAACACTGATGTCCTCTGGAAAGTGATTATGGCAGTCTGCTAGACTGGCTAGAGGACCGACTGGCCCGATGGATGCGTCTCCCGCTCTCCTTGACGAGACGGATAGCCATCGTCAAAATGGTTGTAGTGCCCCAATTCCTTTATTTTTTTCATGAATCTACCTCTCCCCCTCACCACAGGATTCAGAAGGAAGCTTCATTCATGCTTGGTGTCACTGGCTTGGGAAGGGAAACAGCCCATAATTTCCCGGGAGATTTTCACTCTCCCCTTTGAACAGGGAGGGCTGGGTGCTCCAGCCCTCCCCGTTCTGAATTACAACAATCTGAATTACAACGGTACGCGGGCTCAATTTAGTTTTTTGGGCTTTACCCTTCACAGTGTATAGCTCACACTGTGCAGGAGCATGATCATGCGGCACCCACTCCTTTGCATTTGACCCTATTTAGGCCTTACACCAGGCCGAGTGCAGCAATAGATAGGATTATCTGTACGGTATGGGTGAGGCACGAGCTGAGAGAGTGCTCGCTTGGAGGTACTTTTTGCCCCCTCCTTACTTCTGGCCAGGTATCCTGCCCCTTTCTCAAGACTCAGGAGCTTGCAATAGGCTGAAAAGGCTCAAGTTTAATACTATGGGGGACGTGTTTCTCGAGGGCTCGTTTATTTTTTTATTTATAGCTGTTTTATAACGCGCTCTGTTACTACCAGAGTATCCTGGCACGAAAGAAGAGAAAAAAGAAAACAAGCGGGTGGCCAAAAGAAAACAGAAGATTTAAAATAGTCTCATGATGCAGCAAGCCTTCGTAGATAACGAAGCCACTGCCCTAGATAGGTTTACGTATTATCAATAGCGGGCCGCCCTGCTGGCTGGCTTTGTGTCATTCCCTGTGGCGCCACCAACGCTCCAGACACTGGAGGGTCTTCTCAGAAACACCTCTCATGCAAATTAATTACACGCTTGTACTCATAAATGCAGAGATCCGCTCCAGTGCGTCAGGACTGGGAAGCCCAGGTGGGTATAGTCATTTAAGAGATACAATTGATTTTTTGCACAATTTAACAATGCTTGGTTTTCACCTTGATGAGTAAAGCCTATGCTTTATTTATGACATCTGTGGCAATTCGCTCTGGAGAGTTGGATACGTTTAAAGGCACTTTTTATGAAAGCTTTTGTGTTTAAGTTTGGAGAAACAATTATTTTGTATTCGGTCTGCAACTGTGCTTTTTCGGAACACATACATTACTGGCTATAAATTATTTCCTCATTTGTCCTTGCAGGTACTAGGGCCATGACTGTAATCGATGCAGCAGCTGCAGTGGCAATGGGGCCAAAAGGTTTAGGAAACCCACTGAGCACTGATTATGGTTATATTGTACTATTGATTAAGCCATCATTAGTGCAGTTACCTTACTGGCACTAGGGTCATGATTTGAATGATGCAGCGGCACAGGGGTCCAAATCTTGAGGAAACCCACTGAACACCTTTTATTGCTATGTTTTACTTCTAAATGGGGGGAGCCAACCAGTGACAGGTGTGGCAAGTGTTTGGAACAACGTGAAACAGTAGGTCATATCCTGTTTATTTGTCCACTATATGATGCACCATGGAGGATGTGGATAAAGCCTATCTGTGAGGCAATGGGTACTAGAAGATATACTGTAGCCCTACGAATTCTGTGTACTGACCCTGCTCCTCCTATAGCTATTGTTGTGGCGAAGTTTCTGAGATGGGCATGGACAATTCGCTTGAGAATGTTGTCACAAATAGTTAGTGATTGACTGTATGACATACTAAGCTATATGAGGTTTCTGTGTTACTTTCGCTCTGCTAAATTGACTAGCGTGTTGAGCTTTTATTGCTAAAGTCTGATTCTGGCACCCCCTTGGAGTTATGTTTTTTAATTGTACAATGAATTTCTGATCGTGTTTAAGCTTATTTTATCGAATTGGGGTAACTACTTAAAAAAAAAATAAAAAAAAATCGATGGATGTCACAGGATTTAGTTGTATCTTAAGTATTTATTTAATTGGTTTTATATGAAAAAGAGTGTTGTGTATTGTAATTTTATGACTTAACTGTCGAATAAAGTTTATGACTGATTGGCAGGCTATGTTTTACTGCTAAACAAGCAGTCACAAGTGCATTTACCTTGCAGCACTCGGGTCATGATTTGAATGGTGCAGTGGCAAAGTGGTCAAAAGCTCTAGGAAACCCAATGAACACAGATTATTGCTATATTTTAGAACTAAACAAGCAGTCAGGGATGCTTTTTTGGTTCTTTTATTATCTATTGCACCCAAAGTAACACATATCCTATAGCATCACTATAATAAAAGCTGTAACCAATTGGACTTTTCGGTCTCCCTACAACTTATGTTACATTATTCAGCACATTTATGTTGCACATGTTCACAGTTTTTGTATGACCCTAAAATGCTTCTGAATCTGACCCACTAACACCTTGGCAAGGGAAATCTATAACACTGGCACTTCAGCCATTGTAAACACTTTATAAATACTTATAACTTACCATGCGGTATTCCATACCAAGCAATGCGAAAGCCAATAGGTCTCACCTATGTGAGATTATTGGCTTTGTCAATTTTGTTTAGCCATATTATACAGCAGCACTAGCTTCATTCAGAGCAGCATAACTGAAAAATGTTTTAAAGTGCTACAATGCGAACAACGCTGGCTGTCATATAGCTTTTATACATTACTTTCAGCCATTTGCAACACAGCTAAAAACATTGGCAAAGCCAATAAATCTCCCCTAGTCAAGACCTCTTGACTTTGCCAAGGATTGCTTCCTTTTGTTTGCCTTCTGGTACTTGTAGCTTTGCTTTCTAATACAAATAAGAACTATACGCACTAGCAGCTAAAATCATAGGTTTCAATCTGCCGATTACAGGAATCAAACTACCAGTTTGCTCGGCTGTATTTAGAATTAATTGCGGTTGATCGGATACCGGTTTGCAGTCGAAAATAAGCCAAAGCACTGTATCCGCGATGGCAGCCTCTGAATCCGAGAATTAAACAAGTCCCCGTCAGATATTGCCCATCCGTATATAAAGCTCACCTGAAACGCTGCTGTCTGGCAGGGACAAGGGTCGTATTATCCAACGTCACAGTAACCACTGTTTGCCTTCCAGCCCAGGGTTGCTGAGCCGGCCCTGGAGTCGAACCCGTGCCCAGCTTCGAACGCAGGCCTCCAGGAATGACCTCTCTCGGCACCAAAGTCTTTACTGGGCTGCGAAAGCAGCGCGGGGGTGTTTCAAGATGGCGGCCGGCTGAGCCTCTTTCACTGAAAAGAACGTACCCTTGAAATACCCGTTCAAAAAATATATGGCTTATAAATTACCATACAGATGGCTAATTTGACATTTCAGCAGCAGTGGTCAAAATCCACAGTATTCTAGTCGTGGTAGTAAACAAAACGCGTTGTGGGTGAGAGGAAGCATTTACAAGAAACCGGAGCAGACACTAGCCAAACACAGACAGTAGATCCAAGGTGAGCAGAGGAGATCTACTTGGCTGTAACGGTCACACTGGGGAAAGCCTGACAATTGGGTTCCAAGAGACAGCGGGGGGCTGCAATGGGTAAATGAAGTATTGAGTGATATCGATCAGTGTGTTATGCACCTGTTGCAGAGAGCTTGTGACGTTAGCAGGTTACATGTCTGAAACCCTGTGCAGTCACCAGATGTTCAATAATGAGATTGATAAAGGAGTGATCGAATTGGGTGGGAATAGCGCCGTGTATTAACCAGGAAGAGGCCATTAAACGCGGCATTGATGAACGGAACTGGAGTCCATACGAACGGGGCGTGTATAAAACATGACCAGAAGAATGCAGCCGGAAAAGACCGCGGGCTTCACAGGGTCGCAGAAGAGGGGGGAGCAAACGGTAATGGATTCGAGGCGAGGGTAAACAGTGAAGGTGTCCCAGACGCCTCAATGACGGCGGTGCAAGGCCTGGTGTGACAGATGAGAGCGCCAGGGGCTGAGAACTGCCTGAGATGCCGCACATTAACAAAAACCCAGCGGGAGGGATGGATTTGTGTCGACAGAAGTGGCCGCGGCGCATCCAGTGGCACACTGCTGCGCACACAGAGGGACGGAGGGAGGGAAGGATGGATGGTTGGGGGTATCGGAGTGGAAAAGGCGAGGGGAAATGAGGGCGGCGCAGCGGGAGATGAGCTGAGGAGAAGCCGAGCGCAGGCTGGACAGAGGGAGGACCTGGTGGAGAGGTTGGGAGGAAAGGCAGGCTTGAAGAGGCGCGGGCAGGGAGACAGTGAGATGAAACAAGAAGCAGACGGAATGAAAGAGCAAAAGATGGGAATAAGAGCGCAGAGAGGAGGAAAGAGCCCAGATATGAAAAAAGAGCAGACAGGGAACAGAAGTAGGTCGAGGGAGGTAGGGGCGAGAGAACATATATGTGAGAGAACGGAAGCAGTGAGGGAGAGGGCAGGGGCAGAGAGGGAGAGCACGGGCAGAGAGGGAGAGCACAGGCAGAAACAGAGCGAAGGCAAAGAGTGATCGGACGCAGAGAGGAGCGAGAGACAACAATCCAATGAGGGCGAGCAGTCGGTATGGAAGCGGACAACAGAGGAGGGAAGGGAGAAGGAAGAATGGAGGGCAGAAACAGACAGCAGGGAGGGAAAGGGGATAACAGAAGAGAAGAGAGGACAGGCTGAGAAGAGGGAAGGGATGTCGGATGGAAAGGTGTTTTATGTCGGCCACAAAGCACCGGCGGTGCTAGTTAGGGAGCACTGAAAAAAGAAAGCTATCGAGAGAAAGCTAGCAGAGGAAGCGGACAGCGCTCAACAAAGACAGGGGAAGAGGGAGAGGACAAACTGGGCGCAAAGTAAAGCAGAGGAAGAGAGCCAGCGAGGGACAGCAGGCAGCATAGATGGGTGCAGTGAGTGATCGGGGAAATTAAAGATGGAACGGCAAGATGGTCCCCACTTACAAGCGCCTGGAAGCAAATCAAATCTGCAGTGTGCGCAATCAAAATGTACAAGCATAAATGGGGAGACTAGAAGTATCGGGGATCCCAGTAGGTGAAGGCAGTCATGGGAAGTGGGAAGAGCAGAGGCAGGGAAGGAGTACAGAAGGTGTCACGGGCGAGATGGAAAATCGGGGCCTGTCTCCTGAAGGTTAACAAACAGCAGAGCTGAGGTCATTAAGGTATTGATTGATTAGCTGAGTGAAAACACAGGACGAGCCTAAGTGTGCATGTTCTTTGCAGAAGGCACAATAAGGGAATGTTTTATTCAAAGCGAATCGCAGTGCAGGAGGGCCCAGCGGTAGGGAGGACGAAGCTGCAAGTAAGGATGTATACCAGCTTGCTCCCGCCACCATGGAAGGGGGATTGGTGTTGACCACGAACGGTCGCGGAGCCCTAAGAGGAAGCAGTGGCCCCTGGAGAGAAGCTACAGAGAGGGGGACTATCCAGGTACAGGAGGTGCTAAGAACTGAGCAGAGGAACCCGCCGATCACGAAGATCCAGGAACGACATCTTGGGAGCCACTGAGGAGAGCGAAAGCCCACCGCCTCCACTGTAAAAGCATAACAAGGCACCCCCCACAATCGCCACCTCCAGCCACGCAGTCCGTGCAGGAGCAGCTGGAGTAGGCAAACCAAAAATCAAAGCACACGCTGAGGCCTATAAGGTATGCACTCCCTTCAGAACACCTGTGGGCAAGCACTCACTTCAGAACACCTGTGGGCAAGCACTCACTTCAGAACACCTGTGGGCAAGCACTCACTTCAGAACACCTGTGGGCAAGCACTCACTTCAGAACACCTGTGGGCAAGCACTCACTTCAGAACATCTGTGGGCCTTCTCTTACTCGAGAACACCTGGGGCCATGCACTCACTTCAGAACACCTGGGGCCATGCACTCACTTCAGAACACCTGGGGCCATGCACTCACTTCAGAACACCTGGGGGCATGCACTCACTTCAGAACACCTGGGGGCATGCACTCACTTCAGAACACCTGGGGGCATGCACTCACTTGAGAACACCTGGGGGCATGCACTCACTTTAGAACACCTGTTGGCAGGCACTCACTTCAGAACACCTAGGGGCATGCACTCACTTCAAAACATCTGTGGGTCTTCTCTGACTCGAGAACACCTGTGGGCATGCACTCCCTTTAAGAACATCTGTCGGGATGCACTATCTTCAGAACATCTGTTGGCCAGAACATCAATGAACATTCCCTCACTTGAGAACACCTGGGGGCATGCACTCACTTCAGAACATCTGTGGGCCTTCTCTTACTCGAGAACACCTGGGGCATGCACTCACTCCAGAACATCTGTGGGTCTTCTCTGACTCGAGAACACCTGTGGGCATTCACTCACTTTAAGTACATCTGTCGGAGTGCACACTATCTTCAGAACATCTGTGGGCATGCACTTTTCAGAACATCTGTGAGCATTTCCTCACTTAAGGCACTTCGGGGTATGTGCCCACTTCAGAACACCTGTGGGCATGCAGTCACTTCAGTACATCTGTGAGCTGAGCATGCACTTACTTGAGAACAGCAACTGTGCAGGTCACAGTAGTACCAAACAAGTTCAGAATGAGTTCACTATCTAAAAGCACCGACACTTCAACGTTACACAGATTCCTCATTTGCTTTCAGTAAACTTTGAAAAAGTTGAATTAAAGGGGAAAAAGTTGAATTAAAGGGGAAAAAGTTGAATTAAAGGGCAAAAAGATGTTGCAAATGGTGCATGATAAGTGCAATGAAAGGCACAGAGAGCAAAAACAGGGTAGTGGCATTGCCAGGAAAAGTTGTGAGGAGCAGTAACATATCGTAGCATTTTTAATACAATAATGCATTTTATTTAAGTTTGGTATCGGTTTACATAAACCATACAGACAGAGCAGCACACATGAAAGCGTTACACACAAGACGCTGCAGCTGTTAGAGGTGATCTAGTGTTGCTCTTAATTTTTTGCATTTGTTTCTTGAAGATTTGCATTTGTGTATCTCATAAATGTGGTATTTATAAGTCGATTTTATATGGAATGCATATGTGTGTGGTTTATGTAAAGCCGTTAGCAAACAAATGCAGCCCATTATCAAGCGATATGCTCGTCATCATCTGACAAATTTGAACAATGGGTGATTCTGAAGGAGGATGACAAAGGCCTTGCTTCCGGTATAGACAAGATGACCACAGCCAGCGAAGAGTTGCTCAAAACATTTCATTTTTGGGACCATAACCAGGGCACGAGTCGGGGTCCACGGGGGTGGACGGCGTCCCCCCACTTCTTTCACAGGGTGGATGCCATCCACTCTGCCCAGAAGTTGGGCCCCACTATAAAAGATGTTGAATTCGTCCCGTTGTATTTTCCAAACACCAGGACACTTTCAGCAGCGCCTGCACGTTGTTGTCTGCTTTCGATCACAACAACGTGCAGGCAGGGAAGGGGCTCTCTTATTTCTGACTCCTGCTGGGAAACTTGGCCATAACAAAGGCCGAGTCTCAGGGGTCATCATGCCTCCTTTTGTTGGCGTTTCCTGGCTGGCAGCAGTCGGGAGCCTCACACCGGAGGCAAATGCAGCAGAGGGGAAACAAAGGCTCGCACCTTGTAAGTACTTCACACATACTTAGGAGAGTCAGCTTTTCATTTTGTTCAGGCTCTGTTTAGGAGATCTGAATGCACTGTTAGAATGTCAGATGTGTTGATCTTTCCCATTATTTGCACAAAATAAATTGCATTTATATACGCTTATTGGCCTTGAGGAGGCGTTGTAATAATTTAAATATCACTATTTCTTTTAAAGCACTATGGCTATAGAAAGCTTAACGCCAACAAAAGGTAACATTGTTTTATGTGTAGCATACAACAGTGTGAATCTTCTGCCTAAATAGGAGGGTTTGCAACTATACTCGAAATGTGCTCAAATGTACTCGTGGCACACCTGCTAAACATTTCTGGGAGGGCTTAAGATCTGATGTCACTTCTTGTGATGCCAGTTCCTGTGAAGTCACGCGCTGTGATGTCACGCGCTGTGATGATCACGGCACGTGACGCCACGCGCTGCGATACCACTTGCATACTGATTAACTCGGTCAGTCCCCCCGCTTCTTTTTTTAGGACTTGTGCCCTGACCATAACCAAATACATTTCACATGTGAGATGTTAACAATAGAGACAAATGATGGAGGGGATGTAGTGACTGTGGAACCCTACTGTATTTAATTTAGGAGTGTCCAGGGCTTCATATATACTGGAAAGAAAGTCTTGGGGCGATAGACTTGACGTTCCATACAGATACTCCTCGGCTCCTGCCCCATAGGATAACTTGGACTTCCTAATAGATTTTCATTACATGAGCTAAAAGGATAGCTTAGTAGGTGGCAAAGTGCAAAACATTCAGGTCAAAAGATAGAATCCATGCAGAGCTAATCCAGCCGTACATGCTCTGGAGTGGGTTAAAATAGGTGCCTATTGGACTGATAGGAATAAGAACTAGGTAAAGAGCTAAAGGACAAGTGATTCGCGGTGGGTTCTTTTAATGCACAGAATTATTAGCTTTAAAGGCCGCCCTCCTCAGCATCGGAAGGGCGACGAGATGGGATCTCCCCGCCTGGTGAAAGTAAATGCCTGCACACATCAACACCAAGCATCCGGTTCATCATTCTGCAAAGTCCCCCGTGCGAGTCCTCTGCACAGAGCTGCCTGGACCTCGGCGCACTGGGGCCCTCTCTCTAAAGCCACGGGATTAGGGGGTCTTGATCATGCAAGCGCTGCTCACAAAATGGGAAATTCGAGGATGAGAAAAACAAAATGGAGAAAACTGACATTTTAATTAACGAAAAAAAGCTGACCTGTTTCAACGCGCAAATAGCTAACAATACTACAATGTCAGCGCCAATTCTATTTTTGATAAACAACAAAGCAATGAATAATAATTCATGGCGCCTTTCAGTTAACCCGAAAGCGGTGTACACTGCGCGCATCTCATTTGAAAGGCGCGTAGTAAGGCTGGATTCCCTGATCTCACACACACACACTCGCACCGCTTCCAAGCACCGTGGCTTTGTTGTGATCCATCCGTGCACGCTCCGCTCGCGGTGCAGCCATTAGACTCCTTTGTTTTGCTGTCAGACGGCTGCGCGGAGATGTCACTCACAAAGCAGTCTCCGTCTACACTCAACCCACCCACGCCGCCCTGTAGATCTATTTCGATCCAGCCCCGATCTGCCTCATTCGATGGTGGAGCACCTACCCGGGCTCGGCGCGCCTCCGATGCCTCCACTCGCCTCTGCAGCCGGCGTGGCGGGGGTCAGCGCGCCTCGGTGCTCCGTGTCGTCACCAGCCCCCAGCCCCGCAGCAGTGATGCTGATGCTGCTGCTGCTCTCGGGGATCTGCGGCAGCCTGGCGGGCTGCGCTCCTGCGCCGGCCGGCTCCTGGAGGACCAGCAGGCTGGGCAGCCCGCCCCCGCCGCTGACCTCGGTCCTGAAGTCGTAGGCTGAGCTCTGCTCGTCGGCCACAGTCATGGACCGCTTCATGGGGGTTCTGGCCGCCGGGCTCTGGGTCGGACCCGTGGGGGACGGCAGGCCGGAGGTCTCGTGCCCGCTGGGGTCCGGGTACTTGTCGGCCATGTTGAGGGTCTGGGGGACGGACAGGTGGGAGCACTCGGACATGGCGCGCCGTATGGCCTTGCGCTGGTAGGACCCCCGGTTCAAGGTGCACTCGTCCAGCTCGTCCTCGAGGTCAGCGGCGGGGGGGTGCTGCAGGTCGTCTCGGGCGAGCTCCACGGTGGTGGTCGGGGCGGATTGCAAACTTTGAAGATAGTTGGCGTTCACCACTCCCACCATGCAGGAGTCCACAGGTCCCCCCACTCTCCCAGCGGCTGGCGTGAGTGCCGGCCAGCCGGACTCATCCGGGGTGGAAGTGGCGATCCAGGCACGGGGGTCTAGGTCCGTGCCCCATTGGACTTGCTGGAGGGGCTCCGTCTCGGACACGGAGACGTTCGGCACTCTCTGGGTCAGTTGACCATTGACCTCCAGGCCAACCTTTCCTGCTGCCTTCTGCTGGTCGGTGATGGCCTCGTTCGTGCCCGGCCTCTCGCCTCCCACCTGGCCCCCGCTGTACCCACAGACTTGGGGGGTCGGAGTGGATCCCACAGAAGTATGCAAAGCATCGGGCATGAATGCCCAGGTGTCCAGGGGCTCGGGTGACGTTTGCAACAGCTTCCCCGAAACTTCGGTTTCTTTCTCATCCTGAGCTATTTTGAGCTCCTTGTCCAGTTTGCCCTCAAAGAAGCAGAGCTTATCCTCGTCGGTGAAGCCGTTCTTTTTGACGAGGCCTTCTTTCAGCTGCCCGCCGGAGTGGACACTCAGGCCGATCTCGTGCAGCTTGCCCTCCGTCCTCTGCCATTCGAAGTCCGCCTGTCCGAAGTCCTTCGGGGCGTCCATGCGGGGGTGTCCTGGCGGGAAGCTCTCGGCCGGCCTGCTCTTGCACAGCGGGCTGTACTCGGCGAGTGTGGAGGGCTGCTGGTTGGAGAGCGACATCGCCGAGTGCTCCTGGAGCAGTGGTACCACCGAGCTTACATCACACCAGGTCCTTGCATTCATGACAGCCCAAACTCCTCCACGCCCCGCTCGCAGACCCCTCCCTCCCACGCGCTCAATCCCTGGATTCCTGCAAGGCAAGATCTGCACAAAACATGCAACGTCTTGGAACATACAGGAGGATGCTATTTTATTCGTGCAGATTTATATAGCGCTACCTCGATCCCAAGGTATTGGAGCGCTTTACATGAGCACCGGTTACTTTAAACAAGGACACGTTCATGGTAGGCACCGGGAGATAACGTGATTTGTCCAGAATCACAGGGTTGAACACGACCGCGAGGCTCGAACCCTGGCCGCCCAGCTTCAAAGTCCGCAGCTCTAGCCGTCAGACCACATCCTCTTCCCCAAATAATGCAAGCACCAGAGCTGGCGCAGCCCACACCAACAGAGCTAAATACACTTATCGAACGATCATGTGCGTTTACAGACGCATTAGTAAACGTCCAGCTGATAATACCATAGGTAACCACACCACCACCAAGCCTACACTTCAGACCCTTCCTTACATTTCCCTGCGCACACGTTTACATTGGCAGGTTCAACCTAGCCAGTCTTGGCCGCGTATTTGCAAGCGCTAATAATTGCTTTCTGGCGCTGCGCGCCTTTGGACGCGGGCAGTGAAATGTGTGTTTGCGGTGTGCCGGAGACGAGCCAGGCTCATCCGTTAACTGTATAAACATTTACCCACGCACGCCTGCGAAGGAGAAATCTATCTCGGGCAGACGGCGGAGCCGGCGCTTCCCCGTCAGAGCCAGTAAAGCACGCACGTGAAACCAGGAGAACGCGTCACACGTATCGATACATTACATGCTGCCCAGGGCACTATGGACCGACTGCTGTTTGTTTGGAGCAATATTTTGCAGCTCGAAAATAAACCAGGAGTTATCTGTGGGACTGGCGGGTTGCATAATCATAAATCATAATGTTGGAAAGATGGGACCGTGCGACAATGAGTGCGCCTGTGCCGCAACCTGCGGGTTCATTCATCCGTCTAAGGTCCGGGTAACCCGCAGCTCTCTGCGTCCCATTCACCACAGCGGTGTTTTATTTAGCGGGTCAGATTGCTTAGGGTTGGGATGGAAGGAAGAGGCGCGGGCTGGCGTAGTTTAACAAGTGCTGACGCAGGAAGGGGGCGCATCCTGCCACCGTCCTCGGTGCCCGCGCTCGCTATACCCTGATGGCCCCTCATTCTCTCGGCTTCTAGAACCATGGCACGCACCACACGGGGGGCATGAGAGAAGATAGCCGTCGTGGTCCAGGACGGCAGGCTGCTCTGAGAGGGCGAAGGGGTACAGAAGCAGAGAGAAGAACGCGGACAGAAAAAGGGCAGAGAAAGATGAGAAAAAATTAAAGGGACGAGAAAGAATAAGGAGAAAAGACGACGGCATAGGAAAAAGACTGAAGCCATCTTGTTTTAGCCTTATTTTAACAATGAACTAATTTCATTTTACGAAATAGGTCTGGGAGTTTTAAGGAGTGGGTTTTTGATGCAAGTGTTGTGCTACTACAGCTGAGTCTTAAAACACATTCCCTGAAGCCGCCTTCCACCTTGCCATGCCCTATAAGGGATAGAGGAGGCGGTCTTCGAGAAACGAAGTTTTCTTGACTAGCAATTTATTTTGCAGAGTGCTGACAGAATTTGCCCCCCACTCGGCAACCCGGCTCCCCGCAGACCACCAGCAGGAAACAGCGTCTCCCTGGAATCCGGGCGTTCCCACAGACACGGCAGCTGAATGCAGAGGGGCTGCTATTTCCACGGGGTATTACTTTTTAAAGTCTCCAGTGATTTGGAGGGGCGTGCCCTCCCTGAACAGTGCGGGGAAAGGCCCGAGGATGAAGATACCCTAACCTCTGAGGAATGGGCCTGTAGCAGAACTCCCAGAAATAGAGACTGGCTCAACTCCTGGGGCCTCGACCTGACCACACAACAGAGGCTTCAGGGCAGGCTCAGACCCCAAAGGAGTCTCTGCTTCTGGGAGGGTCACATCCTTACCCATGGACTGAGACAATAGGGTCGGACTGGATCAAGACCTCGGGTCCTGCGAAAGAGATGGCCTTTGCCCCAGTCCGGTCACCTTCCCAGAGGGGACTCACACCAGCTGAGTTTGGTAAGTCATCGTGGCCTTGAGAGCTGGGGTGTCCCTGGTGGGAGGAGGAAACTCACCTGCAGTAAGGGGGCTCCCGACACCCCCAAATCACTCTTCTTGGTGACGCCATTCACCGTTTCATTTACTCTGCAACCAGCCAGGCGTGCACTGCTGACAGCACACAGCGTAGGTGTGCACTGTGCACAGATGCATACCCCTGAGGTACAAGAGACAGAGGGGACTGGCCAGATGCTGCAAACTGCAAGGAGGCACTGCACGCAGCCTGAGGCTGGAGCACCGTGGCAGAAACTACCGGATCTAACGGAAGGGCAATAACAGCAAACGTACAGCATAAATATAAGGCCAACAAACAGGGGCTAGGCCATCTACGAGTAATTTTTTGATGGCAAGAGGAGCTGGTTCCATTCCACATTAGTCAGAGGGAAGGAAAAATGGTGAGGTGCATCTGCCCACGGTAATGGCGCATTAGCATATAACATAGGCATGCCTACCATGTAATGGCACGTAACACTCTGGACTAAAACACCCATAGAAGCAGCTTTCCGTCCTACCACCTTCTAGGAGGGATACTCACGGGTCAAGGGTGACAAGGAGCCAGTGGGCATAAAAGTACAGATGCTTATGTCCAAGCTCGATTTCCAGATTCCCAGCATAACCCATAAACACTAAAGTTATTCCTGAAAGATGGGTATACTCGTCTTGGCCCACTGCTGTAATGGCGTGCCTTGCGGCAGAAAGGGCCAGTGACATCTGTCTGCTGGGCACTGAGTATTGTGGGCATGTAAGCCTATTAGGAAGGCCAAGTATCATATAGACCGTGAGTCTAGGAATAACCATATGGAACCTCCAAGTCATCCTTCCAGTGTGACACTCCCAAAAAAAACTGAAGTAGGGTTCTACTTTCACTGCATCTCTTCCAACATAGATCTCTATCACTAACATCCCAATTGTCAATGTGATTTGGTGTATGGCATCAACAACTGAAGGTTTTTAACAACTCTTCGCTAGCTGTGGTGATTCATGCAGGGTTCTAGGATGCACCGGTCAGGGTGCAGCCCAGCTCCCGCTCCCATGGAGTCTGAATGGGTGTTCTCCTCATCACATTCATCTCTATGAGCATGAATGAATGAAAGAATTTGTATGGTGCAATCAAATACTCAAAATTGAGTGTCCCGGCGCTGCCAACGAGGAGAAAGAGAAAAGAGTTAGATATGGAATCATTGGCTGAACAGAAAGGTTTTTAAAGATTTGCGAAATTCAGATTACATTTCTATACTTCTGACCTGAAAGGGCAGACGATTACAGATTTTGGCAGTACAGTGCAAAAAAAAAAAAAGAGGTCCCACAACGTCTACCTTTTTTGAAGTGGGGGATTACTATGAGGTGGGCCTTACTGGAACATATATTTCTGCTGGGCTCGTAGGCCGAAATTCTATTGTTCAGATAACTAGGGCCAGTGTTATGCACTGCCCTGTGTGCTAGAGTAAGTGCTTTAAAGGTGATCCTTTTAGTGACAGGGAGCCAGTGCAATTTGATGAGGAAGGATAAAGCGGGGGTGCATTTTTGCAGATTAAAAAGAAGGCAAGCTGCAGTGTTTTGGACCACCTGTAGTAGCCAGATTAAATATGTGGGTAGACCTAGATATAAGGCATATGTGTAGTCCAGCCTAGAGAGAATCGTAGCTCGTACCACAATTTCGCGGGATTCCCGTGGGAGGAATTTCCTGAGGGCCTCGAGGATCCGCATACAGTTTGACAACTGAGTGGATCCGAGTCTTAAAGGATAAATGATTATCAAAAATGGATGAGGTTTCGAGCTGCCAATGTAGGGTGGAGGGGAGGGAGGTCCATCTTTGGGACAGGCGCTATCCCAATTTCGGATTAGGGCTAAACCTAACAGTAAGATTTATGTTTTATCTGGGTTACATTGTAGATGGCGTTCTCTGACCCACCCTAAGACTGCTCAGATACAATTTTGAGACGGTTTCTTTGCAGGTCTATGAGTTGCCTTCATAGGAAGAGACCAGCTGGGTGTCATCGGCATACAAAACGATCGGGATGCCAATTGACTCAACCAAGGTGGCCAAAGAAGACATATACACATTAAATAATGTTGGGCTAAGCATGGAGCCCTGGAGAACCTCTCATTTTAGAGGATTGGCATGGGAGAGAAAAGGTTTTGCCCAGACCGATTGTTCTTGCTCTGAAAGGAACAAGGTCAGCCAATCGAGTGCAGCTCCCTGGACACCACAGTTAAACAGCCGTTCTAAGAGGATGTCCCGGGAACTGGGTCAAAAGCCGCCAAGAGATCTAACGAAATGTGTGGCATTATGCCCACAATCCAGAGACGTTTTTAAACACTCAGACTTCTAGCAGCGCATCTTGTATATACCAGACACTTTACAAAATTGCCTCCAAGATAAGCCTTACTGCTTTTGTGCTAAGATACTAGATGGTGAACAGGTTAATGGAGTGATTGATTGTGGCTCACCCGGTCAAGGATTGTGGCTGTTGCTTGAGAAGGGCTCACAGCCCCCCTCAATGAACAACCCATTTTCTCACACTAACTTAACCTCTACCAAATTACTAGAAAGCTTTGGTAGTATAAAAGTTAGTGATAGGGTAGGGGAATTGCGGAAGGCTTTGCCATTATATTTCTGCTTTGAAAAGACGATTGGTAAATTTGAGAGAGCAGAAAAAAGTCTGCCACCAGTCATCTCCTTGATAGTGCAAGTTCAAATATGTTTCCTTTACCGCGTTAAACGCCTAGGCATAGACTTTGGAAGTTAATTAAGTAGCATGCATTGCTCAATCAATGGAATACATTAACAGAAATTCAGTTAATTAATGGCAGCGGTCACTGTGTATTCAGATGTGCTTCTGATTTTAAATGAATTCCCACATTATCAAACCTCTCAACTTCACTCCTATGAGCTATAAGAAAGTGCTGAATCTAAAAAGCCCTTATGATTTTTTTTACCAAGTGAATGCTGACCAATACATGCAAAATGTTATGGTTGGCCAAAAGAAACCGAGCTTGGGCCCTTTACTCATCCATAGTCATTAGGGCCACCTTTGCGTTGCAGGATGAGTTGCTTTGGAGTGATGGGCGGTCCTCTTACTCATCCAGGGGTGGCTCCTCCACTAGGGCGGAGGAACGTCGCACCACTGCTTTCTCGAAGTGCGAGAAGCAGAAACATAAAATGGTAATAACTACCATTTTATGTTTCTGCTTCTCACACTGCAATAAAGCAGAAGGGTTTGGTTGAGGGCGTGTGGGTGGGGCTGCTCTTCGAGCAGGGGAGGAGTGGTGTGCCCACTCCTGAGGGTGCAATGACTGTTTGGTCTGCCCTCTGGGGCCGCCCAAACCAGTCATTCGCTCTCTGCCCTCTTAATGCAGCCTACATGGAGAAAATGGCATCCCTGTAAGCATCTGGCTGGGCGGCGTACCCACCAATCAGAACACTGCTATTGCAGCGTTGATTTGGCTTAGGGGAGGGGAGGGAGGCTGCCTGCTTTCTGTTCCTTCCGGAGCCAAAAGAGTAGGAGCCAGAGCCGAGAAAAGGCTAGAGCCGAGAAAAGGCCGGAGCCGAGAAAAGGCCGGAGCCGAGAAAAGGCCGGAGCCGAGAAAATGCCGGAGCCGAGAAAATGCCGGAGCCGAGAAAATGGCGGAGCCGAGAAAATGGCGGAGCCGAGAAAATGCCGGAGCCGAGAAAATGCCGGAGCCGAGAAAATGCCGGAGCCGAGAAAATGCCGGAGCCGAGAAAATGCAGGAGCCGAGAAAATGCAGGAGCCGAGAAAATGCAGGAGCCGAGAAAATGCAGGAGCCGAGAAAATGCAGGAGCTGAGAAAATGCAGGAGCCGAGAAAATGCAGGAGCCGAGAAAATGCAGGAGCCGGTTGGCAGCCAAATAAGTTTGTTTTATTATTAGTTATTAAATTAAACACCCAGACATGGTCTATAAGGAAGATCAATTGGTTCGACAAAGCACATAGCTACTTTAAACACTGACTCCTGGCATATAAACAGGGTTGTAAAAGGAAATACCGCTTACACTATAGATTGTTCACAGAGCAAGGAGGATGGGTAGGGCGTTAAGGAACCTACGGCTAGACTATGTCTCTAATGCACAAGTTACTTACCTTCGGTAACGATATATCTGTAAGAAACAGTAGTTAGTGTTAGATTCCTTAACTTCGAATATCCCCAGGCGTCAGACTGGATCCGGAAAGGTTTGCGTAGCAGTACCCCTGCGCGTCGGTAGGCGTGGTCTGCGGCTCCGTGTCGGTCGTCGGCGCCGGGATGACGTCGCCGGAGTACTTAGACGCTGCCCTCGCGAGCTGACGTCAGTTCTTATACACAGCTTTTCCGCCCCAGGAACGCAGAGCCATGATAAAAACCGACACTGGTGCCATAAAACTAGGGCCCTCAAAGGGATGTACCTTAACCCTAGATATCGGTTCGCAGAATGGGTAGGATGGGTGGGGCGGTAAGGAATCTAACACTAACTACTGTTTCTTACAGATATATCGTTACCGAAGGTAAATAACTTGTGCATCTGAAAGAAACAGGTTAGTGTTAGATTCCTTACCTTAGAATAGATACCCCAGCAATACCAACCCCTGTGGTGGGTCTGCGAACCAATGATCACACCAGAAAGTCCTGGAGGACAGAACGGCTGAAAAAGCCATCTCTCCGGACTTGGCAGTCCAGGCAGTAGTGTCTAGCAAACGTGTACCGCGAGGCCCATGTAACTGCCTGACAGATGTCCTGCAAGGGGACTCCCCGACCCAGTTCAATAGTAGCCGACGTGGCCCGAGTGGAATGGGCACGCAGCCCCACAGGAGGCTCCTTTTTAGCCAGTGAATAACAAGCCTTGATGCACAAAACGACAGATCGAGAAATGGTCTGTTTGTGCACCGCCCCTCCCTTCTTAGCGCCCACGTAACCAACAAAGAGCTGGTTGTCCACCCGGAACTGGCGTGTGCGGTCCAGATAGAATGAGAGCGTACGTTTTGGGTCCAGACGGCGGAGCATCTCTTCTTCTTTCGAGGGATGCGGAGGCGGAAAGAAGGTGGAAGGCTGTGACTACTTTGGGCAGGAAAGAGGGACGCGTTCTCAAGACAACTTTGTCCGGATGGACAGAGAGGAAAGGAGGTAGAGGAGATAGAGCCTGGAGCTCACTCACTCTCCTGGCAGAGGTGATGGCAACCAGGAATGCAGTCTTAGGAGTTAGAAGACGAAGAGGGCAATTGTGAAGTGGCTCGAAAGGAGCGAACATCAAATAAGTCAGAACAAGGTTCAAGTCCCACTGAGGCATCACAAAAGGAACAGGAGGAAACATGTGAGTGATGCCCTTCAAGAATCTATTTACAACAGGGGACTTGAAAAGAGAAGGCTGATCAGGAAGCCTTAAAAAGGCCGAGATAGCAGAGAGGTAGCCTTTGATAGTGCTCATAGCAGAGCCCTGCTGGTCAAGAGAAAGAAGAGAAGAACCTCTGAAAGGGGGGCAGAAAGTGGATCCACAGCCTTTGCTGTGCACCATGCCACAAATTTGTTCCACCTGCAGGCGTATACCGATTTTGTGGAGGGACGCCTGGCTGCCAGAATCACATCACAGACTCCAGGAGGCAAGTCAAATGGGCTCAACTGTTGCCGCTCAATCTCCACGCATGGAGGTGGAGGCTGGACAGGTTCGGGTGGAGAACCGACCCCTGCTGCTGCGACAGAAGGTCCTCCCGAAGAGGCAGACGAATCGGGGGATCGACTGACATGCTGAGTAGCTCGGGATACCAGTACCTTCGTGCCCAGTTCGGAGCCACAAGGATTAGTTGGGCCCGGTCGCGCCTGATCTTCTTCAGCACTCTGGGCAGAAGTGGTATAGACGGAAAGGCGTACAACAGACCGCAGCTCCACTAGCGACGAAAAGCATCTCTGAGCGAGTGCCGCCTTGGAAATTTCAACGCGCAGAACTGATGACATTGCGCGTTCTCTTCGGTGGCGAATAGATCTAACCAAGGCTCTCCCCACTGCTGAAAGAGAACTTGCGCCACGTCCGAGTTCAGACGCCATTCGTGATCCATCATGCACCTGAAGCTGAGTTCGTTCACCCTGTCGTTCAGGGAACCTGCCAGGTGTTGAACCACTAGAGTGATGCCCTGGTGTTCCAGCCACTGCCAGAGGCGCAGAGCCTCCTGGCAAAAGGTCCACGACCCCATCCCGCCCTGTTTGTTGCAGTACCACATGGGGGTGGTGTTGTCTGTGAACACCTGCACTACACTTCCCCGGACAGAGGGAAGGAATGCCTTCAGTGCAAGTCAGATCGTCCGCAGCTCCAGAAGGTTGATATGGAGCCGGGACTCCTCCGGAGACCAGAGGTCTCTGATCGCCGCCTCTCCCATGTGGCCCCCCCAGCCCAGGAGGGACGCATCCGTCACTACTACGTGCTCCGGTTGGGGAAGGGAGAGGGTTCTGCCGCTGACCCAATTGCGGTCCGTAAGCCACCACTGCAACTGTCTCGCTTTGCCCTCCGAGATCAGGACGTGGTCGGACAGGTTGCCCTGATGCTGGGCCCACTGAAACTTCAGGTCCCTTTGCAGAGCCCGTATCCGCCATCTGGCGTGATTCACCAGAAGGATGCAGGAGGCCATCAGCCCCAGGAGCGCAGCGTCAACCTGACCGAGACTCAGGATAAAGGCTGAAAGATCGGAATCAGAGCCTGAATATCCCGAACCCGCTATTCGGGAGGATAGACCCGAAACTGCTCCGAATCCAGAACCGCTCCGATGAAGAGGAGCTTCTGAGAGGGACACAGGGGTGACTTTGGCACATTGATGGAGAACCCCAGCAGGTGCAGGAGGTCGGCCGTAGTCTGGAGGTGGCCGATGACTGTCTGGGGTGAGCCCGCCTTCAACAACCAGTCGTCGAGATAGGGGAAGACTCAAACCCCTAATCTGCGCAGATGAGCTGCTACCACCGCTATTACCTTCGTGAACACCCGAGGGGCGCTAGAAAGGCCAAAGGGGAGCACGGTAAACTGAAGGTGCTCGCGGCCTACCGTGAACCGCAGGTAACACCGGTGGGCCGGCAGGACGAGGATGTGAAAACATGCGTCCTGCAAGTCCAACGCTACCATCCAGTCTTCTGGGTCTAGGGCAGCTACGACCTGGGCCAAGGTCAGCATCTTGAACTTCTCCTTCCGAAGGAAGCCGTTGACCTTCCGCAGGTCCAAGATAGGGCGTAGGCCCCCTTTGCCCTTCTTGGGAACCAGACAGTAGTGGGAGTAACAACCACACCCTACTTCTGGCCCAGGAACACACTCAATGGCCCCCTTGGCCAAGAGGGCCGTAACTTTCTCTTGCAGAAGTTGCAAGTGATCCCCTGACATGCGGTGGTACTGCGGTGGCATGGCTGGAAGGGTCGCCTCAAAGGGGAGGGAGTAGCCCCTTCGGACGATTTGCAGCACCCACCTGTCCGATGTGATGGAGCGCCAGTGGAGGAGTCGATGGCGAACCCTGCCCCCCACTGGCATCGAATGGGCCTGAAAGCTAGGACTAGGAAGGCTTTGAGGAGGATGCTGCGGGGGTGGATGTGGACTGGCCTCACCGCTGTACCCTGGCACCGCCACGGCGGTTACCACGTCCGCCGCCGCGCTGGTTGTTAGTCTGCGGCAGAGGCTGGCAGGACGTGAGGGTGTGCCCCTTCCTTGGCTCATGAAAGGAGCCAAAGGCAGAAGTTTGCTGGCGCTGGCCCGACAGGCCCAAGGACTTGGCCGTAGCCCTGGAGTCCTTTAAACACTCAAGCGCACTGTCTGCCTTGTCGCCAGAGAGGCAACGGCCATTAAATGGCATGTCCATGAGGGAATTCTGGATATCAGCCGAAAAGTTGGCGGACCTCAGCCAGGTGTGGTGGCGAACTGCCACCGTCATGGAAATCGCCCTGCCCAGCGAGTTTGTGGTATTCAGTCAACATCGGATAGAGTACCGTGCTGCATCCCGCCCTTCCGCAAGGGCTTGAGCGAGTTTGACCCGGGCCTTCTCCGGGCAAGCTGGCAGCACGTCCGCGACCGTGTCCCCTAGAGAGTGGGTATAAAAACCCAAAAGGCAAGCTGTGTTGACCGACCGCAACCCCAGACTAAGTAAGGAGAACAGTTTCTTACCGAACTGCTCATACCTTTTGGATTCCTCAGGTGGAGCAGTCGGTAATGCGGTCTGGGAGTTAGAGGCCTGGATAACCAGGCTCTCGGGGTGGGGTGGGTGGACAGGAAGCAAGGGTCGCCCGGGCGGTGGCGCCTGGCCACGTTCCGATCTACAGGGGGACCTGTAGCAGTCCTGGACCAAGTGCCCAACAGAACGTCAGTAAGGGCCTCATTAAACAGCAGTAGAGGCTCCGAAGAGCTTGCCTGCGATTTAAGGACCTCGGTGAGGAGGTTAGTCCTCACGGCCGCAACGGGGAGCTCAAGAGCCAAGGCCTTGGCTGCCCTCGTAAGCACCGCGCTGTAAGCAGCCCCCTCCTCCGTAGCCACGGTAGGAGGGTAGACAAAGCCAGTGTCGGGCTAAGTGTCCAAACCACTGTCCTCCCCTAGATCCACTGCCCAGTCCTGATACGACTTGCACTCTCGTGCCAGAAGGTCCTCAGAACCCCCTTCCTTATCCTCCTCGTCTCCCATCTCCTGATAGTCAGGTGCAAAGGATGGGGCCGGATCATAGAAGAATTGCTCTTCTCTCGGCGTCAAATGCGGCGTTGAGCGATGCCGATCCGACGCCGGATCCGGACCGAGGGAGTGACCAGGGACGACGTCGTCCGGGGACGGCGTTGGGGGCGACACCCTGGGGGTCGGCGCAGGCGGAGGGGTCGTAAGATCGACCAGCGGCGACCCAGATCTGGACCCAGATCTGGTGGGGCCCTGCGGCGTCGGGACCGAAGTTGCCGACGACGTCGGGGCCAAAGCACCCGACGGCGCTGGGGCCGAAGCACCTGGCCCGCTTGGGCTCCCCGTCGGGGCCGCGGGGCCCAAAGGCGCCACAGCGGGACCCGACAGAGGAGAGAGTGACCTCATGGCCATGAGGAAGGCATCGATCTCCGGCGTCGCGTTCAGAACAGGGACCGGCGGGTATGGAGCCGGCAGCGGCGCCTGCGACATCCGGTGGAGCCGCTTGGGCGGTGTCAACCAAACCCCCGGCCACATCGTGCGAGCGTCGGAAGAGTGATGTCTTCTCTTCGACTTCTTGTGCCTCTTGCCTGAGGACTTGGAGCCCGTCGAATGGTGTCGATTCACCGAGCTGCGATGACTGTGGCCCCGCGACCGGTCCTTCGACCTCCTCCTCAACCTGGACCGTGAACGGCACGGGGCCGACTGCCGGAGCTCGAGGCGCTTACGGGACCGCTCCCGCCTAGCCTTCGACGTCAAGGCCCGGCAGTCGGGGCACGACTTGTCGTCGTGGTCGGCCCCAAGGCAATACAGGCACCGACGGTGGGGGTCGGTAACCAACATTAGACTGTTACAGTCAGCACAGGGCTTGAACCCGGCACCGAGAGTCTACCGACTCGAAAAAGGACCCAAAAAGGATCAAAAAAGTTAGTCAAAAAGTGACTAAGAAGTACTGCTTTTTCCGGATCTGCGCTTGCTGGCGCGGACAAAAGAACGGACGTCAGCGCGCGAGGGCGGCGTCTATGTACTCCAGCGATGTCATCCCGGCACCAACTACGCCGACGACGGACACGGAGCCGCAGACTACACCTATCGACGTGCAGAGGTACTGCTACGCAAAACTTTCCGGATCCAGTCTGACGCCTGGGGATATTCTAAGATAAGGAATCTAACACTAACCTGTTTCTTTCAGAATGATAACACGTTACCGAAGGTAAGTAGCTTGTTCATCTGATAGAGACATCTAGCTGCAGATTCCTAAACTTTTGAATTAAATACCATAGCTATACCCACCAAGAGGAGGGTCTCAGAATTAATCCTACAAAAGTTCTCAAAGAGAACCAGCTGGTCGAAATGAACAATAAACCAGACTAATGTAGAAATTAGATGAGTAAGAGTTCCTTATAGAATGCAATATTGTCAGGAGCTCGAATTCCAACAAGGCAGACTCCGCTCTCCATCCTTATGAGGACGGTAAATTCAGTACCTTTAGGCTGGGTAAAAATTGCATCTTTTATATACAGGGGTAGAAATGAAAGGCCTGTGGAATGAAGTGCTAAGTAGAAGTACATTTTAGGGGGGCACATACTGGGCCATTGCTAAAAACTCTTAGGGGCACCCTAAGGTAACGGTAACACCCCCACCATGCACAGACTTCTCATCAATGATATTTCAAATGTTGGAGTGATGTTTTCAATGATGTTATAGAACATGTCATAAGAGCTTTAAAATGTTCAAGTAATTAGCTTTGCTTGGCAAGGGTGCGAGTTTATAGCTACTATCGATAACTATAACTGGTGAATTTCAGGTTGTTTTGTTTAAAACATTAGTGTCAATTACATTTTACTGAACTATAACGTCACTTTAACCTTTGATTTTTTTCAGTGAATGAATATAGATATATATATATATATATATATATATATATAATATATATACACACACACACATACACTTACTTTGTAGGTGCCCCTACCAGTTTTATAGAGGCCCAATATGTGCCCTACAAATGTTACCTCCCCTATAATGAACATTTGGCCTTGGGATAAGGTTCCCATGGCCCATTAGTGGCTTGGGGAGGGGGCTCTACTCACACCCTTCTCCCCATATATGTATGATATTAAAGACCCTTGGGCTTTGGCCCACCCCAGGGCTGGAATGTATTCAAATGTAAAATGCCAGTTTGCATTTCTTTTTCTTTTTAAGTCATGATACCATGGGATATCCTAACCCAGCCTAATTACATTTTTATGCTTTTTTAAAACTTAGGACCCAGGACCAAGTCCCTGAGTCCTGTACTGGCGGTCTGCAACATTTTGTAGGTAGCCAATCAGAGCGGTCATTTGGGAGCGTGCGTTCTGTGGGAATGAATTGGCCCAAGGGTAAAAGCCCCCTAGGCTAACTGGAACGCTCTATTTTTTAAAATTGGGATCAAAAGAGTTTGAGAGTACCTCGAACCCAACCGTCCAGATATACAAATATTTTACTACTAAATGGATTTGGTGTGTTCTGGGGAGGGTGTAGATTGCTGCCCAATTACATTTGGCTTGGCCATTCAGCTGGCATAGTAAAACGGGGGTGGACACCCCAGGGTTCGGCTGGGAGCTTGAGTTGTCTTGGTCAGCCACAGGGTCCTTTTCAGTTGAACTGATGGCACAAATGCTGGCTTTCTGCCCTGGATAGGCAGAAGTTGTTCATCGCATACGTGCCACTGTTATGGGACTTGGGAGCTTCAAACCCTGTAATACTGATAAGCTGGGTGGCAGGAACCCAATTGGTCTATAATGTGTCATGCTCCAATTCGTATGCAAGATGTGGTGTGACATATGTTAATAAAATTATATTTGCAAAAAAAAACCTACTGAACGGATTTACACTGAATTACAAAAAGCACGCTTTCTGGAACAAGATCTAACTTCCTGCCAAATTTGGTGTGATTCCAGTCACTACATTTTGTGGCAGAGCTGCTAAATAAATAATTGTGGAAAATGCATGGGGATTGTGCATTTAACCCCCCACCCCCTTTTCTTCTCGGCCCTCACTTGACTATCACCCAAAACTTTTCATGCATAAACTAGGTAAAAAAAAGAATCCCTTTTTAAAATAATGTTTCATGAAGAATCTTCAAACGGCTCCATAGTTACTAGCAAAACAAAAACGGCCTTTCCTTTGGAAATGCTGACCTAACTATAACTACCCAGTGGCGACCGTCTCTGGGTCATACATAGATATATATGCATGATTATGTTTAAATCATATATTGTATGTGTGCATATATATCTATATAAGTATATTTATATTCACATCACTCTTTTACTCCTCAAACGGATACTTGCACTCTAAATCCGTTAATGTACATTTATTCTCAAATTGCAATGCGGATTGAATCGGACTGGGGGTCAGCTTGATGTGATGAGTTAACATATATGAATAAACTCACTGCCATTCACGACTTGGGTGTGTACACTTCCCTTTGACCAGTAAAGGAATGGTTAGAGTATGTTGAATGGCCTCTCACACCTGGTAGTGCACCACTGCCACTAAGGCACAGAGATAATGTGAACACTGATGGGATCATGTATATTTATATACAGATATTTACACAAATGCATGCAAACATAAATTTAAACATTTTAAGCAAACACTTATGCAATGAAAGGTGGTTGAACTGATCAATGTGTACGTCAAGGTGCAGTGTGGGTATTTTTTGTGTCGCCTCTTGCTACATTCATCAGCTGGGGTGGTGGTGTATGGAGGGGGCAGGAAAAACAGAGCTGGGACACGGCCCCCCTACCCCAAGACGTGGACCTCTTCACATGTGTACAGTGGCGACCTGACTCACAATTCTATTCCAAAGGCCCTCTAAGAAGCTTCAGCAGGAAGCTTGCACGTTCA
Organism: Lissotriton helveticus; assembly: GCF_964261635.1. Classification (NCBI taxonomy): domain Eukaryota; kingdom Metazoa; phylum Chordata; class Amphibia; order Caudata; family Salamandridae; genus Lissotriton; species Lissotriton helveticus. Next base: position 342,309,647 of record NC_136071.1, on the reverse strand, counting down.
TAGCAACAGGGTCAGCCAGATCTCTATAATCAAGAGGCTCTCTTCACAGGCCCGTCTCGGCGGGATATCTGTGATTAAGGTCAGCGCTCTATGTACAACATCCAGCGAGCACAGGGAGAGGAGGCTAGCGCTCACAAGAACTCTGCAGGTGCTTTCATGTGATCGCAGCAGAAACAGCCTCCAGCGGCGTGCCGAGCTATTTCTGGCTCCTGTCCTGAAGGAAGCAAGCAAGGGATGCAGGCCTTCTGCCAAATGGCTTTCTTCAGACATCTCATACGCAAGAGGTTTCTAATTGCAGCCTCCAAAATCTGAGATAACAGATCTCGAGTTATGTCTCCCCCATCTGTTAAGAGTGCAGAGAACCCTACAGGCTAGCGGGCTGCCCTGGCCTGCACCACTGTAATGGTTCGACATGTGTGCCACAAAGAGCCGATCAAGTGTAGAGAAAAAAGCTTTATTAACCCTGTCCAGCAAATCTAACAATCACCAACAACTGGCAATCTGGAATGTTACTGTGGTTCAACACAAAAAAACACCAGAACCAGCAAATTCACTAGGCATGAACTTTGCAAGACTGCAAATTGTTGTATTTTGCAAACTTAGGGATGGGCATGAAAAACTCCAAAGTAAAACTGTTGACATCACAAAAAAATACAGCCATTCAAGACGAAAGTAAAGATGATCCTACCAGTCGAGTTACGGAAGTAGTCTACTTTTTAGGTGGATGTGCACAAGCAAAAGTCATCAGTCAACTAAAAGAGCCAATGACTTATTTATTTATTTATTTATTTGCGGGTTTATAACGCGCTAGGATCACCTCCCGGAGGAGTATCTCCGCGCCTTTGAAAACCTTTCAGCTTGTGACAGTAGGTGTACAGGTATCGCTAGTTTTGAAATAGAAAGGTTTTTAACTGTTTTCTAAACGGGAGATATTCCTGACAGAGTCTCAAAGAGAGAGGGAGGCTGTTCCACAGCCTTGGTCCGGCGATTGAAAGGGCTCTTCCACCTTGCCTGGCCTTTCTGGCTCTCGGGACCTGTAATAGAGCTTGATCACTAGATCTCAAGGATCTTACAGGTTTATAGGGGGAGAATCTGTCATTTAGGTACCCTGGGCCTTTATTCTGGAGGCTTTTATGTATAATACAACCTATCTTATACTTCACCCTTTGCTTAATGGGAAGCCAATGTAAGGTGTTCAAGAGAGGTTTCGATGGAGTACGGGGAGGCTGATTTAGGACAAGACGGGCCGCAGTGTTCTGGACTACCTGCAATCTCGCAATAACTCCCTCGTTTGCTGATAGGAGCATCCCGTTGCAGTAGTCCAGACGACTCAGTATCAGGGCCTGCACTAGCGTCCTCTTAGTTGAGTCAGGGAGCATAGGGAAGACTTTCCTCAACATGGCGATCACATGAAAACATGAGCTCACCACTTGGTTGCTGTATTGCTTCAAAGAGAGCTCCTGGTCCAGACGCACACCGAGATTTTTGACCACCTGCTTTGGCTCTGGGACTGGGCCTAGATCTTGCGGCCACCAGTCTGGGGACCATAGGAGCTTTGCCTCACCGAACAGCATCACTTCTGTTTTTGCAACATTACATTGCAAGAAGTTAGATGCCATCCAGTGGGCCACTGCCTTCATCCCCAGGGAGAAAGAGTTCCTGACCTTGTCCGTAAGATGTTTAAATGGAAAGAGGAGTTGGGTATCATCCGCGTATGACATAGGGATGAACCCATGGGATCTCATGATGTTCGCTAGGGGGGCCACATAGATATTAAACAGGGTCGGGCTTAAACAAGAGCCCTGTGGCACCCCCTTTGAGATCCCCAACTCCTCTGACCGGTATGCACCCAAGGTGACTGTCTGGGTGCGATCTGTCAGGAAACTCCTTAACCATGCCAGAGCTCCACCTTCCAGACCGATGTTCACAAGTCTGGTAGTCATGATGTCATGTGACACGGTGTCAAACGCCGCAGACAGATCCAACAGAACCAGGATGACAGAATAACCCCCATCCTGGAACATGTGCAGATCGTCTGCGACTTAAGTGAGCTCACCCACTGCTCTGTGCTATCTGTTACGGTGAGCGGAAACGAATGAGACACACACACAGGATTTAGTTAGATGTGATAAAAGATCTGTTTTTGTTAAAAAAAAATTTTTTAAAAACTTAGAAATTCACTTAAAAAAACAAAGGTTAATGTGACATTAAAGTTGGGTGAATAGGTCAGTGACAAAATTAGCGTTTTGAACAAAGAAACAGAAATTCAAAAGTTATAGTTAGCAGAGCTAACTAACTTACGCCCCACCATGCACTGCTTATAACGTCACATTACCTCACTCATGACATGTTCTATGACATACTTTATAACATCAATGATTACTCCGCAAATGACATCACCGATGATATCACTGATGAAATCATACAATAAGTGTGTTAGTTTGCTTAATAGTTTACACAGTGGCAGGTAACTAACATATGACTTTTCTACCTGATTTTCCACTGCCTGTGTCCAGCTAATTGGTGTGAGTGTTAACAAAATGAATGTGCCCCTAAAGGACTATAGGTGTGTAGTGGTATTAAACAAGTGATACATCTTTGTACTGAAGGGTAACTGTGGGTAGGTGACACTTGACAACTTGTGTTTATTATGTTCAACACACTTATTTTGGTACTGCAAACAAAGTTTCCAGCATGGCACAGTTTCTACGTACTACATGCCAAGTACTGTAAGCAGCTTTGAGTAATTAATCAAAATCGGCTGAGCATGACAATTTCTACTTAACATAGAAGCCTGTGTGCACCACGTACTAACCTATGTGCATGCAGTTGTTTTGCTTCAGAAGATGGGCTATCTGTAAAGTTTTCATTATAGTATGAAGACTGCAGGTAGTATGATCTTAAGCACCTCCAGACCTTAAGTTATTTTAAGTGGATAGTCACTCTTTGGACAAGTTCTGCATACAATGTACACGGTTGTTGAAAATACTTTTTCATACTCTATGGTGGATTCCTCGTGAGAGTTTCACTGTCTGCAAACAGTGCAGTACAGAGTAAACTCTCTCCGTAGAGTAAACAGTGTTTCTACTTATATCCACTTCTTTTCTCAGTGTAGGTTCAGTGACTGCCAGAGATATGATACAGGTAAAGACTGTCCGTAATAGGGTCTTAATTATGTAACAGGGCTTCAGTATCTGGAGGAACTTGGTTTTCCCTGAACAGCTGTATACAGATTTAAGACCGTGTTCAGGATAGGTTTGCAGTCAACATGAACTATGCTACCCATGAATGTATAGTATATAGGGCCAATGTTGCACATAACACAAGCTTGGTATGGGAGTTGATTGTATGATAGCAGTAATAATGCATCATATTATTCTAAGCTATTTTGCACTTTCATAGCTGTAATGCTATACCCGTTTATAGAGTAATGTGTACAAAAGAAGCGTGGACGTCACTGATGTCATCAGCAATGTCATAAATTATGTCTTAGAACATGTAACGAGTCATGTAATGTCTGAGGCCATAAGCAGTGCATGATGGGGCGCAAGTCATAGTTAGCTCTTCTAACTATAAATGGTGAATTTCTGTGATTTTCTTTTTTTAGTTAAAAACGTTAATGTCACTGACATTTACCCACGTATGGCACTACATTAATCTATGTATTTTTCCAGTGAATTTCTATGTTTTTCTTAACAAAGTAATATTTTATTACCATATGTAAAGCCAACCTCCCACAGGGGGTTGGCCACAAGATCTTGTGTTCTTTTAAAGGGGAGGGATCGACGTACCCCCCTCCCCGAGGCTCACGGTGACCCCACCAAACACAAGAAAGGTCCTAGGGGTAAGTTTATCGACCTCAACTGTTAAACCCCCTACACTGAATTGACACCAACCAAAATTAACAGTGAGTCCAAGAGCAGACAATGTACCCAAATATACAAGAACAGCAGGGAGTAGTTTTAATATAAACGAGTTCCCATCAGTCCACCATCGAGACCGCCCTTCATCATCTGGGATCTCTTGTGTTTATAATTAACACTTTAAGGGGTAAAAAAACCTGTGCTGGCAGATGGATACGCCATGCGCAGGAAAAACCACAGTGTTATTACAGATGTGAAAAAGATGGCGTGTATACTAGGGGAACTGAATAGCAGTGCATAGAAAAGGTGTGTGTGAAAAGAAAGAGAGAAAGGCTCTAAAATTAGGTAGTGATCGGGAAAACAATTTTAATAGACACCCTCACACTCCTACTGCTATTCAGTTCCCCTAGTATACACGCCATCTTTTTCACATCTGTAATAACACTGTGGTTTTTCCTGCGCATGGCGTATCCATCTGCCAGCACAGGTTTTTTTACCCCTTAAAGTGTTAATTATAAACACAAGAGATCCCAGATGATGAAGGGCGGTCTCAATGGTGGACTGATGGGAACTCGTTTATATTAAAACTACTCCCTGCTGTTCTTGTATATTTGGGTACATTGTCTGCTCTTGGACTCGCTGTTAATTTTGGTTGGTGTCACGGTGACCCCATCCTTCAGGTCCCCATTTTTTTTTCTAAAGCAGAGTGGGGCCAAGTGGGCACCCTCCATGAGCCTTATTAGTCCCAGGGGACCTGCATCACCCACTGACTTTTTTTTATTTTTATGAAAGAAGGGGGTATGTCCTACCTCCCTGAACCTTATCCGGGCCTGGGGACCCCATCTCCAGGGCCTTTTCTTTTTAATGGAAAAGCATGGCCTCCCTCCCTGAGCCTTAATAGGCCCTGGGGACCCTAACCCCCTGGACCTTTTTATAAAAAAAATAAAGGGGAGGGGTCCGCATGGCTGCCCCACCCCTAACCTTATTAGGCATAAGGGATCACACCCCCAAGGGCCTTTTTAAAGTTTATTAATGGGGAGAGGGCCGAATGGACCCTCTCCGGGACCCCATCCATCCTGTCTGTTTTCTGTTAATTCCCCTCCCCAAGCTTTATTAGACCCATGGCAACCCAGCCCTCAGGACCACCTTTAAAACTAAAGGTAAGGTGATAACAAGGCCCCCCTCCCATGCCTTATTAGGCCCTGGGAAACCCATCACCCAGGAACACTACTTAAAATAAAGGCCCTAGGACCCATCCCCAGGGCATTCATTTTTTTTAATGAAAGAGTTGCTCCTCTCCCCAAGCCTTGTTAGGTCCGAGAGACCTCATTAATCAGGGCCACTACTAAAATTGAAGAGGAGGGGGTTAGCGCAGCCTCCCTCTTCGAGCTATTTCCGGCCTGAGGACCCCCATCCCCGGGCCTCCCACTGTCAAAGGCGGGTGCCCTGGTGCACACTCAGGGCACCCACCATATACTCGGAGGTCGCGGGGGAGCCACAAGTCCCCCTCGGTCCCACATAGCTCCCAACCGAAGGGAACAGCTACTAATGCTGCTCCCTCTGGGCAGGAGCAATATTTTTATCTGCTGTCCTGCACGCATCAGTGCAGGTAGGGGCACAGATCAAAGCCTGCTCCCAGTCTGGCGGGAGCATTTATAAACCTCCCACTGCCTGGGAGTAGACTATGTATGCTCCTGCTCGGCAAACACAGGTTTCCGTGCTCGTGCCGGTGAGGGCAGGGAAGTGGATATGTCCCGGGTGGACTTCCCGGGAAGTAGCATGTGAGCTCACCACTGGGGATGGGGCTGTAAGGCCCACTTCCCTTCATTATTGAAATCAAAATCAGCCCTGGGGGATGGAGTCCCTGGGGCCTCTGGAAGTTGGGAGGAGGGGGGATGGATTACAGCTGCCCCCTCCCTTATATGCAAATTGCAGTCCAGAGGATGGGGTCCCTAGGGCCTTTATTGGCTTGGGGATGGAACCAAGCAGACTCCTTCCCCTTACTGAATACAGCCATGGGAGTAGGCTCCCAAACTTATTAAATGCAGACCAGTCGCCATTTATTTTTTTCAATCCTAACGGAACGCAGACATTTTTGCCAATTTGTTTTTGGCCCCGGGGGAGGGTGGGGCCGTTTGGTTCCCCCACCGGGTCTAGAGAGGTTCAAAGTATTCCTCCCTCTCCCCTTATATTAATTTAAATTTTTACTTCAGGACAGGGGACTAAGTCCCCGAGTGCTGTAATGGCCTGCCAGTAACATTTTGTAATGTTGCTGGAAGCTAATCAGAGCACTCCATCCTGTGGGAGTCTGACTCCTGCAGGAGCAACATGGACCATGGGAAATAAAGCTCCCTGGGTCAATCAGAACTCTGTATTTTTAAACTAGCGCCCCCACACAAGTCTCTCAAGCCTCTTGCAGACCCAACCATCCAGATATCCAACTATTTTTCAATGTAACCATATTAGCAACACAAAAAACTTGCTTTTCGTGTGGGACAGCTGACCTCACTATAACTACGGAGATTATGACTATATAATATATTTATATGCGAAAAAAAAGGTTAAAGTGATGTTCTAGTTAAGTGAAAATGTTAAATACTTAGAAGAAGTAACTATAACTTGCGCACTCGCCTTGCACAGTGATGTCCTTAAGGATGTAAGTTCAGATATCGTCAGTGATGTTATCAAAGAACATGCCACGAGTGAGGTAAAACGTGAGATCATAGGCAGGGCATGGCGAGTGTGTCAGTTATAGTTAATTAATTTAATTATAAATAATGGCAGCTGCAACATTTCTCTTCATGTTGAATGTTAGCGAATCCAGATGCGAGCTTCTGTGGGGCACGCAGGAGCTTCTCATTTCTATGGGAGCAAAGTGGCCGACTGGGGAAAAAAATACCCCTCACCCAATTATATTGCTCCATTATTGGAAGTTGTATGCCCACGGGACTCCTGGGTATCCAATTATCCAGGTATCTCTACATTTTTAACCTTGATTTCTCAACAACAAATAAACAGATTTACACCAACTAAGAAAATGCATTCTTTCTGGGGAAAAGGGTTAGCTTTCTGCGACATTGGGTGTAATTCAGTTCAGTCTTTTTGAGTTTAACAATCAATATGGCTTCAGAAGGGGCATGGGAACAAAAAACAGTGCCTCAACCTGTCCCTGTGGTACAAAAGGGGGTGGTGATGGACGGAGCATCTGAATCAATCAAACACTCACACCCAGTCAAAAGATCTGGGTTTAATCCATCACCGTTCTTTAGCCCACTCTGCCACCCCAGTTCAGACATGGCTATATGCAAATCAGTCTGACCCTGTGCCTCATGGGAACAGTCCAGCCCGAACTGCCAAGCCATGCCTTCCCTGGACCGGAAACAAGCTTCCGAGGACCGGTTTCTGGCATTCCAGCCGTCTTCAGCCCGGCTTGCTTGAATCCAGTGGCAAAGTGAGCAAGGGACTCACGTCTGAGCATACCCTGCCACACTTATGGCGGCCAAAAGCGGTACAAAAGGGGGTGGTGATGGACGGAGCATCTGAATCAATCAAACACTCACACCCAGTCAAAAGATCTGGGTTTAATCCATCCCCGTTCTTTAGCCCACTCTGTCACCCCAGTTCAGACATGGCTATATGCAAATCAGTCTGACCCTGTGCCTCATGGGAACAGTCCAGCCCGAACTGCCAAGCCATGCCTTCCCTGGACCGGAAACAAGCTTCCGAGGACCGGTTTCTGGCATTCCAGCCGTCTTCAGCCCGGCTTGCTTGAATCCAGTGGCAAAGTGAGCAAGGGACTCACGTCTGAGCATACCCTGCCACACTTATGGCGGCCAAAAGCGGTACAAAAGGGGATGGGCTAAAGAACGGTGATGGATCAAACCCAGATCTTTTGACTGGGTGTGAGTGTTTGATTGGTTCAGATGCTCCGTCCATCACCACCCCCTTTTGTACCGCTTCAACCTGTCCCTGATCATGGGTAAGTACATGAAGGCAAGGAGGGTGTCAATCCACCTTGCCTTCATGGACTTATCCAGCGCATTTGATACAGTGAACAGGGGGAAGTTATGGAACTTAATGGAAAAAATGGATGCGAGGAGCCCCTTATAACCCTGTTGCGGAAGTTGCATGCCTCTACTACTGTTTCTATCCGTTATGGTCCCAGGGGAGAGAAGACTAGGTCAATTGTCTCAACGGAGGGGGTTCGCCAGGAATGTATCTTGGCCTCTTTTTTATTCCTTTTATATACAAATGGCCTGGAGGCTTTTCTTCTGGAGCAACAATTGGACTTTCCCAGCATGGGAGGTAAATCAGTACCCCTGCTGTCATACGTAGTAGATATTGTCCTGATGGCCTTGACGGCTAATAGTCTTCAAAAATCTTTGCAAGCCTTTACTGACTTTATGTTGGCATTAGACTTGGAAGTGAATTTAAGTAAATCTTTTATTATGGTGTGTGGCCCTAAATAAACGAAAACAAGGACATTTGTGGTGAAGGATAAGATAATAGATAAGGTGTCCAATTTTACTTATTTAGGGAATGTTTTTTAATAATAAATTAAACTGGGAGCAACTGATTGTGGCCAGAGTTCAACACACTAGCAGAACAGTGGAGGGACTCTTCCGCTTTTCTTGCAAACTAGGACATAACCCAGTAGCGGAGATGATAGACATTTAAGATTTGTATAAGGTTATCAGTAGCCACTTTCGGGGCAGGAGTATGGGGACATCCCAAAAGCAACTAGTTACAAACCCTGGAAAACACATTTAAAAAAAGATTTTTAATGATCCCTGTTAGTTTCTCCAACGCTTTTAGCCACCGAGAAGTGGGGTTGGACTTTGTAAGGGATAGAATAAATATTGCACCGCTGATCCTTTTGGGAAAAGTGTGGACATCAGAGGACTTCTCATTCTCAAGGAGTGTTCTTAGAGTCTGTATGTCCCTTGAAAAGGCTCTTGCGATTCCCTGGCTGCGATATGTCAAAGAAAATCTTTAGAAGATTGGGTTAGGGCACTATTATGATAATCCCGACTGTATTCAACCTAATATGAAACTGACGATAAAAAAATGCCAATATGGTGAATTAAGTATGCCCAGTCAGGATTGTGAAACACGCAATTGCGTAGATGGGCACCCAAACCATCCGCAATTTTATCTGTCTTTTACTCTTCAAGTTCATTCACGTTTCCTTATGACCAGATTTAGACTTCGCACATTGCACTTTCTTGTGGTTTTCCCTAAACAGGCGAGTTGGTGTGAGAGACTAACTCCCTGTCCATGCAACAATTTAGCCCAACAAAGCACAATGTACTTTGTATTGTTCTGCAATCTCTATAAGGACCCAAGGGCACGTTTTATCAAACCTTTTCTGCGTGATATTAGACCCTGTTCTTAGCAGGAGGGTTTTAATTTCTTACTCTCTTTATCTACTGCTGCTATTTGTAGTGCTATGCTTAACTTTATTCGAACTGCCTTATCAATTAGCAAACTGTATGAATCATAATATGAAACGAAACTTTTAAATTATTTTATAGCATTATTTATTTAATACTTGTGTGGAATACTATGAATTAATTTTATTAATTATGACATTCTTGCAGGGGGAGTTAGAATGTTGCTGAAAGATGATATGTGTGTTGAAATCCTATTTTATTGAGAATTATAATATGTACACATGCAAACATTTATGATTCTTAAGAATCGAATAACGTTATTTTGACTGACTGAGTGTAGCACTGTTAAAGATATCCCCATAGAAATTTCATGGGAGAAGTGTATTTTGGGAATTAGAATTTTTGGACATCAAAGACACTCTGAGTAATGGAACACTAGTGACTACATAGTCCGGCAAAGAAACAGCTGGCAATAGTTTATACACATCAGAAGTCATCATTCAACTAAGCTCAAATCCAATCCAAATCCAGCTCTGAAAAAGAATGTACTATCAAGAGAAAAAGGTTTGAGAGGCAAGACTATACCAGAAAAGTCCTCAATGGAGCAAGAAGAAAGGTAGACTCCTTGACCAGAGAATAATGTCTCTTTAATAAAAAGGAGAAAACAGGGTAATCATCCAAGTTTTATATGCACCTATACCAAAGTCAGCCCTGACATTTGGAAATTACCTTGTATACATGGGTACATACTCAAAGCCGAATCCATGGTTGGGAAAACATGAAGTCAATCCTATGATCATGTATTGCAATTCTAGATCGCTACTGGATACACTTGTATCCAGGTACTTGATGGACATTTTGAAAAGTAACTTTTAAACATGGAGTCTATACCTACTTTGGTAACAAAACTTTGGATTTTTGCAAAAATATATAGGCTGCCTTTGCTAAAGTTGTATGTATGTGCAATTTATTTGGTGTCACATATAGGCGAGCTGATCCCACGTTTATGTGGAGTAGTGAGGTTCCAATCAGGTACACACTAATATGACAAACAGCAGCACTATCATTGCATTATGTGTTTTGGTTGGTACGAATAATAACCATGATTAAGAACTTCATTCTGAATTTTTACACTTTTGCACTGTAGTCACTTTTACTTGCACTCATTGCACTTTATATAACTGAACGGACCGAAAACGCAATGTATTTGCTTTGGCATGTGCATTGATTGAAACTGGTCTTCACTTTCATCTGTGTATTTATGAACACCTTTTTTTTTTAAAGTCACCTGTAACTTATTACCTGGATTAGAGGGTTATTGTTTATATTTTATATTGGAGTAACTTTGCTCAATAAGATATGAATTTTGGGCATTCTTCACAGTTTGCAAATTAATATGATTGATAGGATGTCTATTCTAGACTGGTTTTGGATAATGAAACTAACATTTTGCCCATTTCAAAATGGCGCTTTGTTTTGTATATACTTATTGCAGTCTTATAAGTCCCTTTTCACTGTTGTCACTTTGGTGTTTTTTTATCCAGGAATATTTAGGCAAAAATCAGTTTGATTAAGCCTGTTGCCAAAACATGTAACCGAATGATTAAAACCTTTGGAACTACAAACCCGGGGCGCCATTATCTTTCTTGGAGGGAGAAGCTGCTTCTATAATTGAAGGGGGGGGGGGGGGTGCACTTGGGTATCAGCACCGTCCATCGAAGGATTGCGTATATGCGTATATATTTATATAAATATATATATATTGTTTAAGCAAGGTGCGCAAGCGCTATGATGAGGGCTCACCGCAGCACCTTAACCCTCCGGTTTGTTTGTGGCACCCAGACGGTGATTGAAGGCTCCCTCTTGATTCGAAAGAATGTCCGACGCGTTTCGGGGCCAAAACCCGCCCCTTCTTCATGGACTGTGAAGAGAGAACGCCAAACTCAGCTTGCACTTTTCAAATTAGTTTTTATTTGAAAAAGGGCGTCGCCTGCCCTAAGTGGGTGGAGTTTTCGACACCAAGACTTCTGGTATATGTAGTCTTTACAAGTAAAGTAGTTTGTTAGAACCTTGAGTAGGTTGGCGTTTCTCCTCTTGTGTAATGTCTTTAAAACCTTAAGTAGGAAAGCGAAGGTAGGCTTCAAGCATCGCTCTATTTATCTTGAAGGTGCTGCGCTGACAGGCGCTGAAGGGTAACATCGCCTCAGGATTCAGTTGCTTGGATACTTGTTCCGCTTGTGAAACGGAGCTCCTCACCCCGACCAAGGCAGGCCGTAGTATAATGTTTAAGCAAGGTGCGCAAGCGCTATGATGAGGGCTCACCGCAGCACCTTAACCCTCCGGTTTGTTTGTGGCACCCAGACGGTGATTGAAGGCTCCCTCCTCATCATAGCGCTTGCGCACCTTGCTTAAACAAATATATATATACATACATACACATACACACATATTTATACACATGCACACAATGTTATGCTTATTTATAATTAAACCAAATACAGACCTTAAAAAAAAAACACCGAAATGATCAGTCTTGAAATGAGGACTGGAATGAACTACTTTATACATGCGAGAGGAAATCAATCGCAATTGTCCCTAAGCTGTGTATTCATTGAGCTGAATGTGGTGGCTCAGTAGAATTCCGCATCCACTGAAGGTCACAATATTGATTCCTAGCCTTTCATCATTACGAGGTCGAGAAAATTAGTAACATTAAGTCGAGAACCAATACAACATCTAAACAACAAGAGACCCACATGGGATCCCCCAAAATACACCTGTCATATTTCACTTCAAGCAGGATGCCACGAAATGAATTATCTGATTTTTGTAACAACTTGAGACACATTTTACTTTTAGGGAAACCCAAATGCTACAAGTTCAGTTTTCCAACTCTGTAGGTCACGTGTTTGCTAAAATTGATAAAACATGTAAAATAAATTAAAAATATATACTTGCATTCTGAAGGCACAAAACTGTTATAAACCAACCATTATTAAAAAAAAAATATTTGGTACTATAACAATTCTGTAAAGTTTACTTCTAAAGTCTATAGAAAAGGGATGCAGTTCATCAGCTGCCGAAGTAATGAACCCCTTGATGCAATACGATTTCCAGATTAACGCTCCTGCTATATAAAAATAAAAAAAACAGATACAACTATCAGCTTTGCATATTTTCTGTGTCTAAGGAATTCACGAATGGTAGTAAGTAGCAGACTTGTGAGGTCCAACACAGTTCCTTGATAAATAGCAAATTTAGACTGCGGGTAAATCAAGATGTACTTGTCACACTTCTATGATGGCTGCTGCGAGCCAGTGATTGAAGACTTGAATTTGGGAGGTCCTCGGGAAGAAACGAGGATGCCTTTCCTGTTCTTTCTATTTTGTGCAAATTTAATTGCGGTTTTCCCACACAGATTCCGATATCCAGAAACAATGACTGATCTTGGCAAAGATGTCTCACAAAAGGACATCAGTGGAGTATTCTACCAAGAAGATTTCTTTCAAATAACTTTATATAATTAATAAGTAACCTATAGTTCTATCTTATCAAAGGGTACACACAGAGTAGCATCAGAAAACGCAGTTTACCCCTTAAGGTCATAAATACATGCCAGCGTCTACCTTTTGAGTTTGTAAATATATTCATTAGGTAATCGCCTGGCGATCCGCTGCGCAGCAGCGTTTGCGCAGGCGAAATCTTATGTTTGAACAGTATGGGCACTTTGTCCCGCCTTCTCGCCCATTGGCTAGCTCCATAAATGGAGGCTAGCCATTGGAAGAGAGGTGTGTCAATTACTATTTTGCCCGCCTTGATGCGATCCGTGGGTGTTTATCTCTTTTTTAAGTCCCGCCCCTTTTTTCGTCATGCCATTCACGTGCTGTTGCTCACGCGCTCCTTGCTTGCTGTCCTGTCCCCCCCCCCCCCCTGGATTGGCAGCAACTCGTACTCCCCAGTCTTGCTCTGTGTCCCGGGATCGGCAGCCCTCCTCCCCTCCCTGTCCCGGGGTCGGTGGCTCTCCTCCCCCTCCACCAGTCTGGATCGGCCGCCTTCCCTCCCCCTTCAGTCTCTCCCTGTCCCGAGATCGCCTCCTCCCTTCCCTCCCTCCTCTGACAGTGCAGCTCTGCTCAGCACTCTGCACAGGACGGCATGCAGTGCAGCCGCACCGGGACCCGCCTGCAGCCTATAGGTGGCCGAGAAGCACCTTTACGGGGCCTTTCACAGCCCTCTGCGGGGCCCCGAGAACAGCCTCTCGCCTGTGGGGAAGTGCCCTGCGGATCTGGGCTTGTTAAACAAATGTTCGTGACTACGCAGAAGTCTCTTAAAGGCGGAAATATTCCATAAGGTGTTTGTGCAGGCAGGCCCCTCCTCCGCCCGAGAAAGAATTGAAAGTATGCCGACCAGACATGTCATGGGCATTGTGGGTAAAAGCAGGCCGCCCGGTTAGTTCGCTTTTTGTCTGGTAAAGCAGGTTTTGCGTGATTGTGTGATCTTCGGCAGGCAACGTGGTGATGCTGTGAAGCTGCAGCAGGTCAGGGGGAAGCTGCGTCCGAGGTAGGAGCGAGGCATCGCCGCGGAGGAGGAGGAATCAGGCCGGCTGCTGGGCACTGAGCAGTGAAAAACCCAGGAGCAGCAACCCCCCCCCCCCCACCTCCGGAGCCCGGTTCGTTTAATTCTGGTCTCATTTCTGTGCCTGTCCCCTCGCTCAGCGCTCGGTCTTTTTCTGCTCATCCTCCCTCTCTGTGTATTCAGTAGAGCTTCACTGGCCTGACTTGTTGCTGACATATTGATTTGCATGTTTTGCCAAAGCATTGCGGGTTCCCAGCTATTGAATGCTGTATGATGTCACATACGGGTCTCTGAGGGTGGCACAGGTATTTCCTGGATTTCTCTTCCGCCTCTCAGTGTAGACTGCAGGCTTGCTGTTCATCCTTCGGCCTGGTGAGGTTGGTGATCGCCTGGGAGAAAGCCCCGTAATATTAGTTTGATTTCTTCTGTCCGTTCCAGAGACTGCCCGTGTCTCCCTTTACAGCCTCAGGCTTGTGATCGCTGCTGCTGGGTTTGGTCACTAGATGTCTCTTCGCTACTGGTACATTTTGCAGGACAAGATTTCTGTTTCAGCGGGTCACATATCTCTTTTTGTCAGATTCAGATTCTTTGCTTCAGAGCTTTCCCTGTTTGTTTTGTCAGTATGTATTCCCTTCATCTTTCTCTATCTTGGGGCCTCTTACTCTCTTCATCTCTCGCTTCCTCCCTGTGAGCCTCTCTTGCTGCATTTCTGTCTGTATGTGATTTTCTCTCCTCTGTCTTATTCCCTGTGATCGATCGATCTGTCTGTCTGTCTGTGTCACAAAACAGGCATCAATGTGATATGGTCCTGTGTATCACCATAATCGGTCTCAGTGGCACCTCAAAAATCACCAGACACCCCCCCCCTCCTCCCAATGTCAGTATAGAAACATATAGCACAAGTTACTCATGTATTTTTTGTATTGCATGCTTACTTTGGTGCAATGAGCATGACACCATTGCATAATTTTCAATCATGTAAATGTTTATTTAAAGCAGTAAATAAAGTGCAGGCTTTCATTCTTTAGTTGTGCTAATAGTATGAGAAAAGTATTTAATTCTGCAGTTACAAAACAGGGCTCCTCATAAAACACGTTTGGCTTCAAAAGCACATTCTGGCTATAGGAATCAGAGATGCTGAAGCTGATAGCAAGCCAGAGCTAACAGGGGGCCGGGGGCCCTGATTGCAGTTAGAACGTTTAGCTTTTGTTAATATAGCAGTGCGCACAGCACAAAGTGGTTATGCTCAGACATTTTTGAAACTCCTTATGCAATGTAGAATAAGCACTTGGCCCTGGTTCTATTTAGAATGTTCAGGGGTTGCTTTTACACAAAGGCTACAACACAAGGAGCAATGGCTAAGCTCAGTGTTTTAAGCTTTTTCTGTTATAGTCTGCTAACAATGGGCCCTGTGTGTAGTTTGAATGTTTAGGGTTTGTTTTACAATTCATGAACAGGTTTCTAATTGAACAGTGGGCAATGCTGATGCGCTGCAGAGGCTGCCTGTAGGAAAACGCCTTTTATTGTATGTCACCCCTGTTTCTTCTGGACTGATGCTTCTGGTTGTTTAGGTCGAGCCTGGGCGGCTCATGCGCTGCTCTGCAAGGCATGCTGTATTCAGGTAGGGACTTGAAGCTCCGCCCACTCTCCGCCCATATTTTTCATTGACTTGTCATTGTCCACGGTAAACTGTGGCTGCTTATTGGTCAGTAAGCTTAGTATTCCCTCCTTAGTCCTGCCTTGTCTCATTTTGTAACAACCCATGGCGACACCCCCCTGCTACATGTGTTTTTACTCAGTAGGCTCTAATCACAGCTTTGGACACGCTCTCTAACACTTTAAAAAAATGTTTGCGAACGCATTTACAAAGCAATAGGTCTTTCATTTGCAAGAGTTTAAGCTATTGGCATTGTAAATGACAATGCCTTTTATTTATCTGTTTTCAAAACCAACACAAATACAAATTTTGTCATTTACAATGCCAATAGCTCTAACTTTTGCAAAGGCGAGACCGTTGCATTGTAAATGCTTGTTTTTAAACATGTATTCAAACACTTAAAACAAAAAAATGCAGTGACGTCTACCCCCACCCCAAATCTCCCCTACCTCCATGACAGGAAAAACATTTGTGTACCAATTATCCAGGGATAAAGTCTCATCACAGGACACTAGGTCAGTGCAAGTCTGTTGCATTGTCAGGAATTCCAACCACATTGTTATATCCATAGCCATCGACCACAAGTTTTTTCCCTTTTTTGAGGTTGTGGTGGGCTTCTACCCATCCAGTGATTACTCCCTCCTATTCCCTTTCAGTCCACCCCCCACCGTCTCAAATTTCCTCTGGCAGTACCACCCCTCGTAGACCAACTTTTCCCTGCTGCAGCACACATCCATCTCCCGCGCCAAATCTTGTAATCTTGGGCTTGCGACACTATCTCCGGGCAATTTTTCTCTTTGGTAGAAGAATCCCCCCGGGTCCTCTGATAAAAGTTGAGGTCAGAAACTACCCACACCCAATATGGTCGACTGCGCTTGGAATACGAGCGACTCCCCTATCACTGTCTCCAACCAAACTTTTACGTCCTCCCAAAACAAGCGAATCCTAGGGCATTCCCATAACATGTCCAGGAAGGACCCTCTGACCACAGGCATTCGTCGTTCACTGAATTTCCAATCTTGAGTAGGAGTGCCCTAGTGTAGTAAATTATGTGAAGGATTTTAAGTTGAATGAAATGGAATAGCGATTGTAAGGCCACCTCACTCAGGAACCGTATTGCCTCCTGCCACTTATCCTCCAGATTGCCCACATCTGCCTCCCATTTCATTTGTAAATGTGTTAGTTCCCCCAGTATGAGGGTCTTATAAGTTAATGAGACTGCTTTAATCGTCAAGTGTTCATCTAGGAGTCTTCTCTCTAGTGGAGACTCCTCCATCATGTCATCCTCCAGGGTAATCTGTCCCCCAGGGCCATCCCAATTGGTAGGTCCTAAGGAATTGAGAGGGAACCATATCATATTTCTCACCAAGATGTGTTAACACCATACCGTTTCGCATCCCATACATCCCCGAGCTTAGAGAGGCCAATTAGGTCCCAACCTCTAAAGCCTTGCAGGGTTGATACTGCCCCAAGGTTTGTGCCATCCCATAATGGGGTTTTGGGGGTGAGCACATTTCCTTCAGAGGAATGTCCATACCTGGGGCGGCTCCTCCACATGGGCAGAGGAGCGTCGCCCCACTGCTTTCTCGCTGTGCGAGAAGCAGAAACATAAAATGTTATTTTAAATACCATTTGTGGTATTTAAAATACAGACTGGTACCACAAATTTAAAAATTTGTGGTACCAGTGGCTTGCCCACTGAGTTCGCTGATCAGTCATACGCACTGTGCATTTTCTCTATGTAGGCTGCATGCAGCCTATATAGAGAAAATGGCCTCCCCATAGACGCCTGTGGGGTCGGCGTCCTAGCCAATCACATTGGCTTGGGGGAGGAGAGGGAGGCAGCCTGCTTCCTGTAAGGTGGTGGCGCAGAGAAAGGAGACTCGACGCGGAACCGGAGGCGAAGGTAAATTTAAACTTTTCTTAATTTACCCGCCCTCCCAGCGCGACCCATCCCCTCCCCCGCATGTCATGCCGGCCTCCACTGCTCCATACCCTACATACTGTCTTGGTTGCGTCTTGTTTGCTGGGATCGAGTTTGCCACCATAAGGAATATGAAAATATCTCCTTACTCCCAAGGGATCTTGGTCATGTTGATAGGCCGGATCTTCCAGTGCTGCAAACTCCCACTCATTTACTGTACTAATTTGAGTGGCTTCGAAATATTTGCAATCATCTGGTAGAGGTATCCAGCCATTATATGTAAACCTTTGAAGGGTGCGGAGGACCATCCATGGTGTTCCGTCCAGCTGCAACAGTTTCCTCACGCAACCTTTAATCTTACCAAAGAAAGTCTCTGATATCCGGTAGGGGCTATTTTGTAGGACATAAGTTAATTTAGGCAAAATAATCATTTTAAATAGTGCCGCTCTACCCAACAGGGAGAGCGGGAGTGTCCACCAATGTGTGGTATCGGTTTCAAGTCTCTGTAAAAGTGGGGCCAAATTGTTCTAGTAGTGGGCGGGCCTGTCCCTGGCAATCCAAAGTCCCAGGTATCGGAAACGGTCATGTACCACTCAGAGGCATGGGGAGAGCTTCTCAAGCTTCCCAGGAGGGAACAGAAGTGATATCTCCTAGTTGATACCTATCCCTGAATATCTTCCATAGATTTTGAATATTTCTCCCCCAGGAACCAATGAGGGCTCCGGTTCCATTAAAAATAAAAGGACATTATCTGTGTACAACGATATCTTCTCCTCCCCCAGTATCTCTCCACCGCCAGCCCCAAACATGTGCATCTACCCGGATCAGCTCAGCCAAAATCTCTATTACCAGGGCAAATAGCATAGGTGACAAGGGGCAGCCCTGATTTGTCCCCTGGCCTATCGGTAATTCCTGAAAAATCCAAAGATAGTCACTAATGAAAGCGTCATGTCTTTAGCTGCAGCAATGTTGTTGTGGAGGCGTTGAAGATTGAGCCTAGTCGATCAGTGTGGCATGAACCATTCTGATCAGGATGCACCAAATCTAGGATCACTTTACACAAACGATTTGCCAAGACCTTAGACAGTACCTTAGCGTCGACATTAACAATATTGGGCGATAAGAGTCCCGTTGTTCCAGCAGTTTCCCGGGATTTGGGCTCAGTACTATAGTTACCAAATTAGCATCACGGGGAGCTTACCATGTGGCTCTTCGTCATACATCCCATGTAAGTGTAGCATCACTATAAAAGCTACCTTCTTAAGGTATTCTGGTGGTAGCTAATTGGGCCCCGGTGCTTTCCTGGAATGCAGTGGATTCAGCGCAGTTTGCACCTCCTAAACAGTCAGATCTTCCTCTAGAGAAGACATTTGCTGTTGATCAAGTCAACAACAAGGACATTCCCGAACAGAGCTATGTATATCCTCCACATCAGATCGATGATTGCTTCCATAGAAGACTGATATACTGTCATTGTCTCTGCAATATTTTCGGAGCCAGTCACTAGAGTTCAGTCTGGGCCCGGAACTTCCTGTATGTGAGGTCTATCATGGTCCTGTTTACTGAGCCGTGCCAACATCTTTCCTGCCTTTCCTCCCACTTCATATAGGCTCTTCGTCTGCATTATAAAGTCAAATGTAACCACATCTATTGTTATTGAGCAGTATTCCTCCACTGTGCCAAGGAGACAAGCCTTTGATTCAGAATGGGCATGTTGTGCGTTTGTCCTCCAAATGGCATATGTCCCTCTGTAGGGACATGCAGCATTCCTTGCGTTTACATCTGACCCCACCTCCCCAGCAATAATCAACCCCCAGATGGTGGCCATGTAAGCCTCTCATACTGTAGCCGCTTACCGTACAGACGTAGTCTTTTCCTCAAAGTATTAGGTCGAGGCTATCTGCAATTAAGTCACTTCTTTCTCATTGATGAGACCCCTTGCCGCCATTCGCCACTTACCCCGACCTCCATTATGAGGAGAATCTACAGTCACAGCAAGTGGGGAATGGTGTGAAATCCCTCCCGCTTTATAGTCCGCTTCTTTGAACCAATGAATAGACCCCCTCGGGTGAAGAAGCAGTCAATATGGGAGTGGGTATCATCCGTGTAAAAGGAGTAACACCAACGGTCTCCATGAAGTTCCCTCAAGATATCCCCATCATGTGTTTCTTGCATGGCACATTGTAGCTTTCCCTATGTAAGCATGTGCTCATTATAGGCCTCATTTTCCTTTCCACACATTACCATAGATACACGTTTTGCTTTTGTGCCACATTGTATTTCACAAGGAACCTACAAATGTTTTCACATTGTGTTCGGTCTTCTTTTCCTGGGAGTTAATCTAAACACCATAGACAAGGTCAAACAACAATGTCCCTTGTTATTCTTTCTGGCCAGGAACTCGCACTAAGACAGAACACGAGAATGCAGCTGTTTATGCGCACATGTCCGATCATATAGATGAGCAGAAAACGCACACATGGAACAAGAGTTCTGCGACCAGGGAACTGCGTATGCTGAGCTGTAGAGCGTCCATCTGTGTATGCTAAGGTACGGGGTCTGCCAATACTCCCAGAGATCTTTGATATATACTAATTAAGCTTCATTAGCAAACAGGGGGGGGGGGCAGATTATTTTGTCCTATAAAATGACAGGATTTTTCATGATATATGGATTATTGACCATGCTAACAGTATTTTTAGTATGCATTTGTTTTCTAATTGTGGCACGACGACTGCAATTCAGAGCATGATAGGTTAAATAAATATTCTAAACTGCCTTCTTGTCTCCTGGTTATCTTATTGGGACAAGTGCGAGTGAGAGCAAAAGGGTGGGTCTTGTTACCGTGTTCCCTGAGAGGGTCGAGTGTGTGGTGTTTTGGGGTGCCAATTCACTTGTTTCTCTGGGAAGGTTAGGAGGTCAAGGGAGGCCCTATAGCTAGTCGGACTCAGGCCCTTAGGTACCTACGTGGTGTGGAGACTCAGTCCCTACCTACTGATGATCTATGGTTCTAAGCATAGTTCAGTTCTAAGAGAAGAATCCCTCAACATCCCTTACCTACATCTTAGAGGAAGTGATTGAGTGTCCCTGAGCCTATCCAGCCTGTCTGTCTAAACTGGGCTCTGTCTAGCTGGTTATCTAGCACCATATTAAAATCAGCCTGACCACTGTGGTAGTTCAGTGAATAATTTGCCTAAGTATGTCACTGTATCGACTTGAAAATAATGACCAAAACCAGTTTTTGTTCCCATTCACCCAGAACAGCCGTGCAGCGCCCAAACTCATCCATCCGTGTCAGTTTCACATGAAAGATGTATATTTAAAACAAGGGTAACCCCAACATTTTAAAGAACCAGATGTGGGATGTTTATATAACAGTGGTTCACTGTGGTATTGATCCTAGAATACCCTCTACATTATATATAGAGAACAATCCAATGAAAATGATGCTTTTTAAAGAATTATAGCAACCATAATATGTGCATAATACTTATGTTAACCCCTCACAAACCAAAATGATTTCAAAATGGAGGCAAACATTCTGTGTGAAATTTTATTTTCACAGTGAAGTAGTATTTTTTTTGCAGTATTTTCAACGTGAACTGTGCAGTGAACACAAGTGAAAACCATTGCATCTAACAGTTAAAAAAAACAAAAGACTACTTAACTGTGAAAATAAAATGTCACACAGTATAAGTTGTGCCAGTCCCAAATATTTGAATCATTTTTGTTTATGTGGGGTTAAGATGTGGATTATGTGCATATTATGGCTGTTCTAATTCCTTATAAAGCAGAATAATAATTGTTCTTAGGTTTTACTCTATATTTTCTTTTCGCTCACTAGAGTGAGTTAAGCTTTATTATTCAATTACTTAAAATCGTTACAATATACTATTACAATAATCTAAAAGAGAAAAAAAAAGTTAAGATCCCACACAACTTGCTACGAACTATAGGAGAGTTTAAAAGATTAAAAACAGTTTATCCAAACTGTTAATAAAGTGCAAGTGCACAAAACTTTGTGGGAAGTATTGTCAAAGTCTCTCTTGCTTGATGGCCAGCTGGTTTCTTTTTTGTGACTCTGTTTTCTGTGACAGGGCTGCCCAGATTGATTCTGTAAATTTCCCTAGCTGCGCAACTATTTGAGCTGTTTTGGCAGAGAAACACAGATCTGAGGATTCTATAGCGTACAAGGCCGTAGGACCTGCAGATGGGAAGAACCAGCCGGTGCTGCTCGCTAGCCAGCTTTGGGCAGCAGCACAGCAGATGGAGCCAGGATTCACGATGATAACTACAAAGACAACATACAGCTGAATTGTCCTTCCGGGTCCAGGCTTGGTTAAAATTCACAATAGGCAGTACGAGAAGTCTCATATAGGTGATTTTTTTCCGGACCGGGACTGTCAGTGCTTGCTCAAAATATGGCTGTGGTTTGCCCACTGTGTAGGAAGTGTCCAGTGCTGAGAGATTGGGATGATGGTGTAAGCTTCCCAGATCCTTTTTCGTAGGATATTTTCTTAACCTGTATATTTTTTTATTTTGAAGCTTATAAAGCACACGGCTACCCCCAACTGAGGGGTGTCCTGGCGCTGCGGACAACAGGCAACCAGAGGGGTTCACTGTTCTTTTCCATGTGGTTACTGGAATATTTAAATTGTGCAAATTTTGAGCATTTATTTCGAGCAATTCTATGGCTTCTGCCAGCTGAACCTGCCATGAAGATCGTCCTTCTTCAAAGATTGTTTTAATTAGCCTTTTCAGGGAGTTTACTGGAGCACGCAGGGTGCTAATGTAGTATTTTAGAATATCCCCTGAGCAGCTGATGTCTGGACGGGTGAGACCCAGCTCCAACCTTACTCTTGCTTTCCTGGCCTGCCGTGGAAGTTCTAGAACCTTCTTATACGCAGAAATTTGGTGGTTTATGAGAAACTTAGTGAATGCTCCGGGGAAGGCTAGGTGGCCGTAGTTAAGAGAGGAGACTAATTTTGCTTTTAACACTTTCAAGCTGGGTTCGGCAGTCGGACTCTGTAGGCGTCTATTGAGATTTCTCAGGCTGTATATGATGCTGGCCCCCTTGCTCCTTAGATGTTTCAGATGGGCTGTGGATTTGGCCCCGTCCGATAACCTGAGACCCAAGTAGTTATAGCTTCTACATGTTCTAATTTGCAGGTCTCCTAGGCGCCATTGTGCTGTCTTCTTTCGGTGGTACTTCCCAAAGATAATTATCTTGGTCCTCTCTTGGTTCACAAAGAGATTGTTCTTTTGGTTAAACCTATACTGCGCTTCTAAGGCTTTCTGTAGGCCTTTCCTGGTGTGATCCAATTATAACTATGTCTGCATATTGGAGGATTTGGAGTCGCTCATTCCCCAGCCTTGGTGTTATTAGATTTGCCCCCTCCAGGACTTTGCCAAGGTCGGCTGTATAAAGATTAAAAAGAAGGGAGAGAACGCATCCTTGTTTGAGACCATTATTAGTTGGAACCTTATTTGTTTACTCTATATATAATGTACAGAGTATTGTTCTAGCATCAATACCACAGTGAACATCTAATTTATAAATATTCTTTCAAGCAAAAGGCCATGTTTCTCCCGATTTAAATGGTTACGCCCCTTGCACTAGATGAGTAGCCTGCCCGGGCAAGGATCAAATATTTTCGCCAGTAGTGTCCCCCCGTTACCTTTCTATGCGTTTCCTGCTGGAAGGCAACATCTGCAGCATTTCTCGCCAGCGCTTTCGCCACAAGTCCCTTTTATGCTGTATTCTAGGCCAGTCACATTCCTACTCACCAATTTAAGCGTATGATGAGTCATCCCACAGATAGGATTGTACCCTCCCCGCATCACAATGATCCATCATGGCGTAAATAACCCTCCAAAAATGGCGAGGCACCCACATCACTGCAAACTTTTACACAATTAAAAATGTCCCACTTAACCCCTCCCTCCCTACTTTACAGTGTTGCTGTCCCTGAACCAGTTGCTGCCTTAACTCATGGTATGTCAGTCGCTGTGAGAAGTTGGCCTGATGTGCAGTGCTCACTATTCTAGTGATCACTATATATCAGTCCAAACAACCCTTATTGATGATTGGTTGTAAGTCAACCTTATAGACCAGCTATCCTAGTAGCATGGATACGAGCAGTCTAAGGCTAAGACTCTAGAGGGCGTGTTAAGCCAGCTGTTTTACCATCACATTACCCCTTGAACACCCAGTGAAAGGACACCACACAAGTTGTTATGAAAATAAACAGTGTATTTATTTATAACAAGACTACCCTGGCTCTTTATGAGACAGGGAGCTAAGCACACAACAAAACTCTTACGAAAATACTTTTAAGTTAGCACGTTACACAAATGCCCGAGGGGCACGAAAAACCATATACGCTAAAAGTGGAATGCGAATTACTAGCAGGTAAGTAACAGTTCTAATAGGCTTTGGAATCGCTAGGACTGGACTAGGGAATCGTTAGATTATTACTAGGAGGCCCAGGGGACTCGGGTGCAGAGTGTGCACTCTCACGCGGGATGCGGGACAAAGTCTATGGAAGCTAGAATTCACAAAGTTAGTGTTCACGGGCGAACCCGACCTGGTAGGGAGAAAACGACAGTGGATCCTGACCCTTGGATAGTGAGGCTATGCTGGGACACCGGAGTGCCGAAGTTACCTAGCCCAGGGGCTGCAGCTGCGTAGGTCTGAAAAGACGTCGGGGATCTCGTTGCCGGACCAGGAGCCTGGAAGGAAGAAGTTGCTGGCAGGCGACCAGTGAAGGAAAGTTCGATGGATCCAAGCCTGGATCAAGGAAGAAGAAAACCTGAAAGCAGAGGGGACCAAGTTCTTGAATCACTAGCCAGCGATTAAGTGGGCACCAGGATGGCACCGGGCGAAGTCACCGCAGTCAGGTGAGTGGGCACTGCTGGGCTCTGCAGTCTCTCGGACCAGGAGGCGTTGTCGGCGACCAGGATGGAGGTGCGAGCTGTCCCACGAAGGATGAAGTCGTTGGCGTCGAAGTTACCCAGGATTGGGCAACAAGCCTTGGCTAATTCAAGCCCACGCGGTGGACTCAAAATGGCGTCTTGAGTGGACCAGGAGGGTCCAGGGTGCTCCTCTTCTGGAAGGGAGCAAGGGCCAGTCTGGAGCAACCAGACCAGCAGCAGAAATGTCGTCGGGCGTCGTCAGGAAGGCCACAAGCCAACGGGCTAGTAGCCAAACAACGCGGTGAGCAGCGGAAAGCAGAAGGGCCCCACGCAGATCGTGGAGATGCTGGGGGGCTGCACTTCGGAGCTGGAGCTGCTCAGAGTCGGGGCTTCTCGGACCCCAAAGCACTCACCAGTAGATTACTCGGCGGGCTTGCTGGAAAGAAGTCGTGCAGTCTTGCAGATGGCCGGTCCCTTGAGGTCTCGTCGCACCCACGGTTCTCAGCTGGGCTGTAGAGGTGGGTAGAGGTCAGAGGTGCCAGGGAAGCCGGTTCTCGTCGAGCTGGGCAGTCGGATTCCGGAGGAAGGACTTACAGCAGACCGCAGTGTTCTTGGATGGTGCCTGCGGATGCAGGGTGACTACTCCTTAGTCACAAGGGAGAAATCTTAGGAAGAAGTCTTGAGTTCCTTTCGCAGAAAGTAGTTTCAGGATTCAAAGATGATCTGATTTGGAAGGGGGCCAGTCTCTACCTTTATCCTGTAAAAAGGGGCTGGCACGCGACTAAGTCCTGCCCTATGGGTGGGACCAGGAGGGGGGTGGTTACACCCACTTCCTTGGCGGGCTTTTCCCCAGCACAGGGTCTGGAGTGACCCTGGAACTGGTTCAAGCCGGCCTATGCACAGTGAGCACCGGGGTGCCACTTGCAGTCACCTTCCTCTAAAGCCCTGCCTACCTACAATACACAAAACCCTGTCTGGGACGGTGCTGGCACCGCCCCTGGCAGGAAACCCTTTGTCCTTATCTCCTGCTCTGGGAGGACTCCCAGCAGCAGGAGGGCAGACTTGTGTCTCGGTGGCAGCATCCATTTTGTGGATGCTAAGGCTCTGTCTGACTTTTAACCGGGTTATAGGTTACAGGCATGTCGTGTCCCTCTAGAAGGGTGGAATGCTAACCCCGTCGCCAGAATTGGCGAGGGGTTAGTATTCCAATTCGTATGACACCTTACTCGACATGTTTTGATAAAGCGATACCAGAGTTGGCACATAACCGCGAGGATTATAATGCACTTAAGAGTATATGGTATGCGATATCATGGAAACGGCTAAGGGATGGATCCCGAAAGCCGCAGACAGGCTCAGCTCATGCTAGAGCACCATCTCACACGACTCCAAGCACTCTGCCTTCAGGATTGTTAAGGCCTGCCATAGGAGTGACTGATAGGAGATCGGTGTGTCCATTTTAGGGTTAGATATAGGTATACTATATCTAAAGCAAAGGGTGAGTACACCACCTTGCCCCAGCTGTCGTGCAGCCAGTTGTGTCAGTTTTAGTTAGTCAATCCAGGGGTGGCACAATACATGCTTCAGCCCCTGGGAGACTTCTGGGTGCACCTCAGCCCTGGGTACAGGGACTTGGAGAGGGCCCAGTGCCAATTCAGTACCTGAGTACAATTTGGATAGAGAGAACAGCTAGGCTGTGGGTCTGATTAGCAGGCCCACAGCCAGGAAAAGTCGTAAACCAGTGCAGCAAAAAGCAAAAATCTGGGTGATCATAGGATTGCAGACCCTACTCTCCTACATGACCCCCCCCCAAACTTTGGGACAATAAACTAACCTTGACCAGGTGAGTCTTCTTGCTCTAAGTGGAAATACCTGGAGAGCCCATCAGCATTGCTGTGATCAGTCCCAGGTCTATGCTCCACTGTAAAATCCATCCCCTGTAGGGAAATGGACCACCTAAGCAGTTTGGGGTTTTCACCCTTCATCTGATTTAGCCACAAGAGGGGCTTATGGTCTGTCTGAATGGTGAAGTGAGTGCCAAACAAGTAGGCCCTCAGCTTCTTCAGGGCCCAGACCACAGCAAAGGCCTCCCTCTCAATAGCTGACCAATTTTTCTCTCTGGGTGTCAACCTTCTACTAATGAAAGCAATAGGCTGATCATTACCATCAAAATTCAGTTGAGACAGAACAGCTCCCACACCCAACTCAGAAGCATCTGTTTGGACAATGAATGGCTTGGAGTAATCTGGACTCTTGAGGATAGGTGCTGTGCACATGGCCTGCTTTAGGTCATTGAATGCTTTCTGACAGCTTGCTGTCCACTGAACTTTCTTTGGCATCTTTTTGCTTGTCAGGTCATTAAGGGGGGTCACTATGGACCCATAATTTCTGACAAACTTCCTATAGTACCCAGTCAGGCCCAAGAAAGCTCGAACCTGAGTCTGGGTGATTGGAGGAGTCCAGTCCTTGATGGCCTGTATCTTACTCTCCAGTGGCTGAACCTGGCCTCCACCTACAAGGTGGCCCAGGTATACAACCTGTGACTGCCCTATCTGGCACTTGGTGGCCTTGATAGTGAGGCCTGCCTTTTGCAGGGCCTCTAACACTTTCCTCAGGTGGACCAGGTGATCCTCCCAGGTGGAGCTAAAGACAGCAATATCGTCCAGATAAGCTGCACAGAAGTCATCCAGCCCAGTGAGGACTTGATTCACCAACCTTTGGAAGGTGGCAGGTGCATTTTTCAGTCCAAAGGGCATTACCACAAATTGATAATGCCCTCCAGGGGTAGAAAATGCTGTCTTGGGTTTGGCTTCCTCAGCTAACCTGATTTGCCAATACCCAGCTGTCAAATCAAATGTGCTTAAGAAGTTGGCAGAAGCCAATCTATCTATAAGCTCATCTGCTCTTGGTATTGGGTGGGCATCAGTCTTAGTGACTGCATTGAGGCCTCTGTAGTCTACGCAAAACCTCATCTCTCTCTTACCACCCTGGGTGTGAGGCTTTGGCACTAGAACTACTGGGCTAGCCCAAGGGCTATCTGAGGGCTCAATGACTCCCAGTTCCAACATTTTCTGCACTTCAGTTTTGATGCAGTCTCTAACATGATCAGGCTGTCTGTAGATTTTACTCTTGACAGGCAGACTGTCTCCAGTGTCAACATCATGGGTACACCAATCAGTTTGGCTGGGTGTCAGAGAGAACATATGTCGAAAGGATTGCAGGACTTGCCTGCAATCCTGTTGCTGATGTTCAGTGAGGCTGCCACAAAAGACAACACCATCAACTGACCCATCATCAGGATTCTGAGTGAGCAGGTCTGGGAGAGGGTCACTCTCTTCCTCCTGTCCCTCATCTGTGGCCATGAGCAAGCTCATGTCCTTCCTGTCAACATATGCCTTGAGCCTGTTAACATGGAGCACTCTGAGAGGGCTCCTGGGAGTTCCAAGGTCCACCAAGTAGGTAACCTCTCCCTTTTGCTCAATGATGGTGTGGGGCCCAGACCATGTGTCTTTCAGAGCTGCTGGGGCCACTGGCTCCAGCACCCACACCTTCTGTCCTGGCTGGTATACAGTCAGAACAGCCTTTTGGTCATGCCAAGCTTTTTGGAGTTCTTGGCTGGCCTCAAGGTTTTTGGATGCCTTTTCCATATACTCAGCCATCCTGGAGCGGAGACCAAGCACATAGTCCACTATGTTGGTTGCAGGCTTTTTGAGAGGTCTCTCCCATCCTTCCTTCACCAAACACAGGGGTCCTCTTACAGGATGCCCATACAGAAGCTCAAAAGGGCTGTAGCCAACCCCCTTCTGTGGGACCTCTCTGTAAGCAAACAAGAGGCAGGGGATCAGGACATCCCATCTTCTCCTAAGAGGTTCAGGTAGTCCATGAATCATCCCTTTCAGGGTCCTGTTGAATCTCTCAACAAGCCCATTGCATTGTGGATGATAGGGTGTGGTGAACTTGTAGTTTACACCACACTCTTTCCACATGGCAGTCAGATATCCTGACATGAAGTTTGTACCTCTGTCAGAAACGACCTCCTTAGGGAAACCCACTCTGGAGAACACTCCAACTAGGGCTCTTGCCACTACAGGGGCTGTAGTGGTCCTAAGGGGAATAGCCTCAGGATACCTGGTGGCATGGTCCACCACCACCAGTATAAACTTGTGTCCTGATGCTGTCTGGGGTTCCATTGGACCAACAATGTCAATCCCCACTCTTTCAAAGGGAACCCCCACCACAGGTAGTGGTATGAGGGGGGCCTTTGTTGTGCCACCTGACTTACCACTGGCTTGGCAAGTGACACATGAGCGACAAAACTCCTCGGTATTCTCATTCATATGGGGCCAGTGAAAGTGTGAGACAAGCCTGTCCCAAGTCTTTGTCTGACCTAAATGACCTGCAAGGGGAATCTCATGGGCCAAGGTGAGAAGGAAACCTCTCAGAGACAAGGGGATGACCAGCCTCCTGGTTGCACCAGGCTTGGGGTCTCTTGACTCAGAGTACAGGAGTCCATCTTCCCAGTATACCCTGTGGGCACTTGTGGCATTCCCTGCAGCCTCAGCAGCAGCCTGCTGTCTGAGGGGTTCAAGGGAAGGGCAGCTCAACTGTTCCTTCCCCAGGTCTGCTCTGGAGGGTCCCCCTGAGCCCAGAAACTCAACTTGATCAAGTTCAAGCTCTTTAGGCTCAGTTTCCCTCAGCTCTTCTAGATCAGCCTCCTCAGAGACTTGATCCTCAACCTGGGGCAAGGGGGAAGGCAAAGCCTTACCCTTACTGCTCTTCTTCTTGGGAGGTGTCTGGTCCATAGTTTCAGGATCCAGCACCTGTTCAGTGGGGCATCTTCTGGCCTGTGACCTAGTCACAGCAAGCACATGTGCTGGCAAGCCTAACATCTCCATGTGAGTCCTCTGCTCCACTTCTGACCATTGTGATGACTCCAAATCATTGCCCAACAAACAATCAACTGGGAGGTCTGAACTGACTACAACTTTCTTTTGTCCCTTCACTCCACCCCAGGAGAAAGCTACAATTGCCACACTATGACTAGTAGTGACATTGCTGGCATTGGTCACCAGGAAATCAGTACCTGGCATGATCTGTCCAGGGTCCACAAAGTTTGGTGTCACCATGGTGACACTGGCACAAGTGTCCCTATAGGCCTGAGCCATTTTGCCATTAATCAAAGGTGTCTGCCTGTATTTGCCCAACGTATTGGGACTTATTTCAGGGGACATATCCATATCCCCTGTACAGACAAGGACAGCCTGAGTGAGTGTGCCAACTAAGTTGTCAGACCCCTCAGTACCCAAGGTTAACCCAACTAATGCCTTGGGAGTGACACTACCACTACTGACTGTACTAGGGGGTGCAGTTGCTTTAGGAGCTGTAGTGGCAGGAGTTTGTCCTCCTCTTTTGGTGCACTCACTAAACCAGTGAGATTTACTTTTGCAGTACTGGCACCACCTTTTTGACTGGCCTTCTTGAGTCTTCTTCTTCTGGGAAGCCTGACCCCCACCCTCTTTGGTTTGTTGGGGACCTGGTGAAGACTTCTGGTCATTTTGCTCATTCTTAACATTACCCTTCTGGTCTGCTTTCTTCTGACCACCCTGGTTCTGGTTCTGGTTCTGCTTGATCCTTGTCCTGACCCATTTGTCTGCCTTCTTTCCCAATTCTTGGGGAGAGGTCAGATCTGAATCAACAAGGTGCTGGTGCAGCAACTGGTTCTGACAATTGTTCAAAATTTGTTCTCTCATCATTAGATTATACAATCCTGTGTAATCTGTAACCTTGCTACCCAGCAACCAGCCCTCCAAAGCCTTAGTGGCACAATCCACAAAATCAGACCAGTCCTGAGACTGAGTTTTCTGGGTGTCTCTGAACAGCAACCTGTACTGCTCAGTGGTTAAACCAAACCCATCAACCAGTGTATTCTTCAGGACCTGGTAATTGTTAGCATCCTCCACTCTTGTAGTGAGGAGCTTATCTCTACCTTTACCATCAAAGGAGAGCCACAGTATAGCTGCCCACTGACTCTGGGGAATGCCCTGCACAGTGCAGGCCCTCTCCAGAGCAGCCATCCATTTCTGGATATCATCCCCTTGCTTAAAGGGGGGCACTATTTTAGTCAGGTGTTTAGTATCTAAACCCTTCTCTCTATCTCTTGGGAGATTGCTGCCACCAGTGGGAGCTAGCCCACTCATCTGCTGCTCTCTTGCCAGGGCAAGCTTCTCTTTGGCCAGGGCAATTTCTTCCCTTTCAATCCTCAGTTCAGCTTGTCTCATCCTAGCTTCATGCTCCCTTCTCTGAGGGGAAGTAAATCTCCTCTGTGGAGGATTCCTTCTCCCCTGAGAAGAGGCATTAGAGTGCAGAGATCTATTGGAGTCCCTAGAAAGAGATCTATCTCTCCTAACTCCAAGGTTAGGCCCACTTCGGGTCAGTACTGGGGGGCCCCCAGATCCTAGCCCAAGTAAGTCTAAGTTGGTCCTAGTTAGCCTTCTGACTACCTCAAGACCTTTGTCTACCTCATCCCCCGAGAGTACCTCCTGATCCTCCTCCTCAACTGCTGAATCAGTGTTGGGGAGATCTGGATCCCCAGAGGTTCCCTCTAAGGCTGGCATGTTCTCATGTAACTGAGAAAGCTTTCTGGCATCATATGTCTCTAAGAGACCTATCAGAAAGGAAGTGGTGGGGTTAGACCCCTGCTTCAGTTTTCTGGAGACACAGATCTGTCTCATCTCATGGAAACTGAGAGCTGCATATCTTGAAGTGACCTGTGGAGGGTCAACACTGACCAGGGGAGTCTCAGTAGAGTCCCCCTGAGTCGACATGCTTTTCTAGTGAGGTGTAAGTGGTGCACTTACCTACACTATATGTTTGCCTACTGATCCCTTGCTAGAGTTGTAGTTTAGGGTGTGCTAGGCCCTAGGAGCTACAACAGCTGGTTCAGTAGAACTCAGAGTATTCTAAGCTAAGTTATATGTACCTTTAGTACTTATGTGATCTTTCACAAGATATTCTTAGGGCATGTGTGGTAAAACAACAGCAAGCTCAAATCCCAACCGCTGCCACCAATGTGAGAAGTTGGCCTGATGTGCAGTGCTCACTATTCTAGTGATCACTATATATCAGTCCAAACAACCCTTATTGATGATTGGTTGTAAGTCAACCTTATAGACCAGCTATCCTAGTAGCATGGATACGAGCAGTCTAAGGCTAAGACTCTAGAGGGCGTGTTAAGCCAGCTGTTTTACCATCACATTACCCCTTGAACACCCAGTGAAAGGACACCACACAAGTTGTTATGAAAATAAACAGTGTATTTATTTATAACAAGACTACCCTGGCTCTTTATGAGACAGGGAGCTAAGCACACAACAAAACTCTTACGAAAATACTTTAAAGTTAGCACGTTACACAAATGCCCGAGGGGCACGAAAAACCATATACGCTAAAAGTGGAATGCGAATTACTAGCAGGTAAGTAACAGTTCTAATAGGCTTTGGAATCGCTAGGACTGGACTAGGGAATCGTTAGATTATTACTAGGAGGCCCAGGGGACTCGGGTGCAGAGTGTGCACTCTCACGCGGGATGCGGGACAAAGTCTATGGAAGCTAGAATTCACAAAGTTAGTGTTCACGGGCGAACCCGACCTGGTAGGGAGAAAACGACAGTGGATCCTGACCCTTGGATAGTGAGGCTATGCTGGGACACCGGAGTGCCGAAGTTACCTAGCCCAGGGGCTGCAGCTGCGTAGGTCTGAAAAGACGTCGGGGATCTCGTTGCCGGACCAGGAGCCTGGAAGGAAGAAGTTGCTGGCAGGCGACCAGTGAAGGAAAGTTCGATGGATCCAAGCCTGGATCAAGGAAGAAGAAAACCTGAAAGCAGAGGGGACCAAGTTCTTGAATCACTAGCCAGCGATTAAGTGGGCACCAGGATGGCACCGGGCGAAGTCACCGCAGTCAGGTGAGTGGGCACTGCTGGGCTCTGCAGTCTCTCGGACCAGGAGGCGTTGTCGGCGACCAGGATGGAGGTGCGAGCTGTCCCACGAAGGATGAAGTCGTTGGCGTCGAAGTTACCCAGGATTGGGCAACAAGCCTTGGCTAATTCAAGCCCACGCGGTGGACTCAAAATGGCGTCTTGAGTGGACCAGGAGGGTCCAGGGTGCTCCTCTTCTGGAAGGGAGCAAGGGCCAGTCTGGAGCAACCAGACCAGCAGCAGAAATGTCGTCGGGCGTCGTCAGGAAGGCCACAAGCCAACGGGCTAGTAGCCAAACAACGCGGTGAGCAGCGGAAAGCAGAAGGGCCCCACGCAGATCGTGGAGATGCTGGGGGGCTGCACTTCGGAGCTGGAGCTGCTCAGAGTCGGGGCTTCTCGGACCCCAAAGCACTCACCAGTAGATTACTCGGCGGGCTTGCTGGAAAGAAGTCGTGCAGTCTTGCAGATGGCCGGTCCCTTGAGGTCTCGTCGCACCCACGGTTCTCAGCTGGGCTGTAGAGGTGGGTAGAGGTCAGAGGTGCCAGGGAAGCCGGTTCTCGTCGAGCTGGGCAGTCGGATTCCGGAGGAAGGACTTACAGCAGACCGCAGTGTTCTTGGATGGTGCCTGCGGATGCAGGGTGACTACTCCTTAGTCACAAGGGAGAAATCTTAGGAAGAAGTCTTGAGTTCCTTTCGCAGAAAGTAGTTTCAGGATTCAAAGATGATCTGATTTGGAAGGGGGCCAGTCTCTACCTTTATCCTGTAAAAAGGGGCTGGCACGCGACTAAGTCCTGCCCTATGGGTGGGACCAGGAGGGGGGTGGTTACACCCACTTCCTTGGCGGGCTTTTCCCCAGCACAGGGTCTGGAGTGACCCTGGAACTGGTTCAAGCCGGCCTATGCACAGTGAGCACCGGGGTGCCACTTGCAGTCACCTTCCTCTAAAGCCCTGCCTACCTACAATACACAAAACCCTGTCTGGGACGGTGCTGGCACCGCCCCTGGCAGGAAACCCTTTGTCCTTATCTCCTGCTCTGGGAGGACTCCCAGCAGCAGGAGGGCAGACTTGTGTCTCGGTGGCAGCATCCATTTTGTGGATGCTAAGGCTCTGTCTGACTTTTAACCGGGTTATAGGTTACAGGCATGTCGTGTCCCTCTAGAAGGGTGGAATGCTAACCCCGTCGCCAGAATTGGCGAGGGGTTAGTATTCCAATTCGTATGACACCTTACTCGACATGTTTTGATAAAGCGATACCAGAGTTGGCACATAACCGCGAGGATTATAATGCACTTAAGAGTATATGGTATGCGATATCATGGAAACGGCTAAGGGATGGATCCCGAAAGCCGCAGACAGGCTCAGCTCATGCTAGAGCACCATCTCACACGACTCCAAGCACTCTGCCTTCAGGATTGTTAAGGCCTGCCATAGGAGTGACTGATAGGAGATCGGTGTGTCCATTTTAGGGTTAGATATAGGTATACTATATCTAAAGCAAAGGGTGAGTACACCACCTTGCCCCAGCTGTCGTGCAGCCAGTTGTGTCAGTTTTAGTTAGTCAATCCAGGGGTGGCACAATACATGCTTCAGCCCCTGGGAGACTTCTGGGTGCACCTCAGCCCTGGGTACAGGGACTTGGAGAGGGCCCAGTGCCAATTCAGTACCTGAGTACAATTTGGATAGAGAGAACAGCTAGGCTGTGGGTCTGATTAGCAGGCCCACAGCCAGGAAAAGTCGTAAACCAGTGCAGCAAAAAGCAAAAATCTGGGTGATCATAGGATTGCAGACCCTACTCTCCTACATGACCCCCCCCAAACTTTGGGACAATAAACTAACCTTGACCAGGTGAGTCTTCTTGCTCTAAGTGGAAATACCTGGAGAGCCCATCAGCATTGCTGTGATCAGTCCCAGGTCTATGCTCCACTGTAAAATCCATCCCCTGTAGGGAAATGGACCACCTAAGCAGTTTGGGGTTTTCACCCTTCATCTGATTTAGCCACAAGAGGGGCTTATGGTCTGTCTGAATGGTGAAGTGAGTGCCAAACAAGTAGGCCCTCAGCTTCTTCAGGGCCCAGACCACAGCAAAGGCCTCCCTCTCAATAGCTGACCAATTTTTCTCTCTGGGTGTCAACCTTCTACTAATGAAAGCAATAGGCTGATCATTACCATCAAAATTCAGTTGAGACAGAACAGCTCCCACACCCAACTCAGAAGCATCTGTTTGGACAATGAATGGCTTGGAGT
Source organism: Lissotriton helveticus (assembly GCF_964261635.1). Classification (NCBI taxonomy): domain Eukaryota; kingdom Metazoa; phylum Chordata; class Amphibia; order Caudata; family Salamandridae; genus Lissotriton; species Lissotriton helveticus. Next base: position 342,275,107 of record NC_136071.1, on the reverse strand, counting down.
AATCTGGACTCTTGAGGATAGGTGCTGTGCACATGGCCTGCTTTAGGTCATTGAATGCTTTCTGACAGCTTGCTGTCCACTGAACTTTCTTTGGCATCTTTTTGCTTGTCAGGTCATTAAGGGGGGTCACTATGGACCCATAATTTCTGACAAACTTCCTATAGTACCCAGTCAGGCCCAAGAAAGCTCGAACCTGAGTCTGGGTGATTGGAGTCCAGTCCTTGATGGCCTGTATCTTACTCTCCAGTGGCTGAACCTGGCCTCCACCTACAAGGTGGCCCAGGTATACAACCTGTGACTGCCCTATCTGGCACTTGGTGGCCTTGATAGTGAGGCCTGCCTTTTGCAGGGCCTCTAACACTTTCCTCAGGTGGACCAGGTGATCCTCCCAGGTGGAGCTAAAGACAGCAATATCGTCCAGATAAGCTGCACAGAAGTCATCCAGCCCAGTGAGGACTTGATTCACCAACCTTTGGAAGGTGGCAGGTGCATTTTTCAGTCCAAAGGGCATTACCACAAATTGATAATGCCCTCCAGGGGTAGAAAATGCTGTCTTGGGTTTGGCTTCCTCAGCTAACCTGATTTGCCAATACCCAGCTGTCAAATCAAATGTGCTTAAGAAGTTGGCAGAAGCCAATCTATCTATAAGCTCATCTGCTCTTGGTATTGGGTGGGCATCAGTCTTAGTGACTGCATTGAGGCCTCTGTAGTCTACGCAAAACCTCATCTCTCTCTTACCACCCTGGGTGTGAGGCTTTGGCACTAGAACTACTGGGCTAGCCCAAGGGCTATCTGAGGGCTCAATGACTCCCAGTTCCAACATTTTCTGCACTTCAGTTTTGATGCAGTCTCTAACATGATCAGGCTGTCTGTAGATTTTACTCTTGACAGGCAGACTGTCTCCAGTGTCAACATCATGGGTACACCAATCAGTTTGGCTGGGTGTCAGAGAGAACATATGTCGAAAGGATTGCAGGACTTGCCTGCAATCCTGTTGCTGATGTTCAGTGAGGCTGCCACAAAAGACAACACCATCAACTGACCCATCATCAGGATTCTGAGTGAGCAGGTCTGGGAGAGGGTCACTCTCTTCCTCCTGTCCCTCATCTGTGGCCATGAGCAAGCTCATGTCCTTCCTGTCAACATATGCCTTGAGCCTGTTAACATGGAGCACTCTGAGAGGGCTCCTGGGAGTTCCAAGGTCCACCAAGTAGGTAACCTCTCCCTTTTGCTCAATGATGGTGTGGGGCCCAGACCATGTGTCTTTCAGAGCTGCTGGGGCCACTGGCTCCAGCACCCACACCTTCTGTCCTGGCTGGTATACAGTCAGAACAGCCTTTTGGTCATGCCAAGCTTTTTGGAGTTCTTGGCTGGCCTCAAGGTTTTTGGATGCCTTTTCCATATACTCAGCCATCCTGGAGCGGAGACCAAGCACATAGTCCACTATGTTGGTTGCAGGCTTTTTGAGAGGTCTCTCCCATCCTTCCTTCACCAAACACAGGGGTCCTCTTACAGGATGCCCATACAGAAGCTCAAAAGGGCTGTAGCCAACCCCCTTCTGTGGGACCTCTCTGTAAGCAAACAAGAGGCAGGGGATCAGGACATCCCATCTTCTCCTAAGAGGTTCAGGTAGTCCATGAATCATCCCTTTCAGGGTCCTGTTGAATCTCTCAACAAGCCCATTGCATTGTGGATGATAGGGTGTGGTGAACTTGTAGTTTACACCACACTCTTTCCACATGGCAGTCAGATATCCTGACATGAAGTTTGTACCTCTGTCAGAAACGACCTCCTTAGGGAAACCCACTCTGGAGAACACTCCAACTAGGGCTCTTGCCACTACAGGGGCTGTAGTGGTCCTAAGGGGAATAGCCTCAGGATACCTGGTGGCATGGTCCACCACCACCAGTATAAACTTGTGTCCTGATGCTGTCTGGGGTTCCATTGGACCAACAATGTCAATCCCCACTCTTTCAAAGGGAACCCCCACCACAGGTAGTGGTATGAGGGGGGCCTTTGTTGTGCCACCTGACTTACCACTGGCTTGGCAAGTGACACATGAGCGACAAAACTCCTTGGTATTCTCATTCATATGGGGCCAGTGAAAGTGTGAGACAAGCCTGTCCCAAGTCTTTGTCTGACCTAAATGACCTGCAAGGGGAATCTCATGGGCCAAGGTGAGAAGGAAACCTCTCAGAGACAAGGGGATGACCAGCCTCCTGGTTGCACCAGGCTTGGGGTCTCTTGACTCAGAGTACAGGAGTCCATCTTCCCAGTATACCCTGTGGGCACTTGTGGCATTCCCTGCAGCCTCAGCAGCAGCCTGCTGTCTGAGGGGTTCAAGGGAAGGGCAGCTCAACTGTTCCTTCCCCAGGTCTGCTCTGGAGGGTCCCCCTGAGCCCAGAAACTCAACTTGATCAAGTTCAAGCTCTTTAGGCTCAGTTTCCCTCAGCTCTTCTAGATCAGCCTCCTCAGAGACTTGATCCTCAACCTGGGGCAAGGGGGAAGGCAAAGCCTTACCCTTACTGCTCTTCTTCTTGGGAGGTGTCTGGTCCATAGTTTCAGGATCCAGCACCTGTTCAGTGGGGCATCTTCTGGCCTGTGACCTAGTCACAGCAAGCACATGTGCTGGCAAGCCTAACATCTCCATGTGAGTCCTCTGCTCCACTTCTGACCATTGTGATGACTCCAAATCATTGCCCAACAAACAATCAACTGGGAGGTCTGAACTGACTACAACTTTCTTTTGTCCCTTCACTCCACCCCAGGAGAAAGCTACAATTGCCACACTATGACTAGTAGTGACATTGCTGGCATTGGTCACCAGGAAATCAGTACCTGGCATGATCTGTCCAGGGTCCACAAAGTTTGGTGTCACCATGGTGACACTGGCACAAGTGTCCCTATAGGCCTGAGCCATTTTGCCATTAATCAAAGGTGTCTGCCTGTATTTGCCCAACGTATTGGGACTTATTTCAGGGGACATATCCATATCCCCTGTACAGACAAGGACAGCCTGAGTGAGTGTGCCAACTAAGTTGTCAGACCCCTCAGTACCCAAGGTTAACCCAACTAATGCCTTGGGAGTGACACTACCACTACTGACTGTACTAGGGGGTGCAGTTGCTTTAGGAGCTGTAGTGGCAGGAGTTTGTCCTCCTCTTTTGGTGCACTCACTAAACCAGTGAGATTTACTTTTGCAGTACTGGCACCACCTTTTTGACTGGCCTTCTTGAGTCTTCTTCTTCTGGGAAGCCTGACCCCCACCCTCTTTGGTTTGTTGGGGACCTGGTGAAGACTTCTGGTCATTTTGCTCATTCTTAACATTACCCTTCTGGTCTGCTTTCTTCTGACCACCCTGGTTCTGGTTCTGGTTCTGCTTGATCCTTGTCCTGACCCATTTGTCTGCCTTCTTTCCCAATTCTTGGGGAGAGGTCAGATCTGAATCAACAAGGTGCTGGTGCAGCAACTGGTTCTGACAATTGTTCAAAATTTGTTCTCTCATCATTAGATTATACAATCCTGTGTAATCTGTAACCTTGCTACCCAGCAACCAGCCCTCCAAAGCCTTAGTGGCACAATCCACAAAATCAGACCAGTCCTGAGACTGAGTTTTCTGGGTGTCTCTGAACAGCAACCTGTACTGCTCAGTGGTTAAACCAAACCCATCAACCAGTGTATTCTTCAGGACCTGGTAATTGTTAGCATCCTCCACTCTTGTAGTGAGGAGCTTATCTCTACCTTTACCATCAAAGGAGAGCCACAGTATAGCTGCCCACTGACTCTGGGGAATGCCCTGCACAGTGCAGGCCCTCTCCAGAGCAGCCATCCATTTCTGGATATCATCCCCTTGCTTAAAGGGGGGCACTATTTTAGTCAGGTGTTTAGTATCTAAACCCTTCTCTCTATCTCTTGGGAGATTGCTGCCACCAGTGGGAGCTAGCCCACTCATCTGCTGCTCTCTTGCCAGGGCAAGCTTCTCTTTGGCCAGGGCAATTTCTTCCCTTTCAATCCTCAGTTCAGCTTGTCTCATCCTAGCTTCATGCTCCCTTCTCTGAGGGGAAGTAAATCTCCTCTGTGGAGGATTCCTTCTCCCCTGAGAAGAGGCATTAGAGTGCAGAGATCTATTGGAGTCCCTAGAAAGAGATCTATCTCTCCTAACTCCAAGGTTAGGCCCACTTCGGGTCAGTACTGGGGGGCCCCCAGATCCTAGCCCAAGTAAGTCTAAGTTGGTCCTAGTTAGCCTTCTGACTACCTCAAGACCTTTGTCTACCTCATCCCCCGAGAGTACCTCCTGATCCTCCTCCTCAACTGCTGAATCAGTGTTGGGGAGATCTGGATCCCCAGAGGTTCCCTCTAAGGCTGGCATGTTCTCATGTAACTGAGAAAGCTTTCTGGCATCATATGTCTCTAAGAGACCTATCAGAAAGGAAGTGGTGGGGTTAGACCCCTGCTTCAGTTTTCTGGAGACACAGATCTGTCTCATCTCATGGAAACTGAGAGCTGCATATCTTGAAGTGACCTGTGGAGGGTCAACACTGACCAGGGGAGTCTCAGTAGAGTCCCCCTGAGTCGACATGCTTTTCTAGTGAGGTGTAAGTGGTGCACTTACCTACACTATATGTTTGCCTACTGATCCCTTGCTAGAGTTGTAGTTTAGGGTGTGCTAGGCCCTAGGAGCTACAACAGCTGGTTCAGTAGAACTCAGAGTATTCTAAGCTAAGTTATATGTACCTTTAGTACTTATGTGATCTTTCACAAGATATTCTTAGGGCATGTGTGGTAAAACAACAGCAAGCTCAAATCCCAACCGCTGCCACCAATGTGAGAAGTTGGCCTGATGTGCAGTGCTCACTATTCTAGTGATCACTATATATCAGTCCAAACAACCCTTATTGATGATTGGTTGTAAGTCAACCTTATAGACCAGCTATCCTAGTAGCATGGATACGAGCAGTCTAAGGCTAAGACTCTAGAGGGCGTGTTAAGCCAGCTGTTTTACCATCACATTACCCCTTGAACACCCAGTGAAAGGACACCACACAAGTTGTTATGAAAATAAACAGTGTATTTATTTATAACAAGACTACCCTGGCTCTTTATGAGACAGGGAGCTAAGCACACAACAAAACTCTTACGAAAATACTTTTAAGTTAGCACGTTACACAAATGCCCGAGGGGCACGAAAAACCATATACGCTAAAAGTGGAATGCGAATTACTAGCAGGTAAGTAACAGTTCTAATAGGCTTTGGAATCGCTAGGACTGGACTAGGGAATCGTTAGATTATTACTAGGAGGCCCAGGGGACTCGGGTGCAGAGTGTGCACTCTCACGCGGGATGCGGGACAAAGTCTATGGAAGCTAGAATTCACAAAGTTAGTGTTCACGGGCGAACCCGACCTGGTAGGGAGAAAACGACAGTGGATCCTGACCCTTGGATAGTGAGGCTATGCTGGGACACCGGAGTGCCGAAGTTACCTAGCCCAGGGGCTGCAGCTGCGTAGGTCTGAAAAGACGTCGGGGATCTCGTTGCCGGACCAGGAGCCTGGAAGGAAGAAGTTGCTGGCAGGCGACCAGTGAAGGAAAGTTCGATGGATCCAAGCCTGGATCAAGGAAGAAGAAAACCTGAAAGCAGAGGGGACCAAGTTCTTGAATCACTAGCCAGCGATTAAGTGGGCACCAGGATGGCACCGGGCGAAGTCACCGCAGTCAGGTGAGTGGGCACTGCTGGGCTCTGCAGTCTCTCGGACCAGGAGGCGTTGTCGGCGACCAGGATGGAGGTGCGAGCTGTCCCACGAAGGATGAAGTCGTTGGCGTCGAAGTTACCCAGGATTGGGCAACAAGCCTTGGCTAATTCAAGCCCACGCGGTGGACTCAAAATGGCGTCTTGAGTGGACCAGGAGGGTCCAGGGTGCTCCTCTTCTGGAAGGGAGCAAGGGCCAGTCTGGAGCAACCAGACCAGCAGCAGAAATGTCGTCGGGCGTCGTCAGGAAGGCCACAAGCCAACGGGCTAGTAGCCAAACAACGCGGTGAGCAGCGGAAAGCAGAAGGGCCCCACGCAGATCGTGGAGATGCTGGGGGGCTGCACTTCGGAGCTGGAGCTGCTCAGAGTCGGGGCTTCTCGGACCCCAAAGCACTCACCAGTAGATTACTCGGCGGGCTTGCTGGAAAGAAGTCGTGCAGTCTTGCAGATGGCCGGTCCCTTGAGGTCTCGTCGCACCCACGGTTCTCAGCTGGGCTGTAGAGGTGGGTAGAGGTCAGAGGTGCCAGGGAAGCCGGTTCTCGTCGAGCTGGGCAGTCGGATTCCGGAGGAAGGACTTACAGCAGACCGCAGTGTTCTTGGATGGTGCCTGCGGATGCAGGGTGACTACTCCTTAGTCACAAGGGAGAAATCTTAGGAAGAAGTCTTGAGTTCCTTTCGCAGAAAGTAGTTTCAGGATTCAAAGATGATCTGATTTGGAAGGGGGCCAGTCTCTACCTTTATCCTGTAAAAAGGGGCTGGCACGCGACTAAGTCCTGCCCTATGGGTGGGACCAGGAGGGGGGTGGTTACACCCACTTCCTTGGCGGGCTTTTCCCCAGCACAGGGTCTGGAGTGACCCTGGAACTGGTTCAAGCCGGCCTATGCACAGTGAGCACCGGGGTGCCACTTGCAGTCACCTTCCTCTAAAGCCCTGCCTACCTACAATACACAAAACCCTGTCTGGGACGGTGCTGGCACCGCCCCTGGCAGGAAACCCTTTGTCCTTATCTCCTGCTCTGGGAGGACTCCCAGCAGCAGGAGGGCAGACTTGTGTCTCGGTGGCAGCATCCATTTTGTGGATGCTAAGGCTCTGTCTGACTTTTAACCGGGTTATAGGTTACAGGCATGTCGTGTCCCTCTAGAAGGGTGGAATGCTAACCCCGTCGCCAGAATTGGCGAGGGGTTAGTATTCCAATTCGTATGACACCTTACTCGACATGTTTTGATAAAGCGATACCAGAGTTGGCACATAACCGCGAGGATTATAATGCACTTAAGAGTATATGGTATGCGATATCATGGAAACGGCTAAGGGATGGATCCCGAAAGCCGCAGACAGGCTCAGCTCATGCTAGAGCACCATCTCACACGACTCCAAGCACTCTGCCTTCAGGATTGTTAAGGCCTGCCATAGGAGTGACTGATAGGAGATCGGTGTGTCCATTTTAGGGTTAGATATAGGTATACTATATCTAAAGCAAAGGGTGAGTACACCACCTTGCCCCAGCTGTCGTGCAGCCAGTTGTGTCAGTTTTAGTTAGTCAATCCAGGGGTGGCACAATACATGCTTCAGCCCCTGGGAGACTTCTGGGTGCACCTCAGCCCTGGGTACAGGGACTTGGAGAGGGCCCAGTGCCAATTCAGTACCTGAGTACAATTTGGATAGAGAGAACAGCTAGGCTGTGGGTCTGATTAGCAGGCCCACAGCCAGGAAAAGTCGTAAACCAGTGCAGCAAAAAGCAAAAATCTGGGTGATCATAGGATTGCAGACCCTACTCTCCTACATGACCCCCCCCAAACTTTGGGACAATAAACTAACCTTGACCAGGTGAGTCTTCTTGCTCTAAGTGGAAATACCTGGAGAGCCCATCAGCATTGCTGTGATCAGTCCCAGGTCTATGCTCCACTGTAAAATCCATCCCCTGTAGGGAAATGGACCACCTAAGCAGTTTGGGGTTTTCACCCTTCATCTGATTTAGCCACAAGAGGGGCTTATGGTCTGTCTGAATGGTGAAGTGAGTGCCAAACAAGTAGGCCCTCAGCTTCTTCAGGGCCCAGACCACAGCAAAGGCCTCCCTCTCAATAGCTGACCAATTTTTCTCTCTGGGTGTCAACCTTCTACTAATGAAAGCAATAGGCTGATCATTACCATCAAAATTCAGTTGAGACAGAACAGCTCCCACACCCAACTCAGAAGCATCTGTTTGGACAATGAATGGCTTGGAGTAATCTGGACTCTTGAGGATAGGTGCTGTGCACATGGCCTGCTTTAGGTCATTGAATGCTTTCTGACAGCTTGCTGTCCACTGAACTTTCTTTGGCATCTTTTTGCTTGTCAGGTCATTAAGGGGGGTCACTATGGACCCATAATTTCTGACAAACTTCCTATAGTACCCAGTCAGGCCCAAGAAAGCTCGAACCTGAGTCTGGGTGATTGGAGTCCAGTCCTTGATGGCCTGTATCTTACTCTCCAGTGGCTGAACCTGGCCTCCACCTACAAGGTGGCCCAGGTATACAACCTGTGACTGCCCTATCTGGCACTTGGTGGCCTTGATAGTGAGGCCTGCCTTTTGCAGGGCCTCTAACACTTTCCTCAGGTGGACCAGGTGATCCTCCCAGGTGGAGCTAAAGACAGCAATATCGTCCAGATAAGCTGCACAGAAGTCATCCAGCCCAGTGAGGACTTGATTCACCAACCTTTGGAAGGTGGCAGGTGCATTTTTCAGTCCAAAGGGCATTACCACAAATTGATAATGCCCTCCAGGGGTAGAAAATGCTGTCTTGGGTTTGGCTTCCTCAGCTAACCTGATTTGCCAATACCCAGCTGTCAAATCAAATGTGCTTAAGAAGTTGGCAGAAGCCAATCTATCTATAAGCTCATCTGCTCTTGGTATTGGGTGGGCATCAGTCTTAGTGACTGCATTGAGGCCTCTGTAGTCTACGCAAAACCTCATCTCTCTCTTACCACCCTGGGTGTGAGGCTTTGGCACTAGAACTACTGGGCTAGCCCAAGGGCTATCTGAGGGCTCAATGACTCCCAGTTCCAACATTTTCTGCACTTCAGTTTTGATGCAGTCTCTAACATGATCAGGCTGTCTGTAGATTTTACTCTTGACAGGCAGACTGTCTCCAGTGTCAACATCATGGGTACACCAATCAGTTTGGCTGGGTGTCAGAGAGAACATATGTCGAAAGGATTGCAGGACTTGCCTGCAATCCTGTTGCTGATGTTCAGTGAGGCTGCCACAAAAGACAACACCATCAACTGACCCATCATCAGGATTCTGAGTGAGCAGGTCTGGGAGAGGGTCACTCTCTTCCTCCTGTCCCTCATCTGTGGCCATGAGCAAGCTCATGTCCTTCCTGTCAACATATGCCTTGAGCCTGTTAACATGGAGCACTCTGAGAGGGCTCCTGGGAGTTCCAAGGTCCACCAAGTAGGTAACCTCTCCCTTTTGCTCAATGATGGTGTGGGGCCCAGACCATGTGTCTTTCAGAGCTGCTGGGGCCACTGGCTCCAGCACCCACACCTTCTGTCCTGGCTGGTATACAGTCAGAACAGCCTTTTGGTCATGCCAAGCTTTTTGGAGTTCTTGGCTGGCCTCAAGGTTTTTGGATGCCTTTTCCATATACTCAGCCATCCTGGAGCGGAGACCAAGCACATAGTCCACTATGTTGGTTGCAGGCTTTTTGAGAGGTCTCTCCCATCCTTCCTTCACCAAACACAGGGGTCCTCTTACAGGATGCCCATACAGAAGCTCAAAAGGGCTGTAGCCAACCCCCTTCTGTGGGACCTCTCTGTAAGCAAACAAGAGGCAGGGGATCAGGACATCCCATCTTCTCCTAAGAGGTTCAGGTAGTCCATGAATCATCCCTTTCAGGGTCCTGTTGAATCTCTCAACAAGCCCATTGCATTGTGGATGATAGGGTGTGGTGAACTTGTAGTTTACACCACACTCTTTCCACATGGCAGTCAGATATCCTGACATGAAGTTTGTACCTCTGTCAGAAACGACCTCCTTAGGGAAACCCACTCTGGAGAACACTCCAACTAGGGCTCTTGCCACTACAGGGGCTGTAGTGGTCCTAAGGGGAATAGCCTCAGGATACCTGGTGGCATGGTCCACCACCACCAGTATAAACTTGTGTCCTGATGCTGTCTGGGGTTCCATTGGACCAACAATGTCAATCCCCACTCTTTCAAAGGGAACCCCCACCACAGGTAGTGGTATGAGGGGGGCCTTTGTTGTGCCACCTGACTTACCACTGGCTTGGCAAGTGACACATGAGCGACAAAACTCCTCGGTATTCTCATTCATATGGGGCCAGTGAAAGTGTGAGACAAGCCTGTCCCAAGTCTTTGTCTGACCTAAATGACCTGCAAGGGGAATCTCATGGGCCAAGGTGAGAAGGAAACCTCTCAGAGACAAGGGGATGACCAGCCTCCTGGTTGCACCAGGCTTGGGGTCTCTTGACTCAGAGTACAGGAGTCCATCTTCCCAGTATACCCTGTGGGCACTTGTGGCATTCCCTGCAGCCTCAGCAGCAGCCTGCTGTCTGAGGGGTTCAAGGGAAGGGCAGCTCAACTGTTCCTTCCCCAGGTCTGCTCTGGAGGGTCCCCCTGAGCCCAGAAACTCAACTTGATCAAGTTCAAGCTCTTTAGGCTCAGTTTCCCTCAGCTCTTCTAGATCAGCCTCCTCAGAGACTTGATCCTCAACCTGGGGCAAGGGGGAAGGCAAAGCCTTACCCTTACTGCTCTTCTTCTTGGGAGGTGTCTGGTCCATAGTTTCAGGATCCAGCACCTGTTCAGTGGGGCATCTTCTGGCCTGTGACCTAGTCACAGCAAGCACATGTGCTGGCAAGCCTAACATCTCCATGTGAGTCCTCTGCTCCACTTCTGACCATTGTGATGACTCCAAATCATTGCCCAACAAACAATCAACTGGGAGGTCTGAACTGACTACAACTTTCTTTTGTCCCTTCACTCCACCCCAGGAGAAAGCTACAATTGCCACACTATGACTAGTAGTGACATTGCTGGCATTGGTCACCAGGAAATCAGTACCTGGCATGATCTGTCCAGGGTCCACAAAGTTTGGTGTCACCATGGTGACACTGGCACAAGTGTCCCTATAGGCCTGAGCCATTTTGCCATTAATCAAAGGTGTCTGCCTGTATTTGCCCAACGTATTGGGACTTATTTCAGGGGACATATCCATATCCCCTGTACAGACAAGGACAGCCTGAGTGAGTGTGCCAACTAAGTTGTCAGACCCCTCAGTACCCAAGGTTAACCCAACTAATGCCTTGGGAGTGACACTACCACTACTGACTGTACTAGGGGGTGCAGTTGCTTTAGGAGCTGTAGTGGCAGGAGTTTGTCCTCCTCTTTTGGTGCACTCACTAAACCAGTGAGATTTACTTTTGCAGTACTGGCACCACCTTTTTGACTGGCCTTCTTGAGTCTTCTTCTTCTGGGAAGCCTGACCCCCACCCTCTTTGGTTTGTTGGGGACCTGGTGAAGACTTCTGGTCATTTTGCTCATTCTTAACATTACCCTTCTGGTCTGCTTTCTTCTGACCACCCTGGTTCTGGTTCTGGTTCTGCTTGATCCTTGTCCTGACCCATTTGTCTGCCTTCTTTCCCAATTCTTGGGGAGAGGTCAGATCTGAATCAACAAGGTGCTGGTGCAGCAACTGGTTCTGACAATTGTTCAAAATTTGTTCTCTCATCATTAGATTATACAATCCTGTGTAATCTGTAACCTTGCTACCCAGCAACCAGCCCTCCAAAGCCTTAGTGGCACAATCCACAAAATCAGACCAGTCCTGAGACTGAGTTTTCTGGGTGTCTCTGAACAGCAACCTGTACTGCTCAGTGGTTAAACCAAACCCATCAACCAGTGTATTCTTCAGGACCTGGTAATTGTTAGCATCCTCCACTCTTGTAGTGAGGAGCTTATCTCTACCTTTACCATCAAAGGAGAGCCACAGTATAGCTGCCCACTGACTCTGGGGAATGCCCTGCACAGTGCAGGCCCTCTCCAGAGCAGCCATCCATTTCTGGATATCATCCCCTTGCTTAAAGGGGGGCACTATTTTAGTCAGGTGTTTAGTATCTAAACCCTTCTCTCTATCTCTTGGGAGATTGCTGCCACCAGTGGGAGCTAGCCCACTCATCTGCTGCTCTCTTGCCAGGGCAAGCTTCTCTTTGGCCAGGGCAATTTCTTCCCTTTCAATCCTCAGTTCAGCTTGTCTCATCCTAGCTTCATGCTCCCTTCTCTGAGGGGAAGTAAATCTCCTCTGTGGAGGATTCCTTCTCCCCTGAGAAGAGGCATTAGAGTGCAGAGATCTATTGGAGTCCCTAGAAAGAGATCTATCTCTCCTAACTCCAAGGTTAGGCCCACTTCGGGTCAGTACTGGGGGGCCCCCAGATCCTAGCCCAAGTAAGTCTAAGTTGGTCCTAGTTAGCCTTCTGACTACCTCAAGACCTTTGTCTACCTCATCCCCCGAGAGTACCTCCTGATCCTCCTCCTCAACTGCTGAATCAGTGTTGGGGAGATCTGGATCCCCAGAGGTTCCCTCTAAGGCTGGCATGTTCTCATGTAACTGAGAAAGCTTTCTGGCATCATATGTCTCTAAGAGACCTATCAGAAAGGAAGTGGTGGGGTTAGACCCCTGCTTCAGTTTTCTGGAGACACAGATCTGTCTCATCTCATGGAAACTGAGAGCTGCATATCTTGAAGTGACCTGTGGAGGGTCAACACTGACCAGGGGAGTCTCAGTAGAGTCCCCCTGAGTCGACATGCTTTTCTAGTGAGGTGTAAGTGGTGCACTTACCTACACTATATGTTTGCCTACTGATCCCTTGCTAGAGTTGTAGTTTAGGGTGTGCTAGGCCCTAGGAGCTACAACAGCTGGTTCAGTAGAACTCAGAGTATTCTAAGCTAAGTTATATGTACCTTTAGTACTTATGTGATCTTTCACAAGATATTCTTAGGGCATGTGTGGTAAAACAACAGCAAGCTCAAATCCCAACCGCTGCCACCAATGTGAGAAGTTGGCCTGATGTGCAGTGCTCACTATTCTAGTGATCACTATATATCAGTCCAAACAACCCTTATTGATGATTGGTTGTAAGTCAACCTTATAGACCAGCTATCCTAGTAGCATGGATACGAGCAGTCTAAGGCTAAGACTCTAGAGGGCGTGTTAAGCCAGCTGTTTTACCATCACATTACCCCTTGAACACCCAGTGAAAGGACACCACACAAGTTGTTATGAAAATAAACAGTGTATTTATTTATAACAAGACTACCCTGGCTCTTTATGAGACAGGGAGCTAAGCACACAACAAAACTCTTACGAAAATACTTTTAAGTTAGCACGTTACACAAATGCCCGAGGGGCACGAAAAACCATATACGCTAAAAGTGGAATGCGAATTACTAGCAGGTAAGTAACAGTTCTAATAGGCTTTGGAATCGCTAGGACTGGACTAGGGAATCGTTAGATTATTACTAGGAGGCCCAGGGGACTCGGGTGCAGAGTGTGCACTCTCACGCGGGATGCGGGACAAAGTCTATGGAAGCTAGAATTCACAAAGTTAGTGTTCACGGGCGAACCCGACCTGGTAGGGAGAAAACGACAGTGGATCCTGACCCTTGGATAGTGAGGCTATGCTGGGACACCGGAGTGCCGAAGTTACCTAGCCCAGGGGCTGCAGCTGCGTAGGTCTGAAAAGACGTCGGGGATCTCGTTGCCGGACCAGGAGCCTGGAAGGAAGAAGTTGCTGGCAGGCGACCAGTGAAGGAAAGTTCGATGGATCCAAGCCTGGATCAAGGAAGAAGAAAACCTGAAAGCAGAGGGGACCAAGTTCTTGAATCACTAGCCAGCGATTAAGTGGGCACCAGGATGGCACCGGGCGAAGTCACCGCAGTCAGGTGAGTGGGCACTGCTGGGCTCTGCAGTCTCTCGGACCAGGAGGCGTTGTCGGCGACCAGGATGGAGGTGCGAGCTGTCCCACGAAGGATGAAGTCGTTGGCGTCGAAGTTACCCAGGATTGGGCAACAAGCCTTGGCTAATTCAAGCCCACGCGGTGGACTCAAAATGGCGTCTTGAGTGGACCAGGAGGGTCCAGGGTGCTCCTCTTCTGGAAGGGAGCAAGGGCCAGTCTGGAGCAACCAGACCAGCAGCAGAAATGTCGTCGGGCGTCGTCAGGAAGGCCACAAGCCAACGGGCTAGTAGCCAAACAACGCGGTGAGCAGCGGAAAGCAGAAGGGCCCCACGCAGATCGTGGAGATGCTGGGGGGCTGCACTTCGGAGCTGGAGCTGCTCAGAGTCGGGGCTTCTCGGACCCCAAAGCACTCACCAGTAGATTACTCGGCGGGCTTGCTGGAAAGAAGTCGTGCAGTCTTGCAGATGGCCGGTCCCTTGAGGTCTCGTCGCACCCACGGTTCTCAGCTGGGCTGTAGAGGTGGGTAGAGGTCAGAGGTGCCAGGGAAGCCGGTTCTCGTCGAGCTGGGCAGTCGGATTCCGGAGGAAGGACTTACAGCAGACCGCAGTGTTCTTGGATGGTGCCTGCGGATGCAGGGTGACTACTCCTTAGTCACAAGGGAGAAATCTTAGGAAGAAGTCTTGAGTTCCTTTCGCAGAAAGTAGTTTCAGGATTCAAAGATGATCTGATTTGGAAGGGGGCCAGTCTCTACCTTTATCCTGTAAAAAGGGGCTGGCACGCGACTAAGTCCTGCCCTATGGGTGGGACCAGGAGGGGGGTGGTTACACCCACTTCCTTGGCGGGCTTTTCCCCAGCACAGGGTCTGGAGTGACCCTGGAACTGGTTCAAGCCGGCCTATGCACAGTGAGCACCGGGGTGCCACTTGCAGTCACCTTCCTCTAAAGCCCTGCCTACCTACAATACACAAAACCCTGTCTGGGACGGTGCTGGCACCGCCCCTGGCAGGAAACCCTTTGTCCTTATCTCCTGCTCTGGGAGGACTCCCAGCAGCAGGAGGGCAGACTTGTGTCTCGGTGGCAGCATCCATTTTGTGGATGCTAAGGCTCTGTCTGACTTTTAACCGGGTTATAGGTTACAGGCATGTCGTGTCCCTCTAGAAGGGTGGAATGCTAACCCCGTCGCCAGAATTGGCGAGGGGTTAGTATTCCAATTCGTATGACACCTTACTCGACATGTTTTGATAAAGCGATACCAGAGTTGGCACATAACCGCGAGGATTATAATGCACTTAAGAGTATATGGTATGCGATATCATGGAAACGGCTAAGGGATGGATCCCGAAAGCCGCAGACAGGCTCAGCTCATGCTAGAGCACCATCTCACACGACTCCAAGCACTCTGCCTTCAGGATTGTTAAGGCCTGCCATAGGAGTGACTGATAGGAGATCGGTGTGTCCATTTTAGGGTTAGATATAGGTATACTATATCTAAAGCAAAGGGTGAGTACACCACCTTGCCCCAGCTGTCGTGCAGCCAGTTGTGTCAGTTTTAGTTAGTCAATCCAGGGGTGGCACAATACATGCTTCAGCCCCTGGGAGACTTCTGGGTGCACCTCAGCCCTGGGTACAGGGACTTGGAGAGGGCCCAGTGCCAATTCAGTACCTGAGTACAATTTGGATAGAGAGAACAGCTAGGCTGTGGGTCTGATTAGCAGGCCCACAGCCAGGAAAAGTCGTAAACCAGTGCAGCAAAAAGCAAAAATCTGGGTGATCATAGGATTGCAGACCCTACTCTCCTACAGTCGCCCATATAACATGTCTAAATAAAACACAAACATTTTAAATCTGTAAATACAGGTTTCCTAATTAAGGCATGGCGTGGCCCGTGACAATATTCTTGACCCCCCCAGATAGTCGTGAGGCAGGCCATTGTAGACCCCGGAGTGCTTCATCCATGTTAGAAAATGTACATTTCAGATCCTGTCAGATGTCATGGGTGTAATTCAAGGTGGTGTTCCATTTCCTAGGATGCCCTGCCCGCGACCCCCGTCATCTGTGCAGGCAGTCCCCCCTCCATCGGCTAGTGACACTCAACAGGAGCCTGTGGGTGGAGGTGAGCAGCGAACACCTACCAAGTGAGGAGCACGGACTCAAGGGCAGACCCTTACCAGTGGAGCTGTGTGGGGGAGAGAAGTGATACTGACCAGGAAGGAAAGTGGTCTAGCTCCTCTAGCCACCAGAGGCCGCCATTAAGTAGATGTCGGGGGGGGGATATTGGGCCCAGGGTCTCCCCCACTTGGTTTGGCCCCTAGTGTGTCAGGGGAAAGGTGGCCCACGCATCGCCGGCAGGCTCTTGTGTCCAATTCTCCAAGGGCTGGCACGTCAGACAGCCTCTGCACTGGAGCCATTCACGGCTGCGCCGCCATCTTGGGCGCGGCCATGGCTCACAATCTCGAAATGGTTCTGGCAAATCCCAGCCGGAACGCCGTTCCAAACGCGTGCTCCTGGGGTCACCCCAAACATCATGGACCCACTTCTAACCCTGTTCTTTTTGCATTGGTCACACAATAAATGCGTCACAGGCCACACGTGTCAGGGCTGATCTAGATAGCAGTAACTCCATACGTGCCCTGGACACGCCCCTGCCAGTGGGTACTTTTGAGGAGGGTCTCCAACAGTCTGGCCTCTGGGGTCATCAAAGACCAACAGATGACTTTTAAATTCGCCAAATGGAAAGGGGAGCTTTCGAGTTTACCCAAGAGGATGGTGACAGTGATGACAATGTCTAACTAGACAGACAAGTCATGGGGGAGTGTAGTCTGTGCAGCTGGTACTCATTGCTCACTCTGGGAACTTAAATAGGCCTTGTAAGGGCGAAAACGCACAATTGTTTTAAGGTCCGAGGTTAACTGTGCAGCTCTGTAACAGACCTATTTGTTGCAATACGCAGGCTGTGGGCCTTAGGACCATCACTTTCAGCTATTGGCTTTTGTTCAGCCTGCTTCTTTCTGCCATGGTTTGAGACTGTGTCAGTCATATTGTGCTCTGCCCAGAAGTCTAAATGATTTCTCGCCTAATGCTATTGGGTGTATCCTTCAGACTCGAATTCTCTGTATGCTTGGCAATGCATGAGGTACTATTTACATTTCCCTTCATCGCCCTCCGTCGGCTCCTCTTTATAAATGCATACACAAATGTACACTTGTGCATGCTTGTCTTTACCTACATTAGCATATGACAATGAGTGTTTACTCTTAAGAGTCTTGCTGAGTGGTCAAGAATTGCAGCAAAAGCTCAGCATTTGGCTGCTTTACTGCCCGTCTCCCAATGTTTAGTGTTGCAAATGCACAAAGCCTTCCCAGCTGCAGATTTTTGTTTTGGCACCCGGGGCTAAGTGCAGACCGATTTATTTCGGGCCGCTTATAGTGAAAGACAAGTGAAACACAGCCTTTCGACCAATTCCATTGCTTTAGATGTCTCGGCGGCAAGATTTTCTATTCCTGGCTCCCAATCAGCCTGATAACAGCTATTCTTTTGACACGCTGATACCCCATCTGTGCTGAAACAGTCATCAGACGCTGGGAAGGGAGCAGGGCTGTGCTTTGCTCTGAAGTATATATGGATGCCGGCGTTCTTTGAACAATTAGCTATGGCATGGAGAGAAGGGATGAATAACCATTCCAGTGCCATGTCAGAGACCAGCATCTTCTCACATGGACACTACTCGGAAAAATCTACCACCAAATCAGGCACATCATACCCTGTACGAAACCATGCCAGCCACAGCTAACTGGCTACAGTGCCGAGCCTCCTAAGACCAATACCCTGCTGGGATGAAATTCACCGATACCCAGAGGGAACAGTCCAAGGTCACAAATCCTGCAGAGCTGGAACCTACATTGCATAAAACGAAGTGAAAAACAATTATGTACTACTACTTGCAATGCAGTGAACCTTGCCATGCTCGGGGAAGGCATTAACTTCTGTCATATTGGGATGGTTCAAACTCGAAGCGTAAATGTTACCCTAGATAGAACATACGGATACAAAAACAAAAAAGTGACAGAAGGAATGCTTGAATAAATCTTACCCAATGGGCATCGTTTTTCACCCACTGCGCCGTTCTCAACAGAAACTAGGCATATGTAAATTAGCCTTGTCATGCTTCAGACAGGAACATAAGAGACCAAGACCGGGTTCAGCAAATTTAGTACTCGCCAGTGAGGCTGAATTCGCGTCATGTGGCACAGTGAGGTTACACCACTTATTTGGGTGAGCGTATTGGTCGCTCATATGCAATTAATGGAGAGCAGGCAGAACCAGTACTAAACATCATCCAGAGGAAGCACCAACGAAAAAGAACAATTCTGGAAGGTAAAGAGTACACAAACCAATTGGTTCAGGAAACATCACACTCTTTGAAGTGCATGTTATGTTATCAGCCACGTATTTGCACCCGATTCTGCCGCAGGAGCTGAACATCGCAGACATCTGTCGCTGGGGAGAAGTCCCATTTTGTGCAGCTGACCAGGAGTTCGGTAAAGCCTATGCAAATACTTAAAGTGAATGAGGCGCAGGCGATAATTTGGGGATAGTCGTTTAATCTGATTGCAACAATAAAGCCAGTCCTCTTGAGAAAGTTCGACACCCAGGTTCTCGCAACACCCCACCCACGCCTGGTCTGTAGAGATGGGAGTTGCCGCAAGTGCAAGGTCGTAAATCTTGGTGACCAGCTTTCAGGGGGAGGGGGGATGTGTAAAGGAAGTTAAGAGAGGCCATCGAGGAAGGAGGCTGGGGAAACGTGGGGTGAAGCTCCCTGCAAATAGCCCTTAGTTGATAGTAGAGCAGAGTGTCCATGGGGCTGGAATCGACAGCAAGGGTGAAGATTGTGTCCCTAGGGAAGAGGTCCGACACTATGGAGAGCCCCTAGAGAGTTGTGTGTTTAACCATCCCAGCTGACTGAAGGGGGGAAAAGCCAGGTGATGAGCAATGGGCATGGCATTCACAGAGAGCATGCTGGAGCCAGAGAGTTTCCGGAGACCATCCCAGGTCCAGCACAGAGTTTCTACTGTGTCGATCTCGGTGCGTGGAAGTTTTGCCGGGGCGAATAAGTCAGTTGTGACTTGTGAGACGGCCATGGGGCAGCAAGGTCGGCCTCCACCGCGACATGTGGCTGAAAAGGAGTTGGGTGGAGCCAGAAATGGAGAAAACTGGCCTGGGCACTGAGGGCCTACAGTTTAAAATCGGGGGCACCAAGACCACCACGCGACAACGGGAGGGAGAGGATATTATAAGCGATTCTGGGCTGTCGACCAGCCCAGACCAGAGTGATGATCAATGAGCGTAATCTGCGAAAAAAGTGGACAGTGAGAGGGATAGGAATATTGACAAATAAATACAAAAACTTCGGAAGCACCACCATTTTGGCACTGGCTATGCGACCCACCAGTGACAAGGGTAACCTGCGCCAGAGGGGAATTTTGGACTCTAATCAGTCCACAGCGCAGCCAAAATTAGCCCTCCGAAGTTCATCGACGTCCCTACTAAGCCAAATACCTAAGTATCTTGTAGGACCAGACGCCCACACAAAAGAGTAATCCGGAGTAAAGGGGACTGTGGCATCAGTGAGGGGCAAAAGTACAGACTTACTCCAGTTAACCTGGATGCCGAAGTAGCCCTCGAACCGTTATCACCTCGCGGACCAGAGGACTGAGATTCTCCTGAGGGTTGCGGACAAAGTGTAACGTCGTCCGCATACATGGAGACGACAAGGGCGCGAGCCGCAAAGCCAAGACCTCTCTGGGTGTGATGCTGACGGAGTCTAGCGGCCAGGGGTTCCATGGCGATGAGCAAGGTTGACAGCGGACACCCCTGCCTAGTACCTCTCGCGATGGAAAAAGGCTCTGATATTTGACCGTAAAGCCGGAGGCGGGCAGTGGAAAGGGCGTAGAGAAGTTGAGAACTAGACATCTTTAGAACATCTCAGATCAGCTGGGGCAAGTTCTGAATGAAGGGGCTGCTGCAGAGAAAGGTTATTTGCTGGCTTTACAAGATTACGGTTTCCATTCTTCGCTTGTGATTGATTTTTCATTTTCTTGTTTCTATGCAAAATATTTGAAGTGTGATGTATTCAGAGTGATAATTGTGAATAGCTTTAAATTGGATGCAAGCCAGCTTAACTTTTAGCCTGGTTTTAGCAAATGCCCGTGTAGGTATTTCTCATATTTTTGTGCTTTCTAGTTCTGGAGATTATCCTAGCTAATACATGAAAAACAGCTTTCAAAGGGACCGGAAGTAGGGAAGGCTTGAGAGAAGGAATTTGCCTTATTCCAACCAAGCAAGACCCATAGCGTCCAGACCGAAAATCATTAGGATACAATAGGGGCTTGAACTTGTTTATTGATTTGAGGGAGGCTCTTGCAGATGTTGTGCAAGCAATTTAGGTATTCATTGACAGATAGGTATAGCTCTGCTAATCAAGTGCCTTCACTTGGTTTACCAGAATAGATGTGTTGCCTTTGATGCAGAACTACAATTGCTGGCGCAAACTGAATTTGAAGACTTAACTAACAAGAATCACTTTATTCTGGTGTGGCTATTGAAATGCATCATTGACCATGTCATCATAGCTATCAAGTATGCTTCCAGAGTTAGTAACTGAAGGGAACAAAGCCCATGCAAGTCACTATTACATGGATGACTCGTTCTGAGGGTACTTGGATGAAGTATTTCTTGAAATCTGAAAGCTCTGGTATCATGCATGGTTGTCTGCAACGTGTCATGGACTGTGCCGCTTTGAACTAGGTCACTGTATGAAAATTGCACATATGTAGTAGAGTTGAAAAACAGTTGAATATAGAAATAGTTGTCATTAGAGTAGCCAGCACATTGGTGATATTCAGAACACGATCTTTAAACTGGAGAAATCCTGTGTTGAAAGCGGGAAAGTTCATTAAGAGTTGTCGTCGTTGAAGATATAATAGCTTTTGGTACGTAGTAGAGTAGTGATAGATCCGTTTAACGTTATACTCTGCCATTAGCAGCTCTGGGGAATGCAAGAAGAGCCATGTTTTAACTATACTTCAAAAAAAAAAAAAAAGGAGGGGATCCTTTTTTATAGATTAAATCTGCATTTGCATAGGGGTTCGAGGGTTAGCGGTCTGTACTGAGAAATGTCTATCTCCAGGTTTCACCTTAATGAAAGATGGAACTGACAATGGAAGCCCTCTGACTAGACTAGGACTCCCACTGAAGATCAAAACGTCATGCACTAGAAAGGAGACGGCTGCCTGGGGTGAGCCAAGTAGTAACATGTTCTCATTGCTTGAAGGATTAGCAGTTGGGGAGGAAAAGGTCCTAGCAAACTGATGAACCACTACACACACTTAGTAACAGAAGACTGAATGACCTTGCTGGTCACTGTGGTTTGAGGAAATTCAGACCAGGAACTTGTTATCCACTGCTATAGAGGCCATCTAAAATTCATAAAATGCATAGAGGTAATATTCTTCGTCCATTGTAGTAACAAGTGCTTTGACTTTTTTCTTTGTTCTACTGCAATACAGTTCAGTATCAAAACAAGACATTTCAACCTCTCACATCCATAATCTAGGACATGCCCAATCCCCTTTCGGTCGGTGTGGGTTTACCCAGCCAGCCACCCATCAACCAAAATTATAAGCCTCCTTCGCCAGTTGATTCCCCTTCATCAGGTCCCTTTTAGGACACACAGTAGAGAAAGCATCCAGTACAGTACACTATAAACATTAAGTATTCCCCCACTGGTACTAAATCTTTTCCCACTTCCTTGGGAATCTTCTGCCTCTGTATCGCAGGCCCCTGCAGTGCAGAGGGGGCATACCGTTTAGGGGGTATCTAACATTTCAGCAGGCCCCCATTGAACACAAAGCCATTAAGTATCTGTGAGATATGGGATACTCCGGAGGGGGCCCTCATCACATTCCACACGGGAGCTCCATTATTTTTGTAACAACTTCTTCATGTAGAGCTTATTCTACACTCATAAGCCAGTCAATTCGTGGACTACAAACTGCCACACTAGGAGGTAACATATTACCCCCATTTTAGGGAATATCCTCTTTGCCGACATTAAGCGTTGGGTACAAAACATTTTCTTATATTTAGGAAGAACCACATCCTTCCACATTCCTATATATATATATATATATATATATATATATATATATATATATATATATATATATATATACATACACACCACTATACCCGATTCCGATGGGAGATTCCCGATTTTGTCAATTAATAATCAAAAAAAGGCTTTCTTTTGGCTGTCTCCTGTCTGAAATTGCCTCGGCTTCAATGAAAGCCTACGGGAGAAATGCATGCTCCAGATTTATTTTTTTAAAACCTTCCCCTTTCCTCTTCTAAAACTTTGGCATGTATGCATTTTCACAATAGCCAAGTTTGGAATACGGGACACTTCTGCACCTTGTACAGCCATTACTTCCTCATGTACATATTCAAAAAATTATAGGTTGCCCACATCTAATAAAATTGGGATCTATTATTAGACCCATATGTTGTACTTTTTCCCTATGATGGTAAACTCTTGAGATGCGTTCATTATCATCACCAAGAGCAATTGTATCCTTCAAGTAAGCTTTATCTCTCTTTGGAGAGAACAAACCGTTGCCTCCGATAAAAACAACATTAAAATTAACTACATACAGGTATGGTCAAGGATCAAAACTATTTCAGTATACGGATGTTCCAAAAAATGAAAAGGGGGTGAATGGCCGTGTTTCGGTAATCACACCAGAGCATTGACATATTCCAAGCTAGGCTAGCTAATACACATTTAACCTATACAACACTGTTGGGAGGCGAAGGAGTTAAATTCCTTCTGCAAATTCCAAGCCACAGAGGATGATTCAGGCTGGTGTTTCTATTTTTACTCTCCTCCTGCAGCTATTACTTATCCGGTTTCATTCCCTTCCTTTATATATCTCTATATATAAATATATATCTGTCTAACCCGATTGTTTCAGTGCAGTCGCCGGACTGGTTTCCAAGGCAACCCCCCTTTCTGGGACGATCTGTTCCGTGCCAGCGTGCCCCACAGAAGAGATCTCCAATTAAATGCCTTTACCAGTGACATAAGACTGCCACACCAATCAGATCCCCCGATCAGCGTCTAAGCAAGAATGACTGAGGCACGCCAGAGTCATTCCAGAGCAGGCACAGCTACCGTGCAGCATCCATTCTTCGTTCATATGCAAATGTGCACAGAATGCCGAGGCAGATAATAAAGAAATGCTTATTTTACAGTGGGATGAAAGGCAAACCCTGCAATTGCAAGGAAGTCTTGGACTTCGGTCACTGGTTTTGTAGCAATCTTCTCTCGCATTTCAAACAGTGCCACAAACCTGCCCTGCCCAATAACCGAAGATATGCGTGTATGTTTGGGGCGTGTAGCTGATACCTGTCTGCCTCAGTACGTTTTTGGAAAAAAGCTAAAGAAGAATTGAAAGAATGAAAAAAACACCCAAAAAGTAAACAACCTTTGACAAAGTTAATAGGTTGAGACTCGGCAATCCCGTGGTATTCTTTAATTGTTTTGCAACATATGCAATAGGCATCAATTGAAAAAGAAATACCGCAGTCTAAAGGTGGTGTGCATCTGTTTGCAATAAATGACCAATCGAAAATATAAATACAAATTTTAAAAAACGAAAAGAAAGCTAAACTACACTTTAGGAGGATGTGAACAAAGCACAATGATGTGACTTTGGAACAGGGGTAATGGCAGAAATGCACGTGCTGTGTAATTTGATACGTGAAAGCAAAATGATAATGACACTTCTACAGACTAAACGATAAAAGAGGCTGACTGAAAGCAAGCTTGTGAGTACACACACATATGACATTAATTCAGAAAAAATGAGCTAAAGGTCTCTAGTCGAGACTTCGAAATAAGATATCCCATACAACTAAGTCATCTTTATAACTCTTCTTCCCAACTATATGGAATTACTTGCGTGTAGAACCGGTAACTTCCTCTTAAACGAGGAAAAAACGAAAACATCTGGTCATTGTTAAACGTTCTGTGGTGTGGTCCACTGTGATTACACTCCTTGGTATGTAGACCCACTCCTACCCTTCCATCTCCACCGACCTCCTGCTTCAGTGCCCTAATAGGCAGAACACAAGTTTCTTTGCAGTGCCTCTGGTTTATGAGGTTTAATCTAGCCCTCCATCTTTTCTCAGTGTATTATTCCATGTTATTCATCTTGGCAACACAATAAAGAAACGACCTAAAAAATTAAATACTTTTGCCACCTTCTACCACTCCCACTGCTCATGAAGGACGTCATGCACGTCAGTGGATGAAGCAAGCCTTTCTCAGAGGGTGAGGCACCCAACGTCTATGCCTAGGGCTTGGGAAACTACTATCCTAGGAGTCTTGCACAGGCCACAATATGCTTTGCGGGGCCCACTGCGACCACCATTAAAAGTGTGGCGTGAGGAAATAAAGGGGGCCCCAAAGCGTCCCCTTGTGCCTCTGCACCATGGTGTGCATGCAGTGGGGCCCATGTTGTGCCCCCCTGTCTACATGCACCCCCAGTTCCTGCAGGGCACGGACTTGACATTCCGTGACATTCAGGGACTGCCTTTTTCACTCCCAATGCGGTGCCTTTTTCAAAGGCACTGTTGTGGGACCGTCAAAGAACTGCCTGCCAAAGACTTTAAAAGTTATCCTCTAGTGGGTGTTTTTTTAAGGCATTGGCGTTCTCGAAGCGGAGCTGCGGCACCGCTCTGAGACCGCCACATTTTCACAGTGAAAACTGACCCTTTTTTTGCAAAGTGCCTAGCTGTAGATTTTGAACCCTAGCTCTTCCGGCACCTACGGAAACCTAGCAAACCTACACATTTGTGAAAACTAGACACCCAGGGGAATCCAGGATGGGGTGACTTTACTGGCTCTCACCAGGTTCTGTTACAGAGAATCCCTTACAAACCTAAAAATGTGTCCAAAAAAAACCACATTTTCCTCACATTTCTGTGGTGGAAAGTTCTGGCATAAGCGTGGATCCACAAAATTCCACCCACCCCACTTTCCCCAAAGCCTTCCGAAAAAAAATGGTACCTCACTTGTGTGGGTAGGACTAGTTCCAGCGACAGGCAAGGGCCCAAAACCTATTGAGGCGACATCAACATTTCCTATCACAAAACAACCTGGTTTTGCAAGGGGGGTCCCATGAGTTTTTAACCCCGGGCGAGTCCAGCGAGGTATGGCTTGCGTGGGTCCCCTAACATTTTCCTACCCACAATCCCCTGCAAACCTCAAATTTAGCTGAAAAAAAATCACTTTTCTCAAATTTCTGTGTGGGAAAGTTCTGGAATCTACTTGGATCCACAAATTTCCCCCACCCATTGTTCCCCCGGGTCTTCCGATAAAAATGATACCTCACTGGTGTGGGTGGGTCAAGTACCCGCGACAGGCAAGGGCCCAAAACCTATTGAGGCAACATCAAAATCACCTATCACAAAAAAAATCTGGTTTTGCAAGGGGAGGGTCACGAGTTTTTGGCCCCGGTATTGTCGGCCATCTAGGGAAACCTACCAAACACACACATTTCTGAAAACAGGACACCCGGGGTAGTCCAGCGAGGTATGGTTTGCGTGGGTCCCCCAACGTTTTCCTACCCAGAATCCCCTGCAAACCTCAAATTTAGCTATAAAAATAAATGTTTCCATACATTTTGCGTGGGATCACCGTGCCGGCACAAATGTCCTACCACCCAGCTTCCCCTTGTTCTCCAGAGTAAAATGATACCTCACTTGTGTGGGTGTGCCAAAGGCCCGTGACTAGGAAGAGCCCAAAACACAGGGATTTAGAGTATAGCACTGAGAAGTGCTACAATTTATTTTAAATGCGTTTTTAGCCAGTTCTGCTTTGGACACCCACACAAGTGAAGTATCATTTTACTCGGGAGGACAAGGGGAACGCTTGATGGTAGAGCATTTATGCCAGCGTGGTGATTGTACGCAACAATATGTGGAAAATGTTTTTTTCAGGTAAATTTGAGGTTTGCAGGGGATTCTGGGAAGGGTAACGTTGGGGGATCCATGCAAGCCATACCTCATTGGACTCCCCAGGGTGTCTAGTTTTCAGAAACATGTGGGTCTGGTAGGGTTCCCTAGATGGTGGCAAGCCTGGGGCCAAAAAAACAGGTGGCCCCCTCCCCCAAAACCAGGTTGTTTTTTTATAGGTAATTTTGATGTCTCCTCAATACTTTTTGGGCTCTTGACTGTCGCGGGTACTTGACCAACCCACGCAAGTGAGGTACCATTTTTATCGGGAGACCTGGGCAAATACTGGGTGGTAGGAAATTTGTGGATCCACAGATTCCAGAACTTTATGGTAGAGCATTTATGCCAGCGCGGTGATTGTACGCAACAATATGTGGAAAATGTTTTTTTCAGCTAAATTTGAGGTTTGCAGGAGATTCTGGGTAGGAAAACGATGGGGGAACCACGCAAGCCATACCTGGCTGGACTCAAGAGTGTCTAGTTTTCAGAAATGTGTGGGTTTGGTAGGTTTCCGAAGATGACCGCCGAGCCCGGGCCCAAAAACCTCACTCGCATGGGTGGTTCAAGTACCCCCGACAGGTAAGGGCCCAAAACGTATTGAGGAGACATCCAAATGACCTATCACAAAACAACCTGGTTTTGGAAGGGGAGTCACTTTGGTTTTTGGCCATGGGCTCAGCGGCCATCTTAGGAATTGTTAGAACCGGGAGTCTCTGGTTGGCAAAGGTAAGTACCTTGGCCCAAGTAGGGACCCCTAGCTCCGGTCAGGGCGACGGAATAACCCTCTGAGATAACCCCTGCTCACCCTCTAGGTAGCATGGCGCGAGCAGTCTAGGCTAAACTCGGAGACAATGTGGATAACATTTGCACTTAACACAACAGCAATTCCCAATCCACCACAAACTGAGACCACACAGGTAAGTATATATAAAATATAACTTTATCTAGTTTCAGCATGTAAATGAAGCAGTTGCATGATAATCACTTCTTTAGAACACATATCATTTCTAGCTTAAAGGTTGCACGTAATTCTCTAGGTCTTGTAAATAGGCAGTTCTTAGCATAAAAATAAGAATAGTCTCTAGTCTCTTAAATCAGCACTCAAAAATATGGCCACTGATTTATATGCAATTCGCTCTCAAAACGAGCCAATGATCATGCCAAGGTTTTATAACATCAACAGGACTCGGCCCCTAGCGCCAGGGACCCTTCGCGCCTCTAGCGCGTCTCACCGCAATGCTGTTGGGAGGGGGGATTCCCCTCCAGGCGCACCTCGCAGCGAGCGCTCACTAGCGCTCCAGCCCGGCCGGTCTCAGGACGCTCCACCGCCCGCTCTCGGTTCTCCAGGGAGCAGCGGGGAGCAGAGACGGCAGGCCGGGGGCTGGAGCACTCTTTCAGGTCCCTCGGCGAGGTCGGGTCAGTCTTCCCCGGTCCCGGCGGTGATTACTCAGGCAGACGAGGTCCTTGACGACGGGAGCCAATCCGGTCGCGGCCCTTCAGCCGAGCCTCCCGTGACGACACCACCACGCAGGGGGAATCAGCCAATCCGGTCGCGGCGCTTCTGCCGAGCCTCCCGTGACGTCACCGCCTGCTCTGGGGAAATCGACCAATCCGGTCGCGGCGTTTCTCCCTCAGCCTACGGCGGCAGCCAACCACAGCGCGGCCCCTTCGTGGCTGCGAGCAGACCTTCGGGGGTGATTTCAGGGCCCGGGCCCGCGGCGATGCTGAGACGGGTCAAGCGTATTTAGCCCTCACCACGCTGGAGCGCTTCAGAACCCTCTGGCCCCCACCAGCACGTGTCGATGAACACGTCGATCTTGAGATGCAGCAGTTAGTAGACAGCGCGGCGCTCTCGAGCAGAACAGAGAGCAGCCAGCGCGCTACACGGGGCAATCAGCAGGGCTTAGTCCAGCAGTCCCCGAGTTTCCCTGCACACAGCAGCTTCACGATCTCCGTGCCACACAGCAGCTTCAGGGGGGGCACCGCAGAGTCTTGTTTCCTTGGGCAACCTTTATGTTCCTGGGTTGCAGACAGGGGGCCAGCTCTTCTCAGGCCCTTGGAGATTCAAGATTGTAGACACAGCACACAGCAGAGTCTTGGCAGTTTCAAGTAGGCAGGGTCACAGCACACAGCAAAGTCCCTTTCTTCTCCTTAGCTTCCAGGTGGACAGCAGAACAAGTCAGCCCTTAGAGCACACAGCAAGGCAGTCTTTCTTCAGTTCTCTAGCTGTCCTCCTTCCAGCGAGGGTTCCTTCTTGCTTGCAGAATTTCAGAATCTAATTCTCTGCAGACAGGGGTCCTTTCCTTATACCCCCCAATGTCTTTGAAGTTTTTTGTGCATGGAGGCCCTGGGTCCAGTCTAAACCAGTTCTGGGGGTTGCGGAGCACTGAGGTGTCTCTGGCTTTCTTCTTCCTGTCAGCTTCAGGGCCAGTGGGGTCAGTTGACCACCAGGAGAGAGCTAATGTGGGGGAGGTAGGCAGGCACAGCCCAGCACTTATCTGGCATTCCTTCCTCCCTCCTCCCAAGCAGGCAGATGTGCCCTTTCATCCCCCGGGATGGCTCCGACCCTCTCCTCTGGGGCTCGGCAGCCCCTCCCTGTCACATCCAGACCAGGCAGACATTCCACAAACCCAGGCACACAGAAAGGTTTAGACAAGAGAACAGCCACTTTCTAAAAGTGCTATTCTCCAACACAGGATTTAAAAACACCCTTCACTAAAAGCTGTGTCATTAAATTCTGAGTCCAGGGATATCTTTCACTTATGTCCCATCTTGTTCCTATGGGGAGATAGGCTGGTATCACATGGGCCCAGCCCCCCTCCATGTTACTCTATGGAGCAAGATAGCCTTACAGCAGTGAGCACACAAAATGGCTGCAGCCCACTACCAGAGCATAGTACCTGCACTAGCACATGCTCTACCTTATCCATACACTGCACCCTGCCCAGGGGGGTACCTTGAGCCTTCCATAGGGGTGACTGATGTGCACAGACAGGGAAGGATTGGGCCTAGCCAGTGGGGACACTGGCCAGGCTGACATGGCAGTCACTGACTGCACACAGGCCCTGCGCTGGCAGGCCTGAGTCACCTTTTAAAAGCTACTCATGTGGGTGGCGCAATCTGCGCTGCAGGCCCACTAGTAGCATTTGTCATCACCAGCCCTGGCACACACAGTGCCCTCTACTAGGGACTTCGTGGTGATACAAATATGCCAATTAGGTATACTCAATCAATATCACAATTTACAGAAGGAGCACTTACACTCTGACACTGATCAGCAGTGGCAGAGTGTCCAAAACATCTAAATCAGCAAAAACGAAATCCAGCACAGCATCAAAACACATGAGTCAGAGGCAAAAAGATGGGGGAAGAACCACGCCAAAAGGTGTCAGGTCTAACAGGAATCCTACCAAAACCACACATTTCTGAACACTAGACACTCTGAGGAGAACAGCAAGGTATGGCTTGCTTGGGTCCCCCAACTTTTTCCTACCCAGAATCCCCTGCAAACCTCAAATTTAGCAGAAAAACACTTTCTCAAATTTCTGTGTGGGAAGTTCTGGAATCTACGTGGATCCACAAATTTCCTACCACCCAGTGTTCGCCCAGGTCTCCCGATAAAAATGGTAAGTACCAGTGACAGGCAAGGGCCCAGAACGTATTGAGGATACATCAAAATGACCTCTCACAAAACAACCTGGATTTGCAAAGGGGGTTACCTGGATTTTGGCCTCGGGTTCTGCGGCCATCCTGGGAAACTACCAAACCCACTCATTTCTAAAAAGTAGACACCAGGGGGAGTCCAGCGAAGTATGGCTTGCGTGGGTCCACCAACATTTTCCTACCCAGAATCCCCTGCAAACCCCAAATTTAGCTGAAAAAAATCATTTTTTCTCACATTTCTGTGTAGGTAAGTTCTGGAATCTGCGTGGATCCACAAATTTCCTCCCACCCAGCGTTCCCCCAGGTCTCCCGATAAAAATGGTACCTCACTTGTGTGGGTAGGCAAAGTCGCTGAAACATTAAATGGCCCAAATCGTATTGTGGAGACTTCAAAATTACCTATAATGAAACTACCTGCTTTGGGGGAGGGGGGGGCACCTGTTATTTTGACCCCGGGCTTGCCGCCATCTAGGGAAACCTAACAAACCCACATGTTTCTGAAAACTAGACACCCTGGGGAGTCCAATGAGGTATGGCTTGCATGGATCCCCTGCCATTTCCCTACCCAGAATCCCCTGCAAACCTCAAATTTAGCTGAAAAAAATATTTTCCACATATTTTTGCGTGGTATCACTGTGCTGGCGCAAATGTACTACCACCCAGCATTCCCCTTGTTCTCCCGAGTAAAATGACACCTCACTTGTGTCGGTGTCCAAAGCAGAACTGGCTAAAAACGTATTTTAAAACAAATGCAGCGCTTAGAATTCTCGGTGCTATACTCTAAATCCCTATGTTTTGGGCTCTGTCTAGTCATAGGCCTTTGGCCCACCCACACAGGTGAGGTATCATTTTACTCGGGAGAACAAGGGGAAGGCAGGGTGGAAGGACATTTGTACCGGCACGGTGATCCCACGCAAAAATGTCTGGAAAAAGTGATTTTTTTCAGCTAAATTTGAGGTTTGCAGGGGATTCTGGTTAGGAAAACATTAGGGGACCCACACAAGCCATACATCGCTAGACTCCCCCTAGTGTCTAGTTTTCAGAAATGTTTGGATTTGGTAATGTCCCCAAGATGGCCGCCAAGCCCGGGGACAAAAACCCACGTGACACCCCCCCCCCCCACCTCCCCCCTCAAAACCAGGCTGTTTTGTGATAGGTCATTTTGATGTTGCCTTAAAAGGTTTTGGGCCCTTGCAAGTCGCGGGTACTTGACCCACCCACGAGTGTGAGGTATCATTTATATCGGGAGGCCTGGGGAAACGCTGGGTGGGAGGAAATTTGTGGAACCACATAGATTCCAGAACTTTACCACACAGAAATGTGAGAAAAAACTGATTTTATTCGGCTAAATTTGAGGTTTGCAGGGGATTCTGGGTAGGAAAACGTTAGGGGTCCCACGCAAGCTATACCTCTTTTGACTCCCCCGGGTGTCTAGTTTTCTGAAATGTGTGGGTTTGGTAGGTTTCCCTAGATGGTCGCCGAGCCCAGGGCCAAAAACTCATGGGACACCCCTTGCAAAACCAGGTTGTTTTGTGATAGGTAATACTGATGTTGCCTCAATAGGTTTTGGGCCCTTGCCTGTCACAGGTACTTGACCCAACCACGCAAGTGATGTACCGTTTTTCTCGGAATACTTTGGGGAACTTGGGGTGAGTGGAAATTTGTGGATCCACGCAGATTCCAGAACTTTCCACCACAGAAATGTGAGGAAAATGTGTTTTGTTTGACAATTTATTAGGTTTGCAAGGGATTCTGGGTAAAAGAACCTGGTGAGAGCCAGTCAAGTCACCCCATCCTGGAGTCCCCTGGGTGTCTAGTTTTCAAAAATTTATAGGTTTGCTAGGTTTCCCTAGGTGCCAGCAGAGCTAGGGCTCAAAAACTACAGCAAGGCACTTTGCAAAAATAGGGTCATTTTTCATTGTCAAATTGTGGTGTGTGTGCGTTGCGTTTTGAGCAGGTTCCTGTCGTGGGCACTATGCCTACCCACACCAGTGAGGTACCATTTTTATATTTTTATCGGGAGACTTGGGGTAATTTAGATTTGTAAAGCAAATGTTATTACCTATTGACTTTCGATGCATTTCTGCCTTCCAAATGAAAGACAATGTGTAAAAAAGAAATCAGTTTGAAAAATGACCGATAATTCTCATGCTAGTATGAGTATTCCGAATTTCGGAACTGTGCAAATATCTACTGTTTCTAAACTCTACATTTTGTTCCCATTTCAGAAATGCATAGGTGTCTTTCATACCGTGTTTTCCATGTATACATTTTCCAAGAATAATTGCTATATACCCGGTACATAATAAAAAAACATTGCAAGTCGCTGCTCAGTTTTTGGCTCTGAATTCGTCGGGTTCTTGGTGAACCTACAAGTCCTATATATCCCCACAACCAGTAAGGTCCAGCGGATGTAACAGTATATTTCTTTCAAAGAGCTGTCATAATTAGAAGAAGTTACAGGTGAAAATGTTGACACAAAAGGCTGTGTTTTTTAACTAATTTTCAATGTTTCCTATATTTAACTGTTATTTTCTATAAAGAAACCTTGAAGGATCTACACAAATGACCCCTGCTGAATTCAGAATGTGGTCTACCGTTCAAAAATGCATAGCTTTCCAGGATCTATTATTGCTTTTATATACCCATTTCTACCATTAACTGGAAGGAGGTTGAAAGAAGAAAAATAGCAAAAATAGGCTATGTCCCCAAAAAATGCCAAGACTGTGTAAACATTTTTGTGTTTCTGACAAAAGTTTGTAATTCCCAAAAAGCTGGGAAAATGGTGATTTCAGCCCCACAGACCCTTTTTTGATACTATTTGCAGGGAAAAAACCAGACGCTTTCATTTGCAGCAGTTTTTTCCAATTTTCCCCCCAAAAAACAAAATGTAGCTGTCTTTTGTCTAATTTGTGGGTCCCCTCCCTCCAGGGGAATCCACAAACCCTGGGTACCTTTAGAATCCTCATGATGTTGGAAGTAAAGGACGCAAATTTGCCGTGGATACCTTAAATTGTCAAAAGGTTACAGGGGCCTTAGCGCGAACTTCCCCAAATAGCCAAAAAAAAGGCTTAGCACAGGGGGGGGAAAGGCCTAGCAGCGAAGGGGTTAAGGAAAACGGGCTGCATAAAAAAAAATGCCTTACTGAAAAAGCAGTCAGACATAGTTGTCTGCTGACCCCAGCAGGCCACCATCCCTGTGAGTGCTAGCCATTCCCAATGGGGATCGCAAATTGGGCTTGCCTCATGAATATTGATGAGGTATGCAATTTGCGACCCCATTGGGAATCACAAACAGTGTCTTAGACACTGTTGTACACTGCAAATTGCGAGTCGCAATTTGTGACTCGCTAAATGCAAGCATTGTACATCTGGCGCGTAGTATTTTAATTGCATTTAGATAGCACTTACGTGCCAAGCCATTTGCAGGTTGCTGAAAAGTGGCTCCTGCACAGAACAATGTTTCAATGCCGAGAAGGCTCATGCACACTGAAGGTGTAGGCAAACCCACTTGCTTGAATTTGCATCTGTAAACACTATCAAATGATTAAAAAACACGCATTTCTAAAGGATCCTTGTCTAAATGCCAGACTCCCCCCATCTCCTGCTGGTGCTGCTAACAGTTCTGCACGACAAACAGGTATTTCTTTTAATTACAGTAAGAATCCGTTAAACTTCAGTGACCTCTCTGGAACGCTGGGTTAAAAAGTACTACCTCTCTCAAATAATGGATTCCATTAAGCCTGTTAGCTAGAATCAGCCCAAAGAAATGATGACCTTGTACATACATATATACCAAATAAGGACTAATAAATGAGCGAGAGAGCTAGAAATGAAAAGGACTATAGGGGTTGCATAAAATCCCAAGATTGTTTTTTTCAATGGCAAAAGGAACCCAATATTACCCAGCTGCAATCTCATGGAATGTACATTTTGACACAATCTGCCGGCATGTATTACATCCGATGATCATTAGCCAAAAAAGCTGCAAGGGCCAGCTTAAAGCCCTAGGCTGACCTGTCAATCATAGCGAAACATGCCATCTTGCCTGAAAAGGAAAATGCATTTACCCATATGTCCTTTGTACTGCAGGCCCGAAAATGAAAATCTCATTAATTGTAGGAGAATATACCTCTATAATGGAGGTGCGTGAACCACCGTATAGATTTAGTATGTTTTAGGCTGACAAGGAAGTAGTGGAAAACGAAAAAGGGGCTGTCTAACCTTAATTTTTGAGTGTGTGGAGAATTATTGTGCAGATCTATTTAGGTACATTCTACATTTAGATAGCAACCAAGATAGGGCTGCAGCTCCCCAAGCCTTTCATGCACCATCTCAGCTTCCTCCTACTGACTTCATGTGAAACCAAACCATTTTCATAGGGAGAACCTGGCCCCACAAGAGGTCCCTCCTCGCAAAGGGAAGTGGGACAGCAGCCCTGTCAAGGATCTCTACCAG
The DNA here is from genome assembly GCF_964261635.1 of Lissotriton helveticus. NCBI lineage: Eukaryota > Metazoa > Chordata > Amphibia > Caudata > Salamandridae > Lissotriton > Lissotriton helveticus. The sequence goes on along the minus strand of NC_136071.1, from coordinate 342,241,213 downwards.
ACCTTCACTTGAGCTTGGGAAGTGAACCAGCTCATGAGCCCCCCTTTCTCAAACAAACTGGAAATTATCTTGCAAGCTATTACTGACACCAGGAATGCCTTAGAAGCCAAGGTAGTCTCAGCTGCGGCTGACCGTGTCTTTCTCAGACTAAGATCTCTGAAAGGATCAGGTCCAATAAAAATGCTCTTCAGGACCTTCAACCTTGTACAATGTACCTTCAACAGCAGGTCACAGTTACTGGACCATGTGAGATTCCTAAAGGGCAGAACGAAACATGTAGAGTGATGCTCCTGCCGCAACAATGTGTGCATCATTGGGTATCCAGAGGGCAAGGAGGGCACAGAACCAACCATTGAGTTTCGTCCTGGTGCCCCTGCTCCCAGGCCCCACTTTGGGGACGTAGACACTATTTTGAGTGCAGGCAGCAAAGCCAGACAAAGGAAGCAAGACCATGATTTTTCCATACTATACAATATCAGAGCAACTCCGCCGGGCATTTTTTTGGGAAGTAAAACGGAAGTTTAGGGGAATAACTTTTAAATATGTCGTCCTTTTCCCGGCTAAGTTGAAAATTATAGGCAACAAGCATACTTTCCTTTTCACAGAATGGAGGAGGAATGGGACTGGGTGGAGCAATATAGCACCTCCACGGACTGACTGGACATATCAACAGTGCAACCAACATCGTCAATGGGACCTCAGAGACAGTCATAGATCTAGACAGGCGATGCCCAGACTGATCATCACTCCCTAACCAGGGCAGAAACAGGGGGATAGGATGGCGGCTCAGGTCAAGGCCTTCCAGCTACATGGCCCTGTCTCGGATGGCCCTCGATATTTCATCCAACAAGAAGAATACTATGCACCCAGAACATACAGTCTGTGCAGCTACCTGACATCACTTTTCAAACAGCTGATGATCTCCTATGAACTGCTTGCCAGTTATGTCCTCAAAGTTTTATACACCTGTTCTTCTTGTATTAAGCTGCAATGTTTGCCTGTACCACTCTCTTCACTAATGCTATGTTGGTTGGGGGCCTCGGACAGCGGCCCTCCTGGATTTTCTCTTTACCATGCTTATAACCCTGCTATTATCCCTGCTCAAGCCTCACTGCACAGTTGCTTACTGGATGTTGTGAGGACACAGCAGTGTGCACTGGCTGACCAGTGAACTAGATTTGCTTAGTCAATAGAGAATAGCTCTTATGGGGATGAACTTGAAGTGATCCTGGGCTTACCAGCTACCAGTGTACTCCTCACATCTGATAGTGGCTGGGTGTTTACTGACTGCTTACAATCACTGCCACATGCTTGATGACCTCCTGTGCACTGCCTGTCAACCCCTTCACAAATACTACTTGTATTTCCTAACCAACATTCTAGTCACAAAGAACAAGTTACTTACCTTTGGTAAGACTTTTTTCTGGTGGATACTGTGAGAAGTTGGCCTGATATATGATGCTCACTAGTTCTAGTGACCACCTTGTATCAGTCCAAACAACCCTTATGGTGATTGGTTGTAAGGCAACCTTATAGACCAGCTATCCTAATGCTAGCATGGACAAAGCAGTCTTAGGCTAAACTCTTTTGGCATGTGAAGCCAGCTGTTTTACCACAATATAACCCCTTGAATACCAGATGAAAGGACACCACACAGGTTGTTATGAAAATAAACAATATATTTATTAATAACAACACCTCTGAACTCTTTATGAGGTCAGAGGGCTAAGCACATGACAATCTCTTACGAAAAATACTACAAGTTGCACAAAATTACAATGGTGCCCTAGGGGCACGACAAACCATATACAAAGTAAGTGGAATGTGAGAGTCGATAAAAGGAATGGAGCTGTCCAGAGGCTGTAGGATCGATGGGACCACGCTATACTAACTTCAGGTAAGTAATAGGAGGCCCACGGAACGCGTGTGCAGAGTGTGAGCTCACACGCGAGATGCGTAACAACGTCTATGGACAGTACAGTTCAAGTTAAAGGTGAGTCCGGACAATCCTGACTAGGTAGGACTAAAACGACTGTGGAACTGGACACTAGGACAGTTAAACTACGCTTGAGCACCGAAATGCTCTTGTTACCTCACCCACGGGCTGCGGGTGCACAGGTGTCAAAGTGCGTCAGATTCTCGCGTTGAAGTCTATGGAGCCTGAAAGAAAAGATGCTGCAGGCGACCAGGAGGAAGATGTCCGGTGCAATCCAAGGGTGGATTGTTGAAGAAGGAGACCTGAAAGCAGAGGGGACAATGTTCACAGTCACTAGCCAGTGACTGGAGTGGAACCAGGAAGGAACCAGATGTCGACGTCGCGATCAGGTGAAGAGTGGACGCTTGACTCTGCAGCCACGTGGACCAGGAGGTGTCTTCGACAACCAGGATGGAGGCACGAGCTTTCCCACGCAGGCTCTCGCCAACGGCGGTGTCGGATCCGGGCTGGGACTCAACAGGCCTTGGCAAAGGCAACCCACGCGGTGAGTGAAGAAAGCGTCTGGTGCGGACTAGGAGAGCCCGGGGTGCCCCTCTTTTGGAAGGGAGCAAGGGCCAGTCTGGAGCAACCAGACCAGCAGTGACAATTCAAAGGTTCGTCGTCTGGGAGGCCACTAGCCAGCCGGCAAGTGACCAGACAATGCGTCGAGCAGGAACCAAGCAGAAGGGCCCCACGCAGATCTCGTGGATGCTGGAGGGCTGATCTTTGGTGCAGGGGCTGCTCGGGGCTGGGGCTTCTCAGTCCCCAAAGCACTTGGTCGAGTTTACCTCGGGAGTCGTGCTGGAAGCGAAGTGCAGGTTCGTTCAAGGTGGCCGGTCCCACGTGTCTCGTCGCACCCACGGGTCTCAGCTTTGCTGCAGATGTAGGTAGAGGTCAGAGAGGTCTGGGAATCCGGGTCTCGTCGGGCTCTGAAGTCTGGATCCTCGAGGGAAGACTACAAAGTGAAGCCGCTGGACGCTTGATGGTGCCTGCAGTTGCAGGGTGGACACTCCTTGTCCACAAGGGAGATTCTTCAGTCTTCTGTGGAGCAGAACGTCGAAGGCCAGAGTTTCTTCTTGTTGAATAGTTCAGGATAATCTAATTTGGAATGGGACCAGCTCCTACCTTTATTCTCCTAAAGGGGGCTGCACTACTGACTAGGTCCCTCCCCTGGGTGGGACCAGGAAGGGGGGTGGCTACACCCCCTATCCTTTGTCCGGATTCCCGCCAGAGCTGGGGCTGGGATGCCCCAGCAACTGGTGTATGTACAGGGCACCTTGTGTGCCCCAGGCATGTCTCATTCCTTTCAGGCCTCCCTACCTCAATACACAAAATCCTGTCTGGGGTGGTGCTAGCACCTCCCAAGGCAGGAAACCCTTTGTCCAAGCCATCCTCGCTGGAAGGACTCCCAGCAGCAGGAGGTCAGACTTGTGTCTGTGGTGGCAGCATCCATTTTGTGATGCTGAGGCTCGAGTTAACTTTAACCGGGGTTCACAGTTACATACATGTCGTGTCCCTCTAGAAGGGTGGAATGCTACCCCCATCGCCAGAATTGGCGAGGGGGTAGTATTCCAAATCGTATGACCCCCTTACTCGACATGTTTTGATAATGTTATACCAGAGTTGGCATTTACCCGCGAGGTTGATAATGCACTTAAGAGTATATGGTATAGCGTTATCATGGAACAGCTATTAGGACTTGGTTCCGCAAGCTGCAAACGGGCTCAGCTCATGCCAGAGCACCATCTCACATAATTCCAAGCACTCTGCCTTCAGGATTGATAAGGCCTTCCATAGGAGTGACTGATAGGAATATATGTGTCCATTTTAGGGTTAGATATAGGTATACTATATCTACAGCAAAGGGTGTTTACACCACCTTGCCCCAGCTGTCATGCAGCCAGTTGTGTCAGATTTAGATGGCCAGTCAGGGGTGGCATAATACATGCTTCAGCCCCTGGTAGGCCCTGTGTACACCTATGCCCTGGGTACAGGGACTGATGAGGTGGCCCAGTACCAATTGGTAAATGCACCTAAAGTACATGCTTGTCAACTTAGAGAGAGAACAGCTAGGCTGTGGGTCTGATTAGCAGGCCCACAGCCAGGGAAAGTCGTAAACCAGTGAAGCAAAAAGCAAAAATCTGGGGTGACCATAGGATTGCAGACCCCACTCTCCTACAGATACAGTATCTGCCTGTGGATTCCCTACCTTTTTAATTCCCCTTGCGCATTATCCCACAGAAACTTTCACACCAACAAGGACTTCACAATGGAACGGCTCAGCTCCTGACCCCGCGCGACATCGGAGCCATAAGAAGACCTTGTCAGCATGTTGACGTCAGATCCACCCATTTTTTCTGTGCCTTTGATGCGAACGGGTGAACTGACTACATTTGACAAGTATACACAGTCTACAGAAACCAAGAAAGAAACTGTATATTCTAAAACAAACATTTCCTAGTGACAAATACTATATCATTTCAAGTATTTCATAACGAAATGCATGAATAACATGACCATTATTTTTCTGTACAAACAGGCAGGCAACAGGGAGGCCGTTGGGTCAGTGAGGAATTCACAGGCAGATACTGCATCCACCAGTAAAAGCGTTACGGAAGGTAAGTAACTTGTTTTCTAATGGATACATCTGCCTGTCACCTTTTGAATTGAATCCCCAAGCTGTTCCTCTCTCGGAGGAGGGTGCCTGCCTACTTATACCAAAAAACCTTGCGGGCAAGAGCGTGCAAAGTGGCCATCCCCCCTCACCTCGGAGTCTAAGCAATAATGCTTCACGAGTGTGTGGAGGGAGGCCCAAGTTGCTGCCTTGCAGATGTCTACAACAGGGACATCTCTAGCTAAAGCCAAAGAAGAAGACTTAGCTCGGGTGGAATGAGCTTGAAAACCTTAAGGAGGCTCCTTCTTGGCCAAGGTGTAGCAGATCTTGATGCAGAGGATGCTCCACCAGGACAGCATTCTCTTGTGGACAGTCTTGCCCTTCATCTTGTCCACATATCCAATGATGAATTGGTTGCCCAACCTGAAGTCCTTAGTCCTGTCCAGGTAGAGGCTGGCAGCCCTCTTAGGATCCAGGTGGTGAAGTCTCTCCTCCACCTTAGAAGGGTGAGGATAGAAAGTGGGTAAAGTGATAGACTGCCCTAGGTGGACGGGAGTGACCACCTTATGCAGGAAAGCAGCTCTGGTCCTAAGAACCATTCTGTCCCATTGAAATGAGGTAAATGGGGGTTTGGAGCTAATGGCCTGCAGCTCACTAACCCTCCTAGTGGAAGTAATTGCAATCAGAGCTATTGTCTTAAACAATAGGAATCTCAAGGGACAACTATGCAGGGGTCAGAGGGAGACCAGATCAAGAAAGTAAGAACTAAATTAAAATCCCACTGAAGCATGATAAAGGGAGTGGAGGAAACCCATTGGTGAGTCCCTTAATGAATCTCATGACTATGGGAGATTTAAATGAAGAGGGCTGGTCTGGAAAACAGAAAAGCCGACAAGGCAGACAAGCAGCCATTAACCGGTGCAACTGCACAACCCAGTTGTGCAAGGGAAGAGAGAAAGTAAGGATATCATACAAATGGGCTCGTAAGGGATCAACCGATCTCTCTCCACACCATTTAACAAACCTGGCCCACCTACTGGAACAGACAGATTTGTTGGAGTGTCTTCTGGCCGATAACATAACATCCACATCTGGCGGGAGAGAGAAAGAGCTCAGGTTACCCGGTTCAATCACCAGGCATGAAGGTGCAGGCTCTGAAGGTGGGGGGTGTAGAACCTGCTCCTGCGAGAGGAGATCTTCCCTGAGAGGGAGGTGGAGCGGAGGATGAGATGTAAAGGTGGTCTGTGTGCCACACCCTTCTTGGCCAGTCCGGAACGATCAATATGACCTGGGCCCATTCTTGGCGAATCTTCCTCAGAACTCGAGGAATCAAGGCTATGGAAGGAAACACGTAAAGAAGCTGTGAATGCCAGTCTAGCTGAAACACATCCCCGAACGCTCCCCGTATCGGATACTGGAGACTGCAGAACGACAGACTGCGCATTCTCGTGAGTGGCAAAAATGTCCACCAGAGGAAACCCCCACATCAGTAGTTTCCAAACTGTGCGCCGCGGCACCCCGGTGCACCGTTATGAGTAGCCAGGGGCGCCGCGGCACGATGTGGGGAATTGCAGCCGCAGCGCAACATGCGGGGGAGAAATGCCACCTGCATAAACAGGCAATATGGTTTGGCCCAAGCACTGCCGCTATACGTGCGTGCATACGTACGCGCTTTCACAAGCGTAGTCCCCGCATATGCAGCTCTGACCGTTTGAGGCGCGTTATTGCTGCCAACGTGTTCTGCCGTGCCTCGTGGGACCCTCTTCACATAGGACAGGTAAGTTCAGACCCTCTGGTTCTCCTATTGTGTTATGGCCTCCCCCTTCCCCTCCAGCCCCACACCCGAGCTCCCACCTGGCGCAGTCACATTCCTCCAGGAGAGTGGTGGGGTCTGTAACTTCTCTGGCAGTTCCTGTCTTCGGCTGTAATAGCTGAGGGCAGCTCCTGGGAAAGCGTTCTAAACTTGGAGTCGGGCTGTCGGCGTCTTTTCTTATAGTGAGGAATGTCTCTGAAAAGCAGGCAGACTCTCTTTCTTCCTTCCCTCCACAGATACTGTTGGCTCTCCCTCTCATCTCTGTTCCACACTCTCCATGTCTTCCTTCCGTGTCTTGGGGGTTTGGGCTCCTTTCCTTTTACATCCGACTCCACTACCTCTTCCTCTTTAAATTTGAAGCCCCGGCATAAAACCCCAGAAGCCAGAGAAAAGACCTTGGCTTGGCTTTTATGATTTCTTTAACAAGCTCCGTGGAGCCCACCTTTTTACTGTAAAAGTAATGCTGATAATACTACTATTAATCAAATGCCATGCCGCTCTTCTGCCCCACATCAATTTTTTACTAACTAAAACAAGATTTTAAATACTGACAAGATCGTGTAAAAAACAGTACGGGTGTAAAATCTAGTTCAAGTGAAAAACTGAGGTTGGGCAGAAGATTGGCATGGCATTTGAGTAATAGTAGTATCACCAGCATTATTTTTACACTAAAAAGGCGGGTGTTAGAATTGAGGGTCTCTAGTTGGCACAGGTAGGTACTTGTGACAAGTAGGGACCCTCTCCTCTAGTCAGGACAAGGGGATTACACTACTAAAATAACCCCTGCTCACCATCTAGGCTGTGTGGCGCAAGCAGTCAAAGGCTTATTTCAGAGGCATTGTAAGTTGCGCAGTTGTGACGACATACAGTAACCCAGTGACAACACTACAAATGGACCACACAATTTTTATATAAAAAAATAAGTAGACTTTATATAGTTACCACAAGACCATAAACGACAAAAATACACACTATGATTACTTTAAGATGGTAGGTTTAAGCTTAGTTCAGTTCTTAGATGCGACACTCTGCGTCAATGTACCTTAAGTTGCGTTGCGCTTCAACGACAAGTAATGTCGCAGCGATGGGAAATGCGGCAAAGTTCAGATACAAAGAAATAAAGACGTGAAGATCTTCCAGATACGGCACGCTTCTCGGGGATGCGAGAAGTCCTCGGTTCGATGTGTGGACTGCAGCAGCGACACCCTTATGATGCGACGGCAACAGCTCCAGCGGCGACGCTCTTCTCCACGATGCGTGAAGCTTGTGCTCAATGCGACAACTACATCGGCGACATCCAAGATGCGACAGCAGCAGCTCCGACGGCGAGGTGCTTCTCGGGGATGCAAGGTGCTCTTGGTCGATGCGGTGCAATGCGACAGTTCCAGCGGCGACACCCTCCTGCTTCGGAGTTGCGACGGCATGCACAGCGAAGGAGACACGCTCCGACCTCGTTGCGAGATTCTTCTCCTGATGCGGTGCAGTGCGACAAATAAAGCGGCGACACCCTCCTTCTTCGAAGTTGCGACGGCAGCAGCAGCGACGGCGACACGCTTCCTCTTCGTTGCGGCACGCTTCTCTCCGATGCGGTGCAGTGAGACAGTTCCAGCGGCGACACCCTCCTTCGGGGTTGCGACAGCAGGCACAGCGACAGCGACACGCTTCCTCTAGTTGTCGCGCTTCCAGCTCCTTGCGACACGCAGTTCCTCAGAAGGCCCAAAACAGCAGCAGGCACCTCCACAAGAACTCTGGGGAGCTGGGTGGCGGGGGGGGGGGGGGGGTGAAGTCTGTTGTCCCTGAGACTTCAGCAGGAGGCAAGCTCTTTTCCAAGCCCTTGGAGATCCTTCACAAGTTGAAAGCAAAGTACACAAAGTTCCTTTCTCCCTCCTTTGGTAGTAAGGCAACCACGGCAGGCCAATCCCCCAAGCAGCACTTTAGCTTGGGAATAGTCTCTCCTCAGTTTCTTCAGGTTCCTCTCCTCAGTAAAGGTTTCTTCTTGTAGTCCAAAGGGATCTAATTTCATGGGATCAGGGTCCCAATATTTATACCCCAAAATCCTTTGTTCTCTGAGGAGAGGGGCCTTTACCCAATCCAAACCAGTTCTGAAGCACTTTGTTTACCAGACTTCTCCTTTCCTTTCACAGTGCAGGGCAGAAACATCAGACGCCCCACAGGAGGTGGAGCCAGCATTGTGGAAGGCAAGTACAGTCCTGGAGCACTTTGTTTACAGGACTCCTTCTCTTCCTTCAGTGTGCAGGGCAGAGACATCAGCCGCTCCCCAAGGGGTGGAGCCAGCATTGTGGAACGCAGGTACAGCCCTATTCAAGGTTCAGGTGCAACTCCTCCCTCCATCTAGACGCAGATCTCCCTATTCACCACTGGGTGACTCAGCCTGTCTTTTGGAATTCCCCAGCCCTGTCACTCACAAAACCAGACATAGGAATACACAACCTAGCAGAGGCAGGTTTGAATGGTTAGACAAGCAAATACATACTTTTTAAAAGTGGTATTCGCAAACAAAGAATATTAAAATAAACTTTACTAAAATATATATTTTATTATTCTGAGTTCAGGCATACTAAACTCGCATTTCTACCATGTTCTCTGAGACAGTTGGGATTATAAAATGTAATAATTCTAACAGCCCATTCTGGCCTAGGGAGAACATGTAGCCTTGCAATAGTGAAAAACGAAAATGGCTGTAATTCACTATTAGGACATGCCACACACATCAGGGCTTGTCCTACCTTATACTTACAATGCACCCTGCCCTTGGGCCTACCAGAGGGGTGACTGATATGAAGAAAAGGGAAGGTTTAGGGACTGGGAAGTGGGTGCACTTGCCCAGTCAGCATGACAGTACCAGACTGCACACAGGCTCTGCAATGGCAGACCTTAGACACATTCTACAGGGCTGCTTCTGTGGGTGGCACAACCAGTGCTGTAGGCCCACCAGCAGCATTTGGATTACACGCCCTGGGCACACTCAGTGCACTAGACTAGGGTCTGACAAGTAAACCAAATAGCCAAACATGGAACCACTAATTAGTACATCAATTTAAAGTAGGGAGCAATTGCACTGTGGCACTGAATAGCAGTGGAAATCAAAGAGAGCAAGGGATATTTTTTCACGAAAAGTGAAAACGAGATTACTCCTATTCCCCTGGAAGGAACTCAATGAAACAAAAAAGGAGTATCCCCAACGGAGAGTTTGAAAAATTCTCTGGAGGGTGAACTTTTTTGGCAAAAAGGAAAGAATTCAACCTTTTATTTAAAACCCCTCACTCACCAGCCTGGTGGTGACATGCTTCATCATCGGGGTCCACCCTGGTGACCTAACGTCACCAGGATGTGCTTCAACACCTGTACTACAGTGGAGCGGGTTGTGACACGGTGCAAAAAAAAAAAAAAAAAAAAAAAAAAAGTTTAAAATTGTCCTGGTTTAACTCAAAACATAATTTTTATTTTAGAGCAACTGAACAATATTAAAAATATTGGTGGCGAGATACTGGTAGGTGAGTTACGACCAGAGTATCTCTATATGTGTTTGTGTAAATTGGTCAACATGTTTCTACCAAATGGGCGATTGCCCGGTATTCCTCAGGACTAAAAACAGGTGGACGGAAGGTGTGGGCCCCCTAAAAGGCGCACCCTGTCCAGTACCCCTGTGTACCTAATGGCAAAATGGCCAATGGTATATGCGCTCGATTAAATTGATCAGCAGGCAAAAAATGAAAAAGAGACTTAGTAATTGGCTCTAACGTGCTTCAACGGGCAGGGGGTAGGCTCTTCACGCCAAGGAAACATATTAGTTGGTGGGCGAAGGAAATGGCCAATAACCTACTGCTACCGTCCTCTAGAGAGTTAAACCAGGACAATTTTTAAAAAATTTTTTTGGCACCTACAGTCACAACCCGCTCCACTGTAGTACAGGTGTTGAAGCACATCCTGGTGACGCTAGGTCACCAGGGTGGACCCCGATGATGAAGCATGTCACCACCAGGCTGGTGAGTGAGGGGTTTTAAATAAAAGGTTGAATTCTTTCCTTTTTGCCAAAAAAGTTCACCCTCCAGAGAATTTTTCAAACTCTCCGTTGGGGATACTCCTTTTTTTGTTTCATTGACTGAATAGCAGTGGCACAGTGCCCAAAGCATACAACACCAGCAAAAATACATGAGGCAACAGCAAAAATGGAAGGGAGACCCACGCCAATTATGCCAGGTCTAACAGCAGGCTCCACGGAGCTCGTTAAGGAAATCATAATGCTGCCTTACACAGCCTCCGTCAGTGCCCGCAGGTGCGGGGGCAGCCTGGGCCATTCGATACCTGTGAGTGGATATGTGTGCTCCTTCCTAATGCCTCTGATAATTACAGGGCTGGGATGGAGGGGGGATCAGGCCAGGGTGAGAGAAACATGGTGCCCACCCTCCCCAGGTTCAGTGTCATGACAGTCTAGAGAGCCTTCTCGGGTACACCTGAGCCCCTGGACGTCACACCCTTCCCTGTTTTAGAAACCGCGTTATTCTTTCAGGAAGTGAAAGGAAAACAAAGTTCACCAAACCTTACCCTTGTTACCGAACAAGGCCCCAGCGTTCCTTTCCATCACCTTCGCAGCTGCCCTGCGTCCAGCTCGGGGGCAGTTTGCACTCCAGTGTTCGTGGGCTGCAGGGCCCAGTGCTTAATATGAAATATAAGGAGTTCTGCATTCTTGGGTGTTGAAATGCTCAACACCAAGGCTGCCATGGTTTGATTCCACCTTATGTCTCTAATCCACTAGACACTATTTGCCTCTTTATCTCACTCCTGCAGGCTCTGTTTTTTATCTCGCTTTCTTCCTCGCTCCTTCGCTTTTCTCTTCCTCTTGGTTTTACCATTTAGAGGTTTTTTTTCTCTCTCTTGCTCTGGGGCATGTCTGATGAGGAAAAATAAGTGCGCCCCCCAACACGAGTGACTGTGTGCCCCACATACAACCACCGGCTCAAATAAGCACTAGCTTCACCTGATGTAGAAATCAGTTTTTACACATAATAAAGTTTATTACGATCATGGTGTGTATGTGTGGGCAGTGCTGTATTTTCAGCATTTGCGTGCGTTTATGTGCGATATTGTGTACGTGTGTGTGCTCTCTTGTGTTTGCTTTGATTACTTAAATGTGCCCTGCTGCATTTGCTACTTGAATGCGTGTGTACTCCGCATTTGCAGAAATTATTTGTGCTTTGCTGCATTTGCGGCTACAGCTTGTCTATGGTCTGCTGTATTTGCAGCATTGGTGCATGCAGGCATGTGTGAGCTGTTATATGTGATGTATTAGCATATTTGTGCTCTGTTTAAATTTGCTACATTCATTAATATCCTCCACTTTGTGGTTCAATATGCTTAATCTCACGGCCAAAATGATGATTCCATTACCGATTTTACCCTGTTTCCAAATTAAGAAAGTAAGACATATTAATTAGACAACAATTTGAAAAATGAAATATAGTCAACAGGAAGTACTCCCGAGGTCGGGCTTATATCAACCCCCACCTCCCCACCGATAAAAAAATGGTGGGGAGCCACGGCCAACTGCCAATTAGGTCAAGGGAGCCACAGGCCAAAAAAGTTAGGGAACCACTGCGCCACATCCTGAACATTTGATGGACCTCCTTCAGAAGGAGACGCCACTAATGATTGGGAGAGTAATGCCGACAGACTGTCTGCACGCACATTCAGCTCTCCGGCCAAATGATTTGCAATCAAATCTGATGGTTTTGATCCCGGGACCAGAGTTGCATAGTGTCTCTGCAGAGACGATACAACCCTACTTCTCCCCGTTTCTTTATGTACCACATCGCGATAGTGTTGTCCATGAGGACCTGAACTGACCGACTGTGAAGAGAGGAAAGAAAGGCCTTGGGGGCCAAACGTATCGCCTGCAATTCTAGAAGATTGATGTGAAGCAACCTTTCCTCTGGAGACCCAAGGGCCTTGACCTCTAGATCAGCTCCCCACCCTAGAGTGAACGCATCCGTTATCACTGTGGCTACCGGAGAAGGAGGTTGAAACGGCTTCCCTTGAGAGCGGTTGAACGAAACACTCCACCATAAAAGATCCGCTGCAGTGTCTCTGGAGATTCTGACAACCTCCCTCAGATCCCCATTGTGTTGAAACCACTGCCTGCAGAGGCACCACTGGAGTGCCTTCATGTGCCAGCGTGCATGGTTGGCCAACAGTATGCAGGAAGCGAACATACCGAGCAGGCGTAAGACCTTTGGGCCTGGAACTGGAATTTTTCCATCTTGAAAAATTGGAATTAAAGAATGTATGTCTAGAATCCTCTGAGGAAGTGGGAAAGCACGACTCACAGTATGGTCCAGTACTGCCCCTACAAACAGGCTGTGCTGAGAGGGCACCAGGTGAGATTTGGATACATTTATTGAAAAACCCAAGTCTAACAACAGTAACATTGTTACCTGCAGGTGATGCAGCTCATCTCTGGTGCCTTTGCCTTGAGCAGCCAGTCATTCAGATAGGGAAAAACAGGAATCCCCGATCTTCTGCGATACGTCGCTTCCACCTCCATTATCTTCGTGAATACCCGTGGAGTGGATGTCAGACCGAACAGAAGGACCGCAAACTGGTAGTGTGAAAATAAGCATCCTGTAAATAGATCAACACCATCCAGTCGTCCTGCTGCAGTGCCAGAAGAACAAGAGCTAGGGTCAACATTTTGAATTCGTCCTGTTTGATGTAAAAATTTAAGATCCTGTGGTCTAGGATCAGTCTCAATCGCCTATCCTTTTTGGGGATCAAGAAATACCAGGAATAGCATCCACAACCCTTCTCCTGCTCTGAAACAACCTCTAGCGCACCTTTCTGTAGCAAAGACAGAACCTCTTGTTATAGGAGCAACAGATGGTCCTCCGAGCACCAGCCCTGGCGAGAGAGGAAAGGTGGGTAAAACTCCCAGAAAGGAAGGGCATATCCATTTTCTACTAGATCCAAAACCCAGAGATCTGATGTAATAGATCTCCAATTTCGTAGAAAATGGGATACCCAACCTCCCATGGGACACACATGCTCTAAGATGGGGGATCAAGAGCTGCTTCTCTGAGGTACCAGTGGGGGAACGGAGGAGGAGGAGACGACTTGCTGATGACCTGGGCCTCGCAGGGGACCTCTAGCTTGTCCTCTGTACGATCTATACAGAGGAATTGCCTGTTGCTGAAGCCCGAAAGGAAGGAGTCTTGCCAAACCCGTGAAATATGCAGAACCAAAAACCCTGAGCTGGGACCGTAGACCTCCACGATCTAGCTGTGGCCCTACTATCCTTAAAGCGGTGTTCACTTTAGTACCAAAGAGGCAAGAGCCATCAAAAGGCAGATCCAAAAGGGTGGCCTGCTCATCTGAAGGAAAACCATACCCCCTTAGCCAGACGTGCCTCCTGTTTGCCACTGAGGATCCCATCACCCTAGCAACATAGTCCTCCGTATCAAGCCCAGATTCTATAGAACCTCCGCAAAATGTCCCTGAACATTCTCTGGAAGCTTGGGGATCACTTAATTTGCAGAATCCATCGGAGTGTTAATGTAGCGACCTAGCAGACACATTGCATTTGTGGCTTTTAAGGCCATATGTTAACTTTTTTGCTGATTGCTCCATCCGCTTGGATCCCTATCTCCAGGCGTGGATGGGAAAGAGCTGTAGACTGCTTAGTAGCGCATGGTCTCTGAACGACTAAGCTCTCCGGGGATGGGTGTGCAGATAGGAAACCAGCGCCCCAGGATCTAACTTTTATCATCTTGCAACCGATATGGCCATAGCAGGGGCAGTCATGTACTTCTGCCATACCTCTAAAATGGGCTCAGTCAAAGCCTCACTAAAATGAAGCAGAGGCTCGGTTACAGATGAAGGAGAGTGAAGAACTTCTGTCAGGATGTTAGACTTAAGCTCCGCAGTAGGCAACTGGCAGTCCAGCAGACCAGGCGCCTTCCTTATTATTGAGTGGTAAGATGAAAACTCCTGTGATGGAAAGCCTTTCGGAGGAGAGAGTTACCACTCCGGAGATGTGTCTAAACCACTAGCCTCCTGCAGACCCTCAAATTCTTGCAGAGCGTCATAATCTCCCCTTCTTCAGCCTCTTCCTGCAGTTCCTGGTATTCTTCCTCCTCCAGCAGTCTGCCTTCCTTCTGAACCTCATACTGGTTATCGGCCTCTGAGCCTGTGACTTCAGGACTAGCATCCATGGAGGCTGCACATGGTTAGCTGAAGGCACTGGGAGAGGCAGAGACGATACCGAACCGGAGCCAGACTGCGCCGGAGAATACTCCAACAACACTCTTCCCTCCAGGGATTGCACTGGCGTCTAGGACCTCAGCGTCGGGAGAGGCCAACGTTAAGAGGTCATCGACATAAGCGACATCAATGGTGCCTGTGCAAAATGAGGTGGCAAACCCCCAAGGTTGTATGACAGCGGTCCTAGTAGGGTTAGCCGCCCTGGCAAACATGCTGAAAAACGGCATTCAAGAAACGTGAAGGATCCCTTCCTGGAGCCAGAAAGGATGGGTACGGATCCGCTGCCACCGGTTCAGAGACCGCTCAAGGAGGCTGTAAGTCTGGTTCTGTTTGCGGCACAAGTGACAGTGGAGCTGGGGGTGGAGTGGCTGAAGGCGCGCTTCCCTGGGCCCCGGAGAACCTCTCGAAGACGGAGAGTGTGTCGGAGTCATTTGAGGCAGACGGGAAGTTAAGACTTCATCCTTTCTGTGACGCTAGAGTACCGGGGACCCAGACTTCGGTGACTTATCCTTAGACATACGACTTCTGGAACCATGACGTCGCTTCTTCTTGTGTTTGCTCTATGACTCTCAGGTATGCGGAGACGGTGACTTGGAATTCGATCTAGTCCTTTTCTGGCTCCTCTTCCATTTCTTCGCCCTAACCAAGAACAACTTGGCCTCCATCTCTTTGAGGGCCTTCGGAGTCATGCGTTGGCATGACGAACACCCCTTGACATTGTGGTGGGATG
The DNA here is from genome assembly GCF_964261635.1 of Lissotriton helveticus. Lineage (NCBI taxonomy): Eukaryota > Metazoa > Chordata > Amphibia > Caudata > Salamandridae > Lissotriton > Lissotriton helveticus. The sequence continues at coordinate 342,225,807 of NC_136071.1, read as the reverse complement.
AGAGGCACCACATTCCCTACAAGGCTTGAAACCGGACTTCTTCTGAGCAGCCATGTCACTGCTACAATTTCAGGAAGATCCTGCAACAATGAAACTCTCAGAAATGGAGAGCTCTGTGTGAGAAGTTGGCCTGATATGTGATGTCCACTATTCTAGTGGGCACCCTGTATCAGTCCAAAACAACCCTTATGGTGATGGTTGTAAAGTCAACCTTATAGACCAGTTATCCTAGTGGTAGCATGGACAAAGCAGTCTTAGGCTAAAAGTTCAGAGAGCGTGTGAAGCCAGCTGTTTTACCATATGTAACCCCTTGAATACCAAATGAAAGGACACCACACAGGTTATATATAAAATATATATATGTATTTATTATAAACGCAACCCGTCTGAACTCTTTATGAGGTCAGAGGCTAAAGCACAGAACAAGAAACGTAATTATCATACAGTAAGTTGCACAATATACAGTAGGGCCCTAGGGGCACGTAAAACCATATACTAAAATAGTGGTAAAAGAACCACGTCACGAACAAAGGATAGGCCTAGGGCATCGCTGGGGCTACGCTTTACTAACAAGAGTTAGGGAGCAGGAGGCCCACGGGATGCGTGTGCAGTGTCTATTCACACACACGAGTTACCATAGAGTTAGAATATGAACGAAAGAATTAGAAACTAGTTCTTTTAGGACACTTCCGGATGTACTAGGAGAAAGCCACTGAAAACTAGGACACTAGGATAGTTAATACCCACAGGAGCACCGGAGTACTCGCGTTACCTCACATGCTGAATCCTATGGAGCCTTGGAAAAAGATGCTGCAGACGACCAGGAGAGAAGTGTCCGGTTGGATCCAAGGGCGGATCGAGGATGAAGAGTACCTGAAAGCAAAGGGGACAGAGTCTGGGTCACTAGCCAGTGACCAGGAAGGAACCAGGCAATGTCGCGAAGCAATCAGGTGATGTCGTGAAGCTTGTCTCTGCAGCCACGTGGACCAGGAGGCATTGACGACGACCAGGAGCTAGATACGGACTGTCCCACGAAGGATCTTGCTGTTGGCGGCGTCGGCTTCCGGATTGGAGTCAACAGGCCTTGGCAAATGCAACCCACACAGGAATCGAATATTCACTTAGGTTTAGACCAGCAAGGTCTATGGGGCTTCTCCTTTGCAGGGAAGCAGGGGCCCACCTGGAGCAACCAGGCAGGCGGTGTAGATACAAAGGTTCGTCGTCACAGAGGCCACTAGCCAGCGGGCAAGTAACCGGACAGACGCGTCGAGCAGGAAAATGCAGAACGGCCCCACGCAGAACTCGTGGAGTGTGGAGGGCTGATCTTCGGTGCAGATGATGCTCAGGGCTGGGGCTTCTCAATCCCCAATGCACAACTTCGAGGGTCCCTCAGAAGCTGCAGAAGTAGCAAGGAGCAGGCTTTTCAAGATGGCCGGTCCCACGTCTCTCGTCGCCTCCACAGGTCTCAGCTTTGCAGGGACTGTGGATCGGGGTCAGAGAAGTCTGGCTCTCTGGCTCTCGTCGGACTCTGTGCTCGGGCTCCGGCAGGAGCGTCGACAAAGTAAACCGCTGATCGCTGGATGGTGCCTGTTTGCACAGGGTGGTCACTCCTTGACCACAAGGGAGATTTTTCAGTCTTCTAGTTGCAGTAGAATGTTGAAGGTCAAGAGTTTCGTTACAAGTTTCAGTTCAGGATAAATCTAAAGTCTCTAGATTCAGCTCCTACCTATATACTAATCTGAGGGGCTGGATTACCTGCTAGGTCCGTCCTATGGGTGGGACCAGGGAAGGGGGTGGTTACACCCCTTTCCCTTTGTCCAGTTTCGCGCCAGAGCTGGGGCTTGAGTGCGCCAGAGCTGGGGCTGGATTGCCCCAGCAACTGGTTTGAACTGGGCTATGCATGGGACACCTTGTGTGCCCCAGGCAGTGTCTCATTTCATTCAACCCTCCTTGCCCCAATACACTATGGCCTGTCTGGGGTGGTGCTAGCACCTCCCAAGACAGGAAACCTATTGTCCAAGCCTCCCTAGCTGGAAGGACTCCCAGCAGCAGGAGGTCAGACTTGTGTCTGTGGCAGCAGCATCCATTTTGTGATGCTGAGGCTCTGGTTAACTTTAACCGGGATTAACAGGAACAACATGTCTTCTCCCTCTAGAAGGGTGGAATGCTACCCCCGTCGCCAGAACTGGCAAAGGAGTAGTATTCCAAAGCGTATGACACCTTACACAACATGTTTTGATAAAGCCAAACCAAAGTTAGCAATAACCGCGAGGATTATAATGCACTTAAGAGTATATGGTATGGCTATATCATAGAACAGCTATAAGGACATGGTTCCGAAAGCTGCAGACAGGCTAAGCTCATGCTAGAGCACCATCTCACATAAAACCAAGCACTCTGCCTTCAGGATTGTTAAGGCCTGCCATAGGAGTGACTTATAATAATAATAATAATCCACATTTGTAAAGCGCACAATCACCCGTTAGGGTCTCTAGGCGCTGGGGGCCGTCGGGAAGATTAAGCAAGCTATTGCCCAGAGTCACACGGTGCTGGGCTAACCTGCCGCCGGAGCCGGGGATCGAACCGTGATCCCCAGATTCCAGCATCAGTCACCCTGGCCGCTGCGCCACACCCTCGGTGCATATGTGTCTATATATAATGGTAGGTAAAGGAATTCTATACCTAAGCAAGGGGTGATTACACGACCTTGCCCCAGCTGAGTGATCAGCCAGTTGTGCCAGTTTGGATGGCCAGTCAGGGGTGGCAAAAGATATGCTGCAGCCCCTGGTAGGCCTTGGGTGCACCTATGCACTGGGTACCTATGGTACACTGTACAGGGACTCACAAGAGTGACCCATTTCCCAATTGGTGATGTACCTAAAGTACATGGTATGAATTTAGAGAGAGAACAGCTGGGCTGTGGGTCTGATTAGCCGGCCCACAGCCACATTAAAGTTGAAAACCAGTGAAGCAAAAAGTGGGGTGACCATAGGAAAGAAGACCCTACTCTCCAACGCCCTGGAAAAAAAAGTTGCGCGTCGACTGCGCAGTAAAAAGGGAACGGACGTCAGCACACCGACGAGGTCTTCTTATGGCTCCGATGAAGTTGCACGGGGTCACGAGCGGAGCGGTTGCATTGTGACGTCCTCGTCGACGTGGGAGAGCTATGGAGAAAAGTTTCCATGGAATGCTGCGTATGGGGTAATTCAAAAGGTGAGAAATCCACAGGCAGATGTGTCCTTCAGAAGAGCTAAATCGAGAAGAAAGAAGGACAATGAACTGCCACATACAACTGTCCTGTTGTAAGCAGATAGGGACACCATATCAATGTAGTGGGAGAGGTGTGGCGCCGCGGCCAGGGCGACTGACGCTGGAATCTGGAGACCACGGTTCGATCCCCGGCTCCGGCGGCAGGTTAGCCCAGCACCATGTGACTCTGGGCAATAGCTCGCTTAATCTTCCCGACGGCCCCCCAGCGCCTAGAGACCCTAACGGGTGATTGTGCGCTATACAAATGTGGATTATTATTAATATTATTGTCTGTACATTGTTTACTGACAATCCACCCCTACACATATTCCTGGTTGTATACTATGATCATGGACATCCTACGCTACATTCAAGTTTGGACGGTTGGCTGTATTCCTTCGTTCCTTTTCTCACAGGTCAGGTTCAGATACTGTACCCGACAACTACTTTCTATTTGTTACCAATGTTACAACGATTCAGTTGTTGTACAGTGATTAACAATACCCTTCAATATGTCCAAAAGACGGATGTTTGCTAAAGGTTTATAATATGTAAAGAGTATACTTTTATGGTTGTAACAAACCAAATAAAGTTTTATTGACTGACTGAATGATTTTTACTCACTGATATTGGAAATCACATGAAGTGGTAAATGACGGCTCCTTCATACTGTATTACATGATTACAAGCTTGCACACTAAGACCTAGAAGGCATCACTGTACATAATTGTACTGATGACTGCTATGTTCCCCCATATCTACAAATTTCCTAAAACTTGTACAGGATTTAAAAAACACAGCAACTAAGACACTGGCCTAACCTGCACCCATTCTCATCCTCAGTTCTGAGGGATAAAATACTCAGAGGCTACAAAATAGATCATCACCAATAAATGCTATATAAAAATTTTTTGAGACGTTTAGTAAAATACTTTGAACTTAGAGCATTAATTCTAGTCGAAATGGAATTTGGGAGAAGACAATTACATATCAATGCCTCAATACCTTTAATCTCATGTTATTCATTTCCCAAAGGACGGTCTAGCCAGCGGTGGTCTTACAAAGAATGCCAAAAATGCAACAAATCACTAACCAGCATTAGCAAAGCAACTAGGTCTCACCTTTGGGACCTGCTGGATTTGCCAATAGTTTTAGTTATGCAGAAAGCATTTCAGATGCTGTGTCGCATAGCTAAATAATGATAATTAAAAAAAGCTTCTGACACCACTAGCTGTAGGCATAAACACCAAACATGAACAGGTCTAATAAGTGACAACAGCTTTATTGTATCAAGTTGGATCAGTAACTAAAAGAAAATAAAAAACATGACATTTTAATTTTTTAAAATAAGTTTTGGGAAACCAACAGTGGAGGGGAGCAACACAAGGTCTGGGATTGGATTGGGGCGGGGGGGCAGAGCAGAAACAATTCGGGGACAGCAAAATGGAGCTGGTAGGGAGAAAGAACACGGTAGCTAAGTCAATGCAGCTCGGTGGGGAGAAGAGAGCATGGACATCATAGAAGAGGGAAAAGGAGCACATGAGCGGTAAAGTTGGAAAATACAGGCACTCTTGTACAGTGTTTAAAAAAACTGAAAATATTGTGCCGAAAAAAGTGAGCAGTAGAAGGGAAGCACAAGTTACTTACCTTCGGTAACGATATATCTGTAAGAAACAGTAGTTAGTATTAGATTCCTTACCTTAGAATAACCCCAGGCGTCAGACTGGATGCGGAAACTTTTGAGTAGCAGTACACTTGCGTGTCGGTAGGCGTCTTCTGCGGCTCCTCGTCCGTGTCGTTGGCGCCAGGATGACGTCGCCGGAGTACTTAGACTCCGCCCTCGCGCGCTGACGTCAGTTCTTATACACCGCTTTTCCGCGCCAGAAACGCAGAGCCATGATAAAAAACAACACTGGTGCCATGAAACTAGGGCACTTAAAGGGGATGACCTTAGACCTAGACATCGGTTTGCAGAACGGGGAGGATGGGTGGGGCGGTAAGGAATCTAATACTAACTACTGTTTCTTACAGATATATCGTTACCGAAGGTAAGTAACTTGTGCATCTGAAAGAAACAGGTTAGTATTAGATTGCATACCTTAGAATAGATACCCCAGCAATACCAACCCCTGTGGTGGGTCTGCGAACCAATGATCACACCAGAAAGTCCTGGAGAACGGAACGGCCGAAAAAGCCATCTCTCCGGACTTGGCTGTCCAGGCAGTAGTGTCTTGCGAACGTGTGCAGCGAGGCCCACATAGCTGCCCGACAGATGTCCTGCAAGGGGACTCCCCGGCCCAGGGCAGTAGTAGCCGCCATGGCCCGAGTGGAATGGGCCCTCAGCCCAACAGGAGGCTCCTTCTTAGCCAAAAAGTAGCATGCCTTGATGCACAACACAACCCAACAAGAGATGGTCAGTTTGTGCACCGCCCGCCCCTTCTTAGCGCCTACGTAACCGAGTTGGTCATCCACCCGGAACTGGCGTGTGCGATCCAGATAGTAGGAGAGCGCACGTTTTGGGTCCAGACGGTGGAGCCGCTCTTCCTCTTTAGAGGGATGCGGAAAGAAGGTGGGCAAGGTGATGGACTGCCCGATGTGGAAGGCTGTGACTACCTTGGGCAGGAAAGAGGGTCTTGTCCACAACACAACAGTGTCCGGATGGACAGAAAGGAAAGGAGGTTTAGAGGAAAGAGCCTGGAGCTCACTCACTCTCCTGGCAGAAGTGATGGCAACCAGGAAAGCAGTCTTGAGCGTAAGAAGACGGAGAGGACAGTTGTGAAGCGGCTCAAAGGGAGCGCAAATCATGTAAGTCAGAACCAGGTTCAAGTCCCACTGGGGCATCACGAAAGGAACAGGGGGGAACATACGAGTGATGCCAATCAAGAATCTATTAACAATCGGAGACTTGAACAAAGAAGGCTGATCAGGTAGCCTCAAGAAGGCGGAAAGGGCAGAGAGGTAGCCCTTGATAGTGCCAAGAGCAGAACCCTGCTGGGCAAGAGAAAGAAGGAAGAGGAGAACCTCAGAAAGGGGGGCAGAGAGTGGATCCACAGCCTTATTGCTGTGCACCATGCCACAAATCTGTTCCACCTGCAGGCGTATACCGACTTTGTGGAGGGATGCCTGGCTGCCAGAATCACATTACAAACTTCAGGAGGCAAGTCAAATGGCCTCAACTGTTGCCGCTCAATCTCCAAGCATGGAGGTGGAGACTGGACAGGTTCGGGTGGAGGACCGTCCCCTGCTGCTGCGACAGAAGGTCCTCCTGAAGAGGCAGACGAATCGGGGGATCGACAGACATGTTGAGTAGCTCTGGATACCAATATCTTCGTGCCCAGCCCGGAGCCACAAGGATAACTTGGGCCCGGTCGCGCCTGATCATCTTCAGCACTCTGGGCAGAAGTGGTATAGGCGGAAAGGCGTACAACAGACCGCAGCTCCACTCGCGCCGAAAAGCATCTCCGAGCGAGTGCCGCCTTGGAAATTCCAACGCGCAGAACTGATGACATTGCGCGTTCTCTTCTGTGGCGAATAGATCTAACCAAGGCTCTCCCCACTGCTGAAAGAGGCCTTGCGCCACGTCCGAGTTCAGACGCCATTCGTGATCCATCATGCATGAACGGCTGAGTTCGTCTGCCCTGGCAATCAGGGAACCTGCCAGGTGTTGAACCACCAGGGTCACGCCCTGATGTTCCAGCCACTGCCAGAGGCGCAGAGCCTCCTGGCACCCCGCCCTGTTTGCTGAAGTACCACATGGCGGTGGTGTTGTCCGTGAACACCTGCACTACAATCCCCCGGATAGAGGGGAGGAATGCCTTTAGTGCAAGTCGGATCGCCCGCAGCTCCAGAAGGTTGATATGGAGCTGGGACTCCGCCGGAGACCAGAGGCCTCTGATCTCCGCCTCTCCCATGTGGCCTCCCCAGCCCTGGAGGGACGCGTCAGTCACAACCAGGTGCTCCGGTTGGGGTAGGGAGAGGGATCTGCCGCTGACCTAATCGTGGTCCGTGAGCCACCACTGCAACTGTCTTGCAGTGCCCTCCGAGATCAAGACCTGGTCGGACAAGTTGCCCTGATACTGGGCCCACTGAAACTTCAGGTCCCACTGCAGAGCCCGCATCCGCCACCGGGCGTGATGCACCAGAAGGATGCAGGAGGCCATCAGCCCCAGAAGCCGCAGCGTCAATCTGACCGAGACTCGGGATAACGGCTGAAAGATCGGAATCAGAGCCTGAATATCTCGAACCCGCTGTTAGGGAGGATAAACCCGAAACTGCGCCGAGTCGAGAACCGCTCCGATGAAGAGGAGCTTCTGAGAGGGGCACAGGTGCGACTTTGGCACATTGATGGAGAACCCCAGCAGGTGCAGGAGGTCGGCCCTAGTCTGGAGGTGGCTGACGACTGTCTGGGGCGAGCCCGCCTTCAACAACCAGTCGTCTAGGTAGAGGAAGACTGAAACCCCTAAACTGCACAGATGAGCTGCGACCACCGCCATCACTTTCGTGAACACCCGTGGGGTGCTGGTAAGGTCATAGGGGAGCACGGTAAACAAAGTGCTCGTGGCCTACCATGAACCGCAGGTAACGCCGGTGGGCCAGCAGGACGGGGAGGTGAAAATAGGCATCCTGCAAGTCCAACGCTACCATCCAGTCTCCCGGGTCCAGGGCAGCTAAGACCTGAGCCAGTGTCAGCATCTTGAACTTCTCCTTCCGGAGGAAGCCGTTGACATTCTGCAGGTCCAAGATAGGGCGTAGGCCCCCTTTGCCCTTCTTTGGTACCAGAAAGTAGTGGGAGTAACAACCACACCCTACTTCTGGCCCAGGAACGTGCTCGATGGCCCCCTTGGCCAAGAGGGCCGTAACTTCCTTGTGTAGAAGTTTCAAGTGATCCCCGACACGTGGTGGTACTGCAGTGGCATGGCTGGATGGGACGCCTCGAAGGGGAGGGAGTAGCCCCTTCGGACGATTTGCAGCACCCACCTGTCCGATGTGACAGTGTGCCAGTGGTGATGGTGATGGCGAACCCTGCCCCCGACTGGCGTCACATGGGCCTGAAAGCCGTTGTCCCCGACCACCGCCACGGAGGTTTCCACGTCCGCCACCGCGCTGGATGGTAGTCTGCGGCCCGTGGCTGGCAGGACGTGTGGGGGTGCCCCTTCCTTGGCCACAAAAGGGGCGAAAGGCAGCAGTTTGCTGGCGCGGGGCCGAGAGGCCCAAGGACTTGGCCGTAGCCCTGGAGTCCTTAAAGCGCTCAAGCGCATGGTCATCCTTGTCGCCATCAAACGGCATGTCCATAAGGGTGTTTTGGACATCAGCCGAAAAGTTGGCGGACCTCAACCAGGCGTGGCGACGAATCGCCGTTGCCATCGCTCTGCCCAGTGAGTCCGTGGTATCCAGTCCACAACGGATGGAATACCATGCTGCATCTCGACCCTCCGCAAGGGCTTGGGCGAGTTTAGTCCGGGCCTCCTCCGGACATTGTGGCAGCACGTCCGCGACCGTGTCCCACAGAGTGTGGGTGTAACGGCCCAAGAGGCATGCGGTGTTGACTGACCGCAACCCCAAACTCAGGGAGGAGAATACCTTCTTCCCGTATTGCTCATACCTCTTGGATTCCCGATCGGGGGAGCCGACGGGAATGCGGTCTGGGAGTTAGAGGCCTGGATGACCAGACTCTCGGGAGTGGGGTGGGTGGACAAGAAACAAGGGTCGCCCGGAGCCGGGCAGTGGCGCCTGGCCACGTTCCTATCTACAGGCAGACCTGTAGAGGGCTTGGACAAGTGCCCAGAAGAACATCTGACAAGGCCTCATTAAAATGCAGCAGAGGTTCGGCCGAGATTGTCTGCCGTTTAAGGACCTCGGGGAGGAGGTTAGTCCTCACGGCAGCGACGGGGAGCTCAAGGCCCAAGGCCTTGGCAGCCCGCGTCAGCACCACACTATAGGCAGCCCCCTCCTCCGTAGCCACGGTTGGAGGGGAGACAAAACCAGTGTCGGGCGAAGTGTCCAGACCACTGGCCTCCTCAAACTCACCTGTCCAGTCCTGAAAAGACTGACACTCACATGCCAGAGGGTCCTCGGACCCCTCACAAACCCCCTCGTCACCCATCGCCTGGTACTCCGGTTCAAAGGATGGGGCCGGGTCGTGAAGTAAAAGTCTCCCATCGGCGTCGAGAGCGGAACCGGACCCGAATCGAGGGTAGGACCGGGGACGGCGTCGTCCTGGCACGACGCCGGGGTCGACACCCTGGGGGCCGGTGCCGGCGAGGTCGTGAGATCGAACGGCGGCAACCCGGATCCGGCGGGGCCCTGCGGCGTCGGGACCGAAGTCGACGACGGCGTCGGGGCTGAAGCACCAGACGGCACCAGGGCCGAAGCGTCCGGCCCGCTGGGGGGAACCAGTCGGGCGGCTTGGCCCGAAGGCGCCGCGGAACCCGACGGAGGAGCGAGTGACCTCATGGCCATGAGGAAGGACTCGATCTCCGGCGTCGCGTGCTGCCCAGGGACCGGCGAGTATGGAGCAGGCCGCGACACCTGTCTCCCGAACCCCCGGCCGCGTCGTGCAAGCGTCGTGGGGGGGGTCAGAATTGCGATGTCGCCGCTTCGACTTCTTGTGCCTGTTACCTGAGGACTTTGAGCCCGAAGACTGATGACGACTCCCGGAACTGTGGTGACTCCGGCCCTGCGACCGGTCTCTCGACCTCCTTACGGACCGGGACCTCGAGCGGCGCGGGGCTGACTGCCAGAGCCCGAGTCGCTTGCGGGACCACTCCCGTCTAGCTTTGGACGTCAGGGACCGGCTGTCGGCGCAGGACTTGTCGTCGTGGTCGGGGCTCAAACAGTCAAGGCACCGGCGATGGGGGTCGGTAACCAACATCAGTCGGCTGCAATCGACACAGAGTTTGAACCCGGACATCCCTACCGGCACCGTCGAGTCGAGAGACTTCGAAGGATGATCAAAAAGGATCGAAAAAGTTAGTCAAAAATTGACTAGGGTACAAAGAAGAACTGACGTCAGCGTGCGACGGCGGCATCTAAGTACTCCGGCGACGTCATCCCGGCGCCAACGATGCAGACGACGGACGCGGAGCCGCAGACGACGCCTACCGACGTGCAAGGGTACTGCTATGCAAAAGTTTCTGGATCCAGTCTGACGCCTGGGGTTATTCCAAGGTAAGGAATCTAATACTAACCTGTTTCTTTCAGATCGGTCATTTGCCCATGCTCCAGGGGAGGGACAAACACAAGAAAAGGAAGGAAGGCCCAAACATGGCTAATAAGCAAGCAAATGAGAGTGACAATGAAGCCAACCAATGTGCTGGCTTTAAACCCACTGAAAGCTAGCAATATGTTTCTCATCAAAAAACGCATGTGAAGTGTTAGGCAAGACCTGAAGTACAAGTAACTTTCAGCGACGCCTTATCTGGTAGAAACTATATTTAGCTGCAGACTCCTTATCTTTAAAGTTCCTCATGCGTCAGACTGGATACAGAAGATTTTCATGAGCAGTACCCCTGCACGTCAGTAGATGGTGTTGGTTGGTTTCGCGCATTGTCGTCGGGAGTGACATCCGCGCCACCTATATGAAAGCTACCTTAGCACGCTGATGTCAGTTACTTTTCACAACTTTTTCATGCCAGAAACGCGGAGCTATGAAGTGCACTGACACTAGTGTGTCCATCTGTATGAACAGTGGGGAGGATGTGTGGGTCAGTAAGGAATCTGCAGCTAGATAGTCTATTAGATAAGACGATACCAAAGGAAAGTAACTTGTTCATCTGATAGAGACCTCTAGCCGCAGATTCCTTACCTTTGAATAGATACCCAAGCAATACCCTCCCCATGGGTGGGCATGCAGACGCACTTAAACTAGGAAGTCCTGCAGGACCAAACTGTCGAAATGCCCGTCCTTCCGGACCTGGCTGTGCAGGCAATAATGCTTGGTAAATGTGTGCAGGGAAGCCCACCTTGCTTTCTGGAAAATGGCCAGGACTGGGACATCATGTGCTAACACAGCGGTCGCAGCTTTAGCTTTTGTGAAATGAGCATGTAAGCCTTCAGGAGGCTGCTTCTTTGCCAATGCGAAGCAGATCTTAATGCAGAGAACGACCCATCGAGAGATGGTCTGTTTCTGCACTGCCTGGCTTTCCTTCACATCAACATACACCAAGAAATGTTGGTCTACCCGGAACTCTCATGTGATGTCATGTTAGAACGACAATGCTCTTTTTGGGTCCAGAACGTGCAGTCACCTCAGAGGGATGTGAAGAAAATAAAAGGTGGGCACGGTGACAGATTGGCCCACATGAATTTGTGGCACGAAAGTAGCCCAAGTCCAAATCACCGGTTTGATGGAATTGCCTAAAAAAAAGGCAGTTTTTAAGGTGTGCAGACTCAGAGGACAATTGTGTAGAGGCTCAAAAGGGGCGCACATCAATAATGTGAGAACAAAGTTAAGGTCCCACTGAGGCATAATGAAAGGGGAAGAGAAACACAAAGGTGCAAGACCCTCCCCAAAACATATTTGCAATAGAGAACTTGAAAACAGAGGGTTCATCTGGCAGCCGCAAGTCAGAAAGAGCAGAAAGACAGGCCTTGAGTGTGAGAAGTTGGCCTGATATATGATGCTCACTAGTTCTAGTGATCACCTTGTATCAGTCCAAACAACCCTTATGGTGATTGGTTGTAAGTCAACCTTATAGACCAGCTATCCTAATGGTAGCATGGACAGAGCAGACTTAGGCTAAACTCTTTTGGCATGTGAAGCCAGCCGTTTTACCACATATAACCCCTTGAATACCAGATGAAAGGACACCACACAGGTTGTTATAAAAATAAACAATATATGTATTACTAACAAACACCTCTGAACTCTTTATGAGATCAGAGGGCTAAGCAAATACAGTAAGTCGCACAAATTACAATGGTGCCCTAGGGTCACGACAAACCATATACTAAGTAAATGGTATAAGGAAATCGATAGAGGAGATGAAGATGCCCAGAGGCTGTAGGATCGCTGGGACTACACTACCCTAACCTTAGGTAAGTAACAGGAGGCCCACGGGACACGTGTGCAGAGTGTGAACTCACACGCGAGATGAGGAACAAAGTCAATGGGCAGAACAAATTACGAAAAGGTAAGTAAAAGACAGTTCCGACTAGTTACGACTAAAACAACAGGATACCTGGACACTAGGAGAGTCAATCTACCTATGAGTACCGGAATGCTCTCGTTACCTCACCCACGTGCTGTGGGTGCATAGGTGTGAAAGTGTGTCGGGTTTCCGCGTCGAAGTCTATGGAGCCTTGGAGAAAGATGCTGCAGGCGACCAGGAGGAAGATGTCCGGAGCGATCCAAGGGTGGATCGAGGAAGAAGAGGACCTGAAAGCAGAGGGGACAGTGTTCAAAGTCACTAGCCAGTGACCGGTGTGGAACCAGGAAGGAACCAGATGCTGTCGTCGCGATCAGGTGAAGAGTGGACGCTTGACTCTGCAGCCACGTGGACCAGGTGTCTTCGACGACCAGGATGGAGGCACGAGCTGTCCCATGCAGGCTCTCGCTGTCGGCGGTGTCGGATCCGGATTTGGAGTCAACAGGCCTTGGCAAAGGCAACCCACGCAGTGAGTGGAAATGGCGTCTGGTGCGGACCAGGAGGGTCCGGGGTGCTCCTCTTTTGGAAGGGAGCAAGGGCCAGTCTGGAGCAACCAGACCAACGGTGTAGATTTCTTGGGTCGTCGTATAGGAGGCCATTAGCCAGCCGGCAAGTGACCAGACAACACGTCGAGCAGCAATCAAGCAAAAGGGCCCCATGCAGATCTCGTGGATGCTGGAGGGCTGGTCTTCTGTGCAGGAGCTGCTCGGGGCTGGGGCTTCTCAATCCCCAAAGCACTTGCTCGAGGATGTCTCTGAAGTTGTGCTGGAAGCCAAGTGCAGTTTCTCCAAGATGGCCGGTCCCACGTGTCTCGTCGCACCCACGGGTCTCAGCTGTGCTGCAGATGTGGGTAGAGGTCGGAGAGGTATGGGAGTCTGGGTCTCGTCGAGCTCTGAAGTCTGGTTCCGGCAGGAAGGACGACAAAGTGAACCGCTAGGACGCTAGATGGTGCCTGCAGTTGCAGGGTGGACACTCCTTGCCCACAAGGGAGATTCTTCAGTCTTCTGGGGAGCAGAACGTCGAAGTCCAGAGTTTCTTCTTTGTAGTTTCAATTCAGGATAATCTAATTTGGAATGGGACCAGCTCCTACCTTCATTCTCCTTAAGGGGGCTGTACTGGTGACTAGGTCCCTCCCATGGGTGGGACCAGGAAGGGGGGTGGTTACACCCCCTATCCTTTATCCGGTTTCGCGCCAGAGCTGGGGCTGGAGTGCCCCAGCAACTGGTTTGAACCGGGGTATGCACAGGGACACCTTGTGTGCCCCAGGCATGTCTCATTCCTTTCACCCCTCCCTACCTCAATACACAAAATCCTGTCTGGGGTGGTGCTAGCACCTCCCAAGGCAGGAAACCCTATGTCCAGGCCTCCCTCGCTGGAAGGACTCCCAGCAGCAGGAGGTCAGACTTGTGTCTGTGGTGGCAGCATCCCTTTTGTGATGCTGAGGCTCTGTTTAACTTTAACCGGGGTTCACAGTTACACACATGTCGTGTCCCTCTAAAAGGGTGGAATGCTACCCCCGTCGCCAGAACTGGCGAGGGGGTAGTATTCCAATTTGTATGACACCTTACTCAACATGTTTTGGTAATGCTATACCAAAGTTAGCAATAACCGCGAGGATTATAATGCACTTCAAAGTATATGGTATAGCGTTATCATGGAACAGCTATAAGGACTTGGTTCCGCAAGCTGCAGACGGGCTTAGCTCATGCCAGAGCACCATCTCACATAATTCCAAGCACTCTGCCTTCAGGATTGATAAGGCCTGCCATAGGAGTGACTGATAGGAGTATATGTGTCCATTTTGGGGTTAGATATAGGTATACTATATCTACAGCAAAGGGTGATTACACCACCTTGCCCCAGCTGTCTTACCAGCCAGTTGTGTCTGTTTAGATGGCCAGCCAGGGGTGGCATAATACATGCTGCAGCCCCTGGTGGGCCTTGGGTACACCTATGACCTGGGTACCTAGGGTACACTGTACAGGGGCTGATAAGGTGTCCCAATACCAATTGGTAAATGCACCTAAAGTACACGTGTGTCAATTTAGAGAGAGAACAGCTAGGCTGTGGGTCTGATTAGCAGGCCCACAGCCAGGGAAAGTCGTAAACCAGTGAAGCAAAAAGCAAAAATCTGGGGTGACCATAGGATTGCAGACCCTACTCTCCTACATTGAGAGTACCCAGAGAAGAGCCCTGATGGGCAAGGTAAAGAATGAATAACAGCACCTTTAAGAGGGGCAGAAAGGTGATCAATTTATTTGGATGAAGACCATGCCACCAATTCTTCCCAACAGCAGGTGTTTATTGTATTGGTGGAGTCAACTGCCACTGCTTAACCTCCACGGGAGAAGGCGGAGAGTGGACAGGTTTGGGTGGAGGATGCTTCCCTGCTGCCGCAGTGACAGAAGATCACCCCGAAGGAGCAGCCTGATCAGATTATCGATGACCTTTCTCAGTAGCTCGGTTTACCAGACTATCCTTGCCCAGTTTGGAACCACAATGACTTGGGCAGGTTGTTCCTGATCTTATTGAGCACTCGGGGCAGTAGTGGTATGGGCAGAAAGATGTACAGGAGGCCTGAGCTCCACTCGAGACGAAAATCAACTCTGAGCGAGAGCCGCCTTGGAAACATCAGCGCCCAAAACTGTGGACATGGGGTATTCTCCCTGGGGGCGAACAGGTCTAACCAATGCTCTACCCACTGCTAAAAGAGAACCTACATCACCTCTGGATGGAGACCCCATTCGTGATCCGCTAGGCACCTACGGCTGAGTTTGTCTGCCCAGGTGATCAGGGAACGTGTCAGGTGGTGAACCATCAGGGATATGCCCTGCTGTTCCAGCCATGTCCAGAGAGGCAGGGCCTCTTGACAAAGCCCACGACCCCAAACACCCTGTTTGTTGCAGTACCACATGGCAGTGATGTTGTCCATGAACACCTGCACTGGCCTTACCTTACTGGCGGGTAGAAAAGCTTTCAATGTCAATCGGATCGCACATAGGTCCAGCATTTTGATGTGGATTCTGTCGGAGACCAGAGTCCTCTGATGTCCACCTTTCCCAGGTGGCAATACTAGTGCCAGGACTGACGCATCTGTCACTACTGTGAGATCGGGGTGGGGAGGTGAGAGGGGTCTGCCTCTGAACCGATTGCGGTTGGTCAGCCATCACTTCAGATCCTTTGCAGTTCCCTCCGAGATCTGGATCATGTCTGAGAGATTCCCCTGATGCTGCGCCCACTGGAACTTCAGGTCCTAATGCAGAACCCACATTGCCATTTGGCATGTGTCCCCAGCAGGATGCAGGAGACCATGAGGCCCAGTAGCCTCAGAGTCAGTCTCACCAAAACCCAGGATAGAGGCAGAAACATCGGTATCCTAGCCTGAATATCCTGGCTGACTCGCAGCTCAGGAGAATAAGCCCAAATCTGCACTATGTCCAGAACAGCTCCAATTAAAGGGAGCATCTGAGAGGGAGTCAGGTGTGACTTCCCCACATTAACAGTGAACCCCAGCGAGTGCAGGCTGCTCGCTGTAGTCTGGAGGTGGGAGACAGCAGCCTGGGGTGAGTGCGCCTTCAGCAGCAAGTCATCAAGATAGGGGAAGACTGACACCCCTAATCTTCACAGATGAACTGCAACCACCACCATCATCTTGGTAAACACCAGAGGGGTGCTGGTAAGCCAAAAGGTAGTATGGTGAACTGAAAATGCTTGGGGCCTACTGTAAACTGCAGGTAGCGCATATGGGCACGCAGAACCGGGATGTGAAAACTGGTGTCCTGCAAGTCCAATGCTACCATCCAGTGACATGGGTCCAGGGCAGACAAGACCTGAGCCAATGTGAATATCTTGAACTTCTCCCTTTTGAGGAAATAGTTGAGGGATTGGAGATCTAATATAGGATGAAGACTCATGTCCTTTTTCAGGAATAGCCACCATAGCCTACTTCAGGACCGGAACCCTCTCTATGGCTCCTTTGGCCGGCAGATCCATGAATTCCTCACAGAGCAGGGACAAGTGATCCTCCGTCAACCGGTTGCAAGATGCTGGCATGGAATGAGGCGTAGTCTCAACGGGGAGGAAGTAGCCCCTTCAGACAATCTGCAAAACCCACGTATCTGGTGTTATGAACTACCTTGCCCACGCAGAGTCTGGGAAGCTTGCATAGCTCTATGGTTGTGATAGGATTGTCACGATTGGAAACTCCTTTCTTAGAAACAAAAGGAGCAAAAGGCAGACTGGGAAGGGGACGTGGGGCAACCGAGAGGCCCAAAGATTTGGCCGTAGCCTACAAGTCCTTAAAGCGCTCCAGCGCTGAAGCTGCCTGGTCTTCATCCAAGGGCATGTCTATGAGGGACACCTGGACATCCCAAGCAAAGCCAAACTTTCTCAGCCATGCGTGGCATCTGAGGGCCACTGTCGATGAAACGGCTCTGCCCAGCGAGTCAATGGTGTCCAATTCACTGCATATAGCAAACTTTGCTGCATGCCTTCAGTCTGTGACTGCTTGTGAGAGAATAGTCCGGCCTCCTCTGGGACCTGTAGCATCACTTGTGCAACTGTTTCCCATAGGCTGTGAGTAGTGGGCCCAATAATCGAGTGGTGTTCACTGACAGCAATGAAAGGCTGGCGGAAGAAGACATTTTCTGTCCCAAGCTGTCCAGACTCTTGGATTCTAGGTCCAGAAGAGCGGTAGAGAATGCGCCATGGGAAGTGGAGACTTGGACCACCAAGCTCTCTGGGGTAGGGTCTCAGGTGAGAAAATGTGGGTCCCCTGGAGCGGGGTGGTGGTGGTGGTGGTGGCAGGGCAATTGTCCTATTCACAGGCACCACTGTGCCAGGTTTGGACGAGATCTTCAGAAGAAAGTCGGTGAGGGCTTTGTTGAATAGGAGTAAGGGTTTAGAGGAAGAAACTCCCGATTGCAACACCTCTGTCAAGATATTGGTCTTGACTGCCACCGAGGGTAGCTGAAGGTCGAAGACTTACATCGCCCTCCCTACCACCATTGTGTATGTAGCTCCCTCCTCTGTAGCCACGATAGGGGGAGAAAGCATGCCGGTATCTAGAGACATATCTAGTCTGCTGGCATCACCCAGTTCCTAGCAAAGTCCATATCCTGATCATAAGGCTGGTATTCTAAAAGGTCCAGCAACCCTTCCCATTCCTCCCAAAGGCTGTGCTTTTCTGAATAGGCTCCGATCTAGGTCAAGGAGGTCCTGTCTGCCCTGGAATCAGCATTTGTCAATGTGGCTGTATGTCAGATTTTAGGATCACAATGGGTCTCGCATCGGGAGCATCAGGGATGGGGAAGGTTGGATTGGCACAACTGGCACCGGTCCAGGTCAATGGGAGCCCATCGGATCCAGAGCCGGCAGTGTAGATCCTGATTAGGCCCCCTCCTATCTCGCAACGCCGGAAGGCGCGGAGAGGCTGGGCCACTCAAATGAGATGCATGGTCTCAAACTCTTTCATTTTAGTGGGGTATCGCTCCAGCTCCCACAAAACTGGGGAGGCACAGATTTGACCCAGGTTCTAAGGAACAAGGAATTGAATGCAGATGTTTCATTATCATGTTGTGCGACTGACATGGGGAAGTCGAAGCACGCTTCAATATTTTGTGTTTTTTGTGCCTCTTACCTAAATTACCTCTTTTTGAATGGGGCGAAGAAGACTACAGACTCCTGGAACGGTTCTGGGACCTTCCTCTCGATCGGGACCATGACTTCCGTAGAGTTGCATGCCAGGCCGCTAGCATCTTCAGGGTCCGGTCGCTCAAAACCTTCAGAGCCATGGCCCGGCAATCTGAACATGACATGGAATCATGGTTGCGTTCCAGACACCACAAACAAAGGTGGTGCGGGTAAGTCATGGACATGGCGCTGTGACAGGCGCCGTAAGGTCTGATACCTGTTTTCCTCGAGGACATCCTTGGCACACCAAGAGGAAAAAAACCTCAAAAGAAGTTGATAAAATGTCACAAATATTCTGCCAAACACGGACAGAGGGATGCTCTTCTGTTGGATCAACGCTGGCTAGCACGGAAAGAAAAGAACTGACGCCCATGCACAGAGGAGGCGCCTATATGGGTGCCCAGGATGTCACTTCTGGCGCGGCCGATGAAGCCGTGCGGAGCCAACCAACACCATCTATCGGCACACAGGTATACTGCTCGTGAAAATACTTCCGGATACAGTCTGACACCTGAGGAAATTAAAAGGTAAGGAATCTGCAGCTACATGTGTCTATCAGACAACAGCCACTCTCTGGTATATTTATAGAGTGGGTAATCTGCTTAAATACTGCAAGGAGTGTTTGCTCGCATAAACATGCAGAGACATTCTGCTGGGTGACATTGGAGTTAATAGATAAAAGTACACAATATATTTGAATGATGAGCTATGCGGGGTCAACAGAGGTAGAAGCCAAATGAGAATAAAAAGTTAACTACTAAACTTGGTGTGTACCTTTCCCATCCTCAAATGGGGCTTTTAATATTGTTGTGTAGCATTTTAGGATCCAAGCGTAATTTACCATTTCATGCCCTTATATAGGTATAATTCACATTGCCCTTATATAGACCTAGAAATCATACCCATATTTAGACATAACCCATCCAGTCCAAATACAGGCATGGCTACTTCCACTAGTTCCAAAAAGCCACAACGATTTCTTGGACAACTCGACTTCAGCAGTCAGGGACATTCTCTTGCTTGAATATTGATTTGTCCTAGAAATCATGGAGTTTTCAAAGAACTACCATTCCCTTGGGTTTCTTTGATGACGTTATTATGTCTCACTTTACGTCAAACTAGGCACCTTCAAGGTATACATATGCCTACACTTGCCCTAGCAGAGACACGGTGGTTCAGAGCAGCTCGACTATCTACTTGCCCGACGCAGCTCGCTACAGCAAGTGCAGAGGGAAGCCGACCCTCCAGCTGATGCACTGACAGAGAAGCTGTCTTTTCTCTCGCTGAGAATCCAGCTCCAGTGTTTCCAAGCTCCCCTTGCAGGGTGTTGGGAAATCGAGTCCTGAGACCGAGATACCAGGCCTCCTTCATTCTAAAACCAAGGTACGGAGCTGATTAGACCCCAAGATAAATCTTGGTTAGATTCTTGGCAAAGAAAAACTAAACCTATGCTACACCTCACTTACTCCTTCCCTCATTCTAGACTTAGATTACGTACATTGGGGTAGGCGTATTTTAGAAGCACCAGTTGAGTACTTTTAGCCTTTATTATTTATGTATGTATTTATCTATGGTCTAGGAACCATACATTGCTTTTACAGTATTATTTTATAATACTCTTCTTACTGTACGCATTATACTTTGCAACCAGTATTACGATTGTAGCAGTTCACATTACTTGCTTGAGAAAGAAGACTGTTCAATAAACCCTTTTATTGAAAACGCCCGTCTCTCTATTTCTCTGCACCTCTGATGAAACGAAGCATGCACGATTGACTGAGTAAAATATCTATCTATTGTTTCCACGACACTGAAGATCAGTTTTTTTCTTGGGGAAACAAAGTTGTCATGTTTATGCGCTTGTCAGAAACTAATCCCTTCTTGTGCATTCGAAAAAGTTTCTAGTGACCTCTGAGCTAGCTGGCACTCACATTAAAGTCTAATATATTCGATAGAGACCTAGTAGACCTAAGTCCTACGTCAAATCTATAGGATATATTATTCCAATGCGCAGAGCCTATTGGGAATATAGGAACTACACTACAATATGGTAATGTTTAAACAGTTTGTTCTGTTGTATTTTTTACAGGATGGGGAAGCAGGATTTAAGAGTGTCCATTTCAAATCTACTCTATGCATATGATTAGATCAGGGTAGGTGTAGAGTAGGTGGGTTCCAAGCATAGCGATCTAACTAGCAGAAGTACATTAAGATTAAACACATGGAATCTTAAATGGCAACATTCTCAGGTAAAAGTCACATTATACGGAGGTCCCGGATGGTTGAATCACCTAATATTTGCAGAAAACACATTTAGTATCTAAAGACAGAGGGCTAATGAGGCATCAATTTTAACAAAACAATATTTTGCTTACTCAAACTAAAAACTTAGCAAGGTCATAATTGTGACAAAGATCTTAATTTCAAAGTGAGGGAGGTAGATAGGGATAATAAAGAGGGCTGTTATGTGATGCGTTTGGGTAAGATTAAAAGGAAAGAAGCAACTCTACAGGCCTCCAACAATCCAAATGTACATAAACAGATGTATTTTATGGTTTGCACTGGATCTAGTGAATAACAAATTGGTAGTTGAGCTAGTATCAACAGGCGATTTGAATCTAATATCTGCACCTACATTGACATGAGCTCGCAAAACAGGTACACATGCAATGTTATAATTCACAGGTTGATAAAATAATTCCATGAGTTGGGAGTTCAGTGCATGAGGTGGACCCTCAACCCATTCAGTAGGAAATACATTTGCGGTCTCCCACATCCACAGTACCTACTATAAAAGAGAACTTGTTTGAAGTATAGACACACTAATAAATGCCATTACTAAGATGGACAGTGGTCTTATTGAGGTTTCTGAACATTCACAACTGATATGGGATGTATTATTGCGCCACACATCAAGGAAGAGAAGGATGTGGAGATGTTATTCTGTTGTTTAAAGACAGCGGTACAAAAGGGGGTGGTGATGGGCGGAGCATCTGAGCCAATCAAACACTCACACCCAGTCAACAGATCTGGGTTTAATCCATCATCGTTCATTAGCCCACTCTGCCACCCCAGTTCAGACATGGCCATTTGCAAATCAGTCTGACCCTGTGCTTCATGGGAACAGTCCAGCCCTTACTGCCAAGCCATGCCTTCCCTGGACAGGAAACATGCTTCCTTGGACCGGATTCTGGCATTACAGTGTTGATTGGTTCAGATGCAAGGGCATATGCCAATGCACAAAAAACTCAGATACAGTATTATTTCGAGACGAGTGATAAAAGAGAAGAGTCCATAACCACATTGTATGATTAATTTAAAGCAGCGAGAAAATGCATGTCTTCTAAGGCAGACCAATGAACATAGGAAGTGACAAAAAGATTAAAAGAAGGTCTTAAAAGGGAGAAGGAACCTTACAAGGAAAAAAGCACACTACATTTCTCCATTTAGTAACTGATCTACGGGGCAACATAGCCTTTTGCACACACAGTGCTAGGAGAGAGCACTACGATGGGTAAAACAAAAATAATACTTCTATAAAAAGCTAATAAAATAGACAGACAAATGGTGATGCAGTTGAGAATGGCTAAAACCAAACTAGGATCCCTAGAGTAATAAATAAGGGCGGTCAATTAACTCAGAATGAGCAAATCAATTTTTCTAACTTTACACAAATGAGAAACAACCACACAGAAATGTTTTTTTGCTGACAAATCTTCCAGCATTCGATATTTGCCATAGTGAGAAATTAGAAGAACCTATTTTTAATTTTAAAGTACCAAAAGCAATCAAGGGATTACAACATAAGAAATCCCCAGGGTCAGTTGGTTTAACAAACTCCCCCCCCCCCCAAAAAGGTTCTCCTATCTACCTACAACCAAAATCTTAGAGTCAGGCGAGATCCCCCTCTCTGTAACAGAAGCAGGTGTAACTCATATCTTTCAGAGAGGTAGGTAAACTGATCAAATAGACCCATATATTTGTTGAATATTGATCTAAAGGTTTACACTATGATCCTGGAAATGTCTATTGAAGACTATATGCCTGTCTGGATTGATCGAGACCAAAGTAGATTAATAAAACAGAGGCAATCTTCTGATAATATCCTTTGGCTTCTCCACTTGGTAGAAAACTAAATAGAATAAAAGTGCCGGTATTCATATTATCTCCGGACACCAAAAAGGCATTTGAGTGAGCTGGTCATTCTGGCGATATGTAACTAGTAAAATAGGTTTGGCCCTTAACATGCAAAAATCTAATTGGGAAAGCAATGTGATGTCAACTGCTAAACTGTTATTAAATGGCAAGAGATTGAATCCTTCTTATTGGAGAGGTGAGACTGGGATGTCTTATTCCCCTCCTCCTGTTCTAATGCACTGCACAACCTCTCATTCTAAAAATAAGATTGCGCTATAGTTGAGAAAATGAAATCTAGAACAATGTAGCACAAAATTCATCTATTTGCAGATGATGCACTGCTCATGCCCACAAACCCCTCTAATCTGTGGTGGGTGTTTTAGATATCCAGAAGGGTTGCACTCTTATTAGATTTCAAAGTCAAAATATGAAATACAAGGCACTGAGAAAAACATTGACAAGAGAAGAATTGTCCATGATCTCATTTGGATATAAAAAAATACAATAAAATAAATAGGAATTTACACAGCTTCCACATTACAAGGTTAATTTAAGGCTAGGCAGAGTGTCAATTTTGAACATTAATATAGTTGCACGTTTGCTAAATCTCTTCCAGTGGGTTTTAAGAAACAAGATATGACATTGTAGCAATGAACGTGTACGTCTTTTATATCCTGCGATAAGAAACCTAGTCTATCTAGGAAACTGGTGTAAATTAGTTTGGGGGCCGGGGATTGTAGAATATTGAAAACTATCTAGCAGCTCAGTTGAGAGTAGCTTTTGAATGGTTCCAACACAAAACCAACAAGCATTTGCAATGCAATAGGTCTCACATTTGCGAAAATTTGAACTATTGGCATTGTAAATGAAAATACCTTTTATTTATTTGTTCTGCAAACCTGCAAGAGGTGCATAAACACACACTTTGTACATATAGTCATTGCTTAGGAGAAGCTAGGCTGGCAGTAACTACACCTCTTTTACTGCCAGCCTTGCTTCTCATAAGCAAGGACTAAGTTTGAACACTATTTAAAACCGGCTGCTTCTAGGAAACGTGGCATTACAAGCAACCTCAAAGTACTCAAAGTCTAACAGATGAAAGGCTGAGGTCAGCCCTGTGCAGATTCAAACCACTCTCAGCCATACTCAGCATCTGTGTTGGCTTTCGCTGTTTCAAATCACTCTCAGACATACTACGCATCTGACAGATGAAATGCTGGCTCTGCCTGTGCAATTTCAAACCACTCTCAGACATACTCCGCATCTGACAGATGAAATGCTGGCTCGTCTTGGGCTGTTTCAAACCTGTCAACAGCACATTGGGCAGAAATCTATACAGGTGCATAAGCCCACCGAACTATAGTACTGGGCAACTTGGTTTATCAGTAACAACGTGTACATCATTGAAATACTATTTACAATGCTGTTAGGGGAAGGCACGGGCGATCTTCCTCAAGACACACCGGGTCACGTGCAGGAGGGGTAAAAAACGAATTTCCACACAGGGTATGTTGCGAATCTCAGAAGCATGTGCAAAGAACTGTAATAAGAGTATTAATAAAAGCGGGCACAAGGGTGACATCCTCTGGACTGTGTATGTATACCAGAGATCAGTCATGCATGCGTGTGACATACAGATATGTTCGGTGGGGCCAGCACGGGGCAGTGTCTTCTGAGCATGTATGTATTTTGTTACATGGCTGCCCTTGCACCAGAGTGCAGACTTCAGTGGGCGCCCGCCTGACATGGACAGCAAAGCCATTGGGGCTGCCAGCTGCCCCCGATGCCTAACAGGCCTGCCGCACCTCATCCGCATCCTGTCGAAAAGAGGATGACCTCTCCCGGTAAGGGCTGAACTGTTGAGCAACCGAATTATCGCCCTCCTCAGCTCTCGGAGCGGAAAAATCATTTAAAACCAACAAAGTGCTGTGCAATATGGATGCCCTGCTGCCGTCACTCGGGGAGCGGGAGTACACGCTGCTCGGATTAGTTTTTATAGAAACGCAAAGGTCATTCTTGTTTTTAATTTCAGCTGTCGCATCTCAGCGCTAGGCAGAGGCTGCCGGAAGACCCGGAAACTGCTTGAGGGGTTAGAAAGGTGCATTCCGAGGAGCTGCGTGCAAGGGTGTGCAGGCGGCGCGTACGTATAAGATGATCCCTTAGACTGGAGCACTAGGGAACCGGGTGGGCGAGCCAACAAATTAACAGGGGGAGCCGAGCTACATGTCTGAGTTCCAAGTGCCCGTGTACGAGCTGAGTCATAACAAGGCGGAAGAGACGCAGGGAGATGACCTGCGCGTGCACGATCATCTGTCCGGGCAGGCACTGCAAAGAGGAGATGGCAAAGAGGAGTCTGGATGGGTGGGGCCTAAAGGAGACGGGGAAGAAACAGAAAAGCATTACTTTCAATGGAAAGCGAGGCTAGGTGGAGCTTCCACCCCACTTCCAAAGCAACCCAACAGAAAACCAACAACTATAGATCTCGCAAGCGAGCAGCGCATGTGCTGCAATGCAGGCGAGACCTAAAAAGCAGTCACAGACATGGTGGTCTGCTGACCTCAGCAGGCCACCATCCCTGTGAGTGCTGGTCATTCCTAATGTATTGTAAATTTCAACCTGCCTCATGAATATTAATGAGGCAGGTCCCTTGCGACCCAATTGGGAATTGCAAAGTGTCTCAGACACTGTTCGTTCCATTTTGCAAAGTCGCAAAAAATTAATAATAATCGCAGTTTGTGACACGCAAAATGGAATGGTCGTACTTCTGGCCCAAGGTCCCTTGCTTGCTACGGAACAATAAATGACAAATAATAACAGTTTTATAGCTGCCTTACTCTCCTGCTCTTCAGTCCTACTTTCCTCCGGTCACCAAGACTCATTTTCATATTTAACTTTGGCTCTTGTATTATCCACACAAGGTCAGTGCTGGGAAGACCACTGAGGATAACGTCCGATACTCAGTACTTGAAATGGAAAAATAGAAGCGCAGGTATTCTGTACCAGAGGACCTGCTTGTTTTTGAGAAGTGCTGTTACTCTCCAATTAAAAGTATTACATTTCTCTTGAGAAGTGGCGGTACTCTCCCTCTCAAAATAAAAAAGTGCCGGTTTCTCAGTACCAGACAATACCAGCCCATTTAAAGCACTGCTGATACTGCAATAGGATTAGCCCAATGTTTATGTTGGCCAAGAATGTTTGTGTATAGTTATAAAAGTGTGTGTGAACATAGCAGTGCACGTCCTATACCTTAATTTTGTAGCGGACATGTCTAAGCTACACAACGCAGGTCGATTAATACTTATTCTTTCACTTTATTGTACAGAATGAACATTAATGCTGTGTGCTACTTCAGATAAAGTGTCACTCAGTGGGTCATTTATTTGGACTTGAAATGTCCCAGTCACACGTTAATACGATGAAAACGTCACACATAAGGAATCTCAGTTGCTGTCCCGGACTTCGAGCTCTATTACTTAGCGGCTCAGATGCAATTCTTTACACAGGAGGTAGCGAGAGTGTACCGTGGCCCGGAACAGGGGAGAGACCTCGGCACGCCCCGCCATGTCCTGGCATATATTACGCTACAACAGAAACTGTTTCTGCGGGAGCTCTCCCAGGAGGAGCGGACCCTTCGCCTGTGCTGGAACCGCATGCAGAGGCGAACCGGACCTGGACACCCATATGCCCCGGAGATCCCGTTGGGCATAGTGACGGCGCTCCCACACGGAGGGGACTGGTCAGGACTGCATTTATGGGAAGAAGCGGGATTACAGATGATAGGCGATCTTTACGTAGATGGGATATTATCCCCGTTCCAGACCTTGCAGGAGCGATATGATCTCCCGAGGGGAGACTATTTACTGCACGCGGCGGTGGTGAGAGCCATACAAAAGCACTGGGCAGGGGGTTTAATAGAGCCTGACACGGCGCTGGCATGCCAATACACCATGATGGCAGCGGGGACGTTCAAGGCCGTAACGTGCCTATATCGCAGATTGCACACGGGGACCCTACAGCCGCTTACATCTCCTAAAGCTAAGTGGGAAGCGGATCTGCAGTTAGTCATTCCAGACACTGAGTGGTCGCAGCTAGTGCGGAGGGCCAGAAAGAGCTCTAGAAATGCGCGCTTTCAGCTGATACACTTTTATATCATTCACCGCGCTTACCTCACCCCGAGTAAAATTGCAGCATACTTTCAGGTGGCAGACGCAGCATGCCCGAGATGTAATCAGGAGAGGGCTGACCTGGTCCACATGTTACGGAGTTGTCCAAATTTACAAGATTGGGCGGACATAGAGGTAACCCTGAATGCAGTTACTGACAGGAATATCCATTATGATAGTGCAGTATCCATCTTACACTGGTTCCCCCACACGAGAAAGAACAAGCTGACAAGTAAGTTTATAGATATGGGACTACTCATTGCGAAGAGGGAGCTGACTAAAGGATGGAAATCAAAGGCAGCACCGACACACAGGAGATGGTTGAACGAATACATAAAATGGGCGGCTGCGGAGAGCACTATCCGTTACCAGATGGCGCGCCGTAGGTCAGATGACAGAGCACAAGAAGCAGCAATGGGGTGGGAAACATTAGTGCAGGCACTGAGGGACAGCGCAATAGAGGAGGATGAGGAGGAAGAGACACACGATGAGACACTACAGACAGAGACGCACATACCAGCTACGATCCCCTAGGACACACACACACACACACACAGGGGTTTCAAATCCGTGATCCAACACCATTAATGCATATGCTCATGCCGTGCACCGACTTAGACACTGGGAGGCAAGGGTGGGGGGGGGACCAAGTTAAAGGACTTTTCAGTTGGCCAGGAATTGTACTACGGACTAGCGAATAGGATATCCATGTTTAACGCTGAAAAGCGGGAGGACGAGCTCCTGTCGTACTGACATTGGTCTCGGGCTCAGCACAAAGAATACACATTATCCGAACCTAGCGCCGCCCAACCCCCGGGATGTGGGCTGAATGGCTGTGTACAACTCGCTTGAATGACATTCATTGTGTTCTGTCACGCTGATCTATGTAACGTACATTGAGATGATGGCTGTGTTACGCATTCCTGCAATAAAAATTGTTTAAAAAAAAAAAGGAATCTCAGAACTTGGCAGTTATGTATTAATGCAAACATTTTAATATATGAAACAACTTTTCCTATCATAAAAGAGGATTTGATATTTAAATTATCCAGAAGTAACTTGTGTTACAAGTCAAGTATTTTAAAATGCGACAGTGCCCCAAAAGTGTTACCTCAGTGTCAACTGGGAAATACCTCTGCGACTGCTGAAGGTGTTTGGAAGCACCCCACAAATAGCCCACCACCTTTTGTCTTGAAAAAGTGACAGATGCCAGACTCCATAGTGACTAGGAATTTGAATTTAAATGAGTCTCCCTATTGTGTTCTATATACTGTATTGGGCTGAGTTTCTACTCTCCATTTCGCCAATCTCCTAAAGCTGATGCCCATAGTGACTGCTGTGCCATTTTGTCTCTAATCTCAAGGGAGCTATGGTCTCTCGTCAAATTCTACGAACTACAATTCCCAAACTGCTCACTACGCATCACGCATGCACGACAGACTCTAGCAAGATGGTGGATCCTCAGGTGTCTGTCGGTGCTGCTGGCGGTTCAAGGACGGTAAATACTATGCCGAATTTCCTGATTTGATAGTACAAGGCGTGTGGGGAAGTGGGGATTCGCAGCCACTGAAGAGGCACTCTAAGAGCCACCATTGTTTCTCTAGTGGTATCTGTTTACTTGATGTGTTCTTGCACCAGCATTTACCCCGCCCCTGCGTCTTGATTGGCTAGGTTATGCACGCTTGTGGGATGTGTCAATGCTGGACATGCTCTGTGTTTTATGTGGTTTAGTATCTTAAATTAATAGTAATAACACATCTGCGAAAGGACGGGCTTACCGACTGGATGAATATAGAAGAGTCTCTATTTTAAAAGCTGGCCCTCTTGAAACAAGTGCGCGTGCCTCGTGCTAATAGTGGGAGGGGTGGGGGGAGTGCGAGAGCACACAAAGTGTTTCCCTTGCGAGAGCGAGCCTGGGGAACCATGTGTTTGTAAGTTAATTACAAACATATGGTGTCAAGCTCGCTCCCGCAAGGGAATCGCCAAACGTGCACAAGTTGCCATTGAAGGCAATGGAACGCGTGCACGTTTTTGTCTGAAAAGCCAAAGAGATTGCCTACATTTGGGATATCTGACTGCATCTGAACAACTCTTTGAAAAGTCAAATTCAACAAAAGCTCTGGTTTTGAGTATTTAAACAATGTTGGAAGAGGGGGATACAATATACAAATGGCCATACACGACTCCATGAAAGTAGGAATGGAGAACGAATAGATAGATAAAGCAATGGCAGCTATTACAGAGGGGTGCCCAGAATCAAGAAACACCACATAAGATAACATTTAACTGATATCTCACGTATGAAAAACTCAAACGTTTGCACCAGAATACTCCTGCTTGATACACTAGATGGTTGTTTGGTTAGGCGTGGGCGAGAGATACATGTGTGGTCGTTGTGTCTGCAACTACAAATGTTTTGGAAGGAGGCTTCTGAGCCATGTTAAAACGACTTTGAGATACCCTACTCTTGCTAACCTCTGAACTGTTGGAAATGTAATGAGCAATGACTGCAGGTTAATTACAAATAGACGAAGAGCTGCCAAGTGGAAGAAGACAGTATCTCGTTATATAACGGAATGGTCACATCCCGGATGATCAATTCTGGAGATTGAAATGTTAATACTTGACCTAATAAATGACACACAAATTCAAATATATTTGGGAAAAACGAATTGCCCATGATTTGTAGTTGGAACTGAGCTCCAAATCTCTGAATGCCTTGACACACTAGACTTTAATGTTTATTGTTCAGATTGCAGCAATTGTATGGGATTCAAAGCTATCCTAAAATACTTTTCCTTCCCTTCTTGCTCTGTTTAAATTGTAAGGGCATTGTGTGAATATACCTTTTTTTCATGGACTTGAGGTAGGCGAGGGGACAGGAACGGAGAGACATCAGAGCAGCTTTAACATTATAATTATTCATGGTATTGAATATATAATGGTCCTGATGTTTACTTAGTTTTCTAATAAGATAACCAACACGATATAGGTAGAAACAAATGATAGTGGCTTACAAAGTTACAACAAGATAGATAGTATAGGGTAAAGCTGTCTCACTATTAAACTATCATACCACCGCCTCACAGAGTTTCAGCCCCAAAATACTCAGAGGTGTCATGGTCCAGGACAATGGTGTCACCCATCATTTCACATGGACCATTAAAGTCAAGCTCCTGTTTCCTAGATCATGTGTGACAGACAGTGCATGGAACAAAGAGGGACATTTGTCGGAACACTTCCAGTTTGCCACGTCAGTCAGCTGTCTGGGGGGCTTGTCGCCTGTGTGTTTATTTAATTCTAGATATGGTCTCCAAAGCTACTGCTGGATCTGCACATACTGCAAGACACCATCAGTCTCAGACATACATTCAGCCTTGGACCACAAGCGAGCTCACTCATTCAGACAGGATTCTTTGGGATTGAATGCAGATTTCTAACATAGCAACTCTATTTCACAAGCAGGAGTGCTAGATCAGTGATTCTGCACCCCAGGTGCACACTGCCAGGACAAGGCAGTAGTCCCACCAAGCACACTGGTCAGAGAAGTTTTATCCTGCTCATCAAATCCAAGCCTCTGCTTGCTACCCATATCAAAAACGCTTAAACTAATGTACACACCCTCGCCATTTGTGAAAAGTCAGATTATCCCTCAGTCAAACATCAGTGGAATAATCGAGTGGGATCGATCTAACCTGGGGAATCTGACCAGGTAACATATGCAATGTAAAAAAAACAGGCACACATGAACCTTGTGCTTGCAATTTAGCAATATCTGTGTTGCAGCATTTTCTGCAGATGGGGCTGTGGGATCCAAAAGCATCCAATACTAACGTATCTCGCCAGAGCCCCCAGTGGGAAACTTGTAAGTGGGTACATTTGTTAAATACCTTGGATCATAGAAACCTGCATTACAGTTACCCCAAGTCCAGCATCTACAACTGCACCCAACTTACTCTCCTTTGTGACGGGGTAGCAGAATCCTCCTAGTTGACTAGACCATGCAGAGGCAAGAGGACTGCAACCTAAGATCTGTTTGCCTGGGTCCAGTTTCAAAAGGTTCATGTTTATCTGAACACCAGATGAACCACCAACATTGCTCTGCTGATGGTAATACAATTCTGAAACAGGAATTCAGTGTTGTAGGTACAGATCAAAAAAGTGAACCCAAAAGTGCAAATCAATTGGTTAAAAGGGGCCATATATGTGAAATGAATTGACGAGGTTGAGGTCTGAGAGATACTATACTCTATAGCGAACAAATAGAAGAGGCCATTGAAATGGACTCAAAAACTAGCAGAAAAGAAACTATTTCAGCGTGCAAATACCAAAACCCTACGTTACGAGGCCTACTCGAGCAGATTGTATTGTAAATGATGATAAAGGCATCATTAGTTTGAGAAAAACAAACCTCGGTTTACAATCTCCACATCTATCCACTTTCTAAAGATATTTAAGAAGATCTGGCATTTAAAAAATCTTACCGTGCATTTTGAACACTAACATTAACTTCTATTCTGGCACTCTATGCAACATCCCATGCTTTTGCATCTTACACACATACTACACACTACTGTTCCTATTTAGGCAACAATCCACAATATTCGTTGGGCATTGCAAGGGATAGAAAAGCGCTATATAACTACCAATACATTACAGCGCAAGTGTTGTTTAGAGATTAGTTGGTAGTGATGTCGGTGGTTCTTTGTAGTGCAATGTACACCAACCACTTTGCCCGACTGCTGCTTGTGGGTTTTAAACGGGGAGGAGGGTAAGGGGCCTGGTCAAAAAGACACAAGGGGACCAAAAGGGTCCGTCTAGTAAACACCTACTTTCGTGCATCACACATGTAAGGGAAGTTGACAGGATCTGTGTACGAAAGTTACTGGCTTCCACACAGAGAAGCACAATGGTTGTATGGGTCTCTGCTGCTTCTGCTCGCGTTATCATCAAGTTGTGGAGTTCCCTAGAGGACTCCTGTGATGAGAAATCTCTAGAAACCTTCTATAAAACGTAGTAGTCAGATAAGTATTGAAGATACATTCCCACTCTTTCGGTAACAAATTAAAGCTTAATGAATTTCAATTGTTTTCATATTTGTAAAATGTTCAGTTTCACCTTTTCTTACCCATGTATACATTATATTTGAGCACATTTTGTAATGCATTTGAAATGTAGAACTTGCAATTAAAAAAATAGAATAAAAATGCACACACATGAAACATGCAACTAATTAAGCCAATTATGAAGCAAGAAAGTGGGAACACGCTGACTGGCCAATAGGTTATTCCAGACACTACCGGGCAGCCTTCGGCCTCTGAAAGGTTAGCAGGACCGAGTTAGGGTCGAATCTTTTTGTCCACCTCTTAAATGTGGAATTTCTGGCCAATGTAAATTTTTCTTCGCAGAGATCCCTCGTGCTAATGAAGCACTGATGCTAAGGTCAGATCTGCTCCAAATGTATACATTAATCCACTTCCCGATCAGCATGTAGAGGCACATTCAGTGCCAAGAGTTCATTTGAGTAAAATTTCAGACAGTGGCTGGCCACCCGATGCAAACCCCCTGAATTTCTGCTCGACTCGAGCAGTTCTGCTGAGTTTGTTAAAAGGGCATGCTGGGCGACTCAAATGATGAGATCTGACAGGACAAGGAACCCAAAGGTCTGATTTTCGCAACATATGGTTGCAGTGCCATAAAGCTTTTAGGTTACACAACGTTCATTAATATTGCAAATAGTCCCACTGGACCAGAAGGTTATGACTGGCAGGCATGTTATTTGAGAGTTAGTGACTATATCATGCAAAACAAACCGCAAGCCACCACATCAAACGATTGGAAAGTTTAATTTGCTCTGATGCAGCTGCCGCAATAAATGGACGAAGGTGAGCCACGTTACAACACAGGTTCCTGGATTAGACGAGAATTTGTCAACTTCTTCCTGATATAAGATAGTGGGATGTACCCTCCAACGGTCACTGACATATTTATGCAATTCTAAAATGAAGATGGTGAATGATGTATACAAAAATGAAATGATAAACATTTTACTACTAAACTGAAGCAGTCGGATCACAGCAGTAAACATCTCCCAAGTCGACAACTTAGTAGTACTGTGAAAGTGGCAGGCAACAGGAGGAAGAGCAAAACTGCCATGCCTTCTCCATTTGTGATTGACAGCATTAGAAGTTGCACGCTCATGCCCACACACCAAAAGTAGTAGCAAGATCCAACACCCAAGCAGTCAGTGTTACAGCTGCCAGCTCAATACCAAGCACACACCTTTTTCAGGTCTTCGTTGACTTGTACTGAGGTCCCTCGTCTGATTTGCGTTCATTGCATCATGGACTGGAGATCTTGGTTGCGGTGATGGAAGCCCTCGAGACTTTGTAGGTCTCATGTAACCCTTTATTGATTCCGACTCTCGGACTTTTAGATCTGTCTTTGCTCCTTTCTTCGCCTCGGCCTGGCCAGACTTGACAGGTTTTTCCAGTTGAGGCTTTAAGTGGGCAAGCTCCACAGGAATTTCATCGTTAGAAGAGACTTCATTTTTAATCACTGCATCCTCTGGTGTGACTGATTTTTTTACTTTATCCACAACTGGACTTTTTAGTGTTCCTTCAGCTGGAGGAGATAATTGGGGGACCTCTACACTATCAGTGTTACCATCACAAGAAAGAAAAGCTTCAAAAGAGGGATGCTTAACACCATCCACCTTATCAGACACACTGGGTTGTCCAGTTTCTTCTTTGAGTGCCATAACTGGAGGTTCAGACAATGAAACATCTGAAATTGAATGTGACTTTGAGGATGAAGGCAAAGCACCATTTATGTCCAAGCTCACTGAAGAATTGCTTTTGTTGTCAATGACAATAGGAGACGCTAGAATGTCAGTAATTTCTGGTGCATCAATATCTCCAGTTTCAAGAAAGCTTATGTTAACTTGTTCATCTAGCTGAGCAGCACTGGGATACATCTCTACAGCTGCAGGACATTCTAAGTAAGCAGAGCACTCAAGAAGGCTGGTTTCATCTGACGTTATCTTATCAGACAATGAGGTTTTGTTCTCCTTCTCCAACACAGCACG
This sequence comes from Lissotriton helveticus, assembly GCF_964261635.1. Lineage (NCBI taxonomy): Eukaryota > Metazoa > Chordata > Amphibia > Caudata > Salamandridae > Lissotriton > Lissotriton helveticus. The sequence goes on along the minus strand of NC_136071.1, from coordinate 342,192,334 downwards.
ATCCTCAGGTCCATCTGCTTCATTATCGAAACCTACAGGAGTCTCTGAATGGAGACCTTTGACCTTTTTAACTTCCTTGATTCTCTTTCTTATAGTTTTGTCCTTGGTCAGCGCATTAATGGAATCTTTACCAGGACGCTCAGTGCTTTCTACAATATTTAAAGGCAAAGCGGGCACGAGCCCACCTTTTTGAGACTGCTCAACATGACTGTTCTCTTTTGCTTTGTCGTTCGTACTAGTAATGTCAGAAAAATCTGCCTCAATACCCAAACTAGCTGCACGCTGTACAAGGGTGCATGACGCCTCCTTTACTTCATCTAAGGCACCAGCTTTACATACATCCTGCACTTTGAGAACTGAAGGAAGACTAGCTGCACCTTCCTTAAGATTGAAAATACCAGTGGATTCTTCGTTCTCTTGTTCAAAAATAGAGACTGTTGAAGAGTTGTCCTGCAAAAGGGGTACCAAGGTGCAGACAGGAACATCTGCTTTAGCCTCCAAACTCAGTGAATGCTTAGAGGGCTTAATCTTACCTTCTTTGCTTTGGTGAGGAAGACTATTATCTTTAGCGATCTCCTCTCCTTGAGCTACAATTGAAGTCTTAGCCCCTTTACTGTCTCTATGTGGTCTCTTTAAAGATCCACGTCCAGACTTCTTGTTACCTATCAAACTTGATTCTTTCACTGTACCCTGTGTTGAGGACACTGAGGAAGCACTGTCAACTTGTGAATCAGTTGAGTCTGTTGCACTCTCTTTAGACTTTACAGGGGCAGAGGACACTAGAGCCAAATCTCCTTTGCTTTCAGTGAATGCAACAGGTTCTGAGGACACTGGAGCTGTGCATTTTTTGCTGTATACACTCAGTTGATGCTCTGAGGATACTGAGCAAGGAGTCATAGCACTCTCGTGCTCTTCTGAAACAGGTAGTTTTGAGAATCCTGCCCCCATCATATAAGCTTTGCTTTCATCATGCACTGCAGGTTCTGAGGAAGCCTGCAATGCGATTGGGCCTTCTGCAGTCAGTGTTGATTCGGAGGAGACCTGCACTGAACTGGCCTTACTATTTGCAGAATCTAAAGGCTCCGAGAAGGGCTTTATATTTACTATATCTATCTTGCTCCCTTCAGTTGGTGATGCTTCAGAGAGAGCCTGTGTATGAACTGCACCATCTTTAATCTCTGGACACAAGTCCAATTCAGAGAACAGTATGCGACCTTCACGTTTCACACTTTGGAAAGGCACGTCAGGCTCAAATAAGGACTTCACTTGAATCATATCTCCCTTAGCCTCTGCAGGCTCTGAAAACACCTCCACTTGTTCGAGATCAGTCTTAATATCTACAGGCACATTAGGCGTGCTGGAGAGAATGTCAAATTCCCCATGTTTAGCCTCAAGGCTCTCAACATCAGTTTGGCTGTTCAAAGAAACAGTACCCTGAAAGTTTTCCTCTTTTTCAACAAGCTCTCCACAGGAATGAAGATTTTGCCTTTTCTTGGTCTGAAGATGATCTGAAGAAACATTCTGTAATGGAACACTCCTATCGGCACATTCAGGGGGTTTGGTGTTTTCATTCAGTGGTGTTAGAGAGGAGGCCTGCCCCTTCCCACCAGCAATCTTACTCTCAAACACATGTGGGCTCTCCAAAGGTGCAACCTTCTTTCTTCTATCAGCATTACGAGATTTTTTCAGTTTATCACTCCTCTGTGGTCCAACACAACCTTGTACTCTGGGGTTATCTTTCTCATACTCTGTGTTGAAATCTGGATAGTTAAACTCAACCTTCTTGTTTTCATGGCCAATACTGGTTTCTGTTATGTTACCTCTTGTCAGTTCAACCGGAAATGGTGCCACATTAGATTTGTTTTCTAAAAGTGATGGTTGCTCTACCAATAAAACGTCAACATTTTTAGACTCATCAGCTGAAGGCTGAGTGCGTTTTTTCTCTTCCAACGTTTTACTGCCAAAGTGTGCTGTGTCTGCCTGCTGAACATTGCTATCAATAACGCTCACAACATCTGGTTTAGAGTCCAATTGAGTTCCAAATTCTTTGTTTTTGTCCAGTGGAAAGATAACCTTCTGATCTGAATGCTTTTTACTTTTATTTTTAAATCCAGCTCCTTTTGGTGTGATTTGCATTTTTGTATCCTCCATCTTGGTAATCTCTGCCCTGTTCTCCAATACAGTCATTGGTAATAAACTGGGTTTGTTATGAGACTGCAAAAGTAAGCTGTCTGCCATTTGTTCCCCCTTTACAAACTGTTCAGCTTCTCTTGAACTTGGAGCAGCCATCAATTGTTTAGTCTGCATTATTTGTTGTGTTGGACTAGGAATATGTTGCTTGGTTGACACACTAGCAGAGTCTGATCCAGGGCTGGTTTGTTCGATGACCTTTGTGGCCTCTTTGACAGCATATCCTCCTAACGACTTGTTTCCTTCAAGATTTTCGATAGGCTGGCCAGACTGAATATCAGATTTCAGCATCTCAGCTGCAGATGGAGTGATACATGAAATGTCAGCGCCTGCACCATTGCCAGGGCACACCTCAGCTGCTTTTGGCTGCAAGGTCTTTTTTTGTTTTGGTTTCTTCTTTTTCTTTTTGATCATGGCTGGTGCACCTTCGGGATTCCACTCATCTTCAACAGTTTCCCTCTTAGTCTCCATTAGTTCAGCTGCCTTTTTATGAAGGGCTTTAGTTCTAGAAGCCGTTCTTGTGTCAGATCGAGACTCTGGGGCCAGAGGCGAATCAATGGCCTTCTGCTGCCAAAGATCAGATGGCCTTTTATCTGGGATATTTGCAACAGGCACTGCTGCAGGTTTTGCTTGGTCATACACTCGGTCACTTGGTATGGAAACCTGCTTTACGGGTGCTGTAGATACAACAGGAACACATGAGGGTTGCTCAAACTCTATAACCAGTACATGTTACTGTAACACCTTAAGTTCTAATTATAAAAAGTATTTATTTAGCCACTAGTAAATCGCTGGTTACATTAATCTCTTCAGTAACTGTGCCTAAATGTACACATCTAGTTTATTAATGTCCACAGGGTGGCCATACTGAGAAATCAGAAAACAGATTCTATCATTGATTAACTGAAATGTAAAAAGTGCCCATATCATTACTAAAACCAGGAATGTCTAACTTTAAAAGTTGGTATAATACTTTCTATACAATTACAACATATTCACTCTAGAAAGTTAAAACTCCTTAAAACTCCTATTTACCACAGATGAAATACGTTTGCTTCAATATGTTTAATTTTAAATCATTTTCTAAAAAATGAATATGTAGTTACTAATAAGATATGTTTGGCTTAATTTAGGTTTCACGCATGAACTTGTGTGCATTTCTGTCATCATCAAACCAGTCCTCGACTTAGTTAGGAGTATGAAAAAGTAAAGGAATGTAAGGCAGAGTAAGCCACACCTAGCCAAGATCAAAGTGCACCATATCAGAAATTAACATTTCTTCCAACAAGGCATGTAAATGGAAGGAAAAGGAAGTGTAATACATTGCAAGATTGTTCGTGATCAACATAAAATTAAGAAACATGATGTTACACTTTTCCTGAACATGTTGAGAAAAAGATTTAACAAACATTTAGTAGGAACAAGGAGATATAGGCGACAAGTTCAGAATCCCTCAAGGGAGGATATATTGGCTGTTTTGCTGTATGAGGTTCAATGCAGAGCTCCGATCTTTCATCAGTATTTCAAAAGCTAGCACTAATGAAGAGTTACTAGTATTTGCAGGCAGCATGAAGGGTAAATAAAAGACTTTAATAGGTCAAGCATGTTCTTGGCTACAGAGTTGATTAAATATATTTCTCACTACAGTAAAAAGCATCAGCTAATCGATTTATATAACACAAGTATACATTCTACGAAAAAGACAGAACTGTAGTTACAGGACAGCCAGTTACCTGATGAATCCAGAACAGGTTCTTCTGTATGTAGATCATAGGGTTCAGATTTGTGGTCTTCCAACACAGATACAGCAGTAGGAGCTGGTGCTTCTGGAACGTTTACTTTCAATGCATCTAGAAAATACAGGAAATTAATTCAAATACCGAAAGGCTGACTGCTGGGTTAATGGCATGTATGTACTCAAGCAGAAGCCTTTTCTAAAAAAAAGAATTCAAATACCCACATAAAAGGTAAATCATATAGAACTTGGACCTTTGGTGGGCAAGTTCTTGCGTTGTATTTATGGATTCACGTTGATCTCGCTCACATGCATCTTAGGCCAACTTTATGCATGCAGGAGCATCAAGATAGTACGTTTTAAAGACACTGTTCGGTGCGAAAGAAGGGCACAAAGGCAGGATGATTTCAACCGGCTGACACAGTCCAGAAACCCACCAGGGTTTTAATTTTATTTGTAATGATGACACTTTCTCCGCGCCCACTGGGGTTATACATGGTTGAACATTGCACTTACTGCAAATACCAGCATGCTAAGAGGAATGCCCACGTGTGGGGGAATCAGAAAAGCTGCATGCAATTACGTACCTGTTAATAACTGTGAGCGGATGAATTGTCGTCTTTCCTCTGATGAAGGAGCTTGGTGTGCTCTGAAATGCGTAAGGAAGTTAATCTTTTCCTGGACTACAACGCTGGTTTTTCCTTAATAAATGGCTCATGTCAAATCCTTTGTGAGGCGTCTTCCTGCATCAAGGCACCTTTTGTTGTATATACCAACAGCACAAAAAACATCATGGATATGTGCTGCAAGTTGAATGAACTTTATAAAAACTTGAACATTACCTTTCAAATCCGGCGTAGTCCTGTTTCAACTGCCACACTTTGGAAACTGACCAATCAAGAGAGATATGCCTCTCTTTAAAACAACGGAGCGCTGTGCACGAACAATCGACACCCTGACCACCTTGAGCACTGATGAAAGCCCACTGCTGAAACGCGTCTGCGAAATAAAGGTGTTTTTAACCTTCCCGGAGTGCCCGTGTGTGCTGTACCCTGCACGCGTTGGAGTTTATATATATATATATATATATATATATATATATATATATATATATATATATATATATATATATATATATATATATATATTCACTGAAAAAACCATAGGTTTCAGGCCTTATATAGTTAGGAATTAGCATTTTAAAAACCTTTAAAATTCAGTCAAAAAACTAAGTTTTAGGGGTGTTATAGTTAACTGGACATTTCACTCATACAAAACCATTGAAATTGCTCCTATACAGTTAGTTGTACCAACTATATTTCGCGCACCCGCAATCCACTGCTGATGATGTCACATATTACATCATTCATGACATGGTCAGTGACATCACTGATGACATCTCAAATGACATCACTGATGACATCACTGATGACATCATCCAGTGAATGTGGTTTGCTTCGTTATTTAAATATGCATTATATATATAGCAATTTGCATTGAAAAATGAGTGGATATATACAAATAAATATTTGGATGGAGGATTTAGTAGCAGTGTAATTGACTGTTTAATTGACCAATTTATAGTGTCTCACTAAATATAGTGGATAGTGACTAAACTGTTTGAATATCTGTATCACTTTGTCAGTTGTTGTGTAAACTGGTTCTCCAGTTGGTTACTAGCTATGTGAAAGTCTGTATTAGTTATTGATTAGTTAACTGAGTATTTGTATGGAAGAGTGAATGTGGGTGTGGTTCGGTGGGGGGGAGGGGGTGTGACTGCCCAAAGATGTGTGAATAGTTGATTCACTAGATATATGAAGTTAAAACTACATGTTCTAACAGTTGTTTGGGTGAGTGAATATCTTTATGGGTGTGGTGATGAGCAAATATATTTCTCAATGGTACATGTCCAACAAACTAGTAAAATAAAAGGCAGTGTATGTGTCAGTTGTTGTATATTAATAAGTATACATAAGACTTAATGATTGTGTGAGTGACTGTATGGATAACTTTATACTTGTAATAACGATTTTATAATTCACTAAGTATGACTTACTATCTAAATGAATAGATGAAGTTGTGTTTGTATAAGTGTGTAAATAAGTAAATATGTAAGTATGATCCATTGTTTGCATAAGTGAGTAGGATGACTTCATATGTGAATAGGATGTGTGCTGGTGTGTAATGTCGATTTAGGTGTGTAAGTATTTTTGATAGTGTTCTATTGTTAATTGACAGCATGTATGAGTGAATCTACAGGTAAGTGATTAGATGTGTGTATACATCTATGAATCACTAAGTGGGTTTTTAGATACTTGTATTGCTGTAACAAAGGATTCAAATATGATACTCTGTATTTTACAAAGAGTGATGAAAGATTTTACTACTGTATGAAAAGGTGTATGTGAATGTCACGTGGATGATGTCATCAGTGATGTCATCAGTGATGTCATCAGTGGTCATTTGAGATGTCATCAGTGATGTCACTGACCATGTAATGAATGATGTAATATGTGACATCATCAGCAGTGGATTGCCGGTGCGCGAAATATAGTTAGTACAACTAACTGTATAGGAGCAATTTCAATGGTTTTGTATGAGTGAAATGTCCAGCTAACTATAACACCCCTAAAACTTATAGTTTTTTGAGTGAATTTTGAAGGTTTTTTAAATGCTAATTCCTAACTATATAAGGCCTGAAACCTATGGTTTTTTTCAGTGAATTTCAAAGGTTTTTTAAATGCCAATTCCTAACTATATAAGGCCTGAAACCTATGGTTTTTTCAGTGAATTTGCAAGGTTTTTTAAATGCTAATTCCTAACTATATAAGGCCTGAAACCTATGTTTTTTCCAGTGAATTTCAAAGTTTTTTTAATGCTAATTCCTAACTATATAAGACCTGAAAGCCCACCAGGAATCTCCAGTATGCGCCAGGGGACTGCATTGCAGAGAGGTGTAATGAAGCCACGCCCCTTTTTACACCTCTCTGCAACGCAGCCCCCGTGCATGTTTGAAGAGGGGGAACTAATTCCCGTTGCATACTGGGGGCCCCTGGGGGCCAACTAGCCCACCTTGAACCTCCAGTATGCGCCAGGGGGCTGCATTGCAGAGGTGTAATGAGGCTATGCCCCTTGTTACACCTCTCTGCAACGCAGCCCCCTGGCGCATTTGCAGAGGGGGAACTAATTCCCCTTGCATACTGGGGTCCCTGGGGGCCAACTAGCCCACCAGGAGCCTCCAGTATGCGCCAGGGAGCTGCATTGCAGAGAGGTGTAATGAGGCCACACCCTTTTTTACACCTCTCTGCAACGCAGCCCCCGTGCATGTTTGAAGAGGGGGAACTAATTCCCCTTGCATACTGGGGGTCCCTGGGGCCAACTAGCCCACCTGGAACCTCCAGTATGCGCCAGGGGGCTGCATTGCACAGAGGTGTAATGAGGCTATGCCTCTTTTTACACCTCTCTTCAATGCAGGCCACTGGCGCGTTTGCAGAGGGGGGACTAATTCCCCTTGCATACTGGGGGTCCCTGGGTCATATCTGCCCAAACGCCGAAATTCCGAACGACTGAAAATGACTTTTCTTGAGAAACATTTGGATCATCATGTCCTATACTTTGGAATTTTTGAAAGACTGACTTAGAGGATGCTATAAATTACTCAAGTCTGCCCGAATTGTGTGGGTAAAATTGATACCTAGTCACTTTGAATAAGAATGTACTTACGTCTCGTCTAACATTTGGAAGAAATATCTAGTTATATGACAACAGGATACCGACATAACTTGAAGGAAATAAGAACGCCCTGAAGAAGTTCTGTTGTACAGAAGAAACGCGTCAGCTGGCTGTGGTACATAAACTTAAGGAAAATAAAAGCATTTGAATATACACCAAGATTCAGCGCTTCAATAAGGACTCGAAGTGATATGATTTGATTGGACTTATTGTGCAAGTGGTGCTGTGCCAAACTTTGGAATACTCTCTACTACTCACCCTCTACTACTCACTCTCTACTACTACTCACTCTCTACTACTACTCACTCTCTACTACTACTCACTCTCTACTACTACTCACCCTCTACTACTACTCACCCTCTACTACTACTCACCCTCTACTACTCACCCTCTACTACTCACTCTCTACTACTACTCACTCTCTACTACTACTCACTCTCTACTACTACTCACTCTCTACTACTACTCACCCTCTGCTACTCACCCTCTGCTACTCACCCTCTGCTACTCACCCTCTGCTACTCACCCTCTGCTACTCACCCTCTGCTACTCACCCTCTGCTACTCACCCTCTGCTACTCACCCTCTGCTACTCACCCTCTGCTACTCACCCTCTGCTACTCACCCTCTGCTACTCACCCTCTGCTATTCACCCTCTGCTACTCACCCTCTGCTACTCACCCTCTGCTACTCACCCTCTGCTACTCACCCTACTGCTACTCACCCTACTGCTACTCACCCTACTACTCTCTACTACTCACTCTCTACTCTATTACTCACTCTCTTCTCTCTACCTCTCTACCTCTCTCTACTTCTTTCTCTACTAGTGTCTACCTCTCTACCTCTACCTCTCTACCTCTACACCTCTACCTCTCTACCGCTCTCTACACGCACACATATACACATGCATTTATGTATGTGTATATATATATATACATACATATATAAACATATATACTCTGCATATCTATATAAATACAAATATAAATGCATGCATACATATACATATATGCATACATATGCATGTTATTTACATGAAAGTTTAAAAAACACTAATAAAAGCAAAGCTAAAAAGCCACCTCATTACAAACAGAATGGCTTTAACTTAAACGAGGGCGAGATCTATTGCATTTTCAATGCTTGTTTACTTTGGTTCCATCAAGAAGGCATTCTGATGTGTCACACGTTTGCCATATATTCTGAATGTTAGCACTCTAGTTGCTTATTAGATCACTGTAGTAAAGCTACTGCTCACCAGGGAAGTCTGCTGCTAATCATACTTTCTATGGCAAAATGAACCCCCTCATTTTGTTCCTTTTTAAATTAAATGCTTTCAGACTTACCACTTCATTCCAATCAAGATGGCTTCTGGTGTGCCATACTTTTGTCATAAGTAAGACTGTTAGCGCCCTAGTTGTTCTTTAGAATACTCTTGGGACATTCTGTCATTGGGCTATACTTGGGCTACATCGGGGTGATATTTGGGCTTCATTTGGGCTCTTTTGTGGCCATCTTGGGAGACTGCATGTCAGAATTTTTTAATGAAATAGAAGAGGATTTGGGAAGTCACTCAAAATGTGCCCTAATTTTTCTTTCTGCAGCACAAATCATACTTTCTATGGCAAAATATACCCCCTCATTTTGTTCCTTTTTAAATTAAATGTTTTAAGAGTTACCACTTTATTCCAATCAGCAGGTGTGCTATACCTTTTTAATAAGTAGGACTGTTAGCGCTCTAGTTGTTCTTTAGAACACTTTAGGAGGCTGCAGTAGAACACAAAGGAATCAACTGAGAGTCTCTGTCCTTGTTGGATGTACATGTTTTACTGAGAATGTCAGACTTCATTCTCACATGACTGAGAAAGATAATGTGAAGTTTCCAAAAATATGCTTTCAGTTTAGCTTATAGATCCCCTTCCAAGCCACTGTGGGAAAAGCCTGAGATAATAGTTTTGTTTCAAACATGATTCATGATATCCCAGCAGAAGGCTTTTTCACATGGTAAAATCACCTTAGAACACACCACAATTCCTAAAATGAGTATGGTACCTTCAACAAATGATTTATAATGTAACTAAAGTCCTAAAACCCTCTATTAACTACAATGCTTTTTAATGAGGTGCTATCATGTATATTGGTCCCAAGATGGCTGCCAACACTTCTTGGATGAAGTGCTGACAGCCAATCAGATCTCACGATGAGATGTGTGGTTAGGCTTCGCCCAGATATATATGTATTTTTGAAGTTCATTTTCATAAAAACCAATGGAGCAATTTTCACCAAATATAGCAAAGGCACTTCTGCGTACCAGTCCCTACAATTTTGTCAAGTTTGGTGTAATTCCGTTCAGCGGTTCGGCTGTAGCCTTGTCAGAACGTCCTATGGAAATTAACATGGGGAAAACACGTTTTGGGACCCCCCCACTTTTTTCTCAGCCCCCACTTCCCGAATCTCCCCGAAACTTTCAGGGAAGGAGCGCAGCGGAGCTGGGCAAAAGTTTGGAAAATTACACGCAAATTCCTCAACCGGCGCCAAAGTTATTCCCAATAGAATGATGCGGATTTCCTATGGTAGCTAGGTCCTAACTATATATACCTACTGGCTATTGCCAGTAGGAGATATGGATATATATGGTTATTGGCAAGTGTGAGCACGAGGTGCAGGGGAGCCAACCACCACTGGGCAAGGCGGAGCCGATAAAGGATTTAAGAAAGGGAGACATGACGCTGGGACAAAGAAGCATTCGAAAAAGGCAGTTTGCCGAAACCGGTCATGCTGGTCTGAATAAAAAAAAACCGTGAAAGAAAACCCCACTGTGTCCTGTCATTTCGAATCACGTGTGGAGGAGATGTTGGAATTGATATATATATATACATATACATATACATATATATATATATATATATATATATATATACTAGCAGCCCGCCCCGGCGTTTCCCGGGGCAGATGGGGGCTGGGGGCAGCATTGCAGCAGGAGAGGCGCAGCAGAGCGTACTTAGTGTTTCCTTGCTCCCATGTTGTTGGTCATGGCCGCTTCTGCCCACTCTCGTGTCCACTGTTTCTAGCAATCAGGCTTCCCCGACCCCCGCCTACCCCGACATTGTCCATCATTTTGGGCCCCCGCCCGCCCTGTCCCCCGCCTGCCCCGACATTGTCCCCCGGAGCCTTACCTCGTGAAATGCTGAAGAGTACACAATTATGGCAGTATACCGAAAATATCACAAAGGCCCAGTGTTGAGGCGCTCTGCATAAAAGTCCATGCCAGATCTAAAATCGACCCTTCTGTTTTGCCGTAAGTCCCCGTTCCCTGCCTGCCCCGACCCCCACCTGCCCCGACATTGTCCCCCGGAGCCTTACCTCAGCCGCCGCTCCTCAGTTCACCGCTCCGCCGCTGACCTCTCTTCCCACCGGTCCGCTGTTCCTCACCGGCCGCTCGTCACCGCTCCTCCCCCGCGCCATGTCCGCGCAGTCCGCTGCTCCTCACCGGCCGCTCGTCACCGCTCCTCCCCCGCGCCATGTCCGCCGCTCCTCCTCGCGCTCCTGACATGAGTACGCAGGTCGCGGCCGGCGCAACTTCTCAGGGACTACTTTTTTTTAATGTAATTTTTTTTTTAAATATGACGTATTTTTTTACTTTATATAGCCTATGTCCATCTGCACACCCTGAACCCTGAGGATTACAAAGATGTTATCGGGTGTGTGGATTGGCGCTGTGGTTCCCGAGTTTACCCGCCTCAAAGCCTCAAAGTTCTTCCTTTATAATAGTAGTATAGATATATATATATATATATACATACACACACACACACACACACACACACACACACACACACACACACACAAACCAAAGCATATTCTAGCAATCAACTGTATGGAGTACAAATGACATTTGAAAAACAGCAATGTCAAAAAGCCAGAAGATTTTCAGTATAATCAGGTGGACTACAGGGAGGTAGTGGGACAGTGAGGAATCCACAGGCAGATGATGTATCCACCAGAAAAAGCGTTACCAAAGGCAAGTAACTTGTTCTTCTGATGGCTACATCTGCCTGTGGATTCCTCACCTTTTGAGTTGAATCCCCTAGCTGTTCCACTCCCGGAGGAGTGTTTCCACCTACCTATGCCAAAAGATCCTGCAGCACAGAACAAGCAAAAAGGCCATCCCTCCTAACCTCAGAATCAAAGCAGTAATGCTTCGCAAAGGTGTGAAGGGAGGCCAGAGTTGCCACCTTCCATGTGTCTACAACAGGAACACCTCTAGTCAAAGTAGAAGACGACTTAGCTCTGGTGGAATGAGCTCTAATACCTTCAGGCGGCTCCTTCTTGGCCAAATCGTAGCAGATCTTGATGCACAGGATGATCCTCCTGGAAAGTGTTCGTTTGTGGCCAGCCTTGCTCTTCATTCTTCCAACATAGCCCACAAACAGCTGATCATCCAGTCTTCGGTACCTGGTTCTGTCCAGGTGGAAGCTGACAGCCCTCCTAAGATCCAGGCGGTAAAGCCTCTTCTCCTCATTGAAAGGGTGAGGGGGAGGAAAGAAGGTAGACAAGGTAATAGATTGCCCCAGATGGAAAGGAGCGACCACCTTAGGCAGGAAAGCAGCCCTGGCCCTGAATGCTTAACAATGGGTGTTTAGAACTAAGAGCCTGAAGCTCACTTACCCTGCTAGCAGAGGAGATCGCAATCAGAAAAACCGTATTGAAAGAAAGAAGTCTCAACGGACACCTATGAAGATGCCCAAAAGGAGACCCCATCAGACAAGTCAGTACCAAATTCAAATCCCACTGAGGCATAATGAAGGGAGATGAGGAAACTTCTTGGTAAGGACCTTAAGAAACATCATAATGTGGGACTTAAACAAAGATGGCTGGTCCGGCAAACAGAGGAAAGCCGACGAAGTCGACAGGTAACCCTTTACCGTAGCTACAGCACAACCCTGCTGAGCCAAGGAAAGTGGAAAAGCAAGTACATCAGATAAATGGGCCTTCAAAGGATCAATGGACCTCTCACCACACCTTTAACAAACTTGGACCACCTAGAGGAATAAATAGACTTGGTGGACTGTCTCCTGGATGATAAAATAACATTCACCACATCCTATGGGAGAGAGAAAGAACTCAGGTTGCCCTGTTCAATCTCCAGGTATGAAGGTGCAGGCTCTGGAGGCGGGGATGAGGACCTGCCCCAGCGACTGCAAGAGGTCTGCCCTGAGAGGGAGACGGAGCGGAGAGGTGAAGATGTGTACCACACCCTTCTTGACCAATCTGGAGCGATTAATAAGACTTGAGCCGGGTCTTGGCGAATCTTCCTCAGAACCCAAGGGAATGAGAGGAAACGAGTTGTGAGCGCCAATCCATTTGAAACACGTCCCCCAACGCTCCCTGCATCGGATACTGGAGACTGCAGAACGACGGGCAGTGAGCGTTCTCTCGAGTGGCAAACAGATCCACCCGAGCAGACCACCACAACCTGAAGATGCGGCGAATCATCTCTGGGTGAAGCCTCCACTCGTGTTCGGCTGAGTATTGCCGACTGAGACTGTCCGCATGCACATTTAGCACCCTGGCCAGATGATTTGCAAACACACAAATCTGATGGCCCTGAGCCCGGGACCAGAGTCACAGAGCCTCTCTGCAGATAAGATACAACCCTTCTCCTCCCTGCTTGTTTATTTACCACATCACAGTACTGTTGTCCATTAGGACTTGAATCGACTGACCATGAAGGGAGGGAAGAATGGCCTGGAGCGCTAAACGTATTGCCCACAATTCCAGCTGGTTCATGTGAAGCAACCGTTCCTCTGGAGACCAAAGACCTTTGATCTCCAGATCCCCCAGATGAGCACCCCTCTCTAGAGTGGAGGCATCCGTGATTACTGTGGCCACCGGTGGAGGAGGTTGAAAAGGCCTTCCTTGAGACAGGTTGCCTGAAACACTTCACAATAACAGCTACGCTGCAGTGTCTCTGGAGATTCTGACCACCTCCCTGAGATCGCTGTTGTACTAAAACCACTGCCTGCGGAGACACCACTGAAGTGTCCTCATGTGCCAGCGTGCATGGTTGATCAACAGTATGCAGGGAAGAGAACATACCAAGCAGGCATAGGACCTTCAGGACTGGAACAACCGCTCCATCGTGAAACAAAGGAATCCTCTCCTAAATGTCGAGAATCCTCTGCGGAGGTGGAAATGCTCGACACCAGTAGTGTCAAGTACTGCCCCTATGAACAGGCTCCGCTGAGAGGGCACCAGGTGAGATTTGGGAACATTTATCGAGAAGCTCAAGTTGAACAACAGTTGCGTTGTTACCTGCAAGTGATGCAGCACCATCTCTGGCGACCTTGCTTTGAGCAGCTAGTCATCCAAATAAGGGAAAACTGGAATCCCTGACCTTCTGAGATGAGCTTCCACCACCGCCATCACCTTTGTAAAGACCTGAGGTGTGGAAGTGAGACAGAACGGAAGAACAGCAAACTGTTAGTGTGGAGATCCTACCGTAAAACAGAGATACTTCCGATGCGACTTGAGAATAGGGATGTGGAAATACGTATCTTGCAAGTCGATCGACACCATCCAGTCTTCCTGCTGCAGCGCTAGAAGAACCTGAGCTAGGGTCAGCATCTTGAAGTTCTCCTGCTCGAGGTAAAAATTCAAACTCCTGAGGTCCAGGATCGGTCTTAACCAACCAACCGTCCTTGGAGATCAGGAAATACCAGGAGTAGCATCCCAAAACCCTTTCCTGCTCTGGAACCACCTCTTTCGCACCTTTCTGTAGTAATGCAAGAACCTCCTGCTGAAAGAGCAACAGATGGTCCTCTGAACACAATCCCTGGCAAGGAGGGTAAGGAGGCGGAAACTCTTAAAAAGGTAGGGCGTATCCAATTTACACAAGATTCAAAACCAAACAGTCCAAAGTAACAGATTTCCAATCTTGTAGAAAACGGGACACCCAGCCCCCTACAGGACCAGCATGCTCCAAGATGGGTTTGAGAAGCTCATGGCAGACGGCCTCTACCCTTCCCTCTGTATGACTTGTACAAAGGATTCTGCTGTTGTTGCCTGCTGTGACTGTTGACAGCCTCGAAAGGAAGCTACCTTCCCAAAGCCTCAATACCTTTTGTAACCATAGCCCTTAGGCTGGGACTGCAGGCCTAAGGATCTTGCTGTAGCCCTACTGTCCTTAAAAAGCTGCAGCGCAGAATCCGCCTTTTATCCAAACAGCCCTGATCCATCGAAGGGCAGATTGAGCAAAGCAGCTTGTACATCAGGAGAGATACCTGAAGAGCTAAGCCATGCATGTCTCCCGGTAGCCACAGAAGAGCCCATTACCCAGGTGCCCGAATCCACCGTGTCCAGACCAGACTGACTAACTTGACGGGACGCCGCTTGGGTGTCTGATCGTGCCTCCAAAAAGTGAGGCACCTTAGGAGTTACTTGCTTGACGGTATCCATCAGAGCATGAATGTACCTCACTAGTAAACATGTGGCGTTTGCAGACTCAAGTGCCATACTTGCGGAGGAGAACACCTTTTTGGCTGACTGTTCAAGTTTCTTCTAGTCTATCACCCGGGGTGGTAGGGAAAGACCCAGCAGACTGTTTGGAACAGGAAGCTTGAACCACCAAACTTTCTGGAGAAGGACGGGCAGAAAGAAAGACTGGATCACTGGGAGCAGGCTTGTAGCGCCTTGCCAGTGACCTCGAAACTCCAGGGGGAGACAAGGGCTTCTGCCACACCTTCATAATCGGCTCTGTCAACGCCTCATTAAAAGGCAACAGAGGTTCAACAGTAGAAGAGGGAAAATGCAACACCTCATTCAATATATTCGACCTCACCTCTGCTGAGGGTAACTAAAGGTTGCTGAGATCAGCAGCCTTCCTGATGACTGCGTGGTAAGAAGCAACATCCAGAGAAGGCAAGGACTTTGGAGAGGAAAGCTCCCATTCAGGGGAAGTATCCAGGCCACTGGCCTCATGAAGACCTTCGAAGTAGTCTACGGAGTCGAGGATCTCCCCTTCCTCATGCTCTTGCTGATACTCCTCTTCCTCCAGCAGTCTCTGCGCTTCCCTGCTGGAACGCTCCTTCGGGATCAGCGACGCCCGCTGGTGATAATGGCGCAGATGTCGAAGAAAGCCCTTCCGAAGCAGGCAATGGCGCCAATCAAATCCGGGATGACATCAGTCCAACTTCAGACGGCGCAGGTGATTGAGGTATCAGAGTCAAAAACCTCGGCACCGGAAACTTATGACGGAGCAGTCGGCATAAAAGGTGCCTGGGCATACTGCTGGGGGATGCCCAAATTAAAGGCAGGCGGACCCACGGGGCCAGACGGACTACTAGTAGGGTAAGATGCCTTCGCAAACATGCCAAACATAAGCATTGAGGAAATGCGATGGATCCGCTCCAGGTCCTGGAAAAGGAGGATAAGGATCCGGCGTCACTTGGTCCTGTTCCACACGAGGCCTTACAGGGGGCTGACGCTGCGGTGCTGGCACAGGAGAAGCCACAGGAACCGGAGAAGACACTCTCGGAGCCGGAGAATCTCTGGGCGCTGGTAAATTCCCCGATGTCGAAGTATGGTCCGGAGCCACCTGTGGAGAAGGCGTCGGCGAGACAGCCATCCTTCTCATGACGCTGCTTCACAGGCGAGGGTGATCTAGAGGACCTGCCCTTCCAGGACTGACATCGAGAACCATGCCTTCTGCTCTTCTTGTGCTTCTTTGACTTCGAAGCATGTGAAGTCGACGACTTCAATCTCTTGCGACCTCTCTTCTCTTTCTTTGCACAAGTCATTCAGAGTTTCACCTCTCACTCCTTCAACGCCTTTGGGTTCATCTTCCGACACCACGAACACCCTTCGACGTCGTGGTCTGAAGAGGAACACCACAGATAGTCTTCATGGGGGATCTGTGATGGACATATGAATCCCACACTCACTGCAGGACTTGAAACCTGGTCTCTTCAAAGTGGCCATTTCCAGTGCAACACGAAGACAGCTAGTAACAAAGTTAAACCAAGTAAAATGGAGAGTCCTTGAAAAAAAATGTTCAGTGTCGACGGCGCGGAAAAAAGGTAACTGACGTCAGCAAGCTGACGAGGGCTTCTTATGGCTCCGGTGACGTCAAACGGGGTTGCAAGAGGAGTCGTGCTATTGTGACATCCTCGTCGACATGGGAGAGCTAAGAAAATAATTTCCGTGGAATGCTGGCCCAGGGGTAATTCAAAAGGTCAGGAATCCAGAGGTAGAAGTATCCATCAGAAATTGCTGGCTTCAGCTAAGGATCTTGATTGTCCTGAACTGTAGCTTTCGGACTCCAAATACCGAGCAAGTTACTTACCTTCAATAACAATCTTTTTGGTGACCACTCTACCTAACCACAGGTTCCTCACCTTGTGAATATTTCACAGGCATCAGACTGGAACCTGGCTCCTGTGTTCTGGAGAGTAGCCGCCAGAAAGCTAGTTCCCAAAGGTAAGTAACAAGTTGTTCTGATGCATACTTCTAAGTGCCTATTCCTCCCCTGGTGAATAGATACCAGTGCAGTATGTCCTAAGGTACTCCCAAAGTCTGTGAACTGGCTCAGACCAAAAGGTCCTGTAGGACAAAGCAGTAGAAATGCTCCTCCCACATAGATATATGACAAATGTCAAGGACAAGCACTCCCTGTGCCAATGCAGAGGCAGTCAGTGTGGCCAGCAAGCCTCACGAGGGGTGCTTCTTCACCAGTGCACAGTAAATGTATATGCAGAGAATAATCCATTGAGAGATGGTCCATTCTTGCACTGCCTTGCTCTTCTTTGATCCAGAAAACCTGCAAAAAGGTGGTCATCCATTATGTTGTTCTTTGGTGCGAACAACATAAAAGCTTAGTGCCCTTTCTTGGTATAAATGAGGGAATCACTCTTCCTGAAAGGGATGAGGTGGAGAAAAGAATGCCAGATGGACGGGTTATGACCCTGAGAATCACTACCAGAAATGGTTTGAAACAGGGATGCCTGTTGACCCTCCTCCTTTTTTCGTTGTGCATGGTGGATTTGCTCATGTGCGAAGTAAAGTAGCAGGGGATGCACCAAAATTAGGCTTGTATCCTTCAGGCACACTCTTATGTGGACAATATTGTTTTGCTGAACCAGACTCTTAAAGGTTTTCAGAGACGTCATGATACTTTTCATCATATTCAGACGCTCAATTCCTGAAGGTAAACATAAATAAAACCAAGGCCTAAGGAAGTTCATGTCCTCAATACCAGCTTTGCTGGGAAGGATGTTGCATAAGATAGGTTGCCAGAAATACCCTGCAGCTCCTTCAAACGTATAGGCAATGTTATGGCAATGAAAAAGACAGTCTGCTATGTCAGAAGTCTCAAAAGGCAACTGTGCAGCATCTCAAAACTAAGTTCAAGTTCCACTAAGGAATCACAAAGGGTTTTGGTGGACACAAATTTTGCACAGCTTTCAAAAATCTCATTACACCAGCCCAGGTGATTTTAAAAAAAACGAAGGCTGATCCAGCAACTTTAAAAAAGCCAAAAGAGCCAGCTCTTAGTGCCCAAAGTAAGATCTTGCTGGCCCAGTGAGAGCACAAAAAACTTTCAGACAACTTTGTTTGTAATGAGTCAATTTGTCAGGTGCCACACCAATCCACAAACTTGTCCCAATGACTGATATGCAATGATTTTGTGGTGGTCCGCCTCGCTGCCAAGATCACATCAGTGACCAAAGGGGGGAGGTTTAAGGAAGTCAACTGCTGCCATTCAAAATTCAAACATGGAGATGCAAATTGTGTAGGCCCAGGTGCAGTACCCTGCAATGATGCTGCGACAAATTATCCTATTAAAGTGGCAGCATGATCAGATGCCCATGCCCACGTTAGCAAACTCTCCAGGCCCAACCCACTAGGGTAACTTGGGCCCAGTGGTTCCTGATCTGTTTAATAACTAGAGGCAGCAGGGCAGGCGGTGGAAGGAAGGCACACAGAAGTCCAAGCTCCCAACGTGAAGGAAGGCATCTCAGAGACTGAGTTGCTTTGGAAACTCCAATGTGCAGAAGTGCTGACATTGCACATTCTCTGCAGGTGTGAAAAGATAAGAGTCGGGGTTCACCCCTTTGCTGGAAGACTCCCTGTGCCACATCAGAGTGCAACTGCCATTTGTGATCTGCTTAACTTCTGTGGTTGAGTTTGTCCACTCTGGTGTTTAAAGATTCGGTCTTGTGGTCCAGCCACTCCCACAGGCACGGAGTCTCCTGACACACAGATTAAGACCTCAACTCCGTCCTGCTTCTTGAAGTACCCCATGCAGTTGGTACTGCCTGAGAGCACCTGCCGCAGCCTTTTACTGATGGTGGGCAGGAAGACCTTCAAGGCCAAGTGACTCGTCCACAACTCATAACAAACTAATGTGTAATCACGTTTCAACCAGAGACCAGAGGCCTCTGATCTCCACCTCTCCCACATTGCCTTCCCACCCAGTAGAAGAGTGTCACTTACCCAGTCACAGTCCATTAGCCATCACTGCAGATCATTTGCGGTCTCCTCCAAAATCTGGATTCACTCCCAACAGATTACCCTTATGTTGTGCCCATTGACATATGAGATCCCACTGCAGAGCCTGCATGTGCCATCTGGTATATTTGGCCAGCAAAATGCAGGGGACGAACATTCCCGTGAGTTAGCCGCACAGAGATCCAGCACAGAGGCTGAACATTAGAATCATAGCCTCAATGTCCTGGATTCTCCGATCTGGGGAATAAGGCAAGAAACCGTATGATATAAAGAATAGCTCCAATGAATGAGAGCATTTGTGAGTCAAGAGTGACTAAAGCACGTTGATAGTGAATCCCAACGATGCTAAGTGGTTCACTATCGTTTGGAGATAGCCGACAACCACCCGGGGTGAGCCACCTTCAACAGCCAGTCACTGAGGTAGGGGAAGACTGGTACCATTGACATTCAAAGGTTTGATGCCAGTTCCACCATCACTTTCATTAACACCCAAGGGGCACAGGGAGGTCAAAAAGAAGCATTGAAAATGCCCCAGGTCTACTGTGAACCACAGTTCGTGCCTGTGGGCCTACAGGATGAGAATATGAAAATGAGCACCCTGCAGATCAATCACCACCATCCAGTCTACAGGGTCCAGGGCTGGCAGGACCTAGGCAAGAGTGAGCATCTTGAATTTGTGCTTCCGCAGGAAGACGATGAGAGTGCAAAGATCTAAAACACAATGAAGGCATCCGTCCTTCTTTGGCATTAGGAAGTAGTAGGAGTAACACTAGATTCCTACTTCCGAGGCTGGAACCCGGTCGATGACCAAAAGGGCCTGCACTTTCTCCTAATGTACTGTTCCAAGGCGGTCCATTTTCTCACCAAAAAGGAGAAATCTACCAAATGGCTTGTCCATTAAGGGTGTTGGAACATCCCAGGAAAGCCAGCAGGCCTCTTCCAGGTGTGGCATCAAGGAGGGCCCATGGGTCCCCGTTTTAATGCTTCAGAAATAGTTTTGAGCATTATAATAATCTTTTGTTCTGCCTAAGTCATTGCACTTTATCTTTCATTAATTCATGTGATAGGTTAATGCACACTTTCTACCATGCACAGCAAATGATACACTGGCGAGGGATGGATTAGAGCAGCTACAAGTGTTTTCATACAAACTCCTTTTATAGTTGCCCAGAGTAATACCATCAGAAGGGATAATTTCCTAGGCAACTATAAGCATTTGTGTTTCAAGATCGGAAATTACTGGTCCCGAAACACTGGATCCGTTTCTAACAGGTGCTGATCTGCACTCAGTAAAGGCATGAGTCTGAAAACCTGGGGCTTTGGGCAGTCAA
This sequence comes from Lissotriton helveticus, assembly GCF_964261635.1. Classification (NCBI taxonomy): domain Eukaryota; kingdom Metazoa; phylum Chordata; class Amphibia; order Caudata; family Salamandridae; genus Lissotriton; species Lissotriton helveticus. The sequence continues at coordinate 342,171,842 of NC_136071.1, read as the reverse complement.
AGCTCAGCCTGCACCCACCCTTTCCAGCACCACAGTGGAAGATGACAATGCTCCCCCCTCGCCCCCCAGATGCCTTCCCCCTCACCTGCCTGGAACTAAACTCCTCCGTCCTGCAACGGATCCCATAAAGGTTTTTACCATCTGCTCAGAACATGTAGTAAATGTCAGCATTAAACTCCCTGGAAGTGGGGAAACCTGTGCCACAGATCCCAGCAAACCCTGAGACCAGCAGGTTATTCCCCATTATGTTAACTTGAACACTGATTCCCTATTAACGCAATAGGAACTACTGATATCTTCCCACAGATTTAAATGGGAACTGATAACAATCCAGAGATCACTAAGGAGAACATGCTTATATTAATATCCAGATGTAAGAGCTGAAATGCCTTATGGCCTAATGGCCCAACAATTAACATATTGAAGCATAGTCCCTCATGGCGAGCAGAAGTATTGACTCCATCATTTAATGCATTCTTAAATTATCATTGAACACAAAAGAAGATAAGATCTTTCTGGGATTAAAGACCTGAGCAACCCATCTGGTTATCCATTATATTTAAATGCTCCAACATCCACCAAAGCTTTTTTTCTAAATTCTTACTGGAAAGAATGCACCTATGTCCAAAGGAAAATATAAATCCTGGACAATGCAAAAATGTTACCACAAATGGCTGGATGGCTCTTGGAACAGATAGTGGGCCACTACACTGTGCATTTGTTTATTTCTCCAAAGCTTTAATTTAATAGACCTTTGAAGTAAACCAATTTTCTAAAATTGGTCTTTCCACTCCCAATATTTTATAACTTCTCCAGTCTACATTTTAAAACTAAGGTAGAAGGAATAACCTAGTCAGTGCTGCAGGCACTCATAACTGGGCCCCAAACTATTCAACATACATATGTGAATAAGCGGAGATGTGATCTTATTTTAATTTCAATAAATATTTAAGTTTTCACCATATGCAATTAGGAAAAATGATGTGACACATTGTATAATGGTAACCCCTCTCCCTTCCACCCCCAACATTTCCAAGGGAAACTCCTACTTCTCCAGCCACTCAACAGGCAGCTTCCCAGCTCGATTGTGTTTCAGGAGGTCACAATGTCACTCTGTCAGGACCTCACATAGAGGGTCCGTCATTGACAATGTACTTGACAATTCCATAGTAGTGTAACAATTAAGATTTGTCTAGAACGTGAAGTACTCAGCCTTTCTGGGCAGGTCAGTTCTTCAAATTATTTATGAAAATAAAATCTTTTCTTGCTCTTGGCAAATTTTGTTTCTTCATGCCAAGAAACCACCATACCTTGCAGAGCCAAGAATTTTCATTTGGCCCCTTACAGCTAAATTAAGTGTTTTGCTGTCAGAAGCCTTTGGGAGATAAGATGCCTATTTCTGCTATTTAGATGGTAAACTTCCATGGAAGGCCAACCCAGGATGATCACTTCTGAGCAGGTCGCCAGTTTGGACCCTGTACTCGCCTTGATTGTTAGCAATACTTTTTTTACCAGTAGAGCAGCCGGGATGGTGAACTCCATATAATGTAGGTCAAAGATCCATCCTCACCGCAATCCCACCAGCATGTACTACCCCCTCTGTTGTCCCATTTTCTCTAGTCTTGATGCCACTTATACAACACCTTCAGCATGGTTTATCTCCTCCCAGAGCGTGCAGCAAAATTGTTCACACGCACAAGTATATGTTTCCATTGTTTACTATCTAGGGAAATATGTAGCATTTATTCCAAGGGCTATGAAATGTGAATTTCTTATTCAGTTTAGCAGGATTAATGTGTGTATATGCATGCCAAAATGTGTCATTGTCATAGTCAACCAGAATCTTTCAAATGGCATGAGTGACCTTGTCGCCCCCTACAGAAATAGGGCCTCGACAGCCAGTGTTGGACCTGGAAGTAGTGAAAACATTCTCCCTCTACTAAGCCAAACACCGATTTTTGCTTGCTCAAATGAAATCACCTCTCCTAGACAGAACATATCCTTTAGAGTTTTACATCCTCCCTTCTACCAGTATTGGAACGCTAGTCTTTCAACTCTAATGGGGAAGTATGTACTGTCCCAGAAGTGGGTGTAGTGTGAGGGGTAAGACTAAAATCCCATTCCAGAAGCTCAGCTACCCCAAACTTGTAGTGTAGCTCTAGTCACTGGAGGGAATGTTTTACCTGCCGTCCTTCTGACATTTAGGCTTCCAGGGGAGCTCCCAAAGTGGTCCCCCACTAAACATGTGGTTCAGCAACCACAACAGCCGTTTCAGTCTCCCTCCTATTCAAGTGAACCAACAACTCTGCAAGGGCTGCAAAGTAATAGGAAGACTGGAGCCAACCCACAGTCCACCATGAATCGGCTTTGTGTTAGCTAGGGAGATGCCTATTCTCTCCTTTTTTACCTACCATATAAAATTTGAGCATCAATGTTGTCTTTCAATTATGTAGCTTTTTAGTATCTGAAGGGTTAGCCTCTGAAATATGCGCAGTATTCTGGGTAGGACAGACATTTTCACTGTTGCTATCTGCCTTAGCAGTGACAGATGTCTATGGTGCCTGCTCCCAAGATCTGTCTTCATTCCCTTATGCAGGTATTGGAGAATTACCTCCTCAGTTCTTGTGAGAGTAGCAGCCAAATCTAAACAAAGGTATCTAATAGAGGTGATAGCCCACTTCAGAGGCGTTCATCTCCATACCTCTTGGATCTGTTCCCTGGGGAGGGAAATATTAAATATTTCCAACTTAGTAAGGTTTATTTTAAAACTGGACCCCTTTTGGTAAGCAGAGTTCTTCCATTTCCTGGTGCAGCGAGATGTGGACCGTGAACTTTGAGACCTGTGTTCCCAATTTTTTTTACTAAAAGTAATTGTTTAACCTGATTTTCTGGGCTAGTGGCAATGTTAAGATGAACAGGAGAGGAAAGAGTGGGAATCCATGCGTGATGCCTCGTCTTGTCGGTACCCACTTCGCGGTGGACTATTTACTTGTATTTTAGCTTTCGTATTCTGATAGCTCGCCAGTATATAGATGCAAAAGTAATGTGCCAGTCATGAAATCCCGTCCATCCTGTTGAATGCTTTTTCTGCATTTAGACTAGGGAGACTGATAGCCTTCTTATTTTATCTCACTATTCAGGAGATGAACAGCTTTTTTTTTTGCATTGTCACAAGCCCGTCGTCCTCAAAGAAAGCCAGATCGGTCTGGGTATATTATGTCTACCACTACTGCCATCAGACGGTTGACTGCAATTTTGGGGAAGATCTTTATATCAAAATTTAACTGAAATGTTGACCTCAACAAGGCACAGTCATCTGCTCTTTTGCCTGGCTTCAGTATCAAGGAAATCATGAGCTCCAACATTAGCAAAGGCTAATTTGTTATCCTAGACCATCTCCTGAAAATCGAAAGATCAGGGGGGACTAGGGATGTGCTAAAGACCTTGCAGAAGAACACTGTAAATTCATCGGGGACAGGTGCCTTTGTTGGGCACAGGGACAAGAGTGCTTGGATTATTTCTTCATTTTTGATGGGCTCACCCAAGAACTTCAAGGACGGCAAAATCTTGGGTAAGCTGTGTCTCGACAAGGTATTGCGCAAGTCTAGAGGGGAATATGAGTTCTTATGCATATAGCTGGTCATAGAATTCGTACAAGCATGCAGCTTTATCAGCTTCATTTATCAGTATGGAGCAGGCTGTATTCTTCACTTCAGTAATACAACTTATCTTGGTGGCCCTGAAGAGACTGCGCAGGAAATGGCCTGGCTTGTTGCTCGATTCGTAGAATTCTTTTGTCTAATTTTGCTAGGTGGTAAGTGGCCTTACCAAAGGATACAGTTCTAATTTGGCCCCTCATTATATTTTTCCTCCATATTTTCTGTGATTGTGACAGCTTGTGTGACAATTAAAGGGCTGCTAGCTCTTTACGTAGACAGGCATCTGAGTTTTCTTACACTGGCCAACTCAGCTATAAAATTACCCCTTATCACTGCTTTCAGGGTCTACAATATAGTCACTGCTTTCAGCAAATCTGTGTTATGTTGTAACTACCCCCCTATGCTTTCTTGAATGTACCTTACCACTACAGGGTCCCTTAGAGGTGCCTTCTGTAACCACCACTGACCCCCAATCCACTGTGTATTTAATCTTGGGCTTAACATTTGACAAACAACCAGTCCATGGTCAGTCAAGGCAAAAGGGTGTTGTATCACATTGTGTAGCTGTGGGAGCAGTTTCTTCTCAATAACTATATAATCTAGTTTAGCATAGCATCGTGTACTCTGAAATAAAGAGAGTAATCAGTGCCCAAAGGGCGTTTAGTTGGCCAGTAATGTAGCTGTGTGCTGCCGCCCGGGAGATAGCCAATATTCCCACAAATTTGTTCTGGGTCTTTTCTGCAACTGTTCTGGACCGTATTCAGGTCTCCCACAAACCCAAAGGATCCAAGGACTGTACCATAATCTTTTGGACAGTGTGGGCAAGGAAGTCTTCTTGGTTTTGATCCAGGACACTTCTAAAAGTCAATACCAGTAACTTGTCTAAGTTTGGGCTTGACCACTTCCCACCTATCCTCTAAATCTATTTTATGAAATTAAGATGGTCATCCCAGCAGTTGTTTCTAGCCAGAGAAGAATTGCTTGGAATAATCCCTGTAACGAAGACATTGCTCAACCTGGTGCAATAGGGGTGTCACTTGGAGGAGGACTACACCTGTATAGGCCATTAAGAGCTCTTGCAAGAAGCCCCTTCCCTTTTCAGCGCTGTTTAGGGCCATAACACTAAGTTGCAGCCTGGTGAAGCTTTCTTGAACCCTGTTATCCATCCTGTGCCTCCTTTCAATGTCGTGACTGGCAATCCCCAGGTGCTTTAACTCCCCAACAAGAACTCCCTCCGCCTCTGGTCCCAAAGAATGTAAACACCTATAATGATGACCAAAACGGTCAATTATTTCACAAATTTTGAGTCCATGGACTCAGGTTCAACCAGCCATGAAATGCCACACATGGGAAGCGCAGGGCAGCAGTTCTTAACTTGTAGTCCGAGGAGCCCTGGGGGTCCGCGAAGCCAACTTAAGGGACAATTGACTACTTACAAAATTAAACAATATTAAGAAATGAATTGAGTGCATATAAACAACTAAGCAAAATGTAAATTGAACATTTTAATACGTTCTGTAAAAGTGAAACAATTTGAAATTGAAGGCTAAAAAATATGTTGCTTCCCGGGCTGTCGGTGAGTCCGCAACGCCATCACCATTACTCTCCTGGGGTGGGACTTTGTCCCACAGTAGCCATCCTGGTCCTGCGAGAGAGAGGAGCCCCGCTCGCCTACATCCACGCCGCCAGCATCCCGGAGTGCGGGTCTGCTTCTCGGGCTGTCAGTGAGCCCGCAACGCCATCGTCATTACTCTCCTGAGGTGGGACTCGGTCCCCCAGAAGCCATCCTAGTTCTGCGAGGGGGAGGAGTCCCGCTCGCCTACATCCACGCCGCCGGCATCCCGCAGTACGGGTCTGCATCTCGGGCTGTCAGTGAGCCCACAACGCCATTGCTATTACTCTCCTGGGATGGGACTCAGTCCCCCAGAAGCCATCCTGGTCCTGCGAGGAGCCCTCCTCGCCTACATCCACGTTGCCGGCATCCTGTAGCATGGGACGCGCGCGGGCGTTTCCCTGCGGTGATGGGGCAAAGCCCGGGCAAATGGTTGGCCCATCTGTGCCCGTCAGAGCCTGGAGGAGGCTGGGCAACCTCTGACATCTGGAAATCTCCACGTTTTACTCAGGTCAACAATATCTGGTACTATTAATTTATCACTGTCTAGAGAAGTTTTGAAGTTGAGGGCTTGACATTACAGCTCACGTGCTTTGGGTTAATTTGTCATTGGTGTAATCTTTGAAGGCCACCTGACAGTCCTTTCTTTATTTCTTTCAATTGCTAAACCTGGGGCCAAAGTGGGAAAGAGAAAAGCCTGTGAGGGAGGTATGGGCGACAGCTACAAGGTAGAGGTGAAGAAGGGTAAAAGGAAAGCCCCATGCACACCCCACGAAGCAGGAGGTGGCGTGTTGGACAGAATAGACAACATATTAACTGAATGAGAGGGTCTCCTTGATACCACACTCACTGATACTGTGCCTAGGAGCAGCATCCTGCAGGCTTCGGGTAGTAACATGCAAAGGGCGCATTCTAGAAATGTTTAAAAATACAGCTAGCAGGATCTAATCCCCTGAATCCTTAAGTGCACTCCCTGCAAGTCTTGCAGTTGAAGGATCTCCCTTACCTGCCTCCCAAGATGCCCTGGCCGTTTTTCCCTGCAGCAATAAATTCTCTACCCTGACAGAGCACCTAGAGCCAGTGGATACTCCCCCAAGCGCTGGGACACCAGCACACAGGGAGGGCGCAGAGAGTACCATGAATTGCACCACCCAGTGCAAAGTTGTGACAGAAGTTCATTACAATGATAAAGATAAAAGCGCCAGTGCTGGGCAAACTAGTAGGATCACTGTAGATCCTTCAGAAAGTTCAGTGTCTATGCAGCTAATTGATTTGATGAGCGAAATGAGTGCTCTCAAAGTCTCCGTTTGTAACCTTACCGACTCCCTAAGTAAAGTATACTCAGTTGTTCAGCAGGTTAAATCGTCACTGAGAGCCCACCCTATGAGTAGCCCCTGCACACAATGGTACGTGACTTTTGTCAGACAGTCCCCTCTTTATACTAATACATGAATTCCATATAGTGCAAGCAGCTCAGCCAGAGATCTGGCAATGAGTAGCCCTAGAATGGGTCATATTCAATCTGATAGGGAGCTGTGGTCCCTTATAAGGGATGACATTCTCAGGGCCAAGAGTTACTCATCCTCAAAAGCCCCCTTAGATTATATTGCTTTGACACTGTCACACCATCACCTGGCGGAAAACCTTGTAAACTTTGACATCCGAATCCAACACCTTACTTGTTCCAACATTCGATTTAAATTCAACCCCACCAAATTGGTTATGCATCCCAGCTTGTCACCACCCAGGGAGATAGATTGAAGGTTACTCACACTTGCTGGCGTCCTCAGGGAACATACGACAACCATCCGCCAGTGAGTCTGTTCCACCCGCTGAATTGGCTCTGTCACCATCAGCGTAGAAAAATGTAACTACAGCTGTCCCCCCGGACGAGGAAAGGTTGGACACAGAAGGAAATTCAGTCTAAAGGTGCAACGACCAGACAGAACCCCATCACATTTTATCTAGGCTAGCTCTGTCATGGAACATAGCTGGGCTAAGGTCTAGGGGAACATCTCCAGAGTGGCACACCTTTATTGAGCAGTACGATATCTGACTATTTCAGCAAACATGGCTAGTAGACCCCCTACATTATCTAGAGTACTTAAACTATTATATCCCGGACATCAGTGGGGGTAAAGGCCGCCCATCGGGTAGAGTAACAAGAAAACAAGTTACTTAACTATAACTGTAGTTCTCCAGTAATGGACGCTTTCATAGATTCACATGCCTGAATCATTCCCGGTCGTCGAGACGGGCGTCTCCGGTATACAAAAAAGCAATGCTTTGTTGGATAACAAACTGAAATGAGGTTTACTCAGTTGTTCACTCAGCTTTCCTCTTGCAACCCATAACCTTGGTTATATAAAAGAGACCAAACTTGTCCCTGAACCAATCAGAGCTCCTCACCCTCTAGAACACTCCTGAGAGAACCTTTTGCCCCTCCGATTTCCGTGCACTTGTGCCGTAGACAACTTTCGTGCTAAATCCAAGGTGAGCCCCTCAGGGGAGGAGGGTGGGTTGCATGTGAATCTATGAAAGCTTCCAATACTGGAGAACTACAGTTAAAGGTAAGTAACTTGTTTTCTTACTCCAACATTGGAGCTTTCATAGTCACATGCCTGAATGAGAATAGCGAGCAGTAAATCCTAGCACATTTTTGTTACCCAAGACCTCGAATTAGGCAACGTATGTAGTTTAATAGCAGTGTTCATATATAAATATATACAGAGAAAAAACTTCACAAATTGCATATAATAGAACATACAACAATAACATGTGCACATGTCACCAACAAAGGAAGGAGGGATGGTAAAGAGGGTTCACCGTCACTGGAAAAGGTTCCTCAGTACTGCTTGTCCTACTGCCACATCCTTATCTGCAGGTGCATCAAGGCAGTAATGTCTGGTGAAGGTATGCGTACTCTTCCAGGTAGTAGCTGTGCAGATATCCTGGATAGGTACTCCGGCAAATAAAGCAGTGGAGGTGGACACTGCTCTTGTAGAATGAGCACAAACTCTTGCATTTACGGCTTCCCTGCCGCCTGATGACAATACTGTATTGCACTTTAAATCCATCGGGCAATTCCCCTCTTTGACAAAGGAAACCCCTTCCTGGGGGCACTATAAGCAACAAACAGTTGGGACGACTTGCGGTAAGGCCTTGTTTTTTGCAAGAATAACTTCAGACAGCATTGAACATCTAATGAATGAAGAGCTTTTTCCGCTGCTGTTGACGGTTGAGGGAAAAACCTCTTAAGGATCAGCGGTTCATTCATTTAGATGAAAATCTGTTGGAACTTTGGGAATGAATTTCGGATTAGTCCTGAGAACAATCCTGTCCTCTTTGAACTGCAACAACGGTTCTTGCATCGTGAGAACCTGAATTTCCCCAACTCTTCAGGCTGAAGTGAGAGCTATTAGAAGAGCTACTTTCTAGGATAAGAATTTTAGATCCGCCCTGTGAATTGGTTCGAAGGGCTGCTTCATCAATTGAGATAGAACAATGTTCAACTGCCAGAGAGGTGGAGGAGGTCTTATGGGAAGAAAGTCCGAAATAATCCTTTCATGAACTGTTTGATAATTCTTTCAGACCACAGTGATGGACCCGAGGAAGTTCTTCTATATCGAGAAATCGCAACAAGCTGTACTTTAATAGAAGCATGGGCCAAACAAGATTTTGCTAACATTAGAATATATGGAATAATTTCATGTGCCGCTGAATTTAGAGGATAAATATTACGTTCTTGGCACCACAAACAGAATCTCTTCCATGTCATCCTATATGGCCTGTTTGTAGTTTCCGCTTTGGCATTTGCTAGTATATCTCTGCATTCTGCAGAAATATCTAGGTTGTGAAATTCGCAGTATTCAGGAGCAAGGCCTCTAAGCGCAGTGATTTCGGGTCTGGATGAAGCACTTGTCCCCAGGACATTGTCAAGAGTGATGGTATTGGTTGCAGACGAATTGGATGATCCTCCGACAGTAGGAGCAACTCTGTGAACCAGTGTTGCCTGGGCCACCAGAGAGCTATCAGTATTACTTTGCACGGTTCCTTCTTTATCTTTGTGAAAACGCGTGGCAGGAGAGGGATCCGGAGGAAAGGCGTAGGCAAATAAGCCTGACCATGCCATAAAAAATGCATTCCCCCAAGATCCCTGTTGGTGATGCCAACTTGCAAAGAACCGGCATTTTTTATTCTGAGCTGTTGCAAACAGATCCACTGCCGGAACTCCCCATTTGAAGATGCATTGCAATATGTCCTGGTTGATCTACCACTCGTGGCAGGTCGACTTCGGTCTGCTGAAAGTGTCCATTTTGACTAGGGCTGGGCGTAGTTTTTGTAGTGCCACTACGCAGAATTTTGGAGAAAAAAAAAGTGGAAAACGGGCGTGTCCTGAGGGTCCATGTGCCCGGGACAGGGGTCCCTCGTGCCTGGGCAGACTCCCTGATCTCCCCGGCCTGGTTGGAGCCCCAGAGCCCTGCAGCCCCAGAGCCCTGCAGCCCCAGAGCCCTGCAGCCCCAGAGCCCTGCAGCCCCAGAGCCCTGCAAGGGCAGGCTGGAGCCCTCCCGCGGAGGCTCGGGGCAGGCAGATTTGCGTCATTTCGGTCCCGGCCATCTGGTCGCCCCACTCGCCTCGGCCTTCTGGTCGCACCCAATGCTTTCCTATGGGGCGACCAGATGGCCGGGCTTCCCTGGAAGTCCCGATGAGGTGCCATTCGCCTCCCGGATCCCAGGCAGGGCTCCAGGAGGTCGGGCACGTTCGCGCCTAGGGTCCCCTGAGCCGTGCGGTGCGCACTTGTTCCCAGAAAGAGGGGTAGCCTTTGTGGTGTATTTATTATGGGTACTGTATCGATCCCCCTGTTTCTGACCCTTGTCTGGTTAATAATTAACTAGCAGCCATTCAACTGCACAGAAATCCGTTATCTGATTAGCCACACAACGGCACAGAAGCCCGTTATCTGATTAGGTCATAGCGCATGCCATCTCATTAGGCAAGCACTATTCCTCCAGCCCCCTAATAGGCATACGGTGTTCTCAAAACAAATCAAACCTACCACGATCTGGGAAATCCCCACAGCCATTGTTTTGATTTAGCCGAGAACTTCAGTAAAGAATGTGCGAACGATCAAGTTCGTATGACATCCTTATTGACGTATTTATGTCCATCCTTACGTCAATCCCGGCACCTTTCAGGTATAAATAATACCGACATTGCCTTAAGCAAACACACGAGGTGGTGACAAGATTGGAGCAGCGAGACTTGCCGAGGAGCCCAGCTGACATCGAAGCCCACAGACGCTGCCCCTCCTTTCTGACGCACTGAGAGAGACGCTGCCTTTTCTCCTGCCGAGAAATCCAGCTCCGGCGCTTCCAGGCAGCCCTCGCAGGCAGCTGGAATATCAAGACCTGAGATAGAGATACCAGCCCTCCAGCCTTCTAAACTCCCAGGTACTGAACTGAATCATCCTTTGTAGAGAATTCTTGAAGCAGACCCTTGGCAAAACAAACTTAACTTAAACTGCTACATGTCTCCCCCCGCCACGTATTAGGCTTAGGTCAGGTACATTGGGGTAGGCGTAGTTAGAAGCACCAGTTGAGTAAGATTAGTCAATGTATATATGTATGTATCTATTTTATCCATTTTAAGTTTCATATGGCTAAGAAACCATATCAATGCTTTAAAGTATTATTTTATAATTCTGTTATTACTGTATGCACTTTACTTAACTATAAGTATTGCAATAATAGCGATTCATTTCTCTTGTATGAGAAAAGAGACTGATCAATAAATAACATCTTTTTATTGAACACGCCCGTCTCTTCCTTTTCTCTACAATCTGGTGAAACTAAGAATGCACTGAACTGACTGAGTAAAATAAGTTGTCTTTTGTTTTCACACGACTCTAGAGATACACTCTTGATTAGGGGAGAGCAAAGTTGTCATGTTCTATGGTTGTCAGAAACTAAATCCCTTCTTGTCTATCCAGGGAAGTTAAACTCCTCCTTGTCTATTCGAGAAAGTTTCTAGTGAACTCTGAGCTAGCTGGCACACACACATAACTTTAAGTCTAATATCGACAGTAGAAGACCTAGTTAACCTCTGTCCTACGTCTATACTATTGAAGATATTATTCCAATGCGCAGAGCCTATTGGGATGATAGGAACTACACTACATGGCGCCCAACGTGTTTGGATGGGCGATAAATCTAACGTAAGACATTAGAGTAACTCAGTCGTGCTTTTTCACACAGACCCTTTTCCCCATAATACTCCAAAGACGTCTGGAGTGGGTGAAAGGTTAAATCCGCCAAACTTAGTAGGAGGAGACTTCTATGTATGGTTCTTGGTTTATTCAACGTTGAAGGATACACTGTTCCAAAATATTGTGCATCTAATCTTTGTTTCCATAGAAACCTGATCTGCAAATAAATAAAATAACCTTCTTGACATTAAAATGTCACTAGAAGAAGAAGAAAGGGAGACAGTTAGAATAGCAGCTGAACTCCTAGCAGCTGACAATACTCTGCTACAGCAAGACCCGGATGCAATACTCATCCCGGTCAACATAAGAAAATGTATAACTTTAAAACTTATAGAAAATGGGCTGACACCGAGAGGTGGTACAGTCATATTCGTAATAGAGGCACACGAATATCGGCAGACAGAGGTATTCTATTCATGGATAAACTTTCCAGCAGCAAACGCTGTAACAAAGGACTTCCACTATTATAAAAAAGAGGAACCTCCAAATGAGTACACTCCTTTCGAGGAGGTGGAAATACCACTCAAATACCAAGAGCACCTGCTCTGGTTTAATGGCGCCCTAAAACATAATAATCACATCACCAGGCTCGGTCCACTAGGTAGACCAGGAGCAACATGGCCGGTCCTATCCGGATACACACCACATCCAGACATTGAAGAAATATCTGCACCAGAACTTTTAGCACAGCTAAAACAACTAATTAAAATACACAGACAATTAGTCCAATATGTAATGCGGACTTCAACAGTCCAACCAGCTATTAAAATTCCACAGCTGATCCATCACCAGGGGAACACAAATAAAATTACACCACAGAACATACAGTCCTGTCTAGGTAAAGTACCCGCAAAACGGGAACAAATTCCATTCTGGTTAGCACAAAAAATCACTCAAATAGAGGCGGTATTACCAGATACCACCCCGGTTGAGAAACACAGGATCCTGACTGTCTTCCAATGGGAATCACACCACATGTGGAGGACTGTGACACTTGGGGTACAGTCTTTGCTTCCATTTACACAAAAACACATGGTGTTCCATCCATGTCAGTAATAGCAGATGTGCTAAAACAAATTCAAGATGAATACGGTCCAGAATCTGCTTTAACTCTTGGTATGAAATTACTAAAAGACTTCAAGCAGGTCTCGGCAATATTATTAGCCAATATAAAGGGAGAAGCAGCAAATGTGGCAATCCGCCAGAGGTTAAAAGAGACAGATATAGCAGACCAACCATTTGAAATTGCCAGAATCATAGAAAAATCCTATGAAGAACTAGGAAGAGATAGTTTGGGTGGAAAACCGGTGAAACCCCAACTAATTGAAAAACCTGAAAAAGTATTTATTAAAAATAATCTAAACATTCAAAAAAAGAGCTGGGATGGAAATAAACAATCCACTCCTAAAGAAAAAAGATTCCAGTCCAGAGGAAGGTCTCCTCGGCGGAGAGAAAGATCTCCGGACCAAGGACACAAGTCTCCCCAAAGGGAGCCCTCTGAGAAAAAATACAACCTTAGAAATAGGGATAATCTGAAGAAACCTGATAGATAAAGATATTGATACACGTCCCTCTCAATCTTTTCAGACTTCCTCGCAGAAATCGGAAAGGAGAGGACGGTCAGAACACAGGGAAGAGCACGTCGAGTCCAAAGACAAGGAACCTGCTCATCAAAATAAAAAATTACAGTTTCCAAAAAAGAAGGTAGCCAGTATTAAAGTAATCAACCATGCCGAGAATACTGAGGACACAGCTGAAAAACGGAGAATGGGCTCAGACAATGCTAGACAGCGCAGCAGAAGTGAGCATAGCTCGCAAGATCCTTATGAATCATCTGGAGACAGTGGACACGAATGGATTACTAGGGACAAGGTACTCTGGGACCCCTCCCGGGCCGGTGGTTCCCTGCCGGGGACCAGATGGGCTGTGTTCCCGGGCAACACCTCTCAGGCGTCCGGGGCTCCCTCCTCCGGCCCACGGCGTGGCAAAGTACCTGGGATGGGCTCCATGGGTCCCGGGCCCTGCAACCCCGGAGCCCTGCAGCCCCTGGAGCCCTGCAGCCCTGGAGCCCCGGAGCCCTGGAGCCCCGCAGCCCGGGAGCCCTGGAGCCCCGGAGTCCTGGAGCCCTGGAGCCTCAGAGCCTTGCGGCCCTGGAGCCTCAGAGGCCTGCGGCCTTGGAGCCTCAGAGGCCTGCAGCCCCGGAGCCCTGAAAGGGCAGGCGGGAGCCCTCCCGCCGAGGCTCGGGGCAGGCAGATTGGCCTGCCGTTAAACCTTTACAGAAAAAACCCTCAGCAGATCCGGCAAATCTCTCTAACCTTCGTCCCATCTCCTTAATTCCAGTGTTATTTAAACTCACCGAAACATTCGTGAATAAACAACTCACTGAATTTCTGGAAGGAAATAATATTCTGCATTCCCATCAGGCAGGGTTTAGGGCCCAGAATTAGACGGAATCTGCCCTCTTCACCGTGGAGACCGTGCGGGACGCCATCGACCAGGGGAAGAAAGCCGTACTGATCCTGCTTGATCTATCGGCGGCGTTCGATACGGTGTCACATACCATACTGATCGACCGTCTAGTAACATCAGGGATAGCAGGAACTGTACTGGCATGGCTAACAAACTTCCTTAACCAGAGGCGGCATGTTAACGTACTAGGCGAGTTCTGCTCTGAGGAGAAGGTTCTGATGTCGGGGGTGCCGCAGGGCTCCAGTTTGAGCCCTGTACTTTTTAATCTGTATATGGTCCCCCTGATCGAACTAATTTCTTCTTTTCAGATCAGTACGATCTCGTATGCTGACGACACTCAGCTTATCCTAGTACTGGATAGGGAGCTGCCCGGAGCAGAAGAAAACCTTAAAAACTGCCTCGCAGCCACTTTTGACTGGATGAGGAATAATCATCTTAAGTGTAACTCGGGTAAAACCGAAATTCTGCCATTCGGACAGCAAAACTTGTTTTCACCAAAACTATGGTGGCCGGAAGACGCAGAAGCCCCCCCAAATACAATTGCTGCCGCCCGCAATCTGGGCATCAAGTTTGACGACTCCCTCTCATTTAAGCAACAGGCCGTGACCGTGGCTGGCACCTGTTTTAACATCATTAGAGGTCTCAGAAAATTCTTTGACCTTCTGCCCTTGGATGCCAGGAAACGGTGGCGGTTGCACTGATAACATCTAGGCTGGATTACTGCAATAGTCTGTATGTGGGAGCCAATCAATCCGTGCTCCACAGACTGCAGATGGTCCAGCACGCAGCCGCACGCCTTGTCCTCGGCTGGCCAAGGAAGTCTTCCGCCTCGGCCGCGCTCAAAGCCCTCCACTGGTTGCCAATACATAAGCGTATCCTGTTTAAACTGCTGGTAATCACCTTTAGAGCCTAAATATCTTGCGAATGGTTTCAGGTGCTATGCACCTTCACGGGTCCTTAGGTCACCAAACCTGAACCTACTGGTGGTGCCCAGATATAAGCTCTCCACCAAGGGAGGAAAATCCCTTGTAGTCATGGGATCTAGGGCTTGGAACAAGCTTCCCCCAAAATTGTGACAATGCACCACTGAGAGCCAATTCAGGAAAGGGCTGAAAACATGGATCTATACACTCACTGATACAGCTTGTAAAGTCTTAGTATAAGTGCGTAGGACTTCTGAACTCCATCTGTCAGCGGCCTGATCCATCTGGCTATGGTACACAGCGCCAAGATGCTCCTTGGAGTGATAGCCGCGCTATAAAAATGTGACATTACATTACATGAGTATCACAGTATACTTTTAAACAAAGTTCCTTCAATAACGATTTTAACAAATGCAATGGTTTTAATTAACTGTGTAATAAATAAATTTTGAATTTGAATCTAAGGTGCACTCTGCATACTGGTACCTTGTGTGTTTTGAGGGTGGTATCACGAGTCACCTAGAAACCAAGACCTCTTTTCAAAGAAATATGTACATTGTCTCCGCCTACCATTAGATGGCAGAAATGCGCACAGCTTGTGATATACCGCAGTATGTACTGCAACCATAAACATTATGAAACTTTACTGTATCTTTATGGAAATTGAAAAGATTAGGGCACAGACCATGAATCATACGGAACGGTACATGCTAGAGCATAGATTAACTATTTGAATTGTTTTATTAGCGTTATAACATAATACACTTTCATGTTAATTGTAATTGTCATCACTTGCTCGCTTTATACTGTGTATCCTAATACACCTCCATATACTAGTGTTGCAATTTTAGTTTGTGGACTGGTTCTACTTAATATCTATATGTAAAAAATAAAGTTTACAGGTTGAAGAGAAAAATTAACTTCTTGAAGAAAAATAGAAAAAAAGTGGAATGAGCTTATTGAAAGGGAAAAGGGAATCTTGCATAAGTTAAAAGATTGACAGTAATGATCGGCATTTTATTTGTGCAAAAAAGTTGTGTCCTCTTTCTGTTGACTGAGGATCCAGGAATCCAGAGTTCTAATCCCACAACTCTGCACTTCAACCAATTGTGAATGTGAGGGATACAATATAATTCAAAGCGCTCAAAAGTAAACAATATCAAAATATGAATGAAATGTGGAATGAGGAAGAGGTGTGGCGCCGCGGTCAGGGTGACTGACTCAGGAATCTGGGGATCACGGTTCGATCCCCGGTGCCGGCAGCAGATTAGCCCAGCACCATGTGACTCTGGGCAATAGCTTGCATAATCTTCCCGACGGCCCCAGCGCCTAGAGACCCTTACGGGTGATTTTTCGCGCTTTACAAAAGTGGATTATTAAATGTGGACACCGAGTTAGATTACAATGTTTTCTTGCTACTAAAAATGACCCTAACACAATCAATATTGAAGATCAAGAAGGATCCACAGTTATATACTTTGACACTGGTTTTGTCAGTTAGCTGTCCGCAAGTGTGATTAATTTGCATCACAGCACCTACTACGCTGAAAGTAGAACCTAAACAAGTTGATCAGTACAACCGCTTTTTTTTACATGGATTAGAGTAAAAATGGCTTAACCTAGTCCTTCAAAAGATAGATGTTCACGAGATGGAGGTTTTTAATCCCCTCCGTCCTCTAGTTGAAAGTAAAGAGGGTGCTTAAAGCTGAGCGCGGAGAGACGGCTCACAGGCGTGCGTGCACTAACCTGCAGACTGCAGAAGGGTTCCTGGTTCACTATGGAGAACATGACAAGGATCAGCAGTGTGTTTCTCCTCCTCCACCATACAAGCTCCATCAGCAGGAGAACGAGCTTCTGAGAAGTTTACATCTGATTCAATCACATCTGAAAGTAAACAATGATAATTGAGCAGTTCATATAGAATTGTATATTTAAAAAAGGAACAATGCACCCGTAATAATACAGAATAAACTAGATTTGGTCCTCATGTTATGCTCAGCCAAAAGGCAGGTAAAATGAAGCCATAAACTGATGAAGATGGAGGGAGTAGTAGGACTACTAGGTTCTCTGGACAGAGAGCATTTTTTGAATGAAACGGATCACAGATGCCAAACCTTTGTTTCAAATTATTTGTTGCATACCCAATTTTTTTACAAATCTAGTTAGAAAACGTCAAGCCAGAAGAACAGAAGAAGGATGCACAAACTGTTACAAAAAATGTATAGTGTTTTGCTTTTGCTCCCAGACTGAGCGCAGGACAGGTTGCGGCGGAAGCTCAGCCTCCCTCCCCTCATGCTCCAGATCACTGGTCTGATCACAATCCTGGGCATTTGGCCACTCCTGCAAAAGTCAACTGCCTGCTTAAAGTCTTCCAGTAAGTCGAAATCGTAAGAAAGTCAGTCAGTATTCAACCCCATCCCACCAAAGACTAGCAAGAAGACACGAAGGCATCATGATAAAAAAAACTGCTCTACTCAATGTCTGTTGAATCAAAATTGACCCAGATATTGGTCGCAGCACGTCCCAAGTTTCCCAGCGATCGCCGACCCCACAGCACATTGCAGCCTTAAAAAAGGCCATGCTGATTTTTGTGCAATTCCGGCTTCCTATGGTGGCCTACGGGCCCCATAGAACTAAAGAATCTTGCTTGACTGTCTTTTTTCATGTGCCATTTGCAAACTGATGTTTGCACATGGTGGGCATCTTGAGCTATGTAATGTGATGTGTGCATCTCATACCATAACTGGCAAACTTTAGTGGGTTTCTACGTTTGAGCCAGAAACAGAACTTAGTTTATTTAAGGTTTGTTTTCACACCATTTCTAAGGTTATGTATTCCACTTGTTTCCAACCTCTAATGCAATGCCAGGTCCTGTGCCTACGCCCTGCACCCACAACCCTGCTGCCAGCCAACCCTTGCTGCACACAGCCCTCAGCCCTGCACAGTTTGGGCTGACAGCAGGTGCCAGCTGCAGCCTGGCCCTGCACACAATCCACCGCCGGCAAGCTTGTCTTTTCCATGTCTCTAGGTTCCAGACACCAGTGCCATGGGGACAGACACGTTATAGTGTCTCCCCATTCCCTCTTGCCGCAGACTTTAGACACATGTTCTGGGATTGCCCCACCATTCAAGGGTACTGGGATAGAGTACACCAGACACTGAGGGACACGACCCAGATCACGGTTATGACAACGTGGGAGGCTTGTTCTCTTGGGATATTTCGTAGGAAGAAAACTGAGAAAGTGCAATACAGTTTCGTGTCCCTAGCTATCCTGTTAGCGAAAAGGGGGATAGCCATGCATTGGAGATCTCACACGGGCCCGCTGGAGGCAGCCAGGATCGGCACGGTGAAAAAATGGGGGAAGGCGGAGGAAGAAACACTTAGGGAGGAAGAACTGAAGGGAACCCGTAAACACACTATCTCTTTAGAATGGGCGCAGTTGCTACACACGTTTACATACGAGACAGACCCCCCCAAACCCCCACTCGATGAACAACCCCAAACCCAGCCATCCCCTCCGGCCCCACTAACCACGGGGAACATCTGAGGGCCACCAGAAGCCCGCGAGCATGCCTGCTTGGGAGTTGACCCAGAGTTCCCCCTAGACAACACCACGGATGCAACAGTAGTTATGTAGCTACTCCCCTTCTCATGCGTCCCCGGCTCTGCACCCACGCCCCATCGGGCAACCACACTTACCCTGACAACAGACATCCGACAGAACCACAGTCAGAACCCCCGACACCCTACTTCCCCTGTTGTTAATTCCCCACAGTTGAGAATAGTTGAACGTTAGACCGGCAGACAGCCAGGACACGGTTATACATTGGGAACACATATGGCAATGATAGCTCCAAAAAGAAAAAAAAGACTGGGATACGCCTACATTACTCACCCCACCTAGTATGCCTACAGTGATAACCCATACCCGACTACAAGTTACTATCGGAAAAGGCCCGACGATGCGGTAGGAACGCTCCCATCGCCATTTACTGAGGGGTGACTCACTGTCACCTCTCCGATGCATCATGATGTCCCTAGGACAGGTCGCACACTGGGCACACAAGGCTTTCGACGCATGGAGAAAGAAAACCTATGGTCACGAGTCATGCAATTTTACTTCTTTTGATGTACGACTGTAGTAATGTATTGCGAGCTACTGTTTTGATATTTGATGATTCAGACCCAATAAACAAATTTAAACAAAAAAAATAGTGTCTCCCCGTTCCTGTGGATTTTCTTTTACTGGGCAAACGTTGGGTCATAACCGATTAAAAACTCATTCATAAAATAAAAGTCAAATCAGGCATAGAAAATGGCTGCTTTCAGCATCACAATTGCTTAATTTAACTTTTTGGTACACAAACTGACAAGTTTTTTTGATTTTTCATGGTGTGCTAGTCGAGTTCTCCACATCTCGGGGTACTCTTGGGCCAAAACCTTTGAGGAAGCCTCCCTAAATGGGTGGAGTTTATACTATGATTCAACCCTACCTCTTGCTACGAAAACTATATGAATGACTTTGATCCTCCGTTCACAAAAGCTCTTTCTAGAAGGTTCAGGTTAGGTACATTACCACGTGCCACCTTTACCACTAAATGGAATAGTCAGGACGCTGACTTTCGAGGGAAGCAGTGCAGCAGGCTAGAGCTTCTTGTAGCCAAAGACCTATGGAGTGCAGAGCAAACTAGCCTTGGCAACAGCAAGTCGACAAGGTGCACAGGGGTTTGGTCCCAGCGCCCCAGGCAAGGGATACTGTCCTCATAATTATTGAGAAGACAGGTCAGGCCTCTAAGGAGCTGCAGAACCACTACCTGTGTTGCTGGGACTCAGAAAGTCTGTAGGACAGGAGCAGCTGACCGGTCATCTTCATCGCGGTGTTTGAAGATGTAGGAGAGTGACTCCTTCACTCCAAGGTAGATGTCTTCGGGTGTCCTTGATGCCCACAGGTAGGTCTGTTGAAGATCCTGAAAGAAACACAGACGTCAAAGACTTGCAGAACAGCAAGACCAGGAAAAGCAGGAGTCTTCCTTGGAGCAGTCTCAGTTCCTGTCAAAGGCTAACGAAGTCCAAGTTTCCAGACAATTGAAGAGCGATGCAGTTTCAGGGTTGTCTCTTGTCCCACGACGAATGTGAGGACCCACACACAGGGGCGACCTTAAGTACCTTAAGGAGAGGGTTGGAACGACTCGGGGTCCCTCCCAGAGGAGAGGATGCTTCCATGTACTTTGTCCAGTTTCAGGCCACGGCGGGAACCAAGGGTTCCTGAACTGGCACAAACTGAAATATGCAAAGAGGGCACCAAATGTGCCTTTCAAAGTAGTCTGGTGATGCTGGCAATCGCCCCCACCCCAGCGCAATACACGAGGTCTTGTATGGGAGGTGGTCACACCTCCCTGTGACAGGAAACCTATTATTCTACCTTCCGCAACTCGAGCCTGGCTCAGCAGCAGGAAGGCAGAATCGTGTCTGTGGTCGGCAGCAGCACTAGCTTGCTTGCAGACCCTGAAAGGTTGTTATCGGGAGTACAGGGGGTATTCCAAGGGAGACCCAGTACATGGGACCATACTTCCAACACTGGAATCTGTGTTGGGTTATGATTCCAAGATGTTTGATACCAAACAAGACCGGGTTCGGTGCAGCCACTCTCACCCAGTCAAGGCTTGCGAATCCACTAACCGAGTGACCCAAAGACTTGCAATCCCAGTCACAGGCCGTCAGACACTCATGCATATACCATTCACTCACTCAGAGTTATGCTCACATTCATACACCCACTCATAGATCCACTCATACATTCACTCATGAACCCACTCACACCCATAGTCACTCACACACCGCCACTCTTAGACCCACTCAGAGACTTATGCACCCAGTCAGTTATATGCTCTGAGACTCATGTACCCACTCAGTCACACTCCGAGACCCACACACTCACAGACCACACAGACATTCATGCACCCACCCACTCAGACACCCACTTAGACACTCATGTGTCCACTCACAGATCCAGTAAGATAGTGATATACTTACTTACAAATTTAAAGGCACTCATGCACCTACTCACAGATTGAGAGACTTACGCAACCAATCACAGACCCATTGTCACACTGATGCACTCAGATGTGCTGAGGCAGTCATGCATTTCATTATATTGAAATACTGATGCACCTTTTCATAAATCCCATAAAATTCTTACGCAGTGAATGAGACGCAGTGATGCATTCGTTATAGATTTCACTGAAAAAGTTATGCACTGTGCAATAGAAATATTAAGGGAGTTGTACATGCTATTATACGGTCGTTTCGATACTGTGTTTAGTGTGTTTGTTATAATCCATTTTGCAGTTATAAGTTTTGAATGTGGTGGTGGTTATTGAATGTCCGCATTTGTTTTATCATTTTGCAACGTATTCACGGTGACTGCGGCTACCGATGTTATTGCTGCGCCCGGCGTCAATGGGAAAATGGTAAATCGGTTTAAATGGCTGTTTTTTTACAAACTGACTACAAAAATAGGACTTTAAACAGTGCAGTAATAAACCCCTGGTGTCTAAAATACTGAAAAATGTGTGCATATATTTGTTTTGCACCCCATAAAAAGGAGCGATCGTCACAGTCACCAGAGTCATCGCAACACTGTGCCATCGCAAAAACGGGATGTAGGGTTCAAACAGTGTTTAAAAAGTTACTACAAATATATGTGTACAAACATTATCTTTCAGTTAGACGTAATGTGTGTATTGTAATAGAATACATTTTTTTTAATGTGGTGGTGGTCGGTGAATGTCCACTTTAGTTTTGCGTTTTTGCAACGTGACTGCGTTCATCACAACGTGGCCGCAAATTATAAAGATTAAAAAAAAGAAATTGACAAGAAAATGAACAACATTTTGTCCTGTTGGGTGGCTCTGACAAGAACCTTTGTGTTGAGTGTGTGTATAAGACAGCTACAGATAAGACTAGTATCAAACATCAATTAAAATATCTGTATATATGTGCTTTAGAGTTTCTGAAAACAATCGATTTCCACGACTACCAACTCGCAATGTCGCGATGCCGGACGTCACGCGAAAACGAGAAATAGTCTTTGTAGATGATTTTTCTGGAAACACTACAAAAATATGAGTTTGAAAAGTACACTAATAAACAGTTACTGTTAAAAATACTGTAGAATGTGTTTATATATATATATATCCAAAAACGAAGTTTGGCCTAATGAGGAGACTCCACACAACAGCAGGTTAACGCCTTTTATTTGAGGAATCACAGTTCGGCAAAATGGCAGCTGCACCCCAGATTCGCAGCCCAACGCGTTTCAAGCACTCCTGTGCTCTTGATCACGGGCAAAAGCAGGCAGACAAAGGCGGCAGTGAAAGGGAGCCCTTGATAAGTAGTTCAAGTCCCGCCCTTGTGGGCGTATGCTAACAGGCATGCTGGTACTTGATGTTCCCTTCACAATTAAAACCCAGTGGTTGCCGTTTTAGTCCTCAAAATGAACACAAAGTGTTACCCCAGTGGGTTAGGTGAGAACTGCACATGTTGCCAAGCTGCATGTAGAACTTCTTTCAAATTGGCCCATCTGTTTCATGGTGTTAGCAACATCCCAACACCCGATCCGCAACAGTCGCGGCAGAGCGTCTCCGCGACCTACGCCAGGCCGCTAAACATCCAAAAACGAAGTTTGGCCTAATGAGGAGACTCCACACAACAGCAGGTTAACGCCTTTTATTTGAGGAATCACAGTTCGGCAAAATGGCAGCTGCACCCCAGATTCGCAGCCCAACGCGTTTCAAGCACTCCTGTGCTCTTGATCACGGGCAAAAGCAGTGGAGTCTCCAGGTGGAGGAGTCAGGGGAGCCGGCAGCAATTTTGTGGAGCCCTGGGACAGCCGTGTGAGGCCTGACTGATCCGGGTGTGTGGCGGCACTACGGGCGCCTGTAAAGCCCCTCTTCATTTTCTTCTTGCCGGCCCCCAGCAGGCTTCATATACTCCGCTGTCACATCGGAGAGCGGCGGTGGTGGGGGAGGGGCGGTGCCCCAGATCCCTCGAATGTAAGGACACCCGCAATGGAATAGCTGGAGTCCTGTGGCCGCCTGGAGTGAGTGGAGTGATCAAGGAGCTGGGCATCTCAGGACACGCCGTCAGGCGGTGCCCCAGGCGCAGCGGAGGGCGGCACAGCACAGTCCCCAGGCATAGCTACGCAGGCACAGCTCAGCAAGCATACTTTTGAAAGCAGGCACAGCGGAGCCCTAGACATTGCCAAAGACAGTGGCGCATATCGGTGGCCGGATCGGGCCATAGCGGTGAGGCACTCCGTGGTGGGGGCGAGGGAGTATTGGGGGCGAGGGAGTATTGGGGGCGAGGGAGTATTGGGGGCGAGGGAGTATTGGGGGCGAGGGAGTATTGGGGGCGAGGGAGTATTGGGGGCGAGGGAGTATTGGGGGCGAGGGAGTATTGGGGGCGAGGGAGTATTGGGGGCGAGGGAGTATTGGGGGCGAGGGAGTATTGGGGGCCATCTCGCGCGGCCTCAGGGTGGCTACGAGTGGCCTGGAGGGAGAGACTGTTGGACTGGGGATACGCTTCCTGAGTGCAGGTCTGTTTCGTCCCCTGAGTGATCACCCTTGAGTGCCTGTGGGAAGCACCTAGTACTCAACTATGACGCGCGATAAGGGCGGAGGGCGCCACACCAAGCAGGGCACCATCGACAAATTTACTGGAGCGGGTGCTGCGGCAGGGTCTGCGGGATCTCAGGGCCAGGTGCCGGATAATGCGGCACTTATGGCGGCCATCACCCAGTTCAGAAATATGCTCGACGCCAAGATTAGGGTCGTGGGCTCTAAAGTCATGCTGTTGAGGCAGGACTTGCGCAATGCAGTGGAACGCATCACTGTGACCGAGACCTGCATATCAGAGGTGGAAGATGATGTCACAACCTTAAAGAAGAAGGTGGTGGATATGGAGAAGATTCAAAAAGGTCTGGCAATGCGGGCTGAGGACGCCGAAGGGCGTGCTCGGTGCAACAACCTTCGTTTCGTGGGATTTCCGGAGGGATGCGAGAGTGACAGCGTGGAGCGCTTCCTGACAGTGGCTGGAGGCTGGCTCCCCCCGGATGCACTCGCTCGCTGCTTCGTGGTGGAGCGGGCTCACAGGGCCCTTATGCAGAAGGCCCCGCAAGGGGCCCGCCCGCGGCCGATCATCGCCAAATCCCTGAATTATCTGGACCGAGACACTATCCTGAAACAGGCCAGAGCTAAGGAATCCCTCACTTGCAATAATGCACGTATCCTCATATTCCCGGACTACACGCGCCTGGTGCAGCTGCAGCGGCAATCCTTTCTAGCGGCCAAGGCTCGCCTCCTGGACCTTAAGCTCCCCTTCGCACTGTTGTTTCCGGCCCGTCTGAGAGTTTTCTATCGCTCCCGCACGCATTTCTTCGACTCGCAGGAGGAAGTCTTTCAATGGACAGATGAGACGGTGCGAGTCCACACACCACCTGGCAGGGACTCAGACTCATCGCAGTTCCGCATGTTTCTAAGAGAATATTAAAAGATTACAATCTGCTCCAGGAATCAATGTGTGAACTTAATATATCAATGCAAAAGGTACAGTTTCAAAAAATTATTCTCATCCCAGTAATACAATTTTGCCCAAAACTTCTGAATGTAATAACATTATTTCAGTGCAATGAGCATAAGAAAGTAATCATTCCAACAGCCAGTGCTTTGTTTGTGCCAGTGGAGGGCACTGGAACTAGTTTTTGGAGTAAAAGACTTATTTTGCGTGCTCCTTCTGTAGCCCAGAGAAAAGGTCAAAAGGTGAGAGATGGAGACAGGAACCCTTCGACAGTGGGCCTACGGGTGAAAAATAATGTGCAGGCGTACGATAAGTCGATGGGTAGTGCAGGGTGGTGAAAGGAAGAGGCACGGAGAGTGGACACAAAACGGGGCAGCCTTGGCATTCGGCGGGGGTGGGCTCCTAAGAAAGACTACCGCGTTAACACTTGCTTCGCATCTGAACTGGGAAACACCACATTACCACTCGCAGCTCTAAATTTGATCCTAAAATGATCACCGGGCCGTCGGATGGAAGTTGAACGTTAGACTTGGAAACAAAAAGCAAAACGACGCCACAAGACCGACAGCTCGCGCCTTGTCGCAGTTCTTTATTTAGATGCTGAAAAGGTGGCGCGCTATCCGAAAAATTAGCAGACACTGGAGTGTAAACCTTGGCTATTCTTACACTGTCTGTTTCCTTCCCCAGAGGCAAATCGGTGAGAGAGGCAGAGACTCACAAGGAAGGGGTATAGGGTTTCCTGCTTCCTAGAAATCTGCAGTATGGTTCGTCTAGGTGGGCATCAGACGTGGTTGCCTTGGAAGCACTTCACAGGACAGGAATTTGCTCATCAGCTAATGCATCACGGAGCATCAAGGGAGTTGCATGGATAGCAGAAAGGAAGGAGTAAGCCAAGAATCGAGGTGTGTCTCCCATATACCGTTCCCCCGTCAGCCGGGGTGACTCAGGCAGCAGCTTTAAGCAAAGCCTCATGCCAGGAAATCGGCAACGAGTTCACCAATCCACAGGGAAAACAAAACGACTGAGGAAGAGGTCTTCTTCAGCAGAATCTCATTTGGTTCTATTACATACCAACAGCTATTTACAGCACATCAAGAAAATGCAGTCCCCCAGGTAAGGAACAGCAGACACTACCTGTTGCCACTTGTCAACCCAAAAAAGCATGCGTGCTTCGCGCTCATGCCTTGCGGGAGCGAGCAGGAACCATCTGTTAATTACAAACAGATGGTTTCAAAGCTCGCTCCCGCAAGGGAATCGCCAAACGTATCGCCAAACGTGCACGCGTTGCCATTGAAAGCAATGCAAGGCGTGCACCTTTTTGGGCAAAAAGCGGAATCCATTCCTAAAGGTCTTTTTCCTATGCAGCGCATACGCGCTGCGTAGGCAAGACCTAAAAATGAGTGGTATCGAATATAAATATACAATATCCAATTATAGAAACAAAATAAGAAAATCTTAGAGGCCCACTTAAAAAAAATAGACGTTACAATTAAGAAATATAATTTCTTTTAAAAACTTAGAAATTCCCTGAAACTAACAAAGGTTACAGGGGCGTTATAGTTAGGCTGACATTTCAATCGTACAAAACCAGAGGAAGTCAGCAGTTATTACCTGAGCCAACTATAACTTGCACCCCCGCAATGCACTGCTTATGACCTTACCGTCCTGAGCTCCTCAGAAGCGGTCGCTCCTCACGCTGCTCCCTGCTCTGATCTGGTATCTGGAATCTGGTATCGTAGCGCTATACTGCCAGACTGCTCTTTTGCTAGTGAAATCAATAGCGCATTGCTCGCATTGCTCCTGCATTTATTTGTGCCTGATTGCTGATTAAATTTATCGTAGCGCTAAACTGCCAAAGTGCGCATTAATTATTAATCAATTGTGCTCTGCTGCCTTTGCCTGCTTAATCTATTTGTGCCTGATTGTGCCGGTGCCATTGCCCATTTCCTAGCCATTATTCAGGTTGTGCCCCAATCTCGTCCTGTTAGGCTTTTGGCTTGCTGCCATTTTGTTGTTTATTGTTGTGCCTCCCAGCCCGGCTCTCCACCCCGCTCCCGCCTCCCAGCTGCTCCTCCCTCCCACTGAAAGTTTAGGCTCTACCGTCCTGTGCAAGCGCTGTGACCGTCCTGAGCTCCTCAGAAGCGGTCGCTCCTCACGCTGCTCCCTGCTCTGATCTGGTATCTGGTATCGTAGCGCTATACTGCCAGACTGCTCTTTTGCTAGTGAAATCAATAGCGCATTGCTCCTGCATTTACTTGTGCCTGATTGCTGATTAAATTTATCGTAGCGCTATACTGCCAAAGTGCGCATTAATTATGAATCAATTGTGCTTTGCTGCCTTTGCCTGCTTAATCTATTTGTGCCTGATTGTGCCGGTGCCATTGCCCATTTCCTAGCCATTATTCAGGTTGTGCCCCAATCTCGTCCTGTTAGGCTTTTGGCTTGCTGCCATTTTGTTGCTTGTTGTTGTGCCTCCCAGCCCGGCTCTCCACCCCGCTCCCGCCTCCCAGCTGCTCCTCCCTCGCCCCGCCCCCCTTCACTATCCACTTATGACAGATGCACTTTCGCGCAGCGTTCACGCGCAGCGGACGCGCCCGAAAGGTGCGCCAAAGGTAAGCCCGTCTATGCCCGTCCGCGCCTGCACTGCGCCCAGCGCCAGACCCCCTGGCCCCCGTAAGACCCACTCCGCCCGCTTAACGTACGACGCCGCAGCACTTAACCCCGGCCGACTCCCAATCTGCTACCAAGCCGCCCCAGGACACACCCATGGACCCTTCACCTGCCACTCCTGCAAGTTCGACTGCATCAGGACCCACACCAAATCCACAGACTCCAAACAGAGCTCCAACACTAACCACCTGAAGTGCATCCTGCTCAACACCCGCTCGGTCCACAGACACGCCATCGAACTCTGGAACCTACTCGACACCACATCGCCGGACGTCGCCTTTCTTACAGAAACCTGGATGAATGCCTCATCAACGCCCGACATCGCCATAGCCGTCCTGGAGTGCTACAAGATCATCCGAAAGGACCGCATCAACCAAACAGGAGGAGGCATCGCCATCGTCCATAAGGACACCATCCGCATCACGACCAGTTTCGATGACAACCTCACAACCGCCGAACACATTCACTTCCAGATTCACACCGACCCTAAGACCACACTCAGAGGCACCCTCATCTACAGACCACCCGGACCCCGCATACAATTCAGCGAAGACATCACTGACTTCATCAGCCCACACGCCCTCCCCTCCGAGGACTACATTCTACTGGGAGACCTCAACTTCCACCTGGAAAAGAACAACGACAGCAACACCACCACCCTTCTGGACAACCTCGCCAATCTCAGACTCAAACAACTTGTTGACACCCCCACCCACTATGCCGGGCACACGCTCGACCCAATCTTCACCTCCAGCAAGCACGTCTCCTTTAATCACACCACAGTTCTCCATTGGACAGACCACAGTTGCGTTCACTTCAACTACAATAAAACGACCCACAACCACCCACAACCAATTCGCTGGAGAAACTGGAACAAAATTACCACCGACCAGCTCTTCACATCGCTTCTCCAAAACCCTCCTGCAAAATCATCGGACCCAAACCAAGCAGCCACCAACCTCACACAATGGATCACCCTCAGCGCTGACGAATTGGCACCCTTGAAAAACCATCAAATCAAGCAAGGCAGCAAAAAAGCCCCCTGGTTCAATGATGACCTTAAGAAATCCAAGAATACCTGTCGTACCCTCGAGAAAGCCTGGCGAAAAAACCCAACCACTGACAACCTAGCCACCTTCAAGAATGCCACCCGCAAACACCACCAACTCATCCGATCCACCAAGAAAGATCGACTTGACAACAACGCCCACAACAGCAAGGAACTTTTCAACATCGTCAAAGAGTTTTCCAACCCCAACGCCGGCACCAACGACATCACCCCCTCCCAAGACCTCTGCGACTCTCTAGCCTCGTTCTTCCACAACAAAATCGCTGACATACATAACAGCTTTGGAGACCAGTCCACCCCACCCACCTCCGAACCCCTCCAACAACCTTTGCGCCTGGAACCCAATCACCACTGAAGACACCATACGCCTGATGAACACCATCCACTCAGGATCGCTAACAGAGCCATGTCCCCACCACATTTTCAACAAAGCAGACTCCTTGATCGCTCCCCATCTCCGAGACGTCATCAACTGCTCCCTCAACTCCGCTACCTTCCCGGAAAGCTGGAAACATGCCGAACTCAGCGCCCTCTTGAAGAAACCCACAGCAGACCCCACTGAACTTAAGAACTACCGCCCCATTTCACTCCTCCCATTCCCTGCCAAAGTCATCGAGAAAGCCGTCAACAGTCAACTCGCCGCCTTCCTCGAATCCAACAAATCACTCGACCCTTCACAGTCCGGCTTCCGAACCAAACACAGCACCGAGACCGCCCTCATCGCAGCAACAGACGACATTCGAACTCTACTGGACAATGGAGAAACAGCTGCCCTCATCCTACTTGACCTCTCCGCAGCCTTCGACACAGTCTGTCATAGCACCCTTATACAACGCCTCAGCAACGTCGGAATACAAGGAAAAGCATTGGACTGGATCATCTCGTTCCTCACCAGAAGAACCCAGAGGGTCCGCCTCCCCCCGTATCAATCAGAGGCCACCGAAGTCATCTACGGCGTACCACAAGGATCCTCACTCAGCCCCACCCTGTTCAACGTATACATGAGTCCCCTCGCATCCATCGCACGCCAACACAACCTCAATATTATCTCCTACGCAGACGACACCCAGCTGATCCTCTCCCTCACTAAAGACCCAAACACCGCCAAAACCAACCTACACGAAGGGATGAAAGAAGTAGCCGAGTGGATGAAGAACAGCCGTTTAAAACTTAACTCGGACAAAACGGAAGTCCTCTTCTTAGGATCATCCCCCTCCGCCTGGGACGACTCTTGGTGGCCACTGGCCCTGGGAACCGCACCCATACCAACGGACCACGCACGTAACCTGGGCTTCATCCTGGACTCCTCCCTCTCGATGACCAGACAAGTCAACGCGGTCTCAGCATCATGCTTCAACATCCTACGTATGCTCAAAAAAATCTTCCGTTGGATCCCCACCGAAAAAGAAAGACGGTCACCCATGTACTGGTCACAAGCCGACTGGACTACGGGAACACCCTTTACGCCGGAACGACAGCCAAACTACAGAAAAAACTCCAACGCATCCAAAACGCCTCAGCCAGACTCATCCTAGACATCCCCCGCCAAGCTCACATTTCCGATCACCTGAAAGACCTCCACTGGCTCCCCGTCAACAAGAGAATAACGTTCCGTCTCCTCACCCACGCACACAAAGCCCTCTACGACCTAGGACCCGAATACCTCAACTCGCGCCTGTCCTTTTACACCCCACCCGCCAACTACGATCGTCCAATCAAGCCCTCGCAGCAATTCCACGCATCCAAAGATCCACCATGGGGGGAAGATCCTTCTACTACTTAGCGGCCAAGACCTGGAATTCTCTCCCCACCCACCTCCGCCTTACACAGAACCACCTCTCCTTCAGAAAACAACTTAAAACTTGGATATTTGATAAGTAATGTTCCCCCCTCCCTCTGGGTGAGTAGTGCGCTATACAAATTTTGACTTGACTTGACTTACATATGACATCACTCATGACATGGTCAGCGACATCACTCATGACATGGTCAGCGACATCACTCATGACATGGTCAGCGACATCACTCAACGACATGGTCAGCGACATCACTCAACGACATGGTCAGCGACATCACTCAATGACATGGTCAGCGACATCACTCAATGACATGGTCAGTGACATCACTCAATGACATGGTCAGTGACATCACTCAATGACATGGTCAGTGACATCACTCATGACATAACTGATGGCATAATCCAGAGAATCTGACACATTCACACCCCAATATTACCTTTCATACAACCACTCCAACTTCCACACTAACATTCTCAAAACCACTGACACACCCATGCGAGTACTTACACACCCACTCACTGATTCATAGGTTTACACACACATCCACTCATTTACCCATACAGCCACTCATACACCAACTTCCTCACTAATACGGTCACTGATATATCCACTCATACATACACCCACACAGCCACTTGCACACTACTCACTCACTTATAGAGTCACTCATAAAGCTAAATTAAATTCCATATTTGTAAAGCGTACACATATCACCCCTAAGGGTATCGGGCCGTTGGGGAGATTAAGTGAGCTATTGCCCAGAGTCACATGATGTTGAGCAGCCACCGGGGATCGAACAGCGAGCCCTGCTCTCTGGAATCAGCGGCTCTGGCCGCTGCGCAACACCTCACCATTTACTCACCTATACCGTTATACACACACCCACTCACTTATTCATAGATACTAAACATACTCACGGATACAGCCCCATATACAATAACTCACTAACCCATACAGCCACTGTCCCAATCCCTCAATCACAGTCACTCATACTCCAACACTCCGTTATACTGCCTTTCACATATCCAATTACTCAGCCATATACCGCTGACACATCCATTCACTTACTAACACAGCCAAACACACACACTCAGTCAATTACACAGCTCTTTACTAACACACTCACTAACTCATACAGCTACTGATTCACCCATGCAGGCAGTCACACACACCCTCACCGATCCACATCGACACCCATCCAGGTACTAGTTACTCAAACAACCTGTAAATCGATCACCCATACAGCCACTCACGTACCCACTCACCAACCCATACAGCCAGATAGATACCATCTGACAGACTGATACAGACATTCATGACGCAGGCCTTTGTCCTTCTTGGGCACCAGAAAGTAGTGTGAATAGCAACCACGACCTACTTCTGGGGCAGGATCGCGCTCGATGGCCCCCTTGCCAAGAGGGCCAAAACTTCATGTTGGAAAAGGGCCAGGTGATCCTATTGACATGCAATGGTACTGAGGAGGCATGGAGGGAGGGGTAGTCTCGAAGGGGAGGGAGTTGCCCCATCGGACTATCTGCAGAACCCACCTGCTGATGTGATGGTGTGCCAGTGGGGGAGGTGATGGCGGATCGTGCCGCTCACTGGCGTTTGGTGGCTCTGGCAGGTCAGACTAGGAGGGTTTGGAGGCTGATGCAGAGGGGGCTGTAGTTGACTGGCCGAATCGCTGTCCCTCAGAACCACGCCGGTAGTTTCAAAATCCCAGGCCGGGCTGGGGCTTAACAGCCTACGCCGGCATGTGGCTCTGGGCAAGACGTAGTGGGGCACCCCTTCCGTAGACACGAAGGGGCGAAAAGCAGACTGTGCAGGGCGGTGGTGGAGGCCCAAGAACCTGGCCGAAGCCCGGGAGTCCTTAAAGCGCTCTAGCGCGCTGCCTGCCTGGTCACTGAAAAGGCGACAGCCATCAAAGGGCATGTCCAGAAGTGTGGATTGGACATCACTGGAAAAAAACCGTTTAACGCAACCACAGCTGAGCGCCGAAGGGCTACTGACGTGGCATTCATCCTGCCAAGTGCGTCGGCGGTATCCAGCCCACAGCGGATGGTAAACTTCGCTGCGTCTCTCCCCTCGGCGACTGCACGGGAGAGCACGGCCCGGGCCTCCACCAGGCAATGACGCAGCGCTTGTGCCACCGTATCCCACACAGAGTGGGAATAACGGCTGAACAGTCATGCAGTGTTTACCGACTGCAGTCCCAAGCTCGTGGAAGAAAACATCTTCTTCCCAGGTTGGTCCAGCTTCTTGGATTCCCTGTCAGGTGGAGCTGTAGGGAAGGCACCTTTGGACGTAAAGGCTTGGAACACCAAGCTCTCAGGGTTAGGGTGTTTTGAGAGGAAAGTAGGGTCGCCCGGGTGTGGTGGTGTCGGGCAACCATCCTATCCACAGGAGCCCCTGTGTTGGGCCTGGACCAGGTGCCCAAAAGGATGTCCGTTAGGGCTTCATTGAACGGCAGCAGGGGCTCCGAAGAGCTCCCTGTCGGCTGAAGCACCTCTGTCAGGAGGTTAGTCCTGACTGCCACCGTACGAAGCTCGAGGCGGAGAGCCTTGGCCGCCCTACGCAACACCACTGCGTATGACGCTCCCTCCTCCGTAGCCACGGTAGGAGGAGACAACATACCTAGGTCTGGGGAGGTATCCAGAACACTGGCATCCCCCAGTTCCTGTCTCCAGACCGGCTCGCACTCCAGTTGTTCTGTCAAAGGGTCACCAGACACCTCCCAGTCTTCCTCACCCTCCTCTGGCTGCCAATCTGGCTGCAAATGTACCGATCAGCGCCAGATTCAGCGCCAGTCAACGCCGATCCAGCTCCGTGTCCACATTGGGATGGAAGCCAGGGCCAACGCAGGCTGGGGGTCCAGTCGGCATTGGCTGCGGACGTGGTACCGGTGGAATCGGCGCAGGTGGAGGAGTAACGATGTCGACCGGCGCCGATCCAGATCCAGGCCTGGATCCAAGGGGGCCCTGCGATGCAGAGGCCGGAGCCTCCGGCGTCGAAGTCCTAGGGCCCACAGACGAGTCCGCGGGGCCCGAAGGCCTCGTCGCCGGAGTTGGGCTGCTCAAAGATGGCATGCATCGCTTTGTAAAATTGACGAAGCTGGGCTGGGGTTGCTCTCGGTCCCGGCAAAGCAGGCCGGAGTCGACCCTGAAGGCTCCGTCTGTGGGAGGGGCACCACCCGCACCCTGTGTCGCGTCTGCCGACGGACAAGGGGGAAGTCGAAGAGCAACAATGCTTCTTCGACTTTTCTGTTCTTCGACTTACCTGACCCAGAGTGCGAAGACTAAGACGACGAAAGGTAGTGATGGCTACGCGATCGGTCCCGCAACCTCCCTCTCGACCGGGACTTTGAGCGACGCGGAGCAGACTGCCGGGCCTTGAGGAGCTTTCGGGACCGCTCCCGCAAAGACTTCGGGCCATGGTTCGGCAGTCGGAGCACGACTTGGGGTCGTGGTCGCGCTCGAGGCAGTAGAGGCACAAGCGGTGCGGCTCCTTTACCAACATCAGTCGGGTACAGGACCGCAGGCCTTGAAACCGGGCATCCATTGTGCACTAGGAGTCAATGGAAGACTCAAAAACGATGATGACTAAAGTCGTAAAAACTCAGTCAAAAAAGTGACTGGGGGTACTGCTCTCTCCGGATCTGCGGTTGCAGGTGCGGAAATAGAAAGAACTGACGTCAGCACGCGAGGGCGCTGTCTAAGTAACTTCTGGGACATCCTGGCGACCACGACGCAGAGTCGAGCGACGCCACCTACGGACGCACAGGGGTACAGCTTACGAAAACTTTCCAGATCCAGTCTGAGGCCTGGGGGTAATTTGAAGGTAAAGAATCTACATAACCATGCTAGGGTTCAGCAGTGAATGAGCAATAAATAGGCTTTTAAACTTTATCTTGTCACATTTGCTGTTCATTCAAAGATGGACGTCAAATATTTGTCTCCCTGGGAGCTTGGTGTTTACTATTTTTATCCAATGCAAAGGAAGAGGATTTTTTGTGACAATCTCGCTGGGTATGGGAATGTAAAAAGGATGTAGGATGTTATTTTTTTCAATAGAACACAACAAAATGTAAATGCCCGTAAATGAACAGTACAAATACTTCAGAACATAACAGAATTAGGAAAGCACAAATGTACATTTTTAAAAAAATAAATCCTAAGTGTGGTGGAAACAAACATTTTAATAGGATCAAATCAATACACCAGGTGATGCCGATTTCCACACGTTGGTTGTGCGCTGTATAGTTTTATCAATAAAACTGTGTGTCTATGAAAATGTAATGGTCATTTCAATTGAAAATGTGTTCACTGTAATGGCACTGCGCTACCACACCATACTAACTCCACGATGCCACAACACTCCACGACACCACAACACGTAAGGACACTCCACTCTGTGCCTCTCCACTCCGACACTCCACACCTCTTCACTCGACACCACTCAGGCACTCAACTCGATGGCACACTGACACAACACTCAACTCCACTCCTGTACACACTCTAATCTATGACACTACTCCATAACACTTTATGCTACTACACTCTACGACACTCCATTCTCCTCATGCTGAACAGCAGCAACACTGGCAAAACTGGTGTACACCATGGCTAAAATACTTTGGCACAGTTAATAGCTCTTTCGGAGGACTATGTTTGCCAATGCTTGTTATCTTTGTGTTTTAGGATTTCTAGTCCTGTAGATATAATGAGTAAAGCAAAACTCCAAGTAAAAAAACAACTGGAGAGATAATGACCCCTATGTGATACCTGTATCCACGTATTACTTTTAGGCGATTATTTGGCATACTTCACATCTGTGCATTTATCCGTCCTTTCCCTACCTGATTTGATGGTGGCGGAATAGCGGCTGACACCTCTACCCGGCGGAGCTGCTCCGATGTGGATTGGTGGGCGCCTGGTGCCCCTCGGAGGATTCCTGTGGGTTAAGGTGCTTTTCGGCCTTCCTGAGGCCCGCTGGAAGCCGTGAGCAGGCCTGGAGTCTGGCGGGGCTGCGAGAGTCTGACCCCGGTGGCGGCCCCCACGCAAGGCCCCAGCTTCAGGCCCGAACTTCATTGCGGCAGTGGTGGGCCCCCAGGTGGTGCGTGCTGGAGTGATGGCACCCTGCTGTGATTGCTGCTGGCTGAGGCAGGTCGGAGCACTGGAGATGCCTGGAGCGGTTGGGAGCCGCACTGAGGCACGGTCAGGTGGAGGCCTCGTGCCGGACCCCTTCTGCTCTCGTGTGGCGCGCTGGACCTGAGATGAGGCCGGGAGGTGTTGGTGATGGGACTTTAGGAGATGATGTGGATAGACACTGAGCTCCTGTCTCCTGAGCCCCTCCCCCCCGTGGACAGTGGCTGTTCGTTTTCCCATTCCCCCCGGCCTACTGGTGACGCTGTCCTGGTGCAGGACATTAAGGCTGGTTGGTGCGGCCCCCCCTTCTTCTGCCTCACGAGTTGGGTTGCATGGTGGGACGGCAACTTGCTCCCGGAGTACACCCCTACAGACCCCGGTATTGTGACACTGCGTAGCCTGGATTAGTGACGCTGGTCACGAAATTGAGCTCAGGGGTGGCTGGCTGGGACTGCCATGTGCCTATGATTGGCGCCCTGTACTGGTGTATGGTCTGGGACCGCCCGACGTCGCGGAGGCCTGCCTGAGTAGCATGGTCCTGGCGGCACGAGTGCTGCATAAACACATCCGGGACACCTCTCTTCTACCCCCCTCTCCCCCCCCAATCTGGTGACCTGCGGGAACATGCGAACAGTCGGGATAGCAGTTGTATTTACATGCCGGGGCACCTGGGTGTCCCTTGCGATTGTCCTGAGTTGGTCCCTTCTTGCTGCCGAGGGCTTCTGACCGGTGGTAGAGATCATCTGTTTCTGATGAGGCTCTCTGCCGAGTGTGGTGAGGTTGTCATTTTCTACTTGCTGTTGCTGGGGACCAGCTGTCCAGTCCTGCCGCGCCATCGGCTATGGGGCAAGGGAAGGTCCAGGGCGCAGGCGAGGTCCGAGAGAGCGGTATCTCTCCCCCCCCCCCCCCGACATTCTGCCGCCCCTTCCCACCAGACGGAGGGCACAATGGAGCCCAATACCTCAGGGGACAAGCTGGACGTGATCTTATGAGAGATTTGTGATTCCCGGTCGGTACTGGAGGCACAGCTGGGTATCTTCTCGGTGGACCTCAATCGGTTGAAGGATGATCATAAGAAATTGGCGGAGAAGGCTAGATCCACTGAGCAGAGGGTGGACGCCATGGTACCACAGGTCCAGGCCCATGAGGAGCAATTACACCTTTTGCGGCAGCAGATAGACTCCCTCCGGGCGCGCCAAAACAACCTCCGAATCATGGGACTGCCGGAGGGCTCAACGCCTACGGAGTACATCGAGAACTGGCTGAAGACTGCAGTGGCTCCCACTGGGCTGTCCGCGCATTTCACGGTTGAGAGGGCACATCGGGTCCAATTCCAGGTGCTAACCCGCGGCCCATTCTGAATAGGATTTTAAACTACAGGGATCAAGATCATTTGTTGCAGGTGGCTAGGGACAACGGTCCTCTGCAGGTGGACAATGTCAACATTTCAATCTTTCTGGACCACACATTGGCCGTCCAACACAGGAGATTTTCTTTTATGGAGGTAAAGGTACGCGCACGTGCAGCGGGCCTGACATTTGCCTTATTGCTCCCTGCTAAGCTGAAAATTCTCCATGACCAGCGTTCCCTGTTCTTTTATACCCCTGATAGTGCATGGGAGTGGCTGGATAAGATGTTCCCTGATGTCCAACCCGTGAGATGCATGGACTCCTCGCTGCCCAAATCACAACACCCCCCTCGGAGGCGCAAGAGAGTCACTCACTCAAAGCTCGATCTCCAGTTCCCTGGGTCGCAGGCAGGTGCTGGAGGGCAGACGCAGTGCTCTGCAAGCAACCTCTACTTTCCGCACCTCTCGTCCTGATATTAGCTCTAGCCCATCTGAGGTTTGAACACAGACACTGATTCTGATGGCAGCGTTGCCCTGTTTCCTTCTGCGACCTCAAGACACAGCAATGATCCCCTTGCCTCAGCAGACTCTTAGTTCTTTGTTCTATACTGTATAAAATATGATCACCCTCAGGTTGTGTTCCTGTCCGGTTCCCGAATAATGGTTCACTATTAATGCCTTAGCCCGTTGGGTAACACATTGTAGAAATTGAATGCAGTCATGACAGGTAGGTGTGAATGGGTGAATTGCCCGGCTCACGTTCTGGGCGCTTTCATGAGTGCTTTATAGCTCTTGTGTGACTGTGGATGGTTTTAGCGACCTACCCCCCCAAACGAGATAGCACTGGTTGATTGTGAAGTATGTTCACTTTGTAAGGTTTGGTTGAACGATGTTTGGGTGTTGGACCCTGTATTGGGATTTTGTTGAATTTGTTGTAACTATGCCGCAAGTTCTGGGGGTCGTGGAGGGGTGGGTGGGGCGGGGTGGACTGGGCTGGGATCCGGGGGGTATTTATTCCATTTGAAGATGCCTGCTGTGAATTCTTATAACTTTGTCTCGTGGAATATATGAGGTATGGGTTCCATGGCCAAACGACATAGGATAGCTGCGCAATTGCATCGTTGTAAGGCACACATAATTTGTTTCCAGGAGACTCATTTGATCCCCACTGACACTGCGAAATTACAGAGGAGATGGTGTGGGCAGGTCTTTGCGACGGCGTATTCAGCCTTCTCCAGGGGGGCTGCTATCTGTGTCCGGGCGGGCATCCCCTTCTCTCTCACAGAGTAAGATAGACGATCAAGGCAGGCTTGTGCTTCTGTTGGGAGCGCTGGATGGCAGGCAGGTGGTACTGGGGCCCCTCTATGCACCGAGTGTGGACCACGAGGCATTCTTTACACGGGTGTCCCGGGCTCTAGCTAGTTGGTCCCATGTCCCATGGCTCCTGGGGGATGATCTAAATGCAGTGTTCGATATTAATCTGGACCGTTCCCATCCTCCGTTACTTAATACGGCGGCGAGGGCACAGGCTGCAACATTAACTCGTTGGGCGCAAAGTTGGGACTTGGTTGACATCTGGAGGGCAAAGCATGTGAACATGAGGCAATGTTCCTTTTACTCCTACCCCCATGAATTACACACATGTCTGGATTACTTTCTCTGTTCCCCAGGTCTGGCCTCTTCTGTTGTGCGCTGTAAGTTCCTGGGTAAGGCTATCTCTGACCATAATCCCATAAACCTGCAGCTGACTTGAGGCCACTCTCCTGCTCCAATCCCAGCATGGAGGATGCAACCTTTACATCTAGAAGACCAGGTTTATCGGGCGGCGTTGGCCACGGCGATTGACTCATATTTTGTTGAGAACGAGGGTACGGCTTCATCTAGGGCTGTCGAGTGGGAGGACTTCAAAGTTACTGTCCGTGCGGTGACCATGGGGACGCTGGCAGGATCCCGGAGGGAAACGATTAGGGATATAACAGACTTAGAATGTGAACTACAGGCCCTGGAGGTGGCACCTCAAGGGAATGTAGCTGATGCAGAACTGCTTCAGTCCGCTAGGATTAAATATGCGGACTTGTTAGAGCGTTTACTTCTGTTAGATTTTGATGCTTATACGCTGCGAATACTGAGTCAGCACACGGTGAGTCCCTCTCCAGTTTTGGAGGTGATTACGGTTGCAAATATCTTGGTTACGTCCCAGGATGAGATTAATGCTGTGTTTCGTGATTATTATACTCGTTTGTATGCTGCCCCGTGCTTAGATGTCTCGGCTCCCACGCTTTCCTTCTTGGCCGAGGTCCAGCTTCCCACAGTCTCTGATTCAATGGCCAAAGAGTTAGCTGCTCCGATTTCTGCAGCGGAAATCCGGGTGGCAATAAAAGCGTTAGCTCGTAACAAGACGCCGGGCTCCGGTGATTTCCCTGTGGAGGTCTATTCCACATTCGCCGATAGGTTAATCCAGAGGTTGTTACAACTTTATACTACCTCCCTAGAACAGGGGATCTTACCTCCGTCTACCAGAGAGGCGATAGTTACGGCCCTCCTGAAACCAGACAAGACAACCACTGAGCTTCTCTCATATAGACCACTTTCTATTCTAAATACAGAGTTTAAGATACTCAGCAAGGTCTTGGAGTCGCACCTCCTTCCACTTCCTTCCCCGCTTGATCCATACAGGCCAATGTGGATTTATACCCAACCTACTACTGCTTTGAATATCAGTCGGCTCCAGGCCTTGACACGTGCGGCCTCCGACTCTTCCCCCCCTTGCTGGTTGCTTGTCCCTGGACGTGTGCCAGGCTTTCGATACTCTCAGCTGGCCATATATGCTTGCGGTGTTGTCTAAATTTGGCCTGCCCCAGTCCTATTGTGCATGGATCAAATTGATTTACACTAGTCCCACGGCGCGCTTAGACAGGTAGGATAATTTCTTTTTATTATTTAATTTCCCGGGTTACACGCCAGGGTTGCCCCTTGTCCCCTATGCTTTGTGTGTTGGCCCTTGAGCCTCTTGCGCAGCACCTGCGGCAGATTATGACTCCTTATGGCACCCCGTTACGGGGAGTGATTAATTCTGTGTCTTTATACCTGGATGATATGCTGCTATATCGATCACCGATACCATAGACGGTAATGTAGTTCGCACCATTAATTCGCTGCGCTCCCAGGTTGCCTTTTGGAACTCGTTGCCATTCACAGTGGCGGGCCGCATAGCGGTGTCAAAAATGGTCATGCTGCCCCGCCTCCTTTATTACTTTGTGAACTTACCAGTGGTGTTGCCGGCTTGGATTTTTAAGATACTGGATAAGCTATTAACATCTTTGATTTGGGAGACGGGAAGGCATCGCTTGGCGTGGTCTAAACTACAGCTACCTAGTGCAGCGGGGGGCATGGGGGCTCCTGATTTTAAGTCATACTGTATAGTGGGCCAGTTACAATAGCTGGCATATTGGTTGGCAGGTAAAAATGTATTCGAAATTGGATACTCATTGAATCATTTGCAGAAATGGCTCCCTCAGTCGCAGCTCTGTCAAGGTGCGCAAAAATTGCGTGATCCTCCGTACTTACTAAGTGTTGCATTACATTATTGGGCACAAGCGAAGAAATTGGCTAGATTGCCTATTCCGTATGCCCCGAATATCCCTCTCTGCGGGTTGCCTACTAGGCATGGTGTATTATCAAGGGTCCATCTACGGGGGTGGACTCAAGATGGGGTAGGGAAGATCGGCGATTTTTTTCCGAGGGCCCAGTTGATGCCCCATGCAGAGTTCGTTCACGCTCACTCGTTGCCTGCCACATAATTCCTCACTCATGCTGCTGTGGTGGTTATATATGGACCTTTTGGTATGCCGTTCAGGCGGAACCCTCCACTTTCCAATTGCTGCGATCACTTCATATTATTGGGCATGGTCGTCATCTGGTGCGCTGGCTTTACAGAGGATTGAGAGAGCATTTGCAAGTTTTACTACTGCACCTTAGACAGAAATGGGACTTGATCTAGGGGTGGGAATTAGAGGATAGGAGTGGGTCCAAATGCTAGAGCATCCCCGGCGAGTTTCCCGGAATGGTCGTTTGAAAACGATTCAATTATTTATACTACATAAGGCATACCTTGCCCCTGCAACTATACTTAAAATGTTCCCCGCGTCGTCTGCGAAGTGTCCGCAGCGAAGACCCCGGAGGAAGATTTTCTTCATATGATATGGTACTGTCGGGTGTTGCTGGAATTTTGGTTGGAGGTTATCCGAGGATTGGAGGTGTTGACGGAGCGCCATCCGTGGGACACAATTGAGGCCTACCTTCTGGGATTATTCCCCCTCCCTAAGAAGGCAAAATTACTACGCCCTGATGTTGGCAAAGCGTATGATAACACCACGCTGGAAGTCAGCTCTGGCCCCAAGGGCGGGCACCTAGCGTGAAGAGGTGGGAAGATGGGCAATTGCTGAACAGGAGGCTTCATACCGTGAAGGGTACAGGGGGCTGCGTCGGCGGCCGATTTCGCTGGACTGGGTGCATCTGGTGGAGCAATTTAAGGCAATGGAGGAAGCTGACTCTGGAGTATCTCAGAATAGCATGCAAGGCAGTGATATAGGGTCCTAGGCGCCGGCGGCCTTCTGCCTGCCCATACGTATCTGAGTTTCTCCCTTGCCCTCCCTCACACCCCTCCCCGCCCGGCTCGATTACTTGGTCCTTCCCTCCCATGGATCTCTCCCCTCTCTCTCTCTCGCTCTCTCTCTCTCTCTCTCCCATCCCCCCCTCCCTTTCGATACATGCCCCTATCTGGGGCCTCTTGGACCTAACACACCGGATGTAGGAACAACAAGACAGTGTGTAGTCAATGTAGCTGCACTTTAGTTACTGGTTCTTGTTGGGGTATTGTGGTGGGAGGGTTGTGTTAGGGTGGGGGAGGTAATGGGTACTGCACCGGATGTCTTTTGCTAGCGTCCTCTTATTTGACGGACTGTACAGTTTAAGCAAGTATGCTACATGGAATGTGATATTACCTGTAATTTCCTTGTACTATTTTTATACTCTGTTTCCACATGCGAATGTGATACGTGCCAAAGTACCCCTCTGTATTACTTTT
This sequence comes from Lissotriton helveticus, assembly GCF_964261635.1. Taxonomy (NCBI): domain Eukaryota; kingdom Metazoa; phylum Chordata; class Amphibia; order Caudata; family Salamandridae; genus Lissotriton; species Lissotriton helveticus. The sequence goes on along the minus strand of NC_136071.1, from coordinate 342,130,221 downwards.
AAACGGCTTCTGATTTACTGTATATCCCTGTATGATATCTGCAGTGCTCAATAAAAACAATAATAAAAAAAAAGACGTCAAATCCAAATAATGGATCTGCCGAAGGCAGCTTTGTCAGAGACTGCAACCGCTAGAGTATAGGGGAGGCAAGAGACCTCAAGTAGTTGAAGAAGATAGAAGGGAGAATTAGACTCACATCGGACAACCCAGGGTAAGAGTTGTAAAGGACACATGTCATATGAGCATACCATCCAAGCACAAGAATGGGCAGAGCAAAGCCACGAAACAGAATGTAGCCTCATGAGTTGGAGTGTAGAAACGTCACCCCGCAGAGGAATAAAGCCACCCAGAGGGAGGCGAAGGCAAGAAGCCTTAACCCCTTCGACGCTCATGACGAGCTCAGCTCGTCATGGAGTTTCCATTGATTTCAATGGAAATTACATGAAGGACAACAAATAGCCTTGGCATCCAAGTGGTTAAATGAAAAGGTTGTCGCAGGACGGGCGGGCGTTAAGGAATCTGCGGCTAGACTAAGTGTCTACCAGATACATAATTACCGGAGGTAAGTAACTTGTTCATCTGATAGAGACGTCTAGCCACAGATTCCTTAACTTAGAATAGATAGCAAAGCCATACCCATAAAGGAGGCGGGACTGCGACTAACCCCCCATTAAGGTCCAGAAAGAATCTAGTGGTCAATAACATGACCAAAGGAGTGTCGTCTACCAAAGGACGAAACACAGTGGGGACGAAATGACAGAGCAGCCAACCACCAGACCCCTGTGCCCTGAAGAGACCAGGAATCAAAGGAAGGCTAGGGCACCACAGCCCATCCAGAATAACACGAACCTCCCCATGTAGAGGGAATGGGAGAAGGAAAGACACCAAGCCAGAACACTTGTACCAGAGTGAAAAATGCCGAACCTTGAAAGAAGACAAAAGAGGCATGAAGAATCCACAGGATCCAAGGTGTCGACAAGAAGCCAGCGCTAGTCCAGCTAAATCACTCAAACAGCATAAAACACTGTTAAACCTGCTTCCGTAAAGATACGTAGGCAGCAGGACATCAACCCCTGCCCAGCACAGGCCGACATGGAAGAAAAACACACCTAGTAGGAAACTGACATGAAAAGAAAGTGCAGCACCTCGCAGGGAGTAGAACTGAAGCTTATGGCGTGAAAGAACCACAGGATGCGGCAGTCGACAACCAATCCAAAGGACCAGCTAAGTGGTATGGTGGAGAGAAAGCGTAGCGCTCCCGTATATACCACAGAGGAAGAGTACTGTGGAGACCCTTACCAGACAGACATGTGGAGAGCATTAAAAGGATACCCATACCCAAACCGAAGGATGCTCACACGCGGCCAGAAGTAACACCAGGAAGCAAGACCGCAAGAACAGCCGAGATGCGCCCAACAGTCAGAAGCACGGGCCGCACTAGCCATGAGGAATAACATGGCACATAACCATCTCAAGAAGATGCTGAAACCCGTCCGAACCCAGGCACTCTGTTTCGCTGAGAAGAACCTGCAGCTTATACAGAAGGTGGAGCTAGGCCAGGCTCTAAGCAACATCTGAAATCCATCCGGAAGAGAGCAATTCTCTCGCAGGACAATTTAGAAGAAAAGACGAGCCCAGCAAGGGAGTCCTTCGGACCAACTCACGGGTCCAAGACGCCAGGAAGAGCGGAGTATAAGAAGAACTGGCTCCACAAGTCTGCCACATTTAAGAATGCCAGTGGAACGTAGAAATCCCTGCTCGAAAGCAGCGGGATGTGGCGAAAACTGCTGGGGAACAAGCCAAGGGCCAGAACAACCCACTACAGAGGTCCACGGCAACTCCCCACTCGGGACAACAACCCAGGAGGGGCTGGCACCAAAACAAAATAGGCCTAGACCCAGAGTCTAAGCATTACAGACAATAGGGCGATGCAACCCTGCCGAATGCAGTAAAGGAAGGCATACAAGTCCCAGAGGAATACCTACAGTGAAAACTCCACAGGAGTGTACGAAGGCAAAGGGAGATACCTGCCACCAGCCAATACCCCACATAGTGCAAGGGTCAACCCCTGGCAAGAAGGGTGGGTCCTCTTGGCAAAACAGTCAGAGGACTTCAAAACAAAAACAAATACAACCCAGCCGTACGGCTATACAGACAATATAGAGGCACTAACCTGCCCCTGATAAAAAACACTTGTCGTAAAGAAGACCGCAACCAAGAAGAAAAGTCAGTCAGTCAGTGGCGTGGCATAATTACGGTAGCCCTGACAGAATCCTGGAAATCGCAGAGTCAGCGTGGGACTCAAAAAGGTCTATTCCATCAAATGGCATGTCGTGGAGGCTCTCCCGAATATTATCAGGGAATCGACTGTCACGAATCCAGGCATGACGGCGCAAAGGCACCGACCGTGCAAGAGCACGGCTCACAGTGTCTGTGGTATCCAGGGATGAGCGTATTGTAAAATGAGCCATTTCTTTACCAAAGACAAGACTGAGTATCTCCAGGTAAACTCCTCTGGAAGAGAAGGAAAAAAGTTAGCCACGGTGTCCCAGAGTGCGGAGGACGCACGTGCAAACACGCATGTAGTGTTTAAAGCGTGGATGGCCGCGCTAGAAGAAGCAAAAAGCTGCCTCCCACATGCATCCAGCCACCGGGATTTCCGGTGGCTGGATGGTAGGAAACAAAGGCAAAGTGGAGGAGTCGTGCAACCCAAAAGCCGCCTTAATTACTAGGCCCTCAACAGTAGGATGGAGGGACAGACAAAGTGGATCCCCCGGGGCAGGACGGTGCCTACCGGCAATAGCTCCATCAACCGGGGCTCCGGAAGAGGGCCGTGCCCATGTGCCACGCAGGACTTCCAATAAAGGGTTCCACTGTAATGGGCTTGAGATGAAGCAGATCCGTTAAGGGATCAGAAATGAGGGGTACCACAGGAGGCTGAAAGCCAAGGATAGCAGCTGCACTGATGATAGTCCGGGCGAAGGTGGCCCCCAACTCAGAAATCACCCTAGGAGGGGACAAGAGGCCAGGAGACGGTTGGAGGCTAAGTCTCCCAGTCGCCATAAGAGCGGGGCTGGGGATCGGTCTGAAGGCCATGCCACACTAGGAACCTGCACCAGTGACTCCAGACCAGTGGAAGCAACTGCATCCTAAAAGGTTGTAGCGGACACCGGTATCGCCCAACCCTGCTGAGGGGACAGACACGAGGACTCCGGAGCAACCCCAGGCATGGGCACCGGTGTTGATGAAAGGATGGCCACCGGCGGCGATGGATGCGTCGACAGTGGTGTCCGTGGATGCCGTGTCGGAGTTGACAGGACGTTGACGGCCTCTACGAGGGATGCAACCTAGACGCTGACCGGCGTCGGAGGAAGTGAGCTGGGCTTGGGTTTGGGAGATGAGCCTGGCTTTGGGTCCGACGTGGAGCCTAGCTCCAAGCTTGGCGTCATCGCCACCGCCCCCGCCGTCCACGCAGGCAGCCGCACATGGCTATGTGCTGACTGACGGGGAGAGCCCTGCGTCGAACCTGGCGTCGCCGATGCTGCTTCCGCCATCCGCACAGGATGCCGCACAGGGCTCTGCGCTGACTGGCGTAGTGTGCTAGAGCGACCAGGACGGTCTGGACCACGGCCCAACGTCGTCGCCTCGGCTCCGGAGTCGGAGCAGGTGCACACAGCCCTGGCCGGGGAAGAATCTGCCGACGAGGGCCCAGCCTGAGTACCCACTGCCTCTGTGGGGCCCGAAGGCGTGCCAGGGAGAGAGGGAGACTCAAAGTAGGCCTGAAGAGCCTGGGAGTAGGACTCCATTTGGGGACGCGTCGCTCCAACTCCTGTGAAAGAAGGGTAAGGAGGAGGTGACCTCGGGGCGCCCGTAGCTGAGACCAAGTACGAGAGGAGAGGGCACCAGAGGCACGCCTAGGAGAGGTGAACCTCAGTGGACGCTTGTGGCGCCGCGTGGCCCTCAGCTTCATACGGCGTTCCCGAATCAATCAATCAATCAGGAGTTTGTTAAAGCGCGACTACTCACCCGTAAGGGTCTCAAGGCGCTAGGGGTGGGGGGGGAGTTGGGGGGGTGCAGGTTCCCTTCCATCAAGGAGGGGGTCTGTCGAAGAGCCAGGTTTTGAGGTTTCTTGCGAAGATGGGGAGCGATGTTGTCTGTCTGAGGTGGAGCGGAAGGGGCAGGGGCATCTCACTTAATGGTGGTGCTGCGAGGGTGGGAGAGCAATTTCACTGACAATGAGTCAGTGGTCTTCGGCTTCGGCTTCATCTGTTGACAATCGCCGCATTGTTTGGAATCGTGGTGCACACCAAGGCACCACATGCAAATAAGGTGCGGATCAGTGCCAGACATCTGACGCGCACAGGCCTCACAGGCTTTGAACCCGGAGAGCATTGCACACTGTTCCTGTACGACGCCAACGGTGTCAAGAAGGCCCAAAAGTAGGCCAGGAAATGCTGGTTTCCTGGATCCGTGTTGTGACGCGGAAAAGAAGAAAACTGATGTCGGCACGGCAGGGCATATATGGCTCCGCTGACGTCATGTCCATGGACGACGTTAGGGCGGAGCCGTGCAGCACCGCCCCCCCCTGGCGCGCAGAGGTGCTGCTGCGCAAAATTTTCCGGACCAGTTGGACGCCTGGGGGATATTCTAAGTTAAGGAATCTGCGACTAGACGTCTCTATCAGATTTCTGATGTCAACAGTGAAACAATCAGTCTACGAATGTAAACTAGTTTTGCAGGAAACGACAGGGGGTTGTTAAAAGTGCCACATGCAGCGATCAGTGTCAAGCTAGTAGCAATGTTGTTGAAATACTTGCATAGCTACTGTAATTTACTTCTTAAATTTTTCAGGCAGCACTTGCCCTTGTTTGTGTGTCGTCATGATCTGGATTCATTATTTGAAAACAAAAGTAAAGGTGCAGCTCCTGAAAACAAGTTGCACTATTCGATGACATGATACATAATGTTTGCTTTTTTGCATGGGTCCCCTTCAGCTTGCGATTTCCCTCACAGGCACACAAACATAGGTTTCAAAGTGAGCTTGTTTGTCAAATAGTTTGTGGCTTATCCATAGTACCTTGCGCGCAATGGCGAGGTTGTTATTCTGGTTGGAAATGGTAACTAGAAAAGGCCTTTTTCGAACAGTAACATATATTCACAGTGTAGAGTTACAGTAAATGCCAATGCTGTTTATTTTCTAAGATGTAGAGAACAGTTGTGTGAGCCTATAATTGAATTGAATTGTTCATCTACAGATAGTGTGGAGTAATGGCTTTTAAGTTCGTTTTTTTTTTTCCTGTTCTGGAGTTGTTCAACTCAGACATAGTTGCCAAGTGAGCAGTTGTATAAAATCAGTTTCGAACTATATTGTTTTAAATTTGCATTTTGTTTGTTAAGTTCAACAGCAAATTGCGTCAAAGGACTCATGGGAAATCATCCAAGCACTGGTCATTTAGCATACTGATAGAGGAAAACATCAGGGCTTCAATATTATATTTGCTGAGATACTCAACTCCAATCAGGGTTCTAATAGTTAAAATAGTGGTTTGATTAGTGTGACTAACTCAAGCCACTATTTCCTGGGTAAATTGTGTGATCTATGATAGTTATTTTGAGAGAAGATACAATCAAGGGACATGAAAGGTTAACATCCCTAGCACCATTCTTAAGTAATGGCTCCTTAACAGGTACAGACAAGGTCTCAAAACAGTCCTGTATGTTTAAGGACATAACTCAAAAACAACCATATATAGGGTTCTGATTTTGTGCTGTGGATTAAAGATATGCATCCTTTACAAACTAACAATCTCGGACTAGCTAGTCAGAAATATTAACTTTTTTTTGTAAACAGATTTTATTGGTTTTCAGAGGCAAACAAGGCATTCACTACGACCTGTGTGGCGCCAAGGTACACTTTGTCATAATGATAAATACAATCTGTCATTGTTAATCAAGAAAGAAACAGACAATCAAACTATTCCACTCCCTCCTCCCCATAGGTCAGTACACCACATCTCTTGCAATAACCAGGGTTGAATATGAGAAAAGGGAAAGATGATGAGCCACACCAACAGACCTCGGGCTAGGGGGGCACTTCGCCCCATGGGTGACAACGGCTTGTGACAAGTGGTGTAAAGGTATTCAATATGGAGCGAGCCCCCAGCCTCGATGCCTATAGGTCACTGCGATGACTCTACTGGAGAGACCACTGGCGAGTCCAGCTCTGAGTTGGTCAAGCCATCCACTAATATACCCCAGGCTTGTGCTCCGCCCATGTTCTCTATGCCCCTCCGTCAGGAGTACCCCACCCTCGCAGCCCACCCACTTTACTAACTCTCTTCCATATCGTCAGTCGGGGGCCTCCTGTTGCCCTCCAATTCCGAGCAATTTCATGGCTAGCGATGATATATGCTAGATCCTAAAACCTCCTAGTTATCTTTGTTTCTGCAGGGTGGTGGAACCAACTTAGTAGACAGTGCCCCGGGGTTAGCAGGATATCCTTCTCAATCCACTCTTCAACCGTTTGTATGACTCCCTCCGAAAAAACGGTGTAGTGCGGGACACACCTAAACCATGTGTGCTCTAGTCACATCGGGGGCATGCTCCGTAGGGTACACAGAAATATCTGCCTATGCGCTCAGGTGTCAAGTATGCCCTGTGTAATATGCAATAATTGAGGAGTTTGAAACATTCATTTCTACAGACTTTTGGTGTTTGTTCTAAGATCTTATCCAAATCTTTAGGTTCAATATGGGTGCCAAGGTACTCCTCCTACCTATTCCTCAGTACGTCTAGAGGCAGTTGTTGGTCTGTTCGCAGTGTCCTATATAGACATGAAACTGTCCGTATGACACCTGCTGAAAGCGCCATATACTGACAGCTTTGGGACTTTGCAGGTTCATTGGATCCCAGTGCTTCTTAATCGCTGACCTGAATGCCCTATGAAGCGCCACTGCAGTAGGTCAAATTCTGCTCTGAAGTCATCAAATGGGAGCAGCGCCGAGTACCTATACAGGCACCCACCTTCGTCAACCCCCGCCTCAGCCCAATGGTCTAGGTCCCGTCAATTGCTCCTGTGCGGTAGTACATGCAGGAAGCCCATAGGCAGTTCCATCGTGTATGGCAGTGAAACTCAAAGTACGGCCCGGGGACCGCTTGCGGCCCTCTTGACCTTTACAAGCTGCTGTTCAGTTTCTGAGCCCTAATATTTAGGATTTGTTTTCTTGTTTTTTTAAAACGGACAAGCTTTTATTAACCTGCAAATAAATGCTTGCCCGTTTAACGTTTTTAGACCTCCTTACACAATATCCGATTCACCCAGACCCCCTACTGGCATCAGTGCAGCCCTTGGTTAAACTACAGACCGTACTTTGTGGCCCCTGTACCAATCTTTGTGAGTACCCATGGTGTATGGGGTCCCAATGCGTAGTCTTTGTTAACCTTTATTCCAACACTTTGTCAGAGTGCGAAACTCATGAAAGTCACTTGCGTTGGATCGCCGCACTCGGAGAACCCCAATCAAAAATATTTACATCATGAGGGAAATAGCACATTCCTAAACTTCAGGGGAATAGCAGGTTTCTGAGTTTTTTTTTTGCAAAGCAATGAGTACAGAAATGTATTGAAACTGCTCCAAAACAAAAATCAAAATGGAAAGCACAGCATAATGTGAAACATTAACAGTGAGCAGCTGTACAATCAGCTTTTACAATTCTTTCTTTTCTCAGAAAAGAATCCTCAAAGCGTCCTAATAAGATGCATAGATCCACTGTGTTCGATCAATGGGAATAGCAATAACTGTTACAGCAGTATGCCGTGGCATCAGATACTGTAGAAATCTTCAGCAGCTGACAGTCAGTGCTGTAACATTTATGCTTACCTGCAGGAGCTACATGAGGATCCAAGTGCGGTCCCAGGTAAGGACTGTCCTCTTGCAACCCCACTGACGAAGGGCTGCTGAATGCTTTGGGGGATGATGCTTCTGACAGGACTTCTCGTTGGTCATGTGTCAGTGCTGGCGCCAAAGACTTTGCTGTTCGGCAAAAAATTATTTTAATTTTAGTGGCAAACAAAAATCATGTTTGCATAGGACTTAACATTTCTGTGTATTTTTATTAAATACGTTATGGCATAACAGACTCCGAGGAAATACAGAGAGGACATATAACACATTATACAACAAATGGTGTGCAGGATCGGCTCAAGAGTAAGAACAATTATACTTCTCATATGATACTTTTGAACTGTAATTTTGAGCGAGAATACAGCAAAGAGACTAGTGGGTGGATGAGGAGCATCTGGATTATATATTTTAAAGGTGAATCATATGCCGCACAGGTATAAAGTTTGTAAAAGGAGAGTTTAGAGTTCGTTTGAGTGAACAATATGCAAGAGGTAGATTACTTCAGATAGAAAGAACAAGCATTGGCAATGCCAATAGGTCTCGCATGTACAAGAGTCAGAGCTAATGGCGTTGTAAATGACGGTGCCTTTTACCCCGTGTTTTGGAGGGAGAGTATGTATATGGTGTGGAGTGGGATTATGTTCGTTGGATTGGAATTGTTGTGGAATGGAGTGGAGTGGATTTGTGCAGTGGAATTATGTGGCATGGTCGATAGATGGGTGAGAGCAGCACAGAATAAATAGACAGGAAGACAGAGGGATAAGTAGTTTTTGCACGAAGTGCAGAATGAACTCCAGACTAGCAGAAAGAGTGTGCGAGAAAGACAGAGTGAGTTAGTATGAAAAGAGCAATAGAATAGAAAGAATGATACTCAAAAGGGCGACAAAAAGATAAACAAGAGAGAAAGAATAGGAAATTGTGTGTGCGTGTATATGTTCTTGAGAGAGAAGGACAGAAGAAGCTAGAGTGAGAATGAGTGAAAATGTGAGAGGGGGAACAGATAGCGCATGTTAGAATGACTGACAACAGGAGAAATTTTAAGAAATAGAGGATGAGTACCTGGGTGAATGAAAGTTAGAGAAAGATAGAAGGCAGAAGAATAGAGGCGAAGAGAAAAAACGAGCAGCAGAGAGGAAAAGAAAAGCTGAGAGGGAAAATAGTGAGAGGAAGAGTGAAAGAGAAATAGAGGAAGAAGGGTGACAGAGCGTGCGAAACAGAGAAATGAATATATAGGAACGGTGAAATTGAAGGAAAATACATGGAAACCAGGGTGAAAAAACAAAGAGTGAAGGGTAAAAAGTGAAGACTGAAACAAAATGTGAGAGGATGGTTGTCAAAGAAAAAAGAACTCGAGAACTGTAAGGTAATGTTAGAAATAAAACAGTAGAAAGACAATAGAACAAAGATGGAAGATATGAAAGAGATAACCTTAAGGGGGTCACAGACATTAGCAAAATAAAAAATCTATGACAGAGTGAGAAGACTGAGGTCAAGAAAGAGGGTGTGAGAAGTTGGCCTGATATATGATGCTCACTAGTTCTAGTGATCACCTTGTATCAGTCCAAACAACCCTTATGGTGATTGGTTGCAAGTCAACCTTATAGACCAGCTATCCTAATGGTAGCATGGACAAAGCAGTCTTAGGCTAAACTCTTTTGGCATGTGAAGCCAGCTGTTTTACCACAATATAACCCCTTGAATACCAGATGAAAGGACACCACACAGGTTGTTATGAAAATAAACAGTATATTTATAAATACCAACACCTCTGAACTCTTTGAGGTCAGAGGGCTAAGCACATGACAATCTCTTACGAAAAACACTACAAGTTGCACGAAATTACAATGGTGCCCTAGGGGCACGACAAACCATATACTAAGTAAGTGGAATGTGAGAGTCGATAAAAGGAATGGAGCTGTCCAGAGGCTGTAGGATCGATGGGACCACGCTATACTAACTTCAGGTAAGTAATAGGAGGCCCACGGATTGCGTGTGCAGAGTGTGAACTCACACACGAGATGCGTAACAACGTCTATGGACAGTACAGTTTAAGAAAAAGGTAAGTACGGACAATCCAGACTAGTTAGGACAACAACGACTGTGGAATTGGACACTAGGACAGTTCGACTACCCTTGAGCACCGAAATGCTCTCGTTACCTCACCCACGGGCTGCGGGTGCATAGGTGCCAAAGTGTGTCGGGTTCTCGCGTTGAAGTCAATGGAGCCTGAAAGAAAAGATGCTGCAGGCGACCAGGAGAAAGATGTCCGGTGCAATCCAAGGGTGGATTGTTGAAGAAGGAGACCTGAAAGCAGAGGGGACAATGTTCACGGTCACTAGCCAGTGACTGGAGTGGAACCAGGAAGGAACCAGATGTCGTCGTCGCGATCAGGTGAAGAGTGGACGCTTGACTCTGCAGCCACGTGGACCAGGAGGCGTCTTCGACGACCAGGATGGAGGCACGAGCTGTCCCACGCAGGCTCTCGCTGTCGGCGATGTCGGATCCAGGATTGGACTCAACAGGCCTTGGCAAAGGCAACCCACGCGGTGAAGGGAAAAGACGTCTGGTGCGGACTAGGAGAGTCCAGGGTGCCCCTCTTTTGAAAGGGAGCAAGGGCCAGTCTGGAGCAACCAGACCAGCAGCAAAGATTCAAAGGTTCGTCGTCTAGGAGGCCACTAGCCAGCCGGCAAGTGACCAGACAACGCGTCGAGCAGCAAACAAGCAGAAGGGCCCCACGCAGATCTCGTGGAGGCTGGAGGGCTGATCTTCGGTGCAGGAGCTGCTCGGGGCTGGGGCTTCTCAATCCCCAAAGCACTTGGTCGAGTTTACCTCGGGAGTCGTGCTGGAAGCGAAGTGCAGGTTCGTTCAAGATGGCCGGTCCCACGTGTCTCGTCGCACCCACGGGTCTCAGCTTTGCTGCAGATGTGAGTTGAGGTCGGAGAGGTCTGGGAATCCGGGTCTCGTCGGGCTCTGAAGTCTGGATCCTCGAGGGAAGACGACAAAGTGAAGCCGCTGGACGCTTGATGGTGCCTGCAGTTGCAGGGTGGACACTCCTTGCCCACAAGGGAGATTCTTCAGTCTTCTGTGGAGCAGAACGTCGAAGGCCAGAGTTTCTTCTTGTTGAATAGTTCAGGATAATCTAATTTGGAATGGGACCAGCTCCTACCTTTATTCTCCTAAAGGGGGCTGCACTACTGACTAGGTCCCTCTCCTGGGTGGGACCAGGAAGGGGGGTGGTTACACCCCCTATCCTTTGTCCGGTTTCACACCAGAGCTGGGGCAGGGATGCCCCAGCAACTGGTTTGAACCGGTGTATGCACAGGGCACCGTGTGTGCCCCAGGCATGTCTCATTCCTTTCAGGCCTCCCTACCTCAATACACAAAATCCTGTCTGGGGTGGTGCTAGCACCTCCCAAGGCAGGAAACCCTTTGTCCAAGCCATCCTCGCTGGAAGGACTCCCAGCAGCAGGAGGTCAGACTTGTGTCTGTGGTGTCAGCATCCATTTTGTGATGCTGAGGCTCGAGTTAACTTTAACCGGGGTTCACAGTTACATACATGTCGTGTCCCTCTAGAAGGGTGGAATGCTACCCCCGTCGCCAGAATTGGCAAGGGGGTAGTATTCCAATTCGTATGACACCTTACTCGACATGTTTTGATAATGTTATACCAGAGTTGGCATTTAACCGCGAGGTTGATAATGCACTTAAGAGTATATGGTATAGCGTTATCATGGAACAGCTATAAGGACTTGGTTCCGCAAGCTGCAAACGGGCTCAGCTCATGCCAGAGCACCATCTCACATAATTCCAAGCACTCTGCCTTCAGGATTGATAAGGCCTTCCATAGGAGTGACTGATAGGAATCTATGTGTCCATTTTAGGGTTAGATATAGGTATACTATATCTACAGCAAAGGGTGTTTACACCACCTTGCCCCAGCTGTCGTGCAGCCAGTTGTGTCAGTTTTAGATGGCCAGCCAGGGGTGGCATAAGAAATGCGTTACTTACCTGTAACAGCAGTTATCCAGTATTGGTATCTTTCATAGATTCACATGCCTGAATCATTCCCCGTCGTCGGGGTGGGAGTCCCCGGTAAATAATTATAGTAATGTCACATGGACATATACTTAGTACTAGGCCAGAGGCCTCACATTAGTAGCCTATCTAGGTCCTTATGTAAAAAGGACCAAACTTTGGCCAGTAGCCAATCAGCTCTTATCACCCTCCTGACCTTCCTGGAAGGAGCCCTTGTCCCTCAGATTTTCGTAAGCACCGTGCCAAGTAGTACCTACTGAGAAGACTTAGGTGAGCCCTTCCAGGGGAGGCGGGTGGGTTGCATGTGAATCTATGAAAGATACCAATACTGGATAACTGCTGTTACAGGTAAGTAACGCATTTCTTATCCAGTATTATGGGTATCTTTCATAGATTCACATGCCTGAATCAGAATAGCAAGCAATAATGAGCACATTTCTCACATACATCTTGAAAGACATAATAAACTTATCATAAGTTGTTACACAGTTTACATGATACTCACAACCTGATAAGAAATGTGCGGAAAATTACCTGGAAGGCGGGATGATAGGAAGAAGGCTCACCTCTAATGAAATAGATGACGTAGGACCGCCTGTCCTACTGCTGCATCCTTCATAAGTTCAGAATCCAAGCAGTAGTGCTTGGTGAACGTATGCGGCGTCTTCCATGTCGCCGCTCTGCAGATGTCGACAATGGGTACCCCAGCAAAGAGCGCCATGGAGGTGGCTACCGCTCTAGTGGAGTGAGCTCGAACTTTTGAAGGCAGAGGATGGCCCGCCTGTTGGTGACAGAATGCGATGGCCGCTGAAATCCATCTGGAAATGCTCTGTTTTGTCAATGCTAGGCCTTTCCTGGGCCTGCTAAATGCAACAAACAATTGGTTGGACTTCCGAAATTGCTCAGTCCTGTGTATGCAGAATTTGAGACATCGCTTGAGGTCCAATGAGTGCAGAGATCTTTCAGCCGCAGATGATGGATTTGGGAAGAAAGATCTCAGGACAATAGGTTCATTGAGATGGAAAGAGGACGGAACCTTTGGTATAAATTTTGGATTAGTCCTTAAAATGACCCTGTCATTCTTAAACTGGATAAAAGGGTCTTGCACAGAAAAAGCTTGCAGTTCACTCACTCTCCTTGCTGACGTGAGCGCCAGTAGTAGAGCCGTTTTCCATGACAAATATTTAAGATCTGTTTTGTGAATTGGCTCGAACGGGTGTTTCATTAGTTGAGCTAGTACCACGTTTAGTTGCCATGTAGGTGGTGACGCTCGTACTGGAGGGAAAGTTCTGAATAATCCCTTCAGAAACTGCTTGACCAGTCTGTTGGTCCATAGTGAAGCGCCACACGAAGAACGTCTAAACCTGGAGATGGCCGCCAGATGGACTTTTATTGAAGCGTGTGCCAGCCCTGAATTGGCTAGGTGGAGCAAATAGGGCAGAATTTGTGCTGGAGTAGAAGTGAACGGATGCAATTTCTGAGCCCTACACCACAAACAGAACCTTTTCCACTTAAGGGAATGTGTCTTATTAGTACTTTCAGCCCGGGCCCGGGCTAGAACGACTCTGCATTCCTGTGGAAGATCTAGATTGTGGAACTCTCTGAACTCAGGAGCCAAGCCGATAAATTGAGAGATGTTGGATCCGGATGTTGGACTTGTCCCTGGTTCATTGTAAGGAGATGTGGGCATGTCCTGAATAGAATTGGAGGTTCCAGCGATAGAAGGTGTAGTTCTGTATACCAGTGCTGGCGTGGCCACGCTGGGGCTATCAGGATCATGGTACAACTCTCTGCTTTCAATTTCTGGAGAACCCTTGGGATTAGGGGAAACGGTGGAAAGGCGTAAGCAAAGGTCTTGCACCATGTCATCGAAAAGGCATTCCCTAGGGATCTTTTCTGGGGAAGCCAGCTTGCGTAACGTTGGCATTTCGCATTCATTTCCGTCGCAAAGAGATCCAGGTGAGGCTTGCCCCAACGGGAGAACACTGAGTCGAGCGTCTTCTGGTCGAGCTCCCACTCGTGGCAAATTGAGCGCTGTCTGCTCAGCGAGTCTGCCAGGATGTTGTCTACTCCTGGGACATACTCTGCCCGCAGAGAAATGTTGTGCTGGAGTAGCCACTTCCAAATTTGCTGAGATTCGCGAGACAACGTCTTGGATCGAGTACCTCCCTGTTTGTTTAGGTAGTGCATTGTGGTTGTGTTGTCCGTCCTCACAAGCACTGGGAAGCTCCTGATTCGGGGTAGAAATGCCCGAAGAGCTAAGCGAACTGCTCGTAACTCTAGCAAATTGATGTGGAGTCGTTTTTCTGCCACTGACCACTGACCTTGTACTTGCAATTCCTGAAGGAACGCTCCCCATCCTTCCAGTGATGCGTCCGTGGTTATGACATAAGGGGAGACTGGGAGTAGAAAAGGAAGGCCTTTGTTCAAGTTGTCGCCCAGAAGCCACCATCTCAGAGCCTTTTTCATGACCTGAGTGATCTTGATCCAGTCGTCGAAGGATCCTGTACTTTGGATCCACTGATTTGTTAAAGCTTCCTGTAGAGGTCGCATATGGAGGCGACAATGCGGAATGAGAAATATGTTGGAAGACATCATTCCTAGCAATGACTTGAAAAGTCGAACCTTGACTCTCTTTTTGGTCTGAATTTGGACGGCCAGGTTTCGCAGCTTGACCTGACGTTCCCTGGAAGGGAAGGCTTTCTCCTGTTGTGTATCCAATGTCGCTCCTAGGAAATTGAGACGTTGTGATGGACGTAGATTTGACTTTTCCTGGTTGAGCGTTAGGCCTAAGTTCTCGAAGAGACGAAGGCAGGCGGTAGAGGACTTGGCCACGTCTGTCAGAGTAGGAGCCTTGACAAGCCAGTCGTCCAGATAGGGAAAGACTTGATGGTGATGCTGGCGAAGGTATGCTGCTACCGGAGACAGACACTTTGTAAAGATGCGTGGAGCTGACTTTAGGCCAAATGGTAAAACTCTGAACTGGTAGTGCCTGCCTGCCACTGCAAACCTCAGGAATTGTCGATGACTCTTGTGAATGAGGATATGAAAATAGGCATCCTGGAGGTCCAAGGATACCATATAGTCTTTCGAATTGAGTAGGTGTAATACCTCCTGAAGGGTAACCATACGAAAAGACTGCTTCTTGAGGTACTTGTTTAGGTTTCTCAAATCCAGTATCGGTCTCCACTGCTTCTTCTCCTTTTTTCTGATCAGGAAAAAACGGGAGTAGAATCCTCTCCCCTTTTGGTCTCGAGGCACTCTTTCCACTGCTTTTTTCTGAAGCATTAGCGAGAGTTCTTGTTGAAGTATGTTTAGATTTTTGTGTTGCGTTGGACATGGTGGATGTGGAGGAGGATGCTCCACAAACTCCAGAGTGTGTCCGAAGCGGACTAACTGCAACACCCAACGATCTGTAGTAATTTGCTTCCAATTGTGAAGGAAGTTGGTAATTTTTCCTCCAACTACGAACTGTGGAGAAGAGGTGGAGGCCAGCTGGAGAAAGCAGTCATTGACGTCTGTTATTGTCTTTCTTTCCTCCTCTTCCTCGAAAGGACTTGTTATATGAGGATTGTCCTTGTTGTTGTTGCCTTTGCTGATATTGAGGTTTGTACTGCTGGGAAGAATTATAAGAGGACTTGTAACCTTGATAGTTGCCACGAGACTGTTGTCCTCGACCTCTGGAGCCTCGAAAGGAATTCTGCTTGAATTGTAGAGTGCCTAGGGCTTTCGCCGTTTCGGTATCCTTCTTAATGCCTTGCAGCATGTCATCAATATGTTCACCGAAAAGGCGCTCCCCATCAAAAGGCATGTCGAGGACTTTGGCTTGCACTTCAGGCCGGAATGCTGTGGCTTTAAGCCAGCCCTGGCGCCTTAAAACTGCTGCTCCCGCCAATTGACGGAACCCTGTGGAAGCAATATCCAGGGCCACCTCTATCATCTCTGAAGCAGAGCGTTCACCCTCCAGCAAAATCTTTTTAACCTCGTCTTTCTGGTCTTCTGGAATCGCCCCCAGATATGGGGCTATATCTGCCCATATCTGTCGATTATAGCGACCTAGTAAAGCCAGAGAATTTGCAGCCCTGATTGATAGGGCGGACATGGAGGAAAATCTCTTGCCAATGGCATAAAGCTTTCTTCCTTCTTTATCAGGAGGAGCGGTCATGGTCGCTGACGGATTGCTGGACTTCCGCTGAGCGGCCTGAGATATAACTGAATCAGGTTTAGTTTGACCAGTCAAACATGCGGGTGCAGTGTCTGGGGCTTTGTATTTCTTTTCAAGTCTAGCCGGCACTGGAATGAGAGAGAGAGGAGTTTTCATTATTTTTTGTCCTTGCTCCCATATTTAATCGATTACTGGAATGGAGCGAGCTGATCTCTTGAAGGGTTCTTTGAAATCATGAAGAAAACAGTCCTTCGTTTCCGATGCTATTTGGATGTTGAATCTTGCAGCCGCTCTTCCTACGATATTATGGAATCCCCCTAAGTCCTCAGGGGTTGAATCGTCCTGTACTTGGTCTAGGGATAATGGATCTGGGTTAGCATTATAATCAGAATCCATATCATCGTCATCATGTATTTCTCCTTCTTCATCCTGGGCCTCATCAATTCCCACTTCTTCCTCATATTCTTCCTCATCCGTAGAATTTTGAGGAGGAAATGTCTCTTGTTCCTGATGCACATCCCGCGGGAGAGGCCGCTGTCGATATTTAGGAGTTGGTGTTTCCTGTGGTACCTGTACTCCAGAGGCAGGAGCAGATGATGGAAATCTTTGTTTATAATCTGAAATTAGAAATTGTAGGTCAGAAACAATTGAAGCTGGAAGGCACACCATAGGCTGAACAGTGGTATGCTCTTGAACTGATTCTTGAATTGTAATTTCCTCAAAATCTTCACAGTCCGAACTCTCATGAATTTTGATGTTGAGATGAGAGGGACTGGATGCTATGGGGAACATGGACTGATCTTCTGGATCTTCCGTGTCTAAAAACTGCGTTGGCAACAACTGTTGGACCTTGCTGTGTGAGGTCATCTCTGGTGTGACCAAACATGACGACATTTTGAAGTGCGTATATGTATACTTCAATGAGGGAGAGCCCTTGGAGTGTAAATCCTTTGACGCGGTATCCGTTGATGGTGTAGCGTCTACTATTTTTGATGTTTCAGGTGTTTTCATTGTCATTGATGTTTTCGTCGACGACGACGTCCTCGTAGACGGCGGCGTCAACACTGTAGCCTTCGACGACGACGATGCCACCGGCGACGTCGACGGTCTCGTCGTCGACGGTCTCGTCGTCGACAGGCCCGTCGACGGTGGCGTCGACGACCTCGTCGACGACGGTGTCCTCGCCGACGAGGAACTGGTCGACGGCTGTATCTTCGTCGACGGTTGTGTCTTCGTCGACGATGGGATCTTCGTCGACGATGGGATCTTCGTCGACGAGGAAGTCCTAGTCGACGATGGGATTTTCGTCGACGCTAGAAGCTTTGCCTTCGTCGATGATGAAGCAGATGTCGACGGGAGCGCTGTCAAAGGCGACGACGACGATTTTGTGACAGGAATGACAGAAGATATTGACCTACCCATCGTCGACAACGTGGTAGAAGTCGATGTCATGGAGAAAGTAGACGCCGTGGATGTCGAAATGGAGACTGTCGACAAAGTCACAGGCAGGCTAGATGACATTATAGCAGGCTTTTTGAATTCTGTCATCTGAAGAGAAGGCTTGACCTTAGGATGACTCTCAACAGACTTTGGCTTCTTGTGAGGAGGTGCCACAGATTGATCTGGAGATGACTGCCCAGGCCTTTTTGAAGCGGATTGGAAGCTCCTGAAGGAACACTCGCTCTCACCTGAGGAGACTACCTGCTCTTTGTTCTTTAGTCTCTGGAGCCACAGAAGCAGTCGCCCTTCCCTGTCCTTCAACGTCTTGACCGGGAGAGTGCAACAAATCTTACATTCCTTGGCAGAATGCTGAGGATAGAGGCAATACAGGCAATCTTCATGTTTGTCCTCTATATGTAACCTCATTTTACTACAAGAGGCACAGGGTCTAAAAAGCCCTTTTTTAGGAGTAGTAGCCATATTTACTACCAAAACTTGAAGAATAAAAGGATAAAAGGATAAAATCCAAAGATATAGGAAAAAACCTGAGCAGAGCTCAGTGGAGACTCCCTTCAGCACGACGTGCGGTAGAAAATCTGAGGGACAAGGGCTCCTTCCAGGAAGGTCAGGAGGGTGATAAGAGCTGATTGGCTACTGGCCAAAGTTTGGTCCTTTTTACATAAGGACCTAGATAGGCTACTAATGTGAGGCCTCTGGCCTAGTACTAAGTATATGTCCATGTGACATTACTATAATTATTTACCGGGGACTCCCACCCCGACGACGGGGAATGATTCAGGCATGTGAATCTATGAAAGATACCCATAATACTGGATAATACATGCTTCAGCCCCTGGTAGGCCCTGGGTACACCTATGCCCTGTGTACAGGGACTGATAAGGTGGCCCAGTACCAATTGGTAAATGCACCTAAAGTACATGCTTGTCAATTTAGAGAGAGAACAGCTAGGCTGTGGGTCTGATTAGCAGGCCCACAGCCAGGGAAAGTCGTAAACCAGTGAAGCAAAAAGCAAAAATCTGGGGTGACCATAGGATTGCAGACCCCACTCTCCTACAGAAGAGGCTCGTAGTTCAGGTGCTCTAATTGACCCGGAGGTTCTGTCAGCTTGGGCGCAGCACGCCATATGTTTTATGGGGAACGCTAACTGCGCGCTTTCGACAGAAAGGCGGAGATCCCTCTCGATAAAGGTGGACCCCAATTTGGGAGACTTGGCCTGTTCGGAGGCAGGGGCGTCAGCGCAGGGAGGTTTGTTCGGAGAGCCCTTTATCAAGGAACTTGGGAAATTAGTCGCAACATTCACGTCCCTGGATAAAAGGCAGGCGAACATCAAAAGAGTCTTTAACCCTCGGGTTTTCCGCGGGGCCGGTCGGGGCAGGAGCCGCCTGCCCGGCCAAGGCCAAATTCCAACAGCCCCAGGGGAAGGGGCAAGGCTCCGGACGTGGCCAGTATCAGACAGACCAGCGGTTTAATAATTTCTACCCAACCAGTGGTCAGCGGTTCCGCGGTCGAGGAAGCTACAGAGGCCGTGAGGGAAATACCGACGGTGAGTGTCTTGCCTGCGGCGCAGCTGCGAGTGGGTAGCAGGCTGGTGCGCTGTTTCCCCGCTTGGGAAGCTCTTACCGGCGATGCTTGAGTGCTTCAGACAGTAAGGTGTTTCCAGATAGAGATTTTCGGGTACCCGCGGCAGAGCGTTCTGTGCGGCAGATGCCGCCATGGTGGACGAAGAGGTAGCAGGTTTGCTCAGGAAGGGAGCAGTGTCAGACAGTGGTCCATCCTACGGGATTCGTCAGCAATATCTTTTTGGTGGACAAGCCGGATGGGGTCGAAGACCAGTCATCAACCTGCAGAATTTCAACGAGTGGCTGGTGTACAGGCATTTCAAAATGGAAGGCATGCACCTGCTCAGGGATGTTCACCAGCCTCTCTATTGGATGGTGCGGTTGGACTTGAAGGACGCGTACCTAGTGGTACCGATCTTCCCTCCGCACAGGAGATTCCTGCAGTTTATCTGGCAGGGACAAGCTTACGAGTTTTGCTGTCTGCCGTTCGGCCTCTCCTCAGCTCCGTGGTGTTTCACCAAGGTTCACAAACCGGCAGTGGAATACCTGAGAGCCCGGGGGTCCGCTTGATCGTCTATTTGGACGATATTCTCATCATGGCCCAGTGTCCCGTACAACTTCGAACCCAAATGCAAATGACGGTGGACTTGCTCCAATGGTTAGGGTTCATGATCAACGAACAGAAATCTCTTCTGTCTCCGACTCAGCAGGCTTCGTTTCTGGGGTTCGTGATAGACTCCGCTGCAGCCACGCTCAGTTTGCCCTCCAGGAAGGTGGCGAAGATCCGCCACGAGATCCGTCAAACCCTGGCCAAGCAGGGGACTTCCTTGCGACAGATTGCCCGACTGGTAGGCTTGTTTTCGGCCTCCATTCAAGCATTCTTTCAGGGCCCGTTGCATTACAGGGCCCTGAGGCGCTTAAAAGCGCAACACTCGCGGAAGGGTCTGACATATTCCCAGGTAGTTCCGTTGACAGACGAAGTTCGGGAGGAGTTAGAGTGGTGGCTGTCCCACATGGAATCCTGGAACGGAAGAGCGATCTTCGGTTCTGCCCCCGATTTGGTGATAGAGTCGGACGCAATCCGGTTCGGCTGGGGGGCATGGTGTGGAGAATTTTCCATAGGCGGAAGTTGGTCTCCTCAAGAGCAACAACTTCATATCAATTGTCTCGAGCTCCTTGCTGGCTCCTTTGTGGTTCGATGTTGGACCAAGGACAGGGTCCAAGCTTCCGTAATTCTAAAATGGACAATGTGTCGGCAGTCAGGTATATCAATCACCTGGGCGGCACGTGGTCCAAAACCTTGGCGACTTTAGCGAAACAATTTTAGGAGTTTTGCCTGTCCCATCAAGTATCTGTCATGGCAGAATATCTTCCGGGGTCAGAGAACTCGGTAGCAGATTGGCACTCCTGATATCTCCGAGACGCCAGCATCTGGAAACTGGATCCGGAGATTTTCCAGTTCTTGCAGGACCGTTGGGGTCCTCTCTCGATCGACCGGTTTGCTTGTCGGCTGGACCATCAACTTCCCTGGTTCTTCAGTTGGAGACCGGATCCTTTGGCGGAGGCGTCAGACGCATTCACCCAGGAGTGGAGTTGGGAGAGAGGTTATGCGTTCCCGCCCCTTTTCCTTGATAACTCTGGTGGCGGCCCAGAGGGCGCCTTTGGTCTTGATAACGCCATTTTGAGGTCGCAAGTCAGGTTTCCAGTTCTACTGGAACTTTCTTGGGATTCTCCAATCCGACTCTTCCCAACTCCCCGTCTCCTGTTGAGTCAGGAGGGGACTCCTCACCGGCTCACTCCAACTGATGGCGTGGCGGATTACAGGCAACGTTGGCGATTGCCGGGCCTTTCGAGCCACGCTGAGCTCCTTTTGTCCAGAGCCTGGGCGGACAGCACGTCCAAACGTTACAGATCAGCCTGGACGCGATGGCTATGTTGGTGTATGCGACGGGAGATGGATCCCGTGGTCGCAGATTTGACTCATGTTCTGAATTATTTAGCAGAGCAAGCTCAGAAAGGTTTGGCCTACAGGTCGGTGAATACGATCAGTTTGGCTATTTCAGCCGGGCATGCCCCGGTAGAAGGTGCCCCTTTAGGGGAGCATCCCTTTGTTTGCAATCTCTTTCGAGGCAGTAGTTTATCACTTCCACCAGAGCCCTGTTTTTCAGTCCTTTGGAATGTGAATCAGGTCCTGAATCTGCTGTTGTCATGGCAACCAAACTGTTTCCTCTCCAGGAAGGAGTTATCGGCCAAGTTGGTGATGTTGCTTTGTTTGGTGTCATGTAGGAGAGTTTCAGACGTGCGTGCTCTTGATATTACAGCAAGGGTTTTTTCCCCTGAAGGGGTTACTTTCACGGTGAGTAGGTGCACTAAGTCTAATACGCGCACAATTTCCTATCCTGTCTCTGGGGAAACACCTAAGCTCTGTGTGGTACAATGCTTAAAAGCCTATGAAGAAGCCACGGAAGAAGTTCGACCCCCGGGCGAACGACAACTCCTTATAGCCCTTAAAAAGCCTTTTAGAGCAGTGACCTCCCCCACTATAGCCTGGTGGGTGCGCTGGATCATGCATGAAGCGGGCATTAACACAAGAGCTTTCGGTGCGCATTCTGCTAGAGGAGCGATGGCATCAAAGGTTTTCAGCCTAGGAGTGCGTTTGGAAGACCTGATGAGGGCAGCGGATTGGTCGTCGGACTCCACCTTTAAGAGGTTTTATTTTAAGCCATTGCTGAATGTGGCTCAGGTGGTTGTCGACAAGCTTTGAAGGAGCATAATCCTCACCTCTGGTCCTGACATAGAACATAAATGTGCCTAGCCTACGAGAAGGTAAGTTTCAATTCTATTAAGGACGTGGAGGCGAGGGTTATCCCTCCCAGCAAGCGCGTGGGTTGCTGCTCCACCCCGTATGGATGCAAGTAATACTTTTTGCGAATTTTGGGAGTCAAGAAAATGCTTGTGCAATGCTTTGATGCAATGATGGTCTTGTTGGCACGATGATGTTATTTACAGGTCTTGAGTCTGTTTTGTTTATGAGTTTATTTCTGTTCGGAGGACAGTGAGTGATCAAGGTGTTTTTCTTTCTTTCAGGAAACGAGAGTGCAAAGCGATCTGGTTATACAAGGGAGAGAACCTCCAGCGAAGAAAGAGGAAGTGCATGAAGGAACAGCAGGATTTATGAGCTGAGAGTCATTGCCAGAGTGGAAGGACTATGAAAGGACTGTTGTTTTTTTTCCCATGGTTTTGGGAAATGTAGTTGTTACAAGATTGGTGTTAAGCTGCTGGAAAAATAAAGCGAAGAAAGAATTAGCATAATCCTCGCCTCTGCGTCCTTAATAGAATTGAAACTTACCTTCTTGTAGGCTACGCAAATTTCTATTCTTGGGTACAGTGCTCCATTCTAGATGCCACATCTTGAGTTGTGTCAAAGGGACCCATTCTGGAGCAATGAAATAGTCATGATTTCTACTCAAGGGTCTGTTCTGCTCTCAAGTCCATTACTGGTTTATGTCAAGTTGAGGGGGCACCTCTGGAGTACTGCGTCCTGTCCTGGGGAATAGATTTAATCTTTTCTTCCAGGGTCTGGAGGCATCATCTAGAGTAATGTGCCCAGTACTGGAGACCACACTTACTAAGCTATGTTAATATTTATGTCCCTTGTTACATTATGCTTTATTGAAATCCAATTCGTAAAAAGGCATCCTAGCAACAAGACTAACAATCCAGAGATGTGTTGTTCAGCCATGTGTAATCATTTTCTCAACTGCGAGGCAGTGTACGTCACTGAGGTGATGAGAAACCAGAAAACCTCAGGGTTGGTTTAACATTACTGAGACTGGCATAATTTAGATTATCTGAATGTTTTTTATTGAGTATTTTGCAATTACAATATATGTTACTATAGTCTAGGTGAGATCCGATAACTGTCTGAATTAGTGTACATTTTTGGTCTTCTGGAAGAAGATCTCTAATAAAAGAGAGATGGACCCAAAACCAAAGGGATGGCGTACCAACAATAGACTATGTCAAAAATAGAATTCCCTTTGGGCATATAAAGTGTACGGACATCAACTTCTCAACGACACAAATGGACAACAGATATTGTGAGCATGAAAAACAAATTCAAACATAGAAACTAAGAAAATAAGAGCAATGCATAAGCTTCAAAATTATGAAATAACGGTAAGTTCAAATAAGCACAGTTTATTTATACATAAAATTAATAAAAACAAATAAAATCACAGTAGAATTGGGAACACAGAGAATATATCAAGGGAATGAATCAAAAACCATCAATTCATCTAATCAAATTCATACCCCTAAAACAGGGAAATACACAAAAATCCTAAATCAAATATCAATAGTATTATTCCCTCAAGTTCAACGCGTTTCGACGGACAGTTAGCATATCGCCGTCTTCATCAGGAAATATAGACTGTATTCCCAAGAAATCTGAAATTACATAAAATATGTCTTATTGATCTCCCTATGACATAGTTTAAAACTATTCTGTACATTCAACAAACCGAAATGTCAATTTATATGCAGCCCAGCTATTGCTCAAAATATCATAGCAGCCTACCCACAGTTTTTTTAATACAAAAAGAATAACACACAGGTCAGTTTTCTACAGACAATAATACAAAAAGAATTTTTCTTAAACATATACATCCTAGTGATGACAACACATTATTACATTTATAGCCATCACATCAATAGATCATTAAACCCCGTTTGGGTGATTTCATGTCTGATTATCTTTCTAGGTGAAATAAAATCTAGATATAGCATTTCTTTATTTGTTCAACATGGTTCATCCTAGATAATAACTAGTGGTATAAATACCACAATTATACATTAAACCTCCCAGACAGGGGCATATCACCTTCTCAGCCAGTAGTAACAGAATATAACTCTTGAGTATATCCGGACACCAACCTTTTGTTTCGAGCCCGTAACCCGAATGAAGAAGTTAGTTGCTCCTATCTCGAACAAATAGCCCTCTATTTGTTGGGCGACTGAAAAGCTGCTCAGCAACTACAGAGAGAGAGGGGAGGCAACAGTATGGATGATTGTACCCATAGAACCCTCTATCCCTAAATCTACCGAAGCAGACAGGTCCCTAGCTTTAAATGGGAACATTAGGAACATCGAATATGTCCTGAACTCTTAAGGCCACTATTCTATGATTAATGTATACAAGAGAACTTACATCAGGGATAGAAGATTTAGAAACCACTCCCAGATGAGACGAGTAGTTATTCGGTAGATAGTCTATCTGTAAAGTTAAGTGAAACACCATTGTTAATTCAATATGGGGTGTTTAAAAGTCCCTTTGACGGTTATACTCTGTGATAAATACTTACACAGAAAGTATTTGAAATCCAAAGTACTCGCGGTACAAGCCTAGAATCACAGCTTGGTTGTGATTATCCATATGTCTCTGACGTAGTAGTAAAAAACACACTGAAAAACGAAAGTTGTATCGGTTTAAACAGTGTTTTTTAAGGGATTTGAGCGTTTAACACAAACTGCTTCTCCGTGGGCAAAAAGTACTTACATATATCTCCCTTTGCAGTGCGTATATGTAGCCACTGCACACAAACGTTATCCGGGCCTTGGTTGGGTTATAATTATTCCTCAAATGGCCTCTGTGGGGAGAGAAATAGGACCACACTTACTTTAACGTGTGCGCGGTGAAGGGCTAGTATCCCTGTTCCCAAACGGACATTCACATACCGTAATTTCTGAAGCTGCTAACGTCCCGCGAGTCAATCCGCTCGTCTCCGACTGGAAGCTTGTTGTGAAATAACTATTCGGTTTAAATACATGTTAGCGCGCCATTTCCAGTTACGGGTGTGGCGTGCGCTTGGCAACTATCCCCGGAAACACTTCCTAAGAATAGAAGAAGGACAACCAGTAGTCCAAAAACCTCAACTGCACTACAATCTGTATAGACCTAAAAACAGGTCCGCGCGGGGACGTACATCCGACTCTATATCGAAAAATTCAACCGTATCTGCCTGGGGAATATTGGTGTAAAGAGACTCAATGTCCATAGTGACAAGACACTGAGTCTCTTCACAGAACGGTAACCCTTCAACAAGGGAGATAATATATGCTGAATCCCTCACATACGACTTAAGGTTACAGACCAAAGGCCTCAAGAAATGATCTACATATTTACTTAGTAAATATGTAGATCATTTCTTGAGGCCTTTGGTCTGTAACCTTAAGTCTTATGTCACTATGGACATTGAGTCTCTTTACACCAATATTCCCCAGGCAGATACGGTTGAGGTCATACATGACCTCTTATCCAACCAAGATCTTGATGGAGTGAATATAGACTTCATTGTTGATTGTGTACGACTCATCCTGACGAATAATGTTTTCCTTTTTAAAAATGAATACTTTAGACAATTGAAAGGGACCAGCATGGGGGCCACCTGTGCCCCAAGTCTGGCCTGCCTTTATATGGGTAGTTTTGAGTCCAAACATATTGAGAATGAGATGGCGCCTTTCTTTGAGAATGTAGCGGGCTGGTACCGCTACATAGATGATATTTTTTTTCATTTGGGAAGGTACCACTGAGATGTTGGAGGAGTTTCTGTGTTGGATCAACTTGGGTGATCCTAACCTTAAATTTACCTATACATACAGTACCACAAGTGTGGACTTCCTCGACATTTCTATTAAGAGCTCTGAAGGTGTGTTATCAGTGGAACTCTACACCAAACCAATGGCGAAAAACACTCTTCTCCATTTCTCGAGTTTCCACCCTAAATCTCAAAGAGAGAACATACCTTTTAGTCAATTCCTCCGCTTGCGGAGGAATTGCTCTGACATTAATGATTATCAGAAACATGCAGAAGTTCTCAAGAAGAAATTCAGAGAGAGGGGGTACCCTAAAAAATTGCTGTCGCACTCAATGAAGAGAGCTAGGTTCTATGACCGTGAGGCCCTCATACAGAAAACTAACAAAGAAAAAAACCCAGTAAAAAAGGTAGTGTTTGTTAGCAAATTTTCTAATATAAGTAACCAAATTAAGAACGTGGTGAATAAACACTGGCACATCTTGAATCATGAAGAGGAGAATGCCTTAGAGAAACCGCTCTTTGCGTTTAAAAAGAATAAGAATTTGCGAGATCTGCTAGTGCACACCTACAAAGAGGAATCTGTTGATACTCAGAGAACACTAGACAATACTAAAGTGGTGGGTACCACGAAATGTGGAATGTGCAATATTTGTGAACAGTGTATTGTGGCAGCTGAAATTACATGTAATGAGAAAACCGTTAAATGTAAGACGCACAATAACTGTAGAAGTAAAAGTGTGATCTACTTGCTGGAATGTCCTTGCGGGCTCTACTATGTTGGTGAAACGGGTAGGGAGGTAAGGATAAGGCTCCAGGAACATAGATCTGCGATAAAAACAAAAAAGATTACTGCTCCAATGGTTTCTCACTTTTTGGAAAAACAACATGGTGAAAATGAGTTCAGATGGTTCATACTGGAGAGGGTTAAAATAGGAAAAAGAGGTGGGAATATGGTCAATGCGCGTAAAAACAGAGAACAGTGGTATATATCCTATCTAAACACAGTCAGACATGGACTTAATTCCCGTGAAGAATGGGAACGGATTATGGGTGGCAAATAGGCTCTCTGCCATTGTTTTCCGCTCTTGTTTTCCGCTCCTATTTTACTCTCATATGTCTGTATGAGAAATAACTGTATAGATCAACCTGCTGAATTGATGTGGATATCGACCACTTGGGGATGATATTAGTGTCACTGAGTACCGGCGGGTTTATGATGAGCAATCTAACCTCTGCTGATATACTTTTACGGTGTGAGGCACGATTAATATAACATGGGTTTACAATATGTTCACGTGTTTATTGTCTAAGAGATGAACATATCGAATAACGGATATATGGAAAGTAACATCTATAGCACATGTGATATTAGTGACAACTCATTTTATTAGGCTATTTGAAAATATGAATGAATGTTTGGCACTAAAGTCCAAATTTTTCGATATAGAGTCGGATGTACGTCCCCGCGCGGACCTGTTTTTAGGTCAATACAGATTGTAGTGCAGTTGAGGTTTTTGGACTACTGGTTGTCCTTCTTCTATTCTTAGGAAGTGTTTCCGGGGATAGTTGCCAAGCGCACGCCACACCCGTAACTGGAAATGGCGCGCTAACATGTATTTAAACCGAATAGTTATTTCACAACAAGCTTCCAGTCGGAGACGAGCGGATTGACTCGCTAGCAGCTTCAGAAATTACGGTATGTGAATGTCCGTTTGGGAACAGGGATACTAGCCCTTCACCGCGCACACGTTAAAGTAAGTGTGGTCCTATTTCTCTCCCCACAGAGGCCATTTGAGGAATAATTATAACCCAACCAAGGCCCGGATAACGTTTGTGTGCAGTGGCTACATATACGCACTGCAAAGGGAGATATATGTAAGTACTTTTTGCCCACGGAGAAGCAGTTTGTGTTAAACGCTCAAATCCCTTAAAAAACACTGTTTAAACCGATACAACTTTCGTTTTTCAGTGTGTTTTTTACTACTGCGTCGGAGACATATGGATAATCACAACCAAGCTGTGATTCTAGGCTTGTACCGCGAGTACTTTGGATTTCAAATACTTTCTGTGTAAGTATTTATCACAGAGTATAACCGTCAAAGGGACTTTTAAACACCCCATATTGAATTAACAATGGTGTTTCACTTAACTTTACAGATAGACTATCTACCGAATAACTACTCGTCTCATCTGGGAGTGGTTTCTAAATCTTCTATCCCTGATGTAAGTTCTCTTGTATACATTAATCATAGAATAGTGGCCTTAAGAGTTCAGGACATATTCGATGTTCCTAATGTTCCCATTTAAAGCTAGGGACCTGTCTGCTTCGGTAGATTTAGGGATAGAGGGTTCTATGGGTACAATCATCCATACTGTTGCCTCCCCTCTCTCTCTGTAGTTGCTGAGCAGCTTTTCAGTCGCCCAACGAATAGAGGGCTATTTGTTCGAGATAGGAGCAACTAACTTCTTCATTCGGGTTACGGGCTCGAAACAAAAGGTTGGTGTCCGGATATACTCAAGAGTTATATTCTGTTACTACTGGCTGAGAAGGTGATATGCCCCTGTCTGGGAGGTTTAATGTATAATTGTGGTATTTATACCACTAGTTATTATCTAGGATGAACCATGTTGAACAAATAAAGAAATGCTATATCTAGATTTTATTTCACCTAGAAAGATAATCAGACATGGAATCACCCAAACGGGGTTTAATGATCTATTGATGTGATGGCTATAAATGTAATAATGTGTTGTCATCACTAGGATGTATATGTTTAAGAAAAATTCTTTTTGTATTATTGTCTGTAGAAAACTGACCTGTGTGTTATTCTTTTTGTATTAAAAAAAACTGTGGGTAGGCTGCTATGATATTTTGAGCAATAGCTGGGCTGCATATAAATTGACATTTCGGTTTGTTGAATGTACAGAATAGTTTTAAACTATGTCATAGGGAGATCACTAAGACATATTTTATGTAATTTCAGATTTCTTGGGAATACAGTCTATATTTCCTGATGAAGACAGCGATATGCTAACTGTCCGTCGAAACGCGTTGAACTTGAGGGAATAATACTATTGATATTTGATTTAGGATTTTTGTGTATTTCCCTGTTTTAGGGGTATGAATTTGATTAGATGAATTGATGGTTTTTGATTCATTCCCTTGATATATTCTCTGTGTTCCCAATTCTACTGTGATTTTATTTGTTTTTATTAATTTTATGTATAAATAAACTGTGCTTATTTGAACTTACCGTTATTTCATAATTTTGAAGCTTATGCATTGCTCTTAGTTTCTTAGTTTCTATGTTTGAATTTGTTTTTCATGCTCACAATATCTGTTGTCCATTTGTGTCGTTGAGAAGTTGATGTCCGTACACTTTATATGCCCAAAGGGAATTCTATTTTTGACATAAAGTCTTCTGGAAGAAGAGGCAACATAATTTTTATAACACAAAGATGTAAAAAACAAGACAAAGTGTTCTTTGCAATCTGAGTTGACAGTTCAATTTGCTGCCAACCATGAATCCTAAATGGCAAACTTAATCTACTAGAGTGGGGTGCTCCAGTGGGATCATACTAGAACAAGAACCTTTGTTTTTCCGAAGTTGAACTTCAAGTAGTTTTTTTCCATCCATAAACTGCCTTTCTTCAAACAGTCAATAAAATTGGACTGTGTTCGAGTATAACTACAATTCAAGTTCAGTATTGAGTGTTTGCATAGGCTAAAAGATCCAGCTTAAAATGATCCGATTAATCCGGTGCAAAAAGAACAACAAAATGTTGAACAAATCAAACATTAACCCCAGTCACAGATTTTGGTTAAATCCAGACTGATTTGCATTTGGCTGGATGCAAACCGAGTGGCATGGTGAGCAAAAAAAAAATGGGTTAAACCCAGAACTGTGACTTGGGGGGTGAATGTTTTATTTGTTCAGTGTTCCGTTCATCATCTGTTCTTTCTGCTATTGTAGCCCTAAGTGGGAAGAGTATGCCTAGACGTGTGGTCCGTGCTCACTGGATTCAAGATAGCCTGGCTGATGAGGGGTTCCCCGATCCCGGTCACAGGATGCTTTTTTACGGTCCAGGGACGACCTGGCCGGGCTGTTCGGGCTGGACTATTCCCATGGAGAGCAGGGTTAAGATCGATTTGCATATGGCTGGGTCCATACTGGGGTGGAGTGGTGAGCAAAAAGTAATGGATTCAAACCAGATCTTTGAGTAGGGCTGAATGTTTGATTTGTTCAGCCTTCCGTCCATCATCTGTTCTTTTTGCCTCTGATTAACCAGGCTCATGGGCCGACACAGCAGACATTGAAAAGAGTTGGACTTCGTGTTAACACTTGTGGGACACCACACATTATTCTGTAATAAAAAACATTATGTGGAGGTAGAATGAATACCTGGTCACGATTCTTCAAGGAAGATGAGAAACATCCAAAGCTGCATCTTTTAACCATCTCATTAAGCTAGGAAATTAGTATATTATGCAATACTGCAGCAAAGACAGCAGACAGATCTAGCAAGTTGAGTCCCCAATGCACCCTTGCTTTTGGATCATCCGAAGCCTATCCATCACAGCTAGCAATGCTAATCCTGTTCCATGATGTCTTTTAGAGATTTATACCATTTTGGAGACACCAGCTGCAGAACTTTTTCTGAGAAACTAGTGTGTGAGGTTGAGGGGCACACAGCTTTGATTAACATTCATCACTCAATTTCATGGTGTAAATTTCATATTTACAACTGTTAGGATATGCCAGAATACATAGATGGTGCCACTGTGCAATAAGCTATGTGTGTACAGATAAAAACATGCCTAACAATGTTCAATTCTACTAAAATGTTATTTTAGACTTGGCGGTTAAAGCCATACATGTGGATATAGGTTTCGTTCTAAATACTCCAGCTATTGAACTTCGTTTTAATTTAATAGGCTCAACTGAAATTAATAAAATGAATGTCACAGACTAATGAATCATTTTAAATAACTTTAGGTCTCATCACAGTGCTCCGCAGTATGAAGTTCTGAGCAATCCATATGTGGATGGTATCCCAATGAACACTGACTGTTAAGGAAATGCCGGACAGAAGTCAATTGGGAGAGACACAGCAGAGCCCATGGACAGTCTATGCCCAATCCAGCTGTAATATGTGAGCTTTCAGCAAAAGAAATCAGAAGCAAGAGAAGCCTTTTGGCTCTGAGAAATTAGCAGTAGCAAGGGCATTCAAATAATACTGTTGGCCGTAAAAAAAAGTTTGTCCTACAGCTGAGAAAGCA
The DNA here is from genome assembly GCF_964261635.1 of Lissotriton helveticus. Lineage (NCBI taxonomy): Eukaryota > Metazoa > Chordata > Amphibia > Caudata > Salamandridae > Lissotriton > Lissotriton helveticus. The sequence continues at coordinate 342,099,221 of NC_136071.1, read as the reverse complement.
CTATTCATTATAATGAGAATAACTCACACTGAAGCGGAAAGGTGTAGCATATATGAGTATGTCTGTGAAGCTCACCTTATTTAATCATATTTACTTGTGTAGGTTGAAACATTCACTATTATAAGAACACCATTTACATTGTTGGTGTGCATATAATAAATGAATGCTAGAACATTTAACACCTCACCTCTCAACAAACCGTTTTATTTAGAAGAGCAGGAACCAGGTCAATGTATCCTAAATTGAGAGTGACAGGCCTTGTTCTGCTTTATACCCACAGCACCATAAAAAGGAGACATTATTAAGTGGAGTTGGGAATTGAGTTGCATTAGTCAGCAAAGGTGTCCTCGGAAGCCAAATATTCACATGCCCAGAAACCTAGACATGATATAGATAAAGGTAAGAAATAACTGCTCTTAATACAAACATAAGACAGCCTTTAATTTATTGCATGGATACGGTTCATTGTAAGTTTGTGGACAGCACTATAGGTCCTGCAAAACATTATTTTACTACCTCCTTACTCTTATTGCATGCCAGGAAATAAAGTCCGCCCAAATGTCAAGTACAGGCAATGGAAAAAGTCTGTATGTAAAGTTGTTGTTTACCAAGTGAGGATTGTAACACCAAACTAGCAAAGTGTGACAGTCAAATAAGAGACGTAACACGTAGGTACAGTAGACGTGTGGCTGAAATTAAGATAAGGCACTGGGAGGAGGTAGTGAGGTTAAACTGAGTAGATCATGAGGGTGTAGTAGGGGGTAATGCTAGGTTTGGTGAGGCGATTGTGAGGTTGAGGCAATGTTTGAAGGTTAGGAGGGATTGAGGTGAGAGATATTAGGTTTAGGCGAAAATGAGATTGTAAGTGTTGAGGTATGATCAAGCTGAGAGAGAAGAAGCACATCAGCAGAAGAGCACCCTGAAGCAGAAGGACTCCCCTAAGAACACTTCAGGTGTATGCACAACAAGCATGCAGAGGTTTCCACATGGAAGCTTCGATCTAAAGAACATTTGTAGGTCTGTTCACATCTTTATGCTTGTATAGTATATTAACTGTTTTTCTCAATAGTAACAGTGGCGATAAAAGACAAAGAGGTCTAGGGGAGTAGAGTAAACACCATCTTGACTGCATTGAAACATGGGGGGCATCTTAGATTAGTGTACATGTTAGCAAATCCCAGAATCTATAGATTTGGGTCTTTTTTTTGGTTTGGACTGAGACTATGTACGCAATACCCATAAAGGAATGAAAAATGTATATGATCATGACAACAGACAGGGGAGAAGCTGCCCACATTAACTCAGTTTCCTCTGCTTCTCTCAGTACCCCGAGAATTACAGCTAGCTACACACTCTAAACAGTCCTTAAAGTAAGACTACAATACAAACTGCTTCACTTTACAGGTGAGAATTGACTGGTTCCTTCACCAAGATAAAGCATGGAGGTGCCAATAAGAATCACTGTACTGAGCTAATAAAATTGTACTTAATGCGCTTATGGATGTGCATGCAATGTAATGGAATAACTTCTTGACAGAGGAAGAATATGTGCTGCACCCTCCAACTACCTGTCTTGAATGCAGTTTATTAAAAAAAACAATGCAATGGTCTTCTGCCCGCAGTGCTATTGCTCCATGTTTTTAGCACTAAGTTGCAGCTCTAATATGACAAAACAAACAAAAAAAATACTTACAGTTCTGGCAAGGATCTCTATTTCAAATAGGACGCAGGATCTTTTTAATTATACACCCCTATCATTTCTCACTGTAAACTAAAACACTTCTGAAGTAAAACAGATGTGTTGAAACTACTGAAAGCAAGATTACCTTTTATATTTTTCCACAGAAGGTTTAGAAAAAAGTCAGATTTCATAAATCTTAATAATTTCGGAATGAGTACCAAAATTACACATGTTTAAGTGTTTCATCAAATTATACAAAATAGTTATATATTGAAGTTACCAGTTGGTTGCTCATGGTGAGGTTCTGAATCCACGTGGGATGACGTTTTGGTTTCAGATATCCCTCTGTCTACATGAAGATCATCTGTATCCAAAGGTAATACTGCAGGTATAGTTATCTTTTGCTCAACACCGGCTGCTGGGCCTGAAACAAAATCAAAAGAAAAGAAAATATAAAAAGCATCTGTGTAGCAAAGATTTCTAATTAGATTGTACATAGCTAGAACCTATATCCGATGACCGTGATTTGGATTTCATCGCAAACAAATATATTCTGTAGCAATTTTCAGTAATTTATTGTTGCATTAACCAGGACGGTGCATTAAACATAAAAAACCTGTAGCATACTTAACACTGAAAAGTGGCATCAAAGGAGTACTTCAATACTGTAAAGTAATTATTTACCGTTTAATTTTATAATACATATTTACAATCAAAAATCCCTAACAAAAGCAAAAGTGGGGAAAGGTCGGGTCTAAATTTACAGAAACTACAGAAACTAACTATATCTACTCATGGCTACATTTCCCACAAACATTTTCCTCATCAGATATTAAAATACACCAAATATAAAAGAAAAAAAGAAAAGTTGATGAACTAGGAGACTGTAAAGAAAATATTTAACCACTTCGGCGCTGATGACTAGCTGAGCTCGTCATCAGTTGCGCCGCTCGCACGCTGACGAGCTGAGCTCGTCATGTAACGCGCGTTTTTATAAAACGCCGCGTACCGCGGGAAAAGCCGCAGCGCGCATGCGGTTAAAACATCAATCTAATAAAATACCATCTCTACGCTATATTATTTACCAAGACTTTGCCTACAGTACTGACCCCAGAAAGTTTTAGTGAAACTCAACATTCTCAGAGGCGCTGGCAACGCCAAACGATATGGCTTGTAACAGAAAGTGACGCTTCAGGCACTGTTGAACTTAGGAACACAAAACCTCATACTACTCACCCTTGCATTGCTGCCCAAAATCTTGCATTCATCCACCCGAACAAAAAAAACACACAAATTCAACAAGAATATGCAAGAGAAATTAATCAAGATAAGTAGGGAAAAAGAAAAATGCTGCAGCTAAATGTGACCGGCATATGCTTGTAATAAAAAAAAGTACAACTTTGAACCAAGCGGAGCGATGCTTAATGCACAGCCATCTTTGAATGGTTTTGTGCATAGAGTATCATTATTTAAAAATACAACATGTCTGCCATGTTTAGAAACAACTTATTGGCCATCCTGAAAAGGTAAAACAACGATATGCTATGTGCATACTATTTCTAAGATGGCCGCTCAGTAAGCATTGCAGTTGTGGCCACAATGGAACAATATTGTCTACAGTGCAATATTGTGGTAAAAATCCAAAATGGGCAACAATGGCCTCCTACTTGTGCTGGCTATCCTAGAATGATAAAACATTGAAACTTTGAACAATAGCATTCTAAAGGGCCTACCAAATATAGAAACAGTGGCCACAAGGATGCAGCGCACTGCAGATGAAATGAGTGACAAGAGATCAACCAGGAACTACTGTCTAGGGAGCTGTAGAGCACTGTGAAAAATATTTAACATAGCTCTCTAATGTCGTAAGGTTAATAGGGCCTATGCAAACACGCTCCCATTTTTACATGTTCACGTTTAAAGTTTACATTTTTTAGACAATGACTTTAAGCACATTTTGCGATAGCGTAGTCAGAATGTGTTTTGCTCACAAATACATTTCTTCGTAGGCACATCATCATACCACTGTACATTTTGTCCAAGGACCAAGTACATTGTGCCTTGCATATTGTTGTCTGTTCGGAGACAGTCCTGAATTGATAAATCAGCAATGTCAGCAGGATCTGAACTCAGGCACAGTGCAAATCGATCTAGTTTTCGTTCTACAAACTGCACGAAGCCTTTGTTCGGCAGAGGAGATTTGTATGGATTGTTGTGATCACCCATGCCTGAATTCCAGCCCAGCTAAATCTCATCACTATCCTGAGAGGGATGACGGCCTGTTCTACACCAGACTGGATTCTGGATGAAACAGGTAAATGGGAGTTAGACCCCCTCCAAGGTATCTGGAAGAACCACATATACCCTATGCTTTCTAGGATAGCTAGTGGTAGGTATTCATATACTCAATATATTAACTGTAATGGTTGAATTATTAATCTTATTCACCATTCTTCTAATGCCGATTACAATGCTTTGTTTCCTTCTACTAATCATTGCAGCACAAGAACAATTGCTTCAATAAATGCTTCAATAAATGTTTGAAATGCCAATTTGTGTATTACTGGCGTCCCCCTTTGGGCATGCCTGAGATAACAACAAAAGGGTAGATCTGTTTCCGCAATTGTTTTGGGGGGGAATTAGGGTTGTCATGTTCTGAGGTTGCAGATACCACCAGGTACCCTGTAAGGTTTAATGGACCAGAAGGTGCACTGTGAGCTAGCCAGGAACCAGGTCAACATATTCTGATGGTATGACTGGACGTTATCCCAATAGTTTTGACGCTTATGTTGCCCAAAGGCAGTCCTCCTGAATCAGTAGGAACCATACGAGATTAGAGGCTTTAACAATGTATTGGCAATCCATCATTAAAGGTATATTGGCCTTAACATGATTTTTAGAACATGTCAAGCCTACTACGTTTTGTGATACATTTCATAATAAATGGATCAGACCTGTGGCATCTCTCATAACTTTTTCCAAAGAAATAATCAGCCGTTAATCCATGGATGTCATTTAGAGGTCACAGCAGTGACCAATCTCTTGCCCCTTGAGACCCCTGTCCCCCACATATGGCAAACGTAGTGGCAACAGAAAGGAAGGGGTGCCCAGAAGAGCACCATTTACTTTCTGCAGCACCCACTGGGACATTACACATTGTTTGGTAAAAATAAATGCATTCAGCAGTGCAACACTGTTTGAAATATATCATGATCTTAAATGAAACAAATGAAAAAAATGTTTTAAACTTGTTGCCATGCTCCATTATTGTGAATAAATGACAAACAAGCTTTTGCAAAGACAAACGGTCTGGCCTTGGCAAACTGGTGGGAATTAGATGTTTTTTATTATTGGAAGGATATGCCAAAAAAAGAAAAAACATGCCATCCAAACCTTGTGCCACGTGCTTGCAGTAACAACTTTAAATTTACAACAACAAAAAATCCCGTACAATTTTAATAGAACAGTATGAATCCTTTGTAGTACGGAAGTGTACTCAGAACAGGTAAGGGACCCCTTTTTAGTGCACGAAAGAGGTACTACTAGCTGTGAATTAATATAACACATTGTTTAAACACACACGTATGAGAAAAAGGGTAAAGAATATAAAGAAAAAAAGCACTGGAAAAGTAAAGTATTGACCCACGATTCCTGAGATTGAACAGCACTTATTTTTAGGTGGATTTGCACAAATGATCATTCAAACTGCTGCCACTCACAGCATATGGTAGCTAATGGATGAAATGGCAGACCTATTGCTCCGGGCTGTATTCTATGGTAGGCGGAAGCAAATGTCTGTTGAAAAGACCAAGAATGAAAAAATCTGACCTAAAGACGATTGTTGTGTGCTTTATTAGCGTTTGATTTTTTTATTCCATTACATGAGTGGGAAGACAACTAAAGTTTCCTCTAAGCCACACTTAATGTTTTTAAACAAAGCAATCACATTTATGATTTGAAAGTGACATCTCATGTAAGTAATCACAAATCAAAGCATGTTAACAAACTTTCACAGGTGTCTTGGTGTATTGTTCCATTAAATTAAATGTATGTTTCATTTGGCATTTTCTAGGTGGATGTCTGATGGTTTTATGTATAGCATACATAGGCCTCGTTTGTTACTAATAAAATTAAGTGTTTCCCATAATTTATTTATTTTTATTGGCCAAGTCAAAAATGACCCTACAGTATACCATATGTTATTTATCAACTGAAATGTGATGGCGGTTTGAAATCACTACTATTGATATTTATATGTAACTCATCCCACTGTCGCGCTATAAGAAATTTCTTTAGGGCTCGTCTCCTCTCTATGCAGGGCATGGCTTTTTGCCTCAGCCCAGCATTTGACTGCTGCTTCCTTTTTAGGTCTCGCTGAGCCACCGCTTGCGCTGTCTGCGAGACATCTAGTAAGCGGCTTTTCAAAGTGCCACCACAGGCGTTTGGTGGCCTCAAGATTGCGTGCACGCAAGCAGCTGCCTCACGATCACTTTCACGCAGCGGCAACATGAAGGCTGCTGACCTGTGCTCTACCTACCAGTGTCATCAGGATGAAGTTAATGGAATAAAGAGGGAGTCTGAGCGAGATAGTCGCAGACTGGTAGGTTGAAACATATCTCTTGTTTTTTTAGTTTTTGAGCTTGTTCTGGACATGTGCAAAATGTAAATATTGCTCTCAAAGTTTCACGGGCAGTAGTTCCATCGATCCCAGACCTGCAGCTCTGTCCGGGTACTCCTTCACTCTGTTCTACAGTCCTGCCCAGATGCTCTGTCGCTCTGTCCAGGGCTGCAGTTCCTGCTCTGCGCTCCTGCCCGGCTGCTGCCCTAGCTCTCCTTATGTCCATTGACTTAGTCCGGGGGAGTAGTTCCTTTGATCCCAGACCTGCAGCTCTCTGCAAGGGTGCTCCTTCACTATGCCCAACAGTCCTGCCCAGTCCTCGCTGCCTGGATGCCTTAGGTGTTCGCCTCTTGCAGACGGGCCTCAGAGTGTTTAATTGTTTTTACTCAGTTCATTTGGAAATCTTTTTTCCGCACATTATTTTGACGTCACACACCAGAGATGCACTAAATTGTTGCAGGAATTATAGGCCTTTAAGCCCTTAAGCAAGTGTGTAGCTAGCTACCAGACATAGAGCGTCCTGCAATTGGACAATTCTGTTATGGTGCTTAAAGGGTATTGGTAACTGCAGCCAGATCTAATTAAAAGAGACTAAAACTGAAGGCTGGAAGGAACAGTTGACATTGACCTGCTTTCGAATTAAGCTCAATTTTTAGATTCTGAGCATGAAAGTTATAAAGGCGTTTGAAAAAAATGGTATTTGAATTGTTGAACAGATCTGTTCATATAAGTGTTCTGTGTGTTGCAGTTTCCCATTGAGCTGACAAAACAAGAATAATGGCGGTGCAGACTATAATTTCTCAAAACAACAGCCCTCACAAGTGGTTTGCTCACATTGTTTTTGCATTCATCCGGTTTTGGGCATGTTTTACGTTTTAGCCAACACGACCAGCAGCCAACTCCCTGGTAGAGCAAGGGCACCTGGTTGATGCGTGGAGTGGAAAACATTTAATTTGATCCTTATTAGCTGTTTTCCTTATTCTGGTTTATAAAAATAAATGTTTACTGCGACTCCGAGGTTCAGGGATGTGGTCTTTTTAAAACCATACTGCTTACATTTTGCACACCACTTTGCAGTAGTAACACAAGTCATCATTTTTTGTAACTTAGGGCCATATGTATCAAGGCCAAATGGGTTCGCAAACGCCGAAATTCGCAGAATTTCGGCGTTTACTAACCCATTTTCGCAAAATGGTATGTAGCAAACAAATTGGGTGAAAAATAAGGAATCGCAAAATTTGCCATTCCTTATTTTGCGATTGCATTTAAGGAGTTGCAAATTTTGCGATTGCTTAAATGCAATGTATCAAGGAAAAAAGAAATTCCAAAATGCCCTTAAGGAATCGCAAATTACCACCAACTTCTAGTTGGTGGTAAATTGCGAATTCTTTAAAAAAAAGCATTTTTTTGAAAATCCAATGGTGCCATGTGACGCTCATACATGCCCTTAGGGCATGTAGGTGCGCCATATGCGCACACATGTCATTTTCAGGGGTGCAGCAGGGTGTGCTTGAGACACCCCTGCACCCTTGAAATTATTCTCAATTTGCGATTATCAAATTGCGAATTGCAAATTGAGAATAATTTCCCATTCATTCCTATGGGCCTCCTGGCCCATAGAAATGAATGGGAAATTATTCCTTAATTGCGATTAGCAATTTGCTAATCGCAATTAAGGAATTTTAAGGAATCGCTAAAAAATAGCGATTTTCTTCATACATACCATTTTGCGATTTCTAAATAACGATTCCTTAAAAATCGCTATTTAGGAATCGCTATAGGGTATGTTGATACATATGGCCCTTAATCCTTTGGAGAAAAAATATTTTTTTGTTTAAATCCTCAGATTATGCAGCAATAATGTATTATATGGCTAGTATAGCAAAGCCATAATTATGTGGCAAACATTTGCAAACTAGGACATTTTGCAATTCATGTTTGAACTGCTCTTGTGGAAAATGGAGAACTGCTGATGACAGAAACTGCATGGCTCGGAGACAAATGGCTTTTAATTCCACTTTTAAGCATATTTGGGACATTCTACGATTAGAAACATATCCCACTTTGTGAATGTATATTAATATCAATAGCTTGTATTAAACCTTAAGTAAACGTGTATCCATTGGTTTATTTAATAAATACCATAATAAGCGGTAACTTGTTAGTGAAATGCCAAACAAATACTAAACAAGCATTGGCATAGACAATAGGTCTCGCCTTTGGTCCCTTAAATGTATTTAATTATGCTGCACAATATGCTTGGTGCAACATCAACTGTTGTATGGCTAAACACTTCTAATGTCCCAAAGGCGGGACCTATTGGCTATGCCAATGCTTGTTGATGAGGGAGCTACTTGGGATTCCCGAACCACTGTTAACGTTCTTCAAACTATCATTAGAGAGTGGTCCAAGAAACTCGATTTGACTTTCCCACCATTTGGATGGGGATAAAAGTCCAAAAATGCAACACTCTTACTGTGGTGGCTTGGCGACGTCGGATTTGTTGTCATACTACCAGGCTTCCCACAGCGTAGGTTTGAACGAATGGTGGTACAATGACAGAGGGGACCCCGCATACGCCCTAGAGAGATACCTGATGGACCCAGATACACTGCACACTATCCTATATTCAGCGAGGCTGCGAAAGGGGTTACCAAGGGCGACCCAAGTGGTCTTCCAGATATGGCGGCAGGCACTGAGTCGTATGGGATGGTGGGGGAAGCTGACGGAAGAGACCCCGCTATGGCATAATGGGCAACTACCGGCACTAACACAGTTGCGGGGCTTTCACGGATGGGACTTGATAGGAATATCCACGCTGAGACATGTCTTGAGGGGCACAACGCTTAAATCATTTCAAGAACTTAGCGATGAGTTTTGCATGCCCCGAACACAGTTCTTCAGGTATCTGCAGTTTCGGCATGCAATTACACCCACACTGGAGGGATTAGACACTCTGCCCGAATTCAGCCCAATAGAGGCGAAATTGTTCATGGGGGACCTGGGGGAAAAGAAAATATCCAGAATTTATCAGACATTAGTTATACACTGCTCTTACAATCTACAGACACTGCGGGATCACTGGGTGAGGGATGTGGGGGAACTGGAGGAGGAAGATTGGCGAGAAGCCCTTGAGTCCCCCAGGGGAGCGGCTATTGCCATGCGTCTGCGCTTTATACAGTTTAAGTATCTACATCGGGCTTATTATACTACGGAGAGGCTGTGGAGGGCAGGCCTGATTGAGTCCCCGACGTGTCTGAGATGTAATCACGAACTGGGGGATTTTTTGCATACAGTGTGGGATTGTGCTGGTCTGGTGAGATTTTGGACAGGAGTGTGGAACTGTTTGTCGGAGGTGCTGGGTTGGGACCTCCCCCGTACCCCTAAATTAGACCTACTTCATGTCCTCGAAGGGGTTGGGGGTAACATCTATAAGAGACACCTACTTCTGCTGGGCCTTACGGTGGCGAAAAGGGATGTGGCTCAGGCGTGGAAGGACCCCAGAGCTGCCAAAGTGATTGTGTGGTAAAAGGGCCTAGACTTCTGTATGGGTCTGGAGCGGCCGATATTTGAGGCCAGAGGCTGCCCCACAAAACATTATAAAATCTGGAAAAGATGGGCGGACTACAGGGGTCTGTGGCTGGAACCTGCGGCACCGACTAGAGATGTTGAAGGGGCGGATGTGACGGGCACATGAGGGTGATGTTTAATACTTTACTGTCATGTATGTACACTTGATACAGTACGGGAAAGACGCCGTGCAGGGGATGGGGAGGGGGTGGGTCAGGGAAGTTGGGGTAAGGGGTTGGGGGTTTCTTTTCTATATTACTGTAAACTGAATCGCTGATTATGCTGTACTGTATTTGCCGCAGTTCCTCCGGGGTACGGAGAGCTGTATCTTTTATGCGATCTGTCAATAAAAAGAGTTGTTAAAAAAAAAATGCAACACTCTCTCAAATAACCTTGCCCCACTTTAGCCTACATCAGGAGGAATCCCACACATGTGATATCTTGATTATCAACTTTGATGTCATAAGCTCTATGAAGGACATTAAATTTAATTAAATCTAACATTTCACAATACTTTGTGAGGATAAGCTAGTGTGCATTCCCATTCTTTGTTCATCAGGTTTCCGTCTACATCAGTCTCCCATTTGTCCCTCTAGCAGTCGAGGGCAATCCTCAAGATCTCTTAAAATGCCCAACAGAGCAATGATATCAATCATCTCCCATCTCATATGGAAGTGTATTACTTCATGAGACTGGGGTTCAGTGCCCCGTATGTACCATACGCACAAGTTACTACTTGTGTAACGATATATCTGTAAGAGACATTAGTTAGTATTAGATTCCTTACCTTAGAATATCCCCAGGCGTCAGACTGGATCCGGAAATTTTTGCGTAGCAGTACCCTTGCGCGCCGGTAGGCGTCTGCGGCTCCACGTCCGTCGTCGGCGCCGTGATGACGTCGGAGTACTTAGACACCGCCTCCGCGTGCTGACATCAGTTCTTAGACACAGTTTTTCCGCGCCAGAAACGCAGAGCCATGTTAAAATCCAACACTGGTGCCATTGAAACTAGGGCCCTGAAAGGGGACAACCCTAACCCTAGATATTGGTTCGCAGAACGGGGAGGATGGGTGGGTCGGTAAGGAATCTAATACTAACTAATGTCTCTTACAGATATATCGTTACACAAGTAGTAACTTGTCCATCTGAAAGAGACACGTTAGTATTAGATTCCTTACCTTAGAATAGATACCCCAGCAATACCAACCCCGGTGGTGGGTCTGCAAACCAAAATCACACCAGAAAGTCCCGGAGGACGGAACGGCCAAAGAAGCCATCCCTCCGGACTTGGCTGTCCAGGCAGTAGTGTCTTGCGAACGTGTGCAGCGAGGCCCACGTAGCTGCCTGACAGATGTCTTGTAAAGGCACTCCTTGGCCCAGGGCAGTGGAGTCGCCGTGGCTCGGGTAGAATGAGCCCGCAATCCAGCAGGAGGCTCCTTCCTAGCCAAGGAGTAGCATGCCTGGATACACAGGATGATCCACCGGGAGATGGTCCTCTTGTGCACCGCTTTCCCCTTCTTCGCGCCCACGTAACCAACAAAGAGTTGGTCATCCACCCGGAACTGGCGTGTGCGATCCAAGTAGAATGAGAGCGCACGTTTTGGGTCCAGACGGTGGAGCCGCTCTTCCTCTTTAGAGGGATGCGGTGGCGGGAAGAAGGTTGGCAAGGTGATAGACTGCCCGATGTGGAAGGCCGTGACAACCTTGGGCAGGAAAGAAAGTTTGGTACGCAGCACCACTTTGTCCGGATGGACAGAAAGGAAAGGTGGGGTACAGGAAAGGGCCTGGAGCTCACTCACTCTCCTGGCAGAGGTGATGGCAACCAGGAAAGCAGTCTTCAAGGTCAGAAGGCGAAGAGGACAGTTGTGAAGTGGCTCAAAGGGAGCGCACATCAGAAAGGTAAGAACCAGGTTCAAGTCCCACTGAGGCATCACAAACGGAACAGGAGGAAACGTGTGTGTGAGGCCCTTAAGAAATCTATTAACAATAGGGGACTTGAACAAAGAAGGTTGATCAGGCAGCCTGAGAAAGGCTGAAAGGGCAGAAAGGTAGCCCTTGATAGTGCCCAGAGCAGAGGCCTGCTGGGCAAGAGAAAGAAGGAAGAGAAGGACTTCAGAAAGAGGGGCATTGAGGGGATCCACAGCCTTTGCTGTGCACCATGCCACAAATCTGTTCCACCTGCAGGCGTATACCGACTTTGTGGAGGGACGCCTGGCTGCCAGAATGACGTTACAAACTTCAGGAGGCAATTTAAATGGCCTCAACTGTCGCCGCTCAATCTCCAAGCATGGAGGTGGAGACTGGACAGGTTCGGGTGGAGGACCGTCCCCTGCTGCTGCGACAGAAGGTCCTCCTGAAGAGGCAGACGAACCGGGGGATCGACAGAGTAGCTCTGGATACCAGTACCTTCGTGCCCAGTCCGGAGCCACAAGGATGACTTGGGCCCGGTCGCCCTTGATCTTCTTCAGCACTCTGGGCAGAAGTGGCATAGGCGGAAAGGCGTACAACAGACCACAACTCCACTCGCAACGAAAAGCGTCTCCGAGCGAGTGCCGCCTTGGAAATTCCAACACGCAGAACTGATGACATTGCGCGTTCTCTTCGGTGGCGAATAGATCTAACCAAGGCTCTCCCCATCGCTGAAAGAGGCCTTGCGCCACATCCGAGTTCAGACGCCATTCGTGATCCATCATGCACCGACGACTGAGCTCGTCCGCCCTGGCGTTCAGAGAACCTGCCAGGTGTTGAGCCACCAGGGTCACTCCCTGGCGTTCCAGCCATTGCCAAAGGCGAAGAGCCTCTTGACAAAGGATCCACGACCCCACCCCGCCTTGTTTGTTGCAGTACCACATGGCGGTGGTGTTGTCCGTGAATACCTGCACTACACTCCCCCGGACAGAGGGGAGGAATGCCTTCAGTGCCAGACGAATCGCCCGGAGCTCCAACAGGTTGATGTGGAGCCGGGTCTCCGCCGGAGACCAGAGGCCTCTGATCTCCGCCTCTCCCAAGTGGCCTCCCCAGCCCTGGAGGGACGCGTCCGTCACAACTACGTGCTCCGGTTGGGGAAGGGAGAGGGATCTGCCGCTGACCCAATCGCGGTCCATAAGCCACCACTGCAGCTGTCTCGCAGTGCCCTCCGAGATCAGGACGTGGTCGGATAGGTTGCCCTGATGCTGGGCCCACTGAAACTTCAGGTCCCACTGCAGAGCCCGCATCCGCCACCTGACATGATGCACCAGTAGGATGCAGGAGGCCATCAGTCCCAGAAGCCGCAGCGTCAACCTGACCGAAACCCGGGATAACGGCTGAAAGATGGGAATCAGAGCCTGAATATCCCGGACCTGCTGTTCGGGCGGATAAACCCGAAACCGCGCCGAGTCCAGAACCGCTCCGATGAAGAGGAGCTTCTGAGAGGGGCACAGGTGTGACTTCGGCACATTGATGGAGAACCCCAGCTGGTGCAGGAGGTCCGCCGTCGTCTGGAGGTGGCTGACGACTGTCTGGGGCGAGCCCGCCTTCAACAGCCAGTCGTCGAGGTAGGGGAAGACTGAAACCCATAACCTGCGCAGATGAGCTGCGACCACCGCCATCACCTTTGTGAACACCCGTGGGGCGCTGGTAAGGCCGAAGGGGAGCACGGTAAATTGAAAGTGCTCGTGGCCCACCATGAACCGCAGGTAGCGCCGGTAGGCAGGCAGGACGGGGATATGAAAGTAAGCGTCCTGCAAGTCCAACGCTACCATCCAGTCTCCTGGGTCCAGGGCCGCCAGAACCTGAGCCAGTGTCAGCATCTTGAACCTCTCCTTCCGGAGGAAGCCGTTGACGTTCCTTAGGTCCAAGATAGGGCGTAGGCCCCCTTTGCCCTTCTTGGGTACTAGAAAGTAGTGGGAGTAGCAACCACACCCTACTTCTGGCCCAGGAACGCGCTCAATGGCCCCCTTGGCCAAGAGGGCCGTAACTTCCTCCTGCAGAAGTCGCAAATGATCCCCCGATACACGGTGGTTTTGCGGTGGCATGGCTGGAGGAGTCGCCTCAAGGGGGAGGGAGTAGCCCCTTCGGACGATTTGCAGCACCCACCTGTCCGATGTGACAGTGCGCCAGTGGAGGTGGTGATGGCGAACCCTGCCCCCCACTGGCGTCACATGGGCCTGAAAGCACGGACTAGGAGGGTTTTGAGGCAGATGCTGCGGGGGAAGGAGTGGACTGACCTCGCCGCTGCCCCCGACCGCCCGGACGGCGGTTCCCACGGCCGCCACCACGTTGGGTATTGCCCTGCGGTGCGTGGCTGGCGGCGCGTGTGGGCGCACCCCTTCCGTGGCCGAAAGGAGTGAAAGGCAGCCGATTGCTGGCGCTGGCCCGAGAGGCCCAGGGACTTGGCCATAGCCCTGGAGTCCTTAAAGCGCTCAAGCACATGGTCTGCCTTGTCGCCAAAGAGGCGACGGCCATCGAACGGCATGTCCATGAGCGTGCTCTGGACATCTGCCGAGAAGTTGGCGGACCTCAGCCAGGCGTGGCGTCTGACCGCCACCGTCGTTACCATCGCTCTACCCAGCGAGTCAGTGGTATCCAGCCCACACCTGATGGAATACTTGGCTGCATCCCGGCCCTCCACAAGGGCTTGGCCGAGTTTGGCCCGTACCTCCAACGGACAACTCTGGCAGCACTTCCGCGACCTTATCCCACACAGAGTGGGTGTAACGTCCCAAGAGGCAGGCGGTGTTGGAAGACCGCAGGCCTAGACTAAGGGATGAGAAGATCTTCTTCCCATACTGGTCATACCTCTTGGATTCCCGGTCGGGCGGGGCCGACGGGAATGCGGTCTGGGAATTGGAGGCCTGGATGACCAGGCTCTCGGGGGTAGGGTGGGAGGACAGGAAACATGGGTCGCCAGGGGCTGGGTGGTGGCGTCTGGCCACGTTCCTATCTACGGGCGAACCCGTAGCGTGCTTGGACCAAGTGCCCAGAAGAACATCGGTCAAGGCCTCATTAAAGGGCAGCAGAGGCTCGGCCAAGCTTGACTGCGGTTTAAGGACCTCAGTGAGGAGGTTAGTCCTCACGGCCGCGACGGGGAGCTCAAGGCCCAAGGCCTTGGCAGCCCTCATCAGCACCACACTATATGTTGCCCCCTCCTCCGAAGCCACTGTAGGAGGGGAGACAAACCCAGTGTCTGGAGAGGTGTCCAGGCCACTGGCCTCCCCAAGGTCTCCTGTCCAGTCCTCATGAGACTGACACTCCCTGGTCAGAGGGTCCTCAGACCCCTCCCAGTCCTCTTCATCACCCATCTCCTGAAATTCAGGGTTTTCAACCAATGGGGCCTGTTCATAAAAGTGAAATTCACCAAACGACGTCTGGAGCGGCGCCCAGCGGGGCCGTCCCGACGGCTGAACAGGAACGAAGGTAGGACCGGGGCCGGCGCCGCCCGAGGACGGCGCCGGAGGCGACACCTGAGGGTCCGACGCCGGGGAGGTCGTCAGATCCACCGGCGATGAACCAGATCCCGAAGGAGGACCAGCGGCGTCCTGCGGCGCCGGGCCCGAAGGCGCCGGCGCCGCCGGAACAACTGGACC
Source organism: Lissotriton helveticus (assembly GCF_964261635.1). Taxonomy (NCBI): domain Eukaryota; kingdom Metazoa; phylum Chordata; class Amphibia; order Caudata; family Salamandridae; genus Lissotriton; species Lissotriton helveticus. Next base: position 342,083,786 of record NC_136071.1, on the reverse strand, counting down.
CCTCGGCGCCGGGCCCGAAGGCGCCGGCGGCGTCAGGATAGTGGGGACCTGCGGCGCCGGGCTCGAAGGCGTCGGCGGCATCGGGGCCGAAGCACCCGACGGCGTCGGGGCCGGTGCCGCCGACCCGCTAGGGGCCCCAGACGGGTCCGCTGGGCCCGGAGGCGCCGCGGAGCCCGTCGGAGGAGAGAGTTTCCTCATGGCCATGAGGAAGCGCTCGATATCCTCCGGCGACGCGTTCAGCCCAGGGACCGGAGGGTGTGGAGCTGCACGCAGCGACCGCGACTCCGACGGAGCCGCGTGGTTGGTGTCACCCGAACCCCCCGGCCGCATCGCGCGAGCGTCGGGGGAAGTCCGAGGAGCGATGACGCCGCTTGGACTTCTTGTGCCTCTTACCTGACGACGACTTGTAGGAGTGCGGCCTACTCTCGGAGCTGTGGTGGCTCCGAGCCCGCGACCTGTCCCTCGACCTCCCATGGGATCGGGACCTCTCACGGCGCGGGACCGACTGCCGGAGCTCGAGGCGCCTACGGGACCGCTCCCGCCTGGCCTTCGAGGAGAGGGCCCGGCAGTCGGAGCAGGCCTTGTCGTCGTGGTCGACGCCCAAACAGGACAAACATACGCGGTGAGGATCCGTGACCGACATCAGACGGTCGCAATCGTCACAGTGCTTTAAGCCGGGCATCCCTACGGCACCGTTCGGAGTCGAGAGACTTCGAAAAGCAATCAAAAATGATCAAAAAGTTAGTTAAAAAACTGACTAGGGTTACTGCTTTTTCCAGATCTGCGCTTGCTGGCGCGGAAAAAAGAAGAACTGTGTCTAAGAACTGACGTCAGCACGCGGAGGCGGCATCTAAGTACTCCAACGACGTCATCACGGCGCCCACGACGCCGATGGACGCGGAGCCGCAGATGACGCCTACCGACGCGCAAGGGTACTGCTACGCAAAAATTTCCGGATCCAGTCTGACGCCTGGGGATATTCTAAGGTAAGGAATCTAATACTAACGTGTCTCTTTCAGATTTAATAGCATTATCAGTGCTCTACACTGTTAGAATTGACCTCTATGCATCGAAAGTGTGCCATAAGGGAAAGTAATGACAAGCTGTGGTCTAACAAATCGCCTACTGTGGTAATCCCCATCTCTTCCCATTTTACCAGGTCCTATGGTGTGTAGTAGCCATACTGTTTAGGAAGCGCATTCAGGGGCATCATCAGTGTAAGGAATCATCTGACATGTTTGTGCAACACTATCTGCAAACAGGTCAAATTTACCCACAACAGTTGGGACGACAACATGACATACCGTTGGTTCCTAGAAACAAATGTTGTAAACTGCCCTTATTAATTGTAGTCTATGGGCTGCTAGCCTTCGACAGCTGCAGATCACTCCACCAAAGCACTACCTCCCCCAGCTGCAGTTATTTAATATAGATGGACAGCCAGTGCTATCAGTCCACCACATGTCACTGGTTGTTTTAGCTTGGGCAGCACTACACTGTCTACTCATCTATCCCCTATCCCCCCACACCCCACCACTAAATATTCCAGTAGGATCTCCAGCTTGCAAAATATTGATTTAGTCCACAATACGGATAGGTTTGCAAAAGGGTACAAAAGGCGGGAAGTCATCAGTTTTGCCGAAGTAACTCTTCCAATCAATGATGGTGGCAGTATTCTACAGAAGAAAATCTGGGTATGTAGCGCCACTGTCGCAATTCCTATGTTGGCACCCAGTCAAACTCCATCAGTGTGGTACACCCAGAAGCCCAAGTAACAGAGTGTTTGATTTTCATTTTTATAGGAGACTAGTCTGGTCCCAAGTTGACAGGATACATGATGTAGTCGATGCTTCATAGAAAACCAGAAGAACTTTTACCAATTCACCTTTAAGCCGGTTATGCACTCAAATTTGAGTAAGGCTGTTTTAATAGCCATCATCTTAGGCCATACAAATCTGACACAAAGTAGTATAGTTGTTGAGCCAAACAAATCAATATCTTCGCTAAGCAGTATACCCCATTGACTTACCTCATTTATTAGTCTTGTCTTCTGCCAAACAGAAAGGGCAGTCACTGACAACTGAAGAGAGGTGTTATACGTGACCTCACAAATAGTATCAGTCTTCATTCCTCTTAAGTCATTGATTGTACTGTTTTAGTGTGTGGTTGACATTCAAAAGCACTCCCGCAGGCTTACAACTATGCTAGATCTTCTAGCCAAGTAAAGTCGGGTAATTGCAATGCTGAAGTGCCCTATTACCAATAAAGAATGGTTCAAAGAGTCAGCATTTTCTTTTTTTAAAGAACTAAAGCCCTGCTTCTAGTCACACAGTATGCAATCCTTACCCACACTGACTGCACCTGAAAGTATAACATATAACAGAAAGATCCATTTAATCATTGCCCCTCTCAGACCAAACTTCCTCAGTACCTGAAACAAACATTACCAACTCAACACATCAACATGCTTTTCAACCTCAAGTGTCAGTAACACAGTGATGGCATCATGGCAATTCTTCCTCCAAGACCATATACAAGCTCCTAATGAATAGTTACTATGACCTGGTGGAAAAAAATAAAATTTGGTCTGGATGGCCCAGGTGCTGAATAATGTCTATTGAGAATTGGAAGTGGTATAGATAAAGCCATCTCTAACGTATTTCTCCTAGGTTAAATCAAAACTTGTGCCTGATAGCCAGCGTACAAAAAAATAAAAGTGATGGTAGGCATGATGTAGGAACAGATCGGTAGGTTAAGCAGATGTCTGATGGCCAAATGTGAAGTCTCTGTAGTTTCCTCAAGTATTAAGAGTAGAGTTCTATGTCAGAGTATATTTGCATAGTAAAGGAGGGAGAGTACACATGTGCTGGTGGCCTGTTTTACAGAAAACTCAGGTATGGAAAAACTCCTCTCGTACGGAAAAATTTATCTATAACTCCCATCATGTGAAAAATATGTTTGCCCACTTGGCTTATTTGTGGAATAAGGGATTGTTGGGTGTCCATGATCACTACAACTTGCTCAGTTTCGGCAGAATAGAGGGGCTGGGGTGTCCTACTCACTAAAGATAAATGATTGCATGCCAATGACCTCTCCTGTTTCCACACGCAATAAACTCAGTTTTGCGGTGCTGAGCTTCAGGTTTTTCTCACATTCAGTGTTCAATTTATAGTTCTTTCATCAAAGTAAATGCTTAGAGGGCAGGTTGGCGTTCAAGCTTTAGAAGGCTTTGGATGTCATAAGCATTGCTATAGCAGTTGAGGTTGAACAGAGATAGGAGAGCTGGTAGTGGATAAGTTATATATGTTGAATACAATGGGAACAATGGATTTTAAAGGCCAGAATGATAAAGGCGGTAAGAAGGAAAAAGAGGATGGAAAAACAGGATGGGAAGAGGGAAATAGTAAGGGGCTTCCTAAAAGTTTTTTTAAGTTGCAGCAGGAGTAAGGGGTTTGAAAAAAAGTAGTCAAGAGGGAGCGTAATAAGAAGGTAGTAAAAAAAAAAAAAAAGTTACCTACCCGTATACTGTTGTTCTCCAGTAATGATATCTTTAATAGATTCCCATGCTTGAATCTTCGCCGTTGTCATCGTGGGAGTCCCAAGATAACAGAAGAAATAACAGTAATAACACATCTCCATAGAACATAAATCTTACTTAAGTAACTTTGCAGCCTCATTTTATAACATCCAAATTTCAGCCAATCACAGCAGAGACCACAGAGTTTCTTTCCCCACTGAGCCACTATACCTCAGATTTCAAGCACAAGTGTATACGTATACAAAACTCTGAGTTAATTGGTGAGCCTAATCAGGGAGGAGGGGGGGGGGGGGATAGCATGTGAAACTGTAAAATATATCAATACTGGAGAGTCACACTGTACAGGTAACTAAATTGTTTTTTCTCCAGTATTGTATCTTTTATAGATTCACATGTTTGACTCAGACTAGAAAGCAGAATAAACACAATAAGAGAAAAAGAAAGGTGGTAGGCAGGTGAACTATCCCACCATGACAAACTTGTAGCATCAGAAACCAAGAATAAGAGAATAGCACAAGTTACTACTTGTGTAACGATATATCTGTAAGAGACATTAGTTAGTGATAGATTCCTTACCTTAGAATATCCCCAGGCATCAGACTGGATACGGAAACTTTTGCGTAGCAATACCCCTGTGCGCCGGCAGGCGTCGTCCGCGGCTCCGCGTCCGTCATCGGCGTCGTTAGCACCAGAATGACGTCGTCTGAGTACTTAGACGCCCATGTGCACTGACGTCAGTTCTGATACACAGCTTTTGCGCGACTATATACGCAGAGCCATGATAGAACCAACACTGGTGCCATGAAACTAGGGCCCTAAAAGGGGATGACCTTAACCCTAGATATTGGTTCGCAGAACGGGGAGGATGGGTGGGTCGGTAAGGAATCTATCACTAACTAATGTCTCTTACAGATATATCGTTACACAAGTAGTAACTTGTGCATCTGAAAGAGACACGTTAGTGATAGATTCCTTACCTTAGAATAGATACCCCAGCAATACCAACCCCGGTGGTGGGTCTGCGAACCAATAATCACACCAGAAAGTCCTGGAGGACGGAACGGCCAAAGAAGCCATCCCTTCGGACTTGGCTGTCCAGCCAGTAGTGTCGTGCAAACGTGTGCGGTGAGGCCCACGTAGCTACCTGGCTAATGTCCTGCAAGGGGACTCCTCGGCCCAGGGCAGTGGTAGTCGCCGTGGCCAGAGTGGAATGAGCCCTCAATCCAACAGGGGGCTCCTTCTTAGCCAAGGAGTAACACGCCTGGATACACAAGATGATCCTCCGAGAGATGGTCCGCTTGTGCACCGCCTTTCCCTTCTTAGCGTCCACGTAACCAACAAAGAGTTGGTCATCCACCCGGAACTGGCGTGTGCGATCCAGATAGTAAGAGAGCACGTTTTGGGTCCAGACGGTGGAGCCTCTCTTCCTCTTTCGAGGGATGCGGAGGCGGAAAGAAGGTGGGCACGGTAATGGACTGCCCGATGTGGAAGGCCGTGACAACCTTGGGCAGGAAAGAGGGTCTTGTCCGCAACACAACCTTGTCCGGATGGACAGAGAGGAAAGGAGGTGTGGAGGAAAGAGCCTGGAGCTCACTCACTCTCCTGGTAGAGGTGATGGCAACCAGGAAAGCAGTCTTCAGAGTAGGAAGACGGAGAGGACAGTTATGGAGCGGCTCGAAGGGAGCACACATTAGGCAAGTAAGAACAACGTTCAAGTCCCACTGGGGCATCACGAAAGGAACAGGAGGGAACATGTGTGTGATGCCCTTCAAAAACATATTTACAATTGGGGACTTGATCAATCAAGGCTGATCAGGTAGCCTTAAAAAGCGTAAAGGGCAGAAAGGTACCCCTTGATAGTGCCCAGAGCAGAGCCCTGCTGGGCAAGAGAAAAGGAAGAGGAGAACGTCGGAAAGGGGTGCAGAGAGTGGATCCACAGCCTTTGCTGTGCACCATGCCACAAATCTGTTCCACCTGCAGGCGTATACCGACTTTGTGGAGGGACGCCTGGCTGCCAGAATGACGTTACAGACTTCAGGAGGCAAGTCAAATGGCCTCAACTGCCGCCGCTCAATCACCAAGCTTGTAGGTGGAGACTGGACAGGTTCGGGTGGAGGACTGTCCCCTGCTGCTGCGACAGAAGATCCTCCCGAAGAGGCAGACGAATCGGGGGATCGACTGACATGCTGAGTAGCTCGGGATACCAGAATCTTCGTGCCCAGTCCGGAGCCACAAGGGTAACCTGGGCCCGGTCGCGCCTGATCTTCTTCAGCACTTTGGGCAGAAGTGGTATAGGCGGAAAGGCGTACAATAGACCGCAACTCCACTCGCGACGAAAAGCGTCTTTGAGCGAGTGCCGCCTTGGAAATTCCAACGCGCAGAACTGATGACATTGCGCGTTCTCTTCTGTGGTGAATAGATCTATCCAAGGCTCTCCCCACTGCTGAAAGAGGCCGTGTGCCACGTCCGAGTTCAGACGCCATTCGTGATCCATCATGCACCAATGGCTGAGTTCATCCGCCCTGGCGTTCAGGGACCCTGCCAGGTGTTGAACCACAGGGTCACGCCCTGATGTTCCAGCCACTGCCAGAGGCGCAGAGCCTCCTGGCATTGGGTCCACGACCCCACCCCGCCTTGTTTGTTGCAGTGCCACATGGCAGTAGTGTTGTCTGTGAACACCTGCACTACACTCCCACGGACAGAGGGGAGGAATGCCTTCAGTGCAAGTCGGATCGCCCGCAGCTCCAAAAGGTTGATATGGAGCCGGGACTCCGCCGGAGACCAGAGGCCTCTGATCTCCGCCTTTCCCATGTGGCCTTCCCAGCCCTGGAGGGGCGCGTCCGTCACAACCACGTGCTCCGGGTGGGTAGGGAGAGGGATCTGCCACTGACCCAATCGCGGTCCGTGAGCCACCACTGCCCTCCGAGATCAAGACATGATCGGACAAGTTGCCCTGATGCTGGGCCCACTGAAACCTCAGGTCCCACTGCAGACCGGGCGTGATGCACCAGAAGGATGCAGGAGGCCATCAGCCCCAGAAGCCGCAGCGTCAACCTGACCGAGACTCGGTATAAAGGTTGAAAGATCGGAATCAGAGCCTGAATATCCCGAACCCGCTGTTCGGGAGGATGAACACGAAACTGCGCCGAGTCTAGAACCGCTCCGATGAAGAGGAGCTTCTGAGAGGGACACAGGTGCGACTTCTGCACATTGACGGAGAACCCCAGCAAGTTCAGGTCGGTCGCCGTAGTCTGGAGGTGGCTGACGACTGTCTGGGTCGAGATAGGGGAAGACTTACACCCCTAACCTGCGCAGATGAGCTGCGACCACCGCCATCACTTTCGTGAACACCCGTGGGGTGCTGGTAATGCCGAAGGGGAGCACGGTAAACTGAAAGTGCTCATGGCCTACCGTAAACCGCAGTTAACGCCGATGGGCCGGCAGGACTGGGATGCGAAAATAAGCATCCTGCAAGTCCAACGCTACCATCCAGTCTCCAGGGTCCAGGGCAGCTAAGACCTGAGCCAAATTCAGCATCTTGAACTTCTCCTTCCGGAGGAAGCCGTTGACGTTCTGTAGGTCCAAGATAGGGCGTAGGCCCCCCTTTGCCCTTCTTGGGTACCAGAAAGTAGTGGGAGTAACAACCACACCCTACTTCTGGCCCAGGAAAGCGCTCGATGGCCCCCTTGGCCAAGAGGGCCGTGACTTCCTCTTGCAGAAGTTGCAAGTGATCCCCCGACACGCGGTGGAATTGCGGTGGCATGGCTGGAGGGGTCGCCTCGAAGGGGAGGGTGTGGCCCCTTCGGATGATTTGCAGCACCCACCTGTTCGACGTGACAGTGTGCCAGTGGAAGAGGTGATGGCGAACCCTGCCCCCCACTGACGTCACATGGGCCTGAAAACAAGGACTAGGAAGGTTTTGAGGCAGGTGCTGCAGGGGGGGTGGACTGGCCTCGCCATTGTCCCCGACCGCCGCCACGGTGGTTTCCACGGCCGCCACCGCGTTGTTGAACATTCTGCGGTGCGTGGCTGGCAGCACGTTTGGGGGCGCCCCTTCCGTGGCAACGAAAGGAGCGAAAGGCACCAGATTGCTGGCATGTGGCCGAGAGGCCCAAGGACTTGGCCGTAGTCCTGGAGTCCTTAAAACGCTCAAGCGCATGGTCTGCCTTGTCGCCAAAGAGGCGACGGCCATCGAATGGCATGTCCAGAAGAGTGGCCTGGACATCGGCCAAAAAGTTGGTGGACCTCAACCAGGCGTGGCGTCGAACCGCCACTGTCGTTGCCATAGCCCTGCCCAGTGAGTCCGTGGTATCCAGCCCACACCGGATGGAATATCGTGCTGCATCTCGGCCCTCCACAAGGGCTTGGGCGAGTTTAGCCAGGACCTCCTCCGGACATTGAGGCAGCACGTTCGCGACCATGTCCCACAGGGTGTGGGTGTAGCTGCCCAAGAGGCATGCGGTATTGACAGACCGCAGTCCCAAACTCAGGGACGAGAACACTTTCTTCCCGAATTGTTCGTACCTCTTGGATTCCCGATCGGGCGTAGCCGTCGGGAATGCAGTCTGGGAAGTGGAGGCCTGGATAACCAGGCTCTCGGGGGTGGGATGGGTGGACAAAAAGCAAGGGTCGCCCGGGGCCAGGCGGTAGCGTCTGTCCACGTTCCTATCCACAGGCGGACCTGTGGCAGGCTTGGACCAAGTGCCCACAAGAACGTCACACAAGGCCTCATTAAACAGCAGCAGAGGCTCAGTGGAGCTTGCCTGCTGTTTAAGGACCTCAGTGAGTAGGTTAGTCCTCACTGCCGCGAAGGGGAGCTCAAGGTGTAAGGCCTTGGCCGCCCTCGTCAACACTACACTGTAAGTAGCCCCCTCCTCCGTAGCCACGGTGGGAGGGGAGACAAATCCAGTGTCTGGCGAAGTGTCAATTCCACTGGCCTCCCCAAGCTCATATGTCCAGTCCTTTTGAGACTGGCACTCTTGTGCCAGAGGGTCCACAGACCCCTCCCAGTCACCCTCATCACCCATCTCATGCAGATCAGGGTCAACAGACTGGGCCGGTTAGTGGAAATAGAAATCTCCAAAGGCCGTCGGGAGCGGTGCCCAGTGGCGCCGCTCCGGCGCCAGAGCCGGACGAAGGGAGGATTGGAGACGGCGTCCAGAGTGGGCGCCGGGGGCGACACCCGCAGGGCCGGCGCCAGTGAGGTCGTGAGGTCGACCGGCGACGACCCGGATCCGGAAGCGGATCCAGTGAGGTCCTGCGGCACCGGGACCGAAGTCGCCGGCGGCGCCGGGACCGAAGTCGCCGGCGGCGCCGGGACCGAAGTCGCCGGCGGCGCCGGGGCCGAGGCACCAGCCGGCGTCGGAGCCGAAGCACACGACACGCTAGGGCCTCCAGCCGGGGCCGTTGGGCCCGGAGGCGCCACGGGACCCGGCTGCGAAGGGAGGGACCTCACGGCCATGAGGTACCGCTCGACCTCCTCTGGTGGGACCCGAAGGTGTGGGGCAGGCGGCGATGCCTGCGACTCTGTCGGTGCCGCGTGGGTGGTGTCACCCGAACCCCCAGCCGCATCGTGCGAGCGTCGGAGTGGGTCGGAGGAACTATGACGTCTCTCCGACCTCTCATGCCTCTTACCTGAGTACTTGGACATCAGTCGGTCGCACTTGGAGCAGGATTTAAACCCGGGCATCCCTACCGGCACCGTCTGAGTCGAAGACTCGAGTAGAGAAAAGATCAAAAGATCAAAAAAGTTTAGTCAAAAAATGACTAAGGGGTAGAGCTTCTCCGGATCTGCGCTAGCTGGCGCGGAAAAAAGAAGAACCGACGTCAGCGCGCATGGGCGGCATCTAAGTACTTGACGACGTCATTCCGGCGCTAACGACGCCGACAACGGACGCGGAGCCGCGGACGACGCCTGCCGGCGCGCAGGGGTATTACTACGCAAAAGTTCCCGGATCCAGTCTGACGCCTGGGGATATTCTAAGGTAAGGAATCGATCACTAACGTGTCTCTTTCAGATATAAGCATACACATTTACAATCAGTATGTAAAGAACATAGAAGGCTAAAAGCCGCCAACCTTAGGCAGAGACGTTGAAGTATAGCTTGTCCAACAGCGATATCTGCCTTCTTCCAACCATCAAGGCAGTAATGCTTTGTGAATGTGTGAGCGTTCGCCCACGTTGCCGGCCTGCATATGTCAGGAAGGGATGCTCCTGCAAACAGGGCCTAGGAAGTCACCACTTTCCTAGTTTAGTGAGATTGTGTTTTCGCAGGAAGTGGGCGGCCTGCCTTTTCATGACAGAAGGTAATCGTTGAGGTGACCCAACAAGCAATGCTGGCCCGTGTAGAGGCTTGTCCTTTCCTAGGTGCTGAGAAAAAGATCAGTAGCTGAAAGGATTTACGGAGGATCTTCGTTCTTTGTAGAAAAGATTTTAAACAACATAAAAAGTCCAGTGAATGCAACGCCCTTTCCGCTGCTAAGGATGGATTAGGAAAGAACGTTGGTGAGACAATCGGCTCATTGAGGTGGTAAGCTGAAGGCACCCAAGGTATAAAAGTTAGTGCATAGGATAACTCTGTCTGGCAAAAATTGAAGATAAGGTTCTTTTATAGTGAAAGCTTGGATTTCACCGATAAATCTGGCTGATGTAATGGCCAAGAGAAAAGCCACTTTCCAAGAAAGGAACTTCAATTCACATTTGTGTACTGGCTCAAAGGGAGGACGAATTAGTTGTGACAGGATGTTTATTTGCCACAGAACTGGAGGAGGCTTAACAGGCAGAAAAGCTCTAAAAAGTCCCTTCATAAATTCTTTGACGAGTCGATTAGACCACAGAGAAGTTTGAATTGAGAGTCATCTATACCAAGAAATTGAAGCAAGGTGAACTCTTATGGAAGAGTGAGAAAGTCCTGATTTTGCTAAGTTCAAGAGATAAGGCAGCTCTTGCTCTGTAGATGATAAAGGACGTAATGCTTGCGAGATACAAGCACAGAACCTGTTCCATTTAGCTGTGTAACATTTCAACGTGAAAGGAGCTTGAGACTTCTGTAGTATCGTAGAACACTCCTCAAAGCCTCAAATTCCCAAATTCAGCATGGTGAGAAGTCAAGCCGACAAATGAAGAGAGGGAATTTGTGGATGAACCACTTGGCCCTGGTTTATGAAGAAAAGATCCTCCTTTGGAGAGAAGAGAAATGGAGCACACTCCGATAGGCGATGCAGCTCAGTGTACCAGAATTGTCTTGCCCAACCTGGTGTAACGAGAATGAGCCGACAAGGCTCTTGCTTCGTTTTCTGAAGTACTCCAAGAATGAGTGGAAATAGGGGGACTGCGTAGACTAACATCGCCGTCCAAGGAAACGGGAAGGCATCTCCCCGCGAATTTGGATAAGGATGCCTGCTTGCAAAAAGAGAACACTTTGTTGAGGAAAATAGTGAACAGATCTAATGGTGGGTAACCACAGGAATGAAAAAAACACCTACAAACGTTGGTCGTTGAGCTCCCATTCATGACACGGTTTGGAGGCCCTGCTGAGAGAGTCTGCCTTCTCGTTGTGAACACCCGGCACATGCTCCACTCATAAGGAGATGTGGTTGAGAAGGAGCCATTCCTATATATGTTAGGCAAGACGGTAAAGCGCTTGAGATTTCGTGCCGCCTAGTTTTCAGAAGTAAAACATTGTTGTAGAATTGTTTGTCCGGACGAGCACTGACGCGTCCTTGATCCGAGGCAGGAATGCTTTCAGACCCAGAAACACTGCCTAGAGCTCCCAAATGTTTATGTCACCTGTAATTCTTGACAGTGTACAGCCCCATCCGTCCATTGACTCATCTGAGGTCAACACTAGCTGTGGCACAGAGTGAATGAAAAAGAGGCCTTGCGGAAGGTTCTCCTTGTCCATGCACAAGGCCATTGTGGCTCTCATTGCTGCTGAAATATGAACCTTGTTATTGTATGAACCTTGAGATTGAATACACTGCGCATCAAGCTGCTCATGCAGTGGTTGCATGTAGAGCCGGCAATTGGGGATGAGTGGGATGCAAGAGGACATCATCCCCAGCATGGACTTGTACTACCTCACAGAAACAAACTTTGTTGAGAGAAGCTTTGTTGTACCCAGAATCCACATTGTTCTCTATTGAGTGGCAAAGGCCTTGCCCAGATCTGTGTTGAGACGTGCATCTAGAAAGACCAACGATTTGGCTGGGATAATTGACGATTTTTCCAGATTGATGCGAATGCCTAAAGCCTGGAAGAGAACCCGACAGGTTCTGGTTGAAATCTCTGCTGCTTGAAAAGAAGGAGCCTTTATGAGCCAATCGTCCAGGTAAGGGAACACTTGGTGGCCTGAATGTTTTAAAAAGGCTGCTATTGGTGCTATGCACTTGGTGAACACTCTGGAAGTGGATTTCAAATGAAATGGAAGCACTTTGAATTGGTAATGGTGCCCTGCCACTTTGAAACGTAGAAATATTCGATACTGAGGGTGGATGGGAATATGAAAATAGGCGTTGAGGAGATCAATCTATGCCAGGTAATCCCCTTTTTCCATGAGAATGTAGAATCTCCTGAAGAGAGCATCCTGAAAGATTGCTTTTTGATGAATTTGTTCAGCATTCTAAGGTCCATGACCTGCCTCCATTTTCCATTTTTCTTTTTGATGAGGAAGTAGTGAGAATAAACCTGCCGATTTTGCTAGTTAAGGGGTACTTCCTCTATAGCCAGCTCGAGAAGAAGTGACTACATCTCCTTTTTGAGATCCGGAAGGTGACGCAACAGAACTTTCCGTGGTGGAACATTTTGGGATGCTGAATGAATTCCAGTGTGCGGCCGTGCTGGAAGATATCTAGAACCAATTTGTCTGAAGAAATGGAGTTCCATTTTCGAAAGGATGCGGAGAAGTGGTGATCGTGGTGTGTAACTTTGGTAGCAGTGGCTTGATTAACTTCCTTGCCTCCTATTGGAGTCTTGGGACTTTCCAGCAGATAGCTGCCTCTTCCGTCCTGCCAGACTTGAATAAGGCTGAGCGGTGCTGAATTGAAAATTCTGGTTGTATGGCTGGTAGGTACTCTAGTGATATGGCCGGTACCGCTGTTGAAATTGTGGAGGGGCTACAAATTGCCCCCGCACACTACCCCAAAAGGACTGATTTGCCATTGCTGGAGATTGCCTACGGTTTTGGACGGGTCTCTGTCTGCCTTAATAGATTGTAGCGCCTCATCTATGTGCTTACCAAACAAGCACTCCTCATCGAAAGGCATGTCTAAGACCTTGGCTTGGACCTCTGGATGAAAGGTGGTTGTCTTTAGCCATCCCTGGCAACACAGAACTGCCGCTCCTGCCATCTGGTGAAACGCCGTGGATGAAATATCCATGGCTATTTCAATGAGCTCCGAAGAAGCTCTTTCTACCTCCAAAAGACTATCTTTAGCCTCTTTATTTTTATATTCCGGGAGATACTCCAACAGAGTAGAAATGTCTTACCACATCTGCTGGTCATATCTCCCAAGAATGGCCATGGCATTAGAGGCTCTAATGGAGGTGGCCGCCAACGCAGAGAACTTCTTACCAATACCGTTGAGGCGGCGGCCCTCCTTCTCAGATGGGGCTGTGCACGGGGACGCTGGACTCTTGGCTCTTCTCTGTGCTGCTTGCATGATGACAGAGTCCGGCCTCGGGTGACCAATGAGGCATGCAGGAGAATAGCCAGGAGCCTTGTATTTTTAGTCCAGTTTTGGAATGCCATCTGGAATGGAGGCAGGCGTTTTTATTAGATATAGCCCTTCTTGGCACAGAAAGTCAACCAAAGGGATTGCCCTCACTGAACATTGAGTGCCTGGTTTAAAATCATATATAAAACATGGTTTGCTTGGCTGGCATTGGCAAATCAAACGCTCTAGAAGATCATGAAATCCCTCAATATCTACAGGAGGGGAATCCGCAGAAGGAGGGATAGGAGATGGTGGCATAGGGGCTATGTAGTCATCTCATTCATCATGGGCGTCTATGTCCGTTTGTATTTCCCCTTCCTCTGTCTGAGCATCCTGAGTATCCTCTGTGATGACTATAGGAGGAGTGAGGGTATTCTCCCTGGAGGATTTGGGAGCACTTGGGCCAGAAGCATAGTGAGTACCTCTTAGGGAGGTAAAGGCCTCTGAGGAGCATTTGCGTCCGTAAAACGCCTGTAATAGTCATCAATCATATGACGGAGATCAGGAACCCGAGACACTGGAACGTTTATTGATGGTTCCCTAAACTGAAGACGATCCTCCTCCCTATCATCATAAGAGTAACGATCCTGGAAGGAATCCATCCTCTGCATGACAGAAGTGTCTCTTTCCGCAAAAGAAAATTCCCCTGCCAGGTAAGAACATGGATCATTGTCCTCAATGTCATCATCAGAATCTAGGCACTTGACCCGTATCTGCAATGGACTGTATGCATGGTCAAACATACTTTCATCCTCTGACTCGTGGAAGTCCAAAGGGTGACCTGGAGGTAAAGGGGATATCTTGGAGACATCGTGAATCTGCCTGGGCTGAAGGACACTGGGTTTTCCCTCCGTCGACGGTGCAACCGCCAATGCAATAGTCTGTGGTGCCATCGACGGTGCATAAACGGCCTTCGTCTGTGGGGCCGTCGTCGTTGGAGTTATCGACACTGGTGGTAGACAGTGGAATTCTCATTGCCAGTGAAGGCCTCGTCAACGATGACGTAGTCGTTGTCAAGGCTCCCGCTGCCATTGCTGCCGTCGACGTCTTGACTGTCGTCGACGATTCCGTCGACAGTGCAGGGACCTCAGGTGCAGGTTTTCTTGAGGAGAGTGGAATTTTTGACAATGACGACAGTTGAGAAGATTGGTCTCTGAGAAGAGTCAAAGATGACAACACAGGAGCTGAAGAGGGATTTCAAGCCTCTGACTGAGGTTTCTTGTGGTGTTTAGGTTCAGATTTGTCCTGTGACTTAGATATCTTAAGAGTACCCATGATGTGAGGAAGGACAGCTCTCCTTTGTTTTCCTTGAGGAAGAACGGGCCTTTTCCTCTGGTTCAGACTCCGTCTGAAGCAGCCTTCGTCTTCTGTAGCCAGAGTAGCAGCCTACCCTCCCTGTCTGAAAGTGCAGCAATACTTGCATTAACTGGGTTTGTGGTCAGGGTAGAGGCAACATAGGCACAGTTTGTGGGGGTCTTCGGAAAATAGCCTACACTTCCCACAGGTCTTACAGGGCCTAAACAGCCTTTTCTTAGGCACTGGGATCTCAACAGTAAGGAAGGGCAAAAGTATAAAGTCCAACAAATAACTTGAGAGCAAAAGCTGAGACTGGAGGTCAAAAGTTGAAGAAATACTGTAACTGAGCAGAACTCAGGGAGACTCCCCATCACATGACGTGGGGTAAGACATCTGAGGTATGGTGACTCTGTGGGGAAGGAAACTCTCAGAGGTCTCTGCTGTGATTGGCTGAAATTTGGATGTTCTAAAAATGAGGCTGTTACTTACTGTTCTATGGAGGTCTATGGTGATGTTTGATTACTGCTATTTAATTTGCTATTGTGGGAACCCCACCATGACAGGGAAGATTCAAGCATGCAAATATATAAAAGATACAATACTGGAGAAAGTGGTAGGAAGACTTTGGAAAAAATTAAGTAAAAAGGGTTTATGAAAAAGTAAACTTGGGGATGGTGTACAAAGTTTAAAAAAAGGAGTAAAGCAGGAGAAGGAATAGGGGATTTGTTAAAAAAGGCAGTAAGGCAGGAAAGGTTATACGCAGTTCGCAATTAACCTGTGCCCAACACTTTGGTAGTTTTGTAAAAATAAAAAAAAGGAGAAAAACTGGAGGAGAACAGGGATTTGACTAAGGGAGCAGAGCAGGGGTAAGGGTTATACAGAAATGAAGGAAAATTGGGAGGGGAAAGTAAAGCATTTGGAAAAGAGTAAAGCAGGAGTGCCAGTAAGGGGTTCATAAAACAAAAAGGGAGTAAAGCTGGATGGGAGGTAGAAGGGATGTGAGAAACCAGTAACGTGGGAATACATTGTAAAACAAACAGAGTAAAGCAAGAGGGGGGAGTAAGGAGTTTGAAAAAGGGAGTAAAGCAGGGGTGGGAGTAATGAGTTTATAAAAAGTAAAGCGAAGGGGGAGGGTATGTAAGTGGTTTAAAAATGAATAGGCCTCTATTTACCTTGATTGAACTTTGGGAAATATTGACCCACGCACACAACGTAATTGGATCGTGATTAAGTTATTGGAGGTGAGACCCATAGATGGGTTAGTGCTTTCATTTTTCCTTTTTCCCTTTTCCTGCTGCCTTCTCGACAATGTATTTCTATTGCGTTTTCTTGTATTTTTCTTATATTTTTCTTTTATTCCTACTATTTTGCCTTCTGCTCAATTGATTTTCATCGCTTTTTCTTATGTCTCTTTATTCTTTTTCTGTGTGATATACACCTCATGCTCTGGGACCAGAATTGTATTTCACTTTTTTAATAAATCTTTCAACATGATTCTATATTAAGCCCGTACCATATGAGAAATTAATTAGCCAATACAGTACATATTTTAATGTGTATAATCTTGTCTTATAATTTGGGCTGTTTAATTGTGTATTGTGCTAGGTCACTATGAGACTTGTATGTGGCTATTTTATGCTGGCTTTTATATATACATGTTCTTATAATTACATGTCTTATATTTTTTTCCCGTCCATGATACATCTGGGTGGACATATATAACAATGTTATGTATTGTACATTTTGTGCCGTTCTATGAATGTTTATGTAATTATGTCTATATATCTCTCTCTATATATCTCTCTCTATATATATATATATATATATATATATAGCAGCAAATACCCCTGGGGGGGGCAATGAAGACGCACTCTCTCGCCTCAATTCAAGTGATAGCGGTTTATTTAGTAACCTGTACCCAACGCGTTTCGCTTTTTACAAAGCTTGCTCACGGGATGATGAGCCGGTTTCTAAGTCCTCCTTTTAAACACCAAGTCATGTGACTTCCTCTGTTGGTGGTAAGTGCATGCTGGTTAATGTAGTCCAATTACATTGTTGTCACCAGTATGCAAATGTCTGTTATAATTCACAGTTTGCAGGAAGAGGGGAAGGGGTGAGTGCATCTCTTGGTTTGCAGATATTTTTTTAACTCCTTGGTGAGTGTTTATTTTATCCTTTAGGTTTGTCTCAAGTGACCCCATTGGATTACATTTTCCTAGGTACTCCTTCTTGCACCCAGTTAGATCAGTTATGTTAGTTCATTCAGATCTGTATGTGTGGCCCTCTGGTGGGCGTTTGTTTGTTATTGAGGGGGACAGTTGTCTATAGTTCAACACCAATGCTTTAGAGATGAACGTAAAGTTCTTCAGTCAAGTTCAAACCTGTCGGTTCCAAGGTTCTGAAATTTATTATGTGCTTAGATTCTTTGCGTCTGAGTGTTTTGAGTCGATCACCTCCTCTCTCCGACGGTTGTACTTGTTCTATTGCACAGAATTTCAAGAGTTCCCAGTTGTTGCTGTGTGCTTGCTCCATGTGCTTCGCCACTGTTCAATTCAATTCAAATTTATTTGTTTGATTAATTAAAATCTTACAAAAATGTGACTTTAGAAAAAGTAGCAGCATCAATATACATTTATACGTCATACAAATAGTAAATGGCCTTAAAAATAATTAAAATAAAAAATGAAGTTATAAAACTAAATGACATTGTCCTTATGACCTTTAGCAATCACATTTAAAATTTTTACAAAAGCAACATTCATTGGTAGGTCATTTGGGTTTAGACAGGTCATTACTGCTTGTCTACAGGTTCTTATGTTTCGGGCATTGAACAACCTCCTGAGGATTTGTCTCCTTTCTGGGGCTATAGCAGGGCACAAACATACCAAGTGCACAATGTCTTCTTTTCCCCCCTTGCAAAGTCTGCATAACATATTACCCTCGTTTAGTTTCCAAGGTGGGAGATGACACAAACCAGGCCATACACCAAAGCGTGCTCCTATAAATGTTCGCTTACTTTGGGCTGACCATGCCGTATGGAGGTAGGCTTGGACTTGTTTTTTTTTGTAGCCATTTATGATTGGCCATGAATGCTTGCGTTTTGCTAACAAGGCTTTGTCTTTAAGCAGCGATAGGTGAGCTACCAGCTTATTTATTGTTTTTTTAAAGCTTTCCTGCGTTACAGTGTTTTCCCAGATTGCTGATATTCCAAATTCTTCTTTTGCGTTGTTTAGATATTTCCACGCTTGCAATTTCTGGTTGTCTTTAACCTCTCTCCACAAAGCTATAGACGATTGATTGTCCTTGTCGTTTTTTACTCTATTTAAACTTTCAATATTTGGCCTTGGCGGGCATATATTTGATTATTCATACCAAATTCCATCCTTATTTGTGCTTGTGAGGCATTACATGGTAGGGTAAATAATATTTTATAAGTTTTTGCTACAGCATTGTTGATGAGCACAGCATCCTTCCCATTTAGCACTTCACCACCGTAAGTTAAGGATGGTAGTAGTTTGGCAGTTATAATTTTTAACAGAGGACCGTGTGACAGTACAGATAGATTCTTTTGTAGGGTTCTAAATGCCGCAATCAAGCTATTAGCCTTCCTTGCAATATCTTCCCTTTGTGGTACAAAGCTTCCGGTCTCGTTGAAAAGGACACCGAGATATCGATAGCTCTCCACTTGCTCTAGATGTGTTTGTCCCAGCAACCATTTCGTCTTTTGTCTTTTTTTCCTGTCACAACCATTATTTTTGTTTTTGTCTCGTTAATTGTCATTTGGTTATCCTTTGCATATTTAAGTGTACAGTCGATCAATCTCTGCAGTCCCACTTTTGTGTGGCTCAGCAAAACCACATCGTCTGCATATAGCAAGTTAGACATTTGCTTTCCGGCTATCCTAGGTGGATGTGAGTTTACCTCGTTTAATGAATTGGTAAGGTCGGCCACAAATAAATTGAAAAGTAAAGGTGCGAGCACGCATCCCTGCTTAAGGCCACGAGTCACCGGTATTTTTTTGGTCATGGCCCGGCCATCCCCTATCCTCACCTTCACCCAATTGTCAGAGTATAGTAACTTAATGAGAGACAGTAGAGAGCCTGGGATTCCGTAGTCCTCCAGTTTTTTCCATAGGAGGGGCCTATTTACTAAATCAAAAGCCGATCTAAAATCGACAAAACAAAAGTAAAGTGACTGTTTGTTAAGAAGAGTCTTATCCATTAGAACTGATAAGATTAACAGGTTGGTTGTGGTGCCTAAGCCCTTAATGAAGCCGGTTTGGTTGGGGGGTAAAATAGATTTTTCCTTAACCCAGTCTGTAAGAATTGATAATAAGAGTCCTGCGAATAGCTTGGCGTCCGTATCTTGTAGGGCGATCAAACGGTAATTCTCCGGTAATTGCCAATTACCCTTTTTGAACAGAGGCGATATAAGTGATCCTCTCCAGGATTGTGGTATTTTCCCTGTATAGATAATTTCGTTGAAAACCTTTGTCAGATATGTAGCCCATAATAGGGGGTCCTCTTTATATAGGGCAAAAGGAATACCGTTTGGACCCGGAGCTCCATCCTTTTGTGTCTTAATTATGTTCGCTACCTCAGCGATTGTAAATTTTATCACCAGATCCATTTCAGTTGGCCTAACAGTGGGATCTTTATAGCCCCTACCGTTGGTACCTACTTCTATTTTTGTGAAAAGAGTTTTTTTAAGGAACCTTACCCAGTCCTCTTCTGTTATTGGCGAGGCTATTACATGCTTGTTTGGTCTGTTTATTTCGTTAATCATTTTCCGAAATTCTCTAGAATTTGTTTGATTACTGGCGTCGAAAATTTTTGTCCATAGCTCTTGTTGGATTTTATTTTTTTCAGACCATATTAATTTCCTCAAATTACTATTTGTATCTCTGAGTTGTATTCTGACGTCTTCATTATCCGGCGTTCTGGTAAGTTGTTTCCTCAGCTTATTACGAGTCCGCCTCGCTTTTTTAATAGTGTAGGGAAGATTGATTTTGTTATCATTTTTTATTTTTTTTCCCCTGAGTTTCGATTTCTTACTAGTCATATTTGTATTATCCAACTCTACTACCTTTTCAGTAAATTGTTCCCAACATAATATTACTGTCTGCGTTGTTTGCTTCTCAAAACAATCAAATGCCAATTTTTGGGCCTTTTTTTCCACAACATATTTTTTATCTGGATTCCAGATAAGTTTCTTATGATTAACTGACATGATCTGACCTCGTGTGGTTAAATAACTTTGATGTCTGGAGATATCAAAACACAATTCCACTATTTGCTGGCTATGGTCACTGTCGATTCGCTTATTAAGTAAATAGGAACTAATTTTGTCAAACATGTCTAATGACATTAATGTAAAGTCAATTCTTGATTTAGATTTGTGATTGTGAAATGACCAGCCGGGCGGCTGATCCAATGGGAACCTTCCATTTAGGACACATAATCCCATTGCCTCCAAATCCATCAGTAGGTTTTTTCCTATTGAATTTCCCTTGAGAGTTGGACTCTTATCCGATGATTGATCCGGAATAGACCATTCATAGTTTTGAGAATGAACCTAATCGTTCCGTGTCATTTTAATCAGCAAATTAATATTAAAATCTCCTGTGGCTAAAATACTGACAGTCGGATCAATCATTAGTTGTTCCAGCAGGAATGTTACCAGTTCAAAACTTATCTTCTTGCGTGATGTCTGATTTGGTGGAATATAAATATTAAGTATCAGTAAGTTAGTCCTGTTTTTTAACTCATCATGCCCCATTGTTATCCTAACAGCTTGTATATTTGTGTTGTTAGTGTCCAGCTGTTCATGATCAATTTTGAGGTCCATCCCAATAAATATTGCCAGACCCCCACTTGGGCGTCCAAACTTGGTATATTTGATAGCTGGTACATAGAATCCTTTATAACCTTGTAACAAGAAGGCTTCCGTACTCCATGTCTCTTGGAGACATATGATTTGGTAGATATTTGACAGGGATTCTATTTCTGCGTTTTGGATTTTCTTTCCCAGTCCATTAATATTCCATGAACATATGGTTAGCGGCTGGCAATGATCACTCCGTTCCTTCAGTTTGTTAGGGTTATTATCCGGTCAGTGATCATGCAGAGCATTCCGTATCCAACTCATTTATTTGCCGAGGTTCTGACAGTTTTATTTCTTCAGGGTTATCCTTTATACTCTGGTGTGATCTGCCCTGTGGGTTTTTTAATATTGAATATACTGGAATGTCTTTTTCTTCTTTGTGGACATTTTTTGGGAGATCCTTTTTAAACGGGCTCGGATAAGGTTTAGGCGGTGGATGAGTAATTTTGATCCCCCATCCATCGAAAATTTCTTGCTGTTTTATAATGTGTTCCGCTAAGCAAGGGGTATTGACCGTTAGGACTGTGTGTGGGCGGGAGCCATCCGTGTTATGTGCAAATCCCACCGATTCAATGTCATTTGATGTTATTTTTTCTAACTCAGGAATCGATTTGAATAGCTGTAAGATATTCCCTCTATTCAGAATATCCCTAGAACCTCTTGAGTTATAAACTGGTGTGAGTATTATTTGTACCAGTTTCTTTGTTTTCATTGATTCAAACTTGTTTTCTCTTTTATTTTGCATAGTTTTAATGATAATTTGTTTGTCTTCTCCAGTCTTTGTAATTGTTAATTCCTCATGGTTACTGTGGCATTCTCCAATATATCTATTTTTGCTTGTTATTTCTGTACCGGTTGAAGTGTCTTCTGGTTCATTTCCCATACCAGGTCAGTAGTCTTCCCTTTGGATGGAGTTTGTATAAACATTTAGTAAATTGGTTTTTTCATGACAAACTGTTCTCCGTATCCCTAGACCAGAGTGGTCTTTTCTTCCGTTTAATGAGGTGTTAGGCTCAACTTCAGATGGCACCTTTTGAGTATCATTGGAGTCACTATGTATATTGCATGGATGATTCCAGGCTATACATCCATTTCCATTTTGTGTACTTCTTAATATTGGTTCCTGAGATCGGTTCCGATTATTTTGTGTTTGGATTTTCTTCCCAAGGGGTAAATTTCCACCAATTATTTTTTCCGCATTATCTTTCTGCTTGATTTCAGAGGGGGTATTTAGCTTGTTTTCAGTCAGATTATCAGTCTGTTTCTTGAAGATGTCGTAATATTTTCCACTTTTTACGCTCTTGCCCACGGTATCATGCTCGATCTCTTCCATCTCACTATTTATCAGAGTTGGTACTTCTTCGATTAAGTCTTCCGGATCAGAGTCCTGGGATTCTTCAGATGGAGGGTATACATTTACAGTGTTTAGATTTCTTAGCTTATTTCTGGCCTTACGGATTTTTTTCCTTTGTCTCTTTGAGGGTTTGCATCCTTGGCAATTGATTTTATCTTTTCCTGTAATTGTGTGCCCAACAAGCTTTTGCGTGCCTGTAGGTGGTGTTTCAGTATCCACGTTCTGCCCTACCGTTTTTCCTTGGAGTTTTGGTATAGTTACCGCTTCAGATTTAGTTTTTTTTGTTTTTTGAATAATGTTATGATCTTCAGCGGGCTGTGTGGTTTGACCAACGCCGACTGTTTCGCCTGTGTTTTTAATAAGGATTAGATCTTTTACATCTTCCAAAATGGTATTTACTACCTCGGGTATGGTTGAAAGTTTGTTTATGATTGGTTCACAGGGACAATCCGAGTAAATTGTTGCTGCATGTTCTTGGGCTTTAATTATTAAGCAGTTTAACGCCGACAACTTTCTGTCTATTCCAGAAACTGCATTAGCCATTACTCCGAGTATATCAATTTGTGTGTCCATTTTGTTTGACTGATATGTCCGTGCTTCTAGTATTAGTGTAGACGTTTGATAGAATATATCCCAAGTGGTTCCCAAATCTCTTTTATCCTTTATCCCTCTTGAGGGGTTAGAATCTATGATTGGACAAGTCGCATCCTGATCTTTCAATGTCACATGGTTTTCCTCACTTTCCCTGTGAGTTGAGTAATTGTTTTCAAGACTTTTTGTCGATGTAAATTCCACCGAATGGTTTTTTGCTATGTCCAAATCGTTGCTTCCTGATTCAGACATTTTCCGTTTTTTGGTTTTACCAACTTCAGCCTCCGCTGATGATTGTAATAACGTTTCCCCTACTGGGTTTCTAAGTTCCCATTCAAGCTTGTTTGATTGTAGATTAAATTGTGATTTTGAAGAATCTACTGCCAGAGCCATTGTGTTGCCGGTGACCTTATTGCTTGTTTCATGAGGTTTCATCTTAGTTGTAATATTCACGTTAATTTCTAATGGAATTGGCTTTTCCAAATCTGTGGGTTGTTGATACATAGAAGTAGCTAGTGTTGACTCTTCAATCTCTCTTTTAGCCATGGCTGGTGATTCATGCATTATGGTATGATATATTAGCTCTTTGCCTAAGTTCCATATCTCACTTTCTCCACACTTAGGTTCCATTTCTTTGATTAAAGTATTTCCATTCACTGAAGCTTCTATATCTTCTATATCTTCTATATCAATACCTTTTTCCACGGGGGGTCTTGAAGGTTCAATTGGGGTTTGTAATTGATGTTTGGATGTGTCTAATTCCATTGACATTAAAGCCCCAGTCGGGTCGGTCAGGAATTCAAATTTTTGTGGTATTTTTTTTTACTTTTCAAACATCCGTGCAATTGGTGAAATAAGAGTTTGATTTTGGTTTAGGCCCTTTGTCTGTGCTTTTATATTTTGCGCCTTGAATGCTTGTGTTTTGCGTGTCTTTTTGGTCTGGGCGCCTGATGATCTTATCTTTCCAGAACGCATCCCTGATTGCTTTGATCCCACTAACTCGCTTGGGGCCGTGCTCCCGAAACGTAAGAAATTGGTTGGTGTTTATTCAAGATTGAGGTAACTGGGTTAAAAATAGAGTTCAGACGATCACTCTTCAGCACTTTTACAGCCTGGGGGATGCGTGCTCTCTTCTCCAAGCTCCGCTCCAACGCTCCACTTCCACAGGTCTCGTAAGGGTCGGCGGTAGTAGGAGCGACGGCTACAGCTCCGTTGTTGGTCCCGAGGTTTAGCCGTGTTCCCCGCGAGTTGTTTAGTTTGCAGTTCGTTGTTTGTTATTCGTTTCTTGTTGGATCTGCCGCCACCAACACTATGCTCTCACACTCGACCCCCTCTTGACCACCTATACGGATGGCGCTATATTCTGATGCTGCCGCCACACCGTGATCAACTAGCGAGGGCAAACTGTGCTTCAGAGCTTGTAGGTATAACTGCGGGGGATTAATGGCAAAAAGAGAAAAAAAAAAAATTCGGCTTTCTCACCAATCACTCCATTCCTGATGCTGCAGTCTGCTCTCTGGTGTTACCCCACTCCGAACAAACCGCTGGAGTGGTACAGGAGTATTTAAAAAGCTTTCCAAGAGCTCCTGCTCCCGCTGTCCCAGCCGCCGGGAAAAGAGCCTCGCAAAAAAGGGCTTTGCAGCGGTTCCTGCCGCTACCGGGCCATTCCCGCTTTTTTGCCCAGCGCAGCTGCGGCTGCTAAGGAGACTGCGAGCTCTGGCTCTGGTTCTGGCGGCCTCCCGCGCTCACACACCCCCGTGTTCCACACCACACTACACAGGGGGGGCAGGGTACAGGGTAAGGACGCCTCCTCTCACTCACGTTTCCTCGCTTCCAACATTTCACGCTCTGCACTCTACTGCTTCAGTCTCGATTAGCTTCGCCACTGCGTAACTGCGATCCTTATTCGTTGTTGCCCTAGTGTGTTCCAAGATTCGCTTCTTGCATTCAAAGGTGGTGCTCCCTATGTATTTTTTGTTACAGGGGCACTCGATTAGGTACACTACGTAGGTGCTCTTGCATGTTAGATGTTGTGGTATTGTCCATTTCGTGCCCTTTCTGATGGCAATTTCCTTGGTTGCTTTCGCGATCCTGCAAACCTTACAGTGTCTGCATGGGAAGAAGCTCTTTCGTTGTAACCACTCAGTTTTTGGCACTTCTTTATAGTGGCTGTGCACCAGCTGGTCTCCCAAGTTTCTTGTGCGTCTGTACGTTATGTTTGGGTGGTCGCCTATAATTTGGGTTAGAGTCGGATCAATTTTCAAGATTGGCCAGTGTTTCTGAATGATCTTCGCCAGTTTATTGTTTTCTGCACTGTGGGTGGTGATTAGTCGGATCACTTCTTGTTGTGCTGGGGTTTTCTTTTGTTTGTTCAGGAGTTCATTACGATCTTGTGCCTGTGTTCTTTCGAGACTCTTTCCCACCACTTTCTTAGAGTATCCTCTTTTCGTGAATCTGGTGACCGCGGTGGCACTGTGGATTTTGAATTCTTCATCTTCCTAACAGTTGCGTCTGAAACGTAAGAACTCTCCGTAGGGGATGCTCCTTTCAGTTTCTTGTTGTGGAAGCTCTCCCCATGGAGAATCGCGTTGGTAGCTGTCTTTTTTTCGATGCAACGTGGTCTGTATGGTTCCATTCTTTATGTAGATCTCTGTATCCAGGAATACCACCCTTTCAGCACTCATTTCCACAGTGAATTTTAAGTTGGTTGCTGTGTTGTTTAGGATATCAAAGTATCTGAGAAAATCTTCCTTGCCGCCATCCCAAATGATGAATAGGTCATCTATGAATCAGATCCATAGGATGATCTTTGTGCTCCATTGATAGTTATTTGTGTGCCACGCTAAGTGCTGTTCGAACCATCCCATGGTCAGGTTAGCATAATTGGGCGAGAAGGAAAAGCCCATGGCGCATCCTTTTGTCTATATAGCTTTTTATTGAACAGAAAGATGTTTTGGTTCAGACATAGGTGGATCATTTCATTCAGCATCTTGTTGTGGTCCTTATATTGGATGTTCCTTTTTGCTAGGAAGAACTTGCAGGCCTTTATCCCTATGTGGTGTTCTATATTGGTGTACAGTGACACCACATCCATAGTTATTAGTAGGTAATTTTTTGACCAGGTGATTGTTTTGAGTTTTTGTAGCAGGTCCGTCGTGTCTTTGAGGTATGCTGGTAGTTGTTTGACCAAGGGTGCCAGGAACTTATCAATGTAATTAGATATTGGCTCCATCAGGGACTTCTTGGCTGACACTATCGGTCTCCCCGGGGGTTTATGTTTGTCTTTGTGTACCTTCGGAAGGTGGTAGAAGGTAGGTGTTACCGGATTTTTGTTATCTAGGTATTTGTATTCATGATCATCAATTAGGCCTTGAGCATGCCATTCGGATAATTTCTTTTGTAGGTTGAGCTGTAGTTCCTTGGTTGGATCTTTCTCCAATTCTACATGGCATTCTTTGTCTTCCAGTTGACGTTGGGCCTCTGCCACATATTCCATTTTGTCCATGATGACGATGTTGCCCCCCTTGTCTGCAGGTTTGATCTCTATTCGCGGATCCATTTCTAGTTGTTTTAGTAGGCTCATCTCATTCTTGGTTAAGTTGTTCTTAATCCTGGAAGGCTGTAATTTGTAGAGGTCCTCTACCACTAGTTCTTGAAAAAGGTCAATTTTGTTCCCTGGTGGCAACTGTGGATTGAACCTTGATTTGTGCCTCAAGCCACTCTCACTGGCTCCTTGGATCGGTAGCACCTCCTCCAGAGTTATCATTGCCTCTTCTTCTTGTGAGAGGGTAGTAGTTCCCATAGTTACTAGTGTGTTTAAGCCCTCAAAGTCCTCCACTAACAATTGTTCTGTTTGTTGGCCCCTTATGTTTTTTTGTTGTTTCTCTCTTTGATTTTTCAGCATAGATCTTTGCCAATTTAAGTTTTCTTGTGTATTTGTATATGTCAATCCTGACTTCTGTGGTGTTGATGTGGGAGGTGGGACAGAAGTTTAGGCCCTTGGTTAGGATGTTATTTTCCATTGATGTTAATTCCCTACTCGAGAGGTTAATGATGTTCAATTCTTGTGGGGGGTCATCCATTGTGTTCACTTGCGTGGCTGTCTCAGACGGGTCTTCGACCATGCATCTGCTTTTGGGGTTGCGTTGGCCCCTCCGTCCCCTTCTTGTTTGTCTCCTCTTCCCCGTCCTCGGGCCCCTCTGCCTCTTCCCCTCATCTGTGGGTCGCTTCTTTTTTGGCGGTTCTCCACTGCCTCTCTCATCTCTATTAAAAAATTGTTTTTTTTTCTTCTCCTGTTTCTGTTGGTGTGACTCTTTCTTCCGTTACATTTTCTTCCAGGCTTGAAAGGGAATCAAAGCTAGATGTCTCATCGCCCTGTGTTGTCTGGCGTTGCATAGCTTTCTTTTCTTTGTCTGTTTTCTTTGTGAAGGTGAAGATTCGGCCCTCCTCAAAGTCTGCCTTGTCCCGTAGGAATTTATGTTTCCTCATCTTCATTCTGTTTTCATGTCTTTCAAGGTTTTTGATGATCCCTGTTTTTAGTTTTAGTAGTTCCTCATCTAGTGTCAGGGATTCCACCTCATCCTCCAATGTCTTTAGGTCGCCTTTAATTTGTTTTACTGTTCTCTCCAGATGTCTTATTAGTATTGCCATAAGGCCCATTGAGGAGTTCAATAGGTGTTCCCCCCACTCTTGGAGGAGTTCAGAGCATGTGTCCTGGTGACTTGGCATTAAAGTGAGTCGAAGTCCCCTCAGTATTCTTCTTGCCTCGATGTATTTTTTGAGAGTTAGAAGCTCCCACCACTTATTGATCTCTCTATATATATTACCTACTGGCGGTCGCCAGTAGGTAGTTATAGTTAGGATCGTTTTCCATAGGAAATCCGCAACATTCTATTGGGAATAACTTTGGCGCCGAATGAGGGATCTGCCTGTAATTTTCCTTAACTTTGCCTCGCTGCGCTCCGCTCCTTCCCTGAAAGTTTCGGGGGGATCCGTCAAGCGGGGGCCGAGATAAAAGGGGGTCCCAAAACGTGTTTCCCCCATGTTAATTTCCATAGGGCGGTTGGACTCACTTTTAGCCCGAACGGCTGAATGGATTTCCACCAACCTTGGCAAAATTGTAGGGACTGGTACCCCGATGTGCCTTTGCTATGTCTCAAGATATATGCTCCAGTGGTTTTTACGAAAATTAACTTTGAAAAAATATATATTGGGCTATATATATGTTAGAGCCCAAATGTAGCCCAAAGATGGCCACCAGAGACAAAAAAAACAAATGTAGCCCAAATATCAGCCAGATGTAGCCCAACTATAGCCCAATGACAATGTCCCAGAGTGTTCTAAAGAACTAGAGCGCTAACAGTCTTACTTATGACAAAAGTATGGCACACCTGAAGTCATCTTGATTGGAATAAAGTGTTAACACTTAAAACATTTAATTTGCAAAGGAACAAAATGAGGGGTTCATTTTGCCATAGAAATTTTATATATATATATATATATATATATATATATATATATATATATATATATATATATATATATATATATATATATATATATATTCACTGAAAAAACCATAGGTTACACACCAGTTATAGTTAAGTTGTTAGCATTTAAAAAACCTTTGAGATTCACTGAAAAAACCATAGGTTTCACACCAGTTATAGTTAGCTGGAAATTTTACTCGCATAAAACCATTGAAATTCCCACGTTATAGTTACTACATCACTCATGCATATATTTAAATATTTAAACATTACTCGCTAATATATGTATTCACTAAGATACACTTAATAAGCCAGTTAACAATCAATTTTTTTTAAAAAAACACTGTCATGAGTGATGTAATATGTGACGTCATCAGCAGTGCATTGCAGACGTGCAAGTTATAGTGAGTCCAACTAACTATAACGTGGGAATTTCAATGGTTTTATGCGAGTAAAATTTCCAGCTAACTATAACTGGTGTGAAACCTATGGTTTTTTCAGTGAATATATATATATATATATATATATATTTGTAATTTTTATATATTGGTTTATGTATTTATGTATTAAATGTGATTTACTGTGGCTTTGTGTGTCTTTTCAGCCCTGACGAAGTTCCATTCGGAACGAAACGCGTATGTCCAATATTAAACTTCTGCTACAATAAAGAATATTATTTGGATATATTTGGAGCTTACTGAATTCATTCTGGTGCACCATCCTTCTCTTTATGAATTTACTGATCTGGTTTCCAGCGGAGTTAAAGTGTGGCGAACTCTGGAAGCTGTTGCAAAGACTTACAAAATTAATTTTTCATATCTTGGAACTGAGGTGCTGAACCATGGTCAGCCGCATTCTGTTTGTTTATCCTACCCAAAGGGTGACTTAAATGTATTAAACAGGAAGGATTGAGCCTAGCAAAAGGTTTATTTTGCCAGATCCAAATGGCAGTTCAAAACTCCACACACAGGCTGCAATGCCAAGCCTGAAACATGTTTTAAAGGGCTATTTAGGTGGGTGGCAAATGTAATACAACAGGCCCACTAATATCATTTAACTTACAGGCCCTGGGTAAATATAGTACCACTTTACTAGTAACTTATAAGTAAATTACACATGTCGATTGGGTGTAAGCCAATTCTATCATGTTTTAAGGTGAGAGCACAAGCACTTTAGCACTGGTTAGCAGTGGTAAAGTGTGCAGAGTCCTGAAACGAGCAAACACCAAGTCAGACAAACCAGAGGATAGAAGGCAAATAGTGTGGGTGAAAACCATGCCAAGGGTACCAGGTCAAACCGTATCCCCCCAGCTGAAAATGGGAAGAACTACCCAACCACCTGGGAGTTACTATCAGAAAGTCAGAAAAACCTGGAGAGTCCAGTCATCTGAGGGTTCTGTGGTCCATATGAACCTGGAAGTAGGCACCAAACAGGTATGGTCTAACTTCTTCAGTTGAATTACACCCGACCAATGTGCACAGTTGCGAACTCTGTTGAGTTTATTTTCAAATTTTAAACCATATCAAATTTCAATTTGTATCAACATAACATCTCAGTTACATACATTGAACATAACAGTGTTTGTTATTAAGACATAACGGTTCTTTTTAAGCTCAGAACAATACAGCGTATATAACTCTACACATCATTTTCACATGAAACAATTAGCAATTAAGAAGCCCGATGCATTTCGAGCCCTATGAGGCTCTTCCTCCGGGGCCTGAAATCTAAACAGAATGTAAGAAAACAGCGTTACATTTTTGGGGACCACTACTGAATTAAAATCAAGAAAAAACGAAAACAAAGTATTGTGCTCCACCACCATCTCCCCGTGTGTAAATTATGTGGGGCTTACCCTCTCCTTCTAAGACTGAATGAAGGAACCTAAATGGTAAAAACCGCAACAAAAACTCTCAAAACCTTGTATCAAAGGGCTGTTCAATGAACAACCACAGACCTCGTCTATTAACAGCTGAACTTACCCTTGTGAAGACGCATCGCCGAAACTGTTTCTACAAGGAAAATGAATCGTGGTCAGTATTCCGGACACCTTTAAGCTTTGATGAAAGAAACTATCCGAAACCAATCCTCCAAGCTACGTACCTAGTTAGAAAACGCTGTCCGTGAATAACATCGCTCTAGGCTGTTGCCAGACGGTCAGACGACTATGTCAAAACCTCGCGCTTAAGACTCCACGTCATTTACGCGACTCCCAATGAAAGCCGCAATACTACCTCACACGTCACTCCAACAACTAGAGCGGGCGGCTCTCTCTAAGAACGGTAATACTTCCTGAAGTCATCAAAGCTTAAAGGTGTCCGGAATACTGACCACGATTCATTTTCCTTGTAGAAACAGTTTCGGCGATGCGTCTTCACGAGGGTAAGTTCAGCTGTTAATAGACGAGGTCTGTGGTTGTTCATTGAACAGCCCTTTGATACAAGGTTTTGAGAGTTTTTGTTGCGTTTTTTACCATTTAGGTTCCTTCATTCAGTCTTAGAAGGAGAGGGTAAGCCCCACATAATTTACACACGGGGAGATGGTGGTGGAGCACAATACTTTGTTTTCGTTTTTTCTTGATTTTAATTCAGTAGTGGTCCCCAAAAATGTAACGCTGTTTTCTTACATTCTGTTTAGATTTCAGGCCCCGGAGGAAGAGCCTCATAGGGCTCGAAATGCATCGGGCTTCTTAATTGCTAATTGTTTCATGTGAAAATGATGTGTAGAGTTATATACGCTGTATTGTTCTGAGCTTAAAAAGAACCGTTATGTCTTAATAACAAACACTGTTATGTTCAATGTATGTAACTGAGATGTTATGTTGATACAAATTGAAATTTGATATGGTTTAAAATTTGAAAATAAACTCAACAGAGTTCGCAACTGTGCACATTGGTCGGGTGTAATTCACTCGAGATAGGTTGGTTTAAGTGAGGGCACGTGAGGGCAAACGTGCCACCAATGTTGCACGCATAGATTATTTACTACAAAAAGGTTTAGAAACGGCAGAAATAGGTGTGCTTCTCCCATCTAAATTCATCTAACTTCTTCAGTTGCCAGATTACTACAAAGGCTTCCCTTACTACTGTACTCCACCTTTGTTCCCTGAGAAGTAAACTCCTGCTAATGAAGGCTACAGGTTGATCCAGGCCCTCCTTGATCAGCTGAGAGCACAACTGGTATTGCCTTGTACCAAGGCATCTGTTTCCACAATTAAGTATCTGTAGAAGTCAGGGGCTTGAGCACAGGTGCTGTGCACATGGCGTTCTTCGGGCGTAAAAAACATTCTGGCACACCTCAAGTTCAGATTACCGTTATAGGTTGCTTCTTAGAAGTGAGCTCTGTCAAGAGAGCAACAATTGTGCCGTACCACTTGACAAATCTCCCGTAGTATCTAGTTAGGTCTAGGAAGGATCTCACCTGTCTGGCTCCTGGGAGGTTCCCAAACCAGAATGGTTTGGATTTTTGCCTGGAGAAGCTGCACTTTGCCTCCTGTCACTTGGAGTCCCAAGTAGACCACTGAACCCTGCCCTACTTGGCACTTAGAGGCCCTGATAATCAGGCCTGCACTTTGCAGAGCCTGAAGCACTTCCCTGAGGTGGCAAAGGGGGTTTTCCCAGCTAGAATCGAAGACCGCAATGTCGTCTAGATAGGCGGCACTGAAGTTCTCCAATCAATCCAAGAACTGGTTGACCAATCTCTGGAAGGTGGCAGGGCTGTTCAACGTCAACTGAAAGTGTACTTCTGGGGTACAGAACGCGGACCTCTCTTTGGCTCCCACAATCAGGACAATCTGCCAGTGTCCAGATGTTAAATCACATGTGATGAGGAACTTGGCAGATACCAACCGATATGAGCTCATCCCCTTGGGGGATGAGGTATGAGTCAGTCTTCATGAATGCAATGAGCCTATGGTAAACTACACACAATCCAAGTTCTGGGGTAGTACCTGGAGCAGCAGCCTCAGGGACCAACACTACTTGCCTGGACCAAAGACTGTTTGACTGCTCAATGACCACCAGCTCCAGCATTTTATAGACTTTCTCCTTTATACTGGCTCTCAACTTACCAGATAGCCTGTAGGTTTTATTCGTAACAGGCATACTGACCCCAGTATCAATATCATGGGTGTACCATGTTGTGAATCAGGGGTGAGAGAGAAGAGAGAGATAAACAGTCCCAGCAACAGCAGCAGTCTCACTGTTGCTCTAGGGTCATAGTAGGGGAGGGACTGACACGCCACTGACCCATCCTGCTCCTTTGAAGAAAGGTCGTCGGGGAGAGGTTCACTGTCCTCCACTCTATCATCCGTGGCCAGGAGCATGGTCAGCCTTCTGGTCATACCACTGTTTCATGACCTCCTGCCTGGCTTCTAGATTCTATTTTGGCCTACTTCTAAAAGCACTTCAACTGGATATGGATTGCTAGCATGTAGCTTACCATATCTTGGGGGAGATTGCTCCCAACCCTCCTTTAACAGACTGAGAGGCCCTCGCAAAGGGTGTCCGTAGAAAAGCTCAGAGGGGCTAAATCCAACCTCTAGGGTACCTCCCTGTACGCAAAAAGAGGATGTCCCACTTCCATCTCAACAGCTCCGATAGGCCCATGATCATGCCCTTTAGGGTCTTGTTGAATCTCTCAACAAGCCCATTGGTTTGGGGATGGTAGAGTGTAGAGAACTTATAGGTTACCCAACATTCCTTACACCGGAATTTCATGTATGCAGTCGGTACCTGTAGGAAAGTGCTCCTTTTTTCATGGTTACCCCCCACTTCTTGCCTGACACATGATGCACTTTAACTTGGTGTGCCCTGGGTCCCTGTGAATCAGGTTTCCAGGGCCTGTGTTCTTTCCCAAAGCTGTACCTTTGTACCCACAATTGGCACATCTCTGGCCACAAGTAAGCCCCTTGTAAAAGAAACCATGGGCACCAAGGGCACTGTGACCAGGGAAGGCCTCTAAGGGTAGCAGCACCTTCTGTGCCACACTTAGAAGCCCTGTACCTTAACACCCACACACTGCCATTGCAGGCTGCGTGTTTTGTGGAGAGCAAAGTGAAGAGTCTACAAGGCATACATCCTTGTGTAACACAAGGAGATGATGGATGGAGCGTGGAAACTTTTCAGACACTCGCCCACCGGGCTCTCCATGCCACAGGAGTCAAGCTATCCTGGCTGATGAGGGGTGAAACCCTGAAACCGGTACTAGGATGCTTGTTTCCATTCCAGGGAAAACCTGGCTTGGCAATTCGGGCTGGACTGTTCCCATTGGGCGCAGGGACAAGACTGATTTGCATATTGCTGGTTCCAATCTGGGATGGCATGGTGAGCAAATAAACGATGGATTTAGGCCCAGATCTCTGTACTGGAGTGAATGGATGACATTGTTTAGCATTCGTCCATTAATTGATCTTTTTACGCATCCCTATGTGCCATACCTGCAACCCACTGTCTGGGGCATAGGTAAGTCACCTCTCCAGCGGGCTGCACTAGCCCCCAGGTGAGGGTACTGTGGCATGAGCCTTGTACCCCTACAGTCACTAGGTCCATGTATAAACATTGTATGTTTAGTAAAGCCATAAAGAGTATATGATCTTAAAGTTGGTCACTACGAACTCCACAGCTCCATAATGGCTTTACTAAAATCTGGGAAATTTTGGCAGCAAATGTTATGTTAATTATGTTCATTAAATTTAATATAGTGCATGACTCACCCGCATCTTGGCGCTGTAGCAGTTCAAACAAGCGTCAGCAAAATGTGGAATAAAGGAATTTAAAATAGATGGGCTTTCAACAATTTCCTAAATTTGCAGTAGTTTGCACAAGTATGAATATGCAGCGGAAGGTTAATTCCAATAGGAGGGCGCAAGGTAAGAGAAAGCTCTTACCCCTCATCTCGTTAAATAAATGCGGGGGATACTCAGTAGGGGTGGGTTTATCACAAGATCTTAAGCTTCTCAGCACATTAAACCGACACTGATGCCAGTGTGGGATTTATTGTAGAATGCACACAGAGGGCGTCTTAGAGATGCACTCTGAAAAAGAACCAACCATGGTGTGGTTCCTGGATGGGCGCCCACCACTTGCCACCACCAGACAGGTTTCTGGACCCCTGGGTAGACAGCATCTGCCCTCTGGGTCCAGAAACTAAGTCCATCCTGGGCAGAGGTGTCATCCCTCCTCTCAGAGAATGGGTTTGATTCATGAGAGGGGAAGCTTCAAAGGCCTCATCAACGACCCCCCACACCGCCAAAACCAACCTCCACGAAGGAATGAAGGCCGTCGCCGACTGGATGAGAAACAGCCGACTGAAGCCGAACTTGGACAAGACTGAGGTCATCATCCTCGGTCCCACCCCCTCAGCCTGGGACGACTCCTGGTGGCCGACTGCACTAGGAACACCTCCTACACCCACCGACCACGCACGCCACCTAGGGGTTCTCCTCAACTCTACCCTCTCCATGACGAAACAGGTCAATGCCGTCTCCTCCTCCTGCTTCAACACCCTCCGCATGCTTCGCAGGATCTTCAAGTGGATCCCCACCAAAACTAGAAGGACAGTCACCCAGGCCCTCGTCAGCAGCAGACTGGACTACGGCAACACACTACGCAGGAGCCCCTGCCAAACTCCTGAAACGGCTCCAACGCATCCAAAACGCCTCTGTACGCCTAATCCTTGACATCCCCCTCCGCAGCCACATCACAACCCACCTGAGAGACCTGCACTGGCTCCCTATCAACAAGAGGATAACCTTCAAGCTCTTCACCCACGCACACAAGGCACACCGCAACAGCCGACTCAGCCTCTACACCCCCACCCGCCAGGTCCGCTCCGCATACCGCGCCCTTCCCACCGTTCCCCACATCTGAAGAACGACCGCAAGCGGCAGATCTTTCTCCCACCTCGCCGCAAAGACGTGTAACACCTTTCCCATCCACCTATAGCAGACCGAAGACCTCCTAACCTTCAGGAAACTCCTCAAGACCTGGCTCTTCGAGCAGTAGCAGCGCTCCCCCCCACCCCCCCCCCCCAGCGCCTTGAGACCCTCACAGGTATGTAGTGCGCTTTACAAATGCTATGATTGATTGATTGATTGATTGAGGCCTGCCGCCTTTGTAAGCTGTCCCTGCTTTCTGATAGCCCCAGCAATTGGCTCACACCGATTCTGACCCCCACTTTGGGTGGGAGAATCAGCAGGGAAACCGAGCTAGGAGGAGAGGTGTGCCCACCTTTGCCAACCCCACCGCTCAGATGGGAGGCGAGGTGAAGCACACATCTTAGTGCCCTCCATCTTGGAGATGAGGGGACCCAACCAATTAGGAAATGGTTCCTGCCCCCTTCCCACTGAGGGCGGCATAATAGGGGGTGTACCCACTCCAAGAAAGGGACTCATTGGTCCCTACCTGCACAGCCTTGTAAACCCCCTCAATTTAGTATTGAGGGGCAACCCTGAACCTTGCCCCCTCAGATTCGAGGAAAACAGAAGGAGGACTGAAGAGCTGTGCTGACCCTGGTGCCTAGTACAGATGCCGTGGTAATACCCATGTGCTGCTAGACCCGAGGCGTCCACCACTGAGCTGATTGCCTGGTTTGCTACAAGACCAACTTCGTGTAAAAACTCCTGGAAGTCTTGTTGGACTTCATCTGGCAGCCTATCCGCGAATCTTGCCAGAGAGTCCCAAAGCGGCCTGTCGTATCTCCCTAGGAGCGAAGAGGCACAAGCAACCTTCATAAAAGGAGCAAAAGCATTGCACATCTTCTTTCCTAGGAAGTTCATGTGTTTACTTGCCTTCTCAGGTGGGACTGAAGAGGGGGCAGATCCCGGATGGCCTTGTTAGCTGCTGCTTGTTAGCTGCTGCCACTATTACGGAGTTCGGTGGAGGATCTGCTCTTAGAAACAGTGGGTCCTGGTCTGGCGGCAGGTACTTCTTAGTGATACATGGTGGCACTGCCTCTACCACAGCTGGTGTTAAGAAGGTTCGCAGAGCTGGTTTTCAAGCAGCCCATGAACCAGAGGGAGCAAAGGCCTTGCTGAAGATCTGTAATGCCATGTCTCAAATATTACCAATGAATAGGTAGTCGGGGAAGGCATCTCAATGTTCAACTTATTGGCACCTCTGATCAGGACTTCATTGAAGGTGATCATGCAATCCACCGGATATACTCTAACCAGAGGAGTAGCAGACAGTCAGTGAATAGTCCTGAACAGAAGACCATGATGATCATGTAGACCACGAGGGTGATCTCTGTCTGCCTCTTCGTGATTTGGAAGAGCGAGAAGGGTGAGACCTAGACCATCTGAGAGGTGTTCTAGCTCGAGATCTTCATGTGGAAGGAGACCTCGTTCTCCTTGGAGATCTGTGTGGAGATCTGTGTGGAGATCTTCCAGCAGTTGTTGTAGGTGGAGGACCAGCAGAGACTCTGGAAGGGGAGTAGGTTTGTGAGAAGTCTGACCCTGGACTTCTTCGTGGAACTCTCCAATGTCTGACACACTGCAACCACAGTGGAGACAGATTAATAGGAGTGGCTTGCTTTTCTGGAACAGGAGAGCCCTCTGGTGCGATTTGCACTACCTTGATGCCTGGGAGGAGGAGGTTTTTGTCAATGTCGACCGTCTGGATTTCGACGGCGATCTCAGTCTTTCCTGTGCCTCCGCCAATGGCGAAGGGAGCCTCAGTGTCGTGATGGCTGCCGCCACCGTAGGATTTTTCGGCGGCTAAGTTGCTATCCACCGTTTTTTCGCCAGCGGTGCGGAGGGTAACCTCTACGTCGGGCCTCTAGACGCCGAATGTCATCCTTGAGTCGGCGACACTGACTGATGCTCTCAACGCCGATCGCCTATGTGCCGTCGGCAGTCCTCAACGCCAACATACGGCTGTATGTTTGTGATGCTCTCAACACCGACCGTCTATGCTTTGACGGCGGCGGAGTTCTGGACTCTGACCGCTGCGGAGTGGTCTGAATGGCGATGTGGGGGCATTCTCAACGTCGACCCAAGTCTGCTTGTGGGCGTCGAAATGCACTTTTCAGGTCTCACGTCCTCCGAGCCTGCAGCGAGGGGTCTCGAAGTTGACTTGTCTTTGACGACGAGGTGCGGATTGCCTCGATTGCGATTTGCCCATTGATGTTGCTGCATGCTGTCTATGCTTTTCCGACATCAATCATAGGAGATCAGGTACTTGCCTTGACGGAGATCTCTTTCGTCGATGGCGAGGCAGAGCAGTATAGTTTCTTCTCTGTTCTGCCCATGTTCTGATTAGTCATGAGAGGAGCGCTCTTTGAAAGCATGGCTGCCTCCAAGGCCAAATGTTGATCCCGTTCCTCTCTCCTGCAAAGCATGTAGCTTGATCTGATCTCTGTCCCGAAGTGCCCTCTGGGAGAAGTTTTGGCAGTAGTAACACGTTTCTGGATTGTGCGAGGATGGTAAACACACAATAGTGTGGATCAGATTTAGTCATGTTCCCACAGGAAGGGAATTTGTTGAATAATGCTGGTATTTCTGACAGGAACTGTTTTTCAAAATTGTCAGGAAACAACTAGAAAAGATAGCCAGCAGTCAAAGAAGTCCAGTGCAAGTATAGAAACATTTCTAGATAAACAATTTTTGAGAGGAAAGGCCAAAAACTGACTTGCTCAATGCTCCAGGATCCTCACAGAAGGGGCCGGAAAGAAAAACTGACCTAACTGTCACCTGTGGGGCATGATGGGAGCAGGGAGGTCTTGGAGGTCTTAAAAGCACGGCACCAGTTTAGTTATTACTGTTGTGGTTTTTTCTATGTATCCTATGGGCTAATTGAGTGCTATTAGGTGCCTTTTCATGGAGAATAAAAGGCTATGCTGAAACACTAAAGGAGTGAATGTTCTATGTATAGAAAATGCTATATAGACTTATTTTAAATGAAAAATCCAACACAATTTTGGCAGCTTAGCCTGTTGAATGGTTTTAGGGTGTATATATATATATATATATATATATATATATATACACACACATACATATACACACACACATATACACACACACGTGTATATGTACGTTTGAAGGTGCTACGTACGTGTTTTTGGCTAAACATACATATATACATATAAATATATTTTATGTATGCTCCAGGGTCCCCGCATGTGGGCAAGCCTATTCAGTGCTTATGACTATTGATGAGTATCCCGTGGAAGAGAACACAGTTTGGAAAGGTGGTCATATTTTGTTCCATGAAAATAACTCAATCAGGCATGTTTCAAAACCGGCTACTCCTACTAAGTAGGCAAGTAATATGATAAAAGGACTACTTCAATACCCCATGTCAGGATTCCTGCCACAATATACCAGCATGACTCATTCCTCCCAGCACTTACAATGAACAAACATCTTGTACTCTGACTTTTGACGATATTACAAGCTGTTGGTAATACCTAGCTTCATTTGTTGTTTACCGGTTTGTTTGAAAAGGCTTAATAGCTTTACAAATCTTTTACCATGCATATGCAAGGTCAGGTTTCAGGCGCCAATGAAACATCCAGAAAATCAACCAAAATAAGCATCAAGCGAGCGGCATAGATTACCTCAATGTGAACCTTCCAGAAGACGGCTTAATTAAATTAATTCACTGCAACTGTTCCTTGTTATAAGCAATTAGAATGCGACCTTTGTGTACATTTTAAAGCACCTTCTAAAAGGCAGCTTCATCAAGTTACCCTGGAGCAGAGAAAATCGAAGAGTTGACAAGGCACACAGCCCTGTGTGCCATGTCCACGTACACTGCATGAGGTATAGGTAAATCACCCCTACTTCAGGCAATACAGCCCTAGAGCAAGGGTACACTATATCCCATGTGGGGATATATCTGCATGAGCAGATATGACCCTACAATATCCAAGTCCATTCTTGAAGATTGTATGTGCCCAGGGATGCCATAGAGAGTAGATGAGCTGGATACTAGTCATTCAGTTTTCTAGCTTCACGATGGCTTTACTGTACCCAAAGATGTTTGTTACCAAACATTTCATCTTAATAAATCCTCGCTGATGCCAGTGTTTGATTTAATAATAAATGAACACAGAGGACAACTTAGAGGGTCCCCATCAAACCTAACAAGCACTGGTGTGGTCTTCGACTAATCTTAGGCAGCCTGCCACAACCAGACATGTTTCTGACCTCATGGAGTGAGAGACAACGCTCTCAGAAGCCAGGAACAAAGCCTGCTCTGGACATAAGCGATTTATATCTCTTCCGGGCTGGGATGGCCTTCCAGGGCAGGAAGCTTCAAATGCGATGGTGCATTTGAAGTACAACTGGCAACTCCAGATAGTGGAGGATACCAACCCCCCTGTCCTGCTCCACATTTGGACAGGAGGCAAAATTAGTTCGATTCAGAGGTGTGCCCAGATTCAGCCAGAGCCACCCCTAAAGCGGGGCAGGTGATGTGGACACAACTTTTCCAATTTCTCCATCTTGAGATTGCAGGAATTAACCTCTCAGGGCTAGTGTAGTGCCCTCAGAGGGAGTAGACACCCTAAGGGTAGGCAGCCCCTTGGCTACCACTGGTCACTCTCTTTAACACCCCTAAAATTAGTATTTAGGTGGCATCCATGGACCCTGAACTTTAGATTTGACAGACCCCAAGACGACACAGACAAAGAAGAACTGCCTACCTGAGAACAGAAGACCTGCTGCAGAATTTAGGTGCAAAGCCCTACCTGCTGCTTCCAGGACTTGACAATGTACTGTTCTGCTCTTTCCTGCTGCTGTGAGGACTCCAAGAGCCCCGGAGCACACCTAGCCCTCCGCCAATCGCAAGAGAGCTCCCCTGCGGTAGAGGAACTACCCCTCTGCAGTCCACAGGCACTGAACTCTCCAAGTCCGGTTTACCAACTTGTTGCTCCCTGGGGACTCAGACGCAGCATCCAAGCAAGAAGTGGTATATCAACTCTGGAGGGTCAGATCTGCCTTCCCATCGAGTGTGGAGACACAAGGACATACCGACGCTGTGCTGTACCAATACCCGGGATGCCGAAACCCCTGCAACCTACACTGAGATGAAGAGTACAGTCAGGACTCCAACTGCCAAGGAACCAAGCACCCAGGGATGGACGTCGAGACCCCCGAGATCCATTTTGTGGGTGGCCCTGCTGTTCCAGATATATCACAGCAACCTGGCTTGTCCTTGTGACCTGCTTCCTCAAGTGGGACCCCTCAGACTTACCTTTAAGTCCCCTTTTGCAGTGTGTTGAAGGTGGCCCCTTTCTTCGCAGCACGCCTGCTACCAACGACCTCAACACCATGCTACGGGCAAAATCTGGGACGCTCCCGACAGGACCTGGCCTTACTATTTACCTACAGTCCAGACGTTGGACCTCGAGAGCCAACTGTATGATTTTACAGGCATTTTCTTATTTTTTCCCCACAGGCTTCTAACGTGCTTAATTGCGCACAAGTATGTGTTATTTTGCGATCTTTGAAAATGCATATCTTGAAAAGTAGTTACCTTAGAACAGAGTTCTTGGTCTGAAATTTTTTATAAAAATCAATATGTTTGCAAATTGGTCCTGGGTTTATTCTTGAGTTTCTGTATCATTTATTGCCTCGGAGTACAACAAATGCTTAGCAATACCCTCTGATAAGCCTAACTGCGGCCCACACTACCAATATTTAAGAGCGTTAGTATTATCTACTTTTGCCTCTGTATACCAATCTGGGTCTCACTGGACTCTCTACACAGTGTACTTCATTTAAGTGCACTATATAGAAAGCCAGCTTCCTAAATACAGGTATGGACCAGTACAGCACACACTCCAATAACTAACCAACCTGTGACATTTGGTGCCTGAACAATCCCCACAAGGCTCGATAAGTGGTGCACATCTAGAATGGCACAAGATAGATATAGCTTTGAAACCCATTTCTCCTATGGGCTTCCCAAACTTTGCTTCAACCTAGGGCATGCATCAATACTTTGCCTCTTATTCAACCTATTAAAATCAAGAGATTTGCATATAGCTCGGTCCAAACGGAGGTGGCATGGTGTTCAAAATAAGGATTGATTGAGATGCTGCTCAAATTAGTGTCTGAGATTAATTCAAGCATTCCATCCATCAATGTTTTGTACACTTATTTTTTCGCCATAAGTGGGACGGGTGTGCCAAGACGAGAGTCTCATGCCCACTGCCACTGGAACCAATCTGTACCCAGCTGATGAGCCCATAACTAGGGCAAAACCGGTCCTGGGTTGCATGTGTTCAGGGAGGGCCTGGCTTGGCAGTTCAGGCTGGACTGTTCCTATTGGAGCAGTGCAAAGATTAATTTGTATATAGCTGGGGCCAAACTGAGGTGTCATGGTGTGCAAAATACTGATGGACTGGGATGCGACCCGAGTGATTACCAGTGGCTGAGAATATTCATCACTGTTTGGTATACTTATTTTACTCGATGGACAAGGCATTCTGTTAGTAAACGCACAAATACAGACAACCTGGAGATTTAAATGACACTACAATTATGTACTAAATATAGGGAATTGTCAATGATTTGAGTTGGAGATTGTAATCTTACATTCTCAACACATGACAGAATAGAGGTGTCTTGAACTATCTTGTAAAGCCCCTCAAGCCCTTCTACATATTATGTTATAATGCAA
Organism: Lissotriton helveticus; assembly: GCF_964261635.1. Lineage (NCBI taxonomy): Eukaryota > Metazoa > Chordata > Amphibia > Caudata > Salamandridae > Lissotriton > Lissotriton helveticus. Next base: position 342,042,290 of record NC_136071.1, on the reverse strand, counting down.
CCTATGCGATGCATGAAGGGTGACCCACCACAGGCAAGTTGAAGATACATTATATTCCCCAACACATGATAGGTCATTGATACTCGACATGTGCCTAATCTCATGCAGAATTCTGGTGAAGGAGGTGGAAATAATACATTGTTTGATTCCTCTCCTGTGAAGATGGTGCCAAATAATCCCAATTCCCCTCAAGCGTTCCACAGTTGGCGACTCTACAGCAGTGAATTGTGGGATGAAGTATTCTGTGGTGAAGTTAGAGCAGGGGCATAATACAGGCCCCCGCAGACCCCGCGGTGCGGGGGGGGGGGAGGGGCAGCACTCCACCAGGGGCTGCTGTATGCACAGCCAGGAACCAGTTAGCACTGCTCACATCCGTTTGGGTTGTGAGTTACGTAGCAAACGCTACACTCGCAGTAGTTCCAGGTCGCCTCGGCCTCATAAATTAAATGGTGCACGGCAGCGTCTGTGCGGTCTTCACTGTTAGGGTGGGGCTGGTCATTCTCATGCTCATGCCACTTTGCGCAATTAAAAGTATGCGTGCGGCGGCTCAGCGGGACCATGCGGCCGTAATTTAATTAATTCCAGCCCCTGGCTTAGCTTGCTCGGTCTTCTGCCGCCTGCTGGAGCTTGCCACTGAAGCTGCAGGCCAGGCCTTGCCGACCCCACCTTCAGCCAGGAAGACGCTGCCTCCATTGGTGCTGATGCCTCCACGGCAGGTAGTTCAAAGCTTTTCATTAAAGTAGGCTTTTCTTCAATTTTGTACGTTCTCCTGTATTCAATCTACCTCATTAAACTTACTCTTTCTCCAACATTCCATTTGCTATTCCTTTCTACTTTCTTTATTTTATCTCATGTCCCCCCCCCCTCAGTCATGTTTCTTTTCCCTGTTCTTTATATCGCCTTGGCTGTTCTCCAACTTTTCTGCAACTCCCTCGCTTGACTACTTCCAACTTTCTGTTGAAGTTCTCGCCTGATTCCCCCAGTTATTTTTTAATGCATTTCCACTTCCCTTCAATATCCGAACTTCTCTCATCCATTCCATGCCCCTCCTGCAATCCTGACCTTTCTTCCATTTCTTCATTTTTCGCACATTCCCATATAATTTCCACATTTTCCCTCATCCCTATGACCCTAGTGTCTTTGCTTCACCCATCTTTCTTACATTCCTCCCTGCCTAGTGCAGTCCTTTCTTTCTCTCCCCAGCAGACCCCTTTTCTCCTGCCTTTGTCTTGTGTCTGCCCCAGCTTCCCACAGATCCAAGTGTCAGGACTCACGTGGCTCAAAGCTACACGGCTCTAGTTTGGCTTTAGCATCTCTGATTGGAAGTTGCTAATCCTGATGCTTTATTCACACCTCTCAAAGTTCAAAGCCTTAAATGTGTATTTTCTTCATCTATAGCTGCACAGACCTGATCTCACACAAGCTGATGCCCAGGGTCGGCTCTAGCGCTGGTGGCACCCAGTGGGCCAATCTTTTTTTGGTGCCCCCCCCCCCCAATGACCTTCTCCGTGAATTCCTCACTCCCAACCCCCAACAGTGCCCCTCATCTCTCCATAGCCCCTCTCCCACATGCATTTCATTTGTTTTAAAGCGCTGGTTGGGGTTGGCTTTAGTAATAAGAATGTATAACAACCCAAACAAACCCTTTTTAGCAATATTAGGAATAGATCAGGAAAGGAGGGGGACAAAAAGAACATATAGCATCCTAACCTATACCATGCAGTTTACTTGCAGCTCTTTGATGACAGTTCATAAGTCGCTGTTCTATATTAGGATTGTAACTCATGAACGTCTATGACATTAGGTTCTCTGTGACAAAAACAGTAACCCACCAAGCTACCTACATAAAATGCAGTTATGTGATCTGCTTTGCACCAGTGGGATAAAATTAGCCCCAGAGTGTGGGGGCCCTGTACTCCACAGACACTGTACATGGGTGGCAGGCCTGAGAGCTCGACTGGTTTCGGGGCCAATGGGGCCCATCTGTGTGCTTTGCAGGGTGGCCTCCTCAAGCGGTAAGCCACTGAGTTAGGGAAGCTACCTTAGAAGATCACTTGAATGAAAGTAAGGTAGGTGAGGTTGCAACCCTCTGGAATGCTTTCAAAGTGTACATTCATGGTTTGTGTATTTTCAAGAGCTCAGGCCTGCTTAAATCGATTGGCAAGCAACTAGAACAGCAGCTCTAGCATCAGGAAAAAGGATACGCTGCTTCCGAAGGAGAGCTCCTAGCTGAGATGATGTCACGGAGACTGCTTAGGCGCCAACCATGTGCGCTGACGTCAGTTCTGTACACTACTTACTGCGCCAGGAACGCAGAGCCATGCAAGAAACTGACCACTGATGCCATGAAACTAGGGCCCTTAAGGGATGACCTTAACCCTAGAAATCAGTTCGCAGAACGGGGAGGATGGGTGGGGCGGTAAGGAATCTATCACTAACTAATGTCTCTTACAGATATATTGTTACACAAGTAATAAATTGTGCATCTGAAAGAGATAAGTTAGTGATAGATTCCTTACCTTAGAATAGATACCCCAGCAATACCAACCCCGGTGGTGGGTCTGCGAATAAGATTACACCAGAAAGTCACAGAGAACTGAACAGCCAAAGAAGAAGTCTCTCCAGACTGGACTGTCAAGGCATTAATGCTTGGTAAACTGGTGCAGCGAGGCCCACGTTGCTGCTTGCTGCAAGGGAACGCCACTTCCCAAGGCAGTAGTGACTGCCGTTGCCCTGGTAGGATGGGCACGCAGCTCCACAGGAGGCTCCTCTTTAGCCAACAAGTAACATGCTTTGATGCACAGAACGACCTACCGAGAGATGATCCGTTTGAGCACGGCCCGACCTTTTTAGGCGCCCACATAGCCAACAAAGAGCTGGTCATCCACCAGGAACTGTTGTGTGTGCGCTTCAGATAGAACAAGCAAAACCAAAGGGGATGATGGACGGAGTGTTGAACATCGCAAGCACTCACCCCCAGTCAACTGATCTGGGTTAATCCATCATCATTCTTTAGCACACTCCGCCACCTCAGTTCAGACATAGCCATATGCAAATCAGTCTGACCATGTGCCTCATGGGAACAGTCCAGCCAAAACTGCCAAGCCATGTCTTCCCTGGACCGGAAACAGGCATCCAGGGACCGGTTTCTGGCTAATCAGCCGTCATCAGCCAGGCTAGCTTGAATCCAGTGACAACGTGAGCAAGGGACCCACGTCTGGGCATACCCTGCCAACTTAGGGCGAACAAAGCAAAACCAAAGTGGATGATGGAGGGAGTGTTGAACATTGCAAGCACTCATCCTCAGTCAACTGATATGGGTTAATCCATCATCATTCTTTAGCTCACTCCGCCACCCCAGTTCAGACATGGCCATATGCAAATCAGTCTGACTCTGTGCCTCATGGGAACAGTCCAGCCCGAACTGCCAAGCCATTTCTTACCTGGACCGGAAACAAGCATCCTGGGATCAGTTTCTGGCTAATCAGCCATCATCAGCCAGGCTAGCTTGAATCCAGTGGCAAAGTGAGCAAGGGACCCATGTCTGGGCATACCCTGCCAACTTAGGGCAAACAAAGCTATCTTGGCTGATGACGGCTGATAGCCAGAAACCGGTACTAGGATGCTTGATTCCAGTCCAGGGAAGATATGGCTTGGCAGTTCAGGCTGGACTGTTCCCATGAGGCACAGGGTCAAGGCTTATTTGCATATGGCGATGTCTGAACTGGGGTGGTGTGGAGTGCAAAAAAACGATGGATTCAGGCCCAGATCTCTGTACTGGGGTGAATGTATGACATTGTTCTGCATTCTGTCCATCAACTTTTGTTTTTGCATTTGTCACCCCGAGTGGGCCGGCTATGCTCAGACGTGAGTCACGTGCTCTCCACACTACTGGAGTCAAGCTATCCTGGCTGATGACGGCTGATAGCCAGAAACCGATCCTAGGATGCTTGATTCCGGTCCAGGGAAGACATTGCTTGGCAGTTCGGGCTGGACTGTTCCCATGAGGCACAGGGTCAAGGCTGATTTGCATATGGCCATGGCGGAACTGGGGTGGTGTGGTGTGCAAAAATACAATGGATTTAGGCCAAGATCTCTGTACTGGGGTGAATGTATGACATTGTTCTGCATTCTGTCCATCAACTGTTGTTTTTGCTTCAGATAGAACGAGAGCACACGTTTTGGGTCCAGACGATGGAGCCTCTCTTCCTCTTTTGAAGGATGCGGAGGCGGAAAGAAGGTGAGCAAAGTGATGGTCTGCCCGATGTGAAAGTGTGTGACAACCTTTGGCAAGAAAGAAGGACAGGTCCTTAAAACCACCTTGTCCAGATGAACAGAAAGGAAAAGAGGTTTAGAAGAAAGAGCCTGGAGCTCACTCACTCCTCTGGCAGAGGTGATAGCTACCAGGAAAGCCGTCTCGAGAGTGAGAAGACGCAAAGGACAGTTATGAAGGGGCTCAAAGGGAGCGCACATCAGATATGTCAAGACAAGGTTTAAGTCCCATTGAGGCATGATGAACAGCACGGGAGGAAACGTGTGCGTAATGCCTTTCAGAAAACGGTTAAAAACAGGGGACTTATAAAGAGAAGGCTGATCTGGAAGCCGCAGAAAGGCAGAGATGGCCGAAAGATAACCTTTGATAGTACCTAGAGCAGAGCCCTGCTGGGCCAAAGAAAGAAGAAACCGAAGGACCTCAGAAAGAGGGGCAGAAAGGGGGTCCACATTCTTAGCTGTGCACCATGCCACAAACTTGTTTCACCTGCAGGCGTATACCGTTTTCGAGGAGGGACGCCTGGCTGCCAGGATAACATCACAGACTTCGGGCGGAAGATCGAAAGCTGTCAACTGTCGCCGCTCAATCTCCATGCATGGAGGTGGAGGCTGGACAGGTTCGGGTGGAGGACCGTCCCCTGCTGCTGCGACAGAAGATCCTCCCGAAGAGGCAGTCTGATCGGGGGATCGATCGCCATGTTGAGTAGCTCGAGATACCAGTATCTTCGTGCCCAATCCGGAGCCACAAGGATGACTTGGGCCCGGTCGCGCAAATCTTCTTCAGCACTCTGGGCAGAAGTGGTATAGGCGGAAAAGCATACAATAGACCGCAACTCCACTCGCAATGAAAAGCGTTGCAGAGCGAGTACTGCCTTGGAAATTCCAACGTGCAGAACTGACATTGCGCCCCGTCCGAGTTCAGATGCCCTTTGTGATCCATCATGCACCTGCGGCTGAGTTCGTCCGCCCTGGCGTTCAGAGAACCTGCCAGGTGTTGCACCACCATGGTAATGCCTTGATGTTCCAGCCATGTCCAGAGGTGCAGAGCCTCCTGACATAAGGTTGATCACCGCACCCGCCCTGTTTGTTGCAATACCACATGGCGGTGGTGTCCGTGAACACTTGCACCACACTTCCCCGGACAGAGGGAAGGAATGCCTTCAGTCGGATTGCCCGAAGCTCCAAAAGTTTGATATGGAGTCGGGACTCCGCCGGACACCAGAGGTCTCATCTCCGCCTCTCCCAAGTGGCCCCCCATCCCAGGAGGGATGCATCTGTCGCCACTGTGTGCTCCGGTTGGGGAAGGGAGAGGGATCTGCTATTGCCCCAATCTCGATTTGTGAGCCACCACTGCAATTGACGTACAGTGCCCTCCGAGATCTGGACGTGATCGGACAGGTTGCCCTGATGCTGTGCCCACTGAAACTTCAGGTCCCACTGCAGAGCCTGCATATGCCATCATGGCATGTTGCACTAGCAGGATGCAGGAGGTCATCAGGCCCAGGAGCATGAGGGTCATCCTGACTGGAACCCGGGATAGAGGCTTAAAGATCGGAATCATAGCCTCAATATCCCGGACTCGCTGCTCCGGAGGATAAACACAAAACCGCATAGAATCGAGAACCGCTCCGATGAAGGGGAGCTTCTGAGAGGGACTCAAGTGCGACTTCGGCACGTTGATGGAGAACCCCAGCAAACGCAGGAGGTCGGCCGTAGTCTGAAGGTGGCTGACGACTGTTAGTGGCGAGTCTGCCTTGTCGAGGTAGGGGGAAGACTGACACCCCTTACCTGCGCAGATGAGCTGCAACCACCGCCATCACTTTCATAAACACCCAAGGGGCGCTGGTAAGGCCGAAAGGGAGCACGGAAAACTGAAAATGCTCCTGGCCTGGCGTGAACCGCAGGTAGCGCCGGTGGGCCGGCAGGACGGAGATGTGAAAATATGTGTCCTGCAAGTCCAACACTACCATCTAGTCTCCAGAGTTGATGGCAGTCAAGACCTGAGCCAGAGTTAACATCTTGAACTTCTCCTTCCGGAGGAAGCGATTGACGTTCCTGAGATCCACGATGGGGCACAGGCCCCCTTTGTACTTCTTTGGAACCAGAAAGTAGTGGGAATAACAACCACACCCTACTTCTGGCCCAGGAACGTGCTTGATGGCCCCCTTGACCAGGAGGGTCATAACTTCCAGTTGTAGAAGCGCAAAGTGATCCGACATGCGGTGGAACTGAGGTGGCATGACTGGGGGGGCAGACTCGAAGGGGAGGGAGTAACCCCTCCGGACAATTTGCAGCATCCACCTGTCCGAAGTGACAGACCGTCAGAGGGGAAGGTGATGTTGAATCCTGCCGCCCACTGGCGTGGGGCGCAACCCAAAGCTCGGACTAGGAAGGCTTTGAGGCAGATGCCGCAGGAGCAGAGGAGGACTGACTCGCCCGTTGGCCCCCTGCGCTGCCATGGCGGCCTCCATGCCCGCAGCCATGCTGATTTTGGTTCGGCGCAGTCTTCTGGCTGAACGAACGTGCAGGGGCTTCCATTCCGTGGCCACAAAAGGAAAAAAAGGTAGACGTGGCCGGGGCGTGTGGTGGAGAGACTCAAGGACTTGGCCATAGCATGAGAGTCCGTGAAACGCTCCAGCGCACTGTCTGCCTTGTCGCCAAACTGGCGAGTACCATCAAAAGGCATGTCCATGAGGGAACTCTGGACATCCCCCGAAAACCCAGTGGACCCAAACCAGGAATGGCGACGCAGGCACACTGTTGTGGAGATTGCTCTCCTTAAAGAGTCCGCGGTGTCCAGCCCACACCGAATGGCGAACTTAGCGGCATCCTTCCCCTCGGCAACAGCTTGGGAAAGGACAGCCCAAACCTCTTCTGGGCTCTGGGGCAGTGTCCTTGCCACTGTGTCCCACACCGCGTGAGAGTAGCGGCCCAAAAGGCATGCTGTATTGACTTACCACAGCCCAAGGCTGGCAGAGGAAAATATCCTTTTGCCAAATTGCTCCAGCTTTTTAGATTCCTTATCCGGCAGGGCGGTAGGAAACGCACTTTAGGAAGTGGAGGCCTAAATGACCAAGCACTTTGGAGTCGGGTGATTAGTTAAAAAGGCAGGGTCATCCGGTGCCGGGCGATGGCGCTGAGCCACGTTCTTATCCACAGGAACCACTGTGGTTGGTCTAGACCAGGTGCACATCAAAACGTCCTTAAAGACCTCATTGAACGTAAGCAGATGTTCTGCAGAACTTGCAGCTGGCTAAAGCACTTCAGTAAGGAGGTTTGTCTTATGAGAGACAGAAGGCAGATCGAGGTCAAGGGCCTCAGCTGCTCTACAGAGCACCATAGAATAAGTGGCGCCATCCCCCATGACAGGGGGAGGAGACATAAAACTCGGCTCAGAGGAGAGGTCAAGGCCACCTGCATCCTCAGATTCCGCTGCCCACTCATGTTCGGACTTGCACTGCCGTGCAAGAGGGTCCTCCGACCCCTCCCCATCATCCCCCTCCTCCACGGCCTGAGGCACTGGAGGCAGCGGCGGGGGAGGCACAGGGGTAAACAGATGCTCCAACTGCGCCGTTCCCGGCGCCGTCAACGCCGATCCTGCTCCATGTCCCAATTAGGGTCCCAAGTTGGGGCAAAATTGCCCGGGAATTCGGGCAAGGGCGGAGGCAGAACGGAGTCCACGCCGGCGCCGGGAACAGAGCCGCAGGGGGCGCAGGGGCGGGTGCCACCTGCAGAGGACCCTAGAGCCCCGGCGCCGAAGCTGCTGGCGGAGGACCTTGCGGCGCCGACTGTGAAGCCGGTGGCGACCAAGGGCCCTCCATAGGGGCCAGAAGGCGCACCTAGGCCTGAAATGGCAGTCCATGGCGGCAAGAAACTCTTGCACCTGGGCAGGAGTCGCTGAAGGACCCGGATAAGGAGTGTAGGCCGCGGGACTCCTAGGCTCCAACGGAGCCGCAGGGGAAGGACCCCTGGCCCCCTCGTGCAAAGATCGACGGGGGGAACGTCGGCGAGCGAACACGCTTCTTCGATGTTTTCTTGTGACGTCTCTTACCAGATTCAGAGGGTGAAGACTTCCACCCCGGGGAGCGATGATGATGGCTGCGCGGACAGTCCCTTGAGCGACCACTGGACCTCGAATGGCACGGAGACGACTGCCGGGCCTCAACAGCTTTCGGGACCGCTCCAGCAAAGCCTTCAGAGCCATGGCCAGACAGTCAGGACATGACCGAGGGTCATGGTTGCGCTCCAGACAGTAGAAACAAACTGCATGGGGGTCGGCCAACGACATCGTACGGCGACAGGCCCTACAGGATTTAAATCCAGGCATCCCTACGTGGCACCAGGAGTCAAACCTCAAAAGAGGTAGAGACAAAAGTCTCAAAAAGTTAGTCAAAAAGTGACTAGGGTACGTGCTCTAACTGGATCTGCGCTTGCTGGCACTGAAAAATAAAACGAACGTCAGCGCATGGGTGGCGCCTAAGTAGTCGCCATGACGTCATCTCGATGCTTACGACGCCAGCGACGGGCGCGGAGCCGCACAACGGCACCTACCGACGCGCAGGGGTACTGCTGACGAAAAACTTTCCGGATCGAGTCTGATGCCTGTGGACATTCTAAGGTAAGGAATCTATCACTAACATGTCTCTTTCAGATCATTACAGTAGGGGTCCTGGCCTTCCAAATTTCTATACACACACTATCTGACTGCACAAGCGCATCCCAGACCGTGCTGATCAGCATGTTAGATCGGAATGTGCCAGACATGGGTTCTATTGGGACAGGTCAGCATGCCCCTACAAATGTCTAGACAGGACGCCAATGTTCTAACAACGTGTCCAGCATGGTCGGAGCTAGCGAAGGGGATCTAACTTGTACGGCTATATCCCCCGCTGCAACCTCTGGCGGATAATTCTCTGCTTCTGCCCACGAATGAAAAAGAAGTCAAGGTTCAGCTGAAGCATGTGAGGATAAAAATCGCTAGTGTGGTGGAGCTATTAAGAAATGGGCATTTCCTCTCAAGCAGTACTTTTTGTACTTGCCCTGGCTCAAAACCGCTAACAGCGGTCCGCTACCTCAGGCAAAAATCGGTGGCTAGAGCGGGTCTCCCTATACGCCAGTTCTTACTGCCTACATAGGGCGGGCTGACCTGGGACACGGACATTTACTTGTACACTAATTAAATGGCCAGTACATCTGACAGTACTGGAGTTTCGAAAAAAATGTGATAGACTGTTTAGTACGCAGACTTAATGATAAGGCATTGGCAGACTCCTGTTCACAGATAAACACCACCACTCAACACTATAGAGCCAAACTGATACAATTTAAATTCCTGCACCAGTACTACTATACCCCAGAACGTTTTGCCAAATTTAATGGGGCCAGTGTGTCAAAAGTGGAACTAGGTCAGCTGACTTTTTACACATGGTATGGACATGTGTTGCATTTACATTATACTAGCAAGATGTTTATACTATCATGACCGAGAATATGGTGATTCCCCTTGACCCCCCATTCCCAAAAGGCCTTATTAGGAGACATCAGGCATACCTACTGAACAGCAACAATTTGTGTTGATCCTATAATTGATGGTTAAATGAGAGGTCACCACGGTCCAGCTGAGAGGGCAAGAGTCCACTGGATTAAGGGTGAAAATAGAAGGACAAGGGAGAGGCAGGGGGAGGAAGAAATGCGTTACTTACCTGTAACTGCAGTTATCCAGTATTAGTGTCTTTCATAGATTCACATGCCTGAATCATTCCCAGTCGTCGAGACGGGAGCCTACGGTATATAAAAAGTAATGTCCTAAAGACATACATAGAAAAGAATAGGCCCAAAGGTCTCACCTTAGTAGCCTATCCACGTCCTTTTGTAGGAAGGACCAAACAGAGCAGGCCCCAAGGGTCCCACCTTGGTGGCCTATCTGTGTCCTTTTGTAAAAAAGGACCAAATAAAGTACAACAGCCAATCAGCTACCACCTCCTTCTAGAACCTTCCTGCCAGAAGCCCAAGTCTCTCGGATTTTCGTACGCACCAAGCTAGTTAGGCGTAAACTCATTAGAGAGAAAGGTGAGCCCTGCCAGGGGAGGCGGGAGGGTGCATGTGAATCTATGAAAGACACCAATACTGGATAACTGCAGTTACAGGTAAGTAACGCATTTCTTATCCAGTATTTGGGTGTCTTTCATAGATTCACATGCCTGAATCAGAGTAGCGAGCAATACATTATGCACATTCTGTATGAAGAGCAGGTATGAACATGTAGATAAAACATATCACATGACTACAAATCACCAAATGCAATGGCATATAAATACAGTAAGAGAATGTGCATACCCGTAAAGGATGGAGGGATGTAGTAGGGCTCACCTCACTGGAATAGATGGCGAAGCACTGCTCGGCCCACTGCTGCATCCTTCATCAGCTCAGTATCCAGGCAGTAGTGCCTGGTGAAGGTGTGCGGGGACTTCCATGTCGCCGCTCTGCAGATGTCCAATATCGGCACTCCAGCGAACAGCGCCGCAGACGTGGACATGGCTCCAGTCGAATGAGCTTTGACTCGTGAGTCTAAAGGCCGTCCGGCCTTGTCGTGACAAAAGGTGATCGCAGAAGAGATCCATCTGGAGATGCTCTGCTTTGTCAGGGGCATGCCCAGTCTTGGTCTACTAAAGGCAATGAAGAGCTGGGATGACTTTCGAAAGTGTCGTGTCTTATCGATGTAGAATTTAAGGCATCTCTTTAGATCCAGAGAATGTACAGTTCTTTCAGCTGGCGTTGTAGGATTCGGAAAGAACGATCTAAGCACCACCGGTTCATTAAGATGGAAGTCCGAAGGGACTTTTGGAATGAAGCGAGGGTTAGTCCTCAGAATGACTCTGTCCTCTCTGAATTGAAGAAAAGGATCCTGGATGGATAGAGCCTGCAAGTCACTGACCCTTCTGGCAGAGGTTCGTGCCAGGAGGAGGGCCGTTTTCCATGAGAGGAACTTGATCTCAGCCTTATGGATGGGTTCGAAGGGATGCTTCATTAGTTGATGAAGAACCACATTGAGGTGCCACGATGGAGGAATAGGCCGTGGTCGTGGAAAGGACCTGAATAGACCTTTTAGGAATTGTTTGATGAGTCGGTCCGACCACAAAGATGGGCCTGTAGCCTTTCTTGTGAACCTTGAAATCGCCGCTAGATGCACTTTGATGGAGGTATGCGCAAGGCCAGACTGCGCAAGGTGTAACAGGTATGGCAGCAGCTGCTGTGGAGTGGCCTGGAAGGGGTGCAAGCCTTGATCCACACACCAGGAACAGAATCGCTTCCATTTTAGTGAGTAGGTTTTGTTAGTGCTGACAGCTCTAGCTTTCGCAAGGACATCTCTGCAATCCTGCGGGATGTTTAGATGGCTGAATTCTCGGTATTCAGGAGCCAGGCTGATAACTTCAGAGAGCTCAGGTTCGGGTGGAGAACCTGCCCTTGAGACATCGTGATCAGGGTCGGAAACTGCTGCAGGCGAAGAGGGGGCCGGGCAGAGAGGCGATGAAGCTCTGTGAACCAGTGCTGCCTCGGCCAGGACGGAGCAATGAGGATCAGAGTGCAGGGTTCCGATTTCATCTTCCTGAGAACCCTGGGAATCAGTGGGAATGGCGGAAGGGCGTATGCAAAGACGTTGCGCCATGCGATGGAAAATGCATTCCAGAGGGTTCCTGAGTGGTGATGCCTGCTTGCGAAGCTTGGGCATTTGGCGTTCTCTCTGGTGGCAAAGAGGTCTATGTTCGGGGTGCCCCACTTCTGGAAGATATGGTCCAGCACCTCCCTGTCCAGTTCTCATTCGTGGGAAGGAGACTTCTCCCTGCTCAGTGCGTCCGCCAAGACGTTGTCCTTGCCCGGGACGTACTCCGCTTTCAACACTATGCCATGTGTCAGAAGCCAGTTCCAGATTCTCTGCGATTCTCGAGATAACGAGATGGAACGCGTCCCCCCCTGTTTGTTCAGGTAGTGCATCGTCGTGGTGTTGTCCGTCCTGACGAGCACTGGGGAGTGACGAATGCGTGGAAGAAACGCCTGTAGAGCCAGGAAAACCGCCCGTAACTCCAACAGATTGATATGGAGCTTGGTTTCCTGTGTTGTCCATTTGCCGTTGATCTGGAGGTCCTGGAGGACAGCTCCCCAGCCTTCCAGGGACGCATCCGTAGTTATTACGTGTGGCTCCGCTGGGAGCAGGAACGGCAGACCCTTTGAGAGGTGGTGGAGAGATGTTCACCATTGCAAATGATTGATAATGGGTCGAGTGACTCGTATGCGGTCCTCGAAAGAACCTGTGGCTTGAGTCCATTGCTTTGTCAGTGCCTCCTGGAGTGGGCGCATTTTTAGGCGGCAGTGTGGAACGAGCAGGATGCATGAGGACATCATGCCTAGGAGAGACTTGAACGTGCGGACCGGAAGAGTCTTCCGCGAAGCCACTGCCTTGGCCAAGGAGATGAGCTTGATTTTTCTCTCCTGAGAGGGGAAAGCCTTGACACGGTCCGTGTCCAGAGTCGCTCCAAGGAATGTGATGACCTTGGTGGGTTCCAGAGTTCACTTGGCAGTGTTGAGGGTTAGTCCTAGGCGGTGGAAAATATCCAGACAGGCGCTGGAGGACGAGGCTGCGGCGGCTGCCGTCGGTGCCTTCACCAGCCAGTCGTCCAGGTATGGAAACACCTGGTGGCCTTGTTGACGAAGAAATGCCGCTACTGGTGAGAGGCATTTGGTAAAGATCCTCGGGGCCGATTTGAGGCCAAATGGAAGGACCCGAAATTGGTAGTGCTGTCCTGCCACCGCAAACCTGAGGAACTTCCTGTGCCCTTTGAGAATAGGGATATGATAGTAGGCGTCCTGGAGGTCTAAGGACGTCATGTAGTCCCCTTTGTCCAGCAGCCCAAGGATTTCTTGCAGAGTCACCATACGAAACGATTGTTTCTTTAGGAACACGTTGAGTGCCCTGAGATCCAGGATTGGGCGCCATTTCTTTCCTTTTTGGTGGATTAGGAAGAAGTGAGAGTAGAAACCCTGATTCTTGTGGGCCCGTGGAACTCTATCGCTCCCTTCTGCAGCATGGAAGCTATTTCCTGAAGAATCAATCGTAGGTGCCTGTGTGATGGCTGGCACGGTGGCGTAGTTGGGGGGATAGAGGTAAATTCTAGGGAATGTCCAAATCGAATGAGTTGGAGTACCCACCGATCCGTTGTTATAGTTTGTCAATTGCGGTGGAAGTATTTCAGTTTCCCTCCAAGTTTTAAAGAATGTAGTGGTGGAGGGGCTAGCGAGGGAGACAAGTCATTGTCTATTGCCAGCAGGTCGTTTTTGGCCTCTTCCTCGGTAATTGGACTTGCCGTAGGAAGACTGTCGGCCTTGTTGAGGTTGTCGCTGCTGAAACTGCGGCTTGGACTGTGAATATGTGTACGAAGACCTATTCTGATAGGAACCTTTGTACGCAGGTTGACCTCTTCCCCGGTTGCCACGAAAGGACTGGGTCCGGAATTGTAAAGTACCCAGAGCCTTGGCAATATCCGTATCCTTTTTTATGGTGGTAAGGGCTGCGTCAATCTGTTCCCCAAACAGATGCTGGCCATCGTAAGGCATATCTAATATCCTGGTTTGCACCTCCTGGCGGAAAGTGGTGGCCTTGAGCCAGCCCTGTCGCCTCAGGACTGCAGCTCCTGCCAATTGCCGGAAACCAGTCATGGCGGCATCAATGGCACAATCGATGAGCTCTGAGGCTGAGGTCTGTCCTTCCAATAGAAGTGAATGTGCCTCCTCTCTGACATCCTCCGGCAGATCTGCTAGATAGGGTGCAATGTCCGCCCAGAGTTGGCGATTGTAACGTCCCAGGAGGGCTATCGAATTAGCCACTTTGACCGTCATGGCTGAAGTGGTAGTAAAGCGTTTGCCAACGGCATTCAGTTTCCTGCCCTCCTTATCAGGTGGCGTTGATAGATGTGAGGATGGATTGCAAGAGTTCTTCTGCGCCGCTTGAGTCACCACGGAATCTGGTTTGGGGTGACCTGTCAGGCATGCCGGTGCCGTGGAGGTGGCCTTGTATTTCTTATCAAGCCTGGGCACCACCACCTGTATAGAGGCAGGCGCTTGCATGATTTGTTTGCCCTGCTTCCAAATGTAGTCAATTATGGGGATTGATCTTGAAGTCTTCCTAGTGGGCTCCTTGAAGTCATAAAGGAAGCATTCCGTTTCCTGAGTTTCCATGGACATATGGAACCTCTTAGCCGCCCGCTCAATGATGTTGTGGAATCCACCGATGTCTGCAGGTGGAGACTCCGAGGTCTGCGGATCCGGAGAGGCTGGAGAATGTGCCACATAATCTTGATCTGCATCCGGGTCCGACTGGTCGTCATCGACTTCACCTTCCTCCTGTTCCCTCTCCTCATCGTCAGATGAGGGAGCGTCCTGAATCGGAACCTGTGTCTTCTCAATGACCAGTGGAGTTGGTCTATGGCGAGATGAAGGAGCTGGCGCCTGTGCAGCTGGAGGTGCTGACGCAGAATGTTTCTCCGGGAACCTTTCCTTATAATCCTGTATGAGGAATTGTAGGTCCGAGACAATGGATGCGGGGAGACACACCATAGGAGTAACCTGTGCCTGGGGCGGAGGCTGGTCCTGTCGTTGTGGAAGGTCTTCCTCCTCTTCAGGTTCCTCGTCCGTGGTTTGGCATTTCAGGACTAGGTCCGATGGACTAGTAGCCTGCGTAAAGGAGTCCTCGTCCGACTCTTGACCTTGTAGTATACAGGCCGGAGGAAGTTGTTGTATCCTACCGGGCGAGATCTGGTGCGGCGTAATAGGCCGTTTAGTAATTTTCCCAGTTACATGGCTCACTTGCGGTGGAAAAGCATCCATGGCGTGGGAGAGGAGTGCAGACTCCTTCCAGGGTCCTGTCGACGTCGAAAGCGACGGTGCCATGGTAGATATGCTCGTCGACGGTAATTTAGTCGTCGACGGTGGCTGCGACGACGATGTCTTCTTCGACATCATCTTCGTCGACGGTAAAGTCCCCACCGTTGACGGTGTACTCGTCGTCGACGGCTTTCCCACCGTCGACGGGATGATCCTCGTCGACGAGGTAGACTTCGTCGACGGCGTTGTCCTCGTCGATGGTGTCGTCGACGCCTTCGACAGCGGTCTCGTCGTCGACGACAAGATCTTCGTCGTCGATGGAGTGACCGGGATGGTCGACGGCGTAGGTCTACTCGCCGACGATGAAGGCGTAGTCCTCGTCGACGAGGAAGCCGATGAGGCCGTCGTCGTCGACACGGTCGTCGTCGACGTCGAGACGGTTTTCTGTGCTGAATGCACCATCGACGCCGTCGTAGTCGTCGCCGGGACCAGTGGCTGTTTCCCTGGGACAGGCAGGTCCTTGCCAGACACGGATGGCTTGCCCTCTGAGGACTTTTTAGAAGTCTTCATAGGAGGGGTGTCTGTGGGGCTAAGGGAAGAAACCCTTGGCCTCTTCAAGGAAAATTGCGACACTCCAGACACACTCTCACCTTCGGATACCAAGTCATCAGTCTTGGTCTTGAGCCTGTTGAGCCACAACAGAAGTCGACCTTCTCGGTCCTTGAGGGTCTTGTTGGAGAAGGTCCGACATATTTTGCAGTCCTTTGCCTGGTGGTGAGGGTAAAGGCAATATAAACATTTATCATGTTTATCGTCAATGTGAAGTCTTTTCTTGCTGCAGGAGGAACAAGCCCGGAAAAGACCTTTCTTCTGACTATCAGACATAACTTTAGAGACTAATAAAAGTTGTTTTTTGAAGAAAAAGAGAAATTCCTGAGGAGAACTCAGGTGGAGACTCCCTAGCACAACGTGCGGTAGAAAATCTGAGAGACTTGGGCTTCTGGCAGGAAGGTTCTAGAAGGAGGTGGTAGCTGATTGGCTGTTGTACTTTATTTGGTCCTTTTTTACAAAAGGACACAGATAGGCCACCAAGGTGGGACCCTTGGGGCCTGCTCTGTTTGGTCCTTCCTACAAAAGGACGTGGATAGGCTACTAAGGTGAGACCTTTGGGCCTATTCTTTTCTATGTATGTCTTTAGGACATTACTTTTTATATACCGGAGGCTCCCGTCTCGACGACGGGGAATGATTCAGGCATGTGAATCTATGAAAGACACCCAAATACTGGATAAATAGTCCTTTTCAGTCACTGAAAATAATGGGGTCTGACGTCAGCAATGTAAGAATACATAATCCAATCATAATATTGTGAGAAAGTAATGTTCCTGTGCATAACAAACACAAGAATAGGGAGCAGTCATTTAATTAGAAGTAGGGAAGAGAGACAGAAAATCAATCCTATCACGAGAAAGGGGCTGATCAAAAGCTACTCTAGTAACAATGTGTACTGGAAACAATAGGTCTTTCTAACACCCAGCCAACACCGTTTGTAGACAAGAGTAAAAATAGTACATAATGAACTCACTACGATCATACCTCCAAAAGAACGAAAATGCTGGCATATTCAGAGCCCTATTGTGTTAAAAAAAAGTAGATATCAACACAGTACTTGGGCACAGAGCTTGTGAACATTCAAAGATTTGACATCAATAAAACCCTGGTATGTTCAGAATACTATTTAATCAGAAATATGGCACAATCAGAGCCTCGCTATTCTACAAACCCTGAGGTAAGTTGAGCTTGGCATAATTATAGAGGTAACTATAAAGGCTCAAATATAAAGAGAATTTTCCCATAATTTGTCACTTCGCTGTATGGTACCAAACTAAACAAATAGATTTTTGTACAGGAGAAGACAGGTAGACTCCTAATGCATCCGGTCCCTTGGGCAAGTAGATATTTTGAAAAATTATTTTTTCATTAGGTTCAAATTATTAATTTCAAGAAATTTGATATAAAAACCTTAGATTTCCTACTTTTTGTTTACGGTTGAGACCCCAACTATAACCCGCTCTATGTAAACCTTTACAATTATTTAACAGATACTTTTTAATTATGGCGGAGGACACTTAAGATCTTTCCCTTAACCTGGGCCTTTTCCATTTACCTATACAGACCGCCTTTATCTCATGTTGTACACAATCCTCAACCTACCTCTTGCCATTAACCTGTTACACTTACCTGCCCCTTCCCTGTTTTTTGTGTCCAGTTTATTCTTTTCTGGCTTTATTACACTGATATCTATGTATCCCAATTTCCAATACCAAAACAGACATGCCATTGTCTTATATGGACCATACCATGCACAAGATTGCCTCAGTATAGTAATGCATAACCTGGAATGATATCCCATTGAGCAGCCCACACTCACTCGTAAAAAGTTGTTTTTAATTGATGCTTAGAAAAGGTAGGATATTATTCGCATCCCTGAGGCCTGTTCACAACACGCCCAGTGTGTATCTCTTACTGGAATACAGCAGTATTTATTTTGGACAAAGTACTTTCTTTTGATGAGGAAGGCTCCCTCCCTCGTCTTAGCTTGCTCTATTTGTGAGCAGCTTTGGCCACCAGAGCCTAGCAACAGGATAGTTGTATTTTCAGTAACAAATAGATTCTCCAGTCTCTCACATGGCTTGTACAGGTCATTTCTTTCTAAAAGATAAATACGTACATGTTCGAGGTCAATATGACTAGGTGCCCCAAGAAAGTCGCTCTGGGTGAGACTCTGAATGCATATTGACCTAGCTAGTATTGAGCCCTTACTTTTTTTTTTTTAAGAGTTATCTGTGGGCGAAGAAAAGACTGGGAAATTTCAGAGACTTCCGTACATCTCCTTCTGCCAATGTTAGGAATTGGTCTGTGCTCAGTGTTATCTTTTATTAAACCTACAGGTAGACCAGAGTCCACAACAGTTTAGCTCCACTACAAAAGAAGGTGTTCCACAAACTACTTTCCATTCACACATGTGAAAAAAACCCTCACTCTCTCCTATTGTTTATATATATTGTTCCACAAACTACAGCATACATTGCCATGGAGTCTTTTAACCGCATGCTCCTTTGTCAGAATGGTACCTGTGCAAAAGAGACAGCTTGCCTATCAATCAATGCACCATAATCAAAAGAGACTGTTGAGGGTGATGGAGAGGCGGAAGCAGCACACTCAATGCACCATAACTAACAGTGGCTGAGCAGAGTGATGTGTAGGGGCAGGCAAAGGAAAAATAACACAAGCACCCTGAGTGGAACATTGTAAAATCTAATGGCTCAAAAAAGGTCCAAGTGGTTGAAAACTGGTAATCCAGGGTCCTTTTGCTCTGTCGGTTTTCCCAGCCTGGAAACTACACGGAGGGATTATTAGGGTCCCACACCCATGTCAGAAGGAAGAATCAAGAGCAGAAGTTAGTGGTTTTCCCTCCAATCCCTGAACAGAAGAGTGGGGTAGTAGTGTGATCTCGGATGATACTTACTGATGAGACCATTGTACTCTACTGCAGATGTTCTGAAAAGAGATTTAATTTCCTGATGTGTTCTCCAGTGCCATATTTGTTATGCCATCAACACCTGTAGAAAACGAGTACCTCTTAATTTCTGTCTGCAACACATAGTTATCAAATTCTTTCTGCATTTCAGAGCAACTTTATAGTAAAGAGAAGTCTGAAAATGTTTCAGTGCCAATGCAACTAGTCCTAAATTCCTCTACACTGATACACTGCTGGGACTTAGTCAATTGCCATTTGCCACACACTCAATGCCGGGTCAAATGCGCTTCTCACTCATGCAGGGTATTAATCTGTTGTTAGGTTCACTTCCAGTTGAAAGTTTGCCAAAATGTATGCCTAGTAAGATCTTAAGCTTGTTCCGCTTGTTTAACAGGACCTTGGACATTACTAACATTAGACTGTGCCAAGCTGTAGTCTTTTGCAACCATGGACTTGCCAACCATTTCTCTAGAGAGGATGCATCGGTAACCTTGCACCAAGACCCAGAGCTATACAGTATGCTGGAATGTCCAATAGTCTTGAAGACTTCATCATAGTAGGATTCTTTGACTTCTGGTAAAGGGGAACTACCTTTTAAAGTGCATGAATCAATTTTTGAGTGGCATAAGCATTGGCTGAGAGGGAATGGAGTCTTCTCCCCAAAGACTTTGAGACTTGGAGTGGCTGCAAAAGCACAGTGGCTGTGTTGATAGAAAAGGCCCCTTCATGGTTCTGGACGTGCACCCCTACCCCAGTCCCCAGCTCCATGGATAACTGAACCACTGGTAAGGATTTTGGTCATGGCCAGACATGGATCATGCATGTGAGCCACATGTTGTCTCATGGTTATACGGTCATGTAAGACCAGGAAAGGCGCACCAAGGACTACTGCACTTACCAGGATTAAGTGACATGAGCACAGTGGCAGTGGCATACCTGTTGAACAAGTTACTTACCGTTGTTAATGATGTATCTGTAGGAAACATAGGTTAGTTATAGATTCCTTACCTTAGAATTACCCCGCGGTGTCAGACTGGATCCGGAGATTTTTGTTTTCTGTTAGCAGTACCCCTGCGCCTCCATCGACTGGCGGTCGTCGTCGGCATCGTGGTCGCCGGGATAACGTTGCGGTACCTACTTACACGCCGCCCCTGCACGCTGACGTCAGTTCTGACATGACTTTCCACGCCAGAAGTGCAGAGCCATGAAAGACACTGACCACTGGTGCGACAAAACTAAGGCTCTGTAAGGGTGTCCCTATCCATAGAAATCAGTGCGGGGAGAATGGGTGGGGCGGAAAGGAATTTATAACATATGTCTCTTACAGATACATAATTTCTGAAGGTAAGTAACTTGTTCATCTGAAAGAGACTGTAGATTCTTTACCTTAGAATAGATTCCCCAGCAATACTATCCCCGGAGGAGGGTCTGCGAACCAAGTTCACCCCAGAAAGTCCTGGAGGACAGAACGGGCAAAGTAGCCGTCCCTCTGGACTGAACTATCCAGGCAGTAATGTCTGGTGAAGGTGTGCACAGATGTCAATTAGTGGAACTCCACGTGACAACGCAGTAGGTGCTGCCGTAGCTCTAGTGGAATGAACCCACAGCCCACCTGGAGGTTCCTTTTTTCGCTAACGTGTAACAAATCTTTACACAAATGACAATCCATCTTCAGATGGTATGCTTTTGGACAGTCCGACCTTTCTTGGCACCCACATAGCCAACAAAGAGATGATCGTCCACCCGGACATCTCTAGTGCGGTCAAGGTAGAAAGACAGCTCACATTTTGGGTCCAGACAGTGGAGTCTCTCCTCCTTGGAAGGGTGCAGAGGTGGGAAAAAGATGGGCAGAGTGATAGTTTGTCCTATGTGAAAAGGAGTAACCACTTTAGGAAGGAACAAGGGTCTTGTCCTAAGCACCACTTTGTCCAGATGCACAGAGAAGAAAGGGGGCTTAGAAGAAAGAGCCTGAAGCTCACTCACTCTGCGAGCAGAGGGGATGGCAACAAGAAAGGCAGTCTTCAGAGTAAGGCGATTTAGAGGACAGTTGTGAAGATGCTCGAAGGGAGCACACAAGGTAAGTCAAGACAAGGTTCAAGTCCCACTGAGGCATTATGAAAGAAGATGGAGAGGTGAATAATGCCCTTAAAGAACCTATTAACAATAGAGGACTTAAACAAAGAGGGCTGATCTGGTACCCGAAGAAAGGGAGAAATGGATCCAGGTAGCCTTTAAGAGTGCCCAGAGCAGAACCCTACTGGGCAAAATAAAGAAGAAACAAAAGAAACTCAGAAAGAGGGGTGGAGAGGAGATCAACAGCCTTTGCTGTGCAACATGCCACAAACTTCTTTCATCAACAGCCATACACAGTCTAAGTGGAGGGACACTTGGCTGCCAAGATGACATTACAGACTTCGGGTGGAACGTCAAAAGCTGCAAACGGTCACAGCTCAATCTCCACGCAAGGAGGTGGAAGCCGGACATGTTCGGGTGGAGGGCCGTCCCCTGCTGCTGTGGTCGGAGATCCTCCCGAAGGGGCAGTCTGATCGGTGGATGTATGGCCATGCTCAGGAGCTCGGGGTACCAGACTCCTGCCCAGTCCGGTCCACAAGAATGCCTTGGGCCTTGTCGCGCTTGATCTTCAGCACTCGGGGCAGAAGTGGCACAGGCAGAAAGGCGTACAGGAGGCCGCAGTTCCACTTGCGATGAAAAGCGCTGCCGAGCGAGTGCCGCCTTGGAAACTCCAACAAGCAAAACTGCCGACATTGCTACAGCAATGCCCTCTATATAGGAATAGCTGCACACTAAATTTTAAAACATCCCCTAAAAAGCCAACAATTTCCACTTGAAGTGATTTTAAACTGGGGCAGGAGTAAAATATGTGAGCCAGATCCGCCTCTAGCGCCTGGTCATCGGGTCCCAGCCACACCACCCCATTTAGCAATCTTTGCTGGAGTTATATACAGGTCAAACAACGTCTTATAGTGTTGTGACTGTAGATTGGAGGCGCACATGATTGCTCTACCTATCGCAAGCGATCTTAAAAACCCGGGGTCGGCCATATCAAGCCTATCCCGCCATTTCCCATTCAGTTTCTCCAAATAATCCGGAACCCTTTCCAGCAAACAGCCAGATAGCTGCAAGATGGAAGGGGTAGTGTTCTTCACTAATCTTTCCAGCAATGGTATTCAGTCAAAGCCGGCTATGCCCCCAGACTTTCTCATGAAAAAATCCAGTATCTGTAAATATTTAAAAAATCTTGTAGCCCAGCATTAAACCTGCTGCACACCGCCTGAAAGGGAGCAAACAGATTCCCAACAAGAAGATCTCCTACCCTGCACACCCCACCACTTCCTCACCTTGCAAAACAACTGTCATGAAATATGCTGGGCAGTTCATTCTGAAATAGGGGCGTATATCTGCTATGCTTGCCCATCTCAAATTTCGTTCGGGCCATCGCCCAATTTCGAAATGCGGCATACAAAGTCTTGAAGCGAGTCCGATTGAAAAAGCTTGGTTCGAAAAACTTCAGTAAGCACCCATGGGCTGAGTTGCCAAAATCTCAAAAAGTGGAGGGTACCCAACCAATTCCTCAACCTTCTATTGCCCAACAATTAAATAATATATTATAGCACTGCAAAGTAGCAGCTAAATAATATAATCTGAAATTGGGGAGCGACCAACTCCCCTCTCAGGGCAAACACATGAAAATGTTGGTTCTTCTAGTTTCCCAGACGCCCAAATAAAACTTGCCATTAATCCATCAGTTTTTTTAAACCATTTGTTATTGAACTCCAGTGGGACAGTGCGATTAACATAACAGTTTAGGAAGGAAAATCAATCTGGCTAAGTTAAGTCGCCCCATTATAGAAAGTTTCAAATTATCCCACTGCGTAAAATCCTTCTTGGCTTTCTCAAGAATGGGCACTAGGTTTAGATCTATTATACGCTCCACCTTAGTAGTAATACATATTCCTAAGTATATGGCCTCATTTGTAATCCTACTATCTGTGGCAAGTGTATGGCTATTAATCAATACTTGGGTTTTAACCAGGTCAAGCAGAAACCCAGATCTGGTCCCGAAGTCTTCTGCTATCTCGACAGCCTGCAAAGCTCTATCCGTATTGCTGGTAATTATCACCACGTCATCAGAGTAGGCCAGGGTTTTCGTATACCAGCCCTGTAAACTAACCGGCACAATTTCTGGTGAAGATTCCAGCCTCCTTAAAAAGGGGTCAATGAATAACGCAAATAATAAAGGGGAGATAGGACAGCCCTGTTTCGTGCCCCTCTCTATTGTGAAGAGGTCTGACTCGTGTCCCATTATTTGTAAGCGGGCTATCACCTTATTATACATTGAGCGAATTGCCACAATGAAATCCCCCCAAGCTGTTTGCTTCCAGAACTTTCCACAGAAAGGCACACAACACCCGGCGAAGGCCTTTTCAGCATCCAGTAAGGCCACCTCCATAGGTTTGGTCAGGACTTCAGTTGCATCAAATAAAGAAATGACCCTCTGAACATGATCCGTAATCTTTCTGCCGGGATTGAACCCGTGCTGCCGTTCTGACACCAATCGTTGTATGACACCCGCTAATTGGGTGGCACAGAATTTTTTTAATAGACCTTCACATCACTTAAGTAATATGATTAGAGTATATGAGCCCATGATTGTTGGGCCCTTGCCTTTAAAAAAAATTAAAAAAATTATATTAGCAATGCCCAAAGACCCGAGGGGAGGGATCCCAGTTTTAACGCCATTAACCAGGCTCAGAAGTTTGATGTATTTCTGTATAAAATACCTTATAAAATTCAAGAGGGATGTGGTCTGCCCCAACTGCTTTTCCAGATGGTAAGGCGAACAAAGCCGCCTGTAGTTCCTCAGATAGTATAACACCTCCTAACCGCAATCTCTCCTTGTCTGTAATATTACTCAATTGGTCTGCCAACCAAATGTCTAACATGGGGCCATAGTTGGGGGTGCTCCTATAAAGATCAGGCTAAGAGACCCTGAATGCCTCTCTAATTTCGCAAGGCACCGTAAGGAATACGCTACTTACCAGTATGCATCAGTTCTTGGCATGTAGGGCTGCTGACATTCATATCTGTGCATAGATCGCCGCCTAGTGTTGGGTCCGGATGATTGCACCTTGTTGTCCTGGAAGAGTCTTCAAAGTATCATGAGATAGGTGACTCCCCCCCGGACTGCAGTGCGCATGGGCATCTTCTCCATCCTCAGATTGTTTTTCGCCATTGTGGCAGAGATGGAGATATTAAAGTAAGAGATGTCCATGCAAAAGATAATGCTGCAGCTGCGACAGGCACTGGGGAGGAGGGCGGACGATATGAATGTCACCAACCCTACATGCCAAGAACAGATGCATACTGGTAAGTAGCATATTCCGTTCGAGGCATGTGGGCTGTTGAATTCATATCTGTGCAAAGACTGTATAGCAGGATCTCCTCTAGCGGTGGTTACCTGTGCCAGCTGCAGCAGTTTGAAAGAGAGTTTTGAGGACAGCCTGACCTACAGCAGCTTGCTGCTTTGCTTGTACGTCCATGTGCTTGTCCATGTGGCTGCTCTACATATGTCCTCAAAAGGGATATTTCCTAGGAAAGCCATGGATGCCACCATTTTCCTTGTAGAGTGTGCTCTTGGGGGTACGGTTAAAGTGCGTTTTGCCTTTTGATAACAAATTTGAATGCATTTAACTATCCATCTGGCTAATCCTGACTTGGATATGGGATTCTCCTTATGTTGTGGTGAAAAAGCAACAAATAATTGCTTTGTTTTCCTAAATGATTTTGTTCTGTCCACATAATAAAGCAGAGCTCTCTTTACGTCCAGTGTGTGTAGGGCTCTTTCCGCTACGGACTGTGGATTTTGGAAGAACACTGGCAGTTCTATTGACTGCTTGATATGGAAAGTTGAAACGACTTTTGGCATAAATTTAGGGTTTGTTCTAAGAACTACCTTGTTAGCATGTATTTGCATGAATGGTTCTTGAATTGTTAATGCTTGTAGCTCACTAACTCGCCTGAGTGAGGTAATGGCAATCATTCATTTCCAATCTTTATTTCGGCCATTTGGCCATAAAAGATAAACAATACACATATACATCACAGATCAATCAGTTCATAAAGAGATAAAACCATTGGAATGCATATACAAGAATGCTTTAAAAAACTGTGGATCTAAAATTTTAAGAAGGACCCAACATCTTTAAAATACGATTACGAGTATGCCAAACCTTGGTAAAAAAATTTGTTAATGCGAAAACAGTTGGGCCAGAGAGATCAGATTTTAGAATCCTATACATTGGTGCATATTCCCTGCAGCCCATATTCCTTATCAGTGGGAGGAGCCAGTATTTTCTAGCTACCTTGTAGGCTGGGCAGAAGAAAGCCACGTGTAAGTCGGTTTCCTCCATAGCATCACAGGCCGGACACTGCTTTGTAGTGGAGGATGATGACCAAGTGCTTGTAAAGGACCGGAAGGGCAGCGTGCCGTATCTCCATTGGAGAAACAGCTTTCTAGCGAGTACAGGAGAGATAGGATCCAATACCTTCTCAAACCTATAAAGGTCCTTGCTTTGCAAAAACACAAAAGATAAAGACCCTTCTGCCTGTGTAGCTTGGGCCCTAGCTAGTTTTTGTTCATGGTATATATTAGCCAAGGACCTTTTGGAGATGTTTAATGCGGCATTCGCCGGCTCCGTCCATAAGTCAGGGAGCCCTAATTCCATACAAGTGGCTTGGATGTTTTTGACCCAGGGGATACAGAGCGCTTTTGGATGGTTCAATAATTCGACCAATTCCGCCCTGTATTCTGCAAGATCGTTACTGCTCCACAGCCTACGCCAGAAGGCTATGGGTCTCAGGCTTATTTCATCGGCTAGCGGCCGTAGGCCCAAATCAAGCCTCAAGGGGAGGAGCGGGGTACTGGGCGGGAGTGCGGCTATCTGCCTTATAAACTTGTTTTCCGTTAATGACAGATTCCGACAGGGTGTATGGCCCCACAATTCCGCCCCATACATGATCGCTCCCCTAGCCTGGGCCTTGTATATCTGGACTAGTGCCCCCAATGGGCGGTATGATGAGCCGGTCATCATCCGGGCAATACCCCCAGTAGTTTGTGTGAATTTGAGGTTTGCCCTAGTCTGGTGGGATCCCCAAGACATGGTTTCGTTAAGAGTCACACCAAGATATTCAAAGGTGGCTACTCTCTCGAGTCGTACAGCTCCCAGTTGCGGATTCGGCCGCAATTTTTGGCTCGGGTTCAAAACCATGAATTTGGTTTTTGCCGCGTTGATTTCTAGCCCCCTGTCTGCACAGAAGGCTACAAAGGAATCGAGGATCCTCTGTATCCCCATTGGGGTTTTGGATAACAGCAGTGTGTCGTCCGCAAACATAATTGCGGGCACCCTGCTGCCATTCAATTTGGGGGCGTCAGTATAATCAGTGGCATTCAGGTGGGCGATTACCCCGTTGACGAAGAGGCAAAACAGGGTCGGTGCCAGCACACAACCCTGTCTTACCCCCCGGCCAACGGGGAATCTATCGGTCAGTTCCCCGACCGCCCACACCTCACTCGGGCGTAATTATTGTGATGCAGCCTCTGTAAGATTGATAGGATGTCCGGGGGAACGCCCATCTCTGCCAGGACGCTCCAAAGTTTCCCCCTAGGCACCAGGTCGAAGGCGGCCCGTAAGTCCACAAAAATTGTGTACAGACTACCGCCCTCGAATTTTGCTGCCCTCCAATAGATAAGGTTCAATCTGAAAACCTGGTCCACTGTGGATACCCCCCTCCTGAATCCCGCCTGGTAGGGACTAAGGGCACCCACCTCCTCCATCCAATCTTGGAGCCGATTCAGCAAAACCCTACCAAACAGTTTCTGTGCTACGTCTATTAAACTGATGGGTCTGTAGTTGGCCGGGAGCAGAGGCGAGCCCTTTTTGAAGATGGGGACCACCTCTGCCCCCAGCCAAGTACTAGGGATTTCCATGCCGCCAAGGACTCCATTGAAAAGGGCAGTGAGGTAGGGCGCCCAGACAGTGGGCTCCTGCTTAAACATATCCCCAGGTAAGCCATCCAGTCCTGGCGCCTTTCCAGAAGCCAGACCTGAGATGGCAGCAGTGACCTCACCCAGCGTTATTGGCTCCCCCTCGTAGCCCGGCCAGCCCGCCTCAGTGACAGCAGGAGATTCTCCCGGCTCAGAGCTGTATAAAGACTGGAAGTGTGCCTGCCACACTCCTGGAGCAATGTTGGGCTCTAATGCCGATTGTAAGTTCCCCGACCCTCCGCTCACTATCCTCCAAAACAGACGCTGGTTTTGGATCGCTAGGGCCTTGGTGAGTTCTTCCCACTGATTTTCTTCCCATTCGGCCTTAGCGTGGGCAACAAGTTTCTTGTAGGCTCGCCTACTTTGTTTTAAGCTATCCCCCCCTAGCCCCTCCTTAATTAGTCTGAGGAGTTCTGCTTTTGCCCTTCTACATGCTGAGTTGTACCATGATGTTTTGCCTTGCCGCGCCTCTCTTGGCTTTCGTGAACTACAAGAGAGATGAGGGGCCGCAGCTTTTATAAGGTCCTCGTGAGCCTTGTACAATTTGGCCTGGGAATCTTTGTTGTTTGCCTCGGTATCCAAGCTCCCCACAGTTTCCAAGATGGGAGTTATCCCATCATAGAGCATGGGGAGTTTGTTCTAGCTTGTAACCAAGTGCTCCCACCTGATTCTTCTCCTGCTATTATCCAGGAGAAGAGCAGGTTTGTTCACTTCCGCATTGATCGCGAGAGCTTGGGGACCAGGGTGGACAAGGTCAAGCTCAAGCGGATTGTGGTCACTATCGGTCCTCTCCGTCACCCTAAAGTCCTGTATTGTCGGCCACTTCACTATTTGGGCCAAGACATAATCCAGGCGAGACTCTCTTCCCAGTCTGTTATAGGTGGTTTTACTGGGTATGTCAGATTTCATTCGCCCGTTACAAGCTCTAATTCCAAACTTTAGGGTAAGGGCTGTAATTTGTAGTGCTAGTGGGGTCCAAACCTTCGGGGGGGGAGCTTCCACAAGGGGCACTGCCCATCTGGCCTCTTCTTCCGATGAGAACCCCTCCAGAAGGCCAGGTAGTGGCTCAAAGTGGGAGTTAAAATCCCCTCCCACCACATAAAATGAATCACTCGGTAATTCAGATATATAATTCGAGAGTTCATCTATGGTCGGTGATTCCTTTACATTTCCCACTGGCCTAGAATAGATGTTAATAAACACAAGTTTAGCTTGGTTAGGCCAGGATAATGAAACCACAAGGATGTCTTCAGAGTTAGCCGACAGCCGTGTTGCCACGCAGCCCAGGTGAGATGCAACCCAGGTCGTAAGCCCCCCTGATGGACGGCCTTTGCCTTCCCACCTAGCTGGAATGAAAAATGACATGTAGCCTTGGTGACCATAATCCTCTCTGGCCCAGGTTTCCTGGAACATACATACGTCTCCAGTCTCGATGTAATTTACCCAGTCCGGGTCACCCAATTTATTGGCCAGTCCAGCAACATTCCAGCAAATTAACCTCAAGTGTTCAGGGGTGTTAGTTGCCGTGCCAGAAGGGTTGAAGTGGATGGTTTCAGACACTGTTTCAATCAAGAGTTCTGACGCATTACCAACAGTAGGGGCAGGAGGCTCAGTAAGTCTACAGGAGCCATTATCCACAAGCACCGGCTCATTCAGTATTCCAGATGCATTGTCAACATTATGGACAGATGGATCAAAAAGTCCGCTGGTGCCATTATCCGGAGTCACTGGATCATTCAGTGGTCCCGGAATTTAATGGCTCAAAAAATATACGGGAGCCATTATCCCGGGGCACTGGGTTGTGAGCGGAAAGTCAATCAACCCCATCCAAGCCGTTCAAGCAATTAAAACGGTTAAAGTGGAAATAGGGTGTGTCCGGCAATTGAAGATTTGGGCGTTGTGCATAATCCTTGAGTCTACGTCTATGTTCCACCCTTATCCATTCATCATGCGATGGAGCATTGTGCATGCGAATAGGAGGGAAGAAGAAGGATACTGGAAGGGTCTGAATAGTGGAGTCCAGTGAACGATTTACGCCTTCACAAATATGCAAGACAGTGCCCGGATCTTTAAAAGTTACCAAAATGCAGTCCCCTATTATTGTTTTTCTGGACCTCCCTAACCAAGGGACCCTTCTAACCATAATGATCTCATTATTAAAGTGTGATGGTAGGGGTCGGTTCCAATTTAGCCATTTAATGACCTTTTTCTTTAGGGATTGGTAATCTTCATGTTCTCCTGTTCTTAGATGGGGGGCGCCTGCTAGTACCACCGTTAGGCTATTAGCTTCTGGCGGGAGATCTGGTCTCCGTAGTCTTGGGAATGGCAATCAAGAATGCCACCTTCCATGTTAGAAATTGCAATTCGCATGTGTAAAGGTTCGAAAGGAGGGCCTATAAGTCGGGTAAGTACTATATTTAGGTTCCATACTGGGGAAGGTGGGTGCCTTGGTGGAATCACCCTTTTAAGACCCTCCATAAAAGCCTTGATTGCTGGTACTCTAAACAGTGAAAGGTGTTGTCTGTTTTGAAGGTATGCTGCTATAGCAGCAAGGTGTAGTCTTATTGAAGAGTAGGCTAGGTTGCATCTTTGAAGATGCAGTAGGTAACATATGTTCTGAATGGAAGCATCTAATGGGTAGATTTGGTTATTGTTGCAGTAAATAACAAATCTCTTCCATTTAGCTGCATAGCATGCTCTAGTGGTCGGTCGTCTTGCCTCCTTAATGATGTTCCTACAGTCTGGAGGCAAGTTAAGGTATACAAATTCTAAGACTTCAGGAGCCAGATCGCTAGGTTCATCTGATTGGGATCTGGGTGTCTGATTCCTCCATGGTTCTGAGTTAGAAGATGGGGTGCGAGGCGCAGCCTTTGATGAGGAACTACTGAAAGTTCCAAGAACGTTGTGTACCACGGCTGTCTCGCCCATGTGGGAGCAACTAGGATTAGTGTGAGTGACTGTTGCCGCAGTTTGCATGCCACCAGCGGGATCAGTGGTTCTGGGGGAAAGCGTACGCAAATCTGCCTGACCAGTTCATCCATACCGCATTGTCCTGTGACAGCGGATGTGGGAATCTGGCGGCAAAGGACCGGCATTTTGAGTTTTGGTTTGTGGCAAACAGGTCTATTTCTGGGTGTCCCCACTGTTCGAAGAATGGCTTTAGAACTTGGGGGTGAATCTCCCATTCGTGAAGTTGTTGGCTGTGTCTGTTGATATCTTTCCCTGGGAGGTGTTCTGCTGGGAGAAAGATGTCTTTTGGAATTGCCCACTTCCATATGCTTTGTGCTAAGTGGGATAGCTGTGGGGAGTGTGTCCCTCCCTGCTTCTGGATATAGTACATGGCTGTCATGTTGTCCATCCGGATCAACACAGTCTTGCTGTACAGGTATTTTTGGAACACTTTTAGAGCTAGGAATATTGCCAGCAACTCTAGTTGGTTGATATGCAGTTTCTTTTGTTTGATTGTCCAGAGGCCTTGTACTGTGTATTGAAGTCGATGGGCTCCCCAACCTGTCAGTGATGCGTCCGTTGTTAGTACTAGTTGTGGAACCTGCTCTTGGAACAGTTACCCCTTGGAAAGCTTTTGTGGGTTCCACCACTGCAGAGAGTTGTAAGCGCGACTGTCTACCAACACTAGGTCTTTTAGTTGTCCTTGAGCTTGGTTCCACTGCCGTGCTAGGCATTCTTGCAATGGACGCATTTGTAGTCGGGCATGGGGGACAAATTCAAATTCAAAAGTCTTTATTCGGTTATTCAAACAAACAACCATAAAAGCACAGTTCAATAAACAACATTTAATAAAGATTGAATCGATCTAAAAACCACTTCCAGAATTAAAAATCACAATTCACCATATACAATACAATGTTAAAAACAATTTAAAACATTTATCCATCCATGCTATTTCTAAATTTTAGTGCTAGATTTAAAAATCCAGTTATAAATAAAGTGCAATCGTGGGTTAGCAGCTGTAAATAGCACAGTGCATGTCTAACCTGAGTAAAGTTCATTTTTTTAAGAAGGGGCTTTAAGTAAAGCCTCCGAGATATGTCATAGTAAGGACAAATAAATAGGAAGTGCGGCAAGTCCTGCGGAGACACATTGTCGCAGCCGCAGGATGGTAGCACTTGACCTCGGTGGCTCCCCTTAGGAACGGCAAGCAGTAAGTGGAAGAGGTCCAAACGGAACCTGATTAACAAAAATCGATCAAAGCCCGACATTGGCCAAGACAAATACGGTTCTATACTGGGTGTAGATTTTATTACAACATATTTCCGGACACTGCTTTTGTTCAATTCCACCTCCTCTCGATGCAGATATCGAGAAAGGGAAAAAGTTTTCCTCACATATGTAACATCAGATCTGCCGATAGAGTCTGGTCTTGTAAAAAGCTCAGGTCGCCCTAATTCTGAGAAGCAGTCTTTCAAGTATTTGAGCCACGGGATTTTGTGCATATTGTCCCAGGATAGGGCTCCTCTCAGAAGTTGGTGATTAAGTGGCAGGTCTTTGTTTAGCCTACAATTTAACCAGCAGATTAAAGGCCGTAGAGCTATAGTATCACTGAAAAAAGGGACGCATAGTTCTTCATGCACTATAAAACTGGCCGTTCCCCTTGGGACCCTCAGCAGCTGTTTCAGGAAATTATTTTCTACTACCGCCAGGTCATTGGTTGCAGTGTGCCCCCAAAGCTCACTCCCAAAACAGCCTAACGCCACACTCTTTGCCTGGTAAATTTTTAGCAATGCAGCAATTGGGCGGTTGCCCATTTTCCTAGCAAAGCTAAAAATGGCCGCGTTAGCCCGAGTTAACTCCCCACTTTTCCTCTGAACTGCAGGGCCCCATTTCAACTGATTATCAAACAGGACACCCAGATATGAAAAGGTTTTGTAGTAGGGATCTTCTCCCCATTAACATGAAATGAGAACGTCTTCTTATAGCCCTTCCCTACGTTCATTACAAAGGATTTTGTATTGTTAATGGCGAGATCTCGGGATTTCATAAAGTTGTAAAAGGAGTCAAGTAACGATTGAAGCCCTTTTGCGGTCCTTGCCAACAAAACGGCGTCGTCCGCATAGAGTAAAACGGGTAGTCCTTTGAGCCCAACATAGGGGTAATCTGCTCCGGTATTTAAAAGGTTCTCCTCCAAATTATTAATATATAAATTAAAAAGAAACGGAGCTAAAATACAGCCCTGTCGGACTCCCCGATGCACTCCAAAATCCCTTGTTACCTTTAGCTCTTGGGAGTAACGTACATTAGCCCTCGTGTCCTGGTGCAGATCTGCCAGCAAGTTAACTAAATTTTGCTCCACGCCCATGTGGCCCATGGCCTCCCAAAGCTTGGCCCGATTAACACAGTTGAAGGCTGATGAGAGGTCCATAAATGCCATGTGTATTGTGCCCTGACGTGCCAAGCTGTATTTTTCCCAAGACCATATACAAATTGAGACACTGAGATCGTGGAGTGGCCTGGCCTAAAGCCGTATTGGATCGGGGAGATTATGTTATGCTCTTCCGCCCAGGTTGTTAATCTGTTCAAGATTACCCCCGTCTACTTTGACCACGGAGTCAATTAAAGATATTGGTCTGTAGCAGGACGTACTATTGCGGTCCCCTTTCTTAAACACGGGAACTATCGTGGAGACCCCCCACGACCTAGGGCATCCAGATACAACGGCTGCATTAAACACAGCGGTAAGAACAGGCGCCCACAGTGATACACATGACTTAAAAAGGTCCGGGGGCAAGCCGTCGGGCCCTGGAGCTTTATTACTTGTTAAGCCCTTGATTCCCTTTTCAACCTCGCTAATGGAAAAGCACAGAGGGTTATCTTCTAAAATACCATTTTTAAATTCTGCTTGTGGTAAATGACTATTAAAAATAGAGCTAAAATGAGAGACCCACTCTTCTTCTGGTATGGTAGTGCCTACAGCGGAATTACCTGTTAATTCAAAAAGAGGTTTATTTATAATTTCCCAAAACTTTGCACTATTTCCAAGAATTTTGGGATCTAACAGGTTTTCCCAGATAGAGGCCTTCACTTCTGTTTTACGTTTAACTAGGGCCTTATTATAGTTAATGCGTGATGTCCTGCTTCGTGCCAAGTCTCTGGGCCTGGCCTTTAATGCCGCCTTTAAATCACGACTTGCCTTAGAGCAAGAGTGATCAAACCACTTCGGGTCACTGCGAGCCCGCCCTGTAAAAGGCACGGTTAGCATTGCCCCAACTTTTGATACAATACCGTCAAAAGCGGACAGGATCTCCTGGGGTGGAGGTGCCGAAGAGAGACAAAGAGACAACTCAGAGCCACACGTATTAATTGATTCGTACAAGTGGCTCGAGTTTACCATTGCCCACTTTAAACGTCGTTTACCGTCAGTGCACTTTAAGACCACATCATCTACCCTCTTCTTACGCAGTTCAAATATCAGGCCACCCAGTTGAATACAGACTGGATTATGATCGCTGTGTTGGTTCTCCTGAATTTTAAAGTCCAAGATAGAAGTACCAAGGTCACCAGAAAGAAGTATATGGTCAATGTAGGATCCCCCTGGATTGCCTTTATGAGTGAGTACATCATGAAGGGTGTGATCAGCCACCACAGACATGGCCGAGGTTGGATTAAATTCATTCGAAAGGTCATTCAGCAAGTAACCCCGCCGTGTGTGATCAAAATGAAGACCTCTCTGTCTGTGGCAACCCAGTGAGCCCGTTACAGTATACTCTGGGTTCCCACAGGGATGTGCATTGAAGTCCCCTGCAATAAGTATATGGTGTGGGAGGCTCTCCAGATTATTCCTGAGAAAATTACCCAAGTCCAAGAGTCTACACTCACGATTGTAATTTACAGCGTTATAAAAGTTAATCAGGGTTAATGAGTCTTTCCCTTTCTTGACCAACAGCACTTGAATATCAGTATTGCAGAAGGAGTACCTTTTGACTGTGCATATTAATGCTAGATTGATATACACAGCCAATCCCCCC
The DNA here is from genome assembly GCF_964261635.1 of Lissotriton helveticus. Lineage (NCBI taxonomy): Eukaryota > Metazoa > Chordata > Amphibia > Caudata > Salamandridae > Lissotriton > Lissotriton helveticus. The sequence continues at coordinate 342,008,555 of NC_136071.1, read as the reverse complement.
CTTTGGCTCTCCCGCTACGTGACGGCTCTGCGGATACAAAGAAGCTTTTATACCCTTCTATAAATACATTATTCCCTACCAACCATGTCTCTTGAAAACATCTCACTGCAAAGGATCTTATAAAGGCTAACCAGGTCGGGTCACTAATTTTGCCTGCTAACCCAGAGATATTCCAAGAGATTACATTCAATCTAGAGGTCATCAGTTCGGTGGGGGCCATCACACGTGCAGTTAAGGCTTTTTCTGGAGGAGCCATGGGACTGGCTTCAATGCTATCCCCTGCGACTGTATTTGATTTAGTGTCATCTCTCTGGGTAATTTTTGGCACTTGAGTAGATTCGCAGGTTGTTACGGGGTAAACTATATCTGGGCCGCTATGATTCAGGGGAACATTATCTACCACTAGTTGCCCTAAATGAGGCTCGGCCACTTCTGTTATCCTAGCTATATCAACTATGAATGGAATTGATATATCCCGTGCAGCGGTTAAAAGGTCCAGAGCTACCTTCATATGTTCCCTGTTTGCTATCCCACTTCGTGATTCAGAGGGATTGTAACTAACAGAGAGCGGGGTCTTTACACAAAGTCAATCCACTCCCTTGAGATCTCCCTGAGAGTGGAAGACGTTGAATCGATTGAAAATAGGAACCCTATATTGTTTATCATAGTAATCGTAGTACCTATTTTCATGGATATAGTTGGAGTGCGGATTACCATGGATCATATGTTGGTTATCATAATGATCATAAAACCTGCTTCCCTTTCTATAGTGTTGGAACGCATTTCTTTGGGTCATGGGGGTTGGTGGGTAAAAGTAACTGAGTTCGGCAGTTTGAATCCTACTTTCTAAGTCGCCTTCCCTCCAACCGCTAATATAGTTTGCCACACGCCTGTCTTTAAAATTTATAATAATGCAATCGCCTTCTAAGACCTTGTTTCTCTGACCCACCCAGTCTACCCTTCTAACATGAAGTATTTGGCCGTTTATGTATGAGGGAATTGGCCTATATCTGGTTAACCAGTGGCTAACTTTATTTTTTAATTCACTATGATTTTCCGATTTCCCCTCTCCTAGTGTTGATACACCTATCATGACCATGGTAAAGGGGTGGGATTCAGGGGGCAAATCAATGCGCACATTCTTGTTAACAGGTCTTGGTCTTTTAGGTTGCTCTGGCTGGTTATTGCTAACAGTATTGGTCATGCCCTCTGCCGCCCACTCACTCCCGTCCCTCCCCTTTATATTTTCCGCTGCTGCATCCCTAGGCTGTGCATCAAGAGGGAGCAACTCGTCCCTACTCTCGCCTCGCTTGTTTTGAGACTCCTTGTCACTTTTATCTGGAGGTGTCGGTGTCTGTATCTGCTTGGCCGGCTTACATATGACTGATACAGCTTCTTGGGTGTTTTTATTATTTAGCGAGTTCGATGGTTTATCATTGAGTTTATGTTGACTGTGGTTTGTGGGATTTAATAAATTGTGTCAGGATTTCATTATTTTGCTGTTGTACTACTTCTAGTTTCTCCAGTTTCTCCCCTATCATTTTTACCCTTTCATGAATGGGGAGCATGAGAGACCTCATTAGGTGTTCCATTTTTTCCATGAGAGTCTTCACACAAATAGGGTTATCACACGCCTGGTTTGCTAATTCGATAGTGTCTTGGCCTGTGACTCCCTGGGTGTCTGTTGTCTGGTTTTGTGCTACTGATGTGAAAAGTTGTGGTGCCCTATGGGTGATCCTCTGTGTATGGCTCGTGCTTCTCCTCTGCCCGAGTCTAGATTTGTGCCATACATCCTTCGATTTTGCCCTGGACTTACTAGCAGCCCTCGTGATTCTTCTAGATGACAATTTGCCTGTGTACCCTTTCCCTCTCAAGCACTCATTTGAGGGGCTCCCTTTATCAGGTGATGTACAAACTTCATTAGGGATGCAAACATCAATCCCTTCTTCTCCATCCAACACGTTGATGAGGTTGGAAGGTTCTACATTTATCTGTAAGCTAGGGGTCAATGACAACCTATTTACCCTGTTATCAAAGTCAGGTGGTAGGGTTTGGTCTGGTGGAATTATCTGGTTGCTATCTATGTTTGGGAAACCTGCAAATGATTGCATGAGGATAGAGTCCTGTGAGTACGCAGTGGTATTAGAGGTGTTAACATTCATAGTGATTTGGGTTGACTGGTTGGGTAGACACATACTTGGGGGGTAAAGAAAGGCGCCTCTCCGTACTCTCAATCGCATTGACCACAACACCTATGGTCTTTTGGAGCATTCTGTCGATTGCAGTGAGACTTGGGAGTGGGGTGGTAACTTGCGCCTTTTTCCTTGAGGTGGATCTAGTCGACATTGGTGTATTTTTAGACGTATTCATGTTATAATACCTTCGCACGGCTACAAATATAGTATACCGTACCCCCCTTAATTAAAGTTATTATACAAACACAAAGTGTCGACGTGCGCCACAAAAGAAGACCAAATACCAGGAAGAGTAAAGTCAAGAGTCACCTTGATCACAATTCCAGGGGGCGCCACGAAAGGGGGGATGGCCCAGCCCAGCTTCCTCGTGCCTCTGAGGGCCACAGAGGGCTCGCCCTTTGCCCGGGCTTAGCCCGGCGTCCCGCTCGCGTCCCGCGACGCAGGGGACTCGCAGCCTTTGTATGGCCTCCAGGCTCAGGGATGACGATTCCGGGCTGCGCCGCCGCAGGGGGTGATGGAAAGCAGAGTCCTACACTCGGCGGCCGCGAAGATGGTAGAAGCGGCGGCGGGAGGACTCGTGCAGCGCAGCGGCAGGGTAGGAAAGCGATTTGTTATCCCAAAGTCACTATTGGCAATGTCCCTTGAATGTTTAGAAGCCTCCCATGGGGGACAATGAATATGCAGGACGCCATCATGCCTCTGAGCTGCATGAAGACTCGAGCTGGCAAAGAGTGTTGTGACATGAATTTGCGAATGAGCATCTGCATGCTGGTTATCCTTGCTGAGTTTGGATATGCCTTTGCTACTGAGGTGTCTATAGTAGCTCCCAGATATTGTTGTGTGTGGGATGGTTGTAGATGTGATTTTGGGTATTTTAACGTAAAGCCTAGGCTGTGTAGCAGCTGAAGTGTTTGAGACGTGTCTTTTGCACACTGTTCGTACGATTTTGATTGTATTAGCCAATCGTCTAGGTATGGGAACACGTGGATGTGTTGCCTCCTGAGATGTGCAGCTACTGTCGCTAAGCATTTTGTAAACACTCTTGGAGCCGTGGTTACCCCGAAGGGGAGAACCTTGAATTGGTAGTGTTGATCTTCTATTGTGAACCTGAGGTATTTCCTGTGAGCTGGATGGATTGGTATGTGAAAATATGCATCCTTGAGGTCCAATGTTGCTAGGAAGTCTCCTTGCTGGAGTAGTGGGAGCACTTGCTGTAGTGTGATCATATGGAAGTGCTCAGACAGTATGTATTGATTTAGAGGTTTGAGGTCCAATATTGGTCTGAGTGAACCGTCCTTCTTGGGAATAAGGAAGTATAGTGAGTATACTCCTGTCCCTTGGTGTTGGAATGGGACTGGCTCTATGGCCCCCTTTTCCAGCATGCATCTCACCTCTTGTAGCAGGGTGATGTGTTCCTTGGACATAGGACGGTGCCTGGGTGGTATGTTTGGTGGGGTAGAGGTGAGTTCTAGGCAATAGCCATACTGGATAATTTGTCTCACCCACCTGTCTGTGGTAATTAAGTTCCAGACAGGTAGGAACTGTTGGATTCTGCCTCCGAGCGGTGTTAGATGGTCTGGAGGTAGTGTGATGAAGTCACTGTTTTGAGGCAGTGGAGGCGCTGGTGTTATTGCCTACACGTCCTCGTCCCTTATTATTGTTGCCCCTATAACCTCCTCTGTTGGAGTTCTTGTTAAATGAACCTTGTGTGTTGCTTTTGTATGTAGATGAGGTTTGTGAAGTATTGCCTCGTGTAGCTGCTCTGTATGAGGAGCGTCGAAAGGAACCTCTGTGTTGTTGAAACTGCAATGCACCCATTGATTTTGCGGTTTCCATATCCTTCTTCATTTTGTCTAAAATGGTGTCGACAGCAGGCCCGAAAAGGAAGTCTTGATTGACTGGTTGGTTAAGAATGGTGGATTGCACCTCGTTCTTAAAGCCAGAAATGCGTAGCCATGCATGTCTTCGTAATACGACGCTCGTGTTAATGGGCCTGGCTGCAGTGTGTGCTGCGTCTAGAGCGCATTTAATGGAGGAGTTTGTAATAAATTTCCCCTCCTGTATGAGGTCAGTAGCTTGTGCCTTGAAAGGCTAAGGCAGGTGTTGCAAACTTTGAAGCTGGGCCTAGTGTGCCCTGTCGTAACGAGCTAGTAGAGCTTGTGTATTTGCAATTCTCCATGAATTGGAGGCCTGGGATGCTACTCTTTTACCCGAGGCCTCTAGTATTTTGGACTCTTTATCAGGAGGTGGAGCTTCTCCTGTTGTCTGTGAGTTGGCCCGTTTGCGTGCGTTGGCCACCACCAGTAAATCTAATGGCAACTGACCTCTGATATAAGTAGTGTCTGTAGGGGCCGCTCTATATTTCTTTTCAATCCTGGGATTGATTACATGTGCTCTGGCTGTATCTTTAAATAGGTCTGGCGCGTGTTTTAGGACCCCTTTCAACATAGGGAGTGTTCTGACATTTTTTTCAGTAGTAGGGAATGTGTCAAATAAAAAGTCCTCTTCTATAGGTTCATTGTGCATGTCTACATTGTGGTACTGCGCTGCCCTATCGATTAGCTGGTTGAAGACAATGGTGTCGTCAGTAGGCGATGGCCTTGTTGGGTATGAGGAGGTGTCAGGGATGGGATGCGTGTCATATGGATCAGTGGGCTCTACCCATGGTTCATTTTGAGGGTTAGGATCCTCAGGATAGTTAATATCATATTGGGGCTCTTCCCCTGTGTCGCCCTCATTGTTCCCAGAGTGAGTAGGAGAGAAAGGAGCAAAAGGCGTAGTAGGCATAGTGGGATAGAAAGGAATGAAGGGTCTAGAGGGAGAAGTCCCAAAGTCCTTTTTCTTCAGAGGAATGGGGGAAATGAGGCTCAGTGTCCAATGGCCTCTTTTTCCTGTGTAAAATAGTGACTTTACCAGTCTCAGGGTTGAGGTATATGTTTGCCTGATCCTCTGATGGCTCTGGGTGAAAGAGTTCTTCTTCCACTGTCCGTGGCTGTGTCTTTGACTTTTTTTGGCTCAATCTTTTTTGGATCTACCGTTGCCTTCGGGTCGGCAACCTTTTTTGGTTAGACGACTTTCGGTGCCTTATTGCTCTTCTTCGGCTCGGGCTGTTTTTCCGGCTCGACGATTGATTGCGGATCGACCGGATCTTTAGGTTCGATGCGCTTTCTGTGCTCGACAGGTTTTTTAGGTTGACTGTCTTTTGTCGAGTCGACGATTTTTCTCGGATCGACTGGTTTTTTAGGAGCACTTGTTTTCGGGTCGGTGCCTTTGTGTGGCTCGATAACCTTTTTTGGCTGGGCCACAGGTTTCGGTACGACGCCCTCTGTGTCTGCGACCTTCTTCGTTTCGACGACTTTCGGCGCAGAGGCCTTCTTTGGGTCGACGGCCTGCTTCGGGTCGGCGCCCTTCGGTTCGGCGGCATTCTTTGGCTCGACGGCCTTCTTTGGTTCTGCACTTTTTGGCTCGACGGCCTTCAGGTCGACGCCATTAGGCTGTACGGCCTTCTTCGGTTTGACGCCCTTCGGGTCGACAACCTTTTTGGGTTGTAGAACCTTCTTTGGGGTAACGTTACTTGGACCTGGGGTGTCTGAAGGCTTGGTCTTTATTTTCGAAGCCGGGGCTGCCGAATAATGTTTCGAATCTTGGCTAAGGCCTTTAGGCGATGCCTCGATCAGAGCCTTCGGTAACAGGCTAATTGGTGTAGGGGGCAATGTACTCACGGTTTGCCCCGGTGGGATTTCGTCATCGGAGTCAGAATGGTCCTCGACGGTGACTATCTCTAGATCGGAATCTTCTCCTTCTGGAACTTCCTGTTCATCCTCAAAGATGTTGTCTGGTTCCGGTGCCTGTCGCTGCATCTCTTGCCTAGCGGCCCGTCGAATCCGGATCGTTTTCTTCAAACGGAATTGGGCGCAGGCTGGGCAGGTTTCTTCCTTGTGGTCTGGTGATAGGCACTTGTTGCATACTGTGTGTGTGTCAGTATGCGGGAACTTGGAGTGGCATTGTGGGCACCTTTTGAACGGGCTCCTTTCCATCGACAGCAGGCCCACGTGGCGGCGAAAAGGCGCAGCGGCCCGCGTCGATGACCGAGTCGAGATGGAAGGCTTGATCGAGTCAAGAAGTACCGAGCGAGAACACTACCGTTGAAGTGGAAGACCTTTTGGCCTCTAGAAAAGTTTAGTTTCGATTCCGAAGTTGGAGTATAGGAATAACATCCGAACCCAATGGCGGAAAAAAACAATCTGAGGATGGAGAAGATGCCCATGCGCACTGTAGTCCAGGGGAGGAGTCATCTATCTCGTGATACTTCGAAGACTCTTCCAGGACAACAAGGTGCAATCACCCGGACCCAACACTAGGCGGCGATCTATGCACAGATATGAATTCAGCAGCCCACATGCGTCGAACCTATATTTCCCTGTATGTTCTTTACTTTACTAATGCTGCTTCCCACGCTGTGTTGCCGTGCCCTTACTGCAAAAATCCGCCCAATGCACTCGCTATACTCATAGCAGTCCTGTTCTTTAGCCACATACTTCCCCGCTGTTTTCTCAGCAAAATGTTAATGTGAGCCTTAGTAATAGCTATCAGGTTCAAAACGGGGGCAGAGTCTTTCCCAGTTTTTACAACACAGATTAATTTTGCTTCCAAATTACTTAGTTTCTGATAAAGCTCCTTACTACTTCCCAGCTCCCGCTTCTGTTTGGAAATGCTGAAGCTCAAGGTTTCCCCCCTCACACCGGCTTTAAATGCGTCCCAAACAATCCTTGCAGAGGAACTTCCTTTATTCAGCTCAAAGAACCCCACGATCCAAAGCGTCATATCTTTGACATAATCGGGACACAGCAGCAATCCCCTCTCAAATGTCCATTTTCTAGGTACACAACACAGCCCTGTCATAGAAAGCTAAAAAATAATTGGGTTATGGGCGGACACTGCCCTGGGAAATAGTTCAACTTGAGCCCCTCTGGCCAATGCAGGGAATACAAACCAATAGTCCAGCCTGGCAAAACTGCCAAGGGGAGCCAAATAATAAGTGTATCCTGGATTAGAAGCCTTCATAGTAGCCCACACATCAATAAGCCCTAGGTCCTTCTACAAATGGCTCAGGGATTTAAAAGATTGCGGCCTGCGCCCAACATATATTTCTTTGCTGCTGTATATCCCCCCCCCTCCCCCCTTAGCAATTTAGATTAAAATCCCCACAAACAACAAATGTCCCAGCGCAAGAAGGGAGTTGGGCTGCAAAAAAATTAAAGAAACTGGGATTGTCTAATGCTGGAGCATAAATTGTACATAGACTAAAAGACCCAATACCCAGGTTGCATTCCATTATTGCCCATCTTCCAGACTTATCTGCAGCGTTAAGGCCGGGGGTAATAACATTTCCTTTCACTAAGATAACAACCCCCCTAGTCCTAGTTTCTTTTATGGCAAACTGCCTGTAAACCAAAAGTGTTCAGGAGAAACCTGTCCTTACAAGCAATGTGGGTTTCTTGTAGACAATACACATCTGATCTTTAAAGGCCTAATCGCTCCTTGCCCCCCTTCTTTACTTTATCATGAAGCCCACAGATGTTAATGGAAGCAATTTGAATCTAGTCACAGTTCATAGAAGCGGTCAAAGCCACCCGAAGGTACCTCGCTGGTAAAGCAAATACCATGCTACTGCCCAATCCAATATTTTGTACTGGATCTGCTTTACAATCGCCATCTGACTATATCCATATTCATAGTGCAGCTGTTGCCTTGAAAAAGAAAAATACATAATTACACTTATAACCACTTGCTGTGTATGATCATCACACTGTTACTCAACCAGCCACCGCCCCCTTCCCAACCCCTACTCCTACCTCCTCCCTGACAAACCCCCAGGCCCCCCTCAGCCCCCCACACTAGTAATAGCAGCTACACCAAACAGGTATTTGTGATGGAGACCTGAGTTCAACACCACGCGGCTTTCCCCATCCCCTCTCAGATGTGCCCCCCAGGCTCCCGCTTCAGGTAGTTCCCAGTGAGAGAAAAAAAAAGGGAGAAAACCCAACAGAAAAAGGATAGACATCCCTAATATTACGGTAATCAGGCCAACTCAAAGAGGACCCCAGCATTTATACATTGCTACTGCCCACCAAGATCTGGAACCTCTGACAACAGTTTTCAGTCTGGCTAGAGCCAATAGGTATGCTTCGAAACCTGCATCTTGAAACAGTTTGATCACCTGCTGCAAACGCCACCGTGTTCGACCGTTGTATGAGAAATGTCAGGGCGCATGAAGAATGATGAGTTAAGTTCTCAGTCTCTCATCCGGGAGGGCTTTCTCAAAAATAGCTTGGCGAAGCAAAAAATAACCAAAAAAACTAAGATAGCCCTTGGTTGTCTTGCGTCCCTGCCAGCCTGGGCTGATTTATTAGGGATCATCGGGAACCGATTTACTCTTTGGACTTCGTAGCCCAGTACCAGCCTGAGAGTTCGGCAGTCTTTAAGAGTTCCAGCATTTAAGAGCGTATATTATCGCCCTCAAGACTTTCATCAATACCAATAAACTGAAGGTTATTCCTACGTTGTCGGTTTTCAATATCCTCCAGCTTCCACTGCACATCAGTTTTAATATCTTCCCATCGCCACAACCTATGCTATTGGGGGTGGACAAGACAGCTGTGGCCCCAGGAGTGGAAATTATTTTTATTACAATGACAGTTTTAAGGCTGTGTATCTCTTCATCGTGGTTAGACCCTTTACCTCCAACTTTTCACCAATGGAAAGGCTGCTTTCGAATTGTATATCACTTTGAAAAGGCACTATATGCACGTAAAGGCATGCAGGCTAAAAGTAATGGGAGGAGGATCTGGGGGGGTTTTAACGACATGGCTAGAACAGTTTTTTTATGCAATATAGATTAGATCAATTGATACGCTGGATTGTTCACAATTTGGAATGTATTATGAACTAGTGCTGATACTTAATTTATTGAATGTTATTTTGGCTAACTTAATGGATTTTTATGTAAGTACACTTGCTGATATTGTATATGTGTGGAAAAATAAATAAAAAAATAAAAAATGAATCGCCGCACACCTCCTACAGAGACTTCAGACCATACAGAACCCCAAAGCCAGACTCAGCCTTTCCTGATGAACCCACATACCACCCCACCGGAGGAAACTCCACTGGCGCCCCGTACAGAAGAGATTCCAATTCAAGCTGCTGACCCATGCACACACTGCTCTACACAGCCAATACCTGCCTACATTAACCACCGCTTGAACTTCCACCAACTGTCGAGAAGACTACACTCTGCCTCCCTTTCACTTGCCCATGCTCTTTGCATCTACCGAAGCAGAAATGGAAAATGCGCCTTCTCCCACATCACAGCAAAGACCTGGCACAGCCTCCCCTGGAACCTTTAGAACATCACCTCACTTCTGGGATTCATAATGGCCCTCAAAACCTGGCTGTTCGATTAAGCCTCAGGGACCTGTAAGAGCCAGGATACCCTATCAGGTGATAAGCCACGCTTTATAAATCCGGATTTATTGATGAGGTCAACTGATGCAGGTTAATCGCCAAACATTGAGATGCAGACTGAAGGCCTGGATGCATCACCTTGCCATGCTGCTGTCACAGAAGATGCTCCCACAGCAGCACCTTGGTTGGAGGACAGATGCTCATGCTTTCTTGGTAACACTCTCCAAGCACAGTCCTGTACCAGTAGGATGATTTGAGCCCAGCTGTTTCTGGTTTTCTTCAGAACTTGTGCAGGAGAGGCAGCAGTAGGAAGGCATACAAAAGTCCCAAACTCCACTCTAGGAGGAATGAGTTTTTGAGAGAGAGAGCTTACTTTGGAACTCAAACACGCACAATTTAATATTGCGTGTTCCCAGCAGTGCGGAACAACCAAGCAAGTGTACGCCCCACTGATGGAAGACACATTGCGCCATCTTCAGGTATAACAGCCTTTTGTAGTCCGCTAGGTGTCAACAGTTGAGTTTGTCCACCCTATCATTTAGAGATTCTACCAGGTAGTTCACCACCACAGAAATTCCCTAGTGGTCCAGCCAATTGTAGAGCTGAAGAACCTCCTGGCACAGGACCAGAGAACCCACCCACCACGGTTTGTTGCAGTAAAACATGGCTGTGGTGTTGTCTGTGAGCACCTGTGCCAGCCTTCCCCTGATGGCAAGCAGGAAGGCCTTCAACAGCAAGACCATCCTCCTCAACTCCAACAAGCTGACGTGGAGTCAAGTTTAAGCAGGAGACCAGAGGCCTTCGATTTCCATCTATCACAGATGGACTCCCCCAGTCCAGAAGGGATGCATCCATCACCACTGTCAAGTCTGGGTGGGGCAAGGAGAGGGGTCTGCGACTGACCAAAACAAGGTCCAGCAGCCACCACTGTAAATGTTTTGCAGTCTCCTTTGAAATCTGACAGATACACCTGGTGCTATGACCACTGGGACAGCAGATCTTTTGCAGAGCCTGCATGTACCATCCGGCATGCGACAGCAGTAGAATGCAAGAGGACAGCTTTCACAACAGTCTCAGAACCATCCCTGCTGGGATCCAGGAAAGAGGCAGAAACATAAGGGCCATAGTCCAAATGTCCTGTACACACTGCTCCAGTGGAAAGATACAAAATCATACAATGTTGGGAAAGGCTCCAATGAACAGAACCTCCAGTGAAAGTCTGGTGTGACTTTCGCACATTGATAGTGTACCCAAACAACTTTAAGAGGTTGGCCATAGTCTGGAGATGTTTGACAACTGCCTGGGCCGAGTCCATCTTCAACATCAGTTGTCTAGGTAGAAGACTGGTACCCCAACCTCCAAAGGTGTGCTGTAACCACCAGTATTACTCTTGTTAACATCTCTGGGGAACTAACTCAGTCCATGTACCAGACTATATCTGAGGCTTGTGTGACCTAAATTCATAATACAAAAATCACCTAGGAACACAACTTTGTCCTTGTTGGACTTATACTTGTAATAACACGCTGGTAGGAAAATGAGGTGTGTGTTTGAGTGGATTGCTGTATGGTTCTATATAGAATTTTTGGTTCTTTTCTATCCATATATAGCCCATCCGGTAGGTTGACGTAGGTCCTAAGCATGAAATTGTCAAATTCGGTCTAAATATGGAAGTTTATGTTTAGCCAAATTAAATGAGCATTTGTGTATTACAGTCATATGTTCTTTTGACTGATATGTGTATCTGTTTTATACACAGGATCAATACCTTGGGGCAATTATATTTTGCAACATACAAGAGTTTCTATTACTGATCTTGAAAAAGATGATATAAACAATATCATCGAAACGCGTTCGCACTTGTTACATATTTCGTGGAAGTGACTGTACCTGTAGATACTAGAATAGGACCTATTGTACCAGGTCTCAGTTAAAAAATGGTTCTAACAAATATGACAAAGTATATTGTCGTTTTGTGTTTTCTCTCTTTGTATTAGGTGATTTGATCAGTGTATTAAATGTATTGGACTTCAAAAATTGTTTGAATCTAGAATCAATTAGAGATACAGTTGTATTATTTTAATAATATTACTATAACAAAATATTTTTATATAAAAAATCTTTTTAAAAACACATTTTGTTAATAAAAATCTTGTGACAATTTGTGTTTCGGATTATGGTTTTTTAGGTTTACTATATGGGCTTTTTAAACTTTTCTATCACAGTTTGTATTTGAATGGTGAGGAGTGAGTGGAGCTTTCTTTCAATCTAGTGTATAGTAGGCAAGGGAAAACCTCTTTTTTTTACTTGTTGCTACTACCCTATTTCCTTGGCGTTACATAAGGGGTCCCTCTCATTTTATTGTAGAACTGGCTCGGCCAACATTGAATACTGCACACTGAAAATTCTGCTGGAAGGCGCTGAGAGAGCGAAGATCTGTGATAGGACAGACGTCTTCATTCTTCTGCACAAGGAAGTAACAGGAGTAACACCGATTTCCTATTTCCCAGACAGGAACCTGCTCTATGGTGCTTCTGGTAACAAAAGGCCTGCAATTTCTGCTGACAGGCTCTGGACTTTCATCTGATGATGGTGGAATGTGGGACAGGGTAGAAAGAAATAAAAGGTCAAGACAATAAGGAGCACCGAGGGAGAAGAGCAACCGAGAGACTTCAAGGAAAAGAGGAAGAGCAAAGGCAAGCCCCCTCCACCTGGAAGACACCCAGTGAAGGGGGCAGTCAAGCCTATCACAGCCAGAAGGCAATAGACCAGACAGAATGGCGCCGCCATCAATAAGCAGACAGGGAAGCCCCAGGTCACACAGGAAGAACCATCCAACACTCCGCAGGGACAGACTGCGCCCGAAAGGAGGACAAGAACACAAGAACCATCTCATCCAGAGAGAGGAGAGGTAGAACTGAATGCAGGGCCCACTGGAAGAGGCGGACAAGGCAAGGATGACTGTCCCACTAAAACGCCAAGAAGGCACAATTGAGCAGAAAGACAGCAGGTAGGCATCGGCAAGCACAGCCAGACACCAAGAACACCACAGAAGGATGCACTCAGGGGAAACCAGACATCAGCCGAAGACAGAGAGCAAGAAGGATTCCAGTTACGCTCCAGGGAGGAGTCCGCACACACCCCAAAAAGAAGTGGACCCAGACAGAACCCAGACGCCAGGCCGCAGACAGCAGGCCAGACAAGGCGAACAGCGCAGTGGCCCCAGAGAAAGACACCCCGGGGCGCAACTCAAGCCATTCCAATCTATCAGCAAGAGAATTGCAACCGCAACATACCATAACGCCACAGAGAACAAAGGCCCAAAGGCGACCACAGCTCCCCAGCGCATGACAGAGCTATATACCAGCTATCACTGCCCCACATAGGGCTTGTTACATCCCAAGACATGGGAACCTTTAAGGAAAAACCTCCGCAGCAGAGGACAACAGAAAATACCTGCCGAAAAACCGGCAGAAGGCTTGTCAAGTAGCCAAAGAGAAAATCAGAAGGCCTAGTCTCAGGGCCAGTATGGTGTAGAAACCCAAAGCAAAAACAGACAGTCAAGTAGGCCGGCCAGCAGCCAACAGAACCACAGTCCCAACAAAGAGGACTCGAATGCACTTGAAGCACACAGACCACACAACTGGGGCGACCCGCCCCAACGTCAGAACACCTCCCAAAAACCAGATCAACTCACAGGTCACTGAGGGGGAGAAGGAGGAGACCGAAGCCCCGCCAAAAACCTCTGAATAGCAGATTCCGCAGGGGCGTAGAACAAAAGAGCGCCATCGAAAGGAAGGTCTGATGGGAAAGACACACGGATCACGCGGCACCGGATGGTGGCGGTGCAGAAGGTGTGGGGGCACCGGGTCCTCTGTGGTGGGATGGCCCCAAGTCCCCAAAAGAGAAGAATGGAGCGAACCTTTAAAGGGAAGCAGCAGCTCCCTACCACCAGAGCCCTGGTGGAGAACCTCAAGAAGATGAATCGAGGGGAAATGGGCAGCTGGATCACCCATGTGCAGAATTCCCACAGCCATGGAAACAGTGCGAGCGAAGGCCGCACCCGCCTCCGTAGGGCCCACGGTAGGGAAAGCCCTGATCTCTTGACTGGGTGAGAGTATTCTGCTTAATTCAGAGACTCTGTCCCTCACCACCCCTTGTTGTAAATATTTTGTCCACCCTAAGCGTGGAAGGGTATACTCAGACATGAGTCCCTTGCTCATTGCACCATCAGGATTCAAGCAAGCCGGGCCGAAGACGGCTGTAATGCCAGAAACCGGTCCCCGGAAGCTTGTTTCCTTCCCAGTGTAAGAATTGGCTTTTGTAGTCTGGTCTGCCCTGTTCCCATGATGCACTGGGCCAGGGACAGACTAATTTGCATACAGCCAGGTTCTGAAACTGGGATGGTGCAATGAGCTAAAAAACGGTGTTGGATCTAGCCCTGATCTCTTGACTGGGTGAGAGTATTCTGCTTAATTCAGAGACTCTGTCCCTCACCACCCCTTGTTGTAAATATTTTGTCCACCCTAAGCGTGGAAGGGTATACTCAGACATGAGTCCCTTGCTCATTGCACCATCAGGATTCAAGCAAGCCGGGCCGAAGACGGCTGTAATGCCAGAAACCGGTCCCCGGAAGCTTGTTTCCTTCCCAGTGTAAGAATTGGCTTTTGTAGTCTGGTATGCCCTGTTCCCATGATGCACTGGGCCAGGGACAGACTAATTTGCATACAGCCAGGTTCTGAAACTGGGATGGTGCAATGAGCTAAAAAACGGTGTTGGATCTAGCCCTGATCTCTTGACTGGGTGAGAGTATTCTGCTTAATTCAGAGACTCTGTCCCTCACCACCCCTTGTTGTAAATATTTTGTCCACCCTAAGCGTGGAAGGGTATACTCAGACATGAGTCCCTTGCTCATTGCACCATCAGGATTCAAGCAAGCCGGGCCGAAGACGGCTGTAATGCCAGAAACCGGTCCCCGGAAGCTTGTTTCCTTCCCAGTGTAAGAATTGGCTTTTGTAGTCTGGTCTGCCCTGTTCCCATGATGCACTGGGCCAGGGACAGACTAATTTGCATACAGCCAGGTTCTGAAACTGGGATGGTGCAATGAGCTAAAAAACGGTGTTGGATCTAGCCCTGATCTCTTGACTGGGTGAGAGTATTATGCTTAATTCAGAGACTCTGTCCCTCACCACCCCTTGTTGTAAATATTTTGTCCACCCTAAGCGTGGAAGGGTATACTCAGACATGAGTCCCTTGCTCATTGCACCATCAGGATTCAAGCAAGCCGGGCCGAAGACGGCTGTAATGCCAGAAACCGGTCCCCGGAAGCTTGTTTCCTTCCCAGTGTAAGAATTGGCTTTTGTAGTCTGGTCTGCCCTGTTCCCATGATGCACTGGGCCAGGGACAGACTAATTTGCATACAGCCAGGTTCTGAAACTGGGATGGTGCAATGAGCTAAAAAACGGTGTTGGATCTAGCCCTGATCTCTTGACTGGGTGAGAGTATTCTGCTTAATTCAGAGACTCTGTCCCTCACCACCCCTTGTTGTAAATATTTTGTCCACCCTAAGCGTGGAAGGGTATACTCAGACATGAGTCCCTTGCTCATTGCACCATCAGGATTCAAGCAAGCCGGGCCGAAGACGGCTGTAATACCAGAAACCGGTCCCCGGAAGCTTGTTTCCTTCCCAGTGTAAGAATTGGCTTTTGTAGTCTGGTCTGCCCTGTTCCCATGATGCACTGGGCCAGGGACAGACTAATTTGCATACAGCCAGGTTCTGAAACTGGGATGGTGCAATGAGCTAAAAAACGGTGTTGGATCTAGCCCTGATCTCTTGACTGGGTGAGAGTATTCTGCTTAATTCAGAGACTCTGTCCCTCACCACCCCTTGTTGTAAATATTTTGTCCACCCTAAGCGTGGAAGGGTATACTCAGACATGAGTCCCTTGCTCATTGCACCATCAGGATTCAAGCAAGCCGGGCCGAAGACGGCTGTAATGCCAGAAACCGGTCCCCGGAAGCTTGTTTCCTTCCCAGTGTAAGAATTGGCTTTTGTAGTCTGGTCTGCCCTGTTCCCATGATGCACTGGGCCAGGGACAGACTAATTTGCATACAGCCAGGTTCTGAAACTGGGATGGTGCAATGAGCTAAAAAACGGTGTTGGATCTAGCCCTGATCTCTTGACTGGGTGAGAGTATTCTGCTTAATTCAGAGACTCTGTCCCTCACCACCCCTTGTTGTAAATATTTTGTCCACCCTAAGCGTGGAAGGGTATACTCAGACATGAGTCCCTTGCTCATTGCACCATCAGGATTCAAGCAAGCCGGGCCGAAGACGGCTGTAATGCCAGAAACCGGTCCCCGGAAGCTTGTTTCCTTCCCAGTGTAAGAATTGGCTTTTGTAGTCTGGTCTGCCCTGTTCCCATGATGCACTGGGCCAGGGACAGACTAATTTGCATACAGCCAGGTTCTGAAACTGGGATGGTGCAATGAGCTAAAAAACGGTGTTGGATCTAGCCCTGATCTCTTGACTGGGTGAGAGTATTCTGCTTAATTCAGAGACTCTGTCCCTCACCACCCCTTGTTGTAAATACCACGGTAGGGAAAGCCACTCTTCAGTAGGCGACGGCTGCAAGCTAAGGCGGTCGTCCCCCAAGCCCACAGGGGGAAGGAAGGGCCAGGTCCGGAAAGGAGGAGAGGGACTGAGGAGTGGGGGACCTGCGGCTCCTCAGGCGAAGACCGCGGCAACGGCGAGGAGCCATCCTTAGACGACGCTGGGGAAAAAGCCATGACGTGTCGGCCCGTCTCCAGTGAGGACGACACCAGCAAGCGTCAAACCTCCGTGGAAGAGGCGTCCGAGGACGAGTCAACGGCCCGACGTCGGCCTGGCGCCGTAGAGTCCACAATCTGAGGCAGGACATAGTCGTCCGAAGCCAGGGGAGACGCCAAAATGACCTCCGCCACAGCGCTCGGCGAAGGAGACCGCGGCTGGGCCGGAGCCGGGACGGTGAGGGTACGGCGCCGGAAAGGCATCAACCAGACCTCCGACGAGTCAGCCGCCTGCGTGGAGGGGCGAGAGGGACCCGGGGAAAGACTAGGGGACCCCCGCCAACCTCCGCCTGTGACCGGACGAGAAGGGCCCTCCGCCAGCCCCTGTGGCGCCACCAGGGCCAGCAGTCGCCTGTCTGGCCTCGGCCGAGGCCACTGCCTGTCCAGAGGACCGAGTGGGACTTGGGATGCGACCCAAGTCCGAGCGACCTCCCACGACACCACAGGGACTCCCACAGGAGTTTACGGTGAAGCAGAGGCACAGTGGTCCAAAGGAGGGACCCCAGAATGGCCGCACCCCAACGGCACCACATCATCCGAACCTGGATCCAAACCAGTCGGTGCCGGAGCCGCCGGCGATGCCACGGAGGGCCCGCACACTGCAAGGGAAACCAGTGAGGCCTGCAAAGCCGCTGCATATGTCTCCATAGTTGCCCCCACACCGGGAAACGGCGGATAGGGGGACGACACGTGGGCCGCACCACTCGCGGAGAGCCCGTGCCCCCAACAGACCGGGAACTGGCCCTCGGGGACAAACTGTGACACTTACAGATAGGTGAGAGACGCTCTTGCGGACTGGGAGAAGGACGATGTCGAAGACGGAGGCAGCGGTTTCGAAAACCATCCGCAAGGGCCGGAAAGTGACTATGCCGACCTGGACATGCGGGCTGAGAGAAGTTTCATCCGGCGCTCCCGCCGGGACTTTGGTTTCATCTGCTGGCACGCCTTGCAATCAGTGGAGTCGTGGTGTTCCCCCAAACACCACGTGCAGATGGGGTGAGGATCCGTCGACATCAGGCGGCCACAAGACAAGCACGTCTTAAAGCCCGAAGGCATCCACTGTTCCCATACACACGCAATAGGGAAAGGCCTGGAGCACGATCCAGATCCGCGTTGCACGCGGAAAAGGAAAAAACTGACGAAGGAGCGCCGGGGTGGGACTTATGTGACCTCGCTGACGTCACGTATGTGGACGAAGCCTGGGCAGAGTCACATGAAGGCCCCCCCCCCTTCCCGGGAGCGCAGGGATGCTGTGGCAAGAAATTCTCTGGATCCAGTCTCACTCCTGGGGATAATTCTATGTTAAGGAATCTGCGGATAGTAGTCTCGATCAGATATGTGCAGCATGACCTCCCTAAAGGCCTCTACTTGCTGTGCCATCTGAGATGGACCCAGAAATTTAGGGAATATTGAGAACAGGCTTGGAAGATGCACCGATGCAGACTGCAAGTGAGATCAAGTGGCACGTTGACACCTTCACGGTCTCTCGAGTTCAAGAATGTCCAGGAGAGCCTGATTCCCACTAAGATTTCCTGTACTTCTTTTTTGGATTTACCTGAAGACTTAGACTGTGATGAAGATCTGCCATGGGAACTACAGAGCAGGAACAGGAAATGCCTTTCGACCTTGACAGATTACTGCATCAAGTTTTCTGATCTTTGGCATCATAAAGCCTTTCCACTGTGGTCCCTTATGGCCTTCGGGTTCATCTTTGCCAGCAGTCGCAGGTCCCTAGGTTGTGTTCCCACCCGAGGCACCACAGAGGATCTGTCACAGACATCAGTTTGTGACAGTCCTGACACAGTTCGAACCTGATCCTCTTGGGATGTTACATCTTCCCTTGCAAACTGGGAAAAAACGTAATTTTCGGTCTAGAAAAGTTTTAAAAAGACTAAGGAGTAGCTCCAGATCCACGTCTGAAGAGGCAGCGAGAAAGTAGCTGGTGCAGCTCTGCTCATCACTCCCAGAGCGGAACATGAGGAGTACCCCACAACGCCACCTACCAACATGCAGGAGTACTGCTTTAAAGTTGCCGGATCCAGTCTGACACCTGGGGAATATTTACAAGGTAAGGAAACAGCGGTTCAAAGTATCCATCAGAAATCAACACGAAGAGAATAATGGAAGAACAGGATGAAAACATTCTAAAAGTTTAGGATTTCATAATGCAATCCGTCAAGAAACCTCTGAATTGGAGCAATAAGGAATGCAAGCGTGGGAGCCATAGTAAGCTCCAGAAAGGGACACCAGAAAAATTGAGGAAAGTTGAGATCTGAATGCACATATCAAAGTGCCGGATTGGAAACTAAGAAAAAAGGAGGCACACCGAAAAGCGAGTGACAGAAACAAAGATTGGGAAATGTAGCGAGGAAGCAAAAGCCAGGAGAGTATGTTTTTGGAAAATTAGCGATGAGTGTAAGGTCTACAGGGTCTCCATTACCTCATCAAATGAGAGCACCATGTAAAAAAGAAAGATAAGAAGAAAAGGAAAAACAGGGTATGTGAGCAGGCCCAAGTAAAATTATGCAAGCAAACAGAAATGGGTTTGTCAAAGTCTGAGTGTGCCAACTGACTGACAAGTATGATTGCAAAGGGTAGAAGAGAAGAACAGGAAAAGGCAGAAGCGTACATTCTGGAAAAGCCAGCCAGACTGGAAGTGAGAACGAGGCAGTCGGGAATGGTATACGTTAACAGAATGCTCTTCAAGGACCAGGTAGAGACTGTGCATACTAAAGTATTTGCCATGCAAAGGGTTAACTGAATGCCCTTGGAAATCTCATCAGTTTGCTGCCAGTTAAATGTAAAATACATTTAAAACTGAACTCTCCCTTGAAAGATAGAAATTCATAATGCTTTCTTCAAGATGAAAGTTGTAGTGGGCGATAACTGAATCTTTACCTTCATGATATTGTTGCTGGAGCTCCAGATCCTGGCATGACAAAGGTTCATGTACTGCAAGGACCTCAGAGACTCTATCACTGATGTCGTTCGGGTGCTGTGAAGACTCCTCCTCCAAACCTAAGGAAGGAGTGGCTGTATCTAATACTAATTCTTCCAGGATACTTGAACTCTGCTGTGGTGAAGACTCATCCTCCATTCCTAATGAAACTGTGCCTGCGCCCAATTTCAAGACATCAGGGACACTCTTATGTGAACTCTGTTGCAGTAAAGTCTCTTCATCAGCTATCTCATTTACTGCTGCTTCACCAAATGTTAATGCCTCAGGCTCGCTCTCCATATGTTTCTCTAGTTCCATGGCTTCTGAAAATAATACAGGGAAAGAGACAGTGGATAGCAGCTCAAATTAGCAAAACTACTGAATAAAGATACCAGTGTTTCACATCATCTACTAAAACACATTAATACATGTTAACAATACCATTCTGAAGTAGAAGAAAAAAGGAGCACAACTTTGCTTGTCAAATATACCTTCAATACTGCTTTACAACAAAAGAGAGTTAGGAAGTCCATGTCATCTACCTTCAGGACTTCTCTTCGAGAGTAGCACAATAATGGTATAGACTGGTCCCATGGATCTGGCCTCCATAAGGTCTGGAGTTCTCTTGTTCAAAAGTAAGGAGGATACTTAACATTTCTATCAGCAACTGAACAGAAAACATCTTGCTCGGTGACAACAAAAAACAAGAGGGATTAGTAGACTCCATGAACAAAAAGGTTCACTGTTCTGGCTCTGTTTATTTACCACAAGAATCATCATGAGTGTAGACCATTGGTCCAATGTAACTGCCACTAATGTAATGTTATATGGAATTCGTTTTTATATGTGATAATCTGAGCCGGAGGTGAGGGGGGAGTAGACAGGGGGAGGGGGGCCGGGGTAGGAGGAGCGGGGGTGGTGGAGGGGGAGAGGATATATATGTATTGCGTACTAATATGTTGTGACAGTACATTAGCACTATGTTACTGTATGTTTTTGAAAAGTTAATAAAAGTTATATATATATATTTTTTAAAAGGTTCACCGTTTAGTAAACCAAGCTTTGCATTATTAGAATGCCAGATAATCATTGGCAAAAGGAGAATGCTTGTAACAAAAACCCCTTAGACAACCTGTGGAACAAAATACTAACCTTTTGTAATGTTTAATCTGGTAGAGCCTATTTAGCTGCACATTCCTTACCTTAGAATATTCCCCAGGTGGCAGGCTATATCCAGAATTTCTTTTTAGCGACCCCCCTGTGTGCCGGTTGGAGGTGTCCTTTGGCTCTGCATAGCTTTGCCTGTGCCGAAGTGACGTATGCGGTGCCTATATAGGAATCACTCCAGCGCACCCACTTAAGTTCTTAACAGGTTTTCTGCACAAGAAGCACAGAGCAAAACTAAGGAGGAATGACCAGTGTGCCATGGTGAGGACCTGAAGGATTGCTTCAATTAGAGTTACACAGGCCACAGAATGGGAGGATCGGAAAGGAATCTGCGGCTAGATGGAGTCTCTACTAGATAAGGCGTTACCGAAGGAAAGTAACTTGTTCACCTGCTAGAACCTTGTGGCTGCAGACTCCTTCCATCAGAATAGATTCCAAAGCAATCTCTCTCCGGAGGTGGGTCTGAAGACTGTTAGACACTAAAAAGTCATGGAGGACTGAATGGGAGAAACAACCATCACGCCGGCCCTGATGATTTAGGCAGCAGTGTTTGCCAAGCATGAACAGTCATGCCCATGTAGCTGCATTACAAATGTCGAGTCCTCTAGGCAGAGCATTGGTTACAGCATTAACGTTGGTGGAGTGAGCTCTCAAGCCCTTACAGAGTTGCTTCTTAGCCCCTGCATAGCAGATTTTAATACAGAGGTCGATCCATCTGTAGACTATTCTTGTGTGAATTGCCTTGACTTTCCCTGCAAAGCAAAGAGATCATCATCCAACCAGACGTCTGTAAAATGACAGTGCTCTTTTTGGGTCAAGACAGTGGAACCTCTCATCTTCCTTGGTAGGATAATAGGCTTGTGGGCAGGCAGGAACGGGGATATAGAAGTCTGCGTCCTGAAAGTCCAGTGCTACCATCCAGTCACCAGGGCTTACAGTACCAGAGCTAAAGTGACCATTTTGAATTATCCCTTTTTCATTAAGTAGTTGAGAGAGAGTTGGTCTAGGATAGGACAGAGGCCTCCATTTTTTGTCACCAGAAAGCAGCGGGAATAGTAATCACAACTTAATTCTGATGCTGGCACCCTTCTCTATAGTTTCTTTGGCCAGAATAGCTAGTACTTCTTGTCGCAGTAGAAATAGGTGGCCCTCTGTCAGCCGATCAGTGGCAAAGGTTGTGGGTATTTTGGAGAGGCAAGGAATAGAACCGGGAGGCAATCTGAAGCACCCATTTGTCTGAAGTGATTTCTTTCCATAAGGGCAGGTGGTGCGGATTCCTGTCACCAACAGGGTGGCCAGGATGGTAGGAGGGCAAACTAAAGAGGCTTTTAGGTTGCAGCTGCCTAGGATGACGGAATTTGATCAACCCCTGGCTCTGGTTCCCACGAGGCTTGTGGTAACCGCATCTCCAGCTACAAAAGTACTGATGCCTGCTGGCCGTGGTAGCTAGGGGGAAACAGGATGCGGTTGATAGCCCCTACCATAGCCATGGCAGGGGTGGAAGGCAGAATGCTGCTGTTGCAGCCCATGGAAAGTCCTAATGACCCAGAGGTAGCCCTGCGGTCTTTAAAATGCTCAAGCGCCAAATTTGCCTGGTAACCAGAAAGGCAAAACCCAATGAAGGGCATATTAATAAGGGATGCCTAGACATCCCCCTGAAAGCCAGCTGTCCCTCAGCCAGACATGACATCTGAGCGCCACCGTGGAAGCAATGGCTATGCCAAGTGAGTGTTATATTCCGCATCTGATGACTAACTTTGCAGCATCTCTCCCAACAGCAATAGCTTAGGAGAAATTGGCTCAGGCCACCTGTGAGAGCAAAGGTAGCACTTACGCAACTGTATCCCACACAGTAGGGGAATAATGGCCTAATAAGCATGCAATGTGCACGGGCTGCAGTGCTAGGCTGGTGGAAGAGAAAATCCTCTTTCCGGAGGTATTCAGCCTCTTGGATTCCTTAGCCGGTGGTGTGGTAGGGAACATGTTGGGATTTATCTTGGAGGTTGAGGCCTGGACCACAAGTCTTTCAAGGGTTGCTTGCTTAAAGAGGGAGGCTAGGTCCCGAGGCACAGGCAGCGCAATAGTCCTGTGCACAGGAGTGCCTGTAGATGGCTTGGCCCAGGCCCAGAGCCAGACATCAGTCAGGGCTTCATTAAAGGGGGGTAGGAGTTCTGAAGGAGATAACCCAGGCTAAATCATCTCCGTCAAGACATTGGTCTTGACCTCAACCAGGACAGCAGCTGCCCCAAGAATCACCATTGCATAGGAAACCCCTTCCTCGTAAACCACTGTGGGATGACAGAGGAAGGTAGTGTCAGGCGAGGTGTCCAGACCACCGCCATCAGCCAGGTCCTCCTATCATGTGCCATCAGTCATGGACTCCGCTGAGGGGTTGGAATTGCCATTGGGATCATTATAGCCCTTCCATTCATGTTGCTCAGAGGGCTCTTCAGAACCCATGATCATGAATCGCTCTAGATGTGTTCGACCAACCAAAAATGAGGCTCATGGCCTCATAAAACTCGCAAAGTTGAGAGGGGTTGCTCTTGTTCTGGAAAAATTGGAGAATCGCAGAACGGACTCGGTGTCAGACTCTGGCTCCACAGGAACAACCTGGATTTGTGGCATCATTTCCCCGTGTCATCCGATGAAAGTCTGACATGGAGAAGTCGAAAAAAAATTCAACTTATTGGAATTCTTATGGGATGTACATGAAGTCCAGTATTGCAATGATGATTTGCGCAAGCGACTCTGGGAGCGGTCGCAAGACCTCCCTCAGAAGCAGAACATAGAGCAGTGTTAAGTTGCAAACGAAGCAGTCAGAAGCTTCATGGCCCGCTCGCAGATAGCCTTCGGATGTCTGGTCTTGCAATCCTTACAGGTCGTGGTCCCGTTTCAGGGGCACACAAACACACCAAACAGGGGTTCGTTATAAACCTTTGCTTGATGAAGTGCACCACAAGGCTTAAATCCCGTCGTTTGTTCAGGGACAGTCATAAAAACGGGAAAAAGTCACAAAAATGAACAAAATAGTTCAGTCAAAAATTTACTAAGATGAGCTCGTCCGGATCCTCGCTAATGGGGTTGAAAAAATAAAACCGAGGTTAGTGTGCTGGGGTGGTGCCTATATAAGCATTGCAAATGTCACTTCTGGCGTGGAGGAGGCCATGCAGAGTCGAACACCACCACCTACTTGTGCACAAGTGGATTGTTCAAAAGTTTCTGGATCCAGTCTGACACCTTGGGAATATGCTTATGTAAGGAATTGCAGATGGAAGTCTCTATTAGATAGGAAGAATTTTAGATAGGTATACCATTATCATCTCTATACAAGGCAAACGTTTTCAATTGTCTAATGGAAGAATGTACAAATGGGGATCAGGCCAAAGATCAGAAGAAAGTAACGTTCCCGTCAGATAAGCAGGCCTGACTTCCAATATCTCGCAATACCAATGCTGGTTTTGGTAGAGGCGAAATGTAAACTAAACTAGAACAGCCCAATATTTTTACTGCTTGGTTACAATACTGTCACAACATGCAGCAGTAGATTAAAACAACCAACATCATAGACAAGTAATATCAGAGAATATAGTTAGCAGCATATCCCGCTTTGGGGGGTAAAAAGAGCTTAGGGCAAGAGTGGTTTATCACAAAGAAACCAATATAACTGTTTTTGTACTGATGAAAAAAGAAGAGAAACTGATTGGTGGGAAAAGAGGTTAGTGAAGTGTGATATGAGCCAGAGGCTGCGCTAACTTTGATGGTGAAGAACCTCAAGAAGGACTTGGTCTACAGAAGGCAAGAAGGAGATCTGAAGCTCTGAGACAATGAAGAATGGCATGAAATGGACTCAGTGGTGCAACAAAAAGAAATAATGTGAGGTAATAGTCTGAATAGGTTTATACATGCAAGACGTTCAATGAAAAGGGTAAACGTTTATGCACTCACGGTGATGAGCGGCAATTCAAGATCATGGGATAATGCAGTTAAAGCAATAAGTAAGAAAGTAGAAGACATGCAATTAAAAGCAAATGTTAGTTAAAAAAGTGTTCAAGCAAACTTTATTTAAAAATGTTAAAATTACTGGACACCAATCCACTCTTTCATGCAAGGAGATGCTGCACCCAGATGTCCAGAACAGACCCTTACAGTGTCCGTCCGGCATTTTAAAGACAGCTTAAACTAAAATGTTTGGGCACAAATGCTAAGATGTCATTTGGTACAATCTTACAGCATTAAATGGCAGGTTGGATTGCACCCCGTGCATGGATGGAGAATGAAATTCAGATATAATACAAAAAGCCAATAAGCGTGCCAACCCGTTACAAACGGCAATCTCCATCACAAGGATAGTGATGATGAAGATGGACTGATGTAAAGAGGAACATGAAAGAACCTAAATGTGTGTTAAAACTTGTAGGAAAAAGAAGAGCTATCAGAGTGCAACAAGAAAAGTTTGGAACATTAAAGTTTCAGAGAGAAGAACTTGAGGGTGACAACAAGTAAACTAAGATCTCCTCCACAATACCTTCATGATGTTCCTGATGAATCTTTGAAAGTTGTTCAGTTACCAAAACAGCATCTGGATTAATTCCACATACTTCATGGATACTCTGCTTGCCTGAATTCTGCTGTGACAGAGACTCTTCCACTCCTAATGAAATAGCTTCTACTACAACTTCAAGAATATCAGAGATGCTCTCCTTATTTGAATTCTGCTGCAATAAGGACTTGTCATCAGGAATCTTGATTTCTAGAGAAACATTATTGGCCTCAAGCCCTAGCACTTCGGGGGGACACACTTCAATTATATTTTCATGTGGCAATGGCTCATCCTGGGGCACAGAGGTCTCTTCAGATCCTAATAACTCCAAGACATCCTCCATTCTTCTTGGAATAGCAACTCCCTCAAATCCTATGTCCACTGGGATATTCTCTTCATTTACATTCTTCTGTTGTAAAGTCTCATCCTTGGGAATCACAGTTTCCAATGATAAGGTGGCCACCTCAAATTCTAAGACATTCGGGACACGCTCTATGTTTGGATTCTGTTGAGGTAAATAATCACCCTCAGAGAAGTCAGTTGCTCCTTGAATAGCAACTGGATGAACATTTAATGATTCCGACTCAATTTCCTTATCTTCCACTATTTCCGTAGGCTCAGAAGATTCTAAAGAAAATAAAGGAAAACCACAGGTTAACAATATTGTAGGATTTGAATGTGTGTGTTTCAAAGTGTTATCATGTAAGTGATGTACACTTCTAAAAAATGTTTTAAAAAACAATGCAACACAGTACGTTTTAAAAATAGGTTTTAGAGGTAGAAGGAACAGGGTAAAGAGTAACCTTAAAATTATAAGCATTTGTGCAGTTTTGCTACTTTAAAAAAGTAGAGCAGAGTATGGTAATGTATAGCTCCAGGTATTTCAGGATTTAAGAGGACTAAGACCAAAAGTCAATTTTAGATTCTATGAGTGACGTAAGCCATTGTATTCAGAGCCCGTGGAAACTAAGAGCTAAGTGGATGTTGTGAAGATGATACTTTTATGGCAAGATTGAAATTTTCCAGGTTTAAATACCAGAAAATTCAAAGCTGGGTGGTGGGTAAGGAAAATCTAATCAGTCGCCACAACGACTTAGAAGAGAAGTTGGGATCAGAAGTGCAGAGTAAAAAAGAAGTTGCGCCGTGGTATTGGTCCATATTGGAGATGGAGGATGGCTCTTTCACACTGCCGGAGACCCTGTGGGGGGAGTGCTTGCCAGAGATTGCTTCAGAAGACCAATGGCAAGTAACAATGTTGATACTGTATAAAGTGGTTAAACCTGCAAATTTAAGAAGGAATCACTTGTTCACACTCCACAGGGCATACTGGTCTCCTAGAAAACTTGCAAAGTTCAAACCTGGCGGAACGGTGGCGTGTCCTAAATGCAAGAGTCCCAATGAGGATGATTTACACATGTTCGTGACCTGTCCGGCGATAAAGGAATTCTGGGAGGCTGTAAGTACGTTCTTGTCATCAGCACTGAGCTAGCAAATTAAGGTAAGCCCTGAACTTGTGATGTCGGGAAGAATGGATTTACAAGGTAAGGGCCTAGAGGACAATGCAAAACTTGTGTTCTATGCTATATTGCTGGCTCGGAGAGGAATTTTTAAAATATGGGTTTCGGCAGACCCCCCCAACAGAACTAAACTGGTTAAGATCTATGAGAGCTATTGCTAAGTTGGATATTGTGGATCGACACACGAAAAGATACAGATTTTAGACTCCTTTTTGTTATGTTTTGGTTTAAGGGTTGGGTTGTAATGATATAGGTATAACAAGTCCTATGATTAAGCTTTCTTCTGATCTCAGTTGGTTTCAAGTCTTGGGGAAGACTGGTTAAAGTGGTAAACTTCCTCCTAAGAGCAGAACCAACATATGAGATGAGCAGCCCAAGGGCGGTATCGTGGAACTCGGGGCGGAGAAAAGGCGAATGAGGACAAAAAAAAAAAAACACTGAAGTGCTAATTACCTTGCAATTCCAAGTAACATAATGAGGTTATCCTTGCATGACTAAGTGGACGATATGAGAAGGAGTAAAGCACTTTTATGCAATGAGTGGAACAGATTAATCACAAGTCTTGTGGTCTCTTCACAAGGAAAGTTTGTTTAATCATCTATCTGGGGCAAGCAGTAATGAAAAAAAGATCAGAAAACCGCATCCCTAATCCAATTAATGTGATGCACGTTAATGGCAATCTAATCATTACAACATTAGCTTTGTCAATGGTACATTTATACTCCAAAGCCCAAGTGGTTGCTGTATGTTGAACTATACAAAATGGGAGAACAGACTGAAAATGTAAACTCCACTTACATATTGATCTTAGAAGGTAATATCCAAGAGTAATAGTTTTGTAGGAGAAGGTGTTGCATTCCTGAAATTTCTCTATAAAAAAAAAGTCATGGGATGGCCAGAAAATGCAATTTATGTAAAAAAGAAAACGGCTGATGGAGAAATATGGAGAACAGTAAGGGGGAGAGAAGGAAAGAAAGTGTCAATAGAAGGCAGGTCGTTTTGGTTCCAAAAGGACCCTCAAGAGGAACGAGCATGAAAAAAATAAAGAACACTAGGTAGGCAGAAGGTGGCAAACAAGACAATTAGAGATATGGGTGTAATAGAAAGATTCAGTACTACTGTGTGATAATGGACTGGGTTTGCCAATACAAAGGTAGTAGAGCTAGACAATAGCGGAATGGTTTTGTGCATGCGAAAATACAAGAGAAAAAGTAAACAAAGTTGGCAACAATGCCTGGGTCTGCAGCCTTTCTCGATGAATCTGTGCCATTCAAGGTGGGGAGGCAAGAGTAGGTGAAGCTCATGGCAAGAGCAGGAAGACTGTAATGGCATACCAGAATAGATTAAAAAGCCCAACTGTTGTAAAACTAGATTTAAAGTCAACGTTCACTGAACCAGATAGTAACCCAGATCTTAGATCAACATGACGCGGAGTAGACTATGTGTCTTATGGTTAGTCCCATTAGCTGTTCGTTTAAACATTCTGAAGCAGGTTATCACTCAGACATCTGGACTATAAAAGTGACAGCATTTAAAAGGAGAACAGAGATGCATACTGAGCAGGGATGGGCAAAGTTGTTCAGACGTCGCTCAAAGACAACAAAGCTGCGTCATTCTGTTCCTAAAAATAAGCAGAAGTTATTCAGTGTACTAAATAGTTAATAACTAGGAGTAAGCAAGACAAACACTATTATTCAGGACTGGTAGGTTTGTGTTAGAAATATGCGGCTGTCAACTTATTAAAACGTTTTTTTAAAATAGCTACCAAAGTGGACACAAAGTTCAGAAGCAGATCAACGGCAGCAGACACTAAGTAAAAGTAGAAATAATCAAACAGGACTTTACAAAGAAGGAAAAAGAAAGGTTGAGAGTGTCAGTTATTTGAAGGTAATAGATAGACTTTGAAACAAGGGAGACACAAAACAGGTGCCCAGGGAAAGAATACATGACGTTCACTTCCAAAGCAGTGTAAGTGAAGATAGAGTTAATAGCAACTTGAGTGGGTACATTATAAGGTATGATTCAAACTTTTAACAAGGGGTGAAAAAAGTGCGTTTTCAAGAAGATCAAATGCTGTATCACAAAGTGTAACTATTAAGAGATAAAAAAAGAAGTTGCAGAGACAAACTTTAGAGGCATTAAGTGGAGAGGACAGCATAGATGCAGTATAATGAACTCAAGATTTCACAAGGATAAAATCTTCCAAAAACTAATTAAAGAGAAACAGTGACAGTAAGGAGCAGTAATCAACCAAGAGCAAAGACTAGGCTCAAGTGCTCAAAAAGAGAACAGAGTTCAACATCCCAGCGTAGTATTTTCTAGTGAGGGATTCAGGCTTAAAACACATCCAACATACCTCCCTGAAGTTCTTGCTGAGGTTTGGAGATGTGTTGCAGTAAACTCTTATCCTCAACCATTTCCACTGCTACCAGAGCAGCGACTGGGTCATTTTCCATCCTCTCATGTCTACTTTCCTTCAGTAAATCATGTTTTGAGAAAAACTCTTCTTCGCCAGCCACGTTTGTTTCTGGAACACCAGCTTCATCAAAAGTTGGGGCATTGGGGATGTTTCCATTGTTGTCCAGTGTTTCTGATGAATCTAAAGGTACTACATGAAAATACAGGGAAACCAACTCAGTGATCAAATATAAAGCTTGAAGCAATACTTCTTGATGGACTGTGTAGGTCATACAAAAGGTTGGTTTGAATTTATTTCTTCCACAGACACAGGGACTTAATCTTGAAGCCATTTATTGAGGTGGGAGATACGAAGAGACATGCAAGTGAACCAATACCTCATAATCATAGGATTTTAGAGATGGCTAGGATACGGTGAAAAGTTTAACTGCAGTGGCGCCATGAAGCACCTTGCAGTCAGCAGAGTGCACATCACAAATAAAGAAAGGAAATTGAAAAGGTAAAATCTACAATTAGCAGAATATTTAAGTTACTGAGTTTTTGATAAAGGCGATATTAGCATTTAGAGCACTGATGAGAGAAATCATCTTTTGATATATCCAAACAATCTATCTTATCACAAGCTATTCTCTACTCAAATATGAAAAGTGGAAAGGGGTTTAAAAATCAAACTATTAGTGTGATCCACGGGTGCATACCTCTCAGATGAACCCTTCTGTTCATCAGGTCTTATTTATGTAGACTGTTGATACAACTCCCCACCACCAGTCCTTTCTAACACCTCCCCCATCCTGTCAAAAAAGGGCAGCCCAGCTGGATTCCATTGTAAGAAAATTTGCAGGGTAACACGAGCAGAATACATTCCAAATAATAACATTTGTCAACTAGGAAGCATGCATATAAACAGTGCATTCTAATTTAACACCATGCAACACATGCCACAGACCATTTCCTCTATGAAAGCAACAGCAGGAGGTGGTCCATTAATATGCTGCCCCATCAGGTTTCCTTCCTTCGATTAGTGCATTAAAGATAAGAGGTATGTTTTACATAAGGAAACGTAATGAAGTTGCTTCATTCTCTACAGCCAACCTTGTCCAGAACTTCCCGGTAGCTTCCTCTTGCCAGCTGTTCTTCTAACCTTTTAATGACGTATTTCTATTTTTAATACATATTTGCTGAGACAACTTCCAGTCTTTTTGGCCTGACAAAGATGTGGCGGACAGCATCCTTTCCCCCTTATTAGTGAGGATAATCGTCACAACAACAATAATTCCAATCATTTAGCAGCACAACAATGAACGCTCTCTAGGATCTTAAAGATATATTAAACTCAATGGCACTCGATGTCTTGCAACTGAGGCACAACCGCTGAACTAGCTGTCATCTTGCTGCACGCCTTTCAACTCACTTATTTTTTATTGGCCTTCCACCCTTGAGGGTGCTCACCCTTTTTAGTCATAGCAAGTAGGGGGAGGACAGCACTACGTGCACAACATCAATCTAAGAACATGTAGGCATTACAGTGGTCCAAAACCAACATACATCAGCCACTGTCAATCATACAAATTATTCTGATGAAACAAAATTAAAATATTCAGAATTTTGTAGCAAACAGCACACTGAATGAATACAATCCCATTGTTGAGCACTTACAACAGTGAGCATTTACATAAAATTACAAAACACATGCAGCTTCACAGCACATTATACTGCTGATGGGCCTTCTCTCTATGGAACCGCAAACCAAACACAGAAACGAACATATATTTTTCATTCTAATGAGTTTCAGATTAAAAGACTCCACGGTAGAGCAATACTAAATAAATGTAGCTCATTTAGATAAGTTAAATTGCGATGCTAGGATCAGCATGAAAGAGGCCAGGGGTCGTTAATACCTAATGAAGGGCACGCAAACACTTGAACTTGATTGAACCTTGAACTTCGTTGGATAACAGGAGCAACGCACAAACCATTACTAAGGGATTCATTATTTTACGACCCATATTTCTGGGCTTGGATTTATGATAGTTTCTGCGACATGGAAACGTAGAGAAAGGCGAGGATAAAATGAGGAAACTCACAAAATGAGTCGCAAGTACTCTGTGCTGCGTATCCGGAAAATACACATAGATCCAGGCATAAAATCTGATAGTGTTTGTCAGAATCTGTTTCAGTCCGTTGCTGTTGAATGCTACATATCAAGCATATGTGGGAACAAGGCGACACTCTTGCAAGAGATTTTTCTAGAAAAAGCTAACATTTATACATGTTGCCATTTATATCTGTTTCACGATACTGACCCTGGTAGAAAAGGTTCTGCAGAAAAATGAAATTGATACCAATATGCACATTCTTTTTCTAGTAAACAGTCAATACACAAAAATTGTCCGAAAGATTCAAAAAGTGTGTGTAAACAAGAATGATCTGTAGTGCATAACGCTTTTTCTGTAATAATTGTATTTCTTCTTACACTTTTATCTATAAATACACTTGTTTTCAATGTACCTGCTACAAGGTTGATGCATTAGGTTAATAAGTAATCGATGTCTTGTAAATTCTGAATACTATTAAAGAAGTGGGCCCTTTTTCATCCCGCACGTTAAGTGGCGCAGGAGAGGTCCAAGCTCGGCACCGGCATCATGAAACCCATCCTACTGCAAGGCCACGAGAGGTCGATCACCCAGATCAAATACAACCGAGAAGGCAAACTCCTCTTCACTGTTGCAAAAGATCCGCTAGTGAATGTCTGGTATTCTGTGAATGGAGGGCGACTTGGCACCTACAATGGGCATACTGGAGCAGTCTGGTGTGTGGACTGTGACTGGGACACCAGGCATGTCCTCACTGGCTCCTCTGATAACTCCTGCAGACTCTTCGACTGTGAAACAGGGAAGCTGGCACTGGTAAATACCAATTCTGCAGTTCGAACCTGTGGCTTCGACTTTGGGGAAAACATCATAATGTTCTCCACAGATAAGCAGATGGGCTACCAGTGCTTTATCAACTTCTTTGACCCGCGGAATCCCAGTCAAATAGAGGACAACGAGCCATACATGAAGATCCCCTGCAATGATTCCAAGATCACCAGCATTGTATGGGGCCCTCTTGGGGAGTGTGTCATCGCTGGGCATGAGAATGGGGAACTGAACCAGTGCAGTGCTAAGTCTGGCGAGATTGTTGGCACCACTGAGCATCACAAACAGATCAATGACATCCAGACCTTACGCGACCAGACCATATTTGTCACAGCCTCCAAGGACAACACAGCAAAGCTTTTTGATACCCAACTTTAGAACACTTAAAGACCTTCCGTACAGAGCGTCCAATCAACTTGGCTGCCCTGTCACCAATCTATGACTATGTGATTTTAGGTGGTGGTCAAGAAGCCATGGTTGTAACCACAACTTCCACCAGGATTGGGAAGTTTGAGGCAAGATTTTTCCATTTGGTGTTTGAAGAGGAATTTGGTATAGTCAAGTGACATTTCGGGCCAATTAACTGCTGAATTTCACCTGGATGGAACGAATTACAGCAGTGGCGGTGAAGACGGCTATGTTCGGATCCATAATTTTGACTCTCAGTACTTGGAGTTTGAAGCATATGATGGCTCGATTTATGTATTTCTTATTTCTCTTTTCCAAACCTGACTTCTCACTGCGATACTATTACCCTATTAACCCTCCAATGTGTGAAATGAGCATTCTCTGTAATATACTTGGCAGCAGGCGACTGCCAGTGAATATGTTGTTTGCAGTGGAAACAAAACTGTACAGTGAACCCGATTTTCAGCTGTCTCACCAATGGAAAGAACTTTTATGAACCTAAAAATGTAATGTTTTTTCAGCTGCCTTAATTGTCTTGTAGGGCGTCAGGCAACAGTTTTATCCACTGAGCATGGGAGGTAATGTAGAATTAACTAATCCCACTTAAATAAAGTACGAATCGGTTATCTATCAGTGACCACATGTTGGTGTAAAGGAACGCAGAGTTGTAATCCAGATATCTGCCAACAGGTTAATTAAATTGAAAGCTGACTGGGATCATTCACAATTGATGTGTTTTTTGTTTGAACTCGACTGTGCTCACTGACTGTAGCTGCCCCAAACTGACTATTGGTGTTGGCAAAGTCCACATTCTTCACCTTAAACACTGAGCCCTGGTCGGAGAGTTGAATTACATTTTAACATTGGATAAATGTGGCTAAAATGAAGACCATGAATATTTGTAATTCATAAAGATCTAAAATATATATTAAAAAAAAAGTGGGCCATTTGTACGAGCATAGCATTGCAGCTACACTATTAAAGGTTTGGTGCCATGTTCCTCCTGAATAGCACCCCATTATACGGTATGTGACCATAATTGGCTTAAGTTGTCCAGTAGCCTTGATTTATGGTCGTTTAAGAATGAAGCACTAAAATAATTTTTCGATAAAAAAAATACATTTAACCAAAACCACAGCTCTAGTAGAGATACTTTTTCTCACTGATTGGAGCTATAATCACGACAACCTGGCAAGCGTTCTAATACTGGGCAGGAGAGGAATTCTTGAAGAACATAACTGCAGTAAAACCTCAGAGAGTTTGGCATGAAGTGGGTCACCGTGCATGTCTAAACACCAAGCTAAAAACGTGTTCCAAAAGCAGGTGTATGTAGATTTCAAAGGACGCCCGGCTGCTAGAACAACAACAAAAACCACCACCACCATCACCTTGGGAGGAGGACCAAAAACACTCATCTGTCGCAACTCAATCACCAATCATGAAGATGGAGTGTCAGCCGGTTTGGGTGCAGTACCCAGTCCGCTAATACAAAACAGGAGATCCTCCCAAAGAGGCAGACTCAACGCACAACAGATTATCATGCACAAGAGTTTGGGATATCGCAGTCTCCGAATCCAGACCAGACACACAAGGATGGCTTGGGCCCAGTCAGTCTTGTTCTTTCTAAGGACTCAAGGTAAGAGTGGGATCAGTGGAAAGGCATTAGGAATCTCAACATCCACTCAAGTGCGCCCAAGAGCAGACACTGCGTGTTCTTGGCAGTAATTAACAGATCAAGCCAAGATTCTCCCCATTCGTGGAAGAGACCTTGCACCACCTCTGGCAGCAGATGCCATTCATAGCCTGCAAGGTGTTGATGGCTGAATTCATCGGCTCTTGTGTTTAGAGATCCTGCTAGGTGTGGTATGACCAGGATGGTGTACTGAAATCCCAGCCATGGCCAGTGGCACAGAACCTCTGGGCACAGGGTCCAAGACCCCACCTTGCCGTGATTTGTGCTTTACCACATGGCAGTAGTGTTGTACGTGAACTCCTGCACCAGCCTCCATTTGATAAATGGTAGGTAGGTTTTCAATGCTAAACAGATGGCCACAACTTAAACAGGTTGATGTGGAACCAGTTCTGGTCCAGAGACCAGTGTCCTCTGATCTCCACCTCTCTCAGGTGGCTATCCCATCCAAGAAGTGATGCTACTGTCACCACTGTCAGCTCTGGGAAGGTAGGGGGTCTGTCACTGACCATATCACGATTCAATAACAAGTCTCCTCTGAAATCTGGATGCTATCGGAGATTCACATGATGCTGCACCCACCGTGACTTCAGATAACATTTCAGAGTCCGCATGTACCATCTGGCAATCTTCAGCTGCATGCAGGAGGTCAGCAGACCCACCAGCCTCAGTCAGTCTCACCAGATTACAGGACTGAGGTTGAACCAGCAGGATCATAGCTTAAATGTCCTGGACTTTCTGCATCAGAGGATAGGCAAAACACATAACTGTGTCCAGAATGACCCAGATGAAAGGGAGCATTTGAGAAAGTCGGGTGTGACTTTGGCATGTTAATAGGGAATCCCAATGAACGAAGAAGGTACATGTAGTCTGAAGATGGGTGATGACTGCCAAGGAAGATCCCACCTTTAACAGTCAGTCGAGGTAGGAAAAGACTTGGGCCACCAAGCGCCTAAGAGGAGCAGAAATCACCACCATCACCTTTGTGAACACCAGAGGCACACTGGTGAGGCCAAAGGAGAGCACAGCAAACTGCAAATTCTCCAAGCTCACCAGGACAGCAGATGTCTTTGAGCCTGTAAGGCGAAGAAATGAAAATGAGTATCCTACAGCTACAATGCTACTATCCAATCTCCAGGATCAAGGGCAGACAGGACCCGGGAAAGGATGAGCATTTTGAACCAGTCTTTTCTCAGGAAGGAGTTGAGGGCGAAGGTCTAGAACACGGCAGGGACCTCCATCCTTTAGCACCAGAAAGTAGCAGAAGCAGAAAACCATGACCCGCTTGCGGTGTCGGAACCCTATTGATGGATCCTTTGGCCACTGGAGCCGTAACTCCTGGCATAACAAGCACAGGTGGACCTCCGACAGCCATAGTATGGACACTGGCATGTGGGGGCAGGGTTTCAAGGAATCAAAGGAAAAAACGACACCAAACAATCTGCAACACACACTTTTCTGAGGTGACAGTCGGCCACTCTGGTAAAAAGTATAGGCTCCTACCAGATGGTGATGGGTCGAGGAGGGTGTACTAGAGCGGGTGGGTATGGGTTACGGTAGGATGGGTGGACTTTTGGGCAGTCTGCCATCCTTGGTGTCTGAGGTTGTGTGATTGATCGGCAGAACAGTTTTGAGTGAGGACGCGCTCATTATCGGCTTATCAACATGACGCCGTTTAATCGCCAGCAATAAGGGAATAATTACAAGAGGGTGGCGCGTCAGCTACACAGCTTGTTTGGCAGGACAGCCGTAAGTGAAGAGTCACTTATAATCAAGAGCAGTTCCTAATTGAAGAACAGATCCAGCATCCACTCCACATGTGAAGATACAGACAAAATGAAATTGGATCTTTGGTAGCCACATTAGCGGTACATGTTTGCTGATATTAATCACACAACGGAGAAGACCATATTAAACCACCAAGCGACAACACAGATCACAGTGGTAAAGAAGAGTCATTGATAATATGTTGAAAAGGTGCCTGTAGACCAGCATTGGTCTAAGATTTTTCCAGTATCAAATGAAAATTAAAAGAAAGCCATCATATTACTTTGTGAAAGTTACCATAGACCATCATTGTCTGTAGACCGCATATTCTACATGAGTAACCACTGTGACGGAGTCCTGAGGAAGGTCTAGCCGAAACGCGTTGTTTCTCAACAAACCGCCAGTTTCTGTATATCATGTTATTGTGATAAATGGTTGCTAATATGAATTTTTCTTTGATTGTGTTTAACCTGTTCGATGCTCATGACAAGGCCAGCTCGTCATGAGGCACGGTTGAGCTGTGCTTAGGACGAGCTGGCCTTGTCATGAACAATGGTATTCTAAGAATGTTAGCGCAGGAGGGGAAAACCCCTTAGCAGCCAAGGTGATAAAATGAGATATTCAATCATGCTCAACTGAAGTGAATACGTCAAAATCATGTTCCTTGTCATATAGAACATGGAATTCTTGCAATATATCAATTGTCACAGTAAGAAAACAGATGTGGTTGAGAAATGTACATTAATGTTGTATATATATATATACTCATTTATACTTTTTGTTTACAAAATAATTAACTAAAAAAACTTAACAAAAAAAAAGGAAGAAGAAGATCATCAATGAGGAAAAAATAAATGTGTTAATCCATCTTTGGAACAATCTGTGTTCTTTCTTGGTCTGGAGTTATTATCTCAACTAGTAGTTAAATACACCGTGCCCGGTGTTTTTGCTTTTTCAAGTAGTCTTTTCCCTGCCAGGGTATGGTTATCCTTAATCCAGGGGACCCATTTGTTTACCCAAAAAAAAAGTTGTGGGAACACTGCCATGCCCACAAAAAAGACGGGAAAGCTTCTGGCCCTGCAGGTATGGCTGATATTGGAGGAGCTGAAGTGCCCTTTCATAGCCAAGGGTGGGACAGAAGTATGAATTTAGTTGGCAAGGGCAGCAGATGATCCCAAGGAGCGAGCTGTGACACTGCTATCCTTAAAGAGCTCCAGCACTGCATCCGCTTTGTCACCAAACAGGCAATGTCCACTGAAGGACATAGCCATGAGGCTCACATGGCTAGCCACGGTAGAGCCCAATGCTTTGCCAATTGAGTCAGTATTGCCCAAGCCACACCTTATGGTTAATTTCGTTGCATTCCAGCCATCAAGTATGGCCTGTATGAGAATTACATGGGCTACCTCTGGGACTATAGGGGACAGCTCTGACTCCCTATACAGGGGTACAATGGGAAAAGCCCTGGGTTGACTGACTGTCGAAGCCTGCCTCACCAAACTCTTGGGGGTCGGGTGTTGGATGAGGACTGTTGGGTCCCTGAGTGTCGGGCAATGACATCTGGAAACCTTGCAATTGACTGGGACGCATGATCAGTGTTTGGACCAGGCCCCCAGGAGGGTTTATGTGAGTGCTTCACTAAATGGAAGCAGGAGCCCTGCATTGGTATGCCCCAGGTGAAGCTTTGCAGTTAAAACCTTACTTTTGACTTCCACTGATGGGAGCTGGAGATTAAGGGCCTCAGCTGCCCTCTTTAGGACCATGGTGAATGACGCACTCTTCTCAATTGCCGCACCAGGTGAAGTGACCCACCAGAGTCTGGAGAAGTGTCTAGGCGGCTCGTATCACCCAACTCTTGTACCAGTTCTTCGCCAGGAAGAACTGAGCAATGTCACATCAATGGGGTCAAAGGCACTGTGCTCTGCTTCATCCTCAAACTCAGGCCCGCCAAAGAACAGGGGGAGAGTATTTGAGCCTGAAGGCTACCGTGGGCTGGGCGGTGCCAGTCTTAACTTCAGATGGGGCAGTTGTGGCGTTGGACAGAACAATAGGGTCACCCTTGACCCGTAAATGGAGTCGAGGGACCGAACTCCGGCAAGGGTCCTGGACCCAGAATTGGGTTCAGGATGGGCGTCGGTCCGGATCCAGAAGGTCCACCTGCATCGAAGGAGCACCCACTGACAGTAATCTGGTAAAACATTGCTCAGCTCCTTGGGGCCAGATGACACACATGTGGGAGTTGGTTGCTCAAAGATGTGGGCCAGCTCCTCAAACCTCCTAAAGTTGGGAAGCAGTCGCTCCAGCACTAGGAAACTCCGGGAGGCGCCGTGTAGAGGTTAGCTCTTGCTCTGTGGGTGCCATGCGGGAGCGGTGTCTAGAGGCACAAGGATGCCCTGTGCTCCATTCAAGGACTTGGAAGGGTGCAGAGAAGTAGAGTGTCACGTTGACTTCTTTGACTTAAGCAACAATGACTTTTACTTCATAGTTCCCTACGTCACGGAAAGGGCTCCAAGAGTAGAGCCGAGATAGTTTGCGGGAACGAGAATGGATTCCAGGAGCAACACAGGGTCCTTTGTTGCCACACCTCTCCGAGTTTCATCGTCTTCTCCCGAATCGCCTTTGGGCGCATTGAGAGAGAGTTGTAGCGAGACGTGGTCGGACCCCTAGCATCACAGACCCGCCAAATGGGGTTCAGGCACAGGTATCTAGGTTTTAGAAGGGACATGTCCATAGCACACTGAAAATAATCAGGGAAAAGCCTTGACAAAAGTTGAGAAAAGTTGTGCAAAAAGGGACCCATGTAGCTCTCCGGATCCACGACTGTGCCAAAAGAAAGACTGTCAGTGAGCTGGGGCAGGGCCTATGTATTAACACCACGCATGCCACTTCCGGCACAGACAACGACATGGAGCTGTTGTTCAGGCAAGCAGATGTACTGCCCAATATTTTCTCGATCCAGCCTGAAACCTGGGGACTATTCTAATATGGAATCGACAGTTAGAAGTTTCTTCCAGAAAGAACGATTGGGATCCGCTATTAAATACCTTTAAAAATATATATTTATTCTCCTTAAAATATTTTTCTGCAAAGAAAATCACTACTTTCATGTATAATAGCAACACTCTGTACAGTGCATAGGTTTGCTAACTAAGAGCAAGAGGTTGAATATGCACTTCAGAAGCACCTTGGCATGTTCTGAACCTTTGCTACCAAACCTCTCCCTTAAATAGCAGTACTTCTAATTCAAAACTAGCTAAAATGATAATCTGCCCCTCCTAACAACAAGCATTTACAATGCAATGGTCTCGGCATTATTAAAGGCAGAGCTATTGGCATTGCTCATTAAAAAATATATATATTTCTTAAAAACAAATAAATGGTATTGTCATTTACAATGGCAATAGGTGAGCATTAGAGAGTAGTAGAGAGTATTCGCAGACACAGAGCCACCCACACACAGAGCCCCACCCACAGAGCCACCCACCCACAGAGCCACCCACCCACAGAGCCACCCCCACACAGAGCCACCCCCACACAGAGCCACCCACACAGAGCCACCCCCACACAGAGCCACCCACACAGAGCCACCCACACAGAGCCACCCACACAGAGCCACCCACCCACCCACAGAGCCACCCACCCACCCACAGAGCCATCCACCCACCCACAGAGCCATCCACCCACCCACAGAGCCACCCACCCACCCACAGAGCCACCCACCCACACACAGAGCCACCCAGCCACCCACAGAGCCCCACACACAGAGCCACCCAGCCACCCACAGAGCCCCACCCACAGAGCCCCACCCACAGAGCCCCACCCACAGAGCCCCACCCACAGAGCCCCACCCACAGAGCCCCACCCACAGAGCCCCACCCACAGAGCCCCACCCACAGAGCCCCACACACAGAGCCCCACACACAGAGCCCCACACACAGAGCCCCACACACAGAGCCCCACACACAGAGCCCCACACACAGAGCCCCACACACAGAGCCCCACCCAGCCACACACAGAGCCCCACCCAGCCACACACAGAGCCCCACCCAGCCACACACAGAGCCCCACCCAGCCACACACAGAGCCCCACCCAGCCACACACAGAGCCCCACCCAGCCACACACAGAGCCCCACCCAGCCACACACAGAGCCCCACCCAGCCACACACAGAGCCCCAGCCACACAGAGCCCCAGCCACACAGAGCCCCACCCACACAGAGCCCCACCCACACAGAGCCCCACACACACAGAGCCCCACACACACAGAGCCCCACACACACAGAGCCCCCCACACACAGAGCCCCCCACACACAGAGCCCCACACACACAGAGCCACCCACCCACAGAGCCACCCACCCACACACAGAGCCACCCACCCACACACAGAGCCACCCACCCAAACACAGAGCCACCCACCCACACAGAGCCACCCACCCACACACAGAGCCACCCACCCACACACAGAGCCACCCACCCACCCACACACACACACACACACACACACAGACCAAACTAACATTCTAAGGATGCAATCTAAGCATCCAATAAGAGACCAACATTAAGCAATCTATGAACACAAAGGACACTCCCACAGGTATAGTTTCACGCCTACGCCTTAGGTAAACTTGGATTATTTTTAGGCCATTATCAATTTTAGAGTTTATAGAAATATTCACTGAATAAATACAGGTAAAGTTCAGCAAACACGTACAAAAACAAAACTGAAATGCACCAGTTAACTCTGCATAATGCACGTCTGTGTCTGTGGTATGTGTTGCGCACAGTGGAATCAGTCAATACC
This sequence comes from Lissotriton helveticus, assembly GCF_964261635.1. Taxonomy (NCBI): domain Eukaryota; kingdom Metazoa; phylum Chordata; class Amphibia; order Caudata; family Salamandridae; genus Lissotriton; species Lissotriton helveticus. Next base: position 341,967,899 of record NC_136071.1, on the reverse strand, counting down.
ACGACTGTGTCTTTACCACGAGTTCCACAGTATCACTCAGCTCGGCTCATCTGGTGTCACTTTACCAGGAACCCTTCTGTTTCCTTTCACACCAGTGCCCGTTGCTTCAGCACAACGCCCCGCTCGTGTTCCACAAAGCACATGAAAGACCTTACTACGACAGAACCTACCCACCCAGCACTTCTTAGCAGAGGTGCAATAATTTAACTTGCAGAGCACCAGCACTTCAGAGAAGCACACCCACACAGAGCCACCCACCCACCCACAGAGCCCCACCGACCCACAGAGCCCCACCCACCCACAGAGCCCCACCCACCCACCCACCCACCCACAGAGCCCCACCCACCCACCCACCCACAGAGCCCCACCCACCCACCCACCCACAGAGCCACCCACCCACCCACCCACAGAGCCCCACCCACAGAGCCCCACACACAGAGCCCCACACACAGAGCCCCACACACAGAGCCCCACACACAGAGCCCCACACACAGAGCCCCACACACAGAGCCCCACACACAGAGCCCCACCCACCCACCCACAGAGCCACCCACCCACAGAGCCACCCACCCACAGAGCCACCCACCCACCCACACAGCCACCCACCCACACACAGAGCCACCCACCCACACACAGAGCCACCCACCCACACACAGAGCCACCCACCCACACACAGAGCCACCCACCCACACACAGAGCCACCCACCCACACACAGAGCCACCCACCCACCCACACACCCACACACACACACACACAGACCAAACTAACATTCTAAGGATGCAATCTAAGCATCCAATAAGAGACCAACATTAAGCAATCTATGAACACAAAGGACACTCCCACAGGTATAGTTTGACGCTTACGCCTTAGGTAAACTTGGATTATTTTTAGGCCATTATCAATTTTAGAGTTTATAGAAATATTCACTGAATAAATACAGGTAAAGTTCAGCAAACACGTACAAAAACAAAACTGAAATGCACCAGTTAACTCTGCATAATGCACGTCTGTGTCTGTGGTATGTGTTGCGCACAGTGGAATCAGTCAATACCACGACTGTGTCTTTACCACGAGTTCCACAGTATCACTCAGCTCGGCTCATCTGGTGTCACTTTACCAGGAACCCTTCTGTTTCCTTTCACACCAGTGCCTGTTGCTTCAGCGCAACGCCCCGCTCGTGTTCCACAAAGCACATGAAAGACCTTACTACGACAGAACCTACCCACCCAGCACTTCTTAGCAGAGGTGCAATAATTTAACTTGCAGAGCACCAGCACTTCAGAGAAGCACGCAAGTACACTAGGCAATGAGCAAAATTGCTGAATACCCACTTTTGAACACTAGATACGTTTCCCACGGCGCTCTCGTCAAGGGGTGCACAAACTCCCCCGCATCTAGGTGCTAGACTAAGATCGAGCATGCAGGGGCTTCGCTCTGATTTGGAAAGGCGCACGGGGCGGAAGCATGCACGGTGGGAGCACAGAACGAGCAGAATGTGAAGGGGATACATATGAATAGTAGCGGGCGGGGGGAGTGTGAGGGTGCGGAAAAAAACCAAAACTGAAATGCACCAGTTAACTCTGCATAATGCACGTCTGTGTCTGTGGTATGTGTTGCGCACAGTGGAATCAGTCAATACCACGACTGTGTCTTTACCACGAGTTCCAACGTATCACTCAGCTCATCTGGTGTCACTTTACCAGGAACCCTTCTGTTTCCTTTCACACCAGTGTCTGTTGCTTCAGCACAACGCCCGCTCATGTTCCACAAAGCACATGAAAGACCTTACTGCGACAGAACCTACCCACCCAGCACTTCTTAGCAGAGGTGCAATAATTTAACTTGCAGAGCACCAGCAGTTCAGAGAAGCACGCAAGTACACTAGGCAATGAGCAACATTGCTGAATACCCACTTTTGAACACTAGATACGTTTCCCACTGCGCTCTCGTCAAGGAATGCACAAACTCCCCCGCATCTAGGTGCTAGACTAAGATCGAGCATGCAGGGGCTTCGCTCTGATTTGGAAAGGCGCACGGGGCGGATGCATGCACGGTGGGAGCACAGAACGAGCAGGGTGTGAAGGGGATACATATAAATAGTAGCGGGCGGGGGGGGGGGGGGGGGGGAGTGTGTGGGTGCGGAAAAGAAGGAGGCACCGAGCCCTGGAATGATGAAGGAAGGCAGAGAAACCATGAAGGAAGGCGCTAGCTGGGTAACAACACCGAACCCGGAAATCGGAGCAGAGACGCAAATTCAGAAGGTGGCATATATAATAGTAGGGAACTAGAACCTAGATATGGACAGCATCTCAGACACCTAGAAATGGGGGCATGTAGATGTTAAAGGTATTTATTGTATGCTGGCTCCAGAAGGGGCTCGGGATATCTGGAACTTTAAAAACATCAGCAGATTAGGAGATGGGGGCTGGCTTGTATTTTTCGGAGTTCACAGGGCCCGGCTACTATGGGCTCTTCATGTGCGTGTTCTTTACAGGGTGGGGCTTCCCTGCGGGGGTCACCAGCTCCGCGGAAATGTCACTGAGCTCAGAGTCTGCCTGTTCATGGTGGTTTGGGGGAGGTGGCAGGAAGTGGACATTGTGCAGGGTCCGGGGGCGGAGGGTCGCAGCGGTCTCGGTGGCTCTTACCTCCCGGGATGCTCTGCCCTCGGTGGCCCCGGCGGCTCCTCTGCTCTCCTGCCCCGGTGGCATGCTCAGGCCTGAGCTCAGCTCCGCGGCGGTCGGCAGATGGAACGCTAAGAGCCTCGGCCGTTCCCCCACAGAATGCTCCGTGCTCCTAGACCCGGTAGGCAAATACATCCAGCCTCCGCGTGGAAGGGATCCCACAATAGAACCCTGGGCTCCGCTGTGTTCGACGGACAGAACGCCCGTGCTCGCGACGCTCGCTTCTTGTTGTGTCGGCTGTCACGGAAACAAAGAGACCGCGAGCTGGTCACCGGCTGTCGGGCACTGCATTTGTGCGGTATCGACAAGGGCGTGAAGTGCCTCGTGCGGTGTGTCTCCAGGGAGGGAACAAAAGATGAACGGAGGGAGAGAAGAAAACTCAGGAGAAAGGAAAAAGCAACAAGGAGGGGAGGGATAACAGTAAGCATAGAGAAGGAAACGGAGACCACTCTAGACAAGAGAGGAGCGCTCCACACGACCATGTTTCTCCGAGGCAAGGTGGAAATGCCTCGGAGAAACACGGCCATTTTCGGACTCGGGGGCGTGTTTAGGCTTCTGAGTGACGGGTGATGTCACAGGGCGAAAGAACGCCAAAAACACGCTCCCAAATCCGAAAGAGACGGGGCTTGTTTGGAGTGACTCCCTTCTCCTCCAATGGCTGGCCTCCGTTTAGGAAGCCAGCCAATGGAGGAGAGAGGCAGGTTAAAACCACACTACTAAGAAACATAAGATCTCCTACCGGAAGCTGGCAAGCCAGCATTTCCGGTCCTCGACCTAAAAAGAACAATCATCAACCCTCAGTAATTGCGGGATGTTGGTAATGCACTCCAACAGAGGATTCTTTTGCTCTACTAGTGTCAAGATACGAACATCTAAACATTAATATAAGTGTGTTTGAGCAACATTTTCAGAAGCACATTCATCAACCAGCCACAAAGCGACAGTTTTGAGATCTGATAAAGTGTAACCTGAGTGTAGGATTCATTAAACGCCCCTTACAATCAAGATGACAATATATTTAGAAATACAAAATTGATCATATGTTCAGTTCAGAATAAATCTAATGGCTATTCCCTTCCAAGAACAGCTCTGATACATAGAATACCAAGTGATGATATAGTACGTGAAGAAAAGAAGACCTTTAGTGGGCACCAAATGAATAGTTCAGTAGCAGGTGTTGCAGCTTTTGGACAAGGCTTTGCTACATAAAGACTATTTCCCAGCAGACCTTTGTCTTACCTCTTGTTTCTGTGTGCTGCCAGCCACTGAATTCAACCTCCCCGGCCAAAGCTGCTACAGTACCAGCGGAATCTTCCAGTAAGGCAAATTCTGCAGTATGACTGGGCTCTAAAAACAGGGAAAATATGGGGTTCATGAGGTGAATAACGCCTGGATGAACAGCTGCATAAGATGAGGTATGAAGGCGCAGATGGGAGGCACAAGCCATTCTTACATGCCTGTCATACAATATAGTCTTGCCTTGACCAAAATTGCTAACTCCTCACACTTACAGACACAGTTCTTTACTTTCCTGAATGCCCAGCCAAACGTGGCTCACGTTATCTGCACATATCATGCTAGCCATAAGATATAATTGACTTGTTTGGCCAATCTTATTAGCTCACAAGAGAAATAAAAAAAACTATAAATAGAAAAACAAATGAGAACACAAGAATAAAAAGTAAGCATGCAATGCTATTGAGGCTCTGGATTTCATTACAAGACAAGGAGGCTACATTATGCATTAATCCTTTAACGCCACTCACAACAACCGCTTACATCACAAAGGTAAAACAAAGAATTAGATGACATCACGTCAACAATATAAGGCATGAGCAGGAGTAGAGCTGCCTCTTTTAAATGCGGCTCACAACAGATAAGTAGTCTTTCTTATCTTATCTCTAGTTAATGCCTATTTATTAATGCTTACTCTGATTTTATACTCATTGTATTTGCTTAAATGCTTTAGGATTTGGCTTTGATAATCTTACATTGATAAACTGTTTTTCATCTTAGCTCATTACCCTAATCCCCGACCTCCAACCTATGGTCGTCGGCCCCTGTTCCAATTCCATTACCACTAGCTCTACCATAACCTTTCTAGGGACTTTGGGACTGCGCCGCGCCGCGCTCTCTCACGCTATTTTTTCTCGCATTTCCGATGTCCAGATGTCACTCTCCATGTCCGCATGTTTTTTGCCATTATTTTCAAGCGTTTTTCTCCTTTTGGAAATAACCTCGTTATAGCGCTCTTAATTAAGCGCAAGCCTCTGCGCAAGCTCCAGCGCGACTCCTTGAACAATATTTACGGAGAGGAATGAACCTTGGCAACAGCGACCCGACGTCGTATGCCTCCTATGGTTCATTCCTCATTAGCCATGTAATGCTGCTCGAGCGCATCGGTTAAATCTCATCATTTTACCGTCTGCGCTTTCAATCAGCTGTTTCTCGCGTCTGCGCATTACTGCCTCCTTTTCAAATCCGTCTCAGTCCTATTTCACAATATATCGCCCCATTATACATTTCTTCTGAGCTCGAATAGATTCCTTTACCCTAGCCTCATTTTAACCCTTTACCTTATAAAAATATAGTTAAAAAAAGGGGCGATTTATAACCTTACTTTACTTATACATAAATTAATTATTACCTTTAAGCTTTACCCTTATTGTAATAATTATTTTATTTAATTCATAATAAAAGAAATAACTCTCTTAACACCTCAGCTTATATAATTTTACTTACCTGCCATGTCTGATTTAGAATCAGATGACGCTGTGGCAAGCTCGCCCAATCATAACAGCGATGCTTTCAAGTCTTTCATTCAAAGGGAAATGAGGTCCTGCATGTTCGATACACCGCGTGAGGTCATGTCTAATAAAAGGTCCCTTTTACTTGATGACAACACTTCCGATCCGGAAGTTGAACACTCTAAGGCTAGTAAAAAAACTAAACATTGCCTAAGCACTGATGGAGGTCGCTCTACCTCTAATGAGATGGGAGGTCCAAGCACCTCAAAAGACATGGGAGGCCAAAGCGCCCCAAAAGGTAAGGTTGCCCCTCGCGGCACGCATGGTTTGGGTGTCCCTAGCGGCACGAATTTGGTGGGCGCCCTCAGCGGCGCAACTATTGTCAGTGCTTGTGTAGATCCCAGCTCTGAGGAAGAAGAGTTCTTCGACGATCCAGACGACGAATTCGTGCTGGATCTTGATGAGCAAGACACTGATGACTGGGACCTTAACACCTTCTCAGAGGCGGATTCCTCCCCCTCGTCGAAGGACGCGATCCTCGACCCTCTTGGTGGGGAAATGTTCTCTCCAAAAAACATCTCCCACCCTAACAGTAAAAAGTGGTATCCACACGATCACGTGGCTAAATTCGTGACCAAGTGGCTGAGGAACTCTCTAGAAAGAGAATCGCGTAACACCAATGGGTCCGAGTGTCCTCGTCCTTTCATAGAGGATAAAGTCTGTCAGACACCTAACTTAGACCCGACCTGATTAAGTTCTTGTTTAATTTAGGCAAGGATCCAAGAAAAGGCCTGGAAAGGGCTCTTAAAGCCTGCCAAGATCGTCTTCTTGACCTACTAGACCCCCTTACTAGGATCCTCGACCTTGCTGAGGTATCGCATATTTCTAACACACCCTTGGATATAAACCTAATAAGGGGTTGGAGCCAGAGAGCCATAGTACTCCTTGGGAATGCTAATTCCTCGCTCAATATTGAAAGGAGGAAATCTGTGCTTAATAGAATCAACCCAAAACTCGGGGATCTTGCAGAAAAAGAGCCATTGTGTAAGCCCAATGGCCTCCTCTTCGGATAGGATATGATTAAAACTCTTGGCAAATAGGTCGCAACATTTACAGCTTTGGACAAAGCCCAAAACAATATGAAACGTGTTCTTGGTCAGGCCGGTAGAAGGGGCCGTTCTTCCGGCCGAGGGAATTTCCGGCCCTTCACTTTCGGAAGAGGAAGAGGTTCATCCGGTAGAGGCTTCTACCCCTCCAACACCAGGTAGTACTTCCCACAGAGAGGAAGAGGTTCACGCGGAAGAGGCTTCCCCGTTCGTGGTGCTTCCAACAACACCACCCAAAGTAAGTGCTTCTCTTTCTTCTTCCCCTCCAAAGGTCTGGGGCAGGCTCAAACATTTCATTCACGTCTGGGAATCTTTGACACAAGACCCGAGGGTTCTCGAAACAGTTCAGGGTTTCAAAATAGATTTCACAGAGATTCCTTTCCAATCTGCCACTCCCAATCCTCTGGTTCTTTCTTCAGAACATCTACAGATCGTCAAAGAAGAGGTTTCTTCTATGTTGAAGAAGGGCGCAATAATAGAGGTTCCTTGGTCTCAAAAGAATTTTGTAAGCACCCTTTTCCTAGTCGAAAAGAAGGACAAGGGTTGGCGTCAGGAAAGAAACCTTCGGGAGGTAAACAAATACCTCGTCTATCGTCATTTCAAGATGGAAGGCATCCATCTGCTCAGGGACCTTCTACTCAAAGGAGATTGGCTGGTCAAATTGGACTTAAAAGATGCCTATTTTACCATACCCATGGCAATAGAACAACCTTTTCTCCAATTTATTTGGGACAATCGCCTTTTTCAATTTCAGGCCCTCCCTTTCGGTCTTTCATCCGCCCCTTGGTGTTTCACCAAGATTATGAGAACGATAGTCTCCGTCCTAAGAGCCAGGGGTATTCGTCTCATCATCTATTTAGACGATATCTTGATAATGTCCCAATCTCACTCACAGATTCTAGAAGATCTGCAAACCTCCATGAACCTCATAGAGAACTTTGGGTTCATTATAAACAGGGAAAAATCCATCCTTTTACCATCCGAATCTCTGGAGTTCCTAGGCTTCACTGTGGACACATCTAGGTGTCTCCTCTTACTCCCCAAAAAGAAGATTGCCAAAATTCGGAAAGAGATCAGATTTGTCCTCAAACATCAGTCTCTCTCCCTCAGGGAGTTGGCCAGACTTCTTGGTCTTCTTTCTTCCTCGATCCAAGCTATCTTCCCTGGTCCCCTGAACTACCGTGCTCTTCAGAGAGTGAAGGCCAAAGCTCTCAGATCCGGACTTTGGTACGGATATCAGGTTTCTCTGGACGAAGAAGCCAGACTGGAACTTTCTTGGTGGCTGGACAATTTGGACGCCTGGAATGGAAGAGCTATCTTTGGTTCAACTCCAGACTTCGTTCTAGAGTCAGACGCCAGCCTTCATGGTTGGGGTGCTCGTCTCCTCGACCAGGACACTGGTGGTGTATGGACCCCTTCGGAGTCTTCCCACCATATAAATTTCTTAGAAATGACGGCCGGGCTCTATTAAATTGATGAGCTTCAGACAATCTCTTCAGGGCAGATCCGTTCTCCTGAAGATGGACAACGTTTCCGCAGTCTCGTATATCAACGTCTCAGCGGTATGAGATCTGCCGACCTATCAGATCTGGCCAAGAAACTCTGGATATTCTGTTTGGAACACAAGATCTCCCTGAGGGCAGAGTACCTCCCCGGGAAATCCAATCTCTCAGCGGATTGGAACTCTAGATTCCTAGTAGATTTCAGCGATTGGAAACTCAATCCCACCGTTTTAAATTCTCTAGCTCACTATTGGGGTCCTTTCGATGTGGACCTTTTTGCAAGCCGTTTGACTTTCCAACTTTCACAGTATTTCAGCTGGATGCCAGACCCCGGTGCTCTCGCTGTCAATGCTTTCCTCCAAACGTGGGCTCCTCTCCGCCCCTACGCTTTTCCCCCCTTTGCTATGATCCAAAGGGTTCTGCAGAAAGTGAGACAGGAACAGTGCTCTCTGGTCCTGATAACCCCTTTCTGGCCGTCTCAAGCATGGTTCCCCACAGCTCTGGAACTTTCTTGCGACGTTCCTCTCCTGATTCTGGCTTCTCAAGGACTCCTCCTAAACGCAAACGGAGAAGATCACCACCTGGTTCTTTCAGGGAACCTGAACCTTCTTGCCTGGAAAGTGTCAGGCAATCTAACCAATTGTCTGGACTTTCGTCATCTGCTCTCACACTCCTCGGAGAATCTTGGGCACCTGGAACACACTATAGATATAATAACATCTGGAAAAAATTGTCTAGTTGGTGCTTGGAATAGGACTTGGATCCCGTGGAGGCTACTATTGTTAATATAGTCAATTTCCTAGTGGAACTTTCCGCAAGTGGTCTCTCCTATAGATCTATTAACTGTTATAGGTCTGCCATTTCCGCAGGACACTCTATTGTCAACGGTAAGACGGTAGATAAGAATGTTATTATTTGTAGAGTCCTTAAAAGTATCAGACTTAAAAGGCCCCCTAGGCCTAAATATCATTCTGTTTGGGATGTTAAACTATTGCTTGACCTTTTTTGCTCCTGGCCTGATAACTCCCTTCTTAACAGAAAATGTCTTTCAATTAAACTTGCCTCTCTCTTATGTCTGGTTTCTTGTCGCAGGGTATCCGACGTTAAGGCCCTAGATATCTCTTATAGGAGTTATGACATGTTTGGAGTTAAATTTGAAATTTATAGAAGAACTAAAACTATGTCTGATTTCATTTTCTACCCTCGTTTTGATCTCTGCAAAAAGCTTTGTGTAGTTGATTGCATGAAAGAATATGACTCAAGAATGAAAGACCTTCGTCCTCCTGGTGCTAATCAACTTCTGGTTTCCTATGTCAAACCCTTTAAACCCATCTCCTCCTGCTCTATTGCTAGGTGGGTTAAGTTGGCTATGAACTTTGCTGGTATTGATCTCTCTAAATTTCAAGCTCATTCTCTAAGAAGTGCTATGGCCAGCAAATCTTTGTGGTCTGGTGGTAAGTTGGATGTTATCCTTAATTGTGCAGATTGGTCTAATGCTTCTATCTTTGCGCATCACTACTGCAAACCAATTGAACATGTCTCTGATGCGGTTATTCAGGGCTACCAACATGCATAATGTAGCCTCCTTGTCTTGCAATGAAATTGCGATTCTCCTATTAACATGACCAGAGAATCTGGATTTCATTAAAGACACGGAGGCTAACATTATCCCTCCCGTCCCTCCCTTGGACGGAGTATATATTTTGGGTTATATTCTTGATGTGTACTCATTTATCAATTTTAAGTATGCTTACATCGATCGTTACTGACTTTCTTCTGATTTTCATCAGACACTTGAGATTCTTCATTTTATTTTCAGATAATTCGAATTAATAGATCTCCAGCATCCTTCCTTCACTTCCTTCCATGGATTTCAACCCGGATTTCAACCCCTTCACCGTCCTTGTACCAAGTTGCTATCCTGACTTCTCATCGTTCCTTCGCATTTAAAAGAGGCAGCTCTACTCCTGCTCATGCCTTATATTGTTGATGTGATGTCATCTAATTCTTTGTTTTACCTTTGTGATGTAAGCGGCTGTTGTGAGTGGCATTAAAGGATTAATGCATAATGTTAGCCTCCGTGTCTTTAATGAAATCCAGATTCAATGGTCATGTTAATAGGAGAATCGCAATTCTTTTTCGTATTTTCATATTTCTGCATATTGATGTTTTCGTTTCATTGGTTTGAGTTTCCAGCCTTTTCTGGAAGACTACATTGCACTACACAATGTGAAGGGGAGACAGAGGCTTTTAAAAAGGCACCCAGGAGCTCATGGCTAGCTAGTGGCAGGTCCAACAGGTATACAGGTCACACAGAGCAGAGGTGTTTCCAGACACTAGTCTGGCTGTGATAATCTAGATCATTTGGAGAGAGTAGATCTGGAATTTGTAGTTAAGACTTTGATGTGGAATAAGGGATTGCCACAAATAAAGTAACACTTTAAGAAAATTGGCACAGAAGGGAGAGGGTTAAGGCTTAACATTTCATACAATTCATACATTATTTTGAAAGTTCCTGCCTGGGCCCAGAGCCAGACTGGTCAGTCTGCCACTCTCCCATTGCATCTGTAGTCTGCAGGCTAGGGGGCTGCTTTCTGAACATCCTTGTCCGCCATGTTTCAACCATGGCTTCACCCATGACCCCATTGTGGCCTTTTGCAATGTGGGCTGGTTGGAACATGTTTGTCAGGGCCTTGATTCCGGTGTGAAACTATGGGTGCAGCTATCAGTGGTGCAGCACGTGTGACACTTTGAAGTCGCTGCTGCCACTGTGCGAGCGCCAGCATTTTTTAGAGTGCTTTTTGAATCCTGATGTTTATGTTTGTATTGTGACAAGTATTTTAATTCGCTATTGCTTATTTTGCACAATTATATCCTTTGCACTGAGGACGACAGCGAGTTAGGCTGTTCCTCCTTTTTTAAGATTGTTATTGTGTATCTTGTCACACGCTTGGCTCATCTGATACATCTACGAGGACGACAGCGAGTCAGGCTGCTCCTCTGATGCACTAGCTCTTTGGTCGCCGAATCCCGAGCTTCGTTCCACCACGGCTGTGTGCCGATTGAGTGGAGAGCTCATGGGGAGGTAGGCGGACCAATCAGGGACATACCAGCAAGCCGGAGGGCGGAGACAGGAGCCCGCGCCTCCCGCTACCCCCCTATTTATCACCATGTGTTGGCGAGGGCGCAGCGGACGCGACGATGGCGCGCCGAAGGTGCGCTGAAGGTAAGCCCGTCTGCGCCCGTCCGCGCCTGGCCCGTGCCCAGGGCCGGTCCGGCTGCCCTTCTAGTCCCAGACATCTCGAGCTCACTCACCTACAGTCGCGAATCCCTGCTCTCTCTGAACCAAGGCTCTCATGTAGGTCTGCAAAGGTGCCCTCCGTGCCCCGATAGGGGATGGGAATGCAAGGATTGCAATTTCCACCTCCCCCCCCCTTCCTAACACATTCGGCGCCGAAAGCCCAGAACGAGCCTTTAATTAAGGCTGCTCTCATCAATGCCCGTTCTATGGTGAAACATGCCGATAACATCTACGAGCTCATCGGGGACAATAATCTGGACATTCTATTCATCACCGAAACGTGGCTTAGCGATTCCTGTGCCCCAGTGGTAGAACTGGCTGTCCCACGTGGCAACCGCTTGGCTAGGGCCGATCGCATCTTAGGTAGAGGGAGCGGCACTGCTGTAGTATTTAGGGAAGCATGGGCCTTCTCCTGTGATTAATCTTCGAGTGTGTTGGAGGGAGAAGCATTCGACTTCTCCTTCATTCTTTCCCCTCATTTTACCGTAGGAGGTACTTTGATTTATAGACCGCCTGGGCCGATTGGTTCCTTTCTAAGCTCCTTAGGAGACGCACTAGCGGAACGCGTGTTACGCTTTCCGAAATTTCTCCTTCTTGGAGATTTTAACATTCATTGGGACTCCCCCGGTTCCCCAGATGTGCTGGCTCTCCAAGACCTTTTAGGTATAACACACTTAACTCAGTGGGTCGCTAAACCAACGCACTCCCGTGGACATGTGTTGGACCTGGTATGTTCCAACTTCACACTGGCCCTTAAAGATCCCCAGCCGGTTACCTGGTCCGACCTTGCTGTAGTCAACTTCTCCTGGGCCATGGCACGACCATCACGCCACTTTTCTCCTCTGGCTGGCCCCCCAGTACGGAAAATTAATATCCCTGGGCTGGCTGAAGCCCTTACGCACTCCCAGATGGCTCTCGCTAGCAATCTAGAGGGCCAAGTGGACCTCTTCAATGCCTGGGTCATTCGAGGAGTAGAGGCCACTTCCAAACCTGCCTCGCAAATCCACCGACGCGCTCTGCCCTCTCAACCCTGGTATACGCCAGCGCTTAAAGAGCTAAAAAGGTCATGTAAAAAATCTGAGCATCTCTGGAGGGCTGCTTACTCTCCACAAGCCAAAGCCGACCTCCGCCTAGTCCAAAGAGAATACTATACTGCAGTTAAGACAGCTAAAGGCGCCTACTTTGCGACTAGAATCTTAAAGGGGGATAACAATGATAAGGAGATCTTCGCTATAGTCCAAAGCTTTCTGTCGCCTCTAGCGGAGCAAAAAAAGATTCCGGTTTCCGCAGACTGGTGTGAGGAGATCTCCTTTTTCATTAACAAGATCAAGCTTATTGAAGAGGGATTTGCCTTGAGTGTTGCTGCCGCACTTCCGGTGGAGGAGACGCCCGGCTCTCTCTCGAGCAATTGCCTTGCCAAATTTATTATGGCCGATCAATCGGACATTCTCACTCTGCTGAAATCTCTTAAATCGGGCTCCCCCGCGGACCCTTGCCCGGCAAGAGTTTTGGCTGGAGTAGCAGATTGTGTAGTGACAGAAGTTACAGCTATGGTCAACTGGTCACTGCAATCTGCAACTGTACCTAGGCAGTAGAAGCAAGCGAAACTTTTGCCCCTCCTAAAGAAGCCTTCAGCAGACCCCCTTGTCGCAGCAAACTACCGCCCCATCTCTTTGCTCCCGGCACTGGCTAAAGTCTGCGAAAAGGTGATCTTTCGGCAGTTGAACGCCTTTGTGGAGGAGTCTGGGGTACTTCACCCAGTCCAGTCGGGCTTTAGGGCCTCCTTCAGTACGGAGACAGCCTTGGTAGAGGTGGTGGAAGCTATCAGGGAGTGTACGGACAAGGGTGGCAGAGCGGCGCTAATTTTATTGGACCTCTCTGCCGCCTTTGATACGGTCCCTCATCAACTCCTCCTGGCTCGCCTCACTGACATCGGCCTCACTGGGGATGTATGGTCATGGCTGGAGTCCTTCCTGGACTCACGGTACCAGCAAGTTTGGATGCCCCCACACTCCTCCTCGGCCAGGTTAGTTCAGACTGGGGTCCCACAGGGCTCAACATTGAGCCCACTTCTTTTCAACATCTATATGACCCCGCTGATCTACCTGGCCGAGAAGCTGGGTGCAAAAATTATGGCCTACGCCGATGACACCCAGCTCCTGTTCACCTGGGGTAACTCACAATTAGAAACGGTGGCAGCACAAAGTTGCCTGGCGGCCGTATTTACCTGTTTGGCACAGGCCAAGCTTAAATGTAACGAGGGAAAATCGGAGATTATACTATATGGCCACTTTCCAAACCAATTTACTGAATTGGTCTGGCCTCCCGATTTCCCCCGTCCCCTCTCTGAGGAGGGGCCCGGCCAAGAATCTGGGCATCTGGTTCAATGAAGATTTGAGGTTCTCAGAGCAGATTAAAAGACTGACGGGTGCCTGTTTTGGGACCCTTAAATCCTTGGGCAGATTTTTCCCCTTACTGCCTCAGCCGGCCAAAGAAACGGTCGCTAGAGCCCTCATATTGTCCCGCCTAGATTACGCTAACGCTCTCTATCTGGGCTCCCCCTCCTTTTTGCTAAACAAGCTGCTGCTCATCCAAAATGCGGCGGCGAGACTTCTGCTGGGCATCCCCAGACGCATTAGCATAAGATCACAATTGGCCTCACTGCACTGGCTGCCGGTGGCCCAAAGAGTTCAATTCAAGGCTCTGGTTCTCACTCATCGAGCCCTACACGATACTGGCCCAGTTTATCTCAGGGAAAGAGTGACGTTCCACGTGCCTAGCAGACACCTCAGGTCAGCTTCCCAACGCCGGCTGGTAACACCGCGCTTTAGGCGCACCAGACTGGGCGGTCAATCATTCTCAGTAAAAGCAGCTACCCTCTGGAATGCCCTTCCGTTCACTCTCAGGGACGCCAGAGACCTTAGCTGCTTTAAAAAGCTTCTTAAAGCTCACCTCTTCAATCAAGCTTACTAGAATAATGCTGTGTTTCTGTTATGTGATTTCTTTGTGGTTTGGCTCCGCGCCAGGATACTCAAGAGTAATTGTGCGCGTAATAAATACCCATATAACATAACATTCACAAATATGTTTATAAATTAGTAGCATTTCCTTCTTTGTGAGATATTCAACATAGTCAAGAGAATAAAAAGCCCATCCCCTAAAGTGCTTTATAGCCATAAATTGTTTCCAAAAAGAAAAGTACAATAATCAGTACCAACCGTCTAACCAGGTTTCTCAAAGCAGTCTGACCAAAATGGAATTTGGCTCTGAAGACTGAATCTAAGACATAGTGCTTATATCACAAAATACTACTGTGGCTGTTTTGTACCTTCTGGAAGGAGCTCTCATCTTCCCTGAAAAAGAATTGTTTGTCAACTGAACTGACAGCACAGCAACAAACAAGGAAAAATCCACCTGGAGATGAATCGTTTTTAATTAGGTATCCTAGTTCAAATAGGAGCATAATTAACAAAGAGTTGTTGTGTATATATATATATATATATACACACACATATATATACATATATATATATATATATATATATATATATTATATATATATATATATATATATATATATATACACTTGGTTCTGTTTATATAGAATGAGGAATAGATATTTCTAGTCTGAAATATATGATCTATAAAAACGTTTAGAAGGAATAAGGGGTGATCCTTCATCCTACCCTCATGAAATGGGAAATGTATATAGTTCTTTGGAACTTAGAGCTTGAACTTGACTGACTACAGGAAGAATCTGAAGGTACTAAAAAGGTTTTCTTTCAGAAATGATGCTTCAATGTGGCTTTGTTCACGGGCTCAATGAAGGTGATGTTGATTTTGCTAAAACCAGTCTTCAAGGAAAGGGGGAGGCTGAAATGGGAGAGTTTTCAACAGATGCAATATTTTGAGCAGGAGAGCCATTTTAAAAGCTGCTAACTGGACAAGCCAGGACAGGCCATAAATGTGCCATGATTGGAGTTCTCAACAAGCCATGATCAGTAGATATGGATAGTGGAGGGCTGCCATTTTTATTTTTTAAAAACCTTTATTGAAAAAGTAGCACAACGTCACAATATATGCAGGCGGAAGGTTCGCAATCAATAAAGAAGGCCGCATCGGTTACATACATTGTAGGGACAACCATGCATAAGCAGCCCGGTATATTACATGGAGAAAAGCTGTGTGGAACGAAGCAGGAAGGACAGGGGAACGCCTGGGTGATGCCAAGTGCTGATGAAAATGATATCAAGGAATCGGTAGGGCGTGGGTAGGGAGGGGCCTCACATCATAAACCAACCCCAGAGGCCGCCACCAGCGGAGTGCGTGGGAGAGGCGCAGAGGGCAAGGCGCTCTGGCGTTGGAGATAAAAACGAGGGGACCCCATATGTCAATCGGACGCCTAGTTGTCGGCACGAGGTCCCAGAATTCGGACAAAAGTGTCTGACAACGTGCAGCGTTTCGAGCAAAGTGCTGACTTTGGGCGCAGACCTTCGTCCCCAGTGCATTGAGACCCTACGCCGTGCAATAAGGAATGCGTTACTTACCTGTAACAGCAGTTATCCAGTATTGGTGTCTTTCATAGATTCACATGCCTGTATCATTCCCCGTCGTCGAGATGGGAGCCCCGGTAATAGAAAAGTAATGTCTAATAGACATACATAGAGAAAAGTAGGCCTAAAGGCCTTGCCTTAGTAGCCTATCTGTGTCCTTTTGTAAAAAGGACCAAAATCCTGAGGGTAGCCAATCAGCTACCACCTCCCTCTAGAACCTTCCTGCCAGGAGCCTCAGTCTCTCAGATTTTCGTACGCACCAAGCTAGGTAGACGTAGTATATGTTCTGGAGTGAGAGATGAGTACTTCCTGGGGAGGCGGGAGGGTTGCATGTGAATCTATGAAAGACACCAATACTGGATAACTGCTGTTACAGGTAACGCATTCCTTATCCAGTATTATGGGTGTCTTTCATAGATTCACATGCCTGAATCAGAATAGCAAGCAATACATTATGCACATTTGCGATGGAACATAAGAATTAGTCTGAGATAAAACATACTATACGACTATATACCATCAGTAACACAAGGAATAAGTAAATAAATGTGCATACCATTGCAGGACGGTGGGAAGAAGGAAGGCTCATCTCACTGGAATAGATGGCGAAGTACAGCCTGGCCCACAGGTGCATCCTGCATCAGTTCCGTATCCAGGCAGTAGTGCCTGGTAAATGTATGCGGCGATTTCCAGGTCGCTGCTCTGCAAATGTCCAGAATCGGTACTCCAGCGAATAGTGCTGCCGATGTGGACACAGCCCTTGTGGAATGCGCTCGGACTGTGGAATGTAATGGACGTCCGGCTTTGTCATGGCAAAAGGCAATTGCCGCTGATATCCATCGGGAAATGCTTTGCTTATAAAGTGGCATGCCTTTTCTAGGTCTGCTGAAGGCTATGAAAAGTTGATTTGTTTTTCTGAAATTTTTGGTTCTGTCCAGATAAAATTTTAGACATCTCTTGAGGTCTAAAGAATGGAGAGATCTTTCAGCCACAGTACTGGGGTTCGGGAAGAATGAGCGAAGTACAAGTGGTTCATTGAGATGGAAGTCCGAGGGGACTTTAGGAATGAAGTGAGGATTAGTTCTTAAAATGACTGTCCTCTCTGAATTGCATGAAAGGATCTTGTATAGAAAGCGCTTGTAACTCACTGACCCTTGTTGCTGATGTTAAGGCCAAAAGAAGTGCAGTTTTCCAAGAGATGTATTTGAGATCAGCACTATGTATGGGCTCAAATGGATGTTTCATCAATTGGTTGAGTACTATATTAAGGTGCCATGTAGGTGGTATACGTCTTGGCCTTGGAAAAGATCTATAGAGTCCTTTAAGGAATTGCTTTATCAGCCTGTTGGACCATAGTGAGGGACCTCAAAGCGGGAGATTGCTGCTAGATGAACTCTAATGGAGGCATGTGCAAGCCCTGTTTGTGCCAGATGTAGTAAATAAGGCAGTATTTGCTCTGGCGTGATTCTGAAAGGATGGATATTGTTGTCTGAACACCAAAGACAAAAGCGTTTCCATTTCAAGGAATAAGTTTTGTTTGTACTGACAGCTCTTGCTTTAGCTAGGACATCCTTGCACTCCTGCGGGATGTTTAGGTGACAGAATTCTCTGTACTCAGGAGCCATGCCGATAATCTGAGAGATTTCAGATTCGGGTGGAGTACTTGGCCTCTGGACATTGAGAGAAGAGTTGGATGTTGACGTAGTTGGATTGATGGTCGAACAGAAAGGCGACGGAGGTCCGTGAACCAATGTTGTCTCGGCCAGTATGGGGCAATGAGAATCAAGGTGCAGTGTTCCATTTT
Source organism: Lissotriton helveticus (assembly GCF_964261635.1). Classification (NCBI taxonomy): domain Eukaryota; kingdom Metazoa; phylum Chordata; class Amphibia; order Caudata; family Salamandridae; genus Lissotriton; species Lissotriton helveticus. The sequence goes on along the minus strand of NC_136071.1, from coordinate 341,950,204 downwards.
CATTTTCCGAATGACTCTGGTTATCAGGGGAAATGGCGGAAATGCGTACGCAAACACGTTGCGCCATGCGATGGAAAATGCATTTCCTAGCGACCTCGGTTGGGGATGCCAGCTTGTGAAGCTGTGGCATTTGGCGTTCTCCCTGGTGGCAAAGAGGTCTATGTGCGGTTTCCCCCATGCCGAGAAGATGTCGTTGAGAACTTGTTGGTCCAGTTCCCATTCGTGAGACAGTGACCTCTGTCTGCTGAGAGCGTCTGCTATGATGTTGTCCTTTCCTGGGACATACTCTGCGGTCAATGTGATGTTGTTGAGCAGTAGCCAGTTCCCGATTTTTTTCGATTCTCGAGACAGCGTCAGAGAACGCGTCCCTCCCTGCTTGTTCAAGTAGTGCATTGTGGTTGTGTTGTCCGTGCGCACAAGCACTGCTGAGTGTTTGATGCGAGGGAGGAATGCCTGAAGAGAGTGAAGAACTGCTCTCAGTTCTAGGAGGTTGATGTGTAGGGATTTTTCTCTGTCTGTCCATTTGCCACTGATTTGCAGATCCTGAAGAACTGCACCCCATCCCTCCAGAGAAGCGCTGTTGTTATGACGTGTGGAGTTGCTGGTATCAAGAACGTTAGACCTTTGGATAAGTTCTTGTTCGTCGTCCACCACAGCAAAGCCTCGGTTATTTGTCGAGTGATAACTATGTGATCCTCGAAAGAGCCTGTACATTGGGTCCACTGTTTGTTCAGAGCCTCCTGAAGGGGGCGCATTCTGAGCCGACAGTGAGGGATGAGAAGCATGCAAGAAGACATCCCTAGAAGGGATTTGAAAGTTCGGACTTTGATGGACTTTTTCGAAGACACTGCGGTAGCCAGAGCCATCAGTTTGTGTTTTCTTTCTTGAGAAGGGAAGGCTTTGGAAGAAATGGTGTTTAGAGTTGCCCCCAGGAATGTTATAATTCTGGTGGGTTGTAAGGTTGATTTCTCGTAGTTGAGAGTTAAACCTAGGTGCTGGAAAATATCGAGACAGGCGGTTGAAGACAGCTGTGCGTCTGTGAGAGATGGTGCTTTCACCAGCCAGTCGTCTAGGTAGGGGAAGACCTGGTGATTCTGTTGTCTGAGAAAAGCTGCCACTGGAGCCAGGCATTTCGTAAAAATGCGTGGCGCTGATTTGAGGCCAAATGGTAGGACACAGAATTGGTAGTGTTGACCTGCCACTGCGAAGCGAAGAAATTTTTTGTGGCGATTGTGTATCGGGATATGGTAATATGCGTCTTGCAGGTCCAAAGACGTCATATAGTCTCCTTCCTCTAAGGATCCTAAGATTTCCTGGATCGTCACCATTCGAAACGATTGGCTCTTTAGGAAGGCATTGAGTGCCCTGAGATCGAGAATGGGCCTCCATTTCTTCTTTTTCTGCTGAATTAAAAAGAAGCGGGAATAAAACCCCTTTCCTTTCTGGGCGGATGGAACTCGTTCTATTGCTCCCTTCTTCAGCATTGAAGAGATTTCTTGTAGAAGCAAACGAAGGTGCTTGTGTGGAAGTTTGCGAGGAGGAGTTAACGGTGGGATTGAGTTGAATTCCAACGTGTGACCGTGCTGGATTAATTGGAGAACCCACCGATCCGTCGTTATCGATCTCCAGTTGTGGAGGAAATGTGTCAATTTTCCTCCAATCTTGAGAGGACACGACGGTGTGGGGAGTGTCTGCTGGAATAGGTCATTGTCTTCCGCTGGTCGTTTTCCTCTGGGATTTTCCCCTGAAGTTCGATCTCCCATAGGAGGTCTGACGACCTTGTGGTTGCTGTCGCTGCTGATATTGTGAGCGATTTTGGTTGTAGGAGTAAGAGGATCTTCCCTGATATGATCTTCTGTACGTGGGCTGACCTCGTCCTCTGTTCCCTCGAAAGGACTGATTTTTGGATTGTAAAGTCCCGAGAGCTCTTGCAGTGTCAGTGTCTTTCTTGATCGTCTGCAAGGCTTCATCTATCTTTGCTCCAAATAGATGTTGTCCGTCATAGGGCATGTCCAAAACTTTGGTTTGGACCTCTTGGCGGAAGGACGTCGCTTTGAGCCATCCTTGTCTGCGCAAAACAGCTGCGCCTGCTAGCTGTCTAAAGCCTGTCATGGCGACATCCACAGCTGAATCAATGATCTCCGATGCGGACATCTGTCCTTCTTGAAGGAGTGACTGGACTTCATTCTTTAAATCTTCTGGTACATCCGCCAGATACGAACGATATCTTCCCATAATTGTCTATTGTATCTGCCTAGCAGAGCAATGGCATTGGCCACCTTTACCGTCATGGCTGACGTTGTGGAGAAGCGTTTGCCGATGCCATCCAATTTTCTGCCCTCTTTGTCTGGTGGTGCTGACAGTGGCGAGGATGGATTTCTGGAATTCTTTTGAGCGGCTTGGGTGACTACTGAATCCGGCTTGGGATGTGTATTAAGGCAAATAGGTGCAGATGTTGGCGCCTTATACTTTTTATCCAGTCTAGGCACCACAATTGATACAGAAGCAGGCGTTTGCATGAGTTGCTGACCCTGTTCCCAGATGTAATCTATTATGGGAATTGACCTCGCTGATTTCTTTATAGGATCTTTAAAATCATAGAGAAAACAATCTGTTTCCTTTGATTCCATGGTCATGTGGAATCTAATGGCTGCTCTCAATTAAATTGTGGAATCCGCCGATATCCACTGGTGGAGAGTCTGAAGTGTTGGGTTCCGGCGTGGCTGGTGAATGACCGACGTAATCCTCGCCGTCTGTTATGTGAAAGGTCGTCTCTAACCTCTCCTTCTTCAGGAACATCATCTTCTTCCTCAGAAGATTGAATGTCATGCACCGTTTCACTTCCCTGCGGCATAACCAAAGGTGGTGGTCGCGATTTTGGGGATTGGTGAGGTCTGGATGACTCGTGAGGCTTCTCCTTGGAAGAGGCCGCTGGTGATTCTGGGAATCGTTTTTTGTAGTCTGTGATTAAGAATTGTAAGTCAGAGACTATTTCAGCCGGCAGGCATATCATCGGAGTAACTCGTGTATGTTCTTGGATCTGCGTAGTTTCTTCCGTAAAGATGACATCATCTCAGTCATCGTCAGTACTCTGGCATTTGACATTGAGATCTGACGGACTGGTAGCTTGTTCGAATTGGTCGTCATCAGAATCATCAGTTTGCAATAAGCAGGCTGGAGGTAGTTTCTGAACCCTACTGGGTGATGTTAATTCAGGTGTAATAGGTAGTTTGGTGATCATTTTTGATGGGATCAACTCAGCTTTTTTCCATGGCGTCGACGATGAGGTCGTCGACGGTGTCGTCGACGGTAATGACGACGATCGTTTGTCGGGCGTCAACGATTCTCTCGTCGTCGTCGCTGTCGTCGTCGCTGTGATCGTCGACGGTGTGGTCGTCGGCGCAATCTTCGCCGTCTATGCTGTCGTCGACGGTACTTTCGTCGTCGAAGATGTTCTCGTCGACGATGTACTTTTAGACGTCGGCGTTGCTTTCGTCGTCGGTGGCGACTTTGGCGTCGACGGTGCTCTCGTCGACGACACCGGATGTCGACGGAATCTTCGTCGACGGTGAAGGCGTCGTCGTCTTTTGTTTTATCGTCGTCTATGTCGGCGTCGTCGATGGTGACGTCGACGAAGCTTTAACAAAGGACTGCTGCTTTTTAATGAGTACAATCGACGACAGTGGCTTACCCATCGTCGACGATTGGGTGGTCGTCGTCGTTGAAGCAAAGGCGGACGACGCCATCGTCGTCGAAACCGTCGTCGTCGACGTGGAGACGTATGTGGTTTTTCGTGAAGAAAACGTCGACGCGGTCGTCGACGAAGACTGCAATGGCTTTTTGAAGGTTGTCGGCTCCTTCACAGACATGTCTGATCTTACCTCAGAAGACTTGGTAGTAGTCTTTTTGTGAGGGACGTCTGAATGGCTAGGGGAAGCCTCCCTTGGCCGTTTCAAGGACAGTTTTGAAGAAACTGAAGCCATTTCACTGCCCTCCGAGGACAGCACATCATCATCTCTGGTCTTGAGTCTGTTGAGCCAGAGGAGCAGTCTTCCTTCTCTATCTTTGAGAGTTTTAGTAGAAAATGTTCTACAAATCCTACATTCCTTGACAGAATGATCCGGATAAAGACAGTAGAGACAAGTCTCATGCTTGTCATCAATGTGTAGTCTCTTCTTGCCACAAGAGGAACAGGCTCTAAATAGTCCTTTCTTCTGTTGTTCAGCCATAGTAGAAGCAAATAATCCAAGTTTTCAGTTGAAAAAGTGAGAAATTCAAGAAACCTGAGGAGAGCTCAGGTAAGGACTCCCTAGCACAACGTGCGGTAGAAAATCTGAGAAACTGAGGCTCCTGGCAGGAAGGTTCTAGAGGGAGGTGGTAGCTGATTGGCTACCCTCAGGATTTTGGTCCTTTTTACAAAAGGACCCAGATAGGCTACTAAGGCAATGCCTTTAGGCCTACTTTTCTCTATGTATGTCTATTAGACATTACTTTTCTATTACCGGGGCTCCCATCTCGACGACGGGGAATGATTCAGGCATGTGAATCTATGAAAGACACCCATAATACTGGATAACAAGCAGCATGGCAGTCAGCTTGCGGGAGGCATTTGGGCAGTATTTCACAAAGCCCAAGAGGCAGAGTAGTGGGTCTGGCGTGACAGGCGTGGAGGTAATCTCAGTGATAGCCATGACACACACATCACACCAGTAGGCAGTGACCTTTGGCCAGAGCCAGGCTAGGTGGGAAAAGTCGTAGGGCTGCAATTTTGTTAGGGTAGAGCTCTTGATACCCAATAATTGTATAAGATTTTTCACCCAAAAGTCTTAATATCCTGTGTATCTTTCAGAGGTAGATCTGTTTAATATCAGATTTCTGGTGGTTTGTTTTGAAAGGTGATCATTGCCTTTAAAGGTCAATCTCTGTCAGCGAGGCCTAGATTGAAAGCAGCAGGTCTGATAAAGTAATTAAGACATTACCGGCTAATAGGGGTAGTTTATGTTCACGCCTCCCTATTGTTATACCCGATATGTACGGATTGGCCGTGATTTTTTCAACCCAGGGCTCCACGAAAAGCTCAAACAGAAATGGGAGACAGGGCAGACCTGCCTCGTGCCCCTGCGTATATCAAATGGATCAGAGATTATACATTGGTCCCAAGTTTTAAACTTGGGGTTTAGTCCTAATTTGCAAGTGCGAGTGATGTTATCCAAGATGTGGAGAATTTGTTTTGGATTGTCACTGCACCCTTTCTCCTGTGGAAATCCAGTCTGATCAGGGTTAAGGAGTCCCTATATATATCTGGGCTAAAGCATCTTACAAGATTGTCTGTAAATAGTTTGGTGTTGAGGAGAGAAATCGTCTGTAGGAGGCACAGGAGGCTAATTATTTACTAGCCTTCGAGCCCACCGTTATAATAGCCTTCATCTTGGAAATAGGAAAAGTATCTGATGTTGAGAAATGAGCTATAGAGGCGCACTGGACTTGGAACTAATAAAGAGCAAAACGTTTAAATAAAGGTCAGTACCCGTCAGGCCTGGGGCATTAGAAGGCTGGAGCTTAGTGATCCCAGAGAGCACTTCAAGGAAAATACCTTTTTTGAGAAACTGCTCAATTCTTGGTCAGTGATGGCGCTAAAGAGGCAACTAAACAGGGCTCTATGGCTGACCTGGCAAGGTCTTCAGCTTTGTAAACATTTATAAATGACTGGGAAAGCTTGGGCAATCTCACAGTCAGAACTAACAGTCTTGTCCTGAGGGATGGCGATTTCAAAGACTACTGTGCTGTGTATTTTGGTGATTATTTTGCATGGCAGCAGCTTATCTGTCTTGTAGCAAGGCTGGCAAGTGTGGAGCTTGGCATATTCTACTTTGTCCATAGCTTAAGTTTTAAGCTGTTTGATTAGGAACAGATATTGCCAGGTCTTGTGGGTACTTGTGCATTCAGGGCCTGCTTCGAGGGTTCTGACTTTCTCCTCCAGCTCTACCCTTTTGTCTTCCCGATCTTTACTGAGTTTTGCTGATGTGGTGATAAATGATTACCCTTGCAACAGCCTTGAGCGTGTATCAATGAGGTTATGTGGGTTTCAGGTGTATCTAATTAGCAGGAAGCTCTGGCTCGTACCCTAAACTTCTGTTTGGACCTTTTTCCTCTCAAGGAGATAGTCATTCAGTGTACAGCAACAAGTGTGGTCGTTTGGTGGTCCCTTGGTCCCTTACAGTTATAGATATTGAGCAATAGTGTGAGGGTGGGGAACCAATTTCAACTTGTTCAGTCATGGGCAGGATGTGAGAGGTGCCTAGGAAATAATTTTGCCTGGTTTAGGTCAAACTAAAAGCCAAACGTAAAGTGTAATCTTTAACGGTGGGTTTTGGATGCTCCATTGTAGTGTAGCTCCTATATCCCTGATAGGCTCTGCACATTGGAATAATATACACTATAGTTTTGACAAAGGACTCAGATCAGTATGCCTCTATCGAGTACATTAAACGTAATTACTTGTTGGGTGCCAGCTAACTCAGAGGTCACTAGAAACTTCTTGAATGAACAAGAAGGGATTAATTTTTGACAACCGCATAAACATGACAAATGTGTTTCCCTTTGAGTCAGAACAATCTCAGAATCGTGGAAACAGTAGATAGCAGTTTCACTCAGTCAATCGTGCATGCTTAGTTTCTACAAAGTTACACAGAAATAAAGAGACAGGCATTTCAATAAAAGGGTTTATTGAACAGTCTTATTTCTCATGCAAGAGATATGAACTGCTACAATAGTAAGACAGAATGCGAAGTATAATACATACAGCGTTAGCAGTAAGATAAAATAATACTGCAATAGCATGGCCTGTAGCAATGACATATATAAAAATATATACATAAATAACAGGCTAAAATAGTCAACTGGTGCTTCTAAAATAATCCTACCCCAGTGTACCCAACCTAAGTATAGTACAAGGGAAGATGTAGGTGCTGTTTAGCTATAGTTTAGTTGTGGCAAGAGTTGCCAAAAGTTTCTCTAGGTTCTAGGTTGCTCCATACCTTAGAATGAGAGAGGTTGGTATCTCTTCCCGGGACTCGATCTCTAATACCCCGCAAGGGGTGTCAGAAACACTGGAGCTGGATTCTCGGCGAGGAGGATGACAGCGTCTGGTCAGTATGTCAGCTGGGGACTTGGCTTCCTTCCGAACTTGCTGTGGCAAGCAGCGTCGTGCAAGTAAGTAGCCGAATTGCGCCATGCACCGTGATTTGCCATGGCAAGTGAAGGTATATTTATTTACCATGGCAACTCCGACTCATTCAGTTTAAGTACCTACACCAGGCATATTTCTCACCTTATTGCCTTCGGAGGGCCTGGGTAGGCCCTTCACCTGTGTGCTAACGCTGTCCGAAGCCCAGAGGGGACTTCTAGCATATGTTATCGGCTTGCCCAATTATACAGCCATTTTCCTCATGTATACTCTCCATACTATCCAGGATACTAGGACAACAAATCGAAGAGACCCTAGGCTTGCATTAATGGGTATCCTGGACAACATGGGAGGACCTGGGGGGACAGGGTGTTGGTAGGGAAGAGACACTACTGGCCAAAAGGGACACAGTCAAACACTGGAGGTCCTCTACTGCACCCCGTCTGGCGACCTGGAGGAAGGGCATGGACTGGTGTGCAAAGCTGGAAGAGAACTTATACTGCACATGGATGCCCCTGCAAGCATGAAAGAGCCTGGGCAAATGGTGGGCCTACTATGGACGGGATGGGCAGAGTAGAGTGGGTGAATAGTACTTAATTCATGTATGGCTCTAAGGGAACTATTTGGGAAAGTGGGCGTAGGGGTAACGTTTTGAAACACATCGGTCCTGGAGAGGGACGCGCTCACCAGGTTGTTGACTCCGCCGAGAGGGGAACAGCTTTTCCACACCTCCAGCACGCTCCTTCCGGGACAGCAGCTTTTTACCATCCGTGTGGGGAATGGCTTGCTGGGCAGTTAGCTGCAAATCCTGCCGTGAGGGGAACAGCTCCGAGGCAAAGGACTACAAGTCCCGGCGGGCACTGCTAGACGCCCATCGAGTACTTCATCGCGGCGCCAGGAGGCGCGATAACTGGCAAGCAGCCCCCCTGCAGCGCGGGACGGACACTGCGCCCGTCAGAGGCTGGAGGAGGCTGGGCCACCCCCGAGAGGTGGTTCACAACAAGCTGTGTTGCTGTGCTGTGTTGCGGTGAGTGCCAAAAATCATAGCGACATGGGGAAGCCCATTATCATACCAATCCCCTGCTCTACCACTACTACAGATAGTATTTAAGAGAGCTGTCAATATTGTCACTACGGAAATTGAGATGACGAAGAGGTGATTATCCTTGGTACTTTTAGCACCCCGAACCAGTCTCACAGCAGGGGAAGACCAGGGGGAATATATCGGACCTCCCCTATCACCAAATGTAATATTCACTACCACAAGACACTCACCAATCCAGGGAAGTGGCTGTGACATGGAAAAGGAATTGGGGTAATAGTGGTAATGAAATTCCTGTGGACCATCAAGCTATGGGTCATGCAAAGGATATTGTTTCAAACAAAGATGTTTCCCCAAACACGATAACTACCGGAGCAAAAAGAAAAAGAGCTTTAGCTAGACCAACCAGCTCTAAGAGAAAACCCCCACGCTCAAAGCAACAACAATGCATAGCCTTGAGCTCATGGATCCAAAACACGGTGGATCCTGCAACTTTAGCAAATGTGGAACCTTCTGATGCCACAATGGTTGCCACTGTCGATCTAACCCGGTCAGAAACATTAATTCATTCCATTCATACGCAAACTGAGAATACTGTAGCCCCTACAACTCGTATCCGACCTGGTGACTTTTCAATTAATACCGTAGTGGACGAGGTATATGAGCGCATGAGAGACCTGGTGTTTAAGAACTTTAACGCCCTCTGGAAATGCCTAGATCGCTTGGAGACATTGATAAACAAATCAAATGCACATATTAGTATATCTAAATCTACAACCAAGTTGGGGGGGGTCAGAACCCCAAGTCTTTTGGTGGGGAGAACCCAAATGCCCAACGGCAAACTTCGAATTTCACATCCCTCCCCTTTAGAGACCCCAATGTAATATGCAGTAAAACCAAGGATAGCTTACCCTCTTAAACTATACCTATGCCCAGTGGAAATATCCCATTATGCACAGGGTATACTGACTACACTAGCAGCCCACACCCTAATACACACACAGCCAATTGTGCCGCTACCACTAATCCCTTAAACTTCGCCCGCCTGAGGCGTGACAATCAGAATGCTAGCCCCACCTCAGAAAACAATGATACCAGGTCATCTGTAGAGCCTAGGGGCGATGTTCTTAACTTACCACCGCAGCATGTCCCTACGTCCTAGTTTTGGCAGGCGTCCCCCCCCACCCAAGAAAAAAACTAAACTAGACCGGAGACCAGCTGCGGAATAAAAGCAAGGACTGGTTGGTTAAACAAAGGTTTTAGGGTGGCAAATATAGGTGAGATCATAATGGTACGTAGGGTTGGTTGGGTAGGATCATCACAAAAGAACATTAACGGAGACTGTCGTCCTTCATTTTAGACTCTCACTGGTAAAATCAATATTGATGACACAGGAATCCAATAATAACTTTCCAACCCTTGTATGGTCACTGCCCCTGGGTTTTTTCTACAAGCCAACTCTGGGTTCAAATACTTTTACCATTTCTCCACACACCATGCATAATAGATTCTCTGCCCTGTCGGGGTTAGATAGCATGGATTGACTGCCCCCTACTTCGATATCAGCTGCACCTGCCATTTCCGATTAGTTGTTCGATTCCTTTAAGATCATTACCCCAAAATCACACGATCAGAATGATCCAAACTTGCAGGTGCTTAGCTGGAATGTTGTAGGTTTGGCCTCCAAGTTAAGCTCCACAGACTGGGGCAGTTAAGTCCAAAAATATAATATATTAATGTTCCAAGAAACATGGAGTACGAGGGATTAATTCTTAAAAGGCTTTGCTTGTTTTAATAATACCGTACCTGACCCCAAAGTAGGTCGCCCATCTGGTGGCCTTTCAATTTGGATTAAAATTCCATCCGGTGGTAGCGTAAAGTCCCTCCCTACAAATAATGACAATTTTCAAGCTTTGATTTATACACTGGGAGGCTAAATCTGTTTTTATTAATTTTCATAACACTTTTGAATGTCATCCTAACATGAATTTTATTAACTTGTTTGATTTTATTGCTAATTTGCAAATTCAGAACCCGCGCCATAATTTGGCTGGAATCTGTCTTGGTGGTGACGAACGCTAGACTCTCAAGAGAAAATGGAAAAGCTACCACATTTACGGCCCATGAGCTTGTATGTAAAAGAGGGATGGAATTGTTAGACCTTTTGTCTGCCTGTAATTTACTCAATGTGATGGAAATCGCAGATGCGTGCCAAGATAATAATCGCTTAATACCTACCTTCAGGGGTCGTGGTTGCACCTCAATTATTGATTATGTCTTTATATCTGCCTCTCTTAAAAGCAGAGGTCTTATGTATCACGCAGGGCGATCATAACCCAATTTTAATAACAATTATATTCGCCCCGGACCAAGTCTTGGCAAAGAGCCTGGGGCAAGTAACCTAGCGGTTTCGACTGACAAATTAAGAGTCATTTGGAAAGGTATTGATAATAATATCCTATTTTCTAATATGATAGAATCACACCCATTACTCATCGAAACCTGTTTGTCATCTAGCGACCCCAATCCAGAGGTTATTATGGCATTTAGTGATCTGCGTGTTGGCATTAAACAATTAATCTCTAGGCCTGCGTTAAACATTAACCGGGATCCTAGATGGTTTAACAGCACATGCTCGTGAGCAAATAGAGAACTTCGTGTAGCTCTAACAGTAAGACCAAGGGACGCAACTCTTATTAAATCTCTTCGGAGCCATTATAAAAAAGCAGTCTGGCACCGTAAAGATGAGCTCCTAAAAGAACGTTGGGTCCACCTTGCTTGTGCCGCCATACTCTATGGGAATGGATTCTGAGCAGCAGTTAAAGACATGTGATCTATGGATCAAACTCTCACCCCAATAAGCTGCAACATAACTAGCGAAGTCTGGGAAGCCCATTTTTCTAAAATGTACAAAGCCTCGCCCCTGAATGAGGCACCGTTAAACAATCCTCCTGTTACATGGATTTCAATATCAGTGTCCGAAGTAGAGGATGCCATTAATCAAAGCTTAGGGAATAAGGCCCCAGGGCCCGATGGGCTTCCCGTTGATCCTATTGAATATAAACCGGATTTCTGGGCGCCACTTTTACTTAATGTTTTTAAGAATTTAACAAGCACCTGTATTCCAAGCACTTGGGCTACTAGCACAATTGTGCCTGTTTTTAAAAAAGGAGATCGATCCAACCCTAGCTGCTACAGACCGATCTCTCTGATTGACAATACCTTGAAGATCCTCAGGAGGATTTTGTTTAACAAAATAAGGTCTTGGGCTGAAAGTGAATCCATTTTAAATAGTTGTCAACTGGGTTTTAGAAGCAAATTAGGAACAGTGGAACAGTGCCTTAACTTAAACTTAATTATTGGCAAGTACACAATAGTCCAGAAGTCACCTATCTACCTGGCCTTTATGGACCTTACCTCAGCCTTCGACTGTCAATATGTCGCGTCTGTGGTCGGTCCTTTTAAACTATGGGTTGGATGAGACATTGGTTCATTTTTTTTTAGCATACTTGCATAGACACTTGAAGGCACAGGTGAGGATTAGCAACGACAGGGAGGTTTGCTGGGCCCACTTCTATTCATTCTATACATAAATTAATTACATAATGTACTGTCAGAACTTACCAAGGACGTACCCATCATTAATGGTAATGCACTCCCCGACTTACTATATGCGGATGATGCGGTCCTAATGGGCCGCTACCCGAATGCACTACGCACTATAGAAAGGTTATTTTTATGGCAGATCTAGACCTTTGCACTATTTTTAATAAATCTTTTATAATTACTTGTGGACCAAAAAAACATCGCATTAATTCAATAACCTCAGGTTCTGAACACTTAGTATGCACACGCACTTTTCCATATTTGGGATTAGTATTTTCCGATACTGGATCCTGAGTGGCCCATGCTGCCTATAGCAGAGGTAAATATATTAAAGTGACAAACTCTATCTTGAGTCTTCCTCAACCTAAACGTGCAGAGGTGGTTTTATCTACAACTAAAATGTATAAAACACGAGACGAGCCAGCATGGCGGACGTGTTTTACCTGTGCTCCGTCCAGCCCGATCATAATCCTGCAATTACCCTGACTCCCTCTGAGCATCGGTAGCCCCGGGGGCGACATCACAGTGCCCGTGACCTGGTGCGGCAATCAAGCCGGTGTTTTGGGTGCCTAGGAGGACTGGGAGTCGGAGCTGGGGTCCCCGCGTGGTGCAGCCTGGTATCGAGCCGTGGAGCCGGGACGTGGATTGTGCTGCCTCCTGTGAATGCGCTGCGCCAGCAGACTGGATGCCGGCGCTCCGCCCTGCGAGCTCCCACGGCAGTGGACCTAGCAGACAGCAGTCGGGGGCATACCGGCCCCCGGGGGCTCTTCTGATCCCACTGGCGCGGGCGAACCCGCGGCAGGTAAGGTGACGGGTCCCATTGCATGGGGGACCCTAGATGGCGAGGGCAGAGACTGGGGCCTGTAGCGGCGGGCTCCGCCGGCTGGCGTGTCCCCCTGCTGTGAGACTTCTCTGAGACATAGCAGGTTTCCCAGGGGGAGATTGCAGCACACCAGCAGCCAGCCGAGACAACACACCGGACGTTTGGAGGCCTGGTGGGCCCGCGAGTTGTGGCCATGATCCCGGCTGGGTGCGGCCTAAGACGGAGCCGGGGAGTATATTTTGCCGCAGCTGGTGCGAATGGAGGGCCGCCGCATCGGAGTCTGGGGCCCCGCCCTGTGAGTGCCTGAGGCGGTGACTTCTACAGTAGCTGGAGATCGGGGGTATATCGGGCCCTCCAGGTGATCCTGTGGTGTACTTGATGAGGTGTGGCCGGAGGCAGGCATGGAGAGACATTACACTGCCCGCGGGCGACAGACGGGCTGAGGGAGAGAGCGGGGCTCGGGGCTGCGGGCTTGCGCAGCCGGAGCGCCCTCTCGAAACGTAGCTGCAGGAGCCTTGGATGATCAGGGGCCTCCCCACCTCCCCCTGGATTTGAGACCTCCCTGGGAATCGGCGGCGGGATCACGCCGCGTGGTGGGGCCTGCATGGCTCCTAGTGGGGGGGCCTGCATAACTCCTAGTTGATGGGCCTGGCACCACCCACGGCGGCGGACATTGGAGGCTGAGGCAACGGAATCTGGAGGCCTCAGCGGTGTTGGCGTGCGAGGCCTCTCTTGATGGCTGAACTCGTGGGGGCTTCCTGACTGTGATCGAGGGGCCTGGCAGGGCCACGAGGCAGCCTTGCGGGTGGTCTTGGCCTGGGGGGTGTTCTGGGCTGGCTGGACTGAGCCGCACAGGTGAGGGGTGTAGCGAAGTGGCAGGCGCGATGTCCTGTGGCCCCGTACAGGCAATGGTAAGATCCTAATGGAGTGACAGCGGCACAGAGCGGGGTGTGCATGGCAAGACTGTCGGGGGTGCTGGCATACGTCAGGCGGATTGCGGGCCCTGGTTCGAGGGTACCTTCCAGTGGAGTGCGGCCGGAGTTGGACTTGGGGGTGTTTACACTGCGTGAGAACCGGCGGGTCAGTGTGCTGGACTTGCACCGCGTGGGTGGGTGGCCTGCTACAGGTGGACATGATGAAGGGCAAGGGCGATAGTGGAGCTACAAAGCATGGGCCCATCGATAAATTTACGAGTCCTGGCTATGGGGCAGGGGCAGTTGGGGGGCAGCAGGAGTACGGGCCAGACAATGCAGCATTGATGGTGGCGATCACTCGGCTCCGGGACATGTTGGATGGAAAAATTGGAGCAGTGGGCTCAGTCGTCATGCTACTGCGTCAGGACCTACGGAATGCCGTGTCCTGCATTACGGCGGCTGAGACCCCGATCTCGGGGGTGGAGGACGACGTCACTGCCCTGAAGCGCCAGGTGGCCAGTATGGAAAGTACACAGAAGGGCCTGGTGCTGCGGGCCGAGGATGCGGAGGGGCGGGCGTGGCGGAATAATCTACGCTTTGTACACTTTCCGGAGGGCTGCGAGAAGGGCAATACGGAGAGCTTCTTAACTCAATGGTTGGAAAGCTGGCCCCCCCTGAAGCTATGTCCCGGTGCTTCGTGATAGAGCTGGCCCACAGAGCGCTTATCCAGAAACCTCCGTTAGGGGCCCGACCACGGCCTGTGATTGCAAAGCTCCTAAACTACCACGACCGCGATGCCATACTGAAAAAGGCTAGAGCCAAGGTACCACAGCTCTATGAGAACCGACGCATTATGATTTTCCCGGATTACACACGCCTAGTATAGCAACAGCGTCAGTCATTCATGGCCGCCAAGGCCAGTCTCCGGGACCTCAAGCTCCCATATGACTTGCTGTTTCCGGCCCGCCTGCAGGTGGTGTTCCAGTCACGCACCCATTTCTTCGATACCCCGGAGGTCTTCAGGTGGACTGATGAGACAATCAAGGTGCGAGTGCACACGCCGCCGGGGTTGGACTCTGATTCTTCCATGAGCGAGGCTCAATCGAAATCCTCCCAAGGATCGCATTTTGGGGGTAACTGGCGATCCCGATCCCAGCGCGCTCTGCATCTGGCAGGACCTCAGCCCGGGGGTCCCCGGCTCCTGGGCAACGAACATTAGACCCTTGACATTTGTTTTCTGCTATTCAAATGATGTCCGGTGGTTCCTCCTAGGGGGCTCACATTCATGTCTGCTGTGCTTGGATGAAGGGAGTTGCATTATGGGCTGATTTCCCCTCAGCTCAGTCTGGTACTAGTGGGGGTGGGCCTGGGAGTTATGGGCTGTAGAGAGGGGATCCCTTGGCGTGGGAGATCTTGGGCCCCACGTTGGGGGTCCAGGGCCAACCTTGCCACGACAGGTACCTCAATGGTTTTGAGGTATAGGGTGAGGGGGGGGGGCTTGTTTTTGTTGGGCAGGAGTCGCACAATCATATGAGGTTCCCTACACTTGTTCGGTGCACGCCCGCACGGCCCAGGGCTAGTGCGGTGACCAAGGCAGTTTCCTGATGGCAAACCATACGGATAATATCCCAGGGTCCCACGTTTACCTCCGTATTCTCAGCTGGAATGTACGTGGGGTTTTAGATAAAATTAAGAGGGGAGCGGTGTTACGCCAAGCGAAAAGGGCTGGGGCCGACATACTTTTGCTACAAGAAACCCACCAACTAGGTACTAAGGCCCTGTGCTTGCAACGTTATGGCTTTCAACAAGTTTTTCACGCAGGCTTTGTGAGGGGTTCCAGGGGGGTGGCCAGCCTAGTGCATCGTAGAATTCCCTACATTCACTCCAAGCAGTGGGCCAACACACATGGGCTTTATCT
This sequence comes from Lissotriton helveticus, assembly GCF_964261635.1. Taxonomy (NCBI): domain Eukaryota; kingdom Metazoa; phylum Chordata; class Amphibia; order Caudata; family Salamandridae; genus Lissotriton; species Lissotriton helveticus. The sequence continues at coordinate 341,934,715 of NC_136071.1, read as the reverse complement.
GTTCATTAGGGGTATGGACGGGGGGACCCTCTGGCTTTGGACTGCGACTATGCTCCGCACCCCTTGCAGAGGGCGCTAGTCGAGAAACTGTTTGCGACCTGGGCAGAAATCCCTGACGCGCTATCAGCAGTGGGAGGTGACTGGAATGGTGTTCTAGATATTACTAAGGACAGGTACAGGCCAGGGTGAGGCCCGGGGGTCAGTCACTCTACAAGGCTACGGGACATGGTGGTGGGGTTGGACTGGGTGGACACATGGGAGTATACATTTCTCTCTGCAGTTCACAAATCCTTCTCTAGGTTGGATTACATTTTTGTCCCTAGGGAAATGGCGGGAAGGGTGGAGTCTGTGGTGATCCTCTCGTGCAGACTTTCGGATCACTCGCCTATATCTGTTGATCTCTGGATAGGCAGGGGAAGACAGCCATTTCAGTGGCGCCTCTCAGTGTGGCACTTGCAACAGGAAGACTACAGGAGACACATGAGTGAGGCAATAGCTGATTACTTGGTCAGGAATGTGGGTTTCGTATCTAGTGCCGGGACGCTATGGGAAGCACTGAAATCCACATTACGGGGGTAGATATTGCTTGGTGTGCGGCGGCCCGAAGGAAACGTCGGGCGGAACGAATACGTGCTGAGGCAGAGATTAAGGAGCTGGAGCGCTAGGGGTGCATGGCATGTGAGGGTCAGGGTGTGGGGCAGCTACTCCTGGCGCAACAGACCCACACGGCCCTCCTACTGGATGAGACACGCCAGATCTGGCTCGCAACGCGCAGTAGAGTATGCCAGTGGGGGGACAAGTCTGTCAAAATGTTACATCGGCTCTGTCAGGGGGCCTTCCATGCGCAGCCTTTACCGGGGATACGCGACGATGCTGGTGCCCCAATTACAATCCCGGGGAGTTGGCGGAGAGCTTCGTGGCGTATTAAGCTGCATTATATGCGTCGGAGTGCCTACTGGAATATATGGTAGATACATTTATAGCAGACTTGCCCCCTAAAGTGGTGTCAGATGAGGAACTTAAATCTGGGAAAGCCCCCGGTCTGAATGGTTCATCCCCCCCAAGTTCTTCAAGAAACACCATCTACAGTTAGCCTCTCACTATTGGGCGGCTCTGGAGGAGGCCAGGGAACTGGGCAGACTCCCCCCGGACTGGAGACATGCGGAGGTCGTGGTCTTTCACAAGCCGGGCCGACCCTCGGAACACCATGCCTCCTATCGCCCGATATCACTCTTGAATGTTGAGGCTAAGGTCTTGGCCAATCGGCTTCTTCCTCATATCTCAGCGCTGGTCCAGCCGGATCAGGCTGGCTTTATGTCCCAAAGGGCGACCAGGCACAATATTCGACAAGCGCATGTGGCGGTGGCGGCAGTCCGGCACACTGGGAAACAGGCTGCGCTCCTTCTTGCCGATATAGATCGGGCGTTCGACTCGCTGAGCCTATCTGTTTGCCTTACTGCCACGACTTAACCCGTGGCCTCGATTCCTGTCCTATCTGGGTCTTCTCTACACTGACTTGACGGCCTCAGTTTGAGTGTCGGGAGCGATTTCATCCAGTTTTCCCATTCGGCACGGCACCCAGCAGGAATGCCCCCTTTCGCCCTATTTGCCCTGGCTATGGAACCGTTGGCGGCGTGGGTGCGCATAGATGGGCGGGTTCGAGTGGGCACAGGTGCCGTCTGACAGGATCGCATTATATGCAGATGATGTCCTTTTTTTCCTTACAGACCTCAACAAATCAGGGCCGCGTCTCCTGCAGATAATGCAGATCTTCGGGGAATCATCGGGACTCTACATGAATCCTCGCAAGTCCACGTTATGGGTGCTGGGGGAGCAGATATGAGTAGGTAATTGGGCATCTGCACTTCAAGCAGCGGTGGGGGCCTCAAGTATCTGGGGGGTTTTCTGTTGGAGGTCCCGGCCATCTCCTGAGAGCAGAACCTGGTGCCGGTGTGGGAGCGAGTTCGGGCAGATCTCAGGACCTGGTCACGAATGCCGCTCACTATCTATGGCAGGTCAGCAATTTTTAAAATGGTGGCACTCCCCCGTCTGTTATATCAGCTGCAAAATCACCCGTATCCCATACTGCCCAGATGGTTCTGGCTGGCGAACTCCGTCCTTGGGAAGTTTCTGTGGGGGGGCGGAGCGGTGCGTGTGGCACTACGAACATGCTTCCTCTCCACTTATTGTGGAGGGTTGGCGACTTCGGACATCCTTTCCTACTATCAAGCCTCCCACCTTCTGGTTCTGAATGAGTGGTGGTATGGTGACAGGGGGGATCCGGCATATGCCATGGAATGCTACCTCATGGGGTCCCATACGTTACACACCATCCTATACACGGCATCGATACAGAGAACGTTGCCGGCTGCCACTCGGGTGGTGTTCCGGATCTGGCGGCAGGCTCTGCGCCAGATGGGGTGGTGGAATAACCGGACCGGAGAAACCCCCCTGTGGAACAATGGGCGACTTCCCGGACTTGCGACATTACAGGGCTTTACGGGATGGGACAACATAGGCATCGCGACCCTGGGAGATGTACTGAGGGGTATGGCACTTAAGTCCTTTCAGGATCTCTGTGTGGAATTTGGTATGCCTCGTTCCCAGTTCTTCAGATACCTCCAATTCCGGCATGCGCTGTCCCCCAACCTGGAAGGTTTGGGGTCCCTCCCCGAGTTTAGCCCGATAGAAGCTAAAGTGTTCATGGGAGACTTGGAGACGAAGAAAATATCCCGCATTAACCAGTCACTGGTCACGCATTGCTCCCCCACACTGCTGAGGCTCCGGGAGAAATGGGAGGAGGATGTGGGTGGACTGGAGGGAGGCTCTGGCCGCCCCAATGCGTCTCCGTCTCATCCAATTTAAATACTTACACAGAGTATACTTTACCAGGGTTCGGCTTTGGTGGGCGGGACTCATCGCCTCACTGGAGTGCCTACACTGCAACAGGGAGGAAGGGACGTTTTTACATACAGTTTGGAGTTGTGGATCCCTGGATAAGTTCTGGAGGGGGTACTGGCCTGCTTAGCCGAGGTATTAAGGTGGGAGCTCCCACGTACGCCCCAGTTTGTCCTGCTACATGTAATGGAAGGGGTGGGAGGCAATCTGTATAAAAGGCACTTGATACTGCTCGGACTCACAGTAGCCAATTGAGACATTGCTAAATGTTGGAAGGATACACAGGCCCCGTCAGTCGCCGTCTGGAAACGGGGGTTGGATTTTTGTATGGGGTTGGAGCAGCCGATCTTTGTGGCCAGGGGGTGCCCGCGGAAACATAAAATCTGGAAGCGCTGGGCAGTATAGGGGCTTATGGCTTGAACCCCCTGTGGAGCCAACGGATCTTCCTGGGGTGGGATGATAGGGGCGGGTGGTGCTGGAGAGAGGAGCGGAGGGGCCTGGGAGGCGGGTGTGCTCATACAGCCATTTTACTTTTCCTGTGTTCCCACGGTATCATCAGGGTAGAACTTGGTGGATCTTGTGCGACTCTGGGGGGAGGGAGTGGGGAGTTGTGGGGCTTGGGAAGGTGGGGACGGGGTAGGGATAGGATTGTTACGTATTGCTCGATTATACATTAGCCTGTTGGTGATTGCAACCAAAATGTTGATTGCCTTTTGGATACTGTAATGTTTTGAACCAACAGATGCCCCTTGATTACAAGGGCCCTGCATCGTATGTGTAAGTCTGAGAATGAAATTTGTTTAAAAAAAAAATGTATAAAACACAGTGTATCCCCACTGCTACATATGGTGCAGAAGTTTAGGTTTTATAAATTGTAGTGGAATCCAGAGAGAGGAAAACCGATTCTGTGGAAAACTCGTGGGGTCTCAAATTTCCTCACCAAACTGTGGGGCATAAGGAATTAAACTTGTTTTATATAGAAGATTTTATATGGTCTCGCCCAGCTGTATTTTGGATAAAAATGTGGCAAAATCCAGCAGCTACCTTGGCAAGGGAAATTATAGTTGACTGCCTTAATTGTGAGAAGGGAGGGAGCTTACCCTGGCTTTCTGCTGTTAGAAAAAGCTTAAGCAGCGTGATTCTGGAGCATGTCTTTTTGAATCCTCTGGGCCAAGAGGGAATAAGTAAAAAAGGACCTTATGGACGTACTATACGATTCATACAATAACGCAAGACATGCCACAGAGAGCTTTTAAAATAGTCGGTCACTAGATATATGTCGTTAGTGGAGGCTGACAGCCCCCTAACCCATATGCCCGCTAAATATCTTCTGAAGAATTTAAGCCGATGGGAGAGAAGCCTGCTCTTTCGCCTCAGGGACGGCACTTTAAAATACTCACTTTGCTTTCCTTTGGGATTTAACAGTAACCTTGAGCAACCGCGCTGTCCCTGTGGCACCCATAGAAATCAAACAATGGTACTTTTTTTTGTTGTTGTAATTTTTATCAAACATATACAAAACAATACTTGATACCCTATTTTAAGGCAATTGCAAATATTAACTATAGATCAGCTTACTTGGAAATTCTCAGACTTGAGAGTAATGATTTGATTATCCGCATCAGCTTCTTTCTGAGAGTGGCTGTCCGTTCACGAGCTTCTATGAGCACTTTGTAAATGCATCTTAGCGTTTGGGAACACACAACACTGTCTTTTTGTATGAACCTACTTACATTTTTAGTAGGGAACACTAAATGAAAGTGTTACTTGTAGATTGGACTACCCTAAATATCAAATTTAACTGCACTTTATAATATGCTGCTAAAATTGTTTACAACTAACCGCACCTTATCATGATCTGCTGTTACCTGTTCCTCAGAGGATTACCCCAGATTATCAAATTTAACTGCACTTTATATTATGCTGCTAAATTGTATATAACCGATTGCACTTTATCGTAATTTTCTGCTATTTGTTTCTCGAACCCCTAAAAGTGCTCAACATGATCATTTTGCCATTTGCCCTTTTTTTAACTTTTTCTAGGATATTGTTGTTTTGCACAAAAACGTTCTTTTTAACATATAATCAAAATTGAAGTCTTTGTAATCCGATAATCTCCTTTTATCTATTTATAGTGTTTTTTAACAAAAATTGTATGTTGCTGGTATTTTTGACATGTGCTTTCATGGATATTTATATCCGAATAAAGATTATTGAATTGAAAATACATTTTAAAAAGTGGCACATATTTGCTTATTTTGTGAATGTGTGGTGTTTTCTAAGCATATTTACGAGGAGATTATCGGGTTGGGGTTTGGGCCTGCCTGACACACATGAGTGTTTAGAAGTTTTTAAAGAGAATATATTAACGATTTAGTACATTTAGACCTTTATGTGCTCAGCATATTAGCCTTCTCGGGTACAGGGGGATTTTACAAGAATTACTTTGAACAGTTTAAGAGGTAACAAATATTTTGAATAGTTCAAATGGCATGGATACACATTTACATAATGGGGAATAAAGATCAAGTGGTATGACAAAAGTAATGTGGAAACAAAAGAAATGAGTTGCAGGCCTGAATCGATTTCCAGGAGATAAGAGGAAACACAGGATTAAAGCAGAATTCTTTCATATAAAATACACGCTTTATTATGCACTGTAGTTTGGATATTTGGTAATGTTATTGTGCTATAAATAGCCGGGCATCAGTACCAATACATATTAAGTGCTGTAAACGGCCCTGCACCCTTCAAATATTTAACACAATGTTTTTGCGGAAATCGTAACACTATTCACATCATTAAAAAGTTACATTCGTTCTCCCAAGAAGTTCAGATGAAGACTCATTTAAAAAAGTTGTTCTTTTATTCAAATTTCTTTACACAACAGATAGCCAACGCGTTTCGGCCGTTACCGGACTTCTTCAGGGCTTTTGACTTCCTTATAGTGGTCGAATTTCAGATCCTTACATATTGCAAGAAAGTCAGTCAATTTTAAAGAGAGTGGCATACATGCTTCAAATGCGTTTTTAAGGTTCAAGAGTATTTTCACAACAAAAGAAGTAGATCCGCAAATGTAAGTGTCCCGGTTTGCATGTGGTCATCTGGTTTCAAAACCTGACTGACTGACTTTTTTGCAATATGTAAGGATCTGAAATTTGACCACTATAAGAAAGTCAAAAGCCCTGAAGAAGTCCAGTAACGGACGAAACGCATTGGCTATCCGTTGTGTAAAGAAATTTGAATAAAAGAATGATGTGGATAATGTTACGATTTCAACAAAAACATTGTGTTAAATATTTGTAGGGTGCAGGGCTGTTTGTGCCTATGTTTTGTTGAGGAGGTGGGAGATTTGTCTAACTTCTCTCACTAGTAGGACATAGGGGATTATGTTCTAGGCCATTATGCACCTTCATCACATTAGATATTTACACTGGGGACTTTTAGTACCGATGCAGGCATCTTAGCCTTGATCCCCAATTGTTCTTATTACATCTTAAGTACTGGCGAACAAAGCGTTACATACAATGATACATATATATTTGATGCATGTCTTGTTTAAGAACTGTAAATATATAAAAATGTGGTTTGGGTGGGATCTGGCATAGGATTAGGTAAATACATGATGGGTATATGAGGTGCTTTTGTGATCCCGGAAATACCAGTCACAAATGATATCCTTTAGATTAGGTATGTGATTGGGGCCCTGTGATGCTCCTTGGAAATTCATAGTTGCCAGCGAATCTAAACTAGAGCTGTAATGTCGCGCACATTTTAGAAATTCATGAATGTAACAAGAGATTAAGGTGAGACAGAATATTAAAACTACCTTAACGGTCAGACTACGTGAACTGGTGGTATCTTAGTTTAACGAGGCATACAATCTGCTCCCCTCCTCATTAATAGACGATAAAAAAAGTTTTGTTTAGTTGCTTGTTTATTCCTATTACATAATTATATGTATATTTTCTTTGGTCTTAATTATTATTTTTTCAAAACAAAGGGTCCCCAAGATTTCCTTTGTGGTCGACCTCAATGACTGAATTTAAGTGAAGACTGATGTATTGTGTAGGCTGTTTCGAAGGAAATGCAGAGAATGATTAGTGGTTTTTTCCAATTCATACTAATGTTTCCCACTTGTGTTAGCCCATTGGGTGTTGTGTTTTTAAAATATTTTTAATATTTAAAAATGTAGTACTGTATCTTTTCATGTTCATATTTTGGTCTTGTTATTTTCATTGTTGTCTGTAAATTCTATTTGGATTGTTGTTGTTTAGAATCTCCATTTTCTGTACTGTTTTATAAACATATACATGTTTTTACTTGAATACATTGTCAATGGGATTGATTTGGGAAGTTGTTCAACTTTTCTTTTGACATGTTCGACTAAAGTGCGAAAAAAACTTGTGAATGTATTTGTTTAATATTTGGTTTTGTCCTGCAGTGTCTTGTGTTTGTTGATGTGTTTTATAGGATTGTTTTTCAGCCCTGATGAAGTTCCAACTGGTTATGGAACGAACCACGTTGGCTGGATTGTTTGTATAAAAGGAAAGGACGATTGAAAAATCAGGAATTTATTCAAATATATCCGATTGGACTTCTTTACCTGGTGCACCTCCATATGCTTCATTAACCCAGGATCTGTTGAACAGTGGCACTGAACAACGGCAGGTGCCAGAGGATTTGTGCATGGGACATTTTACTTCTCAAAACTAAAGCGTGACGTGCAGACCACCATATAGCACCATATACTAAGCCAGCCTTTCACAGCATCCCATTCTACCTGGGGGCCCGATCCTGTGCCCTCGTTCTCCTCAAAACAGTGGTTAATGGAAGTCAGTTTTGCGGTCTGATAGAGAGGGTCCCAGAGGGTTTCCGGTTTCAGTCGTGAGGTAGGGATGCAAGGGTGAGGTACCAGCGAAACTGCAACCAGGGCTAGCCAGAGTATCGAATGTCCACGCAGAACCTTCCACCCCCCCATAGTTAGCCTAATATACAATTCCTAGCCCATATTATAGATAAGAGAGTAACGGCATTAGGGGGCGGCTGCCACACCTAAGTGTAGCAAGTGGTCTGCTCAAATCTGCTTGGAAGACACTATTACTCATAGCCCCTTGATTAGATAATGTCATCTGCCAAGCCAGGAGTAACCTTAGGCAGCTCAAGGTCGATGTCTTCTGTGGAGCTACTGTCCTTGTCCTCAGAGTTCTGGGCCCCCTGCTCGAAGAGCGCAGGCTTGCGCCTGTGTTGCTAATCTCCGTTACAGACCTCAGTACATTGCAGCATTCACGTCAGTCTTCTGTATTGCTGGCTCTCCTTTCTTGGTGGTTCTTGATTTGGGGTGGAGAGGGGAAGAGCTCAAGGAGCCCCTACCCGATTCGGATTCTGGTCTTGATCCGATACAATTCCATGCATCCTGCGGAGACAAAAAGAATTGAATTCCAGAGGGCATGACCACCCGCAGACAGGCTGGAAGTAGCATTGCATAAGGAACATTCAACTGGCGGAGGTGTTTCTTGAACCCTAGGAAGGTTGACAGCTGTTTAGGATCCTTCCTCCTCAGCTCCCTCGGTCCAGTCTCCAGGTCCAATCCGGGCAAGAAGCTCTCTATTTCAACTGTAATCCAGTAGGTCGGAGTGCAGGCCCCTCCTTGCCACCTGAGCTCTTGTCCACCGAGTCGCCTCTCACCTGTAGCCCAGGGGATTCTTTTGGCAGTTTCTTTTAGTGCGTACCAGCTCGCCTCTCTCTAACAGTTCTCTCAGAACATCAGGCAGGATCTCCGTCGTCGTCCGATTCCCAGGATCACTTGGCAAGTCATTTCTCCGAATGCACGCTGCAGGTTCACTTGTCGATCAGGAGACCTCACCCCAGACTCGGCTGAGCTTGCGGCGATGCGACTCCAGATGACCTCTGGTATCGTGGGACTTCGCCCAGCATCCACATCAGATCCGTCATTCGTGAAATTATGCCGCAGCTCTTTTACGAGGTAGTTGTCTTTAGGCTTTGTCTTCTCTCCAGTTTCCGAGTTCCGTCCTCTTCGGGCCCCTTGTTCACTTCTTGTGGCCTTCTCCCGGAGCTCAGTCAGAATCGCCCCAGGACTGAGGGGCGCCGGTCCAGCTGCTTTAAGCCCCGTTTCTCATGCAGGCACCTGACATTACAAGTGCTCTAGCTCTAGGTCGTGCCTGCCTCTCTCTCTCCCACACTGGAGGTCCCCGTGTCACTCTTTTCCAGCTGTAGAGGGTTTTTAGTGGGTTGTGCTATCCCAGTCAGGGCTCTGTTCTGGGTTGTGTACGCTATGCCTCAAACCACTCCGACTTCCAGGTCTCTATGCAGGGGGCCTCTCCTAAAGCCTACGGAGGGGGTTGGTACCCCCATATTGCGGCCTATGCCTCTCTGCTAAGCTGGTCAACCACTCGGCAACCTCTGGCAAGCTCAGCAGGGGTTCCTATTTTGGGACAGAAATCTGCTCCAGGCAAGTAGCACCACGGTCCTCTGCTGCCCATCCACAAAAATCTGCAGCCAGTCCGTGACGCCTGCTGCCAGCCCAGGGGGTGTCGGGTAGCTCTCCCCAGGGTCAGCATTTTGACCAGGTTGCCCATTTCCAGGCCTGCTCATTAATAGAGCGTCTGCCATTTTGGGAGTCGCTCTTTTCTTCGCTGTAACCTGCTTCAGGTCCGGTCTCCGGTCCTCTCTGTCCACCAACGGGGTAAATTGTGTCCCCCAGCCCCGCTGTAGGTTTTGTGGGGCCTTCGGTTGCAAGGATGTTAGACAATGGGGGATCGCCAGGCAGGAGCTCCGCACTCCTACTCCATTGGCGTCTAGCCGCACCCCCACTGGGAAAGGTATTTCTCAGTATTAATTTCTTGGAATTCTGTCACGAATGTCAAAAGCAATTAGCTGTAAAGTTTCCATGATGACATACAATATTGTCCATGTTATCACCGAAGAAATATTACGTTTCGTACCATTACTAGCCAAATCCTCCTGGAATATAACAATACAATTGACATGAGAAACTCCCTTTTGATAACCAGCATAAGTTTCTGGAGTAAAGGAGGTTGTGTCTCTTGGGTCAATGTCTGTGACAGTATATTGCATGGGTGGAAAAAATTGGTGTATGCTTTCTTCTACACCTGCACGGAGTCTTATTCTCTTAGTCTAGGTCCATCTGGGAACCACAATGTCTTAGATCTCTGAACCACTTCCACAGGAATATCTTTCAATGTTTGTGAAACAACTGAATAAGGAAGTCCTGGAAGATGGACTTTTTTTTAAGTAAATGCCAAAGGAATTGGCTTAGCAGTTATGGCATGTGACTGCCCCTGTCTTGCTTAGGCACAATCATAAAAGGTGTGTGTGACTGCTGTCAATAGAGGCTGCAAAGGTTCTTGCTAAAAGATCATTAAATGTGATAACGGTCAAAGAAGGTTTTTTTATAGGTGTAAATGTTTTACGTAGTTTCAGAAAGCAACAGATAAAGAAAGCAATGGTCATGGCAGCCCAATATACAAGCTTTTGCAAACATCAGACAATGTCTCAGCACCATTACCTCAATGCACATTTTTTGAAGTAGCAATGTTCTATAAGCTAGCACTTGGAGTGGCACAGTTTCACTCATTTGCACTAATCCTACCTGATTGATGATGCATGCCCAGCACCTGCTGCTCCTCAATAGTCGGTTGCCAGTGACTTCCTGTGTGGTCATCCTTTGGGGTCTCCACTGGAAACGAGGCCGCTTCCCAAGGAGAATGCTCATGCAACACTTCTCCTGGAGTACCTTAAAATCAAGCAAAATATTGCATGCTTATTCAAAATATATTTAAATGAAGTAAAATCTGGAAAACAATGTGCTCAAGAAAAAACAACCAATTACGGGCTTCAGTTAAACACGTTGGGGCAGGCATTACGTAATGGGGTGTTTGCTACCATCGACGAGGCATTAGGCGAAGAGCACACAGGGATGTTGGACAGGTTCACTTGCTACCAATTAATATTCATATTCATATAAGGCGTTGCGCGCCTTATATGAATCCTTCCCTGGAGCACCACCAACATTACAGGTGCTGGAGGACTTTCTGGCGAACCCTTCGCCGCGAATGCTCATCACCCAGCTATATACGGGCATGCAGCGCACCTCCCCGATACGTGTTCCCCCTGCGCAGTGTGAATGGGAGAAGTTTCTGGGGGGCCTGCTTGAGGATGGCACATGGGCTTACTGTTGCGAACATCTGAAAGAAATGTCACCCAATTACAGATTGCGGCTGAATCATTTAAAATGTATTCATAGATTGTACAGGACCCCTGTCTGGCTGCACAGAGCTGGTCTGAGAGAGGATCCGAGGTGTGTGCATTGCCGAGCTCCAGAGGCCTCCTTTATTCACCTAGCCTGGGAGTGCCCGGCGATGGCAAGGTACTGGGAATGTATTTTTGAGGTGCTGGCCCGGTTGACAAACGTTATAATTAAACGCTCCCCTTTGGTGGCCCTGCTTGGGTATGACCGTAGTGTAGCTGCTGAACAAAGGAAACTAGTGGCCATGCTGGTGCTCTTAGCAAAAGAAGGGTGGCAATTTGTTGAGGCCGCAGACACAGCCCGAAGGCAGCGGAGGGGCTCATGGATGCAGCGTTTTGCCACATTCAGTTGTCTGACTATTGGGAATTGATGGCTGCAAAGTCTCAACCCAAAGACATATGGGCACCACTGCTTCCTAGACTTCCCATCCCCGGGCAGCGGAGATGATGCAGTGGCGATGGCCTAGACACTGTGCGCTAGCTAGACGTCACGCCCCCCCCCCCTCATCTAAAGTCACCCCTAACCGTTCTGTCTTTTTAACTATTGCTACATCTTTTTGCTTGTTTTGGTTGGTGTGGAACCCTGAATTATCTCTCGGGGGACTGTTGCTATGGAACACCGACGGAACTATACGGAGATGAACATTTTGTTCCGATATAATACCCTGAACTGTGTAGCATCACTTCACGAGATTACTCTGTTATTGTTAAGATCGCCAGAAAACTTGTCAGGAGCAATAATGTGGCTCAGTTTCTGCATTTCTGTAAGAGATCACTCTCTTAAAATACAATTAAAAAAAATAACTGAGTCAAAATGCACACTAAAGTTTCATTTGTGACCCTCCCAGCAGTTAAGACGTGGCTTACTCTATGGCAGCATGGCAGCTTCCAGATCACCTCAGGAGGTTAGGCACATAGAGGATGAAGCGTTTTCAATAAACTCTCAACACTGCAGTGCGGACTGGCAATGCCGGGCACCGGGCAATCCCCCGGTCGGCTGGAGGGGGTGGGGGCCGTTTTTTTGGCAAGGGGCCGGTTTTGGTGCTGCGGCCGATTTTTGTTCAGGCCGGCGTTAGAAAAATAAATTAGTAAATCAAAGAAGTTTGCATGATTTCTCACAGACTGCATGCGTCTCTCTCCGTCGCGCTCCGTGCAGGGAAAAAAAAGCAGGCAGAACTCTCAATCTCTGACTCTCTCTGAGTCATTCAATTATGTGCCTAAATAATGGTGGCATGCATTTGTATATTTGGAGCACTGTGAACGTGGGTGGGGGAGTGTCGCGCTAGCGCGCAGCGTGCAGATGTCTCCACGGCCGCCGTCGCGTCTGCGCAGTCCCTTCAGTTAACCCACCTTAGTGTGGGGCGGCCGGTGGTGATCATGCGCAATAAAAAGTGTGTGTATCCGGTGGTGAGGCCAGGTCGAGGTCTCGAGGAGCATTCCAGAAGTAAGAGACCTAGCAGAGACTGCAACGACGTCAACACTCGACACCTGGTGAGAGAGCTGCTCATTATTTAATTATTTCTAGCCCCTGCCTCAGGAGCAATATAGAAGTATCCAAAGCAGGGGGCGCACCACATTCTGAGAGGGGATGGGGGAGCAGCACTCTGCATTACGCCTCTGGCCTAAATATCAGAAATGCAATTGTGGCGGGCATAAAAACCTCTGCAAGGGGCTTACGTGTGTGATTTAAATGTTCGTTGACGTGGCGAACCGCTGTTGCAGCTGTTGTCTGTCAGATGCATGCCTTCTGTTTTACAATTCCACATAAGCAGTAAATAGTTGCAGGACACAGAGAGCTAAAATCTGCAGGTTTCGGCTGTGTTTTGAATAACATTTATGTGGATTTTTTTAGTGTACCCCTAACCAAGTTGTTCTTTGAAACTTCATTCGTATCGCCAAAGGTTTCTCACAGGCACGACATTTTTATATTGCATAGCTTGTGAGCATTTTCCTTTGCACACTATTTGCAAATTACCTTTTTGATTGAGAAGTAACAAAAATATGCATTTTGTAAGTTGAAGTCACAGGGAGGCAGCAGAAATACACAATCCGCTATCTGGGCCTAAACACAGACAAGGTGTGGCCAGGCCGCTCTGTTGACAATCCGCAGCCAGTTGTATATGCATATTTATACGGCTTACACTTTTGCACACTTGTGCCCCGGCCACTTTCTTCGGTGTCTGTGACGCAGCCTCGGGGAAATAAAAGGCAGTAAGGTACACTCTGAAAGCAGGTGTCTGGAAATGTGTAACTTTAATCAGGGCCCGGTGAGCAGAGCGCAGTGTCGGCTCTGGCAGCTACAAAAGGGAGATTTACAGAGACATTGATCACGTTATTAAAGAAACGTCACTGTATCCGACCAGGGGTGTTGAATGTGTACCAGCGGTAGTGGTGTGGTGGGACCAGGACGAGTGTTCAGGCTTTAGTCCTGAGCAAGAGAGAGAAAGTCAGAAAAAAAGGAAAAACAGAAAAGAGGGAAATATAGTGTAAGAAAAAGTAATGAAAACAGTGATAAAAAGAGAAATAAAAGCAGGGCCAAAACAGCAGATAAAGATAAAGAGACATAAGTGTCCGGTGGTGGAATAAAGAGGCATGAGACGGCATGACAAGGAATAAAGGCCAGGCAGCCGTGGTATTCAGCAAACCTGGCATACACAGCTGGTGGGCTCCAAATAAAAACTTTGGGCTCCTGTACTTGCACTATTTTTTTTTTTTACTAATTAAGCACAAGATTTGACATCTTCTTCCTGCGACCAGGAGAAGGCCACACAGGGAAGGAAAGGATAAAAGGTCAAAGGGACTCCCCATCAAAATCGGATATTTCCCATAATAGAATGGTACAATGCAAGATTAAACACATGTAGTAAAACACAGTTTTACTCAATATTAGATAATAATGTACAGTACATTTGCTCCCCAATCCTCCAGAATTTCAAAGCTAAAACAATTGCAGCAGGCCTTTCCAGGTAGGTATTCTCACACACTGGTATGACAGCAGGTTGTGTCAAAGGCATAGCTACCATTGGTGCAGCAGGTGCCCTGAGTGGCCCATCGAACCCTGATAACCCTAACAGAGTCAGGTGGGCCCTTTTCCATGCTTGCACCAGTGCCCATGTCATCCTTGCTGCACCGCAAGGCTAATTCACATATTTTCCTTACATCTGTTAAATAATTAACAGAGCAAAGACTTCTGTTGGGCGTATATCTTCTCCACCACAAGTAAATAAATCACGAGAGAAAGGCCTCAGTATAAAGAAAAGACATTAAAACCGGAACCATTACTACACACCTGCAAATTCATATGAAAGGACAGATTTGACAGGAAGCTGTGGAAAGGCGCCACAAATACTGCAATCCTCAGCTGTACAAAACACCGTCACTTGTCCACTCTGCTTTCTAGTCAAACACTACAAAATATGAACTACATTTTGAAATATTAAATTGTACAGGAGTTTTTTTATTTTATCTATTGCTTTTTGTATAGTATTCAGACTTCTTTAAACCTTTCCCGAAGGGTTTTGCGTATTGACCTGAAGAGTTTGTCATAACTCTAGGCACACTGCCCAAGATTCGCTTCATAGCGCTACTGAGAAGGAAGTGTGGCCCATAAGGGCTCCCACTTATTCTGTGGTACACACGGAGGGGGCTGGTTGGCTTAGGGAGCAAGTGCCTCTGCCTGTTTCACTCCCTGCTGCCGACTGCTGTACGGTGAGTCACTCACTACTAGTGCCTGTCTGTCTGTCCGTGTCCGGCGTCCAGTCGTTTGTGGGCCGGGACGGGATTAAACAAAGGTAGAGGCCCTCCGACCCACCCACCCACCTGCCCAGGGCCATGTTTAATCAGCGCACTAGCACCTGAACCAATGGTCCCAGGGCCTCTGAGTGTGGATTTAAAATTGTGACTCTGTGAGCAGGGCAGGCCTGATGTTGGTGAGCAGGGGCCAGAGCGGACGACTAAGGTCATCATCCACTATTTACTTTGCTTTGAAAGTTAATACAATTGAATATGTAATGAAAAATGTGCTGAAAAATTCAACATTTTGGTCTGTCTTTTTCCAAAACCCCCCTAGTAGCGGTCTGGCTCACTCGCTACGCTCGCTCGCTAGGCGCCGGATGGGGGCTGCTTTGGCAAAAGTTGCCAGGGCTGCTTTCAGTTCCCAGTCCGGCCTGTTCTCATATGATAAGCAGCAGAGCTATGCTTTGGTGCTCATAGATGCCACAGACTTTCACAGACGTCAAACTCTCAGTTGGCATACACCACCAATTAAAAGGGAGGTCTTTAGAGAAAAGGCAAAGAAACAAATGGATGCCTCAGATTAATGAGGTCTCTGACCATAAAGCTGTGCTAATCACCATCATCTTAGAGGTACGACTCGTGATAGCATATCCGTGCCACAGATAGCCCACCACAAACTAAGGAAAGTGTACAACACCATCTAAGGTAATTGACTGATCAAGTGGCTAAAACAGCGATAAATCTTCAAAGGCCAATAACATTTCTATTGTGACATTAAGCCTAGTCTGGGTTCTGCGGTCAGAGCGGTCAGAGGATTCATTTTTAATTCACAAACATTGCAAAACTGAATAAAGTGAACCGGACACATGCAGTTCACAAGAATTGATGTTCTGCTTCTTCGACTGGGAATGCTATCTCAGTACAGCTTGACTCCAGGATGAGCGTCATTCTCATTATTAAATATGTGCAAAAATAAGATAGCGGTCGTGACGGACGCAATGTAACTAGCTCCGTGGCGGGCCCGCCTAATATTTTTTCATCCTGCCATCTGGACCAGGGGTGCCGGTAGACAACACCAGCGGACAGTCGGTGGACAGCTTGGCTTTAGCAGACCCCCAGAGGGCCTCGCCTCCACTGGAAACCCCCTGGTTTCCAGTGGAGGCGAGGCCTACGTAGTCCGGCGCTCACGGCAAGAGCTTGCGGCCAACGAACAGTGGGACGCCCTAGCAGACACTGCTGCAGTCCTTAACTGGGACCGAGCAGCATTGGGGGACCAGCGACGACAGGGCACCCAGTAAGCGGAGCGGGCCCAATTGGAAACAAACAACCACACTGAGGCGGGCGGACTTGCTGGGGTCTGGGCAGCTTGTGTGCTGCCGGCTGTGTGGCAGACCGGCTCCCTCAGCGTCTCAGCTCAGAGCTGACGAAACGGACCTAGTCCTGGTCTCCCAGTGAAGCAAGGAGAGGAGGGAGCCTGGAGCAGTAACGGGCAGAGTGAGGCTCGAAATAAAGTGAGGGCACTGGCTGGAGGCCCAGAGCATTGACGCGACAGCAAGGAGGAGGTCCCTGCCTGCCGCCGTGAAGACTGCGGCCCGCAGAAGGATGAATTTACACTGACAGAGCTTCGGGAAAGCGGTGTGGGGCTCTGTGGGGGTTGCAGCGAGCCGCACTGAAGCAGGGACCCGTCTGAGGACAGGACGGCCTGGGTGCAGCTACCTGCAGACAGAGAAGACGTACCTGATCCAGGGCCCTTGGCGGGATATGACGAGAGTGCCTGGAGCTGCGGACATTGGAGAACCAGCTCCATGAGGACAGTGGCATCTTCGAGGTAACGAGGGGCCTCCTGGTGTGACCCTGATAGCTGAGCGGGTATAGACAGCGGGAGAAAGGAGAGCTGCACACAGCAGGGACACTGTGGGTGGCCGGTTCGGCCGTCGAGGTTTGCGGGGGTGACACTCCACCAGGCAGCACATTTGAACTATGGGGGCCGACTGTTAGGAGGGCAGAACGGCGGCCGCTCCCCCAACTCATCATACCAGAAGTTAATAGTGAAGTAACACTCCGCGGGCCCTCCCGGAGCACCATACGGCCCACACCTTCAGAATTAAGAAGAAAAAAACATCGTAGCACACTTCGGGGAGGGACGGCGGTAGTGGTGAGAGGTCCCCCCCTCCCCCCGAATCAATAAACCCCTCTTGCCACAGGGAGACACTTGAGAAGTAACCCCCTCTCAGAGGACACCCTAGGGAATACTGCGGCAGTAGCAGAGGGCATGGTGCATCAGGTTGACTGTGCATGCAATATCCCCAGCCCAGATACTAGCATGAGGGGACCACGGACTGCACTCTGCCCTCTTGCATTAATCCTCAGCTAAAGAGGGGACAAAAAAAAATCAGCGCCAATGCGAACGCCTTGGGAATTGGAGGCCACAAGTGTAAATTATCCAGGGGACCTGAGACCGCGCCCCTGTGGCAGGGAGACGCAAGCATGAGGAAAGACAGACCACAGAGAAGGGTCCAACAAACTCAAATAGATCTGTATATGGTGCAGAACCCAGTCACGTGCCCGGAGCCCCCGGGGGTGTCTGCATCGCCCACGCAGGCCCCTCAAGTGAGCCGTCAGGCACCCAGATCCTTGCCGTTATAGAGGCCTCCAGCTTATTAGTTCAGGGTAAGATAGAGGTGGCTTCGCTAGATGTGTGCCTACTCTGGGTCGATCTGCGAACAGTGGCAGAGAGGTCTCTAGCAACCAAACAAAAGTTATCAACGTTGGAGACAGGGGTCTCCTCTCTAAAAGCGATGCTAATGGAATTAACCATGAAAACAGCTACACTGGAGCGCTGAACAGAGGACACAGAGGGCAGTTCCCGTAGATGTAACCTACTTTTTGTGGGCTTCCCGGAGGGAGCAGAGGTCTTCATGATGGAACTTTTTCTGGAAAACTGGATCAAGACAACGCTGCCCACGACGACCCTCTCCTCCTGCTTCGTGATAGAGTGGGAGCACTGGGCGTGCCGAGCCCCTCCTCGCATCCTCATTGCCATGATTCTCAATTACAGAGAACGCGACCACATCCCTTGAGAGGCCATGCGTAGGGATGACCCATCCTTAGAGAACCACACCATCCGTATTTTCCCCAACTATACGCGCATGCTGCAGCAACAAAGGATGTTCTTTTGGGGGTGTGAAGCAGAAACTTAGGGCAATGAATCTGCATTATATGCTGCTATACCCTGCCAAACTTTAAATTATACACAATGAAAAAGCTCACTACTCCACCACTCCTAAAGCTACCTGGGGCTGGTTGGAGGTGAGGGGAGAAGACCTACAACTAGCCCCTAGGGGCTCCAGTGGGCGACCCTGGACCCCTGGATTTTGCACAAGCAGTGCAGACGAAGAAATAAACAAATCCCATGGTCCATTCAGAGAGTGGTGGTGTGGAGGGACGGCTCCCTGGACTTGGAGCACACTGGCTCGGACAGCGAGGGTGGGCAGACTTCCAGAGTGAGCCAAGTACTGTTGCAGGCGGAGCGCGAGGAAGCTAGAGCTTGGGTGGAGGTGGTGAAGGCAGCCAGTTCTAAAGCGAGCACTGGAGACATAGTGGAAGACACCCTGCAAATCACCAACTCTGATCGTACCACATGGATCTGAGGCATGATGTTTCCCAGCTCAAGCTTCACAGGAGCCCTGGGGCTGTCCGGTGAATGGGAGGAAAATGAACTCCTCAGACACTGTCCTAACGTTCACCAATGACCCATGGAGCGGATCTGTGTTGTCTCATCGCACCTTGGCGAACAGGTCCGAACGTCATGGGTGGAGGGCGCCCCACCCCTCTCTCATCTGTTCCCCCACTGATTTCCCCTCTCGGCCCTGTACTTTCGGCACCCAGCTTGGTCACCTCATCCCGCTGTTCATCTCCCCATTCTCTTGTCTTCCCCTTTCCCCTTTTTCAGTAACTCTTTTTTTTAGTAATTTTTCTAGTTCTTAGGCCACAATTGGCCTCTGATTCACCCCATTAGACGGGATCTGGAGTGTGTGTGTGATATTGTGACATGAATGATTGAGTGACAAAGCGGAAGGGGTATGGGATCGCTGGCAGCCCTCAATCAAGGAGTGGTCTTGGCACCCCTGCTCTCCAGCGCAGGAATAGTTGTAGAATAAGTGTGACGAGACCGATTGTGCGAGCGTGTGATTGATAAGATTGGTGCTGAAGAAGTATAGTATAAATATTCTTGTGTTAAACTTTCATATTGATATATTAGTAGGCTGCACGCCTAATAAGTTAGTTTTGAATTTCTAAGTGGGTGTTAAATGTCAGGTCAAGATTGGGAAAGCACGATTGGTTCATCATGTGTTTACCCAGCAGGTGGGAGGGAAGCAGTTCAGTTATGTTAAGTTGAGAGATGGCTGGATTTAATATTAGCACGTGGAAGGTAAGGGGGCTTAACACATTTGTAAAGAGATATAGAGAAATGAAATGAAATTAAATGCAATTTGATTTATAAAGCGCATGGCTGCCCAAAAGCGTCCCAGCGCTAACAAAATATAACAAAGAACTAAACTGAAGAGGGTACCGATAATTAGGAGTCCTTGGGAAAAAGAAATGTTTTAAGGGCCTTTCGAAACTTAAATAGCAGGGTTTGGTACGAATCCGACTAGGGAGAGAGTTCCAGTTTTTTGCCGCATTTACAGAGAAGCGGCGACCCCCTGTGCGTACCTTCCTAACTCTGGGAACCTTGGCTAGGTTTCCGAGGTCCGACCGGAGAGCCCGAGATGATTTGTAGGGGCAGATCAGGCTCCTGAGGACCGGAGGTCCTTTACCCTGAAGAGCCTTATGGGTGATACATCGCGATTTAAAGATAACTCTTTCACGTATTGGCAGCCAGTGAAGTGCTCTCAAGACCGGTCTAGCCAAAGATCTTCTTGAGGCACCCGTAAGCATCCTGGCTGCAGCATTCTGCACCCGTTGTAGGATATTGATGGTAGCTTCAGGAGCTGCTAAAAACAGGGCGTTACTATAATCCAGTCTGGATAATATTAACCCCTGGATCAGTAATGTCCTGGACTGGGGAGGCAGGAGAGGGAGAACTATCCGTACTGATCGTAGTAGGCCACAACAAATGCCCGCAACTTTCTGTGCTAGCGTCTTAAAAGTTAGGTCGGGCTCAAACCACACCCCTAAGCTTTTAATTTTATCTTTCGGTACGGGCAACTCACCCAAGCAGGGGGGCCAGACAGCTTTGGGGAGAGATGTAAAATGATGACCCAGGAGCATGATCTCCGTTTTTGCTCCATTTAGTTTGAGCCGCGAACTGGACATCCAGGAGAATATTCCGGCAAGCACAAACTTATCTCCATAAGTAGCAGTCCCACATAGCCATGCTGTAAGAAACCCATCTGACTGATGAGGCCTAAAAACGACATAGAAAATGTAGAAGCCAGATGTTTTCTGCAACATACTCCACCTAGGCTCTAGGGATAGCAATCTGGGTAGCCCCACAGATTCCCTTTCAGGTCCTGGGCTACACAGCAGTCATAAAGGGGCGGCATACTGGTACACAGAGTGTTAGATGGCAGGGAAATCTGTCTGCTGAAGGTATACGCTCCGAACATGGATGACAGCACTTTTTACTTAAGTCTAGAAGAATTACTGGTATCGTATGTAGGCATACCTCTCTTGTGGGCAGGTGACTAACTGCATGCTAGCTGGCTCACTCGATAGACACCCCCCAAAATACATACAAAACCCAACATGACATAAGCCCTCCAGGGAGGTAATGCAAAGACAGGGGTGCATGGACTGGTGGAGGACAGTACATCTGACAAAACGTGAATATACGTACAACACCCCAACTCATTCAGTCTATAGCCGTCTAGACTGCTTTCTGCTTACTAGCAACGCTGCTGAAGCCACCCTGGGTAAAACAATACTAGGCAGATTCCTATTGGATCATGCCCCAGTGATCCTACAATGGGGCACTAGGTGTGGCAGACCTGAGAACCCGTTCTGGCGACTACAGCCCAAAACGCTGAAGGACGTTATTTTCCAATCAGAACTAGGCGAATCCATCAGTAATTATCTCAACAGTAACTGGTTGTCTAAAAACACCAGAGGGATGGAATGGGATGCGCTAAAAGTAGCGCTACGTGCAGAATGTTTGTCAAAAGTAGAGGGTATGAGAACACTTGGAGAAAGACCTTATGGAAGTTGAGACCACAATGGCTACACTACAAAGTACAGGCCCAGACTTAGAACCAGAGGATGAGGGGATGCTGAATGCCCTCTGTCTGGCAAGTGAAACATGGGATAGGCTGGACTGCCTGGTGAAACAAATACCGGCAGCTCCTACATAGAGAGGGAGACAAGTCTGGGAAGTTGTTAGCGTGGCTCTTTAGGAGAGAACGCTCACCCCCTATTATATTAGTACTAAGCCAGGCAGATGGAACCCATATGCACACACAGGCCACCATAAACTCACAGCTATGGACACATCTGGCAGGGGTCTACAAAAAAGGCCGAACAGCTGAATGAGTGGGCTTAGAATAGTTTCTGGATGGGATACCCCTGCCTCCTCTCTTCGATGAGCAAAGCGAGATACTGGGGGACATCAGCCAGGAAGACCTCCAAGGAGTGGTGCAGGACATGGCAATCGGCAAGGCCCCCGGGCCAGACTGGTTCCCAGTAGATTATTATCAGACATTTGCGGACACACTACTCCAGAGACTGCTAGAGAGCTTGCGTGAGGCAAAGCAAGCGGAGATACTCCCACAGTCCATGCGAGAAGCCCAAATAGTTATTCTACTTAATCCGGACAAAGACCCCACATCGCCGAGCTCCTACCACCCACTCTCTCTGCTGGGAGTGGATACTAAATTCCTGACAAAAGTTTTGCTATCAAGATTGAGCAGGATAGGTACCCAACTGGTGTATGATGATCAGTGCGGGTTGATGCCAGGACAGGGAGCCCATATGAACCTGCACAGACTCGCACATGTATTACAATCCGATGAGAGCTTGGCTATCCCTGCAGCGGTAGTATCCCTGGATATAGAAAAAGCTTTTGATACCTTGCAACGGGAGTACCTATAGGAAATACTACAAAGAATGGGACTCGGCTCGGACTTCATTGTACCCACACCCTACTGCTAGAGTACGCAGTGGTGGACTAGTATCCACACTAATATCTATAGAGCGCGGTACAAGACAGGGGTGCCAGCAGTCCCCGCCCCTATTTGCGCTTGCAAATTAACCCCTCGCAATCCGCCTGAGGAGAGACATGGAACACTGGGGCCTGGTAGTGGGAGGACGTACACGTGTAATTTATCGCTACGCAGACGTAACACTGGCCGTCCTGACAGTGCTGCCCAACTTTGGGACGGTGTCTAGACTGAAGATTAACCAACAAAAGTAGCTGCATTTTCACTGGCAGGATTAGCGGGGAAAGACATGGCGAACTCCCTGCCCTGGCATTCACTTGGGAAGCCCACCGTTTCCGCTACTCCCCCGCTGCCTATATACATTACAAAACTCACTCTGTCGTATTCCTAACAACACCTTAACCACCCTGAACAGTCTCCTGGTTTCGCTCATTTTGGCTGGTAAACGCAGCAGAGTAAAACTTGATCTCCTAAAACTAGACATGGATCAGGGCAGCTTAGGGCTTCCCGGATCTACGCCTCTACTATATTGCATGACATCTCCAACATGCGGCGCAGTGGTGTGCATACAGCCCGAATACTGAAAAAGACTGATTGCAGGTTGGTGCCGAGAGGCAAACCTGCCTAAGTACCTTTTGATGGGCTCGAGGACCACTCGAGACTGCCCATTCATAATCAAACAGGCTGCATGGGCCTCGGAACGAGCAGTCACCCTGGTATTACGGAAAGCCTAATATGCCTGTTCATTACCCCTAAAATGACTCCCAGGCGTTCACAAAATACAATCCATAATTGGTCTAGCCGGTTGGAATGAAAGTGGCTGCACCTCTGCAAGGGATCTCCATTTAAAGGTTACCTTCCTCTCCTCCGAGGCCACGAAAGAAAATTACCGGGTTCCAGAGGGCCACTACCTGCAATATGCTAAGATATAACACGTACGGTCCACGAAATATGGGTTACACTTCCGAACGAGCCGGAAGAATCCAGCACACTTTGCATGATCTTGGACCCAGGCTCCTTTAAAGGACTAATATCCTGACTGTACAAAGCCCTGAAAATTGATCACAGAACCAACCTGACAAAGACTCAGGATAGATGGGCGGAGGACCTGCCTATGTCACTAACAGAGGGGGAATGGAAACTAGCATTTGCACAGGTCCAAGAAGTATCTAGCAATGCAAATTTAAACTAATTCAATTACCTCCACCGTGCATACCTGATCCCCCTACGCTTGGCAAGAATTGACCGGTCACATGCACTGAACTGCCCCAGATCCGGCACCTCCACAGCCCACTTTGTAAACATGACCTGGGACTGCCCCTTGCTTCGCACATATTGGAGCTCAGCCCTAGATATGGTCCAAAAGGCGACAAAGCTCACAGTTGAGGCCACAATAACGCGCTGTTTGCTGGGCGTGCTGCTGAACACCAAGGCTGCAACCCGTATGCTGCATAAACTTGTCACGCTAGGGCTGGTGCTGGCGAAAAGCCTCATAGCTAATCCAATCCAATCCAATCCAAAAATTCTTTATTTCGGCCACATGGGCCATAAAAGAAGCAGTAGAAATACATACAGATAAAAAGACAATATATACAGTAAAAACAACTGGACCTGCAGTGTTTAGAAAAAACAGGGTAAAATGGATTAACCAGACATTTTCTTCCTTATTAACCATGCTGCCATTAAGAATTTGGAAACCGCGAACACAATGTGGCCCAGGGTATTAGTTTTCATCACCCTGTAGGCCTGTAAATAGTTACTGAAGCCCAGATTCCGGCATAAAGGGGCTAGCCAACGCCTCCTCGGGCTCCGATAGGCGTGGCAACAGAACATTATGTGCAAATCATCTTCATCCTTAACTTTGCAGCATGGGCAGAGCTTGTCGCCCCCTAGCGTCCATTTGTAGGTGAAGACTTTAGTAGGGAGCGTACCAAACCTCCATTGCAGGAACAGTTTCCTCGCCAAAAGAGGATAAATAAAATCCATAAAAGTTTCAAAGATATAAGAATTTTTGGATACTAAAAAACATCCCGTCAGGGTGCCACTGTCATAAGCATTGTCCAAGTCAGCGAGGTTTTTGTTCTTATAGAGCTGTGCGAGGGATTTGCGCGATAGCCTTCTACATCCTTGAGCAGGGTCATCCCATAGATCTGGTAACTTAAGGCCCGAGCATTCCGACCTAATAAATGCCAGCCAGGGGATCTTGCCATTTACATCCAACCTCATAACGTGTGTGAGGTCCTGCCTGTAGTGATGCAGCTCCTCGGTGGTCCATACCCGATGCCAGAATTTCAATGGTTTCGACCGTAGGTCCTCTGCAATAGACGGGAGACCCAAGTCAAGTCTTAAGGGGAGGAGTGGTGTACCTTGCGGGAGGGCAAGTAAACGCCTAAAGAAGCAGTTTTCCACCCCTGCCATGACCTTCCCAGCTTTGTGGCCCCACAGTTCGCTGCCATACAGGGCAGCTGCCTTCGCCTGTGTCCTGTACATTTCCAAAACCGGACTAACAGGCTTGAAGGTGGACTTGTTGGACACCCTCAAGAGTGCGCCCGATAGCTGGGAAAGTTTCAGCCTGGATCTTGCTACCTGGGAGTCCCATGCCAGATTTTCTTGGAGTGAAACCCCCAGATATGTAAAAGTAGAGACCCTTTCCAGGCTAGTTTCCCCCAGTTTTGGATTGGGTCTGGTCTTGGATGGAGGGTTGAAGATCATGAACTTGGTTTTATCCGTGTTCACCTCCAACCCATGTTGTCGACAAAAATGACCAAAACCATCCACAATCCTCTGGATCCCCATAGGTGATTTGGAAAGGAGGAGGGTGTCGTCGGCAAACATTATTGGAAGCAGACCACAGCCACTATAGAAGTGGAGGGCTGATCTGCGCGAGTGGGGAACTGTGGAGGAAGGCAGACTCCGTTCAGTCAGTACAGATGAAAATGCAGACAGAGACCTAGAGACTTGGGGAATCATGCTGGGGAGGACACAAGTGGCACATCACCCTGGAGGGAGGGACCATGAACTAACTCATATTGGGACATCTAGACACATAGTGAGACACACCGGAGTACACCACCACCCTGCAGCCGCACAGAGACCACAGCACCTAGCCCCATAACCCATTAATTGATTCTCTGTCAGTTCACAACACAGACCTATATATCGATAACCAACCAGGCCACATGCTTTAGCATTGGATATCTTTCTGACTAAATACGATCTCTCCCCCTATTGATAAACCATCCAAGCCACCCACTATACCAACCCTCACCCTCCCAGATGCACCTTTGGAGGGGACAGGGATAAAGGGACAAAATGACACATGAAAGCCTCTCTCTAAACTCGACAAGAGCTACTGGACTCAACCGCTAGGATGCAACATAACCGCCAGATTTTGTCAGTTGTAATATATTGTTTAGTTTAGCATTAAGGGAAAAAGTAATACGACAAAAAAGTAAACTGAATACTCTACATAACCAAAAAGATAATATAGCGCGAGCGGTCATGGAACTGGACACAGGCTCTACACTGCATGGATACCAGTGAGGTCCATCCCCATATAATGTGTAGGCAAGACGGACGATGCAGGGTCGAGATGACTCCCATGGGCATGTCAGATATGCTGTATCAATGCGGGGCGGGATACAATAATGTTAAGGGTACATGATATACTCAACCTTGCTGAAGTGTATTTGTATAAGCTGTGACTACGTTGCCCATGTTGGGCGAACATATAGTAATATATGCTTTCAGAGAGTTTGTATAATGATCCTGTTTTCGAATTGTCAATAAAAATATATATATATATATACATGTGCAAACAAATTTCAGTTCAGGAGAATAACCCAGGGAGTATCTAAAAGAAGTTACTATACTGGGTTAAATGAGTGCCTATACAAAGACATTCAACATTCATCGGATTAGATATCTATGAGCTTTTATTCAAGCTGGTCGGTTGCTCACAGTTTATATAGTCACTGTGGAGTTCTAATATTGAGACAGGCAGTTGTCCCAGGCCCAGCAATTAATAGGTAAAAGTTGTGAAGGCTGGGATGAAATATATTGGCGAAAATGGAAAACACCTATGCTGTGTGGTCACCACTCACATAAGCCATGCACTGCCATGTCAAGCTCATTATGTACAACACTTCTTGTAACACAAATCATGTTAAAGCAGGCTCTCTAATCTTATTGATGAAATAACTGATTGCCTTGTTTACTGTACACATGGATCAAGATGGTTCTCTTAAACTACCACGACTTACCACAAAAGCTACCTTCTTTCTTTGCAAAGTATTCAAGGTCTTTCGCTTCTTCGGACTCTTCTTCTCCAAGCCAGTCATCTTTAAAAGCTTCATTGTCTATAGGTGCTGCTGAGGAACAAGAAGCGAATGTTGAAAATAAAGACACTGATTGGAGCAAATTATGTACATAATTTAAATGAGTACCCCAAGATACTTTTGATAAGAAAACAATTAACGATTGTGGCTCACATGTAGGTATGACCGTGGGTGGGCATGGCCTGGCAAGATGGCCACCTAGGCACGTTTCCCAGAGCTCCCATCAGCGAACTAAAAATCGTTCCCTAATACTGAGATAACTTGACACAAAATTGCTTACCATGACTCGTGGCAGACCTCCCCCGTCCATTATACAGGATTTTTGTCATCTGAATCCCCAAAAAGCAGAGACTCGGACCGTGAGGCAGCGCCGGCTTGCACAGAGCCAGGCCTGGAGACATCAGCAGAGCTGAGAGAGGGGAGCGCCAGGGGTTAGCTGCCTCCCCCGACGCTTGGCTGACAGACTATCAACGCCCCCAGTCCCCAGCAGCGGTCAGGAGACCCACTGTAAAGCGGGGAAGGCCCTGCTGCTAGGCTGGAGAGCCGGAGGTTCTATCCCTGCGGGCGAAGGATTGGTGCCTGGCTTTGTCAGCTGGCCCCATGAACCAAATAGCAGGAGTTTACTCTTTAAACTAACTGTCACAACAAGGACAGTATCTCTAAGGAATTCAAGAAGATCATGGAGCAACTTTGTTTTGTTTCATTTCATTATGATTGTGATCAGATCTATGCAATAAGATTGGGATTTTAATCCTTATGTGTGTGTTAAGTATGGTGTACATTCATTTTTATGCATTACTGACAGTTTTTATAATTATTTACAGCTTTGAGAAAGCAGATTCTCTGCGAAACTAGTCAGCTTTGGCTGTTCTTTGGCATTCCTTTTTTATCGCAATGGATATGTGAACAATATTATAATCATCTAAAGATTGGTGAATTCATGTGAACTTTGACGTGGAATAGAGACTTAATTAAACATCGATGGACACTGGATTTGCCTATTTGTTTGATCAGCAATACATTTACTTATGAAACTGATTGATTGGACTCCATTTGCATTATACATTTTTTGAGTAATTAAAACGTACACCAAGAGGGTAACTGGTGTGAGAGGTTAGCGCTGGCCTTTTAAACTCCAGCACCCATATCATCTGCTTATCCACACCGTATTATGCCTTCTGAGAGCTTCTTTAAATCTGCCTCCGTTAGCGAGTGTCTTATACTAAACACATTTTTATAAATACATTGTGTGGTTCTTTTTCACTTAATACCAATAAGATTATGTTCTGGTAAAACCAGCTGCTTTACACTCCCTCTGGACTAAGCCTGAAGGCTGCTCTCCACAGCTACCATTTAGCAAGCTTTCTACGGTTGTCTAAGACCACTAAAAGAACAATTGTTACTTACCTGTAAACAGGTGGTTCTCCAGTATTGGTGTCTTTCATAGATTCACATGCTTGAATATTCCCAGTCATCGAAGTGGGAGTCCCACGGTACATAAAATAGCAATAATACAAAATATATATATATATATATTCACTGAAAAAACCATAGGTTTCACACCAGTTATAGTTAGGTGGAAATTTTACTCGCATAAAACCATTGAAATTCCCACGTTATAGTTAGTTGGACTCACTATAACTTGCGCGTGCAATGCACTGCTGATGACATCACATATTACATCACTCATGACATGGTCAGTGACATCACTCATGACATCACTGATGACATCTCAAATGACATCACTGATGACAATATCCTTGTGACAAAGTGGCAGACCTCCTATCAGCATAAAATAACCTTTGACACACACATTCAAAAATAGAAACTAACATTTTCTTAAAAAAGGAGAAACCAATACCAATTACAACTTATTAGGTAATTCCAACATCTACATACACATCCACTCATTCACCAACAGTTCTATATAGTCACTCATGCATGTACTTACTAATCATATGTACTCATACACCTATACATCCTGTTACACACTAATACTCATCCATATAGTTACACACAAATTCACACATGCAAATAAACTATGAAAAAAACATTTACTTGATTATACTGCTATATACACACCACTACACATACTTCTACAGAAACGGAAACATATTTACTCTCCTAAACAATCAATTATAAAAACCACATACTCACTAACCCACCCATACACACAATCATCCACCCATACAGTCTTGCACACATGCGGTCTTCAAAATACATACAAATAGTGAGTCACTCATTCATGCATCTGTGCTCTAAGTAATATCCCCCACCGAACCATACAGACACTGATACTGATACTCAAAAAAACAACTAATAACCCATATACACACTCATGTAGCTACTCACCAACCCATGCAGCCACTTATACACAAAGTGAGACACAGATACAGATATTTAAACATTTAAACATTACTCGCTAATATATGTATTCACTAAGATACATTTAATAAGTCAGTTAACCAATCAATTTTACACAAAAAAAATCAATTTAGACATTTATTTACCCATTTATTCTTCCATCAACCTTTAGATATACATATATAAAAAATATTTATTTTTCAGAAAGATACACATTCACTGGATGATGTCATGAGTGAGGTCATTTGAGATGTCATGAGTGATGTCATGAGTGATGTCATGAGTGATGTCACTGACCATGTCATGAGTGATGTAATATGTGACGTCATCAGCAGTGCATTGCACGCGCAAGTTATAGTGAGTCCAACTAACTATATCGTGGGAATTTCAATGGTTTTATGCGAGTAAAATTTCCACCCAACTATAACTGGTGTGAAACCTATGGTTTTTACAGTGAATATATATATATATATATATATATATATATATATATATATATATATATATATATATATATATATGTGCGCTCGCGTGTAAGGACACGGTCACACTCGCGGGGAGAAACTTGAACTCGCCTTTCTTGCCACAGCGTGCTTGAATAGCTGAGGAGCTCAAGAGAAAGTGATTCAATCCCATTTCGCCGTGGAATTCCTGACGCGTTTCGAAGGCTCCCGCCTTCTCTTCAGAGGATTTGGCGAGCTGATGATGGGAATGCAGGTACCAGCCCTGATACTAATCATGGCACGCCCCTGATGGGCAGTCCAAATGTCCCAGTGCCTGCTGGGACTGGTAGTCCTGTTTAGTCTTGGCGCCCCATGTGTGGATCGAAGCGGACGAGTGGTCTCCCCTATATGTATATATATTACGAATGCCCAGTTCCTCATTCCTTGGAAATGGATATAAAAGAGCACTCAAAGCCGCTCCAGCGTGGTTCTAGCCAAGTTATTTATTTCAGACTTCGCATTGCAGGTTACAAACGCGTTTCGGCGTTGCCGCCTTCGTCAGTGTAAACTGGCATTTTTTTGGGTGACAAATTAAATAAAGTTTGTGGTGACTCCCTGTCACGTGATTTTAAAAACAGTAAACATAAAAAACGGCACAATTCATGCAATTTAAACGTTTTTTGTGGCGGCCATCTTATCATAGTTGGGTTACATAGCTGGACAATTTCACTATGCAGCTCTTTTAAACATTGTACTTCATATCATTTGACAAGTAATCATATATTCAAATCATATATTAATCATAATCAAATTGAAAGTGATATTAACGTTTATACGGGGTATTGTCAAACATATCCCTGATCGCCATTTATTTGTGCCGTTCATTCACAAAGCTCTCAACATTTTTGTTTAGTGCCTTAGTGAATGGTTCACGGATCTGTGAAACAACGGTATCCAGGCTTAATTTATTTTGCAAATCAAATTATTTTTTGAATTATAATTATTAACATTTTTTACATTTTCTACATTTTTTGCAGTCAAGCCCTGAATGGGCATGATTCTCCTCCTATATACATCATTGCATCGTATTATTTTTCTTTTTCTTTGGAGATGGGGGCAGACACCACATTTATCTCATCAGCTTCTTATCTACACATTCTTTTGAGGAATGAATTTCTCTCAGTTTATTTAGATTATATTGTGCCTTCCTTTTCAGCCAGGGTATTGCATAGAACAACATTTCAGATATGTGTCCACATCTCTTCCTCGTTGTTCATCCCTTCTGGGATTTTCGTGCGCAGCTGGATGATAAATCTAGACTCTAGAGTTCGCAATTTTTTCACCCAGTTACCTCCTCTCTCCGTTCTGACTAGTTGATTCAATATGAAGAAAGTAAGTAAGTTACTGTTACTTGTATGCATCCTCTCGAAATGACGGGCTACCGGGTAGCTCTGGTCTTTCGAGGTGATGGCCCTCATATGTTCGAGGACCCTGAGTTTGGTTTGCTTCACTGTGCTTCCTATATATTTTTTCCCACAGGGGCATAACAGGCAGTAAACAGTATACTCCGAATTGCAGTTGACCAATTTGGAGATCTTAGTTTTGTTCTTCTTCCCCGGTATTTGGTATTCTTTGACCTTGTGTGAATTTTTACATGCCTTACATTTCATACAGGGGAAGAAGCCCAAGACTGTTGCTTTCTTCCTATTTTTGTGTTCATGATGGCTGTTCACTAGATGATCTTTAAGTGAGTTTCCTTTTCTGTAAGATACTAGTGGGTAGTTGGATAGCGATTTCCCTATTATGGAGTCAGTTTGTAGAATTTTCCAATTCTTTCTCATGATGTTAAAAACCTTTGGTGACTTCTCAGAATAGTCTGTTATCATCCTGATCGCTGATTCGGCTGATTTGGGTTTATCTATCAGTAAATCATTCCTTACTATCACATTGCTCTTTGACTCTGCTTGGTCTAAGATGCCTTTACAGTACCCCCTTTGCTGAAACCTTTTCCTGGATTCACTCCTTGCCTTCTCAAATTCTGCATTCGTTCAACA
Source organism: Lissotriton helveticus (assembly GCF_964261635.1). Lineage (NCBI taxonomy): Eukaryota > Metazoa > Chordata > Amphibia > Caudata > Salamandridae > Lissotriton > Lissotriton helveticus. The sequence continues at coordinate 341,903,438 of NC_136071.1, read as the reverse complement.
ATTACATTTCATACGTAAGAACTCACCCAGCGGGATGTTATTCACTACACTACGGGGATGGTAACTTCTCGAGTGTAGGATTGTATTGCCTGCCGTGGGCTTGCGGTAGATAGCTGTTTGAATGGCGTCATCCTCAACGTAGACCCGAAGGTCCAGGTAGAAGACTTCGTTTTTACTTATGTTGCTGGTGAACCTGAGATTCAAATTGTTATTATTCAATTCATTAATGTATTCCTCAGCCTCCTCTAGGGAGCCCCGCCACACCAAAAACAAATCATCGATGTAGCGGGTCCACAACATAATGTTGTTCATCCACCGCTCATTCGTCCCCGCCCAGGCCACCTGCTTCTCCCACCAGCCCACGAATAAATTCGCGTAGCTGGGGGCGAAGCACGTGCCCATCGCGGTCCCCTGGAGTTGCAAATACAGTTGCCCTAGGAATAAAACATTTTTGTTTCTGAGGCAAAAGTCTGTGAGTTCTAACAACATTTTATTATGACTGCGAAACCTGCGTGTTCTTTTTTCTAGGAAGCTCTTCATCGCCAATAGTCCATCTTCATGTCGGATCGAGGTGTATAGGCTAGCAATGTCTAGTGTGATTAAGAACATGTCCTCCTCCCATTTCACACCCTGTATAATCCTTAAAAAGTCTTTCGTATCTGAGATCCTTGACAAACGGGGAAATGAAACTGTCTATATAGGTAGATGTTTTCTCTAATAGACTGTCTTTAGCAGACACGATTGGTCGTCCTGGTGGCCACATCTTGCTTTTGTGCACCTTTGGTAGGTGATAGAATGTGGCTATTTGTGGAAAATCACACTTTAAATTTTTCCAGTCTCTAAAATCCAAAATTCCTTCATCCTTCCACTTTGTAATCAATTCGTTGAAGGCCACAGTACTTTCTGCATGTTTTTCTCTTTTTGAGTATAATGTTCTTTGTTTCTTAGCTGGGAAAGTGCCTCATCCTCGTATTGGCTACGTTTTAAAATCACGATGTTCCCGCCTTTGTCACTTGGTTTAATTACGATATTTTCATCTTCTTTGAGGCTTTTAATTATTTCCCATTCTTCTTTTTTCAAATTTCTTCTCCTCCAGTCAAATTCCTCTTCCTGTAGACTCTTCAACTCTTTGATTACTATCTCCTGGAAGGTATCGATCCCATCATGTGGAGTCCTGGGATTAGTTTTTGACTTAATTGTCATTGTACTCTTGCAACTGTGTTGGACAATCCCACTTTCTCCCAGCATCTGTGTGGGTTGCACATCCCAATCCTGTGTGTTACCTGTTCCAATCAGGGTTTGTGCTGTTGCAATGGTTTCCAGGTCATCGTTGGTTAATATTTCCAATGGATCAATCTCTTCCATTTCTAGTGTATCATTGTCTCTTGGATGCATCATATGGATTTTTTGCAATTTCATTTTTCTGATAAATCTAAACAGATCTATCCGTGTCTGTGTATAATCAAAAGCCGGAGTAGGACAGAAGGTTAATCCAAGTTGGAGAATTTTCTCTTCTTTCTCTGTCAGTATCCTATCAGACAGATTTACAATGATGTTCTGTCCTGATGTTACTGGATTCATTTCCAATTTTTCCCTCGAGTGCTCCTCGTCTGTACAGGAGTCGATCGTCCTTGTGCGTCCCCTCCTGTCCCTCCTTGTTTTCCTCTTCCTCTTGTGGCTTTTGGCGGGTGCGTTGTAGCTGCTGGTCGTTGTCTGAGTCCCCTTATAATTTCGTACTCCTCGAAAAAAGGTTCCAAATCCGGGACTGATGTGGAGGCAGTTGTTCCTGCTCCGGTGTGGCGGCCGCCACCCCCAGTGCCTCTCTCCTCCCTGGTATTCGTTGCCCGAGATGCGTCTTCATCAGAGACTTCAGATTCTTCGGTGCTCACAGGAGTTTGGTTTCTCAGTTTTCCCTGTTGTAGGGTCTTCCTTGGAGCATCATACTTCCTAGCAAATGTCAGAATCCTACCATTTGCATAGTCCCTTTCGTCTCGAATAAACTTTGTTTGTTTCCTTAATTTGATTGTATTCTCATAGCTGATTAATCTTTTTTTCATTGATTCCCGCAGCTCCTCGCATTTTTGTGTATCTTTGTCGCCACTAATTTTCTCCTCAATGTCCTTGATCTCTTCCTGTAGCTTCACTCTATCATTCCATGCATGTTTCACTAGCATCTTTAGCATACCTTGCATTACATCTGTCATGAATTCCGACCATTCTCTTAGAAGTTCATTGTTTGGATTTTCATATGATGGGACCAGAAGAATTCTAAGTCCTCTAGGGACGCGTCCCACTTCCAAATATTTTTGCAAGCCGGTGGCCTCCCACCACTTGCGGATTTCCCTTTCATATGTCTTTTCCAAAGTCGAGAATAGTCTTACGAGTGAGCCAGGTGCTGCTGCTTTTTCCGATGGAATGTCTTTCTTTTTTATTCCTGTCTGTGGTATAAACAGTGTGTCTGCCGCTTTCTCCCTTTCACTGTCCGTGAACATTTCTAGGTGTAAAGTCTGTATTTCATACGTTGTAGATGGCTTTGAACCCTCGCTTCAGGCTATACGTGAACTGCCGGTTTATTTAGGGATTTAAACGTTGGTCACTCACCCATTCAGGATTCCCCAATCTCAGAGTTCCCACGAGATCGGTCGTCCTTCTGAGGGTTGTATCCCGTATTCCACTTAGTTAGGCGTGTTCCGATGTAATTCTCTCACACGCTTCTCCGGCACAAACCCTGATTGGAACAGGTAACACACAGGATTGGGATGTGCAACCCACACAGATGCTGGGAGAAAGTGGGATTGTCCAACACAGTTGCAAGAGTACAATGACAATTAAGTCAAAAACTAATCCCAGGACTCCACATGATGGGATCGATACCTTCCAGGAGATAGTAATCAAAGAGTTGAAGAGTCTACAGGAAGAGGAATTTGACTGGAGGAGAAGAAATTTGAAAATAGAAGAATGGAAAATAATTAAAAGCCTCAAAGAAGATGAAAATATTGTAATTAAACCAAGTGACAAAGGCGGGAACATCGTGATTTTAAAACGTAGCCAATACGAGGATGAGGCACTTTCCCAGCTAAGAAACAAAGAACATTATACTCAAATAAAAAGAGAAAAACATGCAGAAAGTACTGTGGCCTTCAACGAATTGATTACAAAGTGGAAGGATGAAGGAATTTTGGATTTTAGAGACTGGAAAAATTTAAAGTGTGATTTTCCACAAATAGCCACATTCTATCACCTACCAAAGGTGCACAAAAGCAAGATGTGGCCACCAGGACGACCAATCGTGTCTGCTAAAGACAGTCTATTAGAGAAAACATCTACCTATATAGACAGTTTCATTTCCCCGTTTCTCAAGGATCTCAGTTCGTATCTGAAAGATACGAAAGACTTTTTAAGGATTATACAGGGTGTGAAATGGGAGGAGGACATGTTCTTAATCACACTAGACATTGCTAGCCTATACACCTCGATCCGACATGAAGATGGACTATTGGCGATGAAGAGCTTCCTAGAAAAAAGAACACTCAGGTTTCGCAGTCATAACAAAATATTGTTAGAACTCACAGACTTTTGCCTCAGAAACAACATTTTTTTATTCCTAGGGCAACTGTATTTGCAACTCCAGGGGACCGCGATGGGCACGTGCTTCGCCCCCAGCTACGCGAATTTATTCGTGGGCTGGTGGGAGAAGCACGTGGCCTGGGCGGGGACGAATGAGCGGTGGATGAACAACATTATGCTGTGGACCCGCTACATCGATGATTTGTTTTTGGTGTGGCGGGGCTCCCTAGAGGAGGCTGAGGAATACATTAATGAATTGAATAATAACAATTTAAATCTCAGGTTCACCAGCAACATAAGTAAAAACGATGTCTTCTACCTGGACCTTCGGGTCTACGTTGAGGATGATGCCATTCAAACAGCTATCTACCGCAAGCCCACGGCAGGCAATACAATCCTACACTCGAGAAGTTACCATCCCCGTAGTGTAGTGAATAACATCCCGCTGGGTGAGTTCTTACGTATGAAACGTAATTGTTCAACGAATGCAGAATTTGAGAAGGCAAGGAGTGAATCCAGGAAAAGGTTTCAGCAAAGGGGGTACTGTAAAGGCATCTTAGACCAAGCAGAGTCAAAGAGCAATGTGGTAGTAAGGAATGATTTACTGATAGATAAACCCAAATCAGCCGAATCAGCGATCAGGATGATAACAGACTATTCTGAGAAGTCACCAAAGGTTTTTAACATCATGAGAAAGAATTGGAAAATTCTACAAACTGACTCCATAATAGGGAAATCGCTATCCAACTACCCACTAGTATCTTACAGAAAAGGAAACTCACTTAAAGATCATCTAGTGAACAGCCATCATGAACACAAAAATAGGAAGAAAGCAACAGTCTTGGGCTTCTTCCCCTGTATGAAATGTAAGGCCTGTAAAAATTCACACAAGGTCAAAGAATACCAAATACCGGGGAAGAAGAACAAAACTAAGATCTCCAAATTGGTCAACTGCAATTCGGAGTATACTGTTTACTGCCTGTTATGCCCCTGTGGGAAAAAATATATAGGAAGCACAGTGAAGCAAACCAAACTCAGGGTCCTCGAACATATGAGGGCCATCACCTCGAAAGACCAGAGCTACCCGGTAGCCCGTCATTTCGAGAGGATGCATAAAAGTAACAGTAACTTACTTACTTTCTTCATATTGAATCAACTAGTCAGAACGGAGAGAGGAGGTAACTGGGTGAAAAAATTGCGAACTCTAGAGTCTAGATTTATCATCCAGCTGCGCACGAAAATCCCAGAAGGGATGAACAACGAGGAAGAGATGTGGACACATATCTGAAATGTTGTTCTATGCAATACCCTGGCAGAAAAGGAAGGAACAATATAATCTAAATAAACTGAGAGAAATTCATTCCTCAAAAGAATGTGTAGATAAGAAGCTGATGAGATAAATATGGTGTCTGCCCCCATCTCCAAAGAAAAAGAAAAATAATACGATGCAATGATGTATATAGGAGGAGAATCATGCCCATTCAGGGCTTAAGGGCAAAAAATGTAGAAAATGTAAAAAATGTTAATAATTATAATTCAAAAAATAATTTGATTTGCAAAATAAATTAAGCCTGGATACCGTTGTTTCACAGATCCGTGAACCATTCACTAAGGCACTAAACAAAAATGTTGAGAGCTTTGTGAATGAACGGCACAAATAACAAATGGCGATCAGGGATATGTTTGACAATACCCCGTATAAACGTTAATATCACTTTCAATTTGATTATGATTAATATATGATTTGAATATATGATTACTTGTCAAATGATATGGAATGAAGTACAATGTTTAAAAGAGCTGCATAGTGAAATTGTCCAGCTATGTAACCCAACTATGATAAGATGGCCGCCACAAAAAACTTTTAAATTGCATGAATTGTGCAGTTTTTTATGTTTACTGTTTTTAAAATCACGCGACAGGGAGTCACCACAAACTTTATTTAATTTGTCACCCAAAAAAATGCCAGTTTACACTGACGAAGGCGGCAACGCCGAAACGTGTTTGTAACCTGCAATGCGAAGTCTGAAATAAATAACTTGGCTAGAACCACGCTGGAGCGGCTTTGAGTGCTCTTTTATATCCATTTCCAAGGAATGAGGAACTGGGCGTTCGTAATACATGACGCACACCACTGTGCGGTAAGAAGCACCCGTGGAGAAAGTGGAGCGGCGGTTGGTGGAACCTGCGTGCCTAAAAAAAAAAGATAATAAAATATGTATATATATATATGTATATATATATATATATATATGTATATATATATATATATATATATATATATATATATATATATATATATATATATATATATATATATATATACACACAATTTCTATGGCAAAATGAAACCCCTCATTTTGTTCCTTTTCAAATTAAATGTTTTAAGTGTTACCACTTTATTCCAATCAAGATGACTTCAGGTGTGCCATACTTTTGTCATAAGTAAGACTGTTAGCGTTCTAGTTGTTCTTTAGAACACTCTGGGACATTCTGTCATTGGGCTATAGTTGGGCTACATCTGGCTGATATTTGGGCTACATTTGTTTTTTTTGGTCTCTGGTGGCCATCTTTGGGCTACATTGGGCTACATTTGGGCTCTAACATATATATAGCCCAATATATATTTTTTCGAAGTTAATTTTCGTAAAAACCACTGGAGCATATATCTTGAGACATAGCAAAGGCACATTGGGGTACCAGTCCCTACAATTTTGCCAAGTTTGGTGGAAATCCATTCAGCCGTTCGGGCTAAAAGTGAGTCCAACCGCCCTATGGAAATTAACATGGGGAAAACACGTTTTGGGACCCCCCTTTTATCTCGGCCCCGCGTGACGGATCCCCCGAAACTTTCAGGGAAGGAGCGGAGCGCAGCGAGGCAACGTTAAGAAAAATTACAGGCAGATCCCTCATTCGGCGCCAAAGTTATTCCCAATAGAATGTTGCGGATTTCCTATGTAAAACGATCCTAACTATAACTACCTACTGGCGACCGCCAGTAGGTAATATAAAATATATATATATATATATATATATATATATATATATATATATATATATATATATATATATATATATATATATATATATATATATATATATATATATATATATATATATATATAAACGAGCAAACGCACAAGTGCTTTCAGAGAGGCTCACCATCGGCACTCCTACCATCCGGCTTTGCTTGGCCCCATGCAGCTTCACAACCTCCCATCTCATTATTAAAACAAAGTCCGACGCGTTTCGGGGCCAGAGCGCCCCTTCCTCATGGACAGACATAGAGGCAGGTAAGGCTCGCTTTCATTGTTCAAAACATTTTATTCCTTTTGAACTGGTCCGCCCTAAATGGGTGTGGCTTCATTGTATTTGCACTGCCAGGATTGCTGGTAGTTGTAGTCCAATTGAACAATGAAAGCGAGCCTTACCTGCCTCTATGTCTGTCCATGAGGAAGGGGCGCTCTGGCCCCGAAACGCGTCGGACTTTGTTTTAATAATGAGATGGGAGGTTGTGAAGCTGCATGGGGCCAAGCAAAGCCGGATGGTAGGAGTGCCGATGGTGAGCCTCTCTGAAAGCACTTGTGCGTTTGCTCGTTTATATATATATATATATATATACACACATATATATATATATATATATATATACACACATATATATATATATATATATATATATATACACACATATATATATATATATATACACACACATATATATATATATATATATACACACATATATATATATATATATACACACACATATATATATATATATATATATACACACATATATATATATATATATATATATATATATATACACACACATATATATATATATATATATATATATATATGTGAAAACATAATAAAAGAAGAGGAAAATACAACTGAAAAATCTCCAAAACAATTCCTACATAGGAATGCATGGTAAAGAGAAAAAAACATTTGTAACAGTGTCATTATGTTAGTCCAAACTACAGCCAATCAGGTGCAAGCACCCTCTAGAACCTTCTCCTCAGAAGCTCCAGTCCTCAGATTTTCGTAGCACCAAAGAGACCTAGAGTGCATGAGGAGAAGAGAGCCTCTGAGGGGAGGAAAGGGTGGGTCGCATGTGAATCTATGAAAGACACCAATACTGGAGAACCACCTGTTTACAGGTAAGTAACAATTGTTCTTCTCCAGTATTAGGGGTGTCTTTGATAGATGCACATGCTTGAATAGAATAGAGAGCAGTAACCTCCGTAGAGCTGAGATTGCTAGGCACATATGGAAAAAGCCAAAGACAGCAATAATACAGTCATGTAAACATTATTAGCAATCACAGAAAACACAAAGGAGGAGGGAACAGAGGCTCACCTTATTTGAAAAGATGACGAAGTACTGCCTGTCCCACGGCGGTATCCACTTCATTGATGGCATCCAAGCAATAATGCTTGGTGAAGGTGTGCCTGCTGGACCATGTCGCTGCACGGCAAATCTGGTGAAGTGGCACACCGGCAAACAAGGCGGAGGATGAAGACATCGCCCTCGTAGAATGAGCCTTCACTGAAGACTGCAATGGTTTGCCAGCTTGTTGATGGCAGAAAGTAATGGCTGACGAAAGCCAACGGGAAATTGTTGGTTTGGTAACTGGATGCCCCTTACGCAGTCGCCCATAAGCAATGAACAGTTGATCGGACTTGCGGAAGGAGGCAGTTCTGGCAATGTGAAATTTAAGGCATTGTTTGATGTCCAAAAAATGCAAGCGCTGCTCCGCCGGAGACCTTGGGTCCGGAAAGAACGTTTTTAGGAACACAGGCTCATTCAGATGAAAATCCGTAGGCACTTTAGGTAGGAAAGAGGGGTTGGTGGGAAGCGCCACGCCGTCAAGTTTGAACTGTAGATAAGGTGGCTTGATAGTGAAAGCGTGAAGGTCGCTCACGCGACGAGATGAAGTCAAAGCCAACAGCAGCGCAAACTTCCAGGTGAGGAACTTGATATCCGCTCTATGGATAGGTTCAAACGGTGACTTCATAAGTTGAGATAGGACAATATTGAGGTGCCATGGTGGAGGAGGGCGCCGAACAGGCGGGAACTTTTGGAAGAGCCCTTTGAAGAACTGGCGTATGATTCTGGACGAGCAGAGGGAGGAAGAGCCATCGTGTCGGAAGCGAGAGATTGCAGCTAGGAAAACTCTCAAGGTAGCATGTGAAAGTCCGGACTGAGCGAGACTTAAGAAGAACGGAAGAAGTTACTCCGGAGTAGAATGGATCGGATGAACATTTGCTGCCACGCACCAATAACAGAATCTCTTCCACTTGAGTTTGTAAGTTTTGATGGTAGACGGAGCCCTAGCATGAGCTAGGATGTCCCTGCATTCCTGAGATATGTTTAAGTCTGAGAATTCAAGCTGCTCAGGTTCCATGCTGACAATTGTAGCGTGGAGGGATCCGGATGGCACACTTGGCCCCTGTCCATCGTTAGGAGGTCTGGACGAGGACGCAGAGTAATGGGCTCGCACTGGCACAGCAGAAGCAATTCCGAAAACCATGCCTGTCTGGGCCAACGAGGGGCGATCAATGGGATGTGGCAGGGCTGCCTCCGCATCTTCCACAGCACCAGCGGTACTAACGGAATCGGCGGAAAAGCGTAAGCGAATAGATCGCACCAATCGATCAAAAGGGCATTCCCTCACGAACCAGGGTGGGGATGCCAACTTGCGTTGGACAGGCATTTCCGATTCTCTGGCGTTGCAAAGAGGTCTAGAGCTGGGCGACCCCATCGGTGGAACACAAGATCCAGAGTCGGCTGGTGCAGTTCCCATTCGTGTGTCGATGATGTGGATCTGCTTAGAGAGTCCGCCAAGATGTTGGACACGCCCGGCAGATGGACAGCCGTCAAGGTGATCTGATGAAGGAGAGCCCAATCCCAGATTGACTGGGCCAAGTGAGACAGGTGTGGAGACTTGGTTCCTCCCTGTTTGTTCACGTAGTGCATGCTGGTGGTATTGTCCGTTTGGATAAGCACTGACTCCCCGTGAACTACAGGTAGGAATGACTTGAGCGCTAGGAAGATCGCCATCAACTCTAGCCTGTTGATAAGCCACGTGTGTTGGGGCGGAGTCCACTTGCCTTTGATGGATAGGCCTTGGAGATGACCACCCCAGCCCTCCAGAGAAGTGTCCGTCGTGAGTGTGAGATCTGGTGAGTGAACGAGGAACGACGTCCCCGTCTCCAGGTTGGTTGGCTGCGCCCACCAATGCAAACTCTTTCTCATGCAGGCTGTGACAGCAACTAGGTCGTTGAAGGACCCGGAGACCTGACGCCACTGTACGTCCAGTTCCTGTTGAATGGAACGGGTTCGCAATCTGCAATTTGGGATCAGTGCGATACAAGATGATGCCATCCCCAAAAACGACTTTAACGTCCGAACAGAAACGGACTGTCTTATTCGAATGAGGGAGACCAGACGAAGGATCTTCTGTTGCCGCTCGTGCGAGACGAACGCTTTTGATAGTCTCGTGTCTAGGGTAGCTCCCAAGAAGTTTCTGGTTTGCAGTGGTGCAAACTGTGACTGACGTTGATGGCCAACCCCAGGGACTGAAACACCTGCTGACAAAGACGAGTGTCCTGACATAGTTGATGGTGGGATTGAGATTTGAGGAGGCAATCGTACAAGTATGGAAAGATTTGAAAGCCATGGAGACGCAGGTGAGCCACCACAGGAGCCAGTACCTTCGTGAACACACGAGGAGCTGATCGAAGTCCGAAGGGCAAGACCTTGAACTGATAATGCCTTTGCCCCACCTTGAAGCGCAGGTACTGGCGATGCTGTTGGATAATCGGGACATGAAAGTACACGTCTTGAAGGTCTATGGTGGTCATGAAATCCCCGCTGGATAGAAGACACAGGATTTCCAGTAATGTCAGCATGCGGAAAGATTGGCTTTTGATGAATTGGTTGAGAGCCCTCAAATCCAGAATGGGTCGCCAATCTCCGGTCTTCTTGAGCATGAGGAAGAATCGAGAGTAAAACCCCTCTCCTCTTTGATGCACCGGGACCACTTCGACTGCACCTTTTTGAACAAGAAGACAGACTTGATGGTAAAGCTCCTTGAGGTGTGGAGGGCCAGATGGTGGAGTACGAGAAGGAATCTCAACGAACTCTAAGGTATGACCCCTTCGTACAATGTCTAAAACACAGCGGTCCGAGGTGATGGAGGACCACTGAGAATAAAACAGAGAGATTCGACCTCCAACACCTTTGGGATGACAAAAGTCATTGGCGCTTAGGAGTGGATCCGCGATAGGAGGACTTTCCCCTATAGGGTTTGGAGGACTGCTGACGATTGGACTGCTGCTGATTGGATGCATAACGCTGGTTGCCCTGATTGTAGGAGCGGTACTGTTGTCCTCCTCGAAAAGTGGAAGTGCCGCGTCCGCGCGCACCTCGAAAGCGCTGCTTCCGGAATTGCAACGTGCGTAATGACTTTGCCGTATCGGTGTCCTTCTTAATGGACTCCAGAGCGTCATCTATGCGAGACCCGAATAGCGATTTACCATCATACGGCATATCAAGGATCTTGGATTGGACTTCCTGCCGGAAGGAGGTGGATTTTAATCAACCCTGGCGTCGGAGGGCAGCTGCACTAGCAAGCAGACTGAAACCTGTATCAGCAATATCGACTGCACAGTCGATCATTTCTTCCGATGCTCTCTGCCCATCCTGAAGAATCTGCTGAGCGTCCGCCTTGGAAGCCTCAGGTATCAGATCTACTAAAGCAGATATGTCCGACCACATCTGCCGGTCATAGCGTCCCAAAATGGCTAAGGCATTGGCTGCTCGAACAGAAGTGGAGGCCATGGTAGAAAACTTGCGGCCAATAGCGTCTAGGCGCCAACCCTCTCTATCGGGAGGCGCGGTGATTTGAGACGCTGGGTTCCGGGCTCTACGCTGTGCAGCTTGAGTTACTACTGAGTCCGGCTTAGGGTGAGAGATCAAGCATGCCGGAGAACCGGTCGGAGCTTTGTATTTCTTCTCAAGGCACGGTACTTGAGCAGGTAACGTTTTTGGAGCCTGCATGAGTTTAATTCCTTCCTTACAAATAAAATCGATTATTGGAATTGTGTGGACTTGTTTGTAAGGCTTATTTTTAAAATCGTAGAGGAAACAGTCCTGCTCACGTTGCGTTCTAGGTAATTTGAAACGCTGAGCCGCTTTATCCATTAGTAGATGAAAACTGGCGATATCCACTGGAGGTGAATCACCAGAGTCTCCTGGCTGAGGAGAGGGCGTCTGCATTCGGTAATCGTCCCACTCCGCCATGCCGTGTTCGCCTGCATCCTCGTCCGAATCCTCAGGGACCTCTCCGTCCTCTCGTTCTGGAACTGCCTCATCATCCGCATCCTGCAGATAAACAGTCGTATGAATTGTGATGGACGTCAACCTGGGGCGAAGTTGTGGGCGGCAAAGTCGGTGGAAGAGACGGTGGAGGCAGTGCAACGGCAGCAGGAGATTGCACAGGAGTACCATGCGGCGTTGCTGGGAAACGACGGTTGTAATCATCCAGCATATGCTGGAGATTGGAGATCAAGGACAATGGTAACCTAGCCATAGGGACTTGGACAAACTGTTCCTCAGGTTGAGATTCTTGGTCTCCGCCATCTTCGTCAGTGTCGGACTCCTGACATTTGATGATCACATCAGAGGGACTCTGGGCTGCCCCAAACATGTCCCCTTCATTCTCAGAATCAGTGTCATGTTCAGAGGTAGTGGCAAACATTGGAGAAGGTGGTTGCTGCTGTGGAGCAGATAACTGGTGGCACGGAGCCTTACTGCGACGGTGGGAAAAATCAGCAGTGCCAGAGGATCCTGAAGTCTTCAAAGGCACTAAAGGCAACGAGGCAAAGGAAGCCGGTGCCACCGCCGACTGTGCCGTCGACGGTGCTGATTCGGCTGTCGACGAAGACAATTTGGAAGAATCCATCGTCGACGGTGTGGCAGTCGACTGAGTCGCCGTCAGAGGTACAGTCGACGGGCAATCCATCGTAGACTAAGTCGTCGACGGTACAGTCGTCGACGTAGGCAGAACCTCCGTAGACGGAGCCCTCGTCGACGGGGCTTTGGTCGACAGAGTCTTCGTCGACGAGGCCTTGGTCGACAGAATCTTAGTCGACGACGAAGATTTCTTAGAGGATTTCATCGACGAGGAATTCTTCGCCGACGAGGTGATGGGAATCGTCGACGAGACAGGCTGGGAAGGCAAAGAAACTCTCGTCAACGTGAAGGCTGACGACGAGACCGTCGCCGACGAAGAAAAAGCTGATGTTGTCGTCACCGATGAAGACATTGCTGTTCTCGTCGTCGGAACGCTCGTAGACGCTCCCGTCGACGACGGAACTCTAAGAGGCATGGAAACACTCCTAGAGGCAGCAGAAGACGCCTGAGAGCCAGGTCTCGTGTGCGTAGCGGTAGTAGGAGTGGTAGGAGACACCACAGAAGCCAGAGGCAGGGCCAGTTTCTTCTTTTTGAGGAAAGGAGAAGGAACATCCTGTACACTACCACGCTTAGTGGCTGCTCTAGAAGGACCAGATTGAAAACTTTCTGCATCTGACAGAGTAGAATCGTTGTCTTTTAGACGTTGGAGCCAAAGGAGAAGTCAGCCTTCTCTGTCCTTCAGAGTCTTTGTAGAAAAAGTTCTACAGAACTTGCAGCTGCCAACTTCATTATCAGGGTATAGACAATAAATACACTTCTGGTGGGGGTCCTTTTCAAAAAGACGCAGCTTCCCACAAGAAGAGCAAGGTCTGAATAAAGACTTCTTACTTAACATGTTGAAAAGACTGGAACTAGAAGATTTGAGGTAAAGAACAGAGCAGAGCTCAGGGAGACTCCCTTCACACGACGTGCGGTAGAAAATCGGAGGACTGGAGCTTCTGAGGAGAAGGTTCTAGAGGGTGCTTGCGCCTGATTGGCTGTAGTTTGGACTAACATAATGACACTAATGTGTTACAAATGTTTTTTTCTCTTTACCATGCATTCCTATGTAGGAATTGCTTTGGAGATTTTTCAGTTGTATTTTCCTCTTCTTTTATGATGTATTATGTTTTCACATATATACATACATATATACATACATATGATCAAGGCCGCAGGGACGGCCGAAACGCGTCATGACTAGCTGTTGGGGTGAATAAATTGTACGCTACAAAAAAAGTTGGTCCATGCCTTGTTTTTCACCTAAATAGGTGGAGCGCCGCGAGGTATTGCGGATATACATACATATACACACACACATATATATATATATATATATATATATATATATATATATATATATATATACACATATATACACACACACACAAACATACATTACCTACTGGCGGTCGCCAGTAGGTAGTTATAGTTAGGATTGTTTTCCATAGGGAAATCGCAACATTTTATTGGGAATAACTTTGGCGCCGGTTGAGGAATCTGCCTGAAATTTTCCTCAACTTTGCCTCGCGGCGCTCCGGTCCTTCCCTGAAGGTTTGGGGGGGATCCGTAAAGCGGGGGCCGAGATAAAAAGGGGGTCCCAAAACGTGTTTTCCCCATGTTAATTTCCATAGGGCGGTCGGATTCACTTTTAGCTCGAACGGCTGAATGGATTTTCATCAAACTTGGCAAAATTGTAGGGACTGGTAGCCCGATGTGCCTTTGCTATGTCTCAAGATATGTGCTCCAATGGATTTTGAGTAATTTAGGTTCAAAAAAATATATATATCTATAGCCGCGCCCCGGTACGCGCACCGGGCGTGCCACGCGACTTGCGCACGGAAAGCTGATTGGCTCTCGGGTGTCTGTAAACATTCCAAACCATCTTGTGTCTCGGTAGGATCGAGACACAAGAGGTGGCAAAAACAAAGGGGGAAATAACCAAAAGGGGGCAGGGTAGACCCCCCCGACCCCCTAGGTTTGATGTGGGGGCCATAAAAGGGTCCAGCGGGTGGAAAAATGTTTTAATTTTTGTTCGATTTTTGCGGGGTAAGCGCCCGGTAGGCGCACCGGGGAGCGTACCGGGGAGCGTACTTTGGTGAAAAATAGTGAAAATAGTAGTGTAAAAAATCATTTTGAGTGATTAGAGGTAGGGTAGCTCTGAAAAGAGCTTTTGGGTTCTGTGGCTGTTTTAGGTACCTACAAGTACGTCCCATACACACCCACACGCACACAACCCTACAGCCACACACTCCCCACACATACCTTACACACGCACACCCCCACCCACACCCAAACACCCCACACCCCCACACCGACACCTTACACATCCACACCCACACCCACACACCCACACACACACCTCACCCCCCCCCAACACACACACACACACACCCTTATGATGTTTTAAAATTGCACAGTATACTGTAAGTTTCACTTTATACTATAATATAAACATAATAATTTTGGTAGTACTTAATGAATTAGATATAAAAATGAATGTCTCAAACAATTTGTAATTATTAAATAAAAATGTATTGGTTACAATTTTCATAGTTCAATAAAACTTCCAGCATTAGATCTGGAATCTCCTCAAAAAGGCATGTTTCTATATCTTGTAAACATTCAATAAATTGTTGATCCAAAGACTGATCCATAAAATCTTCTTCAACAAAATCTTCATTAAGAATCTCCTCATATGTAATCTCGAAGGAAACATTGATGTTTTCTTGCTCCCCTTCAATTTTTTTGCTGTAAATTGCATAAAAAATAACTATATCAGTAGAGTTAGGGCACTGTTGGGTTTAAGTTCAGACAGGTAGTTCTGATTAACAGTGAAGTTAACTTTGGGCAGTGTATGGTAACAGGCAGGAAGTAGAAATATAAAAAAGTGCCTGTGAAGAAGCGCAAGTAAATTCATAATTATAGCAGAGAAGCCTAAGTCAATCCATAAAGATAACCGAGAAGCCTATCTCTATGTATAACTATAGCAGAGGGACAGTAAATAACTATCAGAAAACGTTTTTAAAAAATAACTTAAAGTGCCCCTTAGAAATTATCAACTTACTTTACAGAGAGGTGAAGAAGACAAAATGCGAAAATCCTTTCAAGATGTACCTCAGGTAGTTGTAGTCAAAATGGCCGTGTTTCCCTCTCATTTTTCATTTATATTCATGTACCTAACCAATCAAATGTCAGGGAAAAAAAGTAGAAAATGAAAGTAACATTTTAATTGGTTGTAAATTCTAACACTTCAGATGTGTTTTTGTCATGTAATTTACCTCAGGATATTTAGATAATGCTACAGCTCAAATGGCTCAATGGAATTCCACCAAATTTGGGAAAATGGTAGGGATTGGTATGTAGTAGGGTCTATTCTATATTTGGTGAAAGTGTCTCCAGTGGTTTTTATGTAAATTAACGTAAAAAATTTTTGGGGAGCGCTTACCGGTGAGCGCCCCGGTACGCGTACCGGCAGCGCTACGGGAGTCCTCCATCTTGTGTTTCGGAAGAATTGAGACACAACATGGAGGACAAACAACGTTGGGAATGGGTAAAAGGGGGCACGGTAGACACTCCCTGACCCCCTAGGTTTTCTGAGGGGGGCTTAGGAGGCCCATATAGGCCCAAAAAAACCAATTTTTTTTCTAATTATCTCGGGGGGAGCGCCCGGTACGCGCACCGGGAAGCGTACCGGGGAGCGTACTTTAGTGAAAAACAGTGAAAAAAGTTAGAAAAAGATAATCATTTGGAGTGATCAGAGGTAGGGTAGCTCTGAAAAGAGCTTTTGGGTTCTGTGGCTAATTTAGGTACCTACAAGTAGGTTCCAATGCACAGTCTTAAATTCAGGATGAAAATTCTGTTCCCCTCATCTGAGAAGTGAACTCCATCTCCTCTGTAGATATCTTGCATGTTGTAACGCAAGTTGTTGTTGTATATTGAACCCATTCCATAGTCTCTCATGTAAGCAGAAACAGATTTATTCACATGTTTCCGTGCTTTCTCAAATTGTGGACAAAATTGGTTGGACCACTTCCATTTCGGTCTTTGGCATATATTGGAACATACCAAGGCAGTTTAAGGAAAAAGTGCCATCAATTGCTCAAAGGTGTCCTTTAAAAGCATTTCCAGACCTACCCCAGTCAAAGTGCCTAAGTCATTTCCACCACAGTGCAGAATTATGAGGTTAGGGTGTGGCAGATGCAAAAAGGTTTTCACCAATGGTATCAATTGATGACATCTCAATCCTCTTTGGCCAATCCATTTTATGTCTACATTTGGTAAGTCAAGGTTGTGAAAATTTCTGGTAGCTGCATACCTTTGAGCCCAGTAGATGTAGCTATGTCCAATAATCCATACAGAATACATGGTAAGAGGAGGTTCTGGTGCAGTCAGATGAAGTGTGGGAATGAAATGGCAGTTGGAACAGTACGAGTTTGGGGGGAAAAAACTGGAGTTTCAGTGCTCTTCAATCACAAGCAATGATTGGTGGATTCAGATAGTTGGAAACTGGAAGTTAGGGTGCATGGTTCTGTTCTGTGAAAGAAGCAATTTGAATGGTTAAGAAAAAGTCATTTAAAGAAAGATTGCAGCGGATAAGCTGGTGTATTGAGAGGTCAAACATCCTTGCTTAGTTCATTTGCAACATTGTAGAATAAACTTTTAACCCTGAGAGCTCAGTGAGGAGGGAGTTGCTATGGTAACAGGTAGAAAAGGCTGAGGGGGGAAGGGTGTTGGTTTGAAAATAGAGAGGGAAGAGTTTTGATTGGTTACCAGGTGCAATATGTGTGTAGAATTAGAGGTTCTCTGTGCCATTCATGGTTGCAGTGCCTGGAGTACATACCTTTTGCTCTGCTAAAGAAATATTGGTGTGTGTGTCTGACACTGTTCTCAATCTCCTAAAGCATTTGTAAAGGTGAGTAATGATTCATTTAATATACATAGAGACTTGTATACTCTATGGAGAAGATTTGGAAACAAATTGTGGTTTTTTAATGTTGCTTTGTGTCATGCTTTTTGATAATGCTTGGTAAAAAGTTTTTACTGCATAGAGGAATTGTATTTTGTAAAATTGTGAAGTTTCAGTAGTGACATGGAATGCTTGTACATAGGACCTGTGCTGTGTTCCTTAAATGTGATGTCAAAAACGATTTTGGGGAAAATGAATGGCTTACATTTTTGAGAAGGAATAAAGAGTGTTTGCATGCTTAAAGACATACATTTTCCCCTTTCACAACGATGTCACCTGTGTTACCTCAGATTAGGAAGTAGATTGTGCAGATGAGGTGAGGCGTGTCCAGAGGTACAGAGGAGGTGAGGCCTTTGTTCAAGACTGTAGTGGGAGAGAGGGCTTTCCTGGGGAGCGTAGGTGGTGAGGCTTGTGTCTAAGAGTGCAGTGGACTAGGCTTCATGAAGCCTATACCCGACTGCACTCTTAGAAACAGGCGTCAATTTGACTCTTTACAATGATGTTACCTGTGTTAACTCAGTGTAGGAAGCATATTGAGTTTGTTTGCATAGAGGAATTGTATTTTGTAAAATAGTGAGGTTTCAGTGATGACATGGAATGCTTGTACATAGGACCTGTGCTGTGTTTCTTAAATGTGATGTCAAAAACGATTTTGGGGAAAATGAATGGCTTTTACATTTTTGAGAAGGAATAAATAGTGTCTGCATGCTTAAAGAAATAAATTTGACTTTTTCACAATGATGTTACCTGTGTTAAGTCAGTGTAGGAAGTAGATTGTGCAGTTGGGGTGAGGCATGTCCAGAGGGACAGAGGAGGTGAGGTCTGTGTTCAAGACTGTAGTGGGAGAGAGGCCTTTCCTGGGGAGTATAGGTGGTGAGGCCTGTGTTTAAGAGTGCAGTGGACTAGACTTTATGAAGCCTATCCCACACTGCACTCTTAAACACAGGTCTCACCTTCTTTGTACCCGTGGACAGACCTCTTTTCCACTACACTCTTCAATACAGACCTCACCTCTCCTGCACCCCTAGACAATCCTCACCTCATCTGCAACCCTGAATAGACTTTAACTAATCTGTATCCTTAGACAGGCCTCAGCTTATTTACACCCTTGGACATGCGTCACCTCATCTGCACCCAGTTACCATCATTTATACTCAATACATTGAGGCCTGTCCAGAGGACACAGATGAGGTAAGGCTTGTCCAAGGGTGAGAGGAGGTCAGTCCTCTACACTGTACTCATGGACACTGAATGCTTGTACATAGGACCTGCAGTGTGTGTCTAAAATGTTATTTAAAAAATGATTTTGGTGCAAATCAATGAGTTTTTGATTAGTGAGAAGGAATAAATAATGTCTGCATGATTAAATACATATATTTCATCCTTTCACAATAATGTCACCTGTGTTACTTCAGATTAGGAAGTAGATTGTGCAGATGAGGTGAGGAATGTCCAGAGGGACAGAGGAGGTGAGGCCTATGTTCAAGACTGTAGTGGGAGAGAAGCCTTTCCTGGGAAGCATAGGTGGTGAAGGCTGTGTGTAAGAGTGCAGTGGACTAGACTTCATGAAGCCTATCCCCTACTGCACTCTTAGACACAGGTCTAATCTTCTTTGTACCTGTGGACAGAGCTGTCTTCCACTACACTCTTCAATACAGGCCTCACCTCTTCTGCACCCCTGGAGAATCCTCACCTGATCTGTAACCCTGAATAGACCGTTTGCTTTTTGTCATTGCTTTGTTGTTTGGTAATAGTGGGCTATAATGTGCTATTTTTTTCTTTAACACAGATTGAAATCAAGATTTCAAGAGTAAGGAAAGATGCCCTCAAGGCAACGGAGAAGATAACATGATAACCGCAAAAAAACAAAAACAGCAACGGAATTACAGCACTCTTCCACAACAAATACTTCAAAAAACAGGAACAAAGCTCCTGGTAAGACAACTAAGTCTTTCTTACGGAACATATGTAGATACAAAAAAAATGTTGGACAGCATGTAGAAAAAGAGAATGAGAGAGTAAATTTGAAAAGGAAGGAGAGACCCTCAAAAAATCCTACAACTGGAGCAGGAGAGAATAATATGTATAGGAATAGAAGGCAGAATCAGTTTAGAGACATTCGTAAACGAATGTTTCGCAATAGGGTGGTTTTAAATTTGTTAAAAAACATTAGGAAAGGTAAACAGAGAGCTGCTTTTTATAAGAAAAAGAAAAGTGTAGAGAAGATTGCTGATCAGGCTTTTGAAGTTAAGAAAAAATTATTTATTTTAATAATTAATAGAATTAGGACACTTAAGACAATTGATGTTTTCAAATCAAACAGTAGATGGAAAAGAGTAATTAATCGGACTAATTTTTGTAAAGTTTTTTCAGGAGAATGGATGCACAGTTCAAGTTGTGAGCCATTTTTTAATGAGGAGAGTTACTTCCAGGAGAATGATTTAGTGCATGCAGTTGACACCAGTGGTCGAGCGTATGAAGTGAAAGACGGTTGTCCGATTGAAAAAGAGAAACTTGTGCCTAGAGAACCAGAAGAGGTGTTAACTGATGAAGTTTTAGGGAGACGTACTAAGGGTCCAGTGTACACTTGGAAGTGTAGTCGTATTTGTAGTGTGCGACAGGAATCAATTGATTTGTTTTGTAATTTCTTACGTACATATAGTAAGAAAAGTCTAAAGCAAAAAGTGAAGTTGTTGCAAGACTTAGATCCTTGCAGAGTGAGAGAAAACACAGGTTTGCAAGGGCATTCACTGGCTTGTCTTTCTAGAAAAGTCTGTCAGAGTGTTTATCATTTTAGGATGTTAGCAGTGCATCATACCAAAATGGGGAAATTAGTGAGAATGTTGTATTATGCAAAAAGTCCAGCACTTAAGCTTAAACAATTAAACAGTGCTCTTTTGCATGGAACTGAATTAGATGTGAAGAAATTGAGATTTGTTATTTTGGTGAAAAAGAGGACAGTGTAGAAATTGACAGCAATTCAAGGTAATGTGGAAGACAATGTACAGATTTCAAGTACAGAAAAGTTTGAGCAGGAAATTACCAGGTTTAAGGTGAAATCAAGTGAAAGGCCGAATTTTACTTGTGTGTGTTGTCGACGAAGTCATTATAAGCATCAAACTAGATTAGTTGATTTATACGTAAAAAGTGAAAAGATAAATAATTATGAGTGGAAGGATTTTGCAATTTATTTGTGGGTGGAGAATTGTTTTGATTTGAGTTCTGATCAGCGTATTTGTAAATATTGTTATGATAAATTAAATCAAAATAGAATGCCTGCTAGAGCTGTTCATAATAATCTGGAGTTGGTAGACATTCCCCGTGAATTGATGGATTTAAATACACATGAGTCTATTTTGATTCAATGTGTCCATCCTTTTCAGGCAATTGTTCGCATGGAGCCTAAGATAGGGAAATTGCCTCCTACAGATTTGCAGAGAGGATTAAAGGGAAGAGTTGTTTATTTGCCTCTAGATTTAAAAAAAAATATTGATACAATTGGTATAGAAAAAGTAGAAGAGGAACCTTTAGTTATTCTAGTTAATGGGGTTCCGACAAAGAGTAAGAAAATCTGGCAAGATTTAGTGGATGTTAGGAAAGCCAAAAAGGCAACGTTGTATTTAGTCAAAAACAATGAGTATTACAAAGATGTATGTGTTGCAGCAGAGGAAACAGCTGCAGATGAAGACAGTGATTGTTCAGGCGGCCAAATTGAAAAAGTTGATGTGTCTAGAAGTGAAGAAATATATGAACATTATACTGTTCATCCTTTGCATTCCAAAGAAGTAATGGGGAATGCAATTGACTTGTTTCAAATGAAAGCAGCAAAAGGAAGTCCCATTAGTGTATGGGAAGAAAGTTTGGAAGCTCGTTGTTTTCCACAGCTATTTCCAACAGGTCGAGGTGGACGATATGACGATCAACCACTTCAAATTCCTGCATCTGAATATCAAACTGTAAGATTATATGCTGAAGATCCAAGGTTTCGTCAATGCATTCCCTATTCGTTTCATCTACTGTATGAAAGTGACTTGTCGGGGCTTTCTTATGCAGTAAACCATATACTGAAAAGTGGAGCACATTTGCAAAATGTTTCGGCGAGGGACTTTATGGAGAAAGTGACTCTGCAAGATAATATTTTGGAATCTCATTTAATCAATCTCATGGCATGTCAGCGTGGTACAAATGAGTATTGGTTCCGTCGTCATGGGGAATTGAAATGTATGCTAAGAAACTTAGGAACTCCTACATGGTTCCTCACTCTTAGCTGTGCTGAGTATGCATGGGACGACTTACTTCAATTTCTACGAGAGGCAAATGCAAATATTCAAAATATAGAATTCAAAACTGCTGGAGAACTGTGTTCTTTGGATCCAGTGAATGTGTGCAGATATTTCAATCATAGATTTGAAGCTATGATGTCTTTTATTACCAACAAAATAAAATCCTTCCCTTGGAGAGGTTTTGGATTTCTTTTGGAGAAAGGAGTATCAAGCGAGAGGTGCTCCTCATATACATATGTTGTTGTGGATTAAAGATGCACCCAAATTTGGAACAGATTCGGATGAGACAGTGATGAGCTTTATTGAAGAGTATTCAACATGTGCTGTTCCGAAAACTACCGAAGAAAAGAGTTTAAGGCAACAAGTTTTACGCTTTCAATCCCATCGTTGTGGAAAGTACTCTCGTCGAAAATTCAGAAACAAGGACAAGTTCTACACAAAATGTCGTTTCAGCTTTCCACGACCAGTGATTTCTAAAGGAAGAGTAAATAATTTGATGTCTTCTCTGCAACATACTGTGACGAGGAAGTCACCAAAAAATACATACAATTTAAAAAGAAACGAAGAGTCCAAGTACATCAACGACTACAACCCAGTGATTTTGTCCATGTGGAATGCTAACATGGATATTCAATTCGTTGCTGACAACTCTAGTGCTGTGGCTCGATATGTGACGTCTTACATCACAAAAAAAGAAAAGACAGAACTGAAGGAAATGTGGGAGGACATTTCACATGAAGAGTCTAAGCAAGAAATTATACAGTTACAGTCTGAAGATGTTGTCGCATCGAGAAATTGGAGCATATGAATGTTCTGATCGATTGTCATCAGCAAGTCTCTATGCCAAATCTAGAACCATCATTTGGGTGAGTCTAGGTCTTGCTGCAACACGAAATCGAGTTTTGAAATCTGTACAAGAAATAGAGTATTTAGCGGAGAAAGAACCAGAAAGTACAGATATTTTGAAGACAAACATGTTGGATACATACTACCCAAATAGAAGTAGTCATCTTGAGAACAGTTGTTTGTATGAAGTTCTGCAAAACTATATTTATAAGAGAACCATCAGAGAAGATATCAACAATGGAATATATGCTATCATTGGGTGTGAAGGATGTCTAGTGAGAAAGAAAAAATGCCATTTGATTAATCATCGAAAATGGAGTTGCGAAAATCCAGAGAAAAGGGAATTTTACTATTTAGCTCTTTTGCAACTCTTTAAGGCATGGCGTACAGAAGAGGAACTACTTGGTGATTTTCTCTGCTACGAAGATTCTTTTAATGCAACCAAGGATACCATAGAATGTCCTGTTTTTCCAAATTATCTGCTAATGTTGAACGAAGAAACAGAGCAAGAAGCCACAATTGCTGCAGAGATTGCTAGAGACAGTTCTCAAGACAGTCAGAGTTCTTCTTCATTGGGTCAGGATCCACTTGGAGGACCAATTATTCAAAATGAAGCTGCCACTGCCATGGATGAGGTGGAAAGAGCTATGGAACAAGCTCAAGATGATGTAGTTAACTTAGAAGATTTGGTGAAACAACTAAACCTTGAGCAGAAACAGATATATGACGAAGTCACAGAACAGATTGAACATGGATTCACTCATGAGAAAAAAAGAGTGCTCATGTACATCATTTAAACCAGTCCAACTGTACGTAAGTGGAGAAGCGGGAACTGGAAAAAGTTTTCTGATTAAAGCAATTGCAACTTATCTGCAGAAAAGGACTGAATCACCGCTATCTTGTGTTGTTACCGCTCCAACTGGGCTGGCAGCACATAATATTAAAGGGATTACTTTACATCGTTTACTGATGCTGCCAGTGGAGCATGATAACAAATTGCAATATCACAAGCTATCTGGAGATGCGTGTTCCGAAGTTTCGAGAGTCCTGAAGAAAATGAAACTTCTTATAATTGATGAAGTAAGCATGGTGTCAAATATAATGCTTGCTTTTGTGCATTTGAGAATGCAAGAAATTCTTAGAACAGACTATGATGTCTTATTTGGAGGAAAACATATTATTGTTTTTGGAGATCTACTGCAGTTGACTCCAGTGAAAGGACAACCTGTGTTCAAAATGCTCACGCATGAACATACCAGGAAGTGCCTAGGAAGCATTGGAAACGTTAATATATGGTTAAACTTCAAATACGCAGAACTGCTTCAAAATATGCGGCAGGCAAAGGATGAAGATTATAAAAATATTCTACAAGATGTAAGAATCGGAAAAGTCAGCCAGCAAGGGAAAGAAGCTTTACATGGACGATTAATTTCAAATTTGTACCCAACTGAAAACATTCTTCCAGAGAATATTTTTAAGAAAATTAACGAGAAGAAATCTGGCATATGTTTGATGCCAACTCTGAAAGAATGTTTCATGTTCAACAACAAAATGTTAAAGTTAGAAAATGAAGAGATAGTGAAACTGGAAGCTATAGATAAAATTGAACATATGGGAGCAACAATTATTTAGTCTGAAAATTTGAAATCAAAATTGGATTCATTAGAGAAGACTATATCTAAAACTGCTGGTTTTGAAAAGACTCTGAACGTGTGTTTAAATTGTTGTATCATTTTGAGAAGGAATTTAAATGTTGAAAGAGGTCTGGTAAATGGAGCAATGGGTCATGTTGTTGGTTTTGTGAATTACAAAAATAGAGATGGAATTGAAATTTTAAAAATTAAATTTGATGGCATTGATGAAATAGAACAAATTTGTTGTTGTTCAGCTAGATTTTTGCTTGTGAAAGACTTATATGTTCGCTGAAAACAGTTTCCTATTTGTTTGGCATATGCGGTGACAATTCATAAATCTCAAGGTTTTAGTGTAGATAGCGCTTTGGTGAACATTGGAAGTTCTGTGTTTAAAGAGGGTATAGCATATGTGGCATTATCACGAGTCAGAACTTTATCAGGATTGTACTTGATTGAGTGTGATGAAACAAAGATTTGTGCAGATCTAGATTGTGTTAAAGAATACAATAGGTTAAGAAGAGAGTATGCTCCACATTTGCCTCAATATCCTCTGTTTGAAAAACGTGTGGTAGGCCGAAAAAGAAGAAATGAGAATAATTGCAGTGAGGTAGTAGCAAAAAGACAAAAAGTAGATGAAACTGTAATTGTAAGGAGAAAGAAAAAGGATTCTGTTGAAGATGTTGTTGGATTTCAGTTTGAAAACAGTTCTGGTGTCAACTGCTATGCTAATGTAGTGGTTAATGTTTTTTTTCTGCAAAATATACAAGAACAGATTGTTGAAAATCGGGATCAAAGATTCTGTTTGTTGAATTCCGTGTTTGAGAAATGTAGCAGTGATGGAGCAAAAATCGAAAGTGTTTCAGAAATTCGAAATCTTTTAGACATATGTTCTGGTCAAAATCAATTTTCACAGATTAGTCAGCAGGATTGTCAGGAATTTTTAATGTATATGTTTGATGTATTGGAAGATGAAGGTGTAGATATAAAAAATCTTTTTAGCTTTCTTATCAATGGCAGCATGACTGCGCCAACTGTACTTTATCAAGTACTACTAGAATAGACAGTGAAAGATTTATATATTTGACTTTAACAGACTGCAAATCAGTGCCTTTTAATAATCTAGTTAAAGCAGCGGATCACAATATGGTGTGTACCCAATGTAAACCTGCAATGCTGTCCACATTATTTCTACAAAATTATGGTCAGTATGTCATTTTAATGTTCCAACGATGTAGACCTGATGGAACTAAATTGACAACTTCTATTAAAAATTTTGTGGCTTCTCAGTTATCAATATCAGGAAGAACCTTTGCAACTGTAGCTATTATTTTTCATGACGGTCCTTCTACAACATCAGGGCATTACACATGCTATTTAAAAAGTTGTAAAGGTTGGACCCACTGTAACGACACTCATTTGACTTTCAAACAACGTTTGCCTTTTGGCTTAAAAAATTCATACCTAGTGTTTTTACAACCAAAATTTAAGTAAAGGTAATTGGCCTATGAAGACGGGAGCAGTTAATAAATGTTATTTTGCTGTTTAAAAATATATTCTGAGTAAAAGTGATCCAGGTAATATAAAAAATTGACTTGTCATATAGGTACTGTAAGTGGATCTTATAGTAAGTGATATTAGTATTATACAAAATGATGAACATGAGTGAGTCAGAGATGGTTTTACAAATACTTAAATATTGTGAAAATGTTGTATGAGCCTTTCTTTCAGAACGTCGGAAAAAAGGTAATTTCAGAGTTTCTTAGAATTAATTTGAAAATATACTCATACATCTGACACTATTTGGCCAAAAGGAAAGGTACAGGAATGAGTAAAGAGTCATGACTGAAAAAAGGAGTATATGAAAATAATGAAAATATTTCAGATGTTCTTGGAGCTTTTCTTCTAGAAAGTTGATGAAATGGATTTTTTAGTGAACAGCAGAGTACTTTCCAACGAGAAAAGGACCTTCATGATATACTATTTGGCCTCAAGGAAAAGTAAGTCAATCAAAGATTAGTGTACATTTGTCAGTATCTAAGGTTTTTTTTAAAACACAATCTTTTAGATTGTGGTTTTTTTTCCCCGCTGTAATATGACGAGTAGTTTGAACTCACTTTTTTAAGTGAAATTCAATATATTCTGACAACAGCAAAAATAAACTATGTAACATGTTGTACAAGTTATTCTATACTTTGGATTGTGTAAATTAAATTTTATTCCCATTCTCTGACACTCACTTTCCTTTTTATATCCTTTTCCAACTCTTTTTACTCACTTATAATGTCTTTCTCTCACTCTCTGTAACCCCCGTTCCTTTACTCCACTTCTTTCACAACCCCTCATTCTCATTTCAACTGTCTGCATCCCCTCTCTCCCTTGCATAACTTTTCAGCTTTCAGTCTCTCTGCTTTACTTCCCTTTTCCGTATTTTCCTCCTTTGCTCTTTTAGTAATTCCTCTTTACTCACTCAGCAGTATTGTCGCACTCCATCACTATAAATCACCCACTCTCCCTCGCCTATCTTTGTTTGCTCTTTTCTTTTGACCGTCTCTATTTTTCGTTCACTACCTCTATGTCCTCAGTGCCTCACTCTCCTTGTGTTATGTTCACTTGTGTTTATCTACCTTCTATCATTTTTTATAACAACTTCACTGCTCCTCTCCAATCGTTCTTCATCCCATTTCTTTTAGTCTGGTTCCATTACTATCCCTCATTTCCTTTTTCAATGTCCTTCTCTTTACTTTCATCTCCAAATTATTTTCTCTCAGTAACACTGTTTTAGTCGTCTTCTCCTCTGTTTCCTTTTTTTGCTCCCTTACTCATTTTCCTTTCCTCACTCATTGTACTCCACTTCACTCAGTTTTTCTCTTAGTGCGTCTGTCTACTAACTTCCTCACTCATTTTCCCTCAATCCTTCTATATTATCCTCTCTCCCTTCATCCCTTCACTCTATGACTCTCCTTCACTTACTCTCAGTTATCTTCCATTCCTCATTCTTCTAAATGCATCCTTAGACTCCTTTCCCTCTCAGTCATTGTCTTTTTACTTACTCCTGTTTCCTGATTTAGTTTTGCTAACTCACATTCTTTTAGCATCTTTCTTACCTTCAGTTCATTTCTCTGTTCTTCTCTTCCTCTCTGTCAGTGAATCTATATGCCTTACTCTTACTAATTTGCTCTCCTTCTATTTCTTTTTCTCTCTTTTTGTCCTTCTACCTTACTTTATTTCCCTATGTCCTTCACTCTTACTTTATTTCTAAATACACTGCTATGCTTTTTAACCTCTTCATTACTATCTTTTAATTTAAAATACATATTTTACTAATTATAACTTATTTTTTCTTCTCTCTTTCACAGATACAAAGTGTAGTAAAAAATGTAATTAAAGTTACATTTATTATATGGTAAGTGTGACTAAAAAAATTTAGTTTGTCATCACCCTTTGCTTTAAGCTCACTAATATTTTCTCAACCAACCTCACTCCTGTTTCTTTACTCTGCTTCCCTCACTTATTCTTCTTCTCCATGTTCTCTAATTTCCCTATTTCCCCTCTCATATTCAACTTATTTCAGTCCCCATTCTTTAGTTCACTTACCCTCTGTTCCCTTCCTTTGCTCCCTCACTCATTCTCTTTTTCTTAATTATTTACTTCACTCCTACACACACACACCTCATCCCCCTCCCAACGCATACACACACCTCTGACATACAGCCCACACATACCACACACACACCTCATACACAAACACACTCCTCACACACACACACATTCCATACACACACATACATCCCACACACATACCCCCCACACACCCTTCACACATCTCACACACCCTCACCTCCACCCACACCGAAACACCCCACACACCCACAGACACACCTTACACACCCGACCTACACTCACTGACTCCCTATAAGTCACACACACTGCATTACTTACCTTTCTTTGCTGTTTCACTCACACCCATTCAGGCATTGTTTCCTTTACTCTCTCTGTCCTTTCTCTTTGTCACTCCCCATGTCTTATCCTAATTCAATTTTTCACCCTCTTTCACCCCTCTTTTCTTACACTCACTGGTCTTTTCTCACCCTCCCTCACCGTTGTTCATTTATCCCGGTTCCGTCACTACCCTTCATTCCCCATTTTTTACTGTCCTTTCTTTTTCTTTCAACACCCACTCACATTCTCCCACTATTTCTACTTTAGTCTTCTTCCTCTCTTCCCTTCTTTCGCTCCCTTATTCATTTTACTTTTCTCACTTTCACCCTATTACACCTTCTCTGTTTTTTACTATGTAATAAACAATCCCTCTGTGTTTCTCCCTCTAGCTCTCTTTCTCTTAACATTACTCTCTTTGTGTTCTTCCCTCATGCTAACTCCTTCATTCATTTTTTATTTTCGTTTTTGGGGGTGCGCGCCCCGGTGCACGTACCCTGAGGAAAAAAAATTGACAGATTCTTTAAAAATATAGGTTTATTTTTATAAATTAAAGGTAGTTCTAAAAAGAACTGTTTTTTTCTTTTTGTTGTTTTATATTTTTTTTAATGTTTATTTGAACATTTTGTACTTTTTTTGGCTTTTCTGAACAGTTTTATATTTTTTGTATTTTTTATGGGGAGAAACAAAAAAAGGGAATTGAAAATGGCTCAACTGGAGCAAAAAACTGAAAAAATTAGGGTTTTTTGGGGAAATTGTGGTTGTCACCAGCAAAGACTATGAGCTTTACGCTCTTTTCACCATAGGAGATGAGCTTACCACAGTAAATACATGTTACTCTAAAATCTTCAAATCGTTGTTGAATGCAAGGCATCGTCTCCGTTGTTTCTGGTCCCGATGGAGTGGGTTGCTTTCTATTGGAGGTGGTCCTTGAAGACTGGGGGAGGTTTCTGGCCAGTTCCCTCATCTCTACACGAGAATAGTTGTTTGGATGCTTGCGGGTCATATGTCTAATCATGGTATTATTACCAAAGGAATATTTTTTGTTTGGGTTGCCCCTTGAGAGTTCTGAGCCACAGATTAGGCAAGTTACCTTGGCCGCATTGACTTTTTTCTTGCCCTCTGGGATTGAAAAAACTCCCATACAATGTGTGGCCTTGGCTGGTATGGGGTATTGTCTTCAGCCAGCCATCTTCTCCTCTCCTCCTCTTCCTCTTCCTCTTCCTCCTCCTCCTCTTCTTGACCACCAATGTACTGTTGTGGTGGTCCTCTTGGTGGTGGTGGTGGTGGTGGTGCAGATGCTCCAGCTCCTGCTGATACTGTAGCCATTTTAAAGTACAAAATAATTCTCTTTGTTGTTGAAACAGGTCTTCCTCAGTCAAAGGACAAAGTCAGAATAAGGAAAAAAGATGGAGTCTTTCATCATTTGGAAAACAGAACTGTTCTTGACCAATGAAAAGTGTTATTTTCAAGTCACATGATCCGGGCTTTCATAATTTGGAAACCAAAAACTGATCTGCACCAATGAAAAGTGTTATTTTCAGATCACATGACCCGACGCGCTTACGCTACGCGCCCCGGTGCACGCCCGTAGTCGCGCTCCGGGGTGCGCCAGGGGGTGCGTAGCGTAAGCGCATCAGGACGTTGCGCGATCGTATGCGCTCGCGTGCTTCCGGGTGCGCTTACGCAGTGCGTCATATGACGCATCACGCGGTTACGCGAAACGTCACGATGTTGTTTTCGTTCGCGAGAATAGCGCTAACGGGACGCTCCCCGGTACGCGCCCCGGGGCGCGCCGTAACATTGCGCTCACCCGTGCGTTCACCAGTACGCGCCCCGGGAGCGCCCCAGGGCAAAAAAATAAATAAATAAATAAAAATAATTATACAATATAAAATTCGTTATAAAATGTTTTACTTTTTATACCTATAGAGATTTGCTATTAAAAAACCATTGAAATTCACTGAAAAAACCATAGGTTACACACCAGTTATAGTTAGGAATTAGCATTTAAAAAACCTATTAAATTCACTGAAAAAACCATAGATTTCACACCAGTTATAGTTAGCTGGAAATTTTACTCGCATAAAACCATTGAAATTCCCACGTTGTCACTCATGACATGGTCAGTGACATCACTCATGACATCACTGATGACACCATCCTTGTGACAGAGTGACAGACCTCCTTTCACTGTAATGTAACCCTTGAAGCACATATTCAATAATAGAAACTAAAATTTTCAAAAAGATGGATACCCATACCAGTAACAACAATAATTCCACCATCTATATACACATCCACTTATTCACCAACAGTTCTATATACTCACTCATCATATGTAGTGATACACCTATACATCCTGATACACACCGACAGTCATCTAAAAGATACTCTGACACATACTCACACATGCAAATAAACTATTGAACATCCATTTATTTGCATATACAGCTATACACACACTACCACTTTACTTCTAAGGAAACTAACACGTACTTACTCTCTCAAACAATCACTTATAGAAGCACATACTAATTTAAACAGGAACTCATAAAATCCCTTACTCTCACATATACTCACTTATATACATCAATATTCACATATATTAGATTAAAACATATGTAGTTACTGATAAAGACACTAGTGAGAGTCATTCAGTCACTAACACACATATATATACACACTCATCCACCCATACAGTCCTGCACATATGCTGTCTTCAAAACACATACAAAGAGAGAGTCAGTCATTCATGCATCTATGTGCTAAGTAATACCCCCACCAAACCATACAGACACTCATACTGATACTAAGAAAAACATCTAATAACCCATATACCTACACATGTAGCTACTCACCAACCCATGCAGTGAAACATTAATACATATATTTAAATATTTAAACATTACTCACTAATATTTATTTTTCAGAAAGACACACATTCACTGGATGGTGTCATCAGTGATGTCATGAGTGATGTCACTGACCATGTCATGAGTGATGTAATATGTGATGTCATCAGCAGTGCATTGCAGGCGCGCAAGTTATAGTGAGTCCAACTAACTATAACGTGGGAATTTCAATGGTTTTATACGAGTAAAATTTCCAGCTAACTATAACTGGTGTGAAACCTATGGTTTTTTCAGTGAATATATATATATATATATATATATATATATATATATATATATATATATACACACACACACACACATACATATATATACACACATACATATATATACACACATACATATATATATATATATATATATATATACACATATATATATATATGAAAACAATGTCCTGCTGATTCAGCTCTCGATGCTGCACTTTAGCCACAGGCACAGACCTCTCAGACACCACAATTAGTGATATAGATATATATATATAGATATATATATATATATATAGATATATATATATTTAGCATTATTGCTATTTTATGTACCGTGGGACTGCCACTTCGACGACGGGGAATATTCAAGCATGTGAATCTATGAAAGACACCCCTAATACTGGAGAATCACCATAAGGGTTGACTGGATTAGTGCAGTGTGCTACACTTACATAAGTGAGCACCATATACTAAGCTGGCTTCCTACATTGGTGGCAGCGTTGAGATTACAGCCTGCATTGTTTTACCAGCTAATCTTGGTGAGGAGGAATTGAAAAATCATCACTAACATTAGGCACATATAATACAGTTTAGAATAACTAAGTTCTACTGAACTTGGGGTTGGGTAGTTAAGGGTCTAGCTGAACCCTTTCTCCAACTTTAGAGAGTTTGGTTTCCACTAGGGTAGGTTAAGTGCAACACCACACTACACCTAGAGCCATGTCTAATTGAGGATACCAGTGTACCCCAGCCTTAAGTACAGCGGCCTGAAGTTCCAGGAACTAAGGACCCTTTGTAGCCTTAGGAAGATAAAGACAGGTGGCAACCACACCATTATGCTGATCTTACAGATGCTTTATCAGGATGACAAGAATCCTGGAGGGGCATAACAGGACAATGTGGTTGGGGATACTCCTTAAGAGTGGGCACCAGGGGTTCCCCCTAGTGACCTCAATTCAGAGTACGAGCAGGAGGAATCAACTGGGTCCACCATGCAAACCTCTGATCCCTCAGGGAATTGTGCAGATGGCGAAGATAACATTCCCTTTGTTCCCCCTGGGAGGGTTCAGAGTAGACCAAGGAGGTCTAGGTCCACCTCTATAGAATTCAATGCTTCAGACACTTCCATAGGGACCTCCATATCTAGTAAGCGGGACAACTCCTTTGGAAAGGGAATACCAAATGATCAAATTATAGAAATTAAGACTTAAGCTCAAGAGAGATCAGTTGGCCTTTGACAGAGTCCCTGGAAGTACAGAGAGCTGGGGAAAAAATTAGGACTAGAGGCCCATGGTGGCAGCAACAGTGTCCCTAGAATCAAGGAAACATCCTTTGACAATTGGAACCCGAGAAAGATAGTACCTCCTTACCAGGAGGGGGATGACTTTCATAAATGGATCACTGCTTTGGAGACGGCCTGCTAAGTTCAGAGGGTCCCTCGAGAGCAGCAGGCAGCTATCCTGTGCTTTCTTCTTTGCTAACAAAGGTAGAAATAAGCTCCACGCTGTTAGAGAAGAGGATGCTGACAACTATTCAGTCCTGAAGAGTGCACTCATAGATGGGTTTGGCTTAACCACTTAACAGTATGGGATTAAGTTCAGAGACACACAGAAGGCACACACCCAGGACTGGGTAGACTTTGTGGACAGTGCTATTAAGGATCTGGAAAGCTGGCTTTATGGAAGCATGGTACAGGACTATGAAGGATTGTACAATTTGATAATGAGGGAGCACATCCTTAATAATTGTCAGAACCAACTTTTGCACCGGTATCTGGTGGTCTCTGATCTGACCTCTCCCCAAGAATTAGGAAAGTAGGCAGACAAATTGGTCCTCACCAGGGTCAAGCAGAAAAACATTGGTGGTGACCAGGAGAAGCAAGATTCTTCTAAACCCCAGACGAAGGGTGGGGAGAAGGGCAAAGATGAAAAAGAGTCTTCAAGTGCACCAAAAATGTGCATCTGGGAGTCAATCCCAAAACTCCAAGAAAGGCAAAAAGAACCCTTGGTGTTATTTATTTAAGGTAAAGACCCATTGGACAAGGGATGCTGATTGTCCAAAGGCCAAGGAAACTTCTTCTACTGCCCCTAAGGCACCTGCTCCCCTAGCACAAGTACAAGTGGTAGTACATCAACCAAGGGATTAGTATGGTTAACCTTGGGTTCGGAGATGGGTTCTGGCCTAGTAAGATCTCCAGTTTAGGTTGTTCTAGTTTGTGATGGTGGCATTTATCCTGCCACCTTACTGGTAAGTCCTACTAACTTGTACAAGTACAGACAACAGCCTTTAATAAATAGAAAGGAAGCAATAGCTTTCAGGGACACAGGGGTCAGTGTCACCATGGTGACAGAGAAATGTGTGTCCCCTGAACAAATCATACTTGGACAAATGTACAAAGTAACCAACGCTAGTAATGTCAGGACTGATTATTCCATGGCAGTTGTGAATCTCAGATGGGGAGGGCTAACTGGACCTAAGAGAATTGTGGTCTCTCCAGACCCACCTGTGGAATGTCTGATGGGCAGTGATTTGGAAACTTCAGCCTGGTCTGAAGTGGAGTTCAGGACTGTCAGTGTCTTTGTTGTCACCAGGGCTCAGGTCAAACAGCTCAGCACTGAAGGAGCACTAGATCCTGGAAAAATGAACCAGGTGCCTCCTAGGAGAAGGAGCTGGAAAGTAAAGGAATTCTCCTCCTCTCAAACTTCCAGGGAATATCACTCTCCGGAGGGAGATGATCTCAGTCTCTGTGAAGGAACTATTCCAGTGGAACTTGGGCCTGACCAGGTAGAGTTATTGGGGGCAGCGGGACCTTCCAGGGCAGACTTGAGTTTGGAGCAGCAGATCTGCCCCTCTCACGAACCCCTCAGACAGCAAGCTGCTGATGAGGAAGCAGGATATATTAGTGGGTCCTATAGGATCAATTGGGAAGATGGGCTTCTGTATTTTGAAGGTAGAGACCCCAAGCATGGTGCCACTAGGAGGTTGGTAATACCCCAGAAGTTCAGAGGTTGCCTCCTCTCCCTAGCACATGATATTCCACTTGCAGGAAGCCTTTGGCAAAGTAAGACTTGGGACAGACGTGTCCCTCATTTTCACTGGCCCCATATGTCTGAAGACACCATGGAGTTATGTCGCTCCTATGTCACTTGGCATGCCAGTTGTAAGTCAGGTAGTACTACAAAGGCTCCCTTAATCCAAATTCCAGTGGTTGTAGTTCCCTTCGAGAGGGTAGGGATTGATCTAGTTGGTCCCTTGAACCCTCTGCTACATCTGGACACAGTTACATCCTAGTGGTGTTGGACCATGCCACTAGGTAGCCAGAGGCAGTTCCCCTTAGGAACACTACAGCTCCTATGCGTGGCCAGGGACCTCCTGGGGATCTTTTCCAGGGTGGGCTTTCCTAAGGATATCTTAATAGACAGAGGTACAAACTTCATGTCCAGTTACATCACTGCCATGTGGAAAGAGTGTGGAATCCACTAAAAGTTTACCACACCCTACCATCCACAGTGGAATGGGCTTGTTGAAAGATTCAACAAGACCCTAAAGAACAAGTTACTTACCTTCGGTAACGCTTTTTCTGGTAGATACAATATCTGCCTGTGGATTCCTCACCTTGTGAATATCTCCTTGCGTCAGCAACATTCGGAAATTCTTTTCGTAGCCTCGCGACGACGTGGATTCGGACGTCATAGAGACACGACATCGCTCGCGACTCCGCTGACGTCACCGACGCCTATAATAGGCCCACGCTGGCGTGATGACATCAGTTCCGCTCTTTTTTCCGTGCCTTCGAGGCACACGGACGGACCAAGGACAGTAGACATATACACAGTATACGCAGTACAAATATCAAGGTAACACACAGTGTGAAGCAAATGCAATAAAACATTTGAAATAAACAACTCCTTGACAATAAAATAAATACATTACAGAAATTCTGGTATAGAAGAGTGGACAACGGGGAGGCGGGTGGGGTCAGTGAGGAATCCACAGGCAGATATTGTATCTACCAGAAAAAGCGTTACCGAAGGTAAGTAACTTGTTCTTCTGATAGATACATCTGCCGTGTGGATTCCTCACCTTGTGAATAGAGTCCCGCAGCAGTCCCCACTCCCGGAGGAGGGCGTCCACTCTTCTAAACCAGGAAATCCTGGAGGACAGAGCGCGCAAAGTGGCCGTCCCTCCTCACTTCGGAATCCAAGCAGTAATGCTTCGCGAAAGTGTGGAGGGAAGACCAAGTTGACGCCCTACAAATATCCTCTACAGGAACACCTCTAGCCAATGCTGAGGTTGAAGACTTAGCTCTTGTAGAATGAGCCCTTATACCCTCTGGTGGTTCCTTACCGGCCAAAGAGTAGCAGATCTTTATACAGAGGACGATCCATCTTGATAAAGTTCATTTAAGGACCGCTCTTCCTCTTTTGCAGCCAGCAAACCCAATGAAGAGCTGGCCATCCAAACGATAGTCTTTAGATCTGTCCAAGTAAAAGGACACCGCCCTTTTGGGGTCCAGACGGTGCAACCTCTCCTCCTCCTTGGAAGGGTGTGGGGAGGATAAAAGGTAGGGAGGGTAATGGATTGACCAAGGTGGAAAGGAGTAACCACCTTTGGAAGAAAAGCAGCCCTGGTCCTAAGAACCATTCGATTAGCATGAATGGTCAAGAAAGGGAGCTTGGAACTAAGAGCTTTAAGCTCACTTACTCTCCTTGCAGAGGTAATTGCAACGAGGAAGACTGTCTTAAGAGTCAAAAGCCTCATAGGACATTTGTGAAGAGGCTCAAAAGGAGCACCCATCAAAAAGGTCAAGACAAGATTTAAGTCCCACTGAGGCACAATAAAAGGAACAGGAGGGAACTTATTTGTGAGACCCTTTAAAAACCTTAAAACCACAGGAGATTTGAAAAGAGAAGGCTGATCAGGCAAACAGAGAAATGCCGACAGCGCAGAAAGATAGCCCTTAACTGTGGCAACAGCAAGCCCTTGCTGCGCCAGAGAAAGGGCAAACTGGAGAACATCAGACAAATGGGCTCTCAAAGGGTCAATAGATTTTCCTCCAAACCAAGTGACAAATTTTGACCATCTATAAGAATAGATGGACTTAGTGGAGTCACGCCTGGTTGACAAGATGACATCTACCATGTCAGGCTGGAGAGAAAAGGAATTCAGGTTGCCCCGTTCAATCTCCAGGCATGAAGGTGCAATGTCTGGAAGTGGGGGTGTAGAAACTGCCCCTCCATCTGAGAGGAGGTCTGCCCTGAGAGGGAGACGGAGCGGCGGGTGAGAGGAGAGGTGGAGAAGATCTGTATACCACACCCTTCTTGGCCAGTCCGGGGCGACCAATATGACTTGGGCCCGGTCTTGGAGAATCTTCCTCAGAACCTGAGGAATAAAAGGTATGGGAGGAAACGCGTAAAGGAGTTAATTTCCCCAACTCAACTGAAACGCGTCCCCCCAAGGCTCCTTGCATCGGATACTGGAGACTGCAGAATGACAGGCAGTGAGCATTCTCGCGAGTGGCGAACAGGTCCATCCGAGGAGTCCCCCACGTCCGAAAGACGTGACGAACCACCTCCGGGTGAAGCCTCCACTCGTGGTCGGACGAGAACTGCCGACAGACTGTCTGCACGCACGTTCAGAACTCCGGCCAGGCCAGATGATTTGCCATCAGACAAGTCTGATGGTCCTGAACCCAGGACCAGAGACACAGAGCCTCTCTGCAGAGACACTGCGACCCCACTCCTCCCTGCTTGTTGATGTACCACATCGCGGTTGTGTTGTCCATCAGGACTTGCATTGACCGACCGCGAAGGGAAGGGAGGAAGGCCTTGAGCGCCAAACGTATCGCCCGCAATTCTAGAAGGTTGATGTGAAGCAACCTTTCCTCTGGAGACCAAAGACCCTTGACCTCCAGATCCCCCAGATGAGCACCCCACCCTAGAGTGGATGCATCCGTTATCACCGTGGCCACCGGAGGAGGCAACTGAAAAGGCTTCCCCTGAGACAGGTTGCCTTCCACGCCCCACCAAGAGAGATCCGCCGCAGCTTCTCTGGAGATCCTCACCGACTCCGAGATCTCCGTTGTGTTGATACCACTGCCTGCGGAGGCACCACTGGAGCGCCCTCATGTGCCAGCGTGCATGGTTGACCAACAGAATGCATGAAGCCATCAGACAGAGCAGGCGAAGGACCTTCAGGACTGGAACGACCGCTCCATTGAAAAATAAAGGAATCATTTCCTGTATGTTGCGAATCCTTTGAGGAGGAGGGAATGCGCGACATACAGTTGTGTCCAGTACAGCACCTATGAACAGGTTGCGCTGGGAGGGCACCAGGTGAGACTTGGGTACATTTATCGAAAAACCCAACCTGTACAACAACTGGGTTGTCTCTCGCAGATGATGGAGCACTCTCTCTGACGACTCTGCTTTGATCAGCCAGTCGTCCAAATAATGGAATACAGGAATCCCTGACCTTCTGAGATGCGCCGCCACCACTGCCATCACCTTGGTGAAGACTCGAGGCGCAGTAGTAAGCCCAAACGGAAGGACCGCAAACGGATAGTGCTGCGATCCCACCGTAAAACGGAGATACTTCCTGTGCGACTTCAGGACTGGGATGTGAAAGTACGCATCCTGCAAGTCGAGTGACACCATCCAGTCTTCTTCCAGCAATGCTTGAAGAACCTGTGCAAGGGTGAGCATCTTCAATTTCTCCTGTATCAGATAGAGATTCAAGATTCTGAGATCCAGGATTGGACGAAGTCTGCCATCCTTCTTGGGTATCAGGAAATACCGGGAGTAGCATCCCTGACCCCTTTCCTGCTCTGGAACCACCTCTATCGCACCCTTTCTTAAAAGAGTCTGCACTTCCTCCTGCAGAAGTAACGGATGTTCCTCGGTGCAAAAACCTTGGCAAGGCGGGTAATTGGGAGGGAATTCCCGAAAGGGGAGGGCATACCCATTCTCTACAAGATTGAGAACCCAAAGATCTGATGTAACCGATTCCCAATCTTGTAGAAAATGAGTAAGCCGACCCCCCACCGGACCCACATGATCCTGAATGGCGGATCTAGGATTTTTTTTCTGAGGCAGGGGGATTGGAGGAAGTGGAGGAGGAAGAGGCCTGACTTCCACGAGGACACGATCTTTGCTTTCCCCTGTATGACCTGTACATGGAATTTTGTTGCTGCTGCTGTTGTTGCTGCTGCTGCTGACCTTGTCGGTAATTCCGAAAGGAAGAGCGACCAAAACCCCTGAATCTCTTTTTGGTTGAAGAACTCCTTATCTGAAGACCCAAAGACTTAGCAGTTGCTCTACTGTCTTTAAATCTCTCAAGAGCTGCATCAGCCTTCTTCCCAAAGAGACCAGACCCATCAAAAGGAAGATCCAATAAGGTCTCCTGAACATCCGCTGTAAAGTCTGAGGATTTCAGCCAAGCTGATCTTCTAGTGGCGACAGCAGTGCCCATGATACGCGCCACAGAGTCTGCAGTGTCCAGACTACTTTGTATAACTTGGCGAGCCGCTGCCTGCCCATCTGAGATCACCTCCTCAAAATCTTTTCAGTTGGCATCAGGAACTTTAGGAGTTAGAATACGCAAAGAATCCATAAGGGCATGCACATATCTCCCCATTAGACAAGTGGCATTAGTTGACTTCAAAGCCATGCTTGCAGAGGAGAAGGTCTTTTTAGCAACCTGATCTTGTTTCTTTGCCTCCTTTTCACAAGGAACTTGGGGAAAGGCACTTACATTCTTTTTAGAGCAAGCTGATTGAATGACTAGGCTCTCTGGTGAAGGATGAGAAGTCAAAAAAGCAGGGTCCTCAGGTGCAACCCTGTACCTCCTTGCCACACTCTTGGAAACCGCAGGAGCTGACAGTGGTTTCTTCCACACTTCCAAAATGGGCTCTGTCAAGGCGTCATTAAATGGAAGTAACGGTTCTACTACAGAACTAGGAGAATGTAAAACCTCAGTCAGAAGATTGGACTTAAATTCCACTGTAGGTTAAGTTAATTGAAGAAGCTCTGCCGCCTTCCTCATAACCATATGGTAAGGTTGGACATCCTTAGAAGGTGTATCAGAGCCTGAAGGTAATTCCCACTCTGGGGAGAAATCTAGGCTACTAGCATCAGCTAGTTCATCAAAACTATCTTCATTCAATTCACCTTCTTCCATATCAGGATGAGTTTCTATATATCTTCTTTCTTCCAAAAGGCGTTGTGCTTCCCTTCTGGACCTCTCCTTCACACGCCTTGCAGCCGGATCCACCAACGGCTCCGACAGAGTCGGGATCGACATCGGTATCGAATCCAAAGGTTTAGCCGGATGTTCGAGGTCGCTTTGGAGCGGGTGACGTCGGAACTGGCGTCGACGGCCTCGATGGAGCCGGAAATTGCCAAGGCGGCATCGGGGCTGGCATATAAGGCATAAATGGTGCAGGAGGATAGGAGTGAGGGACTCCTAGATTGAAAGCCAGCGGACCCATGGGACCCGAAGGTGCACCAGAGGGGTACCATGCCCTTGAAAAGACACCATACATAGCATTAAGAAATGCAGATGGATCTTGTCCTGGGGTTGGAAATGGAGGTTTCGAAACCCTCAGGCTGGGCTTGTGGAGGAATCGGATTCGGCTCTTCGGTAGGCGCGGAATCCACATCCACTTGAACCTCCTCTTCATCTCGGGCCGAGGACGGCGCCGGAGACGGATTCGGAGCCGGCGTCAGTGACTGAACACGCGACTCCGAAGGTGGAGCCTCACCTTCCGGTTCAGAGACATCCAGAGTAACCACCTTAGAACGTATCTTCTTCGGTGACCTTGATCTCGAGTCCGACTCCTTACCGGAACGACGTCGGGATTCATGTCTCCTCTTCTTATGTTTCTTCTTCGACTTCGAAGTATGATCCGAATCCGACCTCTAAGATGACTCCTCTCGAGATCTAGACCTCGACTTCGATCTCGACCTACCCCTTCGAGAACGAGACCTCGATGTTTTTCCTTTACCAGCTTTCAATTTTGCCACCAGGAGTTTGGCCTCTCTTTCCCTCAGAGCTTTCGGGTTCATTTTTCGACAAGAGGAACAACTATCGACGTCGTGGTCGGAGCTTAAGCACCAGATGCAGTCATCGTGCGGGTCGGTAATAGACATCATCTTGCCGCATTCCCTGCAGGGCTTGAAGCCGGTCTTCTTTGTTGACATCTTCGAAGAGACAGGATACAAATAAGTAGAAAATAGAAACAAAAAGGCAACTAAGTACCAGTTGGCTACAGAGATTCCCGATAACCGTTAGCGTCGACGACGCGGAAAAAAGGGAACTGATGTCATCACGCCGGCGTGGGCCTATTGTAGGCGTCGGTGACGTCAGCGGAGTCGCGAGCGATGTCGTGTCTCTATGACATCCGAATCCACGTTGGCGCAAGGCTACGAAAAGAATTTCCGAATGTTGCTGACGCAAGGGGATATTCACAAGGTGAGGAATACACACGGCAGATGTATCTATCAGAAGGGTATGATTATGGGGCTCCCAGAAAAGTTTAGGCGAAAACGGGATGTCTTACTTACCTGCCTTCTCTTTGCCTACAGAGAGGTTCCTCAGAAGAGGGTTGGCTACAGCCCATTTGAGCTTATGTTTGGACATCCAGTTAGGGGTCCATTGTGTCTAGTTAAGGAGAGCTGGGAACAACCTCTCAAACCTCCTAAACAGGACACTGTGGACTATGTCCTTGGCCTGCTTTCATGCATGGCTGAGTACATGAAGGTCAGCAAAAACAGTGAGGCCATCCAAGAACTACAGAAAGCTTGGCATGACCAAAAGGCTGCCCTAACTGTTTACCAGCCAGGACAGAAGGTGTGGGTGCTGGAGCCTGTAGCATCAGCAGCTCTCCAGGACAAATCGAGTTGCCCCCACACTATCCTTGAACAGAAAGGTGAGGTCACGGTTGGAGAGTAGGATCTGCTTCTTATGTTTACTCCCACTTTTTGCTGGTGTTTCACCGTTTGTCGACTTTAGTCTGGCTGGCGCCCTGCTATCCAGGACCCCAGCCTAGCTGCTTCCTCTCTAAATTGATTGCAAATACTTTAGGTACACTCCAGTTTGGTTACTGGGGTACCCTTATGAGTCCCTAGTATATGGTACCTTAGGTACCAAGGGCATAGGTACCCCAAAGGCCTACCAGGGGCTGCAGCATGCATTATGCCACTCCTGGAAAGCCTTCCAAAATGACGCCACAGGTCTGCTACAACAGCTTGTGCAAGGTGGTGTACGCACCCCTTACTTAGATATAGGTTCCCTATATCTACTTTAACTCACTACACATATGAACCATATGAACCTATGAATCACCCCTATGGCAGGCCTTATCAATCCTGAAGGCAGGGTGCTGGGTTTTGTGTGAGAGGGTGCCCATGCATGAGCAGGGTCCCTCTGGAGCCTTCGGAATCTATTCTCTGGGGCTAGTCTGTGATACAGCCAGACCATATACTCAAGAGCATTATAACCTTGCGGTAAATGCTAACTTTGGAATGGCTGCAGGGAAACATGTTGTGTTTGGTGTCAAACACTTTGGAATCCTACCCAACCCCCCCCCCCCCCGCCAGTTCTGGCATCAAAAATGGATGCTGCAGCCACAGACACGAGTCTGGCGTCCTGCTGCTGGACGAAACTCCGGCAGGGGAGGCCTGGACCATAGGTTTCCTGTCACAGGGAGGTGTCACCACCTCCCAAACAGGCTTTAGTGTATTGTGGCTGGGTGGGTGCACTCCAACAGTGCTTTGAAGTCTGCACTGGGGGCACATTTGGTGTCCCTGTGCATGG
Source organism: Lissotriton helveticus (assembly GCF_964261635.1). Lineage (NCBI taxonomy): Eukaryota > Metazoa > Chordata > Amphibia > Caudata > Salamandridae > Lissotriton > Lissotriton helveticus. The sequence goes on along the minus strand of NC_136071.1, from coordinate 341,861,297 downwards.
ACCAGTTCAAACGCCCCTGCTCTGGAGCGAAACTAGACAAAGGAAATGGGTGTAGCCACCCCTCTTTCCAAACCCTCCCATAGGTGGGTCCCCAGAGTATGTCCAGCCGCTTCCTTGGGTATAAGAAAGGAACCCCTGACTACAGGACTTTAGATTGCACCTGGACGAAACTCTGATACTGAATCCTTGAACTTTGATGATCTACACGACGCTGGATGACTGAAGAATCTACCTTGGAGTAAAGGAGTTACTCCCCTGCTAGGCCCGCACCAACGATGCATCTGACCGGTCTGCATCTCCGAAGCTCCTGACAGATTCCGAAGTAATTGCAGCCCAGGAGGTGGATTTCCTGACTTCTCCGAGGCCGATCTGAGTCCCCAGCAAAGCTGAGACCCGCAGACCTCGTGAGTACCGTTGAACTGGAACCTCTGGACACCGTGCACATTTGCAAGTGCATATGCTTCTTGGCGATCCTTGAGGCTGTGCTTTGCGTTATTTGTAGCCCAGACCCCGAGTGGTATTTCCACTGAAGATTGTTGGCCTACACTCCACAACTGTTCCATGAACAAACTTCTTGTGATTTCTCTCGAGGTACCTTCGCGATCCCTGGTTGCTCCAGACGTGCCCAGACTCTCCACCACTTGGTGAGTCCCCCGGACCTTGCTGGTCCGCACCTAAGCCTTTCTTCACTTTCTGCGTGGGGTGCTGTTGCCAAGGCTTGTTGGGTCCAATCCGGTCACCAACGCCGCAGCACTCGACAACCTTCGTGGGACTGCTCGAATCCAGCTTTAAAATTGCAATCACAACTTAGATATTGACTTGAATTGAGCATGCAGTCGTTATGTCACTCTGCACATGTCCTCCGTGGGGTTCCTGGCACCTACTGCGGGTGGTCCCTTGGGTCCCCAGCATGTCTACGTCTTGTGGATACAGTCTTGAATTGAGTCTTGGTTCGCATCCCACTATTTTAGTATATGGTTTGGTCTACCCCTGATGACCACTGTGTTTTTGGGCTACTTACCTGTTCTATTTGCAAAGTATTATGTGCATTTTGTTTATATCTCAGGGTAGGATATCTTTATGTTAGTGAGTTTCTTATATTAAATACATAGTTTTATAAATACATTGTGTGTATATAGAAAAGCTGGTTTACCTGTACTTGATTTGGCATTGTATTGCTTTGTTTTCAATATCTAAGAAGTGTATGAATATTTAACAGTTTATTTGCTTTTTCTGATTGAAAGTCAATGATTATGACTTCCTGATGTGCAACTAATCAGACTCCTCTATGTCTATGATTTTGTAATGTCACTTGTTATTGCACTTGCACTTTAAATGTTGAAACACTCCTCATGTGCGTCATGTGATCAAGGCCTCCTGAAGGCCAAAACGTATCATGGTGGGGGTGCAGGGCGTTCAATAAAATACCATGCACTGATATCTGGGTCCGCATTCGTCTGTTCCTGCTATATGGATGATGTACGGCAAAGTGTGCAGTATTAATCTTACCGAGTTTGCTTCCTCTGTAATTGCAGACCCCTCCTTCGATTCTGGGCCAAGCGGCAGGAAGCAGTTTTTCATAAACCGGAAAAGCCCAGTGCTCCGTCCATCATCCCCTTTTGTATCGCTGGATTCTCAATCAGTACCAGCATATGTTCTCCCCGAGGCCCAGTTAGACCACCTGGTGTGCCCATGAAGTAGACAAAGGTGACAGCCTGCATGTAAAGACTAAAATCTACAGACAGCCTGACCATGTCAGAGATTGCATCAGGACAGAGGTCCAAAAGATACTGTAATTGGAGGGGGGGGGGGTCATTGAGCCTTCAGATAGCCCCTGGGCTAGTCCAGCAGTCCTTGTCCCAAAACCTCCCACCAAGGGTGGAAAAAGAGATGGGATTACAGAGGACTCAATGCAGTCACTAGGACGTATGCCGATCTTATTTCTAGGGCAGATGAGCTTATAGATACTCTGGCCTCAGCACATTTGACCTGCCTGCAGGCTACTGGCAACACAGACTAGCTGGGGATGCCAAGCCTAAAATAGCATTTTCAACCCCTAGTGGGCACTATCAATTTGTGGTACCGCCCTTTGGTCTGAAAAATGCACCTGCTACATTTCAGAGGTTGGTGAACAAGTCCTAACATGTCTGGAAGCCTACAGTGCAGCATATCTAGATGATATTGTGGTCTTTAGCTCCACCTGGGAGGATCGCCTGGTTCCACCTCACAACTGTTCTGGAGGCCTTGCAGTACGCAGGCCTCCTCATCAAGGCCCCCAAGTGCCAGATAGGGCAGAGAAAGGTTGTGTACTTGGGCCACCTGGTAGGTGGAGGCCAGGTTCAACTGTTAAAGAGCAAAATCCAAACAATTATGGACTGGGTTGCTCCCACTACCCAGACTCAGGTCAGAGCTTTCTTCGGTCTGTCTGGGTACTACAGGAGATTTGTAAAGGGATATGGGTCCATTGTGGCTCTACTTAATGATCTCACATCCAAGAAAATGCTAAAGAAAGTTCAGTGGACAGTTAGCTGTCAGAAGACATTTGATGACCTCAAGCAGGCCATGTGCACTGCTCCGATCAGCAGAGTCCTAACTACTCTAAAACTTACATTGTCCAGACAGATGCATCTGAACTATGTTATCACAACTGAATGCAGAGGGTAAGGATAAACCAGTAGCTTTTATCAGCAGAAGGTTGACCCCCAGGGAGAAACATTGGTCAGCCACTGAGAAGGAGGCCACTGCTGTGGTCTGGGCCTTGAAGATGCTGAGGTCATACTTGTTTAGCACTCAATTAATTGTTCAGACAGACCACAAGCCCCTCTTATGGCTCAAAAAGATGAAGGGTGAAAACCCCAAACTTTTGAGGTGGCCATTTCCCTACAGGTGATGGACTTTTCAGTGTAATATAGACCTGGGAGTAACCATGCCAACGCAGATGGACTCTCCAGATATTTCCACTTAGAAAATGAAGACTCATCTGAGCAAGGTTAGTCTCACCATCTTTAATTTGGGGTACTTAAGGGCTTACCTGTAGGTGGGTCCCTAGATTAGTCTTATGACTAGATTCAGATCAGATGCTACTTCATCTTCGACCTTCTGGGCACTCTGGACTCTGCTCTGGACACCGACATTGCAACTGGTCAGACTCCTGCCGCTCCTGGTTTTGTTGTCCTGCAAGTCTGCTGCAGCGTCTGTGCCTGTGCACCATACAGGACCCGCACAAGGCTTGTGGACATCCAAGACATCTGAAGGAATCTTCCTTGAAGTGAAGGAGTCACTTCCTTGCATCGAAAGGCACAGCAGCTGACCGGTCTGCGGATCCTGGGCTCCCACGGACTCTGAAAGGCTCAACAACACAGGTGGTTGTTCTGCAACTTCTTCGAGGCCTGCACTGTCTTCTTGAGTTTGAAGCCAGTATCCCTCGTCTGAAGCGCTGGAACAGAACGCCTGTGCACCGCGTCCTCTTGCCAATGCAAAGGCTTGTTGGCTCACTTCCTCCGCGATCTTTGGGCTCCAAGAAGCTCCAACCTCAAGCAACTCCTGCAGCCAAGATAGTGGTCCTCAACGCATCCCTTGCACCATGGGCCAGAGTCTTTGGTGAGCTGCTCGAGGTCCTCTTGAGACTCCAGTTACTCCGGCCTGTGGGTCCTCTCGAGGGGCTTCTTTGATTCCAGTGGGCTCCCCTGATTATTCAGGGGCTACTCTGACTCCCCTGCTTGTGGTGAGTCCCTTGGACCTTGCTGGTCCAGACACTGCACCTTTTTCGCTGCCACATTGTTTGCAGTTGCCAAGGCTTGTTGGTGCTCCCGACGGACACCAACCCCTCAACTCCTGACTTCTGGCGAGGGACAGCTCGTGAACAGCTCCTGGTCTTCCACAGCGTCGCCTGGTCCACACAGCTGCAGCTCCAAGGTCATCGTCAACTCTCCTGCATCAGTGGGCATTAGTCTTCCCGGGTGTAGGTATCCTGGTCCCAATTGTAACCACGGGTGGAGTGGCTCTCCAATCAGTCATCCACAGGGTTTCTTCAGGGTCCACTGGGAAGGGTCCTTCTTTAAAATTGCAATCACAACTTCGATATTGACTTGAATTGAGCATGCAGTCGTTATGTCACTCTGCACATGTCCTCCGTGGGGTTCCTGGCACCTACTGCGGGTGGTCCCTTGGGTCCCCAGCATGCCTACGTCTTGTGGATACAGTCTTGAATTGAGTCTTGGTTCGCATCCCACTATTTTAGTATATGGTTTGGTCTACCCCTGATGACCACTGTGTTTTTGGGCTACTTACCTGTTCTATTTGCAAAGTATTATGTGCATTTTGTTTATATCTCAGGGTAGGATATCTTTATGTTAGTGAGTTTCTTATATTAAATACATAGTTTTATAAATACATTGTGTGTATATAGAAAAGCTGGTTTACCTGTACGTGATTTGGTATTGTATTGCTTTGTTTTCAATATCTAAGAATTGTATGAATATTTAACAGTTTATTTGCTTTTTCTGATTGAAAGTCAATGATTATGACTTCCTGATGTGCAACTAATCAGACTCCTCTATGTCTATGATTTTGTAATGTCACGTGTTATTGCACTTGCACTTTAAATGTTGAAACACTCCTCATGTGCGTCATGTGATCAAGGCCTCCTGAAGGCCAAAACGTATCATGGTGGGGGTGCAGGGTGTTCAATAAAATACCATGCACTGATATCTGGGTCCGCATTCGTCTGTTCCTGCTATATGGATGATGTACGGCGAAGTGTGCAGTATTAATCTTACCGAGTTTGCTTCCTCTGTAATTGCAGACCCCTCCTTCGATTCTGGGCCGAGCGGCAGGAAGCAGTTTTTCATAAACCGAAAAAGCCCAGTGCTCCTGCAAGGATCAGCCGCGGTAGCCCCCAGACAGCGTTAACTTTCCTGCCTGCGACGATGCCCGTGTCGGAAGGACACGAGCGACGCCAGGGAACTCGCAGAGGTAGGGAACTGCTGATAAGTCTGGTGAAGGAGTGTGCATGAGACAAGCCTCTGAGTTCATCGGCTGTTTGTTTTACATCTTACAACTGCCCGTAAGAACACACCATGTCCGCCGATGCGCTGAGGAGTCGCGAAGCGGCAGCGTGTGAAATGTTTGATGACTCGCCGGTTGGGGAGGCATCGACTACTGTGCATATTAATGGTACTCAAGCAGGTGATGCTAATGCAAGGGACCTGTTTAAACGTTTGGAGAAGTTAATGAAAGCCAAACAATCTAAGTGGTGGGAGCACCGATCCCTATCAAGGTATCTGGAGGTCTGTAGAAAACTCAGGGGGCTGCGCATCATGCTAGTGCCTAGTTATGAGAACCCGGACCCTAATATGCTTGCTGAATGGGCTGACTGCAACCTAGAATCATCGTGCAAGTTGGTCAAAATACTTGTTAAATATGCTGAAAGTGATTGTGCAGCATTACAAGTTGAAATTGATGAATTAAACGATGAAATCAGCAAAATGGGAGTTTCCGATTTAACCACCAATTATCTTGAGGAAATGTTAACCAGTCTACAAAGAGAGGAGGACGTGATCAAGAAACGCAAAGCGTTCAAGTTCCAACAGGATAAACTTGACCATCAAAATGGTCAAGTGTTTACATTCTCTAAAAGATTTGATTCAGTGAAACCCTCACAAAACACGTGCATTCCGCCATTCCTCGAGCTAGTACCAGCACTGCTTTGCAATCATCCACCTCAGTATCAGATTTGAGCTCTGTGCCTGAAAGTGAATTAGATAACGAACAAGCTCGTTCTGACATGAGGTTGGGGTTTACCAAGCTCTCCCTAGCCCAGGAAGTGGATTGCCTCCGCCAGGTTAGGTGGCAAACCCGACGTCCTCGTGTAAAAAATGTAAGCAACACCAAAGACACAATTAAAAGAGCAGGGAAAGACGGAAACTAAACCGCCAACGACAAGCAGAGAAACTAAAAACCTTTCAACAAAAAAATGGGATCACAAATGAGTTTACAAACAAACAGTGGTGATTCCCAGCCAAATTCACAGACAGTAATCAACCTATCCAACGTTACTTTGAGTGAAGAGGAAAGGCAGATTTTAACATTAGGACTATTGTATAGCCCTGAGAGCAATTTCAATTATGCGCAAACACGCATTGACGTGTATAAATTTATACGCAAATTGAAGCTGCGAAAATATCACTTGTTGCAGGGTACAGAGAACAAGACACAGCCTGCTGGATCTTAGATAGATATAGCTCAGAGACCTTCTCTGTTGACTGCTAATGATTTTTAACTTTCACAAGATTTACAACAACTTCAAGATGAGAATACCAGTGTCGAGTTAGGCTCTAGCTACAATCTGCCTAATACTAGTGTGACTGTCCGCACACATTTCAAACCGAATACCACCTTTTACCCAATAATGTTGCATGATAATTTGGATCGGTTTAATGAACTGTTGACAGTTGAACACAAAATATTTTATGTGTCAACAAAGAGTGTTCACCACAAATATACTCAAAGCAACCGCTATTTCCAGTTGATGAAGAAATTGCAATCTAATGAAAACATCACTGTACGTCAATCAGACAAAGGCGGTAATGTGGTGTTATGGCCACGTGAGGAGGAGTGACATTCGAACTGTTAAAAGCGCATGGACTTCTATGCGAAACTCCTAGCTTGGAAAAGCGCCGGGTTATTGAGCATTGATGAGTTCAAGTTCCTCAAAAATGATTACCCTGTCATAGTTCATCCCTAAAATTCATAAGGACGCTAGTTCACCTCCAGGAAGGACACATATCAGCCCGCAACAGTCTAATGAAGAACACTTCACGCTATGTTGACTATTTCCTCCAGGAGCACGTCAAAAAATTACCATCCTTCATTCAGGATACGAGTGACTTTTTGAGGAAAATTAGTTATGTGGGATTCAGAATGTGTGTTTATCACCTTAGACGTCACGTCCCTCTATACTAGTATCCATCACGATGGAATGAAGGCATTAGACTATTATTTAAGTACTAAACCTATTTATATAGGTTAACGGAAGCTTTGCTGCTAATATCTGAATCTGTAACTGGGAATTTGAGCTTCTAGGGGGGACTGTGAAACGCTGTCATTACAATTTGTTGCATACACCTTCTAATTTGCTTTTTTGCATAAACCAAATGTAGTGGTTTTTTACACCGATTTTTAATCTTGGGGAGCTAACTTCTGCCACTATTGAGCGGCATCTTACTTGGGGGCTGCATAACGGCGCTTAGGTCTCTTGTGGGACTCGTTTGGTCCCGGGCGACTATCTTGAATTTGCCGCGCGCTGAAGGAGGTCAGCGTTCCAGTCCTTGCACAATCACCGGCCCTGCTGCTATTTAAGAGCCATGGTCTTGACGCGCAGCGGTTTCGCACAGCGGTTGAGCCAATGTCGCGAAGCCGCGACAAAGGCAAGACCGTCTGCGACCGTCCGAGACCGACCGGGACCAGGGGCCAGGATTTACACCCAAAAATCCTCCCCCCCCCCCTAACACAACCCTACAGTACTCGTCAGATTACTTGCTGAGCTTGCAGGGTAGGTAGGGTGCCGATTGTAATCTACTATGTCCGTTAGAGGTCAACTCTGTGTAGTGGCTGCAGTTTTGGTTTTCATAACCTTAGCTTAAACAACAAGTACTGCACACAAAACAAAACCTACAATTTTTGGAGCATTAATTGCCGCTCCCTTCCAAAACACAGGGAGGACGTTTTTAATCTGTTACATAGCGAAGGACCTGATGCGATCTTCATAACGGAAACGTGGTTGAATGATAGTTCAGGACCGGATGTGGCATGTGCCCTCCCCGATAATTACACAATAATAAGGAGAGATAGAACTCCCAGGAAGGGTGGTGGGATTGCGATCAATTTTTAAAAAGAGCTATTCATGCAAATTTGAGGATTTTCCTCTACAGGAGTGTGAAGCTGCCCTGTTTAAACTTCTGCTCTCACCCCAACTCACTCCATCGGGGGCCGTAATTTATCGTCCCCCAGAACCAGCTGGTTCCTGGGTGCCCCAGTTGTCAGATCTGCTGGCTCATTGGCTACTTAAACTAGCCAATTTTACAGTTTTAGGAGATTTAAATCTCCATTTGGAAAACATTGATTGTCCAGCAAGTAGGGCGCTCATTGCTGACCTTTCTGTACTGAATCTACCCCTTTGCAATGATTGCCCCACTCAGAGCTGGTCACTTGCTGGACCCCATTTTTTCTAACCTGCCTGGCATTAACTGTCCACCAGCATTGCCACGGAGTTGGTCAGACCATTTTGCGGTTAAGTTCCAATATAGTAGCTTACTTAACCTGCCCCCTCTGCTTCCTGAATTATCAGGTCGGTGTAGAAATTGGGGAAAATTGGACATAGCCAGATTCAATCAGATACTGTTAAATAATGAGCAAAAATCAAAATGGGGAGTGAAGAGGTAGTGCTAGGAAGCACTCAGGTGGGCGCACCCTCCTCCAGTCAATGGTATAAATAAACAACAAGGTCCACCTCTAAGAGGTTTTCTGTGAGACAAGGTATAGCAGGCATACACATTATTTGTTAAAATACCCCTCACACACCAAAAGTGCCCTTGGTGTCATGCTTCATCATCGGGGTCTTCCCGCCCCGCTGCGGGGCGGGGCGTGCTACGAATAGCGACTACGCTGGAGCACTTAGATATTGTAAGTGCTATGGGGGCAAAATATTGCTCGCGGACTCGGTTTTCCATGGGCAAAAAGCTGGCAGGTTCAGGGACCAAGCCTAGTCCGCCGGTTCTTGATGAACCACAATGTGATTCCCTTGTCAAGTTTTTTATCAACAAAGTTGAACAAATCCACCAGACATTAGGGGGAATTAACCCCTTCGGGGCTGATGACGAGCTGGGCTCGTCATGGAGCAGGGCGCTCGCAGGGCGCAGGAGCCGAGCCCCACCCTCGGGGGAAGCGCCAGCGCTCCCCCCGAGTCTGCCCGATTTTTTTCTTTTCTGCGGGGATGGCAGGGGAAGACTTTCCCCTGCCTCCCCCCGCGTCATCAATGACGTCAGCGCGCGAGGCGCACTGACGTCACTGGAGGTTCCTTTTGTTTACCGGCGCGCAGGGAAGCCATTTGCTTCCTGCACGTCGGATTACTTAGAGGTTCGTTTTGCGGCTGGGGCAGGGGGGAATTTTCTGAAACTTACATCGAGGGAAAGGAAAGGCTTTTCCTTTCCCTCGATGCAACTTTAGAGCATTCCTGCTTTCGTCGTTCGGGGAGCGGCCCCTTGGGGAAGGGTCGCTCCCCTTTTTGGGGGAACATTAATTTGGATGTCTTTGTGTGCCTCCTATGTTGAGAAATGGTCGTTTGTTATAAAAAAAATGCTGATGGGGGACATTTTGAATGTATAATTATTGTGCTAATATTTATCAAGGATGCAAGTGCCTCTGTCCTTCATTTCTATTACTTTGTGTTTATCAGAAGTGGCTAAAAAACACACCTGTCCTGCCTAGGCAAAGCTCACTAGTGTTTTTGGGCTGATGAATGGTTTTTTTTTTTTTTTGTGCTGCAATTCGAACACATGCTTTGTCTCCAGTGACCATGTGTGTGTTACTATGCCATCGCAGCGATGTGCGAAGGGGTCCCTTGAGTGAGCTGTCCATCATAGTGGGAAGCTCACAAATGTTTTTGGGATGATGATTGTTTTCCTGAATTTGTGCTGCAACTTGAGCGCCATCTTTGTCTCCAGTGTCCATGTGTGCGTTACTATGCAATTGCACAGATGTGCGCAGGGGTCCCTTGTGTGAGCTGTCCATCATAGTGGGAAGGTCACAAATGTTTTTGGGCTTGTTGGACCCGGCCTCATGGCGTGGTCCTACCCCTCCCGCATGGTGGGCCCAGGCCGACATCGGCCCTCCACCCAGCATCGGGCAGCCCTTTTGCCTGACACTGTACGCCCCAACATTGCTGGTCCGGTCACCATCCCGGAACCCCCCTACCGGCCTGGCTCCATCGTGGGACCCTCACGACCTTAGCACGAGGCCGCGCCCGACTCCATCTTGGGCCCACCACGTTACGACCACGTGGCTCCGGGCCCGGCCCAGGCCCAGCGAAGCCCAGACATCGAGGCGCCAAGATCTACCCAGGTGGTCGAGTGGCCACTCGACAGATCCCGGAGGAGGGGAGTTTCGATGGCCCTCCAACCATCCCCGGACGCCTGGTATCGATCGCCCCCGGCATCCCTGGGTGCTGGCTCCACCCCCCTGCTGGGTGTATGGACACCATCTTCCCGGCCCCTCTGACCCCCAGGCACGAGGGTCCGGACATCAAAGGACTCCAGTCCTATATCTGGGCCAGCCCCGGAGTAGGACGGCAGTTGTATCCTGGACTGGAAAGCCCTACTGACGCTGTCACGGCCGACCCCAGAAGAACTCACTTCCTGCAACCTGAAGAGACCCCGAGAGCCTGCTGGCGCTGCCGCGGCCCACCTTTACCGAACCATCTTGAGGGCCTGCTGGCGCTGCCGCGGCCCACCCTTGCTGAACCATCTTAGGAGCCTGCTGGCGCTGCCGCGGCCCACCTTTGCTGAACTATCTTGGGAGCCTGCTGGCGCTGCCGCGGCCCACCTTTGCTGAACCATCTTAAGAGCCGGCTGGCGCTGCCGCGGCTCAACCTCTCGGAACCCCCGGCTCGAGGATTGAGAGCTGTGCGCAGGGTATCCCTTCATATACCCCAACCGAGACTGTCCCGCTACCCTGACCCCCTTTTACGAGACCTTACAGACCCCTCGGTCTACTTGTACATCTCGCTGGGAACCAGCAGCCTTTATTTCCTGATAAAGTTTACAAACTCGACCTCTGGTGTGGTGTCCATTTGTAGTGTGTGGTTACTCTGCTGTGCGATCCTAGGAGAGGGCCCTCACTCCGGAGGCCTCTCAGTAACGTTCGGCTACTTCTTGACGGAGAGGTGGACCTAGGGGTGGTTAGTCAGATATCTTCTGCCTCCCCCGGGGTCGCCTTTCTAATATTGGTGGCAGGCGACGGGATCCGAGCCGACGCAGATGGTACAGAGAGTAATTCGCTCACTACCAAGAAGAACACACCGCGACCATGACTACTCAGGAAACCAGACCGACTGCGGAATTCCAGAAAGAAAAGATGGAGGATTACAGCCACAAGGAATTAAAACAATTCTGCAAGGACCTAGGCATCGCTACCACGGGCCTCAACACCAAAGAGGACTTTAAATCAGCCCTGCAAGCCTGGGCGGACGCCGATAACGCGCCGCCCCAGAATGAAGATAACCCGGGCCCGAACGGGCGCCCAGAGACCGACGCGGACCCGGCGGGGGAAAGACCCGCAAACCTGGACACGGGACTCCCCCACGGAGACGCCCGAGAACAAGAGAGGAATCGGCTCCACGAGTTGGAGCTCGCCCGACTCAGACAAGAAGGAGAGATACAGCTGGCAGAAAGGAAATTAGCCCTCGAGCAACTACGGCTAGAAGGAGACCTAGAGGAAAGGCGAAGACAACGAGACCTCGAAGAAAAGAAACTCATGCTCGAGCATGAGCGCGGCCTCAAAGAACTGGAAATAAAGGCCAAGACAACAGAAACCGGCACCGCCGGGGGTAAGACCTCACCCCCGCCGGTGGACACGAAGGTGCACATACCCAAGGAGGTCGTCAAAGAATACTATAAGAACGACGACATCCAACAGTGGTTCAAAGCCTACGAGGTCGCCATGACCGCCCATCGAGTACCCCTCAAAGACTGGGGCGCCGGCTTATGGGGAAAGTTCATCAACGAGGGGAGTGACGACCTGCTAGAGCTCCCCGACGCCGAGATGACCTCGTACCAACACATGAAGACCGCCCTCCTCACTCGCTACGGACTCACCCCCGAAATGTACCGGCAGCGATTTCGAGACTGTAAAAAAATCCCCGGTACCACTTGGGTGGAGTACGTGAACTTTTACAGCAGAGCCTTCGAAGGGTGGATCAGAGGTTGCCAGGTCACCACCTACCAGCAGTTGGTCGACCTCATCCTATGGGAGCATCTTTCCAATAATTGCTTCGTCGAAATCCGGCAGCACCTCCTCGACAGCAAATTGACAGAGCCACGAAAACTCGCTGTCGAGGCGGATAGATGGGTGAGCAACCGAGTTCCCCGGAGTCCGATGGGAGACTACGGCCAGGGATCCCCGGGGAACCACCGACCACGAGGCGGCGTAGGAGGCCAGAGCAGGGGCCGAGACACCCCCGCGGGGTCATCCCCTGCCTCTCCGTCGCCATCCCTGGGTTGGAGGGGAGGCCCCCCAGCAAGACCCGGGCCCCGCCCGAATGTGACGTGCCACAGATGCCAGCGACAGGGCCATTATGCGAACGACCCTCTCTGCCCGATGAACCAGCGACCCGGCACCACCAGTCCCCCGAGCCGCCAGATCACGGCTGCCGCCCTGAGTGCAGAGGGAGGCGAAGAAGAGGGCGACGACACCGAGCAGGCCCAGTGGGAGCCCGCAGCCATGATCTTAGCATGCCTGGGTGATCGAGACATGATCCCCCGAGACCCGATCCCAGGTAACACCCAGAAATACCGCCAATGAGTCACCATCAATGGACGCCGGGCCGAAGCCCTCCGGGATACTGGAGCCAGCGTGACGGCGGTCCGCTGCCACTTGGTGACCCCCGAACAAATTCTTCCCAACGTCTTGTGCCCAGTGCGGTCGGCGGACAACTCTGAAAGTTTGTGCCAGATGGCCCGCATCCCCTTCGAGTGGGGAGGGGTGTCGGGCATGCTGAAAGTGACTGTCCGAGACGATGCCCCCGTGGACTGCCTCCTCGGGAACGACCTGGAAAGTTCCCTCTGGGCCGGCGTAGAGCGGAGAGAGCATCTGGGGATGCTAGGCCTTCCCGAGTGGGTTTGCGCGACCACCCGCTCCATGTCCGCCCGGGCCTCCACCCCAACGGAGGAAGCCCCGATCGAGGAGCCGGAGTGGCCCGCACCTCCACCGCCCGCCGTCCCCGAGGACACCGACCCTGAACCCGGCCCCCAGGGGCCCAGCCATGAGGAAATCACCGAGCTCGGCCACCTTCCAGAACTAGCTCAGTGGCGCCAAGAAGGTGGCCACACACGCGAACAATTCCAACAAGAACAGAGCACCTGTCCCTCCCTCGAGGGAATTCGACGACAAGCCGCCACTCAAGCCGCTGGAGACCCTGTGGGGTCCCACTGGGTCTATTGGGACAACGACCTTCTCTACAGTGAGCAGAAGATTGCCGAACTAGGGGCCAGCCGGGTGCTGGTCGTTCCCCTCCGATTTAGAGACTTCCTCTTGAACTTAGCACATGATGTGCCCCTCGCCGGGCACCTGGGGCAGGACAAAACTTACAGCCGCCTGGTGACTCATTTCTACTGGCCGAAAATGCGCAACGATGTGCACAATCACTGCAGATCCTGCCCGACCTGTCAAGCCAGCGGGAAGAGCGGGGGAAAAGTCAAAGCCCCGCTCCAGCCGTTTCCCGTGGTCACCACCCCCTTCGAGCGAGTGGGGATAGACATCGTGGGGCCCCTGGACCCCCGCACCTCTCAAGGGCACCGCTTCATCCTCGTTCTGGTGGACCATGCCACCCGCTATCCGGAAGCCATCCCCCTCCGAACCATCATGGCCCCAGTAGTAGGTCGAGCCCTAATGGGGATCTTCTCCAGAGTCGGCTTCCCCCGAGAAGTCGTGAGTGATCGGGGTACAAACTTTATCTCCAAGTATATGCGATCCCTGTGGCAACAGTGCGGGGTCACATAAGTTCACCACCCCGTATCACCCCCAAGGGAATGGACTTGTGGAGCGGTTTAACCGAACACTGAAGGGAATGATCAAGGGCCTAGAGGAGCCACTACGACGCAAATGGGATGTTCTGCTGCCTTGCCTCCTGTTTGCCTATCGCGAAGTACCCCAGAAGTCCCTGGGGTTCAGCCCCTTCGAACTATTGTATGGGCACCCGGTCCGAGGCCCCCTCAGCCTGGTCAAAGAAGGCTGGGAGACGGCTGTCCGAGGTGCTCCCCCAGATGTCTACCAGTACCTCCTGACCCTCCGCAACCAGACTCGGAAGTTCCGGGAACTTGCCGAAGCCAACATTGAAGCCAGTCAGGAGGAGATGAAACGCTGGTATGACCAGAACGCCTCGTCCATCGAATTCGAACCGGGCCAGCAGGTCTGGGTCATGTCCCCGGTTGAACCTTGTGCCCTCCAGGACAAGTGGACGGGGCCCTTCAAAGTGGTGGAGCACAAGAGCCCCGTCACCTATCTGGTGGACACGGAGTCCCCCAGGAACCCCCTCCGGGTTCTACACGCTAAGCGGCTCAAGCCGCACTTTGCCCGCACTGAACTAAGTCTGCTGTTAGCGACCGATGACGGAGCTGACGACGACTTCGAACCATTGCCAGATCTCATGAGCACCACTGAGAAGGACGGCTCCATCGAAGGGGTCATGCTCTCCTCCACCCTGACCCCAGAACAGCACCATGACTGCCAGGCAGCTGCTGGGGCAGTTTGCAGATCTGTTTTCCCTCACCCCTGGAGTCACCCGGTGGTGTGTCCACGATGTAGACACCGGAGAGAGCCCGCCTGTAAGACACCGAGCTTTCCGAGTGCCCGACCGAGTGCGGGCCTGCATCCAGTCCGAGGTGGCCAAGATGCTAGCGCTGGTTGTCCTGGTCCCTAAAGCCGCCACCCCGGCACGCCCCCGGAGCTCGGGTTCTGTGTTGACTACCGGGGGCTGAATGCCGTCACCAGGACCGACGCCCATCGCATCCCCCGGGCGGATGAACTGATCGATCGCCTGGGGGCTGCGAAGTATCTCAGCACCTTCGATCTCACGGCCGGGTATTGGCAGATCGGCCTCACCCCTGGAGCGCAAGAGCGATCAGTCTTCTCGACCCCTGATGGCCATTACCATTTCAAGGTGATGTCCTTCGGCATGAAAAACGCCCCGGCCACCTTCCAGAGACTCGTGAATAGAGTGCTGGCCGGGCTAGAAGAGGTCAGCGCCGCCTACCTAGACGACATTGCGGTGTACAGCCTCCGCTGGGATGCCCACCTGACCCACCTACGGGAGGTTCTGTCGGCCCTCCGACGGGCCGGACTAACAATAAAGGCCAGCAAGTGCCAGATCGGCCAAGGGTCCGTGACGTATCTGGGACACCAGGTGGGGAGCGGCCTGGTGGCTCCCCTCCAGCCAAAGATTGACGCCATCCGGGCCTGGGAGCCCCCAATCACCCAAACAGCCGTCCGAGCCTTCCTGGGACTCACAGGATACTATCGGCGCTTCATAAAAGACTACGGAAGCATTGTGGGGCCCCTCACAGAACTTACCTCCAAGAAGCTACCCTAGAAGGTGTGCTGGACCCCAGAGTGCCAAGCAGCCTTCGAGACTCTAAAGACTGCCATGTGCACCGCCCCTGTGCTCCAGGCCCCCGACTACAGCCGAGAGTTTGTGGTCCAAACCGACGCCTCGGAGCACGGCATTGGGGCGGTCCTCTCACAAGTGAACCCTGAGGGAATCGACCTTCCCGTTGCCTTCATCAGCCGGCGGCTGCTGGCCAGAGAACAGCGCTGGAGCACCATTGAGAGGGAAGCCTTCGCCGTCGTGTGGGCCCTAAAGAAGCTCCGGCCCTACCTCTTCGGCACCCACTTCCGGGTCCAGACCGACCCGATCTGGTTGATGCAGATGCGGGGAGAAAACCCGAAACTGTTGCGATGGTCCATCTCCCTGCAAGGGATGGACTTCACTGTGGAGCATCGCCCCGGCAACGACCACGCCAATGCGGACGGCCTCTCCAGATTCTTCCGCCTCGGCGACGAGAATCCCCAAGAAGATGGGGGACTCTCCCCTGCCTTCAGCTGGGGGGGACGCGTGTTGGACCCGGCCTCATGGCGTGGTCCTACCCCTCCCGCATGGAGGGCCCAGGCCGACATCGGCCCTCCACCCAGCATCGGGCAGCCCTTTTGCCCGACACTGTACGGCCCCAACATTGCTGGTCCGGTCACCATCCCGGACCCCCCCCACCGGCCTGGCTCCATCGTGGGCCCCTCACGACCTCAGCACGAGGCCGCGCCCGACTCCATCTTGGGCCCACCACGTCACGACCACGTGGCTCCGGGCCCGGCCCAGGCCCAGCGAAGCCCAGACATCGAGGCGCCAAGATCTACCCAGGTGGTCGAGTGGTCACTCGACAGATCCCGGAGGAGGGGAGTTTCAATGGCCCTCCAACCATCCCCGGACGCCTGGTATCGATCGCCCCCGGCATCCCTGGGTGCTGGCTCCACCCCCCTGCTGGGTGTCTGGACACCATCTTCCCGGCCCCTCTGACCCCCAGGCGCGAGGGTCCGGACATCAAAGGACTCCAGTCCTATATCTGGGCCAGCCCCGGAGTAGGACAGCAGTTGTATCCTGGACTGGAAAGCCCTACTGATGCTGTCACGGCCGACCCCAGAAGAACTCACTTCCTGCAACCTGAAGAGACCCCGAGAGCCTGCTGGCGCTGCCGCGGCCCACCTTTACCGAACCATCTTGAGGGCCTGCTGGCGCTGCCGCGGCCCACCCTTGCTGAACCATCTTAGGAGCCTGCTGGCGCTGCCGCGGCCCACCTTTGCTGAACTATCTTGGGAGCATGCTGCCGCGGCCCACCTTTGCTGAACCATCTTGATAGCCGGCTGGCGCTGCCGCGGCTCAACCTCTCGGAACCCCCGGCTCGAGGATTGAGAGCTGTGCGCAGGGTATCCCTTCATATACCCCAACTGAGACTGTCCCGCTACCCTGACCCCCTTTTACGAGACCTTACAGACCCCTCGGTCTACTTGTACATCTCGCTGGGAACCAGCAGCCTTTATTTCCTGATAAAGTTTACAAACTCGACCTCTGGTGTGGTATCCATTTGTAGTGTGTGGTTACTCTGCTGTGCGATCCTAGGAGAGGGCCCTCACTCCGGAGGCCTCTCAGTAACGTTCGGCTACTTCTTGACGGAGAGGTGGACCTAGGGGTGGTTAGTCAGATATCTTCTGCCTCCCCCGGGGTCGCCTTTCTAACAGGGCTGATGAATGTTTTCCTGAATTTGTGCTGCAACTCGATCACCTGCTTTGTCTCCAGTGACCGTGTGTGTTACTATGCCATCGCACCGATGTGTGCACAGGTCCCTTGAGTGAGCTGTCCATCATAGTGGGTAAATTTAGGAAAGATGGTGCACTCCGCTAGTTGGTGGGCGTGGCCAAACGGGGGTCTTTTGTGTGAGTTCACATGCCTCTTATGTGTATAAATGGTCAGAGACTGATGAGAGCAGCAGATGGGGAGAAAGAAGCTCCTGGTCATAGGAATTGTTTTTGGATTGCGCTTGTGAAAATCAAGGATGCAAGTGCCTCTGTCCAGCATCACAGTTAACCACAGTAATTCTGCTGCCCCCCTCCCCATGAGAATCCCTGATGACGTCAGCGCGCACAGCACGCGCCAACATCTTCAGGGATTCCCAGGCGGACGGGAAGCCATTTGCTTCCTGCGCCTTGAGGTGTTAGGTTGGTTTTGAGATATTGGGGGGGGTTTGGGGCTGCAAAGAGGCATCAGGGGAGAGGCAAGTGAATTTCCTCTCTCCTGATGTCTCTTTGCAGGGCATTTCTGCCTCACGGTCACGCACAGCATTGCGATTGTGCGGTGGAAATGCCCCCACTAGCACCAGGGATTTTATTTTAGATTGTAGGAAGTGACCCCTTGGGCAAGGGTCGCTTCCAGGTGGGTCGGATTTTAAAATTAGATTTTCTGGCCCCCCGGTGGGCAAATCAACCCGTACTTTTGTCCTTTTTGATGGCCCATCTGTGTGGATGTGATTTTGGGGGTAAATTTGTGTGTTTATTCATTTGTTATGTTGTTTGTGAAATGTAGTATTAATTTTTTTTTCTTTGTTTTTGATCCAGGCTTTTGCTGTTTGTATTGTTGTAGGTTGTGGTTCAGTTAATGCTGGTTTTGTAGCTTGTGTAGTTGCATGTGCTTGGTAAGTAAATGTTTTTTGTACTACTTTTCCTAGATGAATGTGTTTTTATGAAAAGTGAAGTTATTGCTGTTTGTGTGGCTTTGTGTTTCTTGATTAACTTTTTTTTTGTATTGCTGCTTGATGTGTACTTGGTCTAATCTATACTCTTTTTTTCTTTCCAGTGGGATTTCCTTTCTTTTTGCTGTGTTTCAGCAGAGTAGGTGCTGGTGAGTGTTCTTATATTTGGTTAGATTTGAATTGTTTTTGAGTGTATTGATTTTTGTGTGAAGACTCTACCTTGTTTACTTCTTACTTTGCACAGTGTAGGTTGTTGTTCACTTGTGTGTGTAGTCTTCTTGCTTTGTAAGGATAATGGCTGCTCGCAGGATGACTGCTAAGCAGGTTGTTAGTTTGCTTTTTGAGTCTTCCTCTGACCATGGTCCAGACACGGACTCCGATTCGGAGCATGAGGTAGGTGCAGAAGATTCAGGCAGTGAGTTTTCTCTTCGCATGGTATCATCGGATGATGATTCTTCTTCTAGTGCTGATGAAGTGCCTGTGGTAGAGAGGGACATTGATGTGCCGGTAGAGAGGCAAGAGCCATGTGAGCGGCAGCCTAGGTCCTCAAGGTTTCCCTTTTTTTCTCGTCGGGAAGAGGCAAGTGTGGTAAAGGCTGCGCCCAAAAGGTTTCACATTGCTGTGGTGCGCCAAGGGTTATCTGGTGCTGCTAGTCTTCCTGTTGTAGAGCAGCATGAGGCATCGGGTGCTGCTAGTCTTTCTGTTGTTGTTGAGCAGCAAGTGGCATCTGGGGATGCGAGTTCTCCTGTTGGTGTAGAGAAGCAAAATGTATCTGGGGATGCTAGTATTCCTGTTGGTGTAGTGATGCAAGAGGCATCTGGGGATGCTAGTGTTCCCGTCGATGTAGTGCAGCAAGAGGCATCTGGGCTGCAGGCTAGGGTGGCTTTTTCTCCCGATGTTAGTGATGACGTCTGGGTTGCCCCTGGCATGGTGCAGCCGGAATTGCCAGACTTCACTGGTGTTCCAGGGTGTAGAGTGAATACTGACAATTTTTTGCCAATTCAATTTTTTCAGTTGTTTTTTGACGATGAGTTTTTGCAAGAGATTGTGGAGCAAACTAATTTGTATGCAGAGCAGTATTTGAGGGACCACAGTGCCAGCCTTAAGCCCCATTCTAGAGCTACCCATTGGTCTCCCACATATGTTGAAGAGATGAAGAAGTTTTTGAGATTAACTTTTTTGATGGGCTTGCTAAGGAAGCCATCAATGTCTTCTTATTGGTCCACTAGTCCCTTGATGGCAACATCTATATTTCCAGCAGTTATGACTCGTGATCGATATATGCTTCTTCGCATGATGCATTTTGTTGATAATGATTTAGCGTTGCCACGCGATCACCCTGATTGTGACCGTCTTTTTAAGATTCGGCCTGTCCTTGATCACTTTGTTGATCGTTTTCCTGAGATCTTTGCACCTGGAAAAGAAATAGCTGTGGACGAGTCTTTGGTATTGTTCAAGGGCCGCTTGGTTTTTAGGCAATACATTCCTGGTAAGAGGGCACGCTATGGAATCAAACTGTATATGCTGTGTGACAGTGATACTGGATATGTTTATAATTTCAGGGTGTACACCGGTAAGGATTCCAGCATTAACACTTCTGCTTGTCCGTCCACTTTTGGAGTGACTGAGAAAATTGTGTGGGAACTAGGTAGACGATTATTTAACAAAGGCCACCATTTATATGTAGATAACTTCTACACTAGTGTGCGTTTGTTCAAGGAGTTGGCCAAAGTGGGCACTGTTGCTTGTGGCACGATGCGCAGTAACCGGAAAGGTTTCCCAATAGAACTTGTTTGCAAAAGGCTTGTGTGGGGACAGTCTACTGCATTGCGATGTGGGAAGCTTCTAGCTGTGAAGTTTTCAGACAGGAGAGATGTGTACATGCTGACTACTATCCATGACGAAAGCACTGAAGCTCTGCCTGTTCGGGGTGAGACTGCTGAAGTGCGTAAACCTGTGGGCATTTTACAGCACAATAAGTACATGGGTGGTGTTGACAGAGTAGATCAGAGGTTGGAACCTTATGCTGCTCTTCGAAAGGCTTACGTTTGGTACAAGAAGTTGGCTATCCATCTTTTCCACTTGGCATCCTTTAATGCTTTTGTTGTTTTCCAGAAATCTTGTCTTGAGTCAAAGATGCCTTTTGTTAAGTTTCAGGAGACTATAATAGGCAGCCTTGTACTAGTGGAACAGGCATGTGTGCCAAGATTTGGATTGGTGGAGGAAGTGGCTAGACTGAAAGATCGCCACTTTCCAGAATACATTCCTCCCACAACTGCAAAAGACAATCCCACTAAAAGATGTAGAGTCTGTTGGCGAAGAGAAGTGCGGAGGGAGTCTCGTATGCACTGTCCTGACTGTCCTTCAAATCCTGGATTGTGTGTGCCAGCTTGTTTTAAATCGTACCACACACAAAAGAAGTTTTGGGAGTTTCATTGAGCTTGTAAGTGTACTGTCTGGTCTGTATTCTGTAATATTTTTTAGTCTGCTTTAAGGTTTGCATTAGTGCAAAGCATTTAGTTTTTGAATTTGTGTTAGCAGATTTGTAGGTTTCTACATTTGATTTGTGGTATTTCTTTAAAAAATTCTAATTTCGATGGTGGTGTGTGCAGGATTGTGCTTGGATTGTTGGTGTGCGTGGACTGGCGCTTGGCTGGTGGTGTGCGTGGTCTGGTGCTTGGCTGGCATAGTGCATGGATTGGAGTTGTGCTGGGGGGGTGAGTGGATTTTTGCTTGGCTGGCGGAGTGCATGGTTAGGTGCTTGGCTGGTGGTGTGAGTGGATGGCGCTTGGCTGGTGGTGTGCGTGGTCTGGTGCTTGGCTGGCATAGTGCATGGATTGGAGTTGTGCTGGGGGGGGTGCGTGGATTTTTGCTTGGCTGGCGGAGTGCATGGTTAGGTGCTTGGCTGGCGGTGTGAGTGGAGTGATGCTTGGCTGGCGGTGTGTGTGGAGTGGTGCTTGGCTGGCGGTGTGTGTGGAGTGGTGCTTGGCTGGCGGTGTTTGTGGAGTGGCGCTTGGCTGGTGGTGTGCGTGGAGTGGTGCTTGGCTGGCAGTGTGTGTGGAGTGGTGCTTGGCTGGTGTTGTGTTTGTGGAGTGGCGCTTGGCTGGTGGTGTGTTTGTGGAGTGGCGCTTGGCTGGTGGTGTGTTTGTGGAGTGGCGCTTGGCTGGTGGTGTGTTTGTGGAGTGGCGCTTGGCTGGTGGTGTGTGTGGAGTGGTACTTGGCTGTCGGTGTGCGCTGAGTGGTGTTTGGCTGGCAGTGTGCATGGTCTGGTGCTTGGATGGTGGTGTGGGTGGACTGGCGCTCGGCAGGCGGTGTGTGAGTAGTTACTTTCTGTTGGTCACTACACACACTGCTAGTTGAGTGACACTCCACACAGTCCATCATTTTGTGTAGTTGCAGTGTCAGAAATGTGGGCGTGTGAAAGCTATGGGCCCTTGAATGGCGCTGTTTGCTGGTGTGAGTGTTGAAATGTGATGGGTCCGCGGCTGGCGGTGCGAATGTTTTGTATGTGTCACGCGTACAAAAGGTGTATGAATGGCCTGTAAAGAGGTTGGTGCCTTGACGTGGCTTTACAGCTCACGAGCTGTGAGTCAGTGGTTCAGTTTATCATACTTTCAATTATACGCAGTGTATTTCATTTTTGATGAAATTACTTGCGTATCCAATTGTATGTACTGAATCATCACTCACCCTCGTGCCAAATCCAACCAGTATGTGTGTGTGCTTGCGGATTAGATGGGTGTGCAGTAATAGTTGTTTTTTTTCTCTTTCTGCATTAGGGTGTACCTTGTCCCTTATTGTGATTGTTGTAATGTGTTGCTTTTCCATTCGGATGCTGTCAATGGTCTGGTTTGTATCAGGTATGAAAGGTGCATGAATGGCCTGTAAAACGGTTGGTGCCTTGTCGTGGCTTTACAGCTCATGAGTTGCGAGTCACTGGTTCGGTTTTTATGCATTTATTTATTGACAGACCATTTCATTTTTTTGAAATATCTTAATAAAATTTTATGTACTGAACCATCACTCGCCCTCGTGCCAAATCCAACCTGTATGTGTGTGTCTTTGAGGAATAGATAGCCGTGCTTGAATGTTTGACTTTTGAGTAACTCTGTTAAGGTGTGGTATCCTTTTACTCGGGAGAACAAGGGGAACGCAGGGTGGTAGGACATTTTTGCCTTTATTTTTCTCTCTGAGGAAGCATGGGAAAGGAAGGTGGTAGGACTTTTGATGATCCACCCAGAATCGAGAACATTTCCTCTCTTTGATGTTTGCAGGGCATTCTATTTAAAAGAATGTAGTGGGATCCATGGACATGACACCACTCTGGACCCTTTCAGGTCTCTTATTTTCAGAAACATCTGGGGTTGACAGAGTTCCCTGGGCGCTGGTCAACCCTGACTTCCAAATACCAAGCCACCGAAATCCGAGAAAGACTGAAACTTAAAGGAAAAATCTTGATGTCTCCATTTTGCACGCTAGAGCCTTTCAAGGTGATCAGAACACCCATACAAGTGTGGTACAGTTATGGGTAAAAATATGAGAATTCAGAAACTGCTATTTGTGTCATATCTTATCTAATGAATTTCGTAACTTTTTTTGCCTGCCAAAACCAAGTCAGTTTTGAAAAATGCTCTTAATTTATTCATTCAACAAATGTTACCTTATGTACTGATGGTATGGTCAGTATACAATAAAAAATTACGATAAAGCACAGGTTGGGTGTTGGCTCTGGATAGAATGTGTTTATGGACAACCAATAAACACTATATATCCCAGCTACCAGAAGAATCGGAGAGGCAACATTTTATATAACTTTTGTAGATCGGTCATTGATAGAAATTATAGCTAAAAACATTGTCACTCATTTCTATTTTTTCCTAGTTCTCACTTTAGTTTATTTCAGCAATTAGGTTCTTTGCTTTTTGAGTTCATCCGTGGGTATTGCAACTTTTTCTGCCACAAACTGCAAGTAGGTAGAAACCGCAAAAATAGGAAATGACTAACATTAAGAAAATTACAAACATTGTAGTGGAAGTTTTTTTTCCACAACGTTGTCTGTTTCTGGAAGCTGGTAAGAGGGTGACCTTAGCACCGTAAAGATGTTCAACAAGTTTCTTACCTTCGGTAACGCTCTTACTGGCAGAGATGGGCTAGCCGGACACTCATCACCTTTTGAATATTACCCACAGGCATGAGACTGGATCCGGAAAGTTTCCCATATTACCTCTGCACACTAGTAAGTGGCACCGTGCAACTCCGCACGGACGCCATACTGCTCTGGAAGTGACATGTGGGGCCTATATAGGTGCCACTTTCGCACGCTGACATCAGTTGCTTTTAAGACCGTACATGTCCACAGAAGCAGAGCGCCAGAAGCAAACTGACAGACTAGTGTGAGAATTCCTAGACTTCAGATATTTTTAATGGGTAGAGTAATCACAGAACGGGGAGGATGGGAGGGGCAGTGAATAACCTATGGATAAATAGGGTCTAGCAGAAAGAGTTACGGAAGGTACGTAACTTGTTCTTCTGATAGAGATTTTTAGCCGCAGATTCATCACCTTTTGGATGGATTTTAAAGCAGTACCTACAGGAGGAGTACTGTAAATAGAAACAAACCAGAAATTCCTGCACAACCAAGCGTGCACAGCGCCCTTCTCAGTGGACTAGGGTGTCCGGACAATAGTGCTTCTGAACATTTATAGGTGCCTAGTAGATGTCTAAGATAGGAACACTCTGGAAGCAACTTTGGCCCTGTGGAGCGGGCTCGCAAGCATACTGGAGGCTGCTTCTTTGCCAATGCGTAACAGTTTTTAATAGAGTATTTTCCAGCGGGAGATGATACACTTTTACACAGCCTTGCCACCCAATGTTTTTTTTGTCTAATTGATGAAGAAACTGAGCACTAAGTGGAGTCCAAGCTATGGAGTCGCTCCTCCTTAGAGGGGTGTGGCGGAGCATAGAATGCTGGCAGAATGCTGGTTTGACCAACGTGGAACGGTGTCACAACATTCGGTAGAAAGGAGGCCATAATTCGCAGAACCAGCTGATCAGGGAAGAAGGTGGTGCATGGTGGATGTACCCATAGCCTGAAGCTCACTCACATGCCATGCAGAAGTGATGGCAATCAAGAACAATTTTAAAGGTGAGACGCTGCCAAGGACAGCTGTTCAGTGGTTCCAATAGGGTACACATTAGATAAGGACAAGATTGAAGTCAAATTGGGGCATCATAAATAGATATGGGGAAACAGGTTGTAACCCTTTAGAAAAGAGCATTGCATATGCGGATTTAAAAATCTGATGAGTCAACTGTTATAAGACAGAGGGCCAAAAGATAATCCTGAACTGTGCTCAGAGCAAAGCCTTGCTGAACCAGAGATGGAACAAATAAAATGTCATTCAGTTTGGTTGGGAGGGGGTTAACCTGGAGAGTGCTGTATCAAACCATAAATTTGCCCCAACAACAAACATACTGTTTTAGTCGAGGGATAGCTGGCTGCCAAGATGACATCAACCACCTCCAGGGAAGGTCGAACAATTTCAGCTTTTGCAACTCAATCTCCATGCATGAAGATGGAGGGTGCAGAGTCTGTGGTGGTGAACCCAACCACTCTGCTGCGTCAACAGATCCTCCTGGAAGGGCAGCCTCATCAGAGGGCAGAGTCCTAAGCAGAAGAGTTTCAGATTCCAGACTCTTCATGCCATGTCCGGAGCTCCTAGGGTGGCTTAGGCATGGTCTGTCCAGATATTCTTGAGAACTCAGGGCAGGAGTGGTATTGGTGGAAAGGAATACATGAATCCTGAGTCTGAGTTAGAGATGCATTTGAAATGCCAACGTGCTGATGTGCTGACATTGCATGTTCTCAGCAGTGGCAAAGTTAAAGCCAAGGTACTCCCCCATGTGTGGAAGAGACCTTGCTCCCCCAGGTGTAACTGCCATGCGTGATATGCAAGGCACCGATGGCTGAATTTGTCCATCCTGGTGTTCGAGTCTGCCAGGTGGTTAACCACCAGGAAGATGCCTTGGCAGGCCAGCCATTTCCTGAGGTGCAAGGCCACCAGGTACAGAGTCTGTGACATAACCCTGCTTTGTTTGTGGCAGTACCTACATGGCGGTGGGGTTGCCCATGAGAACCTGTTCCAGCCTCTCCTTTACAGATAGCAGGAAGGTTCCCAGCACTGGGCGTATGGCCCTCTGTTCCAGAAGGTTGGTATGGAGCTGGGACTCCGACGTAGACCAGAGGCCTCTGATCTCGACCTCCCCCAGGTGGCTGACCCAGGCCCAGAATTGAAACATCGGTCACCACTGTTAGTTCTGGGTAGGGTAGGAAGAGGGGTCTGCTGCTGACACAATCATTTTCCAGTAGTCACCACTATAGATCTTTCACAGTCTCCACCGAAATCTGGACGTAGATGGAAAGTTTCCTGATGTTGGGCCCACTGGGACTTCAAATCCCACTGCAGAACCTACATTTGCCACCTAGGGTGCTCGACCAGCCAAATGCCATCAGTCCCAGCAGCCTCAGAGACTACCTAAATCCAGGATCGTGGCTGAAAGATAGGGATAATAGCCTGAATGTCCTAGACACTTTACCAGGGAAAAAGGTATGAAACCAAACTGTATCCAGAATGACTCTGGTGAAAGGGAACGTCTAGGAAAGAGGTTTTTTTCTTATTTTTTTTATTTGTATTTTATTTATCATTTTCCATCATGTTTACCAACATTGCATTGTAATTTACTGCCATTACAAATTAGAAGGAAAAAATAATGTATACAGGTAAATCGTGTTTAGTCATATATCGCATATTGGCAAAGGGTAGTATCTATTGTGTGCAGTGTAATATACCCTCTGATCAAACCCCGACCTCAAGGCCAACACTTTCTTTTTTTTAACACCTCTCAATCCCCTATAGCTCAATGAATACTTTCTGG
Source organism: Lissotriton helveticus (assembly GCF_964261635.1). Classification (NCBI taxonomy): domain Eukaryota; kingdom Metazoa; phylum Chordata; class Amphibia; order Caudata; family Salamandridae; genus Lissotriton; species Lissotriton helveticus. Next base: position 341,835,297 of record NC_136071.1, on the reverse strand, counting down.
GAAAGAGTTAGCTGTGACTTCAGCACGTTTAAAGATGACAGGAGGGTTACTGGAGTTGGGCGATGACTGCCTGGGGCAGGCCTGATTTCAACAGCCAGTAGTCTAGGTAGGGGGAGACTGGCACCCATGACCTACAAATGTGCACTGCTACCAATGTCATCACTTTAGTGAATACCCGAGGGGCACTGGTGAAACAATAGCACAGTAAACTGAACATGCTACTGTCCCACTATGAACCGCAGGTAATGCCAATGGGCTGGCGGGACAAGTATGGAAATAGGTGTCCTGCAGATCCAAAACCACCATCCAGTCTCCAGGGTGGAGGCAGATAAGATCTCGCCTAGGGTGAGCATTTTGAATTTCTTCTCCAGAGGAAGGCATTGAGAGGGCGCTGGTCTAGAATAGGCCAAAGAGCTCCATGGTTCTTGGGCACCAGAAAGTAGCAGAAATAGCAACCAGGTCCAACTTTGGCTCTGGCACCCTCTTGATTGCCCTTTTGGCAAAAAGGGCTTGCACTTTCTGCTGCAAAATGGAGAGGTGGTCCACAGCCAATCATCAGGCAGACAGTGGTAGGTGCAGCAGGAATGAAAGGAAGAGTAAGGCGTAGCCTTTGAGAAAAACCTGGAGAACCCACCTGTCCGATGTGATCGCTTGCCAACCCAGATAGAATCTTCCCCACGGTGTGGTAGTGATCCTGTGAGGTTATACTACAAAGGCTTGGCAAGTGGCACTCTGGGGGGTAGGCAGCAGATTGGAACGCATGCTGACCCCCTGGCAACAGGGTGGTGGTTAACATGGCCCCCTCTCACGAAACTAGCTGGAGGCCCCTGCTGCATAGGGAGGGATGGGCTGGCGATAAGGAATGCTCATCCGATCACAAACGGAACACTGAAATTGTTGCTATTGGGTAGAAAGGCCCACAGAGCGAGCAGTAGCCCTACTCTCCTTGAAACATTCAAAGACAGAATCAGCCTTGTCCCAGAACAAACAAGCCTTATCAAATGGCATGTCCATAAGGAAGGACAGGACGTTGCCGGAGAACCCAGTTGTAAGCAGCCATGCATGGCGACAAATGGTAACCTTGGTGCCTAAAGACCGCTCAACTGAGTCAGTGAGTCATAACAAATTGTGAAATTGGCTGCATCACAACCATCCTGAATTGCTTGTAACCAAACCAGGCAAAGATCTTCTAGAATACCTGGGAGGACTTGTGCCACCTATTCCCTGAAAGCATAAGTAGAGTACCCCCACAAACAGGAGACATTGATCGACCGCAGAGCAAAACTGGTTGAGGAGTATAGGCGTTTTCCGAACATTTCCACCCTCTGATTCTCTATCAGGGGCAGTGGAATTGTGGAGGATGGTCCGGAAAGTAGAAGCTTTCAGACTCTCCAGAGAGGCGTGCCACGACAAAATGTCAGATCGCCTGAAGCAACAAAAACATCCTGGATATATTTTGTGAAAAAAGTTATGCAGGCCTAACCACAAACTATCCCAAACACCAAAAAAAGTCCTCAGCACCGGTGGTTAAAGCATCAGCACTTATGGGGCTAAAGGTGCTTTCATGTTGCACTAGAACTCTGACCAGCAGCCTATATTACTCCAGAAGATTAATCAACTTCACCTCTTACCAAATAACATTATAACCAATTTACTGTTTCACACATATTATAACAGAAGATGCTACACCAAAGAATCACATACAACACAGTGCCTCCACACACAATACTCAACCTCACATACCACAACATATCAGGATATACTATAAAACACAGTGCTCCAGAAGTGTTGATAGCTCGGATTGCGTTTTCTTCCGATGCACCGACTTATCGAGGCTTGGTTATGTGGAACTGAGGTCGCGGGAGCGGATACGTACCGGTTCCCAGCGCTAAAGGTTTTAAACTGCCAATGAATTTGTGATCTCTTTCGAAAATACTAATTTTGGAATTACAACGTGCACTACTATTCTTTCTAGCCTTGATAAAGTCCTTTCGGACACAACACGGGCCGGCTGCCTGTTTCTTATGTAATGGAACTTTGATATGAAATAAAGGATATACAGAAGGAAAAAAAAATCGACTTATGGACTTCCTCTTTACTACTATGGTGGTCAATGCCTATTTCACAGATTTGGACTCATTTTGGATGCGCCTCGGCATTTGTGCAATATATTTGTATACCTCAAAGGGGAGTTTTTCCCTAGAGAGTTGGTTTGGTCTAAAGGCGGAGGGAGGCTCTATGCTTGGAGAGAACCACAGCATACTAAGAAACTGAAAATTACCCCCCGACACACAAAGTGTGTAGATGTGCATTTGCAACTTGGCAGTTCAGCCTTGGTTCTTTGTGTAATACACTTATATATGCTGTTACAAAGGGATACTACCACTCCGGTTTCCCCATTTACTGTCTGTGTAATATATTGCAGACTTCAACCTGGTATTATACTGCTTTGGTGGAGAACACAGTATATCTTTTTAGGTTGAGCCTAGAGTCAGCGCTCTTGCGCTGCTCTGTGAGACTTGTTGTCTTGGCGTATGGAATAGAAGCCCCGCCCACTCTCCACCCATGTTTGTCATTGGCTTGTGTCATTGTCCTTCATAAATGATGGCTTCTAATTCGTAAATAGGCTTGTTAGTCCCTCCTTAGTACCGCATTGTCTTCATCTGTAACCTCCCATGGCGACTGGCACTTTTATGGCAGATGTTACACTGTACGCGTTCTTAAGTCTGTGAGCACTATTTTCTTTGAGTTTCTCCACCTGCATGACATGCTTTGCTTACATTCACCCTACTTCAAGCGGTTATAAAGTAAACAACTATGTTACAGTCCAGTGGGGCAGGAGGAGACTTTCACTTGACAATTTCCAAATACCGAACTCCAAGTATTTTTTTACAACCATAAACATATTAGGGAACAGTCTTCAGATTTACATGATATACAACCTCTGCGCCAAGTGTAATTCTGCCTAAAATTGGTAACAATTCCGAGCACTAAACTCGCTGTGTGCAGCTCAACCGGTTTTGTGCGGTGCCCCCCTTCCAACTCCACTCCTGTCTGTGCTCCTCTTCCCTCGGACTCCCCGTTTCTCCTGGCTGTGCACCTCTCCTCCCGGGCTCCCCTCTCTCCGTTCCCTTCCTCTTTCTTTGAAGGCATCTCCTCCACCTTCTTCCTTGCCTGAGTGACCTTTGTCCCCTTTTGTGCTTCGGCAGAAGCCATTGGTTTGTTTTGAACCCGACATTGCTGTTGCGAAGTGCTCAGGCGGCTGGGAAGGGGACTTGAAGGTTTAAATGACAGACAGAGCCTGTGATCCTAAATAGTTTCACTGGGTTGTTTAAGGGGGAAACCAGGGGGTGAAAGACAGACAGCACTGTTGGGAACCATATAAGAGCAATGCAATAGGTCTCACATTTGCAAGAGTTTAAGCTATAGGCATTGTAAATGACAATGCCTTTTATTGATCTGTTTTTAAAGCCAACACATAAATAAAAGGCATTATCATTTACAATAACAGCTGAAACCGTCGCAATTGCGAGGCCTATGGCATTGGAAATGCTTCTTTTCTGGCGGGATGGTTTTCCTTTATATGTGTGGCAAGATGTATGGAGCAGTCTTGACTATCACTAAGCACATACCTGTGCTCCAAATTTGTTATTTAAACTATTGTGGAGGATAACCTCCGTCTAGACAAAAGCTTACTACCATAATCATTATTTTCAAAAAGATGAAAGAAAGATTAGAGAGCTGCCCATCACGAAGTATATTTAACATTACCTTTAACAGTCAACTGTTGGAATTATATGAATCAATTTCCTAAAGAGGATATATACAAAACAAAATAAGCAGTCATGTTTTCTGTATTACAGCAAGTCTCTCCTAACAACCATCTTTATAGACATAAAATAGGCATGGGTACATTATTCCTTTGATCTAGAGGAACAAATCCAGAGCAACTAGTTAACCTTTAGAAAACAAATGTAGAAAACTCACACAAACTTATTTTCTTCAATAGAACGAAGTCCCAATGTCCATTTAAAAAATATATTTTACCACATCTATAATGAACAATGTTTAAACAAAATCTGTATTTCATTGGAAACTGAAAGCTAGCCACTGTGGGACACCACTGGCTGATGCTAGCCAAGGATTAGTAGTGTTACCTTTGATGGTGGATGAAGTGATGGTCTTGCAAGAATTCCAAAAATGACTTTGTATATAATGTGTGTCCAATGTAAATGGAATTAGAGGATAAGAGTTGAATGGGACCTATCAGTTTGACAAAATATCACTATACCAACGTATGAAAAAGCATAAACCAAAACAAGATTCTAACCTCGGAGTGGAAGGGATATTGGCAAAGAGCAAACTTAATGTGCAGCACCGCTAGCAAACTCCAGACCTGCACACAGATAATTCCATCAGACTGCTGCAAGTTATAAGTAAGAGCAAAATCTTCCATCGCCGTAATACTACCTATTGTTTAAGAGGCCCTCCTTTACCAGACACATTCAAAGCTGTTCAGAAACTCATACCGGACTGTTGAACTGGTTGGAAAACTGGCTGTGGTTCGAAGCAAAGCTCTGGTTCCAATTGCCATGGTTCCTTCTGTGTCCGAAATTCAGAGTACATCTTTTCCTCATTCATAGATACTCTTGAAGATTCTGAAGCAATAAAACAATAAAAAGGTAAGTATTGATCTTATTCCCTTACAAACACTGAGCACTGTATAGTACAATAAACCACCAATTTAACACCTATACCCTTAAGGATTTGGTAGTTGAGAGTCGGCTACTACAGTGGTCCACAGAACCTTATAATTAGGCTGTCCTGTTTTCAGTGTCTATTTTTGGTAAATTCTGGTGGGGTTTTTTCAGTGTTTTCAATATCTTAAAAAACAGTTGTTATCAGTGGTTACACATTTTACGCCACTAAAAACAACCGAAAAAGTGTTTTTCCTGTGTTTATGGAATGTTTTGCTTTTATCATTGCTTGCTTTCTGCACTGAAAGAACATGGTATATAGACGGTGTACGTATAGTGTATAAGAGGTCCAGAGAGATTTTTGCAAATTATTCTTATTGTAGTAGACCATACAATACTTGTTCAGTGAGTCTTTGGTCATGTGCACTCTTGCGCTTTCCTTCCCATGTAAACTTTTGTGAAAAAGCCCTCTCAGCATTCATAGCCCCTTGGGCTGAGAACCATCAGCTAAGGGACACAGTTGGGATGACTCTTTCTTTGATGCCACATAAAGCACAAAATTATAAATATTTGCGTTTTAATTCCTGGGCATAAGAAAACAGTGCACCAGAATGGACTAAAAAAGTCAATAGCATCCCTCATTAACTCTGAAGATTGTAAAGATGCTTTCAGCATACCATCTAACAAGTGGCAAGGATCTCCTACAGGGAATCACTCCAGCTCAGGTATCAATTTTGACAGGTCATCACACAAATGTTTTATATACATAGCTGAATCTCTGCAAATACAAACAATATCACTCCAATCTTTGTTGAACTTGGAAAGAACTTTTTTTGCAGAGCATAACAAGTGACACTGCGTTCCATGTTTTCCAAAAGTCTGGTGTCACGTTTCCACCACTATCCCAGATGCTTGGTGATATATATATACTTGTCACTATATCTTGCATTTAATGTTTAAAGCCTGAGGTGTTGGAAATTCACCTACTATCAATACTGACCCACTAGAAACTATGGTCCGATGTATTAAGAATTTTTACCCATTCTCTGTGGGTAAATGTGATGACACATATTAGAAAAGATTTTTCGGAAACTAGCCATTTTACCTATCAGTGAAAGAATCAAATGCAGCCAAAATATCAATTATGAGTTTGATATGTCCTGATTCTTTACAGTTTATAAAATAATTAAACTAGACCTAAAACATGAAACTAAACCCTGCATCTTTAGGCCAAAGGCCATAAAACTGAAAAAAAGTAAAAGGAAGAAGAAACAATATTTTAGTGGCATCCCTAAAGAACAAAACTCAAGCAGAGTAATGTTAGCCAGTCTTTCTTACTGCTAGCTTCTATATCAAAGTTACATTTTACTGACCCCTTCCGCAAGAACAAAATTACTTTTCACGTTCTTTTTCCTTACTTTGAATGGCATTTAGTTTGTGGTTGTGCAGGTGTTTTTTCAGTGTTTATATGTTTTCACCGGTGAGGGCTATTTTTCTTTCAGTGGGGTTTTATCAGTTATTATAGATTTAAACCTAAAACCCCACAGCCTACTTATAATTCAATGACTTTGTATAAATAATCTGTTGCCACTAGTCCATGTGCATATGTGTGTATGAATAAATTGAGAGAAACTCCAAAGAGCCCATCTCATAGCTTCTCTGCATACACCGACTGTTCCTCTTCTCCGACGTTCTTAATCCCAGATCATCAACAGAAGAATTAATGTGTCATGCTCTTCTATGAAGTGAACTTAAATATGGCATTTAGAAAATTATGCCGCAATATCTTTCCAGCCTTAATGTAAAGGCATTTTACTGTTGGTAGCAACTAAGTCCTGGTACTGAATTCCGTATGGGAAGACATCCAGTCATCCAAACTGCTACTATACTTTCAACCCAGAAGTTAGAATGGTTCCCCAAGTATTTGTTTGGAAATCCAGAGTCTTTTGTTGCTATTAATTGTCATTCCCAATCATAATTGTCATCTATGTTTCTGTCAGGCATATATCAAATACATTTATTTAGCAGTTTACAGCTTCATATCAGCATATGGATCATATTCATGTTTGTCCCTCACACCTAGTTGTGGTCAGGACCCAATCTATCTGACAACCACATAAGAACCAACAGGAAAATGCCTTTACATTAAAACTGTCCCTCTTTGAACTGTGTCTGTTTGCTAAAATGTTCTACCTTTTTGTAATATTTCAGCATTTCATATCGTTATTTGATTTCTAGATCAAGAGTAACAATTAAGGCAGCAATTTCCTGATGAAGAAATACTAAAATACTCAGTGTTTAAACTGTGCTGAAACACATTGCTATTATTCTTAAGAAATAACATGTTCATGAATAAAAAAGCTTTATTCGATTTCAAAATGCATAAAATCATAAAAGCAACAAGTTAATTCTCATATACAGAACATATATCCCGCTCGTATACAGTCATAAAAGTAAAAACAATATTTTTAAGAGTTAATTAGGCTTTTCCTTTTAAAAAAAATGCTTTTTAGAAAGCCTGTCATTACAGCCACGCATGAATAACATGTTCATTAAAATTAAGAGTATTAATTTACTCTACCTGAGCACAATTTTCCTGAAGTACCACATAACCAGACACGTGCTTGTCAACCAACCAGTCAAATTTAAAAGTGACCATTTCATTAACACAACTAAGTCCTCTGCAACTTCCACCACTACTGCTTCCCCTAATAACTCTACCTTTACCTTCACCTTATATGTGCTACATAAACAAGACATCTCTGAATTTTTAGGGAGTTCTGAAAACCTATCTGTTCTTCTGCCTTCATCCCAAGATGCCTTGGAATGTCTGGATGGGACATATGTCGAGATAATCATCTAGGAGTGAGGCCTGAATTCAGACTTGTTGTCTTGGACTCCTAGCTACTTTTTCAATACCACTTGTTAAAATATTAATTCTTAGTGCTTTAAAACGATGTTAAATAGCACAAGTGTGATTCCAAAGAATTGAATAACGTGTGTGTCAGGAGTCTGCACATTGTTTAATTTCAGCAAGTTTTCATTAGTTCAAGACACTGGCACATAGCCGACACAATCCTGTTTTTGACTTTACACTCTTGTGTGGTTTTGATATGTGTATCATAAGGTCAGGTATAACAGAACGAATTACATGGAGCATCTTGAGAGATATTGAAGATAAAAAAAAAATTCCTTGATGTTACAAGACAAGAAAAAGTTCATACTTGATGGTACTTTATGATACAGAATGGTTGATTCTGGGCTCGCCAAATCGATAGTCGAGTACTCCAAATTCACCTAATCTTAAATAAACTAAGTGACCGGCTAAAAAAAAAAAAAAAACGTAAACGCTACTTGTCTGAGGTGGCAGTGGACTGTCACCTAGCTGAAATGGGAGACCAACATTGACAACAGTGTGTGGGGGGCGGGGAGATACCAAAACAGCTGAAAGACAATCATTCACTTTTCATTGGTTGAAAGAGGATATTCAGGGGCACTGGCCTATGGCGGTGAACCGCTGTGTTTAGTGTGCTGGCATCTGTTAAGAATAGCAACTGAAAAAAACAACCTAACACACTAACAGCTACACTATCTTCAACTACTGTCAGTTCTTGGTGCTTCTGTTATTAAATGAACTAAACTGTTAATACGAATAGAAAGATGAGCAAAAGAGAACTGCTGCTAACAAATGTTTCAGTTGAGCGTAAAGCTGCTGGCTCTGACCTTGCAGCTGCAGACCTCTTACTAAAGGAGGGGCGCGCTCAGTAGCAGGTGCTGGCAGTCGCTGTAACTGCACTCAGATGGAGACTTGGAATTAATGTGTGCCCCTATCAGCTGCGCTCACTCAGTTTTCAAAACTAATTTTCTTACCAGTGTTGGGACAGAGATCCAAACTGAGGCTGTGCTGCACATCCGAAACGACCGCTCACTCGTAGGAAACGTACACTATATTAGTATTTTTATAGCGCCTTCTATGCGTCTTGTAAGGCCTAAAGCACTTTCTTGATAGTGAAGTCAGTAGCTACTGCAAATGTATAATTAACATAGCGATTATTAGCACTACCAACGACATGAACCCCTCAGATGTTTCACTGGATTTCCAAATGAAGGGTATACAATCATGTTGGCTATAGCTTATTCTATCTATGTGACAGAAAGTGTAAGCTTGTGTGTGTGTGTGCGATTCTTTTTTCTGTAATTTTATATGAAATAACTATGGATTTTTATGCATTGACGCAGTTATTTTTAATCCAAAGTTTTAGTGATCAAGGATGCAAATGTCGAATATGCACATTTACCTTTTACTATTATGGTAATGATATGCAGTATTTTATCCATGTCTATTCATTGTCCACATGCACTTGCACTTTAAAAAGCGGTGAAAAAATTAGTAGAGTTGCCATGTGATCAAGGGTGGGAGCGCCCGAAACTCGTAGTGGCAGAGCTGGCCAAATAAAGACAAAATTTCTGCGGAATACTTGGGTCCACGCTCGTCTTTTCCGTAAAGGATTGTGTGATTGAGCAAGAAATCATATTATATAGCAAAAGCAACACGACTGAATACAATCAAAGCATTACAAATACATTGGAGAACCTAGCAAGGTGGCAAGATGAAGGGCTTTTAACCTGGCATGAATTTTGCTATCTCAAAAAGGATTATCCCAAATTGCCAATCCTATACCTCTTAGCAAAGGTACACAAAGACCATAGGATACCACCAGGGAGACCCATTGTGTCCTCTATAGGCAGCATCAATGAGAATATTTCCCACTATGTCGGTCATTTCCTCAGAGAGTATGTTACCACACTTCCCTCTCATATAGAAGACACGAAGACTTCCTCAACAAAATCTCTAAGTTAGTATGGGAAGAGGGTCTCACACTCATGACTATGGATGTGAGCTCCCTCTATACTATAATAGATCACGAGCAAGGCATAGCAGCATGCCTTCACTTCCTACAGACGAGAGATATAGCCTATTTAGAACATACACATATGTTGGCTGAAATGATGAGGATGTGTCTGAAAAACAACATCTTCATGTTTAACGGTGACCTATTCAGACAAATACGTGGAACAGCCATGGGTTCAAGCTTTGCCCCTAGTCTGGCGAACCTGTTCCTAGGGGTGTGGGAGGAGGAGTTACGCAAAGATGAACTACTCACAGTAGAATTTGGCAAGGTGAGAACCTGGATTCGTTATATTGACGATCTTTTTCTAGTGTGGAGTGGCTCAACAGTGGAAGCACAAGATTTCGTTCAAAAACTCAATACAAATCCATATAATATCACCCTTACTTTGAACACCAGTACGGTGAGCATAGATTTTCTGGACACCACTGTTATGGTAGAGGAGGGTCGCCTTGTAACAAGATTGCACAGGAAGGAAACGGCGGGAAACAGCCTACTACACGCTAACAGTGCCCACCCGCACAGTCTTAAGTGGATCATACCCTATGGGGAGCTACTTAGGGCTAAGCGTAACTGTAGCCAGGAAAAACTAAATGAGGAAGATAAAAACAATATGCTCCAGAGATTCCGTGAGAGAGGGTACCCGGAGTGGGTTTTATCTAAGGCTGTGAACAAAATGTCAGAGAAATCCAGAGATAGTACTCTTGAACCCAGAATCCAAGGGATAGAAACATCAGCGGTCACTAGAGTCATTACTACTTACAATGAAGACTCTAGACAAGTTAGTAAAATACTGGCAGAGAACTGGAACCTACTTAAGATTGACAACATCATAGGTTCCACACTCAGTGACCGTCCAGCGATAACCTATAGAAGGGGTAAAAGTTTAAGAGACATCCTGGTGAAAGGAGATATTAGCCCTAGAGGCAGTGCTAGCAGTAACAACCTGAAAGGTTTCTATCCATGTGGTCACTGTAGTGCCTGCAAACATAGTGTAATGATAAAAGATGTGCAATTACCAGGCACAAGTAGAATATATAACATCAACCAATTCCTAACATGCAGCAGCATTTACGTGGTTTATGTTCTAGAATGTCCGTGCAAGTTGAAATACGTAGGGAGCACGGTATGCATGGCAAAAAAGCGAGTACAAGAACATCTCTGAGCCATTACTAATATCGATGCTTGCTATCCCATAGCACGACATTTTCAAGTTTACCATCAATCCAACAATGCCTTGCTTAAATATTTTGCGTTGGAACAAGTAAATATAAGTAAGAGAGGGGGTAACAGATTGATAGCCCTACGCAAAAGAGAATCCAAATGGATCATGGAGCTTGAGACCAGATCCCCGGGGGGGCACAATATGGACGAAGAACTAGCCACTCACCTTCATGAAACTTAGAAGGGTACAAGGGATCTATTTACAATGCTGAAAAGTTGATTATTATGAGAATGATGTGAGTTCGTAAATATGCAAGAATTAGTGAAATGTTTTTAAATTTTCATTCTTCATTCTGAAACCTATTTTCTTTCTTTCTGTTTATGTTACACAGGAGGAACAAGAAGTGCATCTTCTCTGAAACTTTATTGTATGAGATGCAGGATTCATCTTATAGATTTCCCTCTTTCTCCTTTTTATATGTACACACCCTAAGTTTAGATATATGGTTTAACTGAAGCTGGGACTATATGGGAAGCATTGAGGTGACATAGTTTACCCGATCAAACTGAGAGACAGGCCGCCACTAGTCCTATGTTGAATCAGAGGGGTACATACGTTAAGCACTTTTTCTTGCTTTTCTTTCTTCTTTAATTGTGAGTATTGTCATATTAACAATGATGTCTGTTGCTTTGAAGCCAAGAAAGAGGAACAAAGTATAAATACAAGAAAGCGGGAGTATACGGGGACTAGTCCGAGAGAATAGTTATTCAGTATTATCCGCATTGAACTAAAATGCGGATAGGATATAACATGCTACCCTTGTAGGCTGATCTAATATAGACATTAGATTGTGGCAGCCCAATTGCAGTAGAGCGGAATCAACTTTACAGTTTACTTATCTTGTAGACAGCCGCTCCCGTTATTTTGAAATGTCATCATTTGGGCACAGTGTAACCCCTTTGGTGTAATATGGCTGCATAATCTAGCCTGTTGGGGCAGGGGTGCAATGCAATCAATAACGCTATTAATCTAATCAATTATATGTTTTATTATATCACTTTGATTGTATATGAGCTATGCTACATTGATTGGTGAAATACTTTAGAAAGGAATTGCTAACAAATCCCCTGTTATGTTTCCCCTTCCAAGATGGCGCTTTGATTTACAGACTCATTGTATTGGTACCTTGTTTATGTTTACACAAAGTATTCTGAAACTTTATTTATACACGTTGGTGATTCACGGAAAAGTATCGTGTGATCAAGACACCGCCGGGTGTCGAAACGCGTAGCGATAATCTAGGAAATAAAACTGGTGATTTCTTATACTTCTCCGAATGCGCATTGAAATCCTTTTTGGTTGTTGAATATATATATATATATATATATATATATATATATTCCGTTTTCCCTTTTCAGAGAGTTGATTCCTCATGCACTCTCGTGTTTTTCAAAATTACGCCACACGTTCTGTTATCAAAAATACGATTTATTTGCTTTTTCCTCAGCAAGCCAGCTACACCTTACGCGTTTCGGTCTCTACGGAGACCTTGCTCACAGGTAAACTGAATCGACATTTTTTTACACTTTTAAATAAAGTGAAAACGCGTATCTGTTACATCACTTCCTGTTTGTTGTACAGGATTTCTGGGACATGTAGTCTTTTTGGAAAACATTATAATCATGTTAACCTATTTATCGCCACTCATTATATATTAATGTCATTTGGGTAACAAACCACATCGGTAATTTAACCACAGCAAAAACAAAGATTTTTTAACAGAAACAAAATATTTACCAATGTGCTAAAGATAAAGCCCTCCAGTGGGCATAACCATATGCATTCTCACCCAAATTCGTGCCCATATCTCTCAAGTCTATATGTCTCTCTGTTTGACATTAAGGCCCTCTAGTGGGCTTTCAAATTACATCTTGTGGGTATCAATATTGGGCAATTTGCCCTCCAAGAGGAACAAAGAGAAGCTAGAGCAAGGAATTCTTTTTTAGACTAAATGAAACTAGCATTCAACCAAAAGACTTGGGGGAAAAAACAATGGGCCCTCCGAGAAGTCAGAATCAAAGAGGTATGAGAGATATGGGCACGAATTTGGGTGAGAAAAAATCTTTTGTTTTTTTGTTTCAGTGATGTCATTTGAGATGTCATCAGTGATGTCACTGACCATGTCATGAATGAAGTAATATGTGACATCATCAGCAGTGGATTGCGGGCGCGCGAGTTATAGTGAGTCCAACTAACTATAACGTGGGAATTTCAATGGTTTTGTATGAGTAAAATGTCCAGCTAACTATAACTGGTGTGAAACCTATGTTTTTTTCAGTGAATTTCAACGTTTTTTTAAAAGCTAATTCCTAACTATAACGATTGTGAAACCTATGTTTTTTTCAGTGAATTTCAAAGGTTTTTTTAAAAACTAATTCCTTTATATCGAGTTTGTAACCTACGATTTTTAAACTTTTTTTATTAGCTGTTTTTCATAACTATTAATTATTATTATTTTTTTTTGTAATATTCTTTCAATGTATTTTTCATTTTTTTTAATCATTTTGTCCAGGGGCGCTCAGGGTGCGCGCACCTGTAAGCTTACCCGTAACATTTTGACTTGGAGCGCTCAGGGTGCGCACAGCGGTAAGCTCTCCCGAGAGCGAGAGCGCTATTTCTGCGTACGTAAAAAAAAATATGTCTGAAAACTAAATAATAATGCAAGACATTCAGTACCATACTTATAAAAGTAGTATTTTTGATTTTCCGAATGAAAATGATTTTGCATTTCCGTAAAGCTACCAAAACTTCATTCAGGCGCGCCGCGTAAGCGCCCCCGGAAGCGCCTACGTTCGCGCCACGTAAGCGCCCCCGGAAGCGCTCCGGTGCACGCAGCGTAAGCGCGTCAGGTCATGTGACCTTAAAATAACTTTTCATTGGTTGTTAACAGTTTTTTTTTTACAACTAATGAAAACCCCACCCTTTTCTTTCACTTCTTTCACTTTGGAGACAGCAAGACCTGTTTTTTTCTGTCCTACCATTTTGTGGAAAGAATGGCTGCCAGAGCACCCAGCAGCGAGGAGTCAGATGTTTTCATTGATGAAGAGCCTCCTCAGCCCAAGGTCAAGGAACATTTTATTTGGAAGTTTTTTTCAATACCTGAAGGATTAAAAAAGGTGAATGCTCCCAAAGTTGAATGTAAAATCTGCCAAACTGTGCTTTCCCGAGGAGAACCCAGAAGGAAGTACAGTTTTGGAAATTCAACAATGATTCGCCATGTTCAACGCAGGCATCCTCAGAACTATGCCTGGGAGTGTGTCCTAGACCTGGCACATAATCCCCCAAGGGATGGTGCCTCTACATCAACAGGAGGAACCACAACTTCAGGGAGAGGACGTGCAGCGGAATTAGAGATGATTCCGAACATTCAACCTGTTTTTAATGACATTACTATAAAATGCAGGCAATGCGATGAATTGCTCTGCTATGGTGAGCAGAGCATCAAGATCATTACACGCAGGAGGCAAGAACACTGCTGCCCTCGCCAGCCCTAATTTTCCCCCTTTTTTTTGCTCCTGTTGAGCAGTTTTGCATTCCCTGTTTTTGTTGAGAAAAAAACGAAAAAAGAAAAAAAAGTTTTTTAGAACTACCTCCAATTCTCAAAAAAGAGCTGTATTCTTAAATTCAAAAAGAGTAACTGAAGTGGAATGCAGTGAGAGAGGAAAGGAAAATGAGTGAGAAAGCAAAGAAAGGGACGAGAGAGGAAGGGAAGTGAAGTAGGGGGACTGAAAGAAGGTGAGTGTGGGAGGTGAGTGAGGAGAAGGAGAGTGAACATGGGGAATGAGGATAAGTGAAGAAAATGTAGTAAAGGAACGGGGTGTGGAAGGGTAAGAAAAGAGCAGTGATATTGAGGAAAGAGTGGAGATACAGACTGGATAAAGGCAAGTGAGTGTGAGACAAGGGGAGTAAGGGAGTGAAGAGACAGAAAGTGAAAGAAAAAGTGAGAGTAGAGGACAGTGAGGGAGGAAAGAAACATAAGTGAGGGAGTGTGGCGGTGTTATAGGGAGTGAGCGTGACAGAAGAGGTGTGAGAGACTAAGGGGACGGAGAGAATGAGGCTAACAGAGCGAAACAGGGAAGAGGAGTGTAGAACTAAAAGGACAGAGGGAGTAAGAGAAGGAGTTAGTAAAGTGGAGTAAGGAGAGTAAGGGAAGAGAAAAGAGTGAAGGAGCAAAAGAAGGAAAGAGACAGGAAGGAAAGTAAAGGTTAAGGTCTGAAAGAAGGTGAGTGTGGGAGTATGGCTGAGTTATAGGGAGTGAGCGTGACAGAAGAGGTGTGAGAGACTAAGGGGTCGGAGAGAATGAGGCTCACAGAGAGAATGAGGGAAGGGGAGTGTAGAAGTAAGAGGAGAGAGGGAAGGAGTTAGTGAAGTGGAGTAAGGAGAGTAAGTGAAGGGAAAAGAGTAAAGGAACGAAGTAAGTGAAGAGAGAGAAAGGAAACGAAAGGAGAAAGTCTGAAAAAAGGTGAGTGTGGGAGTGTGGCTGAGTTGTAGGGAGTGAGCGTGACAGAAGAGGAGTGACAGACTAAGGAGACGGAGACAATAAGGTTAACAGAGAGAATGAGGGAAGGAGAGTGTAGAACTAAGAGGACAGGCGGAGTAAGAGAAGGAGTTAGTGAAGTGAGTAAGCAGAGTAGGGGAAGAGAAAAGTTAAGGAGTGAAAGAAGGGAAGAGAGTACTAGAAAAGTAAAGGAGAAGGTTTGAAAGAAGGTGAGTGTGGGAGTATGGCTGAGTTATAAGGAGTGAGCGTGATAGAAGAGGAGTGAGAGACTAAGGGAATGGAGAGAATGAGGCTAACAGAGAATGAGGGAAGAGGAGTGCAGAAGTAAGAGGACAGAGGTAGTTAAAGAAGGAGTTAGTGAAGTGGACTAAGGAGAGTAGTGTAAATAAAAAGAGTAAAGGAATGAAGTAAGGGAAGAGAGGGGAAGGAAAATCAAGAAGAAGGTTAGAAATAAGGTGAGTGTGGGAGTATGGCTGAGTTTAACGGACTGAGCGTGATAGAAGAGGAGTGAGAGATTAAGGGGATGGAGAGAATGAGGCTAACAGAGCGAAACAGGGAAGAGGAGTGTAGAACTAAAAGGACAGAGGGAGTAAGAGAAGGAGTAAGGAGAGTACGAAAAGGGAAAAGAGTGAAAGAGCGAAACAAGGGAAGAGAGAGGAAGGAAAGTAAAGGAGAAGGTCTGCAAGAAGGTGAATGTGGGAGTATTGCTGTGTTATAGGGAGTGAGCGTGATAGAAGGAGTGAGACTAAAGTGACGGAGAGAATGAGGGTAACTGAGAGAACGAGGGAAGGGGAGTGTAGAAGTAAGAGGAGAGAGGGAAGGAGTAAGTGAAGTGGAGTAAGGAGAGTAAGGGAAGGGAAAAGAGTAAAGAAATGAAGTAAGAAAAGAGAGAGGAAGGAAAGTAAAGGATAAGGTCTGAAAGAAGGTGAGTATGGCTGAGTTATAGGGAGTGAGCGTGACAGATGAGGAGTGAGAGACTAAGAGGACGGAGAGAATGAGGCTAACAGAGAGAGATTGAGGGAAGGGGAGTGTAGAACAAAGAGGACAGAGGAAGAAAGAGAAGGAGTTAATGAAGTGGAGTAAGAAACTGCAAATTTTAATTGGTTGTACATTTGAACACTTTGAAAGTCACATAACATTCACCCATCCCCCCCAGTGCTCAGTCCCCTGTTACCATGTTAACTACCTCCTCACCCAGCACACTATTGAAAAGTTCATCATACTATGTTGCAAAAAATGCAGCAAGGGTGTTTGACCTCTCAATGTACCAGCTAATCATGTGCAATGTTTCTTGAAATGACTTTTCCTCAACCATTGAAATGACTTCTTTAAAAAAAAAAAAAGCATGCACCCTAATTTTCAGTGCTGAATTTTAAGAAAGCACCAATCATTTTTTGTTTTTCAAGTGCACTGAATCTCAACCACTTTTTTACATAACTCCTACTTTCAAACTGCCATTTCATTTCCACAACGCATATGAATACAAGCACATCTACCTTCAAGATGCCAAAAGTCTGGTTTGTGGGTCATAGCTTTGTCCACTGGAGTCAAAAATACGCAGCTAACAGAGGTATTTACAACCTTGATTTACCAAATGTGGACATTGTATGGATTGGACAGAGAGGATTACGATGCCACCAATTGATACTATTGGTAAAATCCTTTATGCATCTTCCACACCCTGACCTTATAATTGTGCACTGTGGTGGAAATGACCTAGGAACTTTGACTGGGGTAGGTCTGGAAATGCTTTTAAAGGACATCTTTGGGCAATTGATGTCACTTTTTCCAAAAACTGCCTTGGTATTTTCTAATTTATGCCAAAGGCAAAAATGGAACTGGTCCAACCAATTTTGTCCACAGATTGAGAAAGCAAGGAAACATGTAAATAAATCTGTTTCTGCTTTCCTCAGAGACTATGGTATGGGTTCCATTTACCACAACAACTTGCGTTACAACATGCAAGGCATCTATAGGAGAGATGGTGTGCATTTTACAGATGAGGGGAATAGAATTTTTCTCTTGAATATAAGACTCTGCATTGGTACCTACTTGTAGGTACAAAAAACACCCACATAACACAACAGCTCTTTTCAGAGCTACCCTACTTCTTAGCACTCAAAATTATTTTTGTACTCTATTTTCTTACACTGTTTCTCCCCGTGGTGCGCGTACCAGAGAGCGCACCTGGGAACGCACCCAGTGCTTACCCCGCGAAGATTAAAAAAACAAAACACTTTTTTTGCCCTTCAGGGTCCTTCTAGGCCCCCCTCAGAAAACCTAGGGGGTCAGGGGGTGTCTACTCTGCCCCCTTTTAATTATTTACCCCTTTCTTTTTCACCTCTTGTGTCTCGATTCTACCGAGACACAAGATGGCAGACTCTCCGGACTGTTTAGAATGTTGACAGAAACCCGACAACCAATCAGCTTTCCACTCGCGCACTCCCGTAGCGCGCCGGGTGCGCTCTCCGGTACGCGTACCGGTGAGCGCTCGGAGCGCGCCTATAGATATGTGTTTTTGAAGTTAATTTTCAAAAAAACACTGGAGCAATTTTCACCAAATATAGCAAAGGCACATCTGCGTACCAGTCCCTACAATTTTGCCAAATTTCTCGTAATTCCGTTCAGCCGTTCGGGCTGTAGACTTGTCAGACCGTCCTATGGAAATTAACATGGGGAAAACACGTTTTGGGACCCCCCCCCTTTTTTCTCAGCCCCCATTTCACGAATCCCCCCCCAAACTATCAGGGAAGGAGCGGAGCGGAGCTGGCCAAAATTTTGGAAAATTACACGCAAATTCCTCAACCGGCGCCAGAGTTATTCCCAATAGAATGTTGCTGATTTACTATGGTAGCTAGGTCCTAACTATAACTACCTACTGGCGACCGCCAGTAGGGGGGAGAGATAGATAGATATATATATATATATATATATATATATATATATATTTTTTTATTAGTGGGGCGCTCTAGTCTTGAAAGGTTCGGGGTGATTTGTCAAGCGGGGGCCGAGAAAAAAGGGGGGTCCCAAAACGCGTTTTCCCCAGGTTAATTTCCATAGGAAACTTTAGACAAAGCTACAGCTACACCTCGAACTACTGAATGGAATTACACCAAATTTGGAAAAAGGTAGGTCCTCGTCCAAAAAGCGACCTTTCTTTTAAATGTTGTCAATCAGTTCAGTAGTTCCTGAGAAATTAGAAAAATAAAGTTTCGATATCTTTGGCCGCGGTGGGTTCGCGAACCCTACCGGGCATGAGCTTCACTCCACGTGGCTACTTTGTTTTTGAAAACCCCCCGGGTGCGCCAGGTCTTGGGGGCACTGCCAAACAATTAGCAGGGGCCCGCGGGGGCCCCCACAGCCCCGGCAAAATAGGATCAGCAATGCAGATGTTCTCTTGTGTATGTAGGTCGCTAGTGCAATGTCAGAAGGGGTGTGTTCAGGTGCCATCCAAGGTAGTCACCAGGACATTACCATTCAGGGGATTGTTAACCAACCAAGGACCATAGGAAAAAAAACTTTCTGAAGTATCTCCCTACTCTCGCTGGTATGGACCACAGCCCATTGGGAGATGACTTGGTGAAGGAAACAGGAGGCAATGTTCTTTGCAGCCTGGCACCAGCAGTTTATCAATCCAAAACTGGCATCTTCATGTGGATGTTGATGGTACCATTGCATTCACATCGTCACCCACTGTGGTCCTGCCATAGATATCCAAGCGAGCGTTAGTGCAGACTTAGCCTTTTGGGTCATCTATGTGCACAGGGGTCAACATGTAAAAAACAGATACAATATGCCTTGAAGAGCATAATGCCCAACGGTAGCTAAGGGTGCGGCAACAAAAGGATGATAGCATGTGGTACCAATGGACTCAACTTGTATCATCAATGTTTCACATCAGAGAGAATCACTCTTAAATTTAGAAATAGGGCCTTGCTAATACCAACAGGGGCAGGAGGTTATACTAGGCTGCTTAGCAAAGTAATGCTTTCTGCAAGGGTATAACTGCTTTGAATAAATGACCATCTAATGCATGACTGCACTCCTCACTGTGATATAAACAGGGCTACGCAAATAATTTAAACAGATTTTTACGTTATTGCGTTGATAGTGTGAAAAATTGATAAACAGCTTTCAGATCAAATGTATTGTAAAAACATATTTAAAACACAAACGTAATTAAGTATAAAAACTTGAAATAACACATAACGGTCCCTTGGAATGACAGTAGTTAGATGGAATAAGAAGGTTAACAAGAGGTTATCTAAGAAGAGAAAAAACAGAAACACAGCAGGTGTTAAATTGCCAAACAAAGTATACCTAGTTTGCGTTGTTTGTGGTGAGTTTCATGCAGATTAGTAAAGCGTGTTACAAAAAAATGAGGGAGTCCCAAACGTGAGATTTCCCATTTTAACTTCTAGAGGACTCTTTGCTTCTTAATATTTAAACAGTCGAACAGAACTATACCAAACTTGCTATAAAAGTAGAACTTTAATCAAAAAAGTGACTTTGCTGGGTTTGGAGTAAATCCATTCCTGATGGGCAGCAATAGGTTTAATTTTACAAATGTGTGGACTGTTTATCTGTGGAATTCCGTGAAGATGGTTACACCGAATTCCACAAATACAAAGAATAAAAAATACCCAAATCTTATTGGATGAGGGAGCCTTGTCTCCTGTCTTCCATATTAGTTTTGCGGATCCACACTTCTCTGCAACACCTAAACAACCTGATTGGATGGGACATTGGTGTCCTCTAATCCTGAAGGCATTTTTTTAAAGAGCACATAATCTGCACGGTGAGTACACCCTGAAACCCCCAGAATCATTTGGGTGGCTCCAATGGGATCCACCCTCTGTGTTTAAATTATATATATATATATATATATATATATAAAGATATAAAAAATGTTGCTGTAGAGTTCGTGCTCTCAGGGCTACAGTCAGTCCCCAGTATTCCCCCCACCCCCCAAAATATGTGATTCCTGGTTGTGGACTGCAAGCTTGGTACAAATTTCACAGGCATAAGACAGCAAACCAATTTAATGCATCAAGGACCAATGTCACCCTACTGGTTGTGTCTACAAAACAGGATCCACAGAAAGCGCAACATGGGTCCATACAGCTGCAAATACAGTGATAGAATCCGCAAACCTGGGGGGGGGGGGGGGAGGAGGGGGGGGGGAACCCATGCATAGCAGGATTTGGCCACAAGCTGATTAATTAGTTGGGTCCTTAAAGGAGGCCAGGCCCGCTGCACATGGGAGGGTTGGCTGCCCACGGACAGTGAGAGCAAGACTTACTTTGAGGCCAACTTTCACTGTACAGCTGAAGGCTATGCACATCAGGAGTAGGTCACTCAAAGCAACTTGGGTGAATGGCTTAACTATAGGTCAGGACCTGGAGCCAATTGATGGTGCAGGCGATCAAAAGGCAATTTCCATGGGTTTATGCCTTCGAAGGTGAGTTGAGCGCAGGAATTGTCCGTAGGTCAGGCCAAGCAGCCTATTTTATTGTGCGTGACTCAAGACCATGCTTGGCAGAACCTGGGCATCCACAGCAGATATGGAGCACAGCTTGGCCAGTAACCAATTTCTGTTGCTAAACCATTTTACGCATGACAAAAGTTGGGCGTCATGGCAGTAAGCCACCTGCAGCAGTTTGGGAGCAGACCCTACGGCCAACCTCCTCTGCACACAGCTAAAGGACGTGGTCACTTAGGGATTGGCTGTAAATAGTAGGTCAGATGCAAGGAGCAGTCCCCGTTGCTTATGGCCTCATGTATGACATAACTCGTGACATGTTAAATGGCATCACTGATGACATAACTGATTACATCATCTCCTGCATTACTTAAAAATATATGAATTACTCAGTATGTCACCTAAAAACTGTTACAGTTAATGATACTCATTCCGGCTGAAAGATAACTTATACATTTGGTCAATTAGCCATGGTGCTGGTGTGGGACAGAGATGCAATTACATGGATGTCCCAACGCACATAGTCGGTGGCACTCTGGCATAGAGATCTGGCCAAGTGGGTCCTAGCTGAGGAGACACAAATGCGACATAGTAGAAGGGATGATAAACTTGAAGACGCATTACACACATGGCGGGCCCTTACTGACACGTTTTTAGATCCAGACTCAGGGCATCAACAGACTGACACAAGCTCTGACTCTGGGGATTTAGACCACCGGAATATCGAGGGAGGGGAGGACCGTAATACCACATAGCTGTTGTATGTTATCATCCCTAACGGGTGGTGACCACCTCTTGTCTGTCTTCTGGAAAGCAGGGATGGAGATTTGTATCAGGTTCTCCAAAACGGTTTGATTGAACAGCTCGTGTATAGACTATCATTCAACTATACTCCAACATGTAAAGACTGAATTGTTACATGTTATTAAAATGTAAAAGGTTTAAAAAAAAGATACTCATTCTACAAACATTCATCCACATAATTTGCATATGAATACACCATATAATACCATAACCAGTACTACAGAAACATTTAGTCTGCTCAAACATTAACCATGTACAAAATAAAAAATAAGCTTAATTTAAAAACAGATAAAAAATACTGAGGCAGATTGTTGTTGCAAAGCACTGCAAGACACACCCACTATTTCATAATAACATGCACTATCACACTAGGACAAAACTGCCCTAAGACCACAAAACTACCCGAAAAACAAAACCCCCCTATATCAATGTACATGTATTGCATGCTTTGGTAACGCTCATGTAACTTAAAAATTCCAGCATGGTCATGTGACCACAAATCAACCGATAGCAACACAAAGAACAAGCATTTGCAATGCAATAGGTCTCGCAATGGTGAGATTTTGAGCTATTAACTTTGTTAATGACAATGTATTTTATTATTGCAGGGTTTTTTTAAACACAGATACAACGCATTGACATTTACAATGCCAATAGCTCAAAATCTCGCAATTACGAGACCTATTGCATTGCAAATGCTGGTTTAGATTCTCAGGAAAGACCACGGTTTGGTGTTCTTGCCTCAAGCTGTCACTCGGGTGTCTCTCAATAACCTTTATTCTTATTCGGTCCATATGGAGTAAATGTCCGCATATGATCAGACGTTTGTCAGGCTTTTCCCGGACAAACTTTATATTTGTTCACAAAATGCTGTGGAAGCCCCGTTTCATGCCTCGCGGTGGTGGGTACACTGAATTCATTCATAGAGCCACACAAATAATTCATCAGGTAATACTTTTGAGAAGTGAGTAGTGAAGAATTAAACTGGAAAAATGCACATGTTATGCTGTCATGCTAAATGAACACACGTTACCTACATAAGTGACGCACCTGCCCTCTGATGAATTTCCCATTTATTCCAGCTTTTTGCCCCTCATCATAATCCTGGTCACTGTGCAGAGTGAACGGATTGTGTGAATTTCCTCTAGCAGCCTCTTCTGACCTGCGCTTGGGAACAAGGCAGAGGTCACTGCATGTATCTGACCTCTGACCAGGGGGTTACACATGCCTCACCAAAACGGATGACATTGGCGCTGGGTTGCAATTGGCAAAATTTCGGGTGTGCCTTAGCTGTGACCTTCAAATATGCAGTGTGAAGCCATTTACCACTTACATCTGTAATGCCAGTGACAACTGCAGCAGTGACCGAAACATGTCAAAATGAACCAGGTGGTTGGAACTGGTATAAGATCTGCGATTTACTTGATTATTTATATTCAAAGTATTACTCGATAGAATGACTTATCTCATGAAACATTACCTTTGACCAGTCTAGCAGCTGAGTGGTTTGGGCATGAGTACTCCTTTATGGAAATCATTGAGTGTTATGTCCCCGAACGAACGAGGAATGTTTGCGGCAGGTTGGCGGTCTAGCGCTATACAGCAGCGCAGTACCGCAGGTCACCACTTGACCACTTCCGGGTGACACCATTAAGTACCTGATGGTTTCTTAACACCGGCGCTTCTGATACTGCTTCGGAAGCTGGTGCTGGTGCACGCACAGTTTCAGAGACTTCCACGGTGAGCGTTGGAGCACAACACCGTACCTTGCCCAACCTTTCCCCGGTAAGAGCTGGAGCACGTTAGCGGTTCCATTCCTTAATCTGAGACAGCAGGGTGAGCGCAACACCGTACCTTGCCCTGCAATTCCTGGTAAGCGCTGGAGCGCGTTACCGCTTCCCTTCCTTGATCTGAGACAGCACGGTGAGCGCAACACCGTACCTTGCCCTGCATTTCCCCAGTAAGCGCTGGAGCGCGTTACCGCTTTCCTTTCCCTTGTCCTCGGACAGCACGGTGAGCGCTGGCGCGCGACACCATGCCCTGCTTTTTGCATCATCATCTCTAGTCCTACCTTTCCCCGGTGAGCGCAGGAGCGCATTACCATTTCGCCTTGTTTTTCAGACAACACCGGTCAGTGCATCATTGTTTCCTAATGGTGAGCGCGTCGCCATTCATGACCCTGTTTTTTCCCGGTAAATGCAGGAGCGTGTTACCATTTCTTGCCCTGATTATTATTTCCTCGGTGAGCGCAGAAACGCTTCACCTATACTCCCTTGCCTTATATACCGGATACCAAGCACAGGAGCACATTGTTACTTTCTTCTTACCACTTTCAGGGATTACCTGGACTCTTCCTTTCCTTCAGGTGTCTATGGTTTCAATATATCTTCCTGTTCAGTGAACGCATGAGAAATAGTGTGCATGCTGTTTATTATAGCTGGTAATTGCTTGTGGGTTATCCTTCCTTCAGGTTCCAAGGCAGGAAGACCTTCACCCAGGAGGGGCTCTTATTGTTTCACAATACCTTCAGGCACATCCCTACTAGGATTCCTTCCCCCGGCTGTCACCATGCCCCAGTCTGGTACTATTGAGGTAGGACAAGGGAGTAGGTGGGAGACGGTGGAGGCTATTCATGTCATCCCTGCGAGACTACTCTACAGGCAGACGGTAAAGCTTGTGGGGTCCTGGACATCGAGATATTTGGATCCTTATATTACAGCGAAATACTGTACTGCACTACAAAGAAGACTGAATGTGAGCCGTCTATCTAACAAGGGCAACTTACCCTATATACACCACTTTCAGGAGTCCTCTGGCCAAGTCATTCTGAAAATCAAGCCTAACACCGAGAACTCTTAAACAGGAAGGACCAACTTTACAAAAGTAATGCATCTCAAGGCTCAGTTACATCACCCAGGATCCCGCCAAAAAAGAAGGTAGGCAACTTGGGTGTGTAGGAAGGTTTCTCTCTCTCGAAATGTTGCCCAATGTAGAACAGTGATTAAAATGGACAGGCAGAGGCCAAAGAGACAAGCTTCTAACTTTACCACTAACATATGAGAATGTATCTTTTTTATGGCAAAGTGGGAGGGTGTGCGGCGCATCTTCAAACACCTTTGGCATCCTGAATTACCATTTACCCAGAGTCATTCCTGAAGACTGAAGTTGCTTTTACAACAGGGCTGTCTGTGTTCTGTCTTAGTATTAGGCTAGGGTAGTCTCCTCAGAGCTGAATAACTATCAGATGGACATTCAAGTTCCTTAAAAACATGTCTGTTTCAGGGCTTGTTACCCACCCACACATGCCACGAGTAAAGGTGGGAGCCTCCAGCTGAGGTACTAAAGTCCCACAGGAGGACTAATGTACTGTGCACATGACACAGCAGGAGGACCAGGTTTGCTCCAACTGTTGTTTTGGCCATGAGAAGTATTGCTTGTTGGCGAGTTCACCATTTAATGATAAGTGTAGAAGAGGCGCTATTTCTGTCTTTCTCTACGTCCTTCTCAAGAGTTATCTGTGGAGCGAAGTCGGAAATCTCTCTATATCTATGCAGAGCCTGATCTGTTTATCCGCACTCAAAAAAATACAAAATATGTAGTCTACGCAACAGCAAATACCTTAAGCTACTTCTCTCTCAGCCAAGCAGTGAATCTCATATTGTTATCTACTGCCATCCAAGTTACCAGTGTGAACCTACAGATAAAAAAGCCTGTAGCCAGAACCCACTGAACATATACTTTTATTAGGTACTCTATGTAACACGGACCCCATTCCAAAAAGCTGCAGAGTTTATACCAGAGATTATTTTTATGTCAAAGTCACATGGCGCAGTCCACAGCGCAGGTGCCATCCCAGCACCGCAGGCTTATGCTGAGCGCTTGGAGCCAGACCACAGGTGCCTGCCTCTGCAGAGTTCTCTGGCCGCAGACATCCGGAAGGGGGAGTGAAAGTGAATGCGCGCCATGCGCGCGCTGTGTTCACGCGGGGACAGCAGATGTACACGCGTACGGAGTGCACATCTCCGGTCCGTACGCGTGCACATCTCTTGTCCCGCTTCGATAGAGAAACAGACTGTAGGTCTTGCCAAGGCAAGCAGCGCATGCGCTGCATCGCTAGGCAAGACCTAAATAAAGGAGTCATTCCAGCTATATCAAGCATTATGATGTATACCATTAAACACACCATTGTCATATACATACATATGACCATACAAATACAGAAGTGTCTAACACCCATACTCCCTCCTTAGTATATGATCACACTAAGTCCAAAATATACGTTTAAAATCATTAAAAAGCATTCAATAATTATTACAGAACAAAAGACATTATGTAGCAATGCATACATAATCAATAAAAACAATTCTTTACTTTATTATAGTCGCAAACCTGTAGATCCAAACGATAACAAAAATCACTCAAATGTATTTAAAGGTAAAAAAATGAAAATTAATCAGTCACATCATTAGACAAATTAAACCAAATGTCAACAGCACAATCACATACAAGGTCATCAATATTGTCATGTGAAATGTCATCTGATAGCAAAGTGTTCATCTGACATGCTGTGAGTGATGTCATACGTGGAGTCATAAGCACTGCTTTTAATAATTTTAA
Organism: Lissotriton helveticus; assembly: GCF_964261635.1. Taxonomy (NCBI): domain Eukaryota; kingdom Metazoa; phylum Chordata; class Amphibia; order Caudata; family Salamandridae; genus Lissotriton; species Lissotriton helveticus. The sequence continues at coordinate 341,809,064 of NC_136071.1, read as the reverse complement.
ATTCTGTAACACCCCCTTCCCCTGAAGTATCTCACTTTATACTGGGTAACAATGCATTTTGTATGAAATATAAAGACTCACTGATCTAGGATGCTATCCAATCATTGTAGGAGGAGGACAGACATAAGCCAAAAGAGAAAAAATAAAATACCAAAAATGTAATTAATTACCTGGGAGCACACTAAATACTGTAAAACTAAAACAGCAAGTAAACTATCACTACAGAGCCTTAATACCACCTCGTCCTCTCTAGGAAGCAACAATTGTTATTTCTTTGCATTTCTTCACCTTCGTCCTTAATTTTAGAGCTACTCCGCATATCAACTGTCCCCTTTCAAAAATTGTTGCCTGTGAGTGCAAAGGCAAGAGAAACAGTGGTTAGCACCCTACTGTTACACATGTAGAGGAAAATAACCTGTCGAGTGGTTTTCAATGCAAGCACCACTCTAGTCGTGAGACAAACTACATAAATGAATATCAGAGGAGTGCCCACCATAAAAACTAAATTTTTTATGTATACAGTATTGAACTCCTCTAATTATCTGACCCCCCCTAACCTCTTGTTATTTGTTTGGTTCACTCTGTGACTAATCTTGCCAAGTAAGTCAAATGTAGCCCCTTCCTCTCCACACCCAACATTGCCAATGACTAAAAAACTGTACGAATCAGCCTTTTACTGAACCTCACAAATATATAGCCCCTGCTTATCAGCAATCAGCATCTACCATTACATGTACTCTGATCTAATTCAATATGGCCGAGAGATCAGGGTTGTCAGCTAGTTATCAATAGCCTGGAATATGTCATTGGCGTAATGCAGATGAAAGAGCTCTCATCTAACCGAAACCTAGGATCATTTCTAATTCTCTTGACCAGGCTCAAAGTTGCAGACATTTTAGCAATCTGGGTGTGTGGTTTAATATCGACCGCCCGGATTACAATTTCCAAAATTACATCCTACCGATTCTGCTAACTCCGAGGAGCCCTTACTTTTCTCCCGTCTAACCATTAAATATGTGCCTTAATTAATATCAGCATAAAAACAAATGTGGGGACACCAAAAGGTACCTCTTGCGTATCAAGTCATTGCACAGGTTTGCTGTCCAACCCTGAGCCTCTTATAGCATACAGCCAACTCCAAGGGATAATTTATCAGCAATCACCGCTCCCAGTGAACACCTCTAAAGAGGCTTCAAAGCACTGGTGTATGGGGAGTGGTCATTAAGCAACAGGAGGAAAGATGGTAGTCTATAGGCTCTTAGAGGCTCTTTTCAGCAAATACAATGCAATGGCCATTATCTCATCATTGGAAGCCCATCATCACAAGGGTACAGCATTGTCACTAAATATTACTCTTTGCATGCCAAGGTTTCATGAGAAGACACAAAAAAACTGTTGAAAAGCTCTAGTATTGGGCTAAAATGTCACAAAGGATAACCTTTAGCCAAATTCTATAAAAAAACGCGTGGTAGCCAGGTAAAAACAAGCAAAAGCAACAAAAAGGAGAATAAAGAAAGTATTTGCATTTGTCCTAAGCACTGTGCGCAAGTACACATCCAGCTATACTAGCTGGCCAACAACTGAATTGAAAAAGCTCAAACCAATTTCTTATGCACTGACAACCTAGAAGACATGAACTTAGTTCAGCTAGTCAAAGGTCAACTTCGTGTGGCATACCATCTTTGCAATGCACAATAGAGAATATCTCATGTAATACCAAAAAAATAAAAACTTGCGTCTATGGCTATTCCTAAATCGCATTGTGACCTCAAAGGAATCCAAAAAGGTACGTGGGCCACTAATCGCAGGGAATTTCTATTTATGAACTCACCTCACAGATATAAGGAAAAATTAAGGGAAAACGCATCACCTATAGTTAATAGTGGTATGCTTTAACATAGGTGCCTTACTCTCCAAGCGAATGGGTTCAACAGTTGTTTTCGGAGATCGCAGGTTTCGAAAAGATTTAAAGAGGTTCTCATTAGAAGGTACATTTCCATATTTTAAGGCAGATTTCCGGGCCAAGAACTGAAAAAAATTTAAAATCATACAGCTCTTCTAGGGAGGGGTCCTTCAGAAACGGTGCCTCTTCAGACTCTGATTGGAATAAGGGTGAACAACCAGAGGAGAGGGAGAGCCATGAAAGAGGACCTCTGAGCTATCCCCCAGGCATTCGGACCAGACGAGTGTACTAGTCCTACATATGGATGGACCCACCTACAACAATTATGGACAAATGTTATCACCTCCTAATTTCCCACACACTTGTACTCCAAAACAAGGCATCTTTTAGGGAAAAGAAAGACCACAGGATACAATGGGACGAATTGGCCCAGATACAGGATAAGAACGTCTCTCAACAGCCAGACACAAGTAAGTCCTGAGCCCAGTCACTAATCTAAGTGACCAAACTCTTACTTGAAGAAGGACTTGGAATTTTCCCAACGAAACCAGACACATTTCAGCTTTGAATAGAGCTGTCAGAATTCTTTCGTAAAATAGATCTAAAGACAGCTTTCAGTAACAAAGAACGCACTGGGGACTGTCCAGTTGGAGTGCTATATACACTTATATGTATTGGGATCATGTGATGACCTTCGATTCTGTGTTTTAATTGATTGCGTGTTTTACTTTTCTCCATCTTGAATGTAAATCATTTTGTGTAGCTTCAGAGTAGGATTGTTTACTTTCTCCTCAGCAGAGCAAAACAGCCTTACTGCCTAGAGGCCGTGTTGTCCAAATGTGCATTATGTTGTACATTGGGAAATTAAGTTTTGACTATTGACTTTACCTTGCTCTAACTCCTTGAATTCTGACTGTCTGGCCTGGGTGTGTCCTACACACACACGCGCACAAGCCCCCCCCACACACACAAGCCCCCACACACACACAAGCCCCCCCCCCACACACAAGCCCCCCCCCACACACACGCCCCCCCACACACACACGCCCCCCCACACACACACACGCCCCCACACACACACACACACGCCCCCCCACACACACACACACGCCCCCCCACACACACGCGCCCCCCCACACACACACGCGCCCCCCCACACACACACGCGCCCCCCCACACACACGCCCCCCCACACACACGCGCCCCCCCACACACACGCGCCCCCCCACACACGCGCCCCCCACACACGCGCCTCCACACACACGCGCCTCCACACACACGCGCCTCCACACACACGCGCCTCCACACACACGCGCCCCCACACACACACACGCGCCCCCACACACACACGCGCCCCCACACACACACGCGCCCCCACACACACACGCGCCCCCACACACACACGCGCCCCCACACACACACGCGCCCCCACACACACACGCGCCCCCACACACACACGCGCCCCCACACACACACGCGCCCCCACACACACGTGCCCCCACACACACGTGCCCCCACACACACGTGCCCCCACACACACGCACCCTCTACACACACGCCCCCACACACACGCCCCCACACACACCCCCACACACACACACGCCCCCCCCACACACACGCCCCCACACACACGCACGCCCCCCAACACACACGCGCACGCCCCCCAACACACACACACACGCCCCCCCCACACACACACGCCCCCCACACACACACACACGCCCCCCCACACCCCCACACACACACGCCCCCCCACACACACACACACATGCCCCCCCCCACACACACCCCCACACACACACCTACTCTGCTACTACTGCTGAGTTTTACTCTTAAAATCACTTGCACTATCGCGCTTAGGATACAGGCACTTTTTATAATCTTTGCTACCTTGGGGAGTGTTTATTTTCATTAGATTCTTACCTGCACATAAATTGGTCCTCACCCCGTACTTTGCGGGTTTTAGGGCGAATTAGAGCTCGCTTTCACCGCGTCGCAGCTATTCAGGCCGCCATCTTGGGTGTGGGAAACCAGGTGGGTGCCGATTTGCGGGCACCATCTTGGTTGTGGGTCTAGAGGTCCCCTCGCAGGACTCCCGCGCTCATCGTCACTTAAGATGCACAGCCATGAAGCGCGCAGCACCGGCAGGCAGCGGTCGCGCCGTTGGCGCGCCAGAGGTTAAGCCCGTTTGCGCACAGGTCGCGCCCAGTGCCAGTCAGGCTGCCTCTTTTGTCCTACCCCGCTTAGTTTATTCCAGGGAGGAGCTTATTAGGATGGACCAACGTTCCAACCTGAGTTGCCGCCCAGACACTACCCCCTGCCGCTCGGGGATGCGGTCTTGTGGCCTGCTGAATGTTAGATCCCTCAGCAAGCACCATGTGGAAATTGTACTCATCGAATCGTACGAGCTAGACGTGCTATTCCTGACGGAGACGTGGACCCGTGCCGAAAGCATCGTAGAACTCGGTATGGCTTGTCCCCCGGGTTATAAAATTAGGCATAACCCTCGAATTGGGAGCAGAGGGGGAGGTGTGGGTTTCATCTTCAGGGACACATTGGCCCTATCTCAGCTGGAGATTAAAGAGGTCCAAGGTTTTGAACTCTTGGGCTTTTCTTTAAAAGGCCAGGGGGGAGTCTTGTACTCTGGGTTGCTATGCTATAGACCACCTAGCAATGCCTTGTCAGCTTTACCTGAGTTGGTAGATCTTATTTATGATCTTGCCAATACTCATGCCAGGCTAGTAGTTCTGGGGGATTTTAATTTATGGCCTAACGGCCCCTCTGACTCAGCTTATAGAGATCTGTGCCAGAACTGCTGTAATATACATCTACAGCAGCTGGTGTTATCCCAGACTCACCTGAAGGGTCATGTTCTGGATCTAGTCTTTGCGGACGCCACTCAAGTTACGATCAGGGACAATTTCCCAAGGCTGGACAGACCATGCCCTTGTTCACTTCTCCCTACTTCTCCCTGCTGATACTGAGGTGTAGGAACTCGGGGGCCACCAAATTTAGTAGACAATGGTCTAAACTTTTGAAATATCCTAGCCTACCAACCCTGCTATCTGGTGGATTTATTTTGGGAGGAAATGTGGAAGAGAGCTATGCGAGCCTCTGCCAACAAATTACAAAATCTTTGGATAAAGCGGCTCCATTGCAGAAAGCAAGGAAAAGGTCAAAACTTGCCATGCCTTGATATACTAAAGATCTCCTCCAGTTGAAGTTGCGCTGTAAGCAGGCGGAAAGAGCCTGGAGGAAGCACTATTTAGAGCCAGATAAAGCCCTTTTTAAACAGGCACTTCTGGACTATAAAGCGCAGATCAAGTGCGCAAAAGCTAAGTTTCTTGAGGAGACGCTACCTCAGGCAGCGAATAAGTCTCAGACTCTGTTTAAAGTTGTTAAGGACCTCGCTCATCCGGCCTGTGCTACTAACAACATTCCGGCCTCTCAGTCCTTATGTGATTCCCTGGCAGCTGCTTTTGAGGATAAGATTGCCACCATTTTGAGTGGTCTCTCCGACCCAGCTACCCCTTGTCCCCAGCCTTTGACTATCCCGGCACCACTGCCCACCCCTAGCGTTTTTGAGGAAGTTGTAGGGCAGGTACGCCTGGATAGTTTTCCTCCCCCTTCCTATGAGGACTTTTGTCTTCTGGCCAATAGCGTGTCTTCAGGATCCCCTATGGACCCGATGCCCCACAGACTCTGGAAGCTGTTCCAAGAGGAACTTTTCCCTCCTCTCCATGCCATTTGTTGTCAGTCCCTCAGTACTGCCACGGTTCCTGACTGCTGGAAACTGGCTGTGGTCTCTCCTCTTCTGAAGAAGGCCACGCTGGACCCCACATGTTCGGCGAATTACCGGCCAATTTCGCTTCTTCCCTTCCCTGTGAAAATCTTGGAGAAGCTGGTCACTAAACATCTATCCAGTTTCCTGGAAACTAATATCTGTCTGGATGTGGCCCAGTTCGGCTTTAGGCCAGCTCACGGCACAGAGTCTGCGCTGGTGGTCGTCTTGGATGATCTTCGTTCGCGAGTCGACTCGGGCAGCCTTTTTAGTGCTGCTCGACATGTCGGCCGCGTTCGACACGGTCAACCACGCCATTCTCGTCAGCAGACTTGAGGAAATAGAGGTTGCTGGCCTGGCCCGGGACTGGCTGATCTCTTATCTTCAGAATAGGCACCAGGTAGTGGCCCTGCCGCCTTTTAGATCTGACATTAAAAAAGTGGGGCAAGGTGTGCCTCAGGGGTCGGCAATCAGCCCTATCCTATTTAATCTTTACCTCCGTCCTTTGGTCAGTGTTGGAAGGGGCAGTCTCCGAGGGCCAGGTTATGCTCACCCGGTCACCCCAAGACCCACCTCTCCTACAGATCTTGCCGAGTCTTATTGTGAGGTCCTCACCGGGGAGGACTTCGAGCCTAGGATCGAACACACGGAGCACACACCACTCCTACGAACAGACACCCCGCCGTTGGATTCTAGTAATAAGTTCTTTATATAAGGGATAAAAGAAGGAAGCACTCTTATTTACACAGTGGTCGAAGGACCACAAGGTCTTGGAGGGTTCGGAAAGGGGGAAGCGGGACAGTCTTTTAGTCTCAGGGCCTGTACGAGCCGTATCCAGCGCACAGCTCTCAATCCTCGAGCTGGGGGATACGGAAGATGGTGGTCGTACTGGCTGCTTCACTTACGTCGAGTCGGCTCGGTCGTGATGGTGGTCTCGATGGTCCAGCCGGACCAGAGTACTCCTCGAGCCGCGACGAGGTCAGCAGGGCTTGATCTGGAGAAGTTCGGGAGGAGCCGCGACAGCGTCAGCAGGGCTCCGATGGTTATAGTTCAGCTTGAGCCGCGACAGCGTCAGCAGGGCTCCGATGGTTATAGTTCAGCTTGAGCCGCGACAGCGTCAGCAGGGCTCCGATGGTTATAGTTCAGCTTGAGCCGCGACAGCGTCAGCAGGGCTCCGATGGTTACAGTTCAGCTTGAGCTGCGACCGCGTCAGCAGGGCTCCGATGGTTACAGTTCAGCTTGAGCCGCGACAGCGTCAGCAGGGCTCAGATGTTCCAGATGAGTTCTTCTTAGGGTCAGCCGCGATCAGATCAGCAGGCTTCAGGTCCAAGATACAACTGCCCGCTAGTTGTCGGGCGGGCCCAGATATAATCCAGGGGCTCTTTGAAGTCCGGACCCTCGCAGGCGGAGGTCTCCAGCCCTGGGGGCTGGTCGTCGGCGAGGTCCAGCGGTTGGCTCTTTGATCCTTTGAGAAATGGGTCCGGGAATTCCCAGACGCCCAGCAGGTCTGGAGCCAGCACTCAGGTAGCCAAAGGTGCGATCGAAAATGGCCCACAGGGGAGGGCCAAAGGTGTGACAGATACCAGTCTCTCAGGGGAGGCCGGAGGTGCCATCGAAACTGCCTGGCTTATCACACTCGGGGAGCCCTTTACCCCCAGCCGGGACTGGCGCGCCTTTGGAGTCTGGGTTTCGCTGGGGCCGGGGTCACGCTAGGCCCAGGGAGACAGGGATCTCGGGAAGGGAAAATGGCTGCCCGGCCTTGTGGGGCATGCAAGGTTAGGTGCTCGGAGCCGGGAGCGGGACGGGGACAGGCGGACCTGGTTGTGGGTTACGGGGGCTCGGGCTTATCGGGGAAGAGACGACCAGGCTTCAGGGTGCAGGCTACTCTTACGGGGATGCTGCGCAGGGGGCCCAGGGTGCAGGCCTAAGCTCGCAGGGTGTGGTGGGACAGGCGCGAACCACGCCACGAGGCTGGGTCCAACAGTCAGGTTGATCAGATCATTCGGGCTTACGGTAATTAATTATGCTGACGACACGCAGCTCAGTTTCTCCTTTGAAGGCAGAAATGCCTTGTCTCAGGAGACCTTTCATTGCTGCATGACAGCCACGGCGGACTGGTTGCGACAGAACTCCCTTCAGTTTAATGGCTCTAAAATGGAGGTGCTGCACTGCTCTATAGATCGTATCCCCCGTCCTCTGCCGGCAGACTTCTGGCCTACTTCTTCCCTGGGCACAGTTGCGGCGGCGGCCTCCGCCCGTAACTTGGGCGTCATGTTTGGACCAAACTTACAGTTGGATGTCTTTGTTAACAAGACAGTTGCCACATGTATGTCGTTGCTCCGCATGTTACGTAAAATTCTTCCCATGCTTCCGGCTCAAGCTAGACCAGAGGTAGTGAGCAGTATTATTCTTAGCAGGCTTGATTACTGCAACACACTACTTCTGGGTGCTCCTAGCACCTTGATCGGTACGCTGCAGCGCATACAGAACATGGCAGCTAAGTTGGCCCTCTCTCGGTTGCGCTCAGCCTCTTCATCCTTGGCGCTCAAAGATCTCCACTGGTTGCCTGTTCACCAACGCATTTGTTTCAAAGCGTCCTGCTTAGTCTTCAGAGCCTTTCATGGACAGGGGCCTGTCTTGCTGCAAGAGCTTTTTTCCTGGTACTCCACAGCTAGACTTCTGCGATCTACATCGGCATGTCTGGCGACAGTTCCAAGAATTCAGAGGATACGGATGGGCGGTCGTTCCTTTGGATTCACTGCTGCCAAATTCTGGAACTCCCTTCCTCTGTTCTTAAGGAGTGCCGGGGAATTCATTCCCTTTAAAAAAGGATTGAAGACTTGTCTTTTTCCTAGGGTGGTATAATTTTAGGTGTGCGTGATGGTCAGGTAGAGTCAAAGCGCCAGGATACCCTCTGGGTGACAGTCTGTGCTATAGAAGTATGCGATACATACACACACACACACCCCCCCCACACACACACACACACCCACACTCCCCCCACACCCACACTCCCCCCACACCCACACTCCCCCCACACCCACACTACCCCCCCCACACCCACACTACCCCCCCACACCCACACTCCCCCCCACACCCACACCCTCCCCCCACACACACACCCACACACACACGCACACACGCACACGCACGCACACGCACGCCCGCCCCCGCTTACTCCGTTATTCAGGTTATTTGTGCTCAAGATTGTCTTCCTATTTGAGAGTGGGTTTTTTTGCACTTTTTGAAATGTTTTCTACTTTTTCAAGCTTTACCAAGATAAGAGACTGGAACATGTAGTGTGGGACATGCAAGGAGAATGCATGAGAAATCCTTTGCCTTGGAATGCTAGCAGGAACCTTGCCAGTTCTGGTGAGTTTCCTTGACGTAGAGGGTGTCTTCTCGAAAATTCTCGTGCATTGAGAATATAATATAAACTAGGGTTTCTTGCCTCAAATTGGATCTCTCCTGTGAGGTGGACGCATCTGCTCAAAGCTGCTTTTCCCGACTTGACTAGTCTCTTGGCCCTAGGATTGTTATCTGGGACCCCCAGCCTTGGGATGGTCAAGATGAAGATATTGCAGCTGGTGAGGTATTTTCTCTGATCAATGGTATTGAGATATATGTATAGATATATAGTTAACTTTACATGTGGTTTTCGTCAGTGTGCACATCCATTTAATATTTGCTTGTGGGGTGGGGGCTAAGATCTTGTGCAAGATTGTGCACATATGACACTAACTAGAAACTATTTTCAGTAGGAGGAGGATTTTGTTTTTGTCCAAATCCACGCTACATCTATGGGAAGCACATTTGTGCCCAGAATGGTTGGGTTCTATGTAGATGAATTTGATATAAGAAATATTTTGAATTAAAAAAATCCATGCATTGAAAACACACATCTGTAAACAGTATATAGGCAACAGGCTTGTAATCTGGAGAGGTGATGATAAACACCTAACGTAATTCAGCAAGTGGATCAACAATATTAATGGGTTACTTAATTTCACCATGATAGCAAGCAGGGAGAAGCAAAATTCCTGCACTGGAAAATTAGGACTCATGACAAGTTCCTAAAATGCAAAAACTTTAATAAATCCACAGACCACAACAACGTGTTGCGCTTTGATACTTTTCATTATAGGGCATTCAGAGCGAATCTATCCGTCGGTCAATTCCTGAGATTACAAAGGAATTGCTCAAAGAAAATGAATTTTATGAAAAATGCAGACAAGTTATCAGAGAAACTGCCAAGTAAATCAACCAGGCTATAAAAAGGGCCAACATTATTCCTCGGGAAAATCTACTGAAAACAAAAAAGACAGAGCTGGGTAAATTGGCATGTGTTACAACATACAGTGTTCCGTTCAAACATGGCAAAAAATGATTAAAAATCAAATTGGAAAATCTTAACAACTGCCTCCCTGGAGTGTAACAAACTAATATCTGCATTCAAAAGATTGAAGTCAATAACAAAACAGAATTATCCATACCAGACGAAAAAAGAAATCATAAAAGGTAAGACTCATTTAAAGTCGCTAGGGAACCTTCCTTCAATAACTGAACACAATCCCTGTGGTGACTGCAATTTATGCATACTAACGCGTATAACAAAAGAAGTAGGGCTAGATTTACAGACTCATGGAATTTAAAAACGCACACAGACTGTAATTCACAAGTTATCTGTAGTTTCACCTGCCCTTGCAACCTACATCATGAAGGCATGACAACTATTAAAGATCAGAATTAAACACCATAGCACCATAAAATGTAAAAAGAATAACAAAATTGAAAATAGTTTTGGTAAACGAGGTTCTGTGGAAATGACAAAATGGGTGGTCATAGAATAATTACATGACTAATCTGAGAACGCCTACCAAAGACTCATTTATTAAAAACAAAGATGGATTTATCACCTCCAGACTAATAAGTGAGGCTAAATGATGAAGTAGTTTGGGGACTACTACAATACTTTATACCAAAATTAATAGAGTTCAGACATTTGTATACATGAGGAAGTCACCACTGGTTGACAGGGTGATACTACTTCAGATTTTCATGTGTGCCGTTATACACCACCACCTATAACTCACCAAGTTACAAAACAAAAGGAAGAGGGAAGGTCTGAGTGGTAGGGAAGGTTTGAGTCGTAGAAGTTAGATTCAGCCCTAAGTGGGTTCAATAAGAAAGCGGTATTACACGTTGTAGGGATGTGGTGCAAAACAAATATACTGCAAAATGACTGAGGAATACATATTTGATCCAATGTAACAATGCACAGATCCCCCTCACGTGGATAATTAGGCTTCCAGCAACAAACAAATCAGGTGGGACTCATTGCTGAACACCTAGGCAACATCAGGACTACAATTCCCATAAGCACTAATAAATCAGGGCCATAGATCCGGTCTAGCAGGAGAGATAGACAATGCACACAATTCTTTTCAATAGAAACAGTTAAGTAGCACAGAATACACAGTCGTCACCAGGGGGAGATAAAACCATATAGTGAAATAGTGGTATGTGAACCCCAACTCGAGCCAAGACTATACCAGAAAATGTAGAAGTGCTGGGGACCCAGGGAACCACCATTGGTAAGTAACCAGGAGTCCCATGGAGGCCGTGTACAGAGTGGAAACACAACAGAGGGATCAATGCAATTCAATGGGTACATTGCAGTTTTAAAGAAGAAAGACCCTTCCCCGTGGACCCTGAAGAAACCCAGCGGAAGACAGAAGGTTGGAGAGCCACCCCATCCGTAGACACCCTAGGAACCAGGATACCTACACCAGGGAAGCCGGGTGCATAGGTGTGAAGTGGCGTCGGAAACCGCAGTTAGAACCTAATGGCGGACTTCAGGAAGATGCCGCTGCTGAGGAAGATGACAGTGTCTGGTGGAACCCAAAGGTGCATTCACAAGTTGAACAGTACCTGCAAGCAGAGGGTACAGAGTCTATGCCACTCAGGAGTGACCAGGAGGCAAGGAAGACAAATGTCCACCGATGTAGAGTGTTGCAGGAGAGATGACAGTGACCTTGGAGCTGCAGCTGTAAGGACTAGGTGACGCTGTGGAAGACCAGCTGTTCACAAGCTGTCTCACATCTGATGTCAAGAACTGAAGGGTTGGTGTCCGTCGAGAGCACCAACAAGACTTGGCAACTGCAAACAACGTGGAAATCGAAGAAGGTGCAGAGTCGGGACCAGCAAGGTCCAGGTGACTAACCACAAGCAGGGTAGGCCCTGAGCAATCAGGGGAGCCACCAGAATTCAAAGATGACCCTCGAGAGGACCCACAGGCTGGAGGAACGGACGTCGCAGGAGGACCTCGAGCAGCTCACCAAAGATGCAGGCCCATGGCGTAAGTGATGCACAGAGGACGAAGATCTTGGTCACTGGAGTTGCTCGAGGATGGGGGTACTTGGAGCCCAAAGCCTTTGCAACTGCAAGTCCACGCGGTGCACAGGGGTCCCGTTCAGGCGGCTCCGACGAGGGATACTGGCCTCAAACTTGGTGAGAGGACAGGGCATGCCTCAAGGGGTGTGAAGAACCACCATCTGTGTTGCTGAGCCTTTCGGAGTCTGTGGGAGCACAGGATCAGCAGTCCGGTCAGCTTAGTTGGGGTGCCTGCAGATGCAGGGAAGTGACTCCTTCACTTCAAGGGAGATGCCTTAAGGTGTCTTAGAAGGTTCCCTGAGGTGGTTTGAACTGGACTATGCAGGGAGGGCACCAAGTGCGCCCTTCAAGCAGATGGAGTGGAGCTAGCAAGCACTCCCACCCGGCCCCAATACACTAAACCCTTTATGGGAGGTGGTCACACCTCCCTGTGACAGGATACTTCAAGTTCTGCATTTCTCTGCTTGAGCTTGGCTCTGCAGCAGGAGGGCAGACTCGTGTCTCTGGTCAGCAGCATCCAAGTTGTGCTGTCCGGGTCTAGAAGACTGGTACTGGGTGCACTGAGGACATCCCGGAGGAGCTTTACAGTGCATGGAATCATACCTCCCACACCAGTTACAGTGTGGGAGGTATGATTCCAACATGTTTAATACCAAACATGATAGGGTTCATTGCAGCCAGTTTAGAGATGGTCATCGCCTAATTACGCATGGCCACTCTATGCATCTTAATGGCTGATGCACTTACAGCCCGGGAGAAAGGACTCCGAAGGCTGTAGGGGTGCCCTGCTCATGCAGGTTCACCCCCACACTTAGAACCAAGCACCTTGCCTTCAGGATTGAAAGGCCTGCTTTACGGGTGACTCATAGGTTTTAAATGCAGTGACCCTAGAACCTAGATATTTTGTGAGTGGTGCTAACACCAGCTTACACAGGCTGCAATGGCAGGCCTGTAGTTACAGTTTGAGTTGTCCCTCATTTATTGATAAAGTTTTATATAGCGGGTGGCATAATACATGCTTCAGCCCATGGGGGACCCCTGGTGTACCTATGACCTGGGTACCTCAGTACCATATACTAGTGACTGATAAGGGTACACCAGTTTCCAATCTGGGATGTAGCCAAGTACTTACCATACCAATTTAGGGAAGAAAGCACAGAGACTGGGGTCCTGATTAGCAGAATCCCAGTCAGACTAGTCAAACAGCATCAAACCAGGCAAAAAAAGTGGGGGGTAACCATAAAAGCAGATCCAACTTTCCTACAGTCACCTTAAATCTATAAGCCTAAACCACCTCTAGTAACAAAAACACATTAACTTTTTGAACCAGCATACAAATGAATGTAGCTATTTAAGTATTGTCTGTATTTTGTACTACTCCATAACGTAAATGAGGGCCATAACGTGTAATGAAGAAATATGAAATGAAGCAAACCATCCTAGAAGAGAGGCCAATGAAACAGTGAGAAACCACTATTTAAATTGGATCTAGCCCCACAGTGAATTAATAAAACAATGGCCCAAAATGATTATTTGCTTACTGATCTTGCACCGGTTACAGAAAAGATAGTGTAGCACATTCACCTTTTCTGCATGGTCACCCCAGCTGTTTTGCTTTTTTGTTTTCCAGGACCTTATTTTCACTGGCTATAGGACTCTGTGTGCTTTACCAGTGCTAACCTGTAGTAAAGTGCCGTTGACTACATTGAAACCCCTTGTTTGGCCTATTTAACGTACCTATAAATCCATTGTAAATGGGGCCTCGAGTGGCATGGAAAGTTTAATGTCATATGGGCTGCAGTTTGTATTTACATCACCCATATATATGACAAAAATATATTTCTGCCATGGGCATCACTGTGCTCTGCCTAGGTTGCAGTTTAAATGCACAGCAGTGATACACGGGAGAGAAACAGCATTTGCTATGTAGCAAATGCCTACTGGTATATATCCATAAATCACCCCTTAAAATGGGCATTGTAAGCCTAAAGGCTAGTGAACATTTAAAAATAGGGCACCGTACATAATGGGATTAAGTGTGCCCTCACAGTGAAGTAAAAGTCCGAATATATTTTATTTGGTCGGGCTGGGAAGACATTTTTCTAACAGGCTTAAGTGGGATTTAACTCTTTATTTTGTATCTGCTTATGAAAAGGCTATACAAATGCTTAAAAGTCATTTACCTTAGTTTTAAAAATCGAATTTAATTGTAAAAACTGATTTTTGATAACTTAAGCAGAAGAGTAACTTTGTAAAAATGCACTTTAGGCTGACTGAGCAAGAACTTGCAAAAACCAAGTTCTCCCACTCATCACACTTTCAGGGCTGAATACAACTATTTGTCTGCAAGAATTGACTATTCCGATTCAGTGGACACTAGCTTGCCTTTGGGTGAGGAAAGGCCAATAGGTATAAACTGGGTAACATTTAACAGAGACTGGATCTCTGGTATTTGATAGGAACAGCTAGCACAACAAAGAGCCCATCTAGACTACAAAGCTCCAACCACAGCAGGAAGGAAAACCAGATTTGAACTAGTCAGGTAGGAGAGTGACCAAGGAGCTAAAGACATGCATGACTGGATTGGGCGGTAGAATTCCTCCAATCACTGACTAGTCCATAGAATAAATCTGGCACCTCCACCACCTCACAATATTTCTTGACCTGGGAAGACTCCATCTGCAGAAAAAGACCCTGCTGGAAGAAGAATCCTAACTTCTAATTCCTGCAGGAATACAATGACTCACACATGGACTCCTGAGTCAGTAAGGGCCCAGCAGACTAAAGAGAACTAGACCGTGCAGGAGGTTTGGTACCCACAATTGTGCTGTGAGGAGCATGGGCTGCAGGACTTACCAGAAGACTTTCCCAGTAGTTGGAGACTAAGTCCAAAAGCGAAACCTTTGCCCTACTTCCTTTATCTGCCATCCACTCCATTAAGGTCAGTCTGAAATGTTGCCTAGGCCCCAGTCCACTGTTAATAGAGGAGTTTATATAGTGTTTTGCCTTAGAAGTAATCCCCTTAACCTACTTTGCTGATCTTGGTGTCTTTTTGCTCAAATTGTTCGCTATTTTTCTAAACTGGTTTGGGAAGTTTACTGTATTACCTTTACTTTGAAGTTGTTGGTACTGCTTGAAGTTAGCAAACACTTCTCTGGAGATTGCTGCTGCTTGTGCGTTGGATACCAGGAGCTGAACAAAGATTCTCTCAGAACTGTTTTGACCTAACCAGACTGGGTATATTGAGCAGGGTGGGGCCCCCCCGACCCCAATTAATAATGCTATTTCTGACAGGTAGGTTTTAACAACCCACTGGAAATGAATAAGGATTTTTTTTTAAATACTTCAGACCGCAGGGCATTCTGTTCTTGTGCCCATAACAGAGTTGTTGATCTGTTTCCAGTGAAGGCAAATCTTTGGGAGAGTTGAAAGTCCAAGACTGGATGAACTCAAATATCTACCAGGCAATATGAGCCATCTATTTTCGCGAACGTAAAGGGGGTCATGATTGTTGAGGTATTTTTAAATAAAACCCAAGATTTTCAAAGAGAATTGTTTCTGAACAAGCAGCCAGTATAACCACCCGAATTCCCCCAAAACACTCCCTATCTGATGTTTAAATTCAGGTGTCATCTGTGTTTTATACACGTTGACGTCTGGCAATCTGACATAGGGGAAAGCCTCCCAAACGAGTATGTCTATAGTTACATTTCGAGTTACGAGTGTCCCAACTATCCTTCAATTATGTTTTTTGAAAATGTATGAGTCTGATTGCTTAAGATGACTGAGGCAGAAAAACCTTGGTTTGATTATGGAGCGGATTAGGATTTTACAATTCATCTCAGCATCCTAGTAATCCCCTATGTTGTTTGCCAAGGGTGCTGGGAGGCCTAGCAGGCTGGTGGGCTACAGAAGAGTGTTCAATTCCCTTCATTTAGTAGTATTGCCTATCAAGATCACATCCGGCTTTGCTCCGCTGACTGTAAGGTTGCTAGGACTAACACATGAGGCCCCCCTCGGCCAAGAATTGAGGGCCCAAAAGTCATCCTACGGTGCAATAACACAAACGTGGCAGCTGCAGAATGATGTTTCAGAATTTTATAGGATCCTGAAGCATATGTCAAAGATGTTAAAATGTATGGCTGAAATCAAATACCACTGAGGGTCAACATAGTCCACCCTGACTCTAACAACTGAAACGAACCTACTTTTACACATTGGCTTCCCCTGGCCTGCCCCAAGTCACAAACACTCCAAATGTCCTCCTGTACAAAGTAAGGAACAGAGACGTTAATTGACAATAGTATTAAATTAGGCTGGCAGATGGAACATGACTAGACCGGGCATTCCCCACTAATTAGTGGCTACCATGTTTCATGCTTTAGTGCAGCTAAAAACACAGGATGTAGTTGGTCTCACAGGGGTCTTCCCCTGTAAACCCAGTCAGTCTCTTCAGCACACTCCCTAGTGGTTTCTAACTAAGCAGATGGAAAACTCCGTGGTGGGCAGCACTGATTCGTCCAGTTGAGTGGACCAAATGCAACAACCCCAAAATTGAGGCATCTTTCAACCCCCTGTTGATCTGACTGCAAGCTGTTCTCAATACTCTTTCAGACTCCTTCCTAAAGTATGAAACGAAGAGTCAGAGAGGCCCCTTCCTCAACCCACCCCATGCCTCAAGTCCAGATGAAGTGCTACTTCATCCATTACAGATCCTGGTTTCAGCAGCACAACATCCACAGTCTCTGGTCCAGCTTCCAATGCCTAAGGGCCAGCTGATGGAACCAGCGCCCTGACCCAACTGGCATCAGTCCAGGTACTGACAGACTGCAGTCTAAGGTGGCATATAGTCGGACTCATATTTCTAAAGTCCAGGGCAATGTCAGACTTTGGTCAAGTGGAATAGCTGTAATTACAACCAAGCTGTCCTTGCTCCCATGAACATAGTTCATAAACTAAGCAACATAATGATGACAAGGCGAGATTTTGCTGTTTGTTGCATCTGGTAAAACGATCCACTGTTAGGATTTCAAAGGGACTAGATGAACGTCAGATATAAATGAATATGTAAAATCACAGAAACTTAACAGGGTCTATTTTCTTTTTCACATCACAGTAAAACGTCCGACGTTTATGGGATTTATAGCATAGAGACTACTTTTCAGACTACCTATGATCCAAAAGCACCCTCCTTTCGACCCCTATCAACTTTGTTCTTCTTACCGAACCTTCCTGGAAAGTTTCACATTGAGAGTGGAGAGTGAAATTGCATGCTCAATGGAATCTGGCAAGACATGAAGATGATGGCAGAAACCGAAGCAGGTGGAACAATAAGTAATAAGGAAGAAGCCACAACACTGCAGTTCCAGATAAAAGCTCTTCAACAAATAACTAAATACCTAGACACAAGGTTACTAAATTCCCAAGAACAGTGAGCGAGTAGGATGTCAGTCTGGCGACTACTCAAGGGCATCTAGAAACTAGAACTGCAGCCCTAACCTGGAAAATCACTAAAAACTAAACTAAACGCGAAAATGTCAGCTGTAACCAGCAGAAAATGTCACTTAAGGATGCTGCGAACAGAAAAGTCGTTTGACACCAGAAAGGGTGAGTGCTATCAGCAGTTTTTGGGGGAGTTTTATATAGCGCAAACTCGACCCGAAGTTATCTGAGCGCTCTACAGGAGCACCAGTTGCGTTACAGACGGTGAATAGAGAATCACTGCGTGCAAAACAAGAAGGCACAGCCACTGAGCTGCAACAGTTTAAAGAGGGATTTCAAAATAAAGAACACCTAGAGTGGTACAAACGTACAGAGGCATACTGAACACTACTTCAGAAAACACTCCATAGTCCAGTCAGGTAAAAGGCTATGTGCACAAATAAGGGTGCCTTAGATTTAATGCACACCAACTCAAGGAGCCAGAACAGATTGTTTTGAAGATATGGTCAAATGTCCTCAGGTGATAGACCAGTCTGGACACCATATTTTGAGTGATCTGCAGCTGCTGAATATGACTGGCATAGAGTCCCAAGAAGAAGGTGTTGGCCTAGTAAATTCTAGAGGGAACGGTTGCTTTTACTTTCCAGAGGTCACGCATGCCCTGTCACAAAGGGGATACTTTTCCTAACAGTTTTATCTGAAAACAGCAGTGTGTCATGACATAATTAACATGATCTCTCTAATCAGATTTCTTGTTATAAAGGAAACGAAGGCTTTTGACCTTGGGAGGCTGGAGATGGCACAGGTCTCAGATTAACAGGACAGAAGGCAGGGCTCCACAAACTGCTCAGGCCTAGAAATAATTGCCCAGTTGTGTTGAACATGCACTTCAAAAATGACTTCATCCAGGCCTGAATGGCCAAAGACAAACCTGAAGTGCTCTGCAGTTTAGCCAGGCACAGGTCAACATTAAGGATTCGCTGCCAGTTGGTGGTTTCTGCACCAAGAGATCTTATAACTTGGCCGAATTTTGCACCTATACATTAAAAGGAACAGGGAATAATAAGGGACCCTGAGGTTTTACACAAGACAACTAGCAGTTTAAAACAAAGTATGAGTACCAAGAACAGTCTTTATTTAGACAAAATCCCTGGTGTTGGTACATTCCGCCTTATACAGTAATGGCCATCCTATTTGAGTTCATGATTCAGCTTCTAAACACCGTCGAGGCAATTGTGATCCTCAAACAAACCAAAGGGTTGCACTCCTAGGGTCCTCAAGGACAGGGCTGGTGGCAGATCATTGACCCGGTTGGAGGCTGTGGCCTGGAATCAACTCCTGCCTGAGTGACGAGCTGTGAGGGATGCTGGGTTATTTAGAAAGAAACTGAAAACCTTGATCTTTAAATAAACTGTCTTGTCCCTCCTAACAGCCTAGTAGGGTACGTGCAGGGACACTCCTTTGAATAGCTGTGCGTGTTTTAAGTGCCGTTAATAATAGATCTAGGGCCAAACCTTAACCCACCTTCACCAAATGATAGATTAAGGTGAAATTGGCCACCCTGTCAAAAGCAGTGAAAGATAAGAGAGGCCCACAGTGTTGCTCCTCATGTAAAACACTTGTGAGGTATTTAACCACAGTGACAAAAACAGTCAGTCAATGTTTCCACCTTTCAGCAAAATCCCTTATCGTCATGTCTCAAGGTGATCAGAGAGAAGTCGTACCAGGAATTTCTCCGTGATCATGGCGAGGACTGGCAGTAGAGAAATGGACCTTTAATTTGAGCCCATATTAACTGAGGACCGAGCTTCATAAACAAATCATTTTTACCTCATTCTTCCTGCACCTTTGCAGAAAAATATGTTTTTATGAGCAATCAGATAAATACGATCTTAAAAGCGGTGGGCTTTAGGACAGCAACAAGGCAAGCTTAATCAAGGGACTCTGACTTGAAAGCCAAGAAGAAACTCGCCCTGCTTTCAGGAGCAAAAGCATATCCCCACCTTTCCCAATTGCAGCTTCAGAAAAATATATAATAGGAGACAGTCTCCATTTGAAAGTGGTCACCGATCAGTTTGATCTTCTCTGAAAAGTAAAGTGTGAGCATAATAATATTGCGAAGGAGGGATACAGCATCACTGGTTACTAAAGTCTATAACCACACTGTACAAATTACTGGTGGGGTTAGATACCAGCGTAATTTCAGAGTTCAGGAAAGACCCTTCGATTTAGCCTACATGAACTCTGTTTATAACATTTCAACTAGGTGAAGTAGTCAGTAGCGGCTTTCTCAGTGTGTGGTCAACTGTCCTACAGGAACATTAGGGTCATGGACATGTCAGAAGGAAGGGAGAGAAAGATTGTGAAACACTTCCGGGAATGCATAGATACCGATCTGGCTAGAGCCAGAAAAGTTATTCTTAGTTATGTTTAAGAAGCCCAAATAAACCATCCATTGAGGGGCACTGCTAAGAGCAATCACTGGCTGAAACGTAAATAAAGAAGAAATCAATGTAATATTTCAAGAGACTAGGAGAGTGCACAAATGTACAGTGAGTAACAATCCTATTTGTTGTCAGGTTTATTAAGGACACAAATGAATCAGAGGCACTCCTATGAAAGGATCAAAACAATTAGGAGACCTGAAGATCAAGGTTGCGCTTATTATTCTTTCAATACAGTGACTGAGGAGTGCAACCAAACTTCTCCAGTCCCATGGAAAAGACTTGGAACAGTTTGGAATTGATGGCCAAAGAAGGACACACGAAAATAGCAGCAATAACAGCCTGAAGTACAAAACAAAGATGGGAAGTACATACAAAAAAACATGAAGGAAGGTCCAGAAACAGAGGCTTAGAGTACAGTAAACACAGAAGGTAGAGATAGGAGGGCATAATAATTTTTAGGTATCCTGCATAGCAGTGATGCTGCTATACAGCATGGCTACAAATCATTGCCAAAGTTGCAATGCCCATGCTGTACATCATGAATAAAGGGTAATGGTAGAGCCAACAGTCTCAAAGGTGAGACCTATTGGTTTTCCCAATGCTTGCTTATTCTCCGCACAGTACCCCTGTGATTCTGAGTAAATTAATCTCCTCATAGGTGGAAAAAAAATAAGTCATTTGACAAAAAATCCTTTTACATAAAGCAAATGTGCCCATGTCCATATGAAAAAAAAATTGGAAGCAGATAACATCAGTTGTCACAATAAAAGCAGGCATCTGTTGTCACACTAAACATCCAGGTCAAAGGAGAAAAGGACTTCTTTGAAGTGGGTGTGTGTGTGGCATAGTATAACATAGCTACTAATGGCAAGAGGTTCAACAAGGAAGAAGTAATAAATAAAAGTAGTGCCTCAATCACAGCGCGATCAGCGGAAGGACAGCAATCAAGCTGAAGTAATCAGTAATTGGTCCTTGCTCAAGCTGAAAGAAGAGGAAGTAAAGCCGCTACACGCTGGCTAATTAGCAGGCAGCAAATCAGAGTGACAATGAAGCCAGCAAACTTTAATGGGCAGGCTACAAGCCCCATATTGTATACAACATCACTCGCAAGCGAGAGCGCATGCACTGTCACAGGCAAGACCTAAAAACGAAAAGGAGATATAGAAGTACAGAGACTAAAGGAAATAAAATGAACAGTTCTTCCTAAGGCCCACATACACGGCGTTGTTTATCGAGCCGAATTCACTGAAGGCTCGCTACTATTTAGCCCATTATTAATCTCCTGTGAATTTGATTTTAGCTGCGCTATAAATAAACTAGAAACACACTCTCGCCAATTAAAGTGCAACACTATGCATTACAGTCTTTTTGTACATTGCAGGTTATATGTTTAAATGGTCCGCAGGTCGTCACCGGAGTACTCAATAGAACAGGAAGGATGGCAAGGACGTTCTTTTAGGCTTCTGAATCCTCCAGGCGCACCAGAGAAGAAAGATGGCTCTCACGCACAGTATTAACATTTCATAAGGCTGAGTCAACTCGTAAAAAATAGAAAAGTAAAGCAACCAAAACACCATGATACTTAAGTTAGGAATACAAAAAAGCAGTCTACAATGGATTAACATTTGTGTACTGCAGTTCTAGATGGCCACGGTGCTATCGACATCATTTTATATGGCTTCATACAAGTAACTGCCTGATGCACACAGATTCAGTATATGGCTGCTACGGTCCTTTTGCTACCTCAAATTCACTACATAAGGGGTGCCGCGGCTGGGTACCCAGCTAACTAATCGAATGGGCGAGTCTGGTGGCAAGGAAAGCAAAACAGTGAGCATAGGGCCAAAGGAGGAAATTTGGGGGCAAGAGAATGGGCATGGCTGGTAGTAAAAAAATGATTATATATACGGTTGTGAAACTAAATGTGAGCATGGGAAAACTTATGGGACGGATCAGCTGTGCAAAATGGGTCAAGCTAAATAAAGGGGGTAAATGAGGGAGCAAGCTCAGGTGGGGGAGTGAGTGAGCATATTAAATGCTTCATGGTGGAAGTTGGGAGAGCCAAATTGAGGGTGAAGGGAAAACGAAGCTTGGGAACCTGACTTAAGACATGAAGACTGGAAGGTGAATCAGGTACTGTGTGCTTGTTTATTCTGTAATACACAAGGAAGACATGTGTTGTGAAAAATGCATAGTGAACCTTTGAGGGGTTCAGATAGCACAAACAAAACCTACTGATTTTTGGTTTATTCGATTGTAGCATTTTTGTCCTACACTTCTGGCTGCTGCACCCAGGCCAGAAAGAAGGGATCTCCACAAGTGATACCCCCAGATGAAAGGACACTACACACCAATATGTACTTAAAAGGTGCTGGCTGGTGTGCTTACTCACTTTTGTTTCCTTAAAAAGATGGGAAATCTGGATTAAGCGGAGGCAAATGCTGAGACAGAAACGTAGAAAGGAGGACTAGAGCTACTGGAGGAAAAAAAAAAAGACTGCTTCTTGCAGATAGGAGCCAAGAAAACACACACTCATCACCCCACACAACCACGCCCCCACAACACACACAGTTACGCACACGACTGTACACACAATACCAGCCTCCCACACACCCTAATCACCGGAGGTCCTACCGCACACATTACAAACCATACTAAACCCATTGCCCACCATTACAGACATTGCAATTATCCCTCCACAAACAGGTACCCCAGACCATACAAACACATTAACCACAGGCTAACACATTTACACGATACAAACATGCTTTAATGTCAGGCATTTTATGCAACTTCTATCGTAAAATTTCAAGAAATGTACACTTGAGTGTAGTTGAACTGCCCTTGACATCCTGGAGGCCTTTTTTATCTACTCTTTCCAACGCTCTGACTCACATTAATTATTCTCCACCCTCCCTCTCCCAAATAAAAATAGGTGAAAGAACTGAACATATATCAAGTGGGTGAATACCAGGAAGAAAGGCTGTCCCAACGCACCACAGTTACTTCATTTTACACCTAACTGTGTTACCCAGACAGCAAGCTCAGACAAACATGACCAGACTGTTCCCACTACTAAAGCAGCCCGCAGGAGAGTAGCTCACAACGTGGGCAGATTTCTCATGCAGCCCCCAGCAAAAAAAAATGTCATGCACATCACTTGAGCGTCTCCCTCCAGGAAATGCATTCTCTGACAAGATAGGATGTCCAGAGACAGGAATCCAAGCGCATTTCTGCAGACTCGCTTAACCCATGACTTGCCGGCACGGACTGGGAACGATGGGACAAGAACGTTTCCATTCCAATTGTCAGACTAAAGAAGTGGCAATTAAATATTACAGTATTCAAGCAGGTGAGGTATGGCAACTTCATTAACTCCGGGGTCAGACACTACCCAAGTTAAGTATAGTGATGCAAGCGCCTTCCAACCTTGTAGAGTGAAAACCAGGAAGCAATTTAAAAAGAGAAAACAACATAGGGCAACGAACGATCTTACCTGGAGAGAAAAAGCAGGACTGGAGGGAGACAAAGTAGGTTCTGTGTTGCTACACTAGGTATGGAAACGGGTAGAATAGAGAGGCTGAGTATTCGTTCCCTGCTGTCAATATGTATAGATTGTCTTATCTGTGAGTCAAGCGGGACAATTCAATTATTTATAAAACATGCGCTACACATGCCAATAATCTATTTACCACCTCTAAACTGGCAACAATACATTACAGGATGTATTTTTCTTCAAGCAGGAAGAGCTGCTTAATGACACTCTTAAAGAGGCCTAGAGAAACAGCTAGTTTTAGGTGGCACACTTCACTGCAGCTCCAGATTAACGACACACCGTGGCTATCGGTACATTAAAGTCTTTACCTCACACCCACAGCATATATGTTAAGTGCATTGTATAGAGCGTTCGGGATCTGGGCACCATTAACTGTTCTGGGGTCAAAATGGTCTGTTGAAATTGGGTTTCGTGATGCATGGTATTCCAAAATCAATCTTCCGAGAGATCGCTCTATTCAACAATATCGTCAAGCGCCTTTGATCCAAACACACCTTTAGTTAATTTTGTATTTGTATACATTATTTGTTTCTGTTGTTTTTTTGTAGCCCTGAAGAAGTCATTGGGTGATTGTTTCCCTTGACTAAACACGTGTCGGCTTTGTTTTTCTGGCTACATTTTGTACGATTCCAATGAATATTGTATGAAGACGGACTATATGATGGAAACCTCACGTTTGTGAAAATAAAACAAAAGGAGCTGATTGAATGAACTCACAATATTGAAAGAATATGATCTGTTTTTTCTTTTCTCTTAAGACTCAATATTTGCGGTGTTGTGCTTGGGGACAGTAATTCTTTTTTCTTGTATTTTTTGTATTCACACAGAGGAGTTTTGGGGACGTGAGTGGCAGTTTTTCCCTTGTTCCGGGGAGCAATTTACTTTAGGATTCACGGTTATAGTTGGCTTTGCGCAAGGTTAACCCAGCCACGTTTTGAGTTCCACACCTTTATAACGTTAGCCAGAATACGTACACCTCTAGATACACAACTTGGCACCCAAGCAACACAGTTGGTAAAAGCATTAACAAATAAACAGAACTGTTGCGCACTTCTCCAACATACACACTAGAAACGATGATAAATAAAGGGGGAAACAAACCTTGCGCGCACATCGCAACACTTTTTCTGTTCAATAAATTGTATTGATTTTATAATGAAAAGCAGTACAAAGGGAGGAGGGAGAAGAAAAAAGATTTAATCTACAACATCTGACAGTTGCCCAGGGTATACAATAAAGTGGCCTCTACAGATAGATGATAAAGACATGAAATAACAATAGACATGAATCCATTACATAGGAAGGAACAGAAGCAGTTGGTACCTGGTTATGTAGATCAAATAGATCTGGGTGAAATGAACCAGGTGTACTCGCAGACGTTTACCTTCCCCGAATGCACCAATGATGCAGTAAATGAAAAAGAGATAAAGAAGGAAAGAGGGGAGTGGGGGGGAGAAATAGGGTAGGAAAGAGAGGGGAAGTCTTGTGATACTATGTGGATGGAGGCTCAGAGGAAGATATGATAAAAAAGAGCTAGAGTTAATGGTTAGTAGGTAATTGTGAGGTTTCCCTTTGGGCGGAAGAGTCGGAAATATAAAGGTCAAGAGTATTCTAAAAAGCCTGAGAGGTGGCCGGGCAACCTTTTGTATGAGATTGGTTGAGATGTGTACTGTGTAGATAGGTTCCCCAAGAACACCAGGTATGATAGGATACATTATTGGAGGATTTCCAGTCAAGTAGTATACCTTTAACTTCCGATGGTGAGAAGATCAAGGAGTGATAGGTCCTTGGCAAAAAGATCAAATGGAGGGTCTGCCATCTGAGGTCCTAGGAGGATGATTGGGAGGGACAGTGGGATAGGTAATCTAAACATTTTCTGAAGCTTATGTGAGGACACCTCCCGCCAGTAGGATTGTAGATGAGTGCAGGAGAAGAACATGTGTTCCTCGTCACCAGGAGCGGTGTTGCAGGCCCAGCATGTATTAGTGTCCTTACATCGCCAATAATTAACTGTAGGGACTATGTTACACAGACAAAGATTACTTTACTTCGTCCAAGCAACCACTCCAAAAATATCACCCTCTAAATATCTCCAGACTGAAAGCAACTACCTTCACAATAATCTTCATAAACCCCCCATTTAAGCTAATCATATCCTCTGCTAACCTTCCACAAATACCAACTAAGAGCTACAACGGAATAATGGCCTTCCTAGTTTCGCACAAAGGTACATCCAAACTAAGCATGTGCTAGGAGGTCATGCCAATAGTTGTTAGGCTATACAAATGCGAATAACATAATAGTCATAAACTGGCATCCTGTAGGGAGGTCACAGTTGATTAAATAGACAGAGTGGGAAATAGTCCAACCATCTCCTCCAGTACCCTCAAGAGCCGTCGCAACCAGACATAAGTGAGCTCTTTTGATGAGCATTGAGACACCAAGTATGAATGTTGCTAACTTTTAATATGGTATTATTCACCAACATTACTCACGTAGATTATTCTAGAGACACACTGAAGATAAATGTCAACACTTGTGTTCCATACAGATGAAATCCGTTCCTAAATTGTTATGCTGTATTTGGAAACTACATTGCAGACGTCTGTGGATTAGAAGGTGTCATGCTAAGTTGATTTGTAGAGTACAACTTATCACCAGGGAGAGTGTCAAGTGCTGGAGCAGGAGTGTAGGCTGAGCTGAACTCCTAATTGAACAGCCAGGTGTTCAGTTTCTTGCGGAAGTTGAATAGTGTGGGGTAGGTTCTGATGTGTGGAGGAAGGTCAGTCCAGGTCTTGGCAGCTATGTAGGAGAAGGGCCAACCTCCTGTTTTGCTTCTACAAATGAGAGGGATATGTGTATGGGAGAGAGAGGCTGTGTGTAGCTTTCTGATAGGATGGAAGATGTGAAGCTAGTGGTGAAGTAGGCAGGTCCGGTATTGTGGAGTACCTAGTAGTTGTGGATGAGTAACTTGAATTGGCATGTTTCTGGAAGGGTAGCCATTGTAGTTCACCGAGGTGGGGAATGATGTGTGCGCTGCGAGGGATGTCTTGGATGGGTCTGGCAGCGGTGTTCTGGATTGTCTGGAGTCTTTGGGTAAGTTAGTTGGAGAGGTAGGCGTAGACTATGCTGCCGTAGTTAAGTCTACTAGTTATGAGGGCCAGGTGACCATGCGCCTCATATTGGTCAGAAGCAGCTTGAAGATGTTACGGAGCATTCTTAGTATGAGGAAGCAGGAAGTGGTTACGGCGTTCACCTGTTTGATCATCATGAGTTTGTCTCCCAGGATGATTCGGAGGTTTCTGGCATGGTCTATGGGAGTGGGCCCCAATTCGGCTTCCCACCAGGAGCCTCTCCATGGAGAGCTCTTGTTCTTGAAGATCAAGATTTACTTTTTGTCCGTGTCTACTGTTAGGTAGTTCTTTCATCCAGTTTGCCACAGTCATGCAGGTTGGGAATTTGGTTCTAGTGGTAGTCTGTGAGGGAGAGGATGAGCTGAGTTGTCAGCGTGGGAGATAATGTTGATTAATTTAGCGCTAATAATGCAGGTGAAGGGGTGCCATGTGTACATTGAAAAGGGTCGGGCTGAGGGGGGGAGGGGGGGAAGAGATCCTTAAGGGACTCCGAAGAAGAGGTTCTTGGATTTGAGGTGTACGGTGGGAGTCTCACTTGCTGGGTTGTATAGGACAGGCAGGAAGGTGCTAATCAAAAGAACTAAGTTTCCGAAAGAAAACATGAATATTTTTTGTTGGACTCCTAATACGTTGGTGTATAAAAAAAGACTGCCAGTAATTCTGCTCCTGTGAGAATGAAATAATGAAATTGGACACTCGTAGATACAGCAATGTTTACTGATCCACAAAATATTGAAACTCTTCTAGTCCTATGCATTTCATTTACATATTGAAACTGCCTGTTCTAGCCTTCTAGAATGTCACCTGGACGGATTCAGTGGCCCTTGGGGAGACAGAGCTACCTTTCAGTAAAAGCCCCTAGATGCACGCTGCTCGGTGACTGGAAACACTCTAGTCTATCATACATACATAAAGTAACCTAAGGTTGCGTGTCAGTACTTTATTTAAAGAAAAAAAACTATACTGACAAACCTATATGTACAGAAACAGGATATAGCCGTAATAAGGAAGAGATGACAGCAGAGTATGAGCAGGATCCGGTACCTCTGTGTCCTTTTAACCCATTCACCAGAATTATTGCATAGGGCTTTAAAACGGAGATGAACAAAGCCTCGAATATGCCTTATCAAATAAAGACGATTTCTCCATTAATTAGCAAAGTATTTATCATTTAAAACTTTATTTGCAGGGCAACAAGTATAGAAATTCGGAGTGTAAGGTACAAGGGGCAACTATAATGATCAAAATTAGAATTCTTTTGGTCCCCAACTGTGAAACACTGTCAGCAGTGAGTGTTCATTAATTAAGGTAGCCCAGAAAACAAAGCACACACACTACAAAATGAACAGAAGGTTAGGCATGGTTCGTCGCGCAGTACAAGAAGCTGTCAAACACCGAAGGGACAGTTCAAGGAATACAACACTGATTAAAAGTGAACTCTAAGTAGTGGTTAATAAAATGTTAATGGGGAGATAAAATAGCTGTACTGCACATGATGAATGAATTAGCCTAACTCTCAAAAATATCCTTTTCAGTTATCCTAGATGATCAGACTTGAGGGAAGTGCCCACAAATAAAACTCTCATGGTTTAAAACCTGCATCTGCTGAGAATCTCAAGGAACAATGCCAGGAAGAATTTTAACAGGAAAACTAAGAAGCTAGAAAAGTCAAGTTTCAAGGTCCTTTCGGAATCTAGGAAGATTTGGAGTAGCGTGGATGGTTAGAGGGAGTTGGTTTCATAACCTGGAACACACTACTGAGGCGGAACAGTCACCTCATCAAGTGAGTCGAAATTTGGGAGGGAGGGAGCGGGCGATTAGCACTGGCTGATCTCAATGATCTAGGAGCATAGAGCGTTAACATCTTCTGTAGACTACAAGGACTCATTTTATAAACGGGTAACAAATGCGAGTTAGAATTTGAAATTGTTTTTTTTTTTTTCAAACTCACGTACAAGATCTTAAGGAACAAGGAATTGATCTCAAGGTCATGAAAACTGTACGCAGTTAATGATCTATTAAATTGGAGAAATAAGGTTGCTTCTGGTATAAGATGTACAAAAGGGGGTGGTGATGGACGAACTGGACAGTTCGGACTGAACTGTTCCCATGAGGCACAGGGTCAGACTGATTTGCACATGGCCATGTCTGAACTGGGGTGGCAGAGTGGGCTAAAGAACGGTGATGGATTAAACCCAGATCTGTTGACTGGGTGTGAGTGTTTGATTGGTTCAGATGCTCCGTCCATCACCACCCCCTTTTGTACCACTTTGTTCGCCATAAGTTGGCAGGGTATGCTCAGACGTGAGTCCCTTGCTCACTTTGCCACTGGATTCAAGCAAGCCGGGCTGAAGACGGCTGCAATGGCAGAAACCGGTCCTCGGAAGCTTGTTTCCGGTCCAGGGAAGGCATGGCTTGGCAGTTCGGGCTGGACTGTTCCCATGAGGCACAGGGTCAGACTGAATTGCATATGGCCATGTCTGAACTGGGGTGGCAGAGTGGGCTAAAGAACGGTGATGGATTAAACCCATATCTGTTGACTGGGTGTGAGTGTTTCATTGGTTCAGATGCTCCGTCCATCACCACCCCCTTTTGTACCATTCTGGTATAAGATGGCAGACTCCTCTATGTATTGTAAGGATCGAATTATTGTATTATGCTTTTTTTATATAAATATATACTATGCCAGTGCATTCTTAATAAGTTTACTAACATGATTTATATGTGAGAAACAGAATCTTGCTATCTAGGCATATTAGTGAATGTCTCAAGTTCCTTTGAAGGGTGCAAAATCATGCTGATATAGAGGCACTTTCTTTGCAGATTAATTCATTTAGCGAACCTCACAGTGTATGGTGCAGTTGACAGGTCCACCTCAAAGTTGCACAGAGGCCTTTGGCATGCACACTTATCTATCCTGCCGCAAGTCAGTTTGCTTATACTGATACAGATTGGCAAATTTAAAAAATGAACCATAAGATTGTCCCTTAAAATATCAGCTCTCTGCTGATCGTTTGCCGTTGCACTGTTGCAGCTTAAATCTTGGACCTCCGGTTCATGTTATCTCCCAACAGATCAAATCTTTCCAAATGTAACCAGAGACTATTCAACAACATAGCTTAGTTGTAAACGACTAAACTCATAGGAGGCAAGGTGTTCAAGCCTCAATCTCAATGGACCAAAGTGTGAAATACTCCAACAGAGAATCGCCAACAGGAAAGATACCATTCAAATGACCCGAGAAAATGGGTCCTGCTTCACTACCAGGCGAGTTGCAAACAATTTTGGGCTCTTGATCCTCAGCAGTAAAGAATCTCCAATGCTGGATTTTGATTACAATGTCATCTCTGCTCCAAAGTGGCCATGGTCCTGCTACTGTAACGGAGTCTGAGCCAGAACACCCAATGATTATTCAAAAGTTTCAAAAACGACAAAACCAAACAGCCAGACTATGTCTCAACTGTAAAAAAAACAAATGCACATTATCATGGGCCTCAAATAGCTTCACTTGTTACCCATAGCGCAAACAAAGAGGTTCAATCTTTAGTATTCAGCCTTTAAATCACTCAAAGGCATCACTTGAACCTACGGGCAGACTGACTCAGTTACATGTCAATTGGCCTAAGAGTGCAAAGAAATTAAAGCAGATCAAACAAATTAGGTTCAAGTGGAAAAAAATCAAGGAAGGAAAACAATTTGAGTTATTGCGCATATCCCTGGAATTCTCTATCCCACACGAAAAGAACCAACTAAATCTGACGGCCTTCAATGCAAATAAGGAAATCTCAAGACAAGGCTCTTTGAAGAGGCCTTCTCTTTCCTCTCAGACACCACTGGGACCAGCCTCCATAATATAAGAAACAGGCTCATCTCAAAAATGAAGAGCCACATTCTCTGAAGGCCAGAAGCTAGATAAGATTGACTCGTACTCATGTGTCCTTTAACAGTTTATAAAGTAATAGAGAAGGGACTTATAGGGCGGACAGATATCAGTAAACGCACTAGTGCTGCAAAGAGGATTCTGGGAACAAGCCATTATGGAAAACTAAGCTAGAAAATGTATTTAAATGACCAGTAATAGCACAATATGATTGTAATGAATAAATGTAATTCAGCGACAGAGGAAAAAACGAATGTGTGCAATAATAAATTGTTCAAGCAACATTACCATTACCTGCTTCGATCATTTTAAGAAAAGTTTAGTAATTAAATAAAATTATGTTTTGTAAATGAAATATATTAACTTTTTTATTTAACCTCATGTCTCCATCGGAAACTGGTGTTAAAATCCATGATACAGTCCTCCCAAAAGTAACAGATACGAATTAAGAAAAACAGATCTAGAGAAATCCTCAAGCGCTACACAATAAAGATTACTACAAACTCATGTCGTCTGCTCAGTTGTCACCCATACCATCGACAGACAGCCCGCAATGGATGCCGTGCGAAAGTAGATCTAATATGACAGACTGTGCACTGCCTACAGTGATGCTCTGCACCCAAGTGTTGTGACGTGAACAGCAAGCCATCATATCTGCCAGCACCATTTTCAAAGGGGTTATTGCAAACAACTGCAGCGCAGTCAGCTCAAAGGTTCCTCAAAGGAAAGCCTTCCATCCCGTGGCCCCAGGACCGCGTATCTTAATGTCTCGCATAATCAGTTCTACAGGTAAGTAGCAGAGACTTATCTAGAGAGAAAAGCAGCCTACGTCAATCTATCTGCCAACCTAGCAAACAGCCAAAAGCAGGGGCGGTGGGTGACATTTGAAAGTGGTGGGGTGCAAATTTGAGAAAGCAGGAAGGTTAATAAAGCAATTGTGAAAGTGCAGTTATTACATTAATAGATGGCATAACATAGGTAGCTGCTTATTCAGTATAACCACAGAGCTTCATACATTCCGTCCTATTATGCTCAGACTGAATCCTGTCACCAGGCCAACTGGCTCACTTTCAAGAACAGGACCGTATTCAAACCACTTGCATAGACATACAAATCAGCAAATGACATGGCATTCAACCTACTCTCCGACACCCTACCATGCTACACACCAAATCGGAACTTTAGATTCACCAATCACAACTTTCAAATCAGCAAATGACACGGCTCCCAACACCCTCTCTGACACTCTACCATACTACACACCAGATCAGAACCTTAGATCCACCAATCACAACCTTCAAACAACACCAAAGCCACCATGTTTGCCTCCTAGTTCTGGGACCTTTACATCTCTGTCCTTCTACACTGAAACTCCACATCACCCAATATGTGGCCCAGCCAATCTCTGCAGGAATTTCAGATGGCATTGAAAAGACATGTGCTTCAAGGAAAAAGCACAGCGGCATGGCGGATGTCGACAATGGCATTTAAAGAACGTGCAATACAAAATAACGTTATATGGGCCAACATTTTTGTGGTTTTCCCCAAACATTTTTTATTAAGTAAATAGAACACTATGAGCGATCCGTACAGGAGAGCTGCATAATTGTGACCAATTGACTAAAATCAACAATCAAGGGGAAAGGATGTAGCCTTACGGCTAGAGCGGTCGGCTTCGAAGCTGGGTAACCTGGTTAGAGTCTCAGCAACAACACTCTACATCCTGTGATTCAGGGCAAATCACTTAATCTCCCCGTGCCTACCAATAAAAAAATGAAGGTGTTCATCTATAACGAAACTGGTGCTCATGTAAAGCGCTCTGATACCCGATGTCTCAGGTCTAGTTCGCGCTATATAAAGCTCAAATGGGCTTGGTTGATTCGCCTAAAAAGACTGTCTTTATCGATTTAATGCTTTTTTTAAAATCTATTTATTCTGCTTTTACTATTTGATGTTTTCATGTACAGTCTATGATTTCTGATGTGCTGTTTTATATACTTCTGTGCAATGCTTTTATGATATATGCATATCGAAATAAAGCTATCAATCAATCAAAACTCAAAAAAGAAAAAATCTGAACTTCAAGGTCTGCTTAGCCATACAATATGACTATTCAATGATCAAATTATACAGGTCCTACACACGGTCACTGCGAGGAACCTATGAAGCAATGACTGATGACTCGTATGCCTTCCCCATAGGCCTATACACCCAGGAAGCAGCACGTGACTCTTGCTGTAGCTACTCTGCGAGTCACTCTTGTGGAATGCTCAAGAGGAACTGACCCTTTTCTAAGCGGAACAGCTTTGAAAAACCGGAAAGAGAATGAGCTTTACTCTGTAATGCTAGGAGTGTTGTCTTTATATCTTTGGCACCTCACCTGTTCTAGGGCCCTCCGGTACGCATGCTTGAGCCTGGAACTTCCCATTATCAGAATAAGTGAGTGGATGTGGTTGTCTGCTTGTTGGTCTCTGGTGTTTGTGGCTGTGTGCATGTGTGAGTATGGTTGAGTTTACATGTGCTGGTGTTTGTGGCTGTTTGCATGTGTGAGCAGGTTTGCGTTTACATGTGCTGGTGTTTTTGGCTGTTTGCATGTGTGAGTATGTTTGAGTTTACATGTGTTTGGGAAAAGAATTACAATCAATGCAATGAACTCCCCACTGTATTTATGTCCTGAGTAATTTGCCACAGCCTCCTGTGCACTGAGATATCTACACAACAATATTAACCTCCTCCCTGCAGCTAGGCAACATGCAGAAATGCAATTTCATAAAAACTCATACTTACAGGCCTTGGGGATAGCATTTATACCAGATAAAAGCCAGCCACTCTGTTTCTATTAATGTCAGATTTCTGCATCCATTATCACTCTAGAGGAACCATGACCAAGGCTGAGAGGTAAAGTGGGCGTAAAATTAGACTTTAAATTTGCTTTTGAAGTGAGATGAAATCCAAATATTGGCAAAGCGAATGTGTTTGACTTTTATAGTAAATACAGATACACACCATCCAAGCACTTGTTGACTCGACATAGATGATACATGCATGTAAACATCCATGCACTCTCAGACTAACACACCTACAGTACCACATGCATACATACCATCGGGCAGACCCCCATGCCGACAGAACAACAGACCCCAGGCAAACAGAACAACAGACCCCCCACACACAGAACAACAGACCCCCATGCACACAGAACAACAGACCCCCCCCCCCATGCACACAGAACAACAGACCACCCCAGGGACACAGAACAACCGGCCCCTTGGCACACAGAACAACAGGCCCCCTGGCACACAGAACAACAGACATCTTTGGATCATCATGTCTTTATTCCCGATCGGACAAATGTCGTCCCAGTTCTCTCTGTTCCTTCACTTACTAATGGGGCGACAGATACATCTTTTGTAGACGGAATTTAGCTGGGAGAGACCACCCTCTAACCCACCATATTCAAAACAAGAACAGGGGGGGAGATTGCGCAGTGCTCAGATGTCCTTGCTTCGTGACACCTCTCCTTCCGGAAAACGATAAAAGTGTCGCGTGGCGAAGAGCCATAAAAAAACATGACTGACTGACAATGCAAAACAAATCACTTTCATAACATATACACAGTAAAAATAATATTTGTAAGCCATCTGCTCAATGTATGAATGTCGTAATGACCAGCCGAGGTGCATAAATATTTGTCAACATTATGGCGCAAAAACTCTCAGAACATGCTGCCTTCCTGATGATAAATCCGACAATATAAAAAAGAACTGCAAGAGTTAAAACTGTTTTGCATACAAATCGTGCTGCCAACATCGTTAATACTTGTTTTCATCTACCACATTGCCTCGTATTTGAACAGATCAAAACCTGTCCAGTTTAAACATTGATGGCACACAGAGCGAAATTTAAATTGTGCTCCCAAATGCTCGCAGGAACAGACACAGACAAGGGGTAAAACAGTGGGCTTGTAACAAAGCCACGGGGCTCTGATTGCACAGGCTGTGCTTAATTTTGACATAGGTTCCTGTAATTGCTACTCCTCCCAGCGGGACTGCAAAACCCATAATCCCCATGTGTGCCCCCTATCCCCACCAATTGTTAATCCTAGCCGTTTCTATATCTGTGACATTCCAGCATCTAAGGCGCCCTTTGCTTCATGTTTACATTCGTGTCCCATCGATGTGCGTTCTAACCTTTTATTTCCTATTCTTTTCGAAAACACTAGCCTCACCCGTTGACGGCCTTGCACCTGCTCCCGGTCAGCCCTCTGCTCTGCCTTCGTATCCAAAAAAATTGGAGCACCGGAAAGGGACGATATCAAGGGGGCGCTACATTTAAAAAACTAAAATGAAACTAAATTACAGTCGTTTTTAATACCCTGCAACGTCATCGCACAGTTTGAGATTGTTTTAAATATTTAGAGATTCTACGAAGCGCCTCATCCTTCCATTTCCGCTCCCAATAACACAGACCCCGGGCTCGTTTCCGCTCTCCCCTCCCTGTCTGTCACTCGTCTTCCCTGCCCTGTTTCTGGGAGCAATGGGGACGTTTCTGTTTTGGGAATACCTTGCTGTTTTTACGCTCTGGGGCCCAACACTTAACTCCGAGCGCCGATACCTCTTGGCCATGGCCCCTGACACCGAGGAGTGTTACAGCAGACCTACCCAGTGCTTCATGCTCAGTTTTACCTTTGTGGATCTCAGGAATGTATCAAAGCAGCCGGTAGGGCTGGGGCGGGGTCCGTAACTTGGCGGGATGAGACCTCTGCAATACAGATGGGTTGGTTTGAAGTCGGCCTCAGCGCACCGGAAACTTATGAGACCGGAGGAGGCCAAGGTCAAACGAGCGAGCCGCTGAAAGACCAGGACTGGGGCAGGGTCCGAGGGTCGACCTAGGTAGCCTGTTCTCGCATACAATATTTGGCATTACAAAATAATAATAGATAAGACAGTCTTTGGCTAAGAAATCCAGTCTCCACACAGCAGAAGAGAAGAACACCACGAGGCGAGTCGCAGGGGCGGAACCAACCACGTCGTCACCAGCAGCGCCGCAAATGGCCAATCACTGCCAGACTACAAGAAGTCAGGCACAGTAATTGGCAATGGCCATTGTGCAGTAACTGTGAGCCACCCACGCGCGGCATCCAATGATGGATTGCCCTGCCGGGTTGCGCGGTGACCGGCCAATCCTGCCGCTGCATGCAGCGCCAGGATTGGCTTCAGTTAGTGTGCCCCCCAAGCCATTGGCTTGGGGGGCACACTAACTGCTCGCCCTGTCGCCTTTGATAACTCTGGGGCTCCTGTTAACCAGCACCCTCCCCGTGTCATTATTGCCAGCATGGGGGGAACATACATGCGCATGCTCGGGCAAGTTTCCGCCCTGAGCAGTAGTTGCGCAGCAGTATGCAGTGTCTCGGTGGACTATTGTGAACCCTGTCTGTCAGTCAGTACTGTCTGTCACACTTAGACCAGCCCCCAGCCCAGCCCAGCCCCGCCGCACGGCCCAGCCAACCCCCTGCACTCCCGTTTCCGTCGGGTGCTGCCGGGATTCCCGGCATAAATCCTGACATTTAAATTTAATTTATACAGTCACAATTAATTAAACGTGCAGCGGCGGGTCCATGGGGCTGGTGGGGCTACGCCCCTACGCCCCAATGGACGCACCGCTGCTGGCCAAAAGAAGGAAACAGTAGTAACAAGAAAAATATCTCAACTGTTTGTACGATAGAAATGTATATTGATTGAACATTAGTGTGTAGCATGAGTTAAACTATACAACGAAGGAGCAGAAACACAACGGATTAGTAAGGATAACAATGTATTGATGGGATTCAAAATCAACTACTGTCATTTTACAGAGAAAATGTGAAGAGTCTGGGATCCTTTTGAGAATTATTTCGTAATTTAACACACATGCGTCCCAGATACTGCTTTCTAAAGACTGGTCACAAAAAATTAGAGTCTGTATCACACAGTTTAGCGGGCATGGATTTTACACGGATTGTGGAATACAAAAAGGCCTGCATGCTTCAAGTTGCAGATCAAGAACTTGTCGTAAAGGTTGCACTGTGGCACAGGCCAGACCCACGAGCTCAGTCGGGTGCCATAAATGTAATCACTGGAAGAGGCAAAGGGTTGGAGTTATGCAAGTCCATGGCACTGTGCCCGAAACGAGGCAGAGAGTAAATGTGTGCACTCCTCTAAAAACCAACAAAACAAAAAATGAAATAGATAATAACTTTGAATTACATTTTAAAGTAGTTTGTTTAATTACAATTCAATAGTACACAATTCAGACAATCAAAGCTTGCTTCATGTAGACAAAGAAGAACGTCAAGGGCCAAATCTGCTATGTTCGTGCACCAGTGTTTATTGTATGCCAGGAAGAGGCATTTGTTGATGGAGAACCCACATCACTCGTGCACGCGCACACACGCTCTTACATTTTATACAACCGCAATTACTGCTGTCAATCAACAATTTCATTCACTCTTTCAACTTTGAAATCTCTTTGAATGCAGATGACATCCAACTAAAGGCTTCATTACAATGTCGGTCGGAAAGGCTCAAAACGGCATTCAGATTTTCCTAGCCTGTGTCGGAACCCATGTTTCCGATCGACTCGGAAATATTTCCGTCCGACCAATTACGATAGAATGTAACATTCGGTCTTTCCAACTTGGTTGCGACCGGCATTCAGAGACACAGACGGTCTGAGACGAATCGTACAGCTGTACGGACCACGTTTACGACCGACGTATTACGATGTCGGATTCGGACAGCCTTTCCGACTTGGTCGGTCTGACATGGAATGGCTGTTGGAAACGGACTTTGGGGCCCCGTAGCAGGTCCACTTCACCCAGAGGCCTCTGGTTTGGGACTGTGGGGGGTACCCATGGGACCCCTATTTGCCACCATGCATAGTGTGGCAGGCACCATGGGGTGCCAGCCACAAGGTGCAGGGTTTTCCGCAACCACCCCTTTTTTCAATGGCAGCCTGTGTTGTTGGTCAGAACACAGGCTTCAATTGAAGTCAATAGGAGTCTGACTTAACGGTGTTCGGAAACATCGTAATCGGTCGGACTCACCGAACCAGAGTCGGTCGGAATGCTTTCCGATCGACATTGTAATGAGGCCCATAGTGTCTATTTTTTCCAATGACTCAGGCATCATAAATTCTGCAAATGTGTGTCTTCAGTCAAAAACTGCATGACCACCAACTGTCTTAAAAGGAACGGGGAAAAGAAAGAGATTCTGTTATTAGCCAATAAAATTATCACTTAGTTGCATACTTGGTGGCCAGCCGAGCTCAGACAACTTCCTGTGCCTACTTCCTCCACCACAAATCTGGGGTTCTGCTTTGACAGTAAACTTTCCTTCTCCAATTTGATCTTCAGAGTCTCCATTATGTGTTTTGGCCTGTGAAGAACCCTCAGGAAAATACTGCAACCAGTCTCATCTTGAAAAGCAGTAGTCCAGACAGTCATTACATCCCACCTATTCTACGGCAATCTATTGTAATCTGGACTATCAAATTTTCTCCTTATGCATCTTTAGTTTTATTAAAAAATGCAGCAGTCATGCTTCATCTTAACATCCTCTACCGTCGTCTGATTTCTAGTCATCTGGTCAATATCCACTGGCTGCACATTGGTAAGGGATCTAGCTTCAAGGCTCTTTGCCCAATGTAAAGAGCTTTTCGCAACACAAGCCTCAGATATTTGTGTAACCTAGGTAGTCAAAATAAGCCCAATCGGGATCAACGTTCCCCTCACTGCAGAGGGGTAAAGAAATTGTGCATCAACAAGAGGGGTATTCTGTTAGCTTTTTCGCTTCCATACTGTGGAGCTGCCTTCCTTTAAACATTTGTCTCTCCTCTTCTAAATCCATAAACAGAAAAACACAAACCTGGACATTCACTCAGTAAAATGCCTTCCTCCAGTACTGTAGTGTAGTTATTAGGGCCAGGATGCTCTATTAGTTCTGTTGTTGTGTTAATTTCATTGCCCGCCATGCATAAACAGATAAGAGGGTCCCTATCAACTTGACTGTTATTAGCAGATAATGACTTGGAATGTTAGGGGATTGGGATCAATCCACAAACGGCATAGGGTCCTGGCGCAGATCCATCACCTGAAAGCAACTATAGTTTATTAGCAGGAGACTGACCTCACCGCCCGAGAGGCAACTAAACTACGCTCCAAACGGAGGGGTCAATTGTTTGCTACTGCAGATTCTGGATTCGCCAATGGGCAGCTGTCTGGTTAAGTGCGGGGGGTAATTTTGAGGCACAGGAAGTTAAAACCGACGTGAATGGGTTCTATGTCTCTAACCGTGGGTCCTTAGTTAGGGAGATGTTGGTCCTGGGCAGCGTATATATGTGCACAAAACCGATCAAGACCTTTCCCACCAGCATGTTTTCTATCCTAGCAGACTGGTCTTTTCTGTTCCTTGGATTGTGGGAGGGCACTTCAATGCAGTATTAGATGTCGACCTTGACCATTCTCACCATCTACTGCCACACACTGGAGCTACCAAACAAGCTTAAGCCCTAGGGAATTGGGTATCTAGTTGGTCCTTGCTTAATATATGGAGGGAACACATTAGAGGCATGCCTAAACACTCTTTCTTTACCCCACTACACGGCCTCCATACGCGGTTACACCTTAACTTATGTTCAGCACACTTGATTGGGAAATATACAGAGCAACTTATCTAGGGAAGATCTTCTCAGGCCATAAACCAGTAGAGGTTGCCCTGACGTGGGGTAGGGTCCCAATGTCATTCCTACCTGGCAAATGAAGCTCACACTGCTTGAGGACACAGTCTTTCGTGACAACCTCGGCACTGCTTTAGACTCCTATTTCGCAGATAACAAAGGAACAGCTTCTACACCGCTTGAGGGGAAGCATTTAAAGTTGTGATAACAGGGGTGTCCATAGCTACAACGGGCCCGAGATCTACTGTTCTCCAAGAATTAAGCGTGTGGAAACATGGTTGGGACGCCTTGAACATGCAGCAGTACATGACCCCACACAACGAGGAGAACTTCAGAACACTAGAAAACAACATGAGGAGCTCTTAAGAGTGGCTGAGGCTCCTTGACCATGAATCATATATACAGAGGATGCACTCTGGGGGAGCTTGAGCAGAAACATTACTGTCTCGCATGATACACCCGCCAATGTTTCCTACCCCGATCCTGAAAGTT
This sequence comes from Lissotriton helveticus, assembly GCF_964261635.1. Taxonomy (NCBI): domain Eukaryota; kingdom Metazoa; phylum Chordata; class Amphibia; order Caudata; family Salamandridae; genus Lissotriton; species Lissotriton helveticus. Next base: position 341,769,321 of record NC_136071.1, on the reverse strand, counting down.
GTATCTCCTTCTAAGGTATCCTTTACCACACAGTTGGACATAAATTAGGCTTTCCGTTCCTACTATACTTGGCTCTTCAGAGTCCAGCCCACACCACCTGTTTCAATTAGGGATGCTTTCAAAGCAATCTGAGACTCCCCCGAATCATGCCAATGGTGCATGAAACATTAGAAGCTCCTCTGACCTCTAGGGAATTACGTGATGCCATAAAATAGATGGCATGAAATAAAAAGCCTGGCAAAGACTGCTTATCCATCGAATTTTACTCCACCTTTGCCCCCAAGAGTGTTTCCAAAACATGAAAAATTATATAGTGCTTCCCTGGAGGCGGGAACATTGCCTCCAACCACCACACAAGTCCTAGTCACCTCCCTCTTTCAGCCTGTCCAAGCCTCTGAAGATCTGTCCTCTTATATATCTCTCTCCTGACTACTAAACATAAAATTCTAAGCAAAGTATTGGCACACAGATTCCCTTTGCTTTCAGGCTGGATCCATGTAGATCAATGTGGCTTTGTCCCACGCCGGAGCATATCACTTAACATTAGCACCTATATCAGGAAATGGAAACAGCACAATATCTTCCCCAACGCTTGCTGTCTGTCTTGGTCTAACCAACAGGCTTTCGATTCTTTATATTGGGATTATACGTTTACAGTTCTGCAGATCTTTAATATACCTCCTACCTGCTTTAACTGGGTTAAACTATTATATGCAGTTCCCACGGCAAGGGTCAAAACAGGTGCATACCTCTCCCTGGAGTATACCATAGGTAGAGGTACACACCAGAGGTGCCCATTGTCAAAGTTGTAGTTCATGCTAGCTTTGTAGTATCTGGCACAAAACTTCGGTAGGAGGCAGCAGATTGGTGCATTGCTAGAGGCCGCCAGGCACATGCGATCTCCTTCTACGCCGATGACATGCTGGTCTATACCCTTAACCTGAATATGGGTCTTATGCCAATCGCTGCCCTCCTGCGGTCATGCAGGGCCTTGTTCGGCCTCTAAATCAATCATTCAAAATCTTATGCATTTCCCTTCTAGGACACTGCCCAGCACGACACCATTGACATGGGTGTGCGGACCGTACCGGTTGCACAACATACATTCCGCTATTTGGGCATCTAGGTCTACAGATCTCCCGCTGACTTATTGGAAGGGAATCTGCTTATAGCTGTTTTTGCGCTCAAATATTGTGTCACACTACCCCTGTCGGTGAATAGCTATCTGGCCCTTTCACGAATGGTTATGGTGCTTAAATGGCTTTTATTTTATTAAACTACCAGTAATTATTTGACGTGGGGTTTTTAAAACCCTTGATTCCCACTTACATGACCTAATTTGGGGCCCATGTAGACGGCACATTAGCCTTAAAAAATGTAAACTTCCAATAGATGGTGGTGGACTGGGAGCCCCTAATTTCAGCCCTCATTTTTGCAGCGCAATTGCAGTGGCTCTCCCGCTGGCTTTTGGGGATACATTTACAGGAAATTGGCTATACACAGTCTATATTGCACGCTGGTCGGTTACATGGCCTACTGCTGCCGCCATGTCTTGCACGTTCCCCCACTGTATTGTAATGCCCTACTGTATTGGAAGGCTGAGCTCTGTACCACACACAACACTATGCCTTAAACCAGGAATGTCCTTTGTGCGACTGCCTACCCCACTGGGCAGACTCACGTCACCGAGATTGGCACCTTGGAAGGCAGTGGGGGGGTACCACAGTTGGTTATCTCTTTCAAAACGGACTGCTATTGTCCCATCAGGACTTTATAGATCTCTGTTGGCTGCCTAGGACTCTCTTCATTACATACGCAAACACTATACGCAATGCTCGTAAACACTGGCCACCAGCGGGTTCAGAGCCCGCCACACATACATTTGTTCAAGCAAGCCACGATATGGGAATTGGTAGACACGTAGTTAAATGGCTCTATAAGGGCTTGTGCTCTCACTTCAATGTTTCACTTATTTCACTGAGGACTCTGTAGGAGGAAGACCTTGGCCATGTACTCCATGACAAGAAAGTGAGTTTTTTGCTACAATATCCCAGCTTAACCTTTTGGATGCTCATGACGAGCTCAGCTCGTCATGAGCGACGGCGCTCCGGTGCTCATGACAAGCTTAGCTCGTCATGACCGCGCCCGTTCCGTGGAACGCTCACACGCTGGGCTGATTCCCCTGCTGTGCTGAACGTTCCATTGGAACGGGCGCGGTCATGACGAGCTCAGCTCGTCATGAGCACCGGAGCGCCGTGGCTCATGACGAGCTGACCTCGTCATGAGCATGGGGGCGCTGTACGCACCCCCCGCCCCCCAGCACAGTGGGGGAATACCACGAGCGGCGAACGGGTTAATATCACGCAACACACGGTCCAAGTTCATCTAGTTTTCACTGTTGGCCAAGGCATAGCTGACACCCGCCAAATTTCACAAGATCTTCCCTATGCTTCCTTAATCGTGTCTGTGCAGTCTAGGTGGACCCATTTCATATGTTGTGGACATGCCCCCAATTCTTAGAGAACCCCTTGAGTCTCTGAAAGGACGAACACACTGGGACACCGTGGAGCACTGTATATTAGGACTTACCCTTTTACCAGCCATGTAATTTCTCATTTTGCATTGTCATAATGCATACTTAATGAAACTATCTGCTCTGTTGCATAGCAGACACGCTATGTATATGTTAATTATACGTATGATAAGGCGAATGCCTGATGTTACTTTGAGTGTAATTGTAGAACAATCCAATACATGACTTGTTCTTGGTTTGATAAATCAATAAAATATGTTTAAAAAAATTGTGCCGGATGCTCGTTTGTAGGTAGAAATTTGCTTCATAAAAAGCAATTAATTCACTTAATCAACTGGATTTGTCGCCACTGTAATCGGGTGTGGAGGTCAGCAACTGCTCTCCACCCAAAGGGGAAGGACCAATTATCAGGTTGCCCCAACCTTTATAAATACAAACAAAGCAGAATACAAATTGAACCCTGGAGAAACATACAAGCAGCCCCTGCAAAAATGAACACAATTGAGTTCACTGTGGTTAAAAATAGTAAATACGCTTTCAATTTTATCAGAATGTGCCCAATGTGCGGATTATAGCATTTTCCCGAAACTGTCACAGCAGGCTGCCAGCTGACCTACATTCAATCCTAGAAAAAAAAGGAACTCAAATTAACAAGCCAGAAAATTCACATAACCCTGAAAAGATGCAGCGAAGACTAAGCGACTGCATGCTTGTAGTGGAGGTCTGAAGTCCATTACATTGAAAAGGGGTCTGTGCTGATAAAAACGTGAAAACAATTATTTACATAATCAGAGAACACCCAGTCAACCCATATGTACTGCAGCAGCCACCCAGTTGTTGAAGATTGGCTCGCAACAAGCTATTTATTTTGTTTTTTTTACCTAAAATGTTAAAACTCACTATATCATTTTATATATTACCCAGGGGGGTTTGCCCCCAGGTAGTTATAGCGAGGATCATGTTTCCATAGGAAAAGCATTTTTTGCTTTGCTTTTATCTTTGACGTTGTGTGATGAGTCTTCACGAAACTTTCCAAAAACTAAATTCTTCCACCTTCTCTAATTTCTGGAAAGCTTCGGGGTGATCAATCAAGCGGGGGCCAAAAAAAGTGGGGGTCCGATAATGGCTTTTCCTATTACTTTCTCCAAAGTAACTTTAGACACAGCTACAGCTCAAACGGTTGAGCGGATTTACACCAAATTTGGCAGAAAGCTAGATCTTGGCCCAGAAAGTGTGAAGTTTGTGATTTGGTGTAAATCTGTTGAGTAGTTTTTATGCAATTAAGGCTCAAAAACATTGTATATTTCACACTTCGAAGCAGACAGATCTCATGGTGAGACCTGTTGGCTGCCACCACATCAACAAGGATGTGGCAGCAGCTACCTTAGGACTCCTAAGAAAAAGGTTTTTTTTTAAAGTAATAATTTAAAAAAAGGCAGAAGGGGACAGGGTAGGGATACCCTGATCTCCAATGCCTGGTGGTAGGGTCCCAGAGGACCCTACCATCATCTTTAATTTATATACATTTATAATGTACCCCTTGGAATGCCACACAACACATTTTTGTTACGTTAACTCCCCCCCCCCAAAAAAAAACTACTAAAAGGATTTAGAGCAAGCAATGCAAATGCACTCTTCTGAGTATAGTTCTATTTTTATGTCAAGACTGAATTACGTTAGGCATTGCTTTTTGGCAGAGAAGGGAAAACGTTATAACAGTAGTTAAAATGGGGAACATTTTTAGATCTTCCCGCTACTCCCACTTGCCCAACCTGGACAGATCTGCACAAAACTGGACATGAAAAAACGAATTAAAAAAAAAATTAAAGGAATTTTTTCCCCACATATTAGAGTGAAACAATGTCAAAGTAACAGGCAAATTTAAAATTGCCTTTTTAATGGAAACTCAGACCTAACCATAACAGATATGCAACAGATAAATGCTGCTTTTAAACCTGTGAGTGCTCCGTTTTTTCCTGGAGGAAGGAACCGCTGTTTGGCAATTAATACGTGCAGGCCACATGCACGCCGGAGGCACCCGTCAAAGAGTTCGGCAGGTATTGTGGCATTTTTTGACTACTGTAATGGAATCTGCCAGAACCACCGCAGAAGGAATGTGCTTGCTGATAAGAAATCAGGAAATGACTACATGTAAAGGGATCTGTCACTTAGACAAGTAGCTTCAGGTACAGGACTACGAAGGGGCAGATAAGCGACCGACGAGGGGCATATCATGTCATGTAGACTGCTCCCAACTTATAACACAGTGGCATTAAAACAGACTTTACACCAACTTCCCACGCTTAAGACCATGGTTTCATATATTGAGACGTATCTGACCTTCATCTAGTCTTCACCAAGTCCAAACAATTTATTAAACTAACTTCGTGTGACAAGGAAAGCATACATTTCACTTTATCATTTACCAAACAAAAATATCAACCAACATTCAGAAGCTTCACAGGAAACAGTAACAGCACCCCCCTTTTTTTTTTTTTAGAGTTTTTTATAGCACGAACTAGACCCGAACCGAATCAGGTATCAGAGCGCTTTACATAGCACCAGTTACGTTACATGAGGACACACTTTCATTTTAGGCACGGGGAGATTAAGTGATTTGCCCAGAATCACAGAAGGTTTTTTTGGCATCATTACCGAGACTCGAACCCAGATCCCCAGGTCCGAGGTTGAGCGCCTTAGCCGTTAGGCCAACCCCTCTCCAACCCTTACTTTTTCCATATCAGTAAAAGTAACTCAAAACAAGTGCTCTTGATTACTTGATCATCAGGAAATGCTACCACAGATACAAAATCAAAATAAGAAATTACTTCAGTTAGGTCTGGAGAATTCAGGTCTGAGTTAACACATCATGCCTAGGTCAAATGGGGTATATTCGATGGTAAACTGAATAGTTAGAGAACTGTGCACAGCTTTTTCACATATGGTATAGATGAGTTAGAAAGTTATTAGGTGCTCTCGGGTATCGCCTATCACCCTCAGGCGAATGTCTATATTAGGAAATAACGTGTGATCAATGGACCATTGATAACATCCCCAAGGCACTCAAACTGGTGTATTCCTCCCAAAAAATTCAAGTGAGAAATAAATGTTGAACATTCCATAAGTATTTAATTTCATTCAAAGATTTCTTCTCTTCACAAAATCGTTATTGGTAGCTTAATCAAGCTAGATATTCACTTCATATCACTTTAAAGACATTCCGAGTCAAAAATCCATTTCCAATTCAGCATTATACATTAATGGAGTTTGCTCCAATGCATTTCGGGCCACCGCCCTTCATCGGGGAGCATCTATAATAAAAAGATAATAGCGCTTGTATAATGTTCATGTAAATACCAGACAGTAAAAAAACAGGTAAGTAATAAAGGAGGGGAAGGCACCATAATCTATCTAGATACAACATAACTTGTATGTCAATTTTCGCTATTTAACTCGGACTCAACAACAGCAATGGTATCACATTATCTAAATTTACGGTAACAAAGCAGTTGACGTGTTAACCATTAAAGATAACATAGTCGCGGTTCTGTTGGGTAACCATAATTTAACGAGCGCGTCAAACAGACGGTGCTGCAATTTAAACTTACGTGTCTCCGTGGTTCATAGCGTTCCCATGCCGCGAACCGGCAAGATTTAAACCGGAAGTGTTACGGCGGTTGTGCAACAACAGCCTGGGTCAAATGCGGAAAGTTAAAAGACGGACTATAGTGGTAAAGGGCTATGAAGCTAGACGAAAGACTGTTTCGCGCTACAGTTTACTGAAGATAAAGTACTATGTAAATGGACAAAAATATACTAGAAAATAAAACTGAAAAATTAAATAAAAACAGATTGGTATATATAAGTTACATTCTGTATAAAACATATATTGTCAGCAAGCAGTGTAAACGAACAGAAAAACACATAAGGCTAGCAGTTCATAAGTAACACGCAAATTCCACTCTGTCATTAAGACCAAAGGGTTTGGTCGAATTAAGTTTATAAATCCAATAATTTTCACGTTGAAGCAGCATCCTGTTATTGTCTCTGCCTTCTGCTTTATGGATGATCTCTAATGCCATGAATTTTAATTGAGATATATTGTGATTCATATCCAAAAAGTCTGATGCCACTGATGATTTGAGATTCTTAGTTCGAATGTTTGACTTATGTTCGTTTAAGCGAATCTTAAGTTTGCGTTCAGTCTTACCTACATACACCTTTCCACATGGACATTTTAAAAGGTACACTAAGTTACTAGAATCGCATGTGGCTGTAACTTTGAGATTGATGTTAAATCCTTTCATTGGATGTGATATAGTGTTTCCAGTGATAACGTTGTGGCAATTGTTGCAATTGTTACATGGTCTAGTCCCTTTTGCTATTGGATGTTGCTCAATAGGTTGTTTAAGGATCTCTCCTAAGTTCTTGCTCCTTGTATGAGCAAATATTGGTTTGTGTTTAAACATATCTTTGAAATCCGTCTCTAATTCTAGCATTGGCCAATGCTTGAGAATTATTTTTTTGTAGGTGTTACTGACATTTGAGAATTTTGATACTATGACCATCCGGTCACAAGATTTATCTTTTTTGTGCTGTTGTAGTAGACTCAATCGATCCATTTGATCTACCTCTTTTTTGGCCTGTGCCAATATTTTGTCTGGATATTTTCTCTCTTTAAATCGATCAATCATTTCATTCATTCTTGTTTCTGTCTGTGTAATATCAGAACTTATTCGTTCCACTCTCATCAGTTGAGATTTGGGTAGATGGTTCTTCAATGAATCCTGATGGAAGCTACTATAATGTAGCAAGTTATTGCGGTCTGTCGGTTTTCTGAAGATATCCGTTGTTATCTTGTTGTTTTGAAGAGTCACTTGGACATCCAGGAAAGTAATCGTCTTAGAATCAATTGACCATGTGAACTGGATTCGAGGATTCGCTGAGTTTAACATCGATAGGGCTAATTCTAAGTTCTCTCGTGTATCTTTCCAAAGTATAAAAAGATCATCAATGAATCGTATGTACATTTTCAGATGTTTGTTCCACTTTGTGTTTGTCCAAATATGGGTCTGTTCAAATTCTCCCATAAATATATTAGCGTATGCTGGGGCAGCGCTGTTTCCCATACTGGTACCCACTAGTTGCAGAAACCAGTTGTCTTTGTACTTGAAATAGCTATGATACAAAGTAAACATTGTGAGTTCCATCAAAAATATTTTCATTGGTTCATCCACTTCTAGTTTCAAGATAGCCTGTTCCATGGATTCTATGCCTTCTTTATGTGGAATATTCGTATATAATGAATTAACATCCGCAGTGCATAACCATAATTGTTCATTGGGCTCCATTTGGATAGCTTCGAGTTTTTTCAAAAATTCTGTAGTATCTCGGATATAGCTAGGTAGAGATTGTACAACAGTTTGTAGGTGGCGGTCCAAAAATTGGCCAATTGGCTGATGTATGCTGTTTCGAGTTGATACTATCGGTCGAATTGGGGGGTCCATGAGATTTTTGTGTATTTTGGGTGTGGCATATATATTTGGACTTTTGACATTGATTTTCAACAGGAAGTTTTTAGTTTTTTGATTAATCACTCCTAGTGATGTTGCTTTCTCAACGATCTCTGTTAAAGTTTTCATATATTCCATGGTAGGGTTGCCTGGAAGTTTTACAAACATCATGCCTCCTACAGGGATTAAAGAACCAGACCCCCTGATGGGTCTCAAAACAACTAGTTCATTTCAAGCTCCACAGAGCCACAAAACCATTGATCTGTTTGAACAATTGGTGAAACGAGATTTGATATCAATCAATTTTCATAAACATCAATACAAGAATATGACTCAAAAAGATTGTGATACACTAAAGAAAATAGCTAGCAATCAGGATATAATCTGCATGAAAGCAGACAAAGGCGGCGGATTAGTGATAATGAATTCAACCATGTATCACCAGAAACTTCAAGATCACCTATCAGACGACCAAACATATTTAAAACTTCCAGGCAACCCTACCATGGAATATATGAAAACTTTAACAGAGATCGTTGAGAAAGCAACATCACTAGGAGTGATTAATCAAAAAACTAAAAACTTCCTGTTGAAAATCAATGTCAAAAGTCCAAATATATATGCCACACCCAAAATACACAAAAATCTCATGGACCCCCCAATTCGACCGATAGTATCAACTCGAAACAGCATACATCAGCCAATTGGCCAATTTTTGGACCGCCACCTACAAACTGTTGTACAATCTCTACCTAGCTATATCCGAGATACTACAGAATTTTTGAAAAAACTCGAAGCTATCCAAATGGAGCCCAATGAACAATTATGGTTATGCACTGCGGATGTTAATTCATTATATACGAATATTCCACATAAAGAAGGCATAGAATCCATGGAACAGGCTATCTTGAAACTAGAAGTGGATGAACCAATGAAAATATTTTTGATGGAACTCACAATGTTTACTTTGTATCATAGCTATTTCAAGTACAAAGACAACTGGTTTCTGCAACTAGTGGGTACCAGTATGGGAAACAGCGCTGCCCCGGCATACGCTAATATATTTATGGGAGAATTTGAACAGACCCATATTTGGACAAACACAAAGTGGAACAAACATCTGAAAATGTACATACGATTCATTGATGATCTTTTTATACTTTGGAAAGATACACGAGAGAACTTAGAATTAGCCCTATCGATGTTAAACTCAGCGAATCCTCGAATCCGTTCACATGGTCAATTGATTCTAAGACGATTACTTTCTTGGATGTCCAAGTGACTCTTCAAAACAACAAGATAACAACGGATATCTTTAGAAAACCGACAGACCGCAATAACTTGCTACATTATAGTAGCTTCCATCAGGATTCATTGAAGATCCATCTACCCAAATCTCAACTGATGAGAGTGAAACGAATAAGTTCTGATATTACACAGACAGAAACAAGAATGAATGAAATGATTGATCGATTTAAAGAGAGAAAATATCCAGACAAAATATTGGCACAGGCCAAAAAAGAGGTAGATCAAATGGATCGATTGAGTCTACTACAACAGCACAAAAAAGATAAATCTTGTGACCGGATGGTCATAGTATCAAAATTCTCAAATGTCAGTAACACCTACAAAAAAATAATTCTCAAGCATTGGCCAATGCTAGAATTAGAGACGGATTTCAAAGATATGTTTAAACACAAACCAATATTTGCTCATACAAGGAGCAAGAACTTAGGAGAGATCCTTAAACAACCTATTGAGCAACATCCAATAGCAAAAGGGACTAGACCATGTAACAATTGCAACAATTGCCACAACGTTATCACTGGAAACACTATATCACATCCAATGAAAGGATTTAACATCAATCTCAAAGTTACAGCCACATGCGATTCTAGTAACTTAGTGTACCTTTTAAAATGTCCATGTGGAAAGGTGTATGTAGGTAAGACTGAACGCAAACTTAAGATTCGCTTAAACGAACATAAGTCAAACATTCGAACTAAGAATCTCAAATCATCAGTGGCATCACACTTTTTGGATATGAATCACAATATATCTCAATTAAAATTCATGGCATTAGAGATCATCCATAAAGCCGAAGGCAGAGACAATAACAGGATGCTGCTTCAACGTGAAAATTATTGGATTTATAAACTTAATTCGACCAAACCCTTTGGTCTTAATGACAGAGTGGAATTTGCGTGTTACTTATGAACTGCTAGCCTTATGTGTTTTTCTGTTCGTTTACACTGCTTGCTGACAATATATGTTTTATACAGAATGTAATTTATATATACCAATCTGTTTTTATTTAATTTTTCAGTTTTATTTTCTAGTATATTTTTGTCCATTTACATAGTACTTTATCTTCAGTAAACTGTAGCGCGAAACAGTCTTTCGTCTAGCTTCATAGCCCTTTACCACTATAGTCCGTCTTTTAACTTTCCGCATTTGACCCAGGCTGTTGTTGCACAACCGCCGTAACACTTCCGGTTTAAATCTTGCCGGTTCGCGGCATGGGAACGCTATGAACCACGGAGACACGTAAGTTTAAATTGCAGCACCGTCTGTTTGACGCGCTCGTTAAATTATGGTTACCCAACAGAACCGCGACTATGTTATCTTTAATGGTTAACACGTCAACTGCTTTGTTACCGTAAATTTAGATAATGTGATACCGTTGCTGTTGTTGAGTCCGAGTTAAATAGCGAAAATTGACATACAAGTTATGTTGTATCTAGATAGATTATGGTGCCTTCCCCTCCTTTATTACTTACCTGTTTTTTTACTGTCTGGTATTTACATGAACATTATACAAGCGCTATTATCTTTTTATTATAGATGCTCCCCGATGAAGGGCGGTGGCCCGAAATGCATTGGAGCAAACTCCATTAATGTATAATGCTGAATTGGAAATGCATTTTTGACTCGGAATGTCTTTAAAGTGATATGAAGTGAATATCTAGCTTGATTAAGCTACCAATAACGATTTTGTGAAGAGAAGAAATCTTTGAATGAAATTAAATACTTATGGAATGTTCAACATTTATTTCTCACTTGAATTTTTTTGGAGGAATACACCAGTTTGAGTGCCTTTGGGATGTTATCAATGGTCCATTGATCACACGTTATTTCCTAGTATATTCGATGGTCTCCGGGTCAGAACTCCTACTATCCATTATTCTGGGAAAGATTACTACATTTTTTCAAAATATAAACTTCTCAATCCACAATGAGAAAGATATATATAGAAAAGAAGAATGTACACTACTGGGGCCAATCTACCACAATTGGGCGCCCCAACAAATTGGCCATAGGATCAAACCATATCATGTGCATAGAGATTGCAAAGAATCTCAAAGCTACATACAGGAATATATAGTCTCTGTTAATAGGGCAAACAGAGTTGTTGATTCAGTCATTAATAAAAGACTAATGCAAAACTTATTTTCAAGGATAACCACGAAAAAAACTTTTTCCTCCCAAAAAGAACATCGCTGCAAGTATTGTATTTGCACAGCAACATCTTAATGAACCACAAGACACAAGGAACAATGTCCTTTGGACAGATGGGACCAAAGTATAATTGTAAGGCTATAATGCATACCATCATATTTGGCAAACAATCACCACAGAAACCTCATTCTAACTCTCACAAATGGCTGTGGAGGGGGGTACTAATGTGGGCCTATTTTGACCACCATGAATTAGTCTATATACCAGAGAATTCTAAAGGAAAATGTAAGCCCTTCTGTTCAAAAGCTAAATAGGGGCCAAAAGTGTATAGTGCAAGAGAATGATCACCCAAACGCCTACAAATTTATGATCGAATGACTGAAAAAGAACATAAACAGGATTTAGGAGTAGTCAAGCCAAAATCCAGACATCTCTTGAGATGTCTTAGTGAGACTTAAAGAGAGCGTTACATAAAGGAAGAAATGCATTACATACCTGTATTTGCAGTTATCAAGTATTGGGATCTTTCATAGATTCACATGCCTGAATCATTCCCCGTCGTCCCGGGCATGTGAATCTATGAAAGATACCCTAATACTGCATAATACCCTCAAACACCACCACACTGAAGGAGGTTTGGAAAGAGTGAGAAGAACTCCTTCCTGGTGATGTGCGATTAGCTCTTCGAAGAAATGTTAGGTTCAAGTTCTTGCTGCTCACAAATATGTATTCAGGTGCAGGGAAGCTATAGGTAAGTGATAAGCCATAAATATGAATGAGATGAATCCGTTCTGGTCAGATGCATACATCCATTCTCCTGTCCTCTCTGGCCCCTCGCTTATGAAATTCAGGACATTGCTGACCTGTCATTAGAGTACTACGACAGAGAGAATAAAAATTGAAACATTACTAACACACAAACATCACAGCCATTCCACAGTCACCAGACTTCATAAACATTCCATACACAAGAAAGACTTCTGCCACATCAAATAAACAGATTTCCTCCGAGCAGGCTTCATGAAAACACAATACAACACACTACCTCAAAGAGAGGGTGTAGACTAAAAGATGCAGTCCCGCGTTTAGAAACCAGATGTCCTCCTGAAAGTGATAGAGTGAGTAAAAACAGGAATTCCACTGTAGAAAGTGCAAGATTAAAGGTTGCAGTACCACTATGGGACTTACGACCACATAACAGATTAAAGAAAGGCAGCAATTCCTCTGAACAAATATCTTCAGGAATGTAATGAACATTACAAGTTGCAGTATCAATTTCATCAACTCACTGTTCACAAAGAGAACAGAGAAAAGAAATTGCCAGCTAGGTCAGACATAATTGATGTCCTCACAAATCTAGCACAATCTGTCCAAGCTAACATTTTATTGCTAAAAAACACGCGAAAGAGTAAAATGCTAGGTTCAGCAATTAGATAATCTGTGATGTTATGTGCGAGATCATGACCAGTGCACTGGGGGAAGAACTAAAGGTTATGTAGCGAACTAAAAATGGGGAATTTAAGTAGGTCTAAAGTTTTGTATCTTATTGTCCATGTTTTTCATAAGCGGCAATTTGTAATCTTACTGTAAGTAAGTCAATTTTATTATGTATAGTTAATTAAAACCAGTACAATCGTTACATTTAAAACAATTTCTTAAAATGTGGTAAAAGGTTAGTCTATGTGATCATCCTTATCGAAGACCATACGGTGAGAAACCGAAGGTGGTTATCTAGCAGTGTTCCCTGAGCCGGGGCGGGCTAAGCATTTATAGCCCAAAGATCGTCCGTTAGGTTCCAGAACCGGTGGTTGCTGCAAGTTGTAGATTTGGTAGTCTTTGCTCTATAGTAGTCAGAAACTTGACGTATCTACAATTCAGTTTTGTGTTCGCAGGATTCAAGCATGCAAGCACAGCCTGCCTTCGCGTGCTGGTCCCTATCTGCTTGAGCTGGTCCCTTAGTAGCTGTCGGCAGGCTTGTCGGAGCTCTTTGCAGAGACAGGTCAGGTGGAGTATGTCTCCTGTTGCTAGGTTGCAGAGCTGACATGCTTCATGGCCATTGCTCCTGAGCCATGGTGGTTGATGCTCTATGCTGGGAAGGATCCCTAATCTATATTTCAAAAACTTCAGTTTAGTGATTTTTGAGTAGCCCTGGCTAAAATAAAGTTGTGGTGTCAGGGATTTATACGTATTTAATGTAATCCACGCACGGTTTCTTTTAGCAAAAGCGGCCTTGTCCTCTGTTAGGGAAAGAGTTTTTACGTTCTTCCAAATCACTTTTTTAAACAGGTTGTGCCCCAGTTGCGTGTCCCAAAGTGCGGATGCCTTGACAGCCCCCAATGCTGCCTTCAAGTAGGAGCGTGCCTGAGATACATCCCTGCTTTGTATATCTTGCCACAGCGTCGCGTTTAAGGTGTCCCTGGAGGCGGAGCGGAGTTTGTGGCAGCAGATAATGTAGGCTCCTTGTCTTGCAAGGTCTTGTTGTTTTAGGCCGAACTCCAGCCGTATTTGGGCAGGCGAGGTGTAAGACGGGAGTGAGAACAGAGTTCTATATGCTTTTACCTGGATGTTATCTAGGTTCCTGGAGTCTCTTCCTCGTAGTGCCTCGCTGCCGTAGGAAATTGAGGGGAGCAATTTAGCCTGAATGACTTTTAGGTATGGTGTCAGGGTTGGCCCCGATAATTGGTTTGCTAGATTTTTCAGTGTGATGGCGATCAAGGCCCCTCTTCTTTTGGTTTCCTCCATCTGCCTAACAAATGAACCATCAGTGTCAAAGATAAGTCCCAAGTATTTATATTCGGTGAAGACTCTATTTTTTGGCCGCCCAGAGTCCAGGACTTCTGGTGTTTGTTCCTGGTATTGATCGACATCGTACGCGTTTTACTTCGATTGATTTTTAAGTTGTTTTCCGTTGCGTAGCTGTGCATTTCGATCAGCAAATTCTGGAGGCCGATGTGTGTGACTGAGAAGTACCACGTCATCCGCGTATAATAGTTTGCTTAGGGTTTTTCCTCCCAGCCTCGGGGAGTGGGAGTTGCATGTGTCGAGTCGGCCTGATAAGTCTGCCATAAACAGGTTAAACAGAGTCGGGCCATCACGCACCCTTGTTTTAGCCCTTTTGTCGTGCAGACTTTGGAAGACAGATGGGTCCCACTTCCCAGCTTCACCTGCACCCAGGTATCATAGTGAAGTAACTTCAGCATATTTAAAAGCGGTTGAGGTATGCCCCATTGTGCAAGTTTCCGCCACAGCATGCCTCTCTCGATGTTATCGAAGGCCGCGCTGAAATCTATATAGCACAAGTACAGCGGCAGTTTTTTTGTTTTAGCTCCGTCAATTAGCAGCGAGATAGCCAGGATGTTGTTGGTTGTTCTGTTTTTTTTCCGGAAACCCGTCTGGTTCCATGGTATAATCTGCTTTGAGTCCGCCCATGTCACAGTCTCCTCTAAGATTATTCCTGCGAAATATTTGGCCTCGTTATCAAGGAGGGCTATTAGACGGTAGTTGTCGGGGACCGTTTTGTCTCCTTTTTTGTATATGGGGACAATCGTTGACCCTCTCCAGGAATCTGGGATTCTGATTAGGAGTCTGACTTCTGTGAATAAAGATTGTAGTATGGTGGCCCATTCTGTGTCTTTCTCCTTGAACAGGGCTGGCGGGATGCCATTAGGAGCTGGAGTGCCTTCTTTCCTGCCCTTACGAATCTGTTTTTTTATTAGGGCTATTTGCTGGGCCGCTGATGGTGCCGGGGTAACACTAGGTTGAAATTGATCTCCCAGGATTGTCGGCGTTGACATGGTCGTTGCGGGTGCTTGCTCTGCGTTGGTACTTCTTTGTGACCCTGTCTGTCCCAAGGGATCGTTAAAATGACTGCCGAGGTAGATAATCCACTGATCTTCCCCAATGTGTGAACTGAGGTCCTTGTGGTCTGGGCGTAGGATCTTATTTACTGTTTGCCAAAAACGGGCACTGTTGTTGCTTTTGGAGTCGTATAAAAGTTTTGCCCAACCATCATTTTCTGCGTCTTTTTTTATTACCCATTTTGTGTGTTTGAGCTCAGCCCTTTGTTTTTTCAGTGTGGCTCGTAGTTGTTCGTTTTGGGGCGCTGCTCTTAGCCTCCGTACGGATAGGTTTGCAGCTCTTTTTAGTGAGCGTAGTTGTGTTATTTGTCCTTTCTTTAGGCTGATTCTGCTATGCTCTGTATTATGGTTGCCTTTAGGAGCAGTCTTTCTTGCCAGTTTGTTTACCAGTGAATCTGTGTATTGCTCCCAGTGGGAAATGAGCCCAGCTGCATCTGATGTGTGTATGTTGTACAGTTGGAGGGCAGTTTCAGCCAAGGTGGCTGTGTTGGTTGGCGAGCATTTGATTTTCCTTTGATTGATTGTATAAATCTCCCCCAGTGTGTTGTCTGGCCTGATTACCATTGGCGTTTTTGCTGTCAGCTGGGTTTCCTGAGGGCGATGGTCACTTTCCCCCTGGTCCCCCATTCTGAATTCCCGGATGTATGGAAATAATGCCAGGCTGGCGAAAGTGTAATCCAAGATGGAGCTGGCTCTATGAGAGTAGAAAAAAGCTACTGGAGGGGAGTCAGTCAGAGCTCTGCCGTTTAGTGCCCGAAGATTTTGGTGTTCTAAGTCTTGGAGAAAAGCGTTATTTTGGCGCTTTCTCCAATTTGGAGGAGTGTTTTGTGCCGGTATGCTGTAGATTTTATTAAGAGCCAGAGCTTCGTCTTCTAATAACGAGCCAAGTAAGTTTTGGTTGAAGTCCGACAAGAAGAGGAGTGGGTTCTCCAGTTGGGTGACGTGCTCCGCCAGTTGGTTCAAGATGTTCCTTGAGTCTTTGGCTCTGTTTTTGGGTTGAACATATGCGTTTACAAAGCAGACTTCTTCCTCTTTGGTGCCCAGCTGTAGCTTGATCCTTACGGATAGGGTTGAGGATGTTAGTGGGACCAGTTGGACCGCCGAGGATATAGAAGTGGTGGAAACATATGTCGCCAAGCCTCCTGACTGATGACCAAATTTGTTGGTTCTGGCCGCCGCTGTTGAGAAGCAGGTGAAACCCGGGATGTGTTTTGTGCTTGAGAGCCAGGTTTCCTGCAGCATTACAATATCGAATTGGGAGATATACTTTATGAAATCCGGGTCATCCATTTTGGAGGTTAGGCCATTTATGTTCCAGGCACAGATGCCAAAAGCTGGCACCCTTCCTCTGGTGTCTTCTCCCGTTCGGTGAGGGCGTCATACCTCTTTGGGGCATGTGAAAATCGTTCTGGAGATTGTTCCTCTTACTAGAGCGTGATTTGAATGAGATGCCTTCCTTTTGCTTACTTCTACCCATTCTCCCGTGGTGCGTAAGTACTTGTTTAGCAGGCTGTCTCGCTGGGAGTTGGCAGTGGTAAGTGTGCGAGGCTGCTGGTTTCTTGGGGCTGAGTTGCGCCTCCCTGTTGTGAACACTGGTTCCAAGCCAGTTGTCATTGACAGCCTACCAATGGTTGCTGCCAGATGCTGTTCTCCCTTTTTGTCGGTGATCTTCCCAGCGCACCCCTTAGGACACTGCAGGGGTTAGACTGTTGCCTCGCTGGTTCAGAACTGTTTCTTCTGCGGAGTGGAGAGGGGTAGGCTGGTCGTTGTAGAGGAACGAGCTCAATACCCCAGTTCTTGAATTGAGCTGCTTCTGACATAATTAGGTCAACAACGTCACTAGAAGACCAAACGGTCCTAGTCGCCTCCTGACTGAGTTCAGAGAGGGCAGAAATTCAACCAAAAGTAGATCATTAGAGTTTATGCCCCCCAAGGTAGGGACGCATTTCGTCAGTTTGAGAATGTTGCCTCTATTCAGCAGGTCCTGCTGCCCTTTCGAAGTTTTTTTCCGGGTGGAAGACCTGAATCTCAGTTAGATGTGTTTTACAACCGTCTGCCTTCCGTTTTGCATTTGCGGCATGGACGTAGGCTGCTGCGCCAAGATCGGGCGGAGCTTTGTGCATTGCTGGATTTCTGCCTTCACCTGGCGTGTTGGAACTGTGGGTTGGTGCTTTGGTTGCCGTTGGTTGCTTAAATGTTGTTTGTGTCTCTCGTGGCCAGATTGTCTTTGAGTGCTCAGATTGGCTGTGGGAAGAGTGAATAGTCACAGTTGTCATAAGTGTGGCCCTAGTTTGATCGTCTTACGATTGACTTGACGTGTGGCCTGTGGGTGTTTCAATTGCCCCCCTCCTTGCTGATCAGTGGGATGGGTTTTTTAATTGCTGCTGAGGTTAGATGGGCCTGGTTAGTGCGCTCGGCGGGAGTGGCCGTTCGATAAGAGGCTTCCCTGTTTGACGATATCAGGGCTGCCACTGGGCGTTCAGTAACCAGCTCCTGCTTTGCGAAGGACTCAGCGGACTGTGTGTGCTGGCTAGTACTTGTCGCCGTAGTTATATGAGTATCTAAAGGTCCAAAAGACTTAGCAGCCGGTTGGAATTGGGGCCCCTGACCTTCCTGATACAGCGGACTACTGATTGTATTTTGCGGCTGGGTTGGGCTGGTAACTGCTGGAGTTTCCCCTTCTGAGGGGTTAGCCGTGTTTGTGGTCTCCATGAGTTTTCCAGTAGTGCCAGAGAATATAGGAAAGAGTTTTGTTGTAGTTGTCGACAGATTTTGCTTGCGCCCTTTTCTTTTTTGTTGTCGTCGTTGTTTTGCATTAAGTTTTTTGGGCGACTCCGATCTCTTCTGGGTGGTTTCCTCTTTTGCAGGGGATTCCTGGCAAATTGAGCTTGTTTCAGACAGTTTGCTGCTGATTTTACCTTCTGCAAAGTTAGTGGGGCCCATTTCTTTGGGGGCTTTGCCTCTGTGCAGCGACTTTATGTCCCCTATTAGGTCGGTTAGCATTGAAGGCAGTGTAACTAGTTTGTCTACTGCCTGATTGCAATTGCAGCTTAAGTAGGTATTAGTTTGTGCTCTTTGTATCAGAGTGTTCAAGTTACCTAGCTTGTCGTCAATCCCCGCAGTGAAGACTGCCAGTGTGTTAAGGAGGTTGAGTTGAAGATCCATTTTGTCCGATTGATATTGTAGGGCTTCTAAGGCTAACTGAATTGTGTTTAAAAGGGAGATCCAGGCTCCGGTGTTGTGATCTTTTCCCTGCTCTCTCTCATTTGCAAATTGGGAATTTGCAATTGGGACAGTATTGATGATGATGTTGTCAGCCAAAGGTCTTTGTGGTCTAGATTGTTGGTTGTTAACCTGTCCTCTCGCCCTTGAGCATTCGGGTGAAGCGGTGTAGCCCTACATTCAGCTTCCCGGCTGGAATTGTGATGACTGGAATTGTGTTGGCTGAATGCCGCGCTGAATGCCGCGCTATTCCAAAAACTTGGTGCTGAGGCATGGTTGCCCAGTTCTATGAGTGAGGAGGCACCTGTGCCAGCCGAGTGGGCTTTGATGGGAGTGCTATGGTTGGGGCTCCTAATGTGTCCGCCCTGGTCTGGTTGGGTATCCTTGGGAGTGGCCGAGGTTTGTATCTTAGTCGTTGTTGGAGGCTGTAGACCAGCCCCTGCTTCCCCCGTACTTGAACAACTGTCTGGGGGGTCCGGGTTGTTGAGTTTGTCTACTTCTTTCGTCTTCAAAGTGGGTTTTGGGCTAATTATGGTCTCCTCCGGTAGCGGTCTTGGAGTGCAGCTGGCTAAGTGAGCAGGTAGTGGCTGCTGTTTGCAGATGGAGTCAGGGGACTTTCCTAGTACAGATGAGTACACTAGGGGCTCGAGTGATGCGCTTGCACCTGTGGACCTGTGCTTTGGGGTGCCACTTTGATGAGGATCTACCCTGGCCGCAGATGTTCCCTGGACCAAGATGTTTGTGGTGCTTGTGATAGTGTCGCGCAGTGGTGCACATTTTCCCAGCAGCGATAAAGGTGACAGCGGGGATTGCAATCCCTGGAGATGCTTGTTGCTCGAGAAAAAGGCTGAGCCTGCGTCCTTTAGGAACTCAAACTTTGTGTAAATTTTGGGTTGATGAAGCTTTTCCTAGTAAGTAGCTCAGTAGCCGGTGACACTTGGAGCAGGACCGTTGGGTGCCCTTGTTTTGCTGTAGTGTTGACCAGACCCGATGGTGGCTCAGTTAAGGAGAGAAGATTCTGCTCCATTCTGGGGTATGTTGTGCCGTCGGTGTCTGTTTTCTTGTCCCCCTTTTTTGTCTTTGCTTTTTTGCTTGGAATGGACCCCGGTGAGCCCCTGATCTTTCCAGACCTCATTCCGCTCTACTCTCTTAGACTCTCACCGCGGCTCCCCGCACTTGCTTAAGTGATGGAATGATCAGTGATATTTGGTGATGGTTAGGTGATTGGACAATAATGGAAAAATTCGAGAACGGGGACCTTGCCCCTATTTCTACACCCCTGTTATCTGCGCCCCCTCGAGATGTTGTTCGTGCAAGGGAGGCGCTTTCACGGGGTCAAAGGGGGTTCGGGTGGATCAGTTGGAGGGCTGCAGATTGCGGAGATGTCGCTGGGGGGGTGCCTGGTTGGCTTGCGAGCGGAGCGCGCCGCGGGGGCCCTGGTCGGTCGGACCTAGTCAGACTACCTGTCAGCCCAGCCCCGGGGCTCTTACTTCGCGACCACCTCTATCGGCTGCCGCGCTCGCGTCTCTCCCCCCCCCTCCAGGTTACTGCGTGCTGTATGAGCGTGTTGCTCGGTCAATTGCCTTGCCTTGGTCTCGGCCTCGCCTTGCCTCCTTTTCTACCAGGCGGGTGAGCAGGAGGTGTGGGGCGTGCAGAGTGTGTCAGGCAGCAAGGCAAGGCAGCAAGGCTGTGAGGTAGTGAAGCAGGTCAGGTCTGGTCTGCCAAGACTTTTAGTTTTTACGGATGGCTTTTTTCTCTGCTGCAGACTGTTACTGTTTTCACTGTTTTTTGCTCTCTGCTGCGCTCTAGTGGCCACTGGCAGCAACACAAATCAAGTTTGAAGGATCAATAGTTTTGGTGAATTCAGTGAAACGGTCAGAAGTCCGACCAAAAGTCCAAGCGCCAAGCGCCAGCGGGGGATTGTTTTGGACAATGTAGGGTGAGAGTTAACTCATGCCCCCGTCGGCTTGCGGATGTCTGTAATGCACAGGGTGTGGTAACTGCCCGCCGTCCGCTCAGATGCTCCCTCGCCCTCCTTCCTCATTCACTTGCGGGCGAGGGGATGATGTCCTGTTGTGGCCGTACACAGGAGGCACAAGAGACAGGAGACAGAGCTTAGGGCAGAGCGTCCTGAAAACGCTAATGCTATGAACCTCACCTCGCCGCCGAATGTCGCAGCTGTCCGATGATGATCCCCCCGTGCCCCCCCCCGGCTTAGCGCCGCTTAGCGCCGAAGCTCGCACCAGGGGAGGCCGTTTTCTTCCAGCAGAGATCAGCTTAGCAGGGACCGCTGAAATGGTGATGGCGATGGCGTCTTGCTCGCAGCTTCAGCTGCTACCTACTCCGGTGTCCGGACCGAATGGCGTACTGGCCGGCGTCTCGGTCAGCTCTCTGGTGCTCTCTCACTAATCTTAGTGGCCAACCACAAGGTCCTACTAACAAAAGTTTCAGAAGTCAACTGTTTGGACTCCTTCAGGATATACTTTGGACCCTGCTCACAGAAGCGGTTAAGCCAAGGGTCTTGCCTTTAGGATGGACTAATCAGCAATTTAGAAATTTCTTTGAACAGGCTTAATCTCTTCTTTGTTCCTTTTTCAGTTTGCGCTATAATGGTGTTTGTGCCGATCAAGCTTAACAGATCATTCTATATGCATACTCTTATGTGCTTTAGTTCTGTCACTTTCAACGATGGGTTCCCTTTGCACAGGAACCTTCAGTCATTGAAGTGTATTTTAGTCACACATTCTTCTTATTGGCTGATAGGGTGTATACTTCTGTCTCTATTGGAAATAATGAAGTATTATTTTACAACTGAAAAGTACTATCAGACTTTTTTTTCTCTCATTCCTACATTGTATACATAAAGAAATACTTTATTTATTGTGTTGTACATCAACAGGCATGTTTTATTTTTTGTCAGTGCTCGTGAACGAGCATCAAAGCTATTGACTTTGAAAACGCTTGTGAGACTTCGGGTGAATATACAATAACTAGCATTTGCAATGCCAATGACGTAAGCATTGGCAAATCCAATGATGCTATGGCAGCTCCAGCGTGATGAAATAAGTGTGCATGATTCATCACACACAGGCGTCAGAATGCTGCAGCAGTCGTTTTAGTTTCTATTTAATTTTGATATGAAGCAGTAAATAAAAAAATATATATATATGAAAAGGTGTGTGAATGTGCATTATTTAGACAGATGCAGACTAGCAGCAAAGTGCAGTGGTTAGGCCCTCCTAAAAAAATTTAAAAAATGAAAGACCGGCAGGAGTCGAAAAATAATGGAAGGAGCAAGCAATAGAACACAGCCAAGCACCATAGCGTGGAGAAACGAACAACAGGGAGTGGTCCAGGCGTGACTGATGAGCTGGGCAGCAGCGTTGGGAAACAAACTAAATGGGGGAAAATAAGATGGCTGGAAGATGCAAGGGAAGATATGAACACGTTGGGGATGGGAGCAACATAGGCAGCATGGGGGAGGACAGTGTTGTGAATAAAATGCATGCACTTCCAAGGAGTGCTAAAAGCTAAAGACAAAAGTAGTTCCCTTAATGCAAACAGTAGAAGAATACAAGTCAATACAGTCATCCAATCAAAAGGATGGTAAAGAACCTATGCTCCTGGGTAGGGGACCAACTCTAGATGAAGAGGACAAGCCATTAAAGCAACCAACCAAATAAGATTGACAAGAAAACAACCAAAGTAAAGCAACGAACAAACCAATGGCCGACTGAGTACTGGTATTGTATACATAATAAGTCTTAACTACAGAGGGCTGCCTTTGTACGCAATGGAGTATGACGTGCTCCTCTCACCCAGACAGCCCTGTATCTACACTCATCGCGAAAGCCCAACAATGGATGCGCTCCTCCATGCGGCAGCAGTGTGGTACTGTTGGTAGGGGATGGACGGTCCCCGAGCCAAGGAACACCAAGGTTTGTGACACAGGCGCTGGCCAAATACCGCCTGTGACTGAGGAGGTGCATTTGCTGGGCCCTCGAGCGGCAGGAGCAGTTAGTTCGGGGAAGCCCTGAGGAGAAGGGATGTTTCATTCCACCGACTGAATTGGCCGAATTTGGCAACTCAGTACTGCCTTGTAACGCAGAGGTCTGAACAAATTCTGCCAATTGTCGCGTGGCGGAATTTCTTCCAGAAATGCAAGGAAGATTCGGCATCCCCCTAGTGCCATTTTCTAACACAGGACTGCTTTTCTAGTACATCACTCAAGTAGATGTTCTACTTGAGCGGAAGCAAAAGCAACTTGAATGGAGGCATGTTCTTGTGCACCGCACAGTGCTGTTCATGCTGATTTTTCAGCGCTGCTTGCGCTACAGGCACTAAATTGAAGCACAAACATGCATATTTATGCCCGTTGGCAGAACTCTGCAGAATCGCAGAGTGCTTTTATGTAACTAAGCAGAATTGCGCAGAGACCATCCCTAGTGGTGATCTGTATGGCCAACTAGTTTTCCCCCACCCTATTTGGTGATGGAGACACGTCTATGAGCCTGATAGGTGAATAAATATGCTGGGTCGCTGAGGAAAAAGTTGTATTAACTGACACAAATTCCAGGGAGAGCGATACTTGGGTGTGGTTAATGAATTCATGATAACCTGAATCTGTGGTTGCTGTGTTACAGAATTGGATAGTGCGTTTATTGGACTTGCTCATGTGCAAGTTCCCTTTTGGGGAGGGACGGGAGAAGCACAGCTCACCAAGGGTGGACCGACCCAGGGCCACATATGGTCTGTATGTGCACTGATCAATACACTACTGAAAGAAACACCAGAGGGGCAAGAGTAGCTTTAACTATGGGCAATAATGGTTAAACCAAAGGACATCTGCCCAATAACCATGAGGAAGATCGCTGAAGCACAAGCAAGGAGGGGCCCTATGATCTGTGGAGACAGTATTAGAAGAGCACATGGAGGTTTGAAGCAATCTTGCAGTGATAGACACAAAATCTTTCCTGGAACACAAAATAAGCTCCGTCAAATTGGATGTCACCCTCCTGAGAAGATTTAAGAATAAATCATCCTGCTAGGTAACAGAACAAATCCATGTTGGCCTCAATGTGCCTTTCTGTGAAATAACTGCAGGAACAAATGAAGGATCTAAAAGGGGTGTGGTGGTGTTTCTAAAACATAGGGCCGAAGATGCTGATGGACACTCTAAATGCAATAACATTTCCAGGTAGGCACCCAAGAAGCAAGAAGGAAGGACAGGAGACTTATTATTGGAGACCTGGCTTACAGATCATGTTTAGTAGGGTTTGCTGCTGCCACGGTTGGTGAGCGAGAGGGCACATAGGGTACTGAGGTGCCCACTGGCCCCTGGTGTATTCCAACGGCCCATGGTGGCCAGGCACTTTAAGTTTAGGGATAGAGAATATCCAGAAGCAAACCTGTGAGCATTGCCCCTGGGTAATCAATCATGCTAAGGTCCACGTTTTACCAGACTACACATTGCAGGTACAAAGCCAAAGATGGTCCTTTGTAGACAGTAAAAGGTCACCACAACTAAAACTATTTCATATGCCCTGCTGTTCCCTGCAAGGATGATGGTCGCAGCGGTACAGATCAGAAGTGGCATGAGACAGGGGTGCACTCTCTTGCCAATGCTTTTTGCTCTCGCGATGGAGCCTCTGGTGTGCATATACAGAGGAAAGGTTTGAGAGTGTGGAGTAAGCCTGAATTGTGATACACATGCAATCTCTATCTGCAGATGAAATATTTTTCGTTTTAGGAGACAGAGGCGCTAGCTTTTATCAGGTAATGAACATATTTAAGACATTTGGGGGCCAGTCTTGACTGAAAAACTGGGTTAACTTGTACATGTTCCCTCTGACCGCCACATCACTAAGAGCTGGATAGGCTTGATAGTGTTATGTTCTGCTGGGCTTCAGGCTCAGCATTACAAGACGATCTTTTCACTCTACTATACCCCGGCAAAGATAGCGCAGTGGAGAGGACAGGTGGGAATTAGGTGTTCACGGTGCAACCTATTAAACGCCGATTTAGTCCATATGTTTTCCACCTGCCCGCGGCTTGATCCAATAAAATTTTCAATTACAGCTTTCTGTGAACACACATTGGATTTTAAAATTAAGTTAACCCCAACCCTAATGCTCCTTGCGGTTGACAATACCCAGGGGCAAGCCTCGCATTTTCGCTTTTTGTTTCTTGCTATGGCAGTTCTCCGAATATGTGTTGCTGCAGCCTGGCTTGATCAAGCCGCCCCAACTTTTCAACTTTGGCTAGCTAGGTTACTAGCGATGTTTAACCTGGAGAGGGGGATTTACGAGAGGAGAGGTAGAAGAGGAAACATTTGGGGTAAACGTATCTGGGACTCTATCTGTAATTGGAAGGAATCGCAAATCCAAACTGGGTCTTGATTTTTGGAAAATGACTGACACCTTATTTTGTTGTGGTGTTTTCCCTCTGTTAATATATTTGTTTGCCAGAATGTTATCGTGAAGGATATTTGTCAGAATTCTTTCTCAACTGTGGATAACTCTTAGCTTCTTGACTTGATTTAGTTTTTTGTTTTTCTTTCCCTTCCCTCAGAGTTTACTCAAATTTTATGTCGGGAAAAAATGTAATTTAATTTTGAAAACCCTGGATGTAAATAATGGAATTATTAATCCTCATACGTGAATGAATTGCATATGTATGATTGGTGCGGTTTATACTTTAACAATGTGCAATACAAATATTTTTAAAAATAAAATGAAAAAAAGCACTGAAATAAATACCTTTAACAAGAATGGTTGTGAAAGTAAGACCTGCAACCATTACATTTATACATTAAAAAAGAAGAGTGAATAAGCCAATTTTGAATAAAACAAGCATTCTATGAATTGGCTTCTATGAAATGGTAAATGCTATTCATACTTCAAATTTTCACTAAACAGTTTAGGTGAAATGGTTTCTCAGTAATAGTATTCACATGAAATCCTATGTCTATAACATCACATACAACTGTACATTACCTATAAAGCACTGCTTGGAAAGAGCTAGATGTCTGTTTAAGGGAAATTATGTCAGGCATCATTTTAATTGTCTTGAAATGATCGTCTGAGGAGGGAACAAGTGGGCGTTTGCAATTTTTGCGATGAGAATGCATGAAATGTGTATATATATATTTTTTTAAGTATTGTGATTGCAACTTTTCTCCTGAACACGGGCATGGAGTGTAAGTACTACTTTTGTTAAGCCATCTGCATTCACTAACAGAGCTATCAGGCTAAGATGCTGCTGATGGAGCGAGGTGGCAAACGCAAAATTGTGTACCCCTCTTGAAGTCAATGTCCCATAACGAGAACATTTACTAAAGGTGTTTTGTGAAATTAATCAACCATAGAATAGGATGCACACATTTTATTATACACTGGAGTACTAATTTTGCTTGCATGTTGCCATATAATTAATTAAAATGTGTTGTTGTGTATTAATGCGCAGCTTTAATATAAACAAACGCAGACTAAATATGCTTATTGTATACGTTTTGTGCTAAGAAGTGGTCGATTATGTAAGTATAAAACGCATTTCTGTGGCTTATTTGCTAGGTAACAACTAATGGGAAACATTAGTATGGGGGGAGGTAAACAGAATGGGTTTAAATTCAATAATTAACATGAATTTGTGTTTGTTTCTATGATAGTTCCAAAAGTTCAAGTTCAAAAATTTGTATAGCGCACTACTCACCTAGAGGGTCTCAAGGCGCTTGAGGGAGGGGGGAAGCTTTACTTATCAAATATCCAAGTTTTTAGTTGTTTTCTGAAGGAGAGGTGGTTCTGTGTGAGGCGGAGGTGGGTGGGGAGGGAATTCCAGGTCTTGGCCGCTAAGTAGGAGAAGGATCTTCCTCCCATGGTGGCTCTTTGGATGCGTGGAATTGCGGCGAGGGCTTGATTGGACGATCGAATTTGGCGGGTGGGGGTGTAGAAGGACAGGCGCGTGTTGAGGTATTCAGGTCCTAGGCCGTAGAGGGCTTTGTGTGCGTGGGTGAGGAGGCGGAATGTTATTCTCTTGTTGACGGGGAGCCAGTGGAGGTCTTTCAGGTGACCGGAAATGTGAGCTTGGCGGGGGATGTCTAGGATGAGTCTGGCTGAGGCGTTTTGGATGCGTTGGAGTTTTTTCTGAAGTTTGGCTGTGGTTCCGGCGTAGAGGGTGTTTCCGTAGTCCAGTCGGCTTGTGACTAGTGCACGGGTGACCGTTTTTCTTGTTTCGGTGGGGATACCACGGAAGATTGTTTTGAGCATACGTAGGATGTTGAAGCATGATGATGAGACGGCGTTGACTTGTCTGGTCATCGAGAGGGAGGAGTCCAGGATGAAGCCCAGGTTACGTGCGTGGTCCGTTGGTATGGGTGCGGTTCCCAGGGCCGGTGGCCACCATGAGTTGTCCCAGGCGGAGGGGGATGATCCTAAGATGAGGACTTCCGTTTTGTCAGAGTTTAGTTTTAAACGGCTGTTCTTCATCCATTCGGCTACTTCTTTCATCCCTTCGTGTAGTTTGGTTTTGGCGGTGTTTGGGTCTTTGGTGAGGGATAGGATCAGCGGAGTGTCGTCTGCGTAGGAGATAATGTTGAGGTTGTGTTGGCACGCAATGGATGCGAGGGGACTCATGTATATGTTGAAGAGGGTGGGACTGAGTGAAGATCCTTGGGTTACGCCGCAGATGACTTCTGTTGCTTCTGATTTAAAAGGGGGGAGGCGGACTCTCTAGGTTCTTCCGGCGAGGAACGAGATTATCCAGTCCAATGCTTTTCCTTGTATTCCGACGTTGCTGAGGCGTTGTATAAGGGTGTTATGACAGACCGTGTCGAAGGCTGCGGAGAGGTCGAGTAGGATGAGGGCAGAAGTTTCTCCGTTGTCCAGTAGAGTTCGAATGTTGTCTGTTGCTGCGATGAGGGCGGTTTCGGTGCTGTGTTTGGCTCGGAAGCCGGATTGTGAAGGGTCGAGGTATTTGTTGGATTCGAGGAAGGCGGCGAGTTGATTGTTGACGGCTTTCTCAATTACTTTGGCGGGGAATGGGAGGAGCGAAATGGGGCGGTAGTTCTTAAGTTCAGTGGGGTCTGCTGTAGGTTTCTTCAAGAGGGTGCTGAGTTCGGCGTGTTTCCAGCTTTCCGGGAAGGTGGCGGAGTTGAGGGAGCTGTTGATGACGTCTCGGAGATGGGGTGCGATAATGGAGTCTGCTTTGTTGAAAATGTGGTAGGGACATGGGTCGGTTGGCGATCCTGAGTGGATGGTGTTCATCAGGCGGATGGTGTCTTCAGTGGTGATTGGGTTCCAGGCGTAAAGGTTGTTGGAGGGGGGTTTTAGTTCGGAGATAGGAGGGGTGGGCTGGTCTCCAAAGCTGTTATGTATGTCAGCGATTTTGTTGTGGAAGAACGAGGCTAGGGAGTCGCAGAGGTCTTGGGATGGAGTGATGTTGGTGCCGGCGGTGGGGTTGGTAAATTCTTTAACGATGTTGAATAGTTCTTTGCTGTTGTGAGCGTTGTTGTCGAGTCGATCCTTGAATGCTGATTTCTTGGTGGATCGGATCAGTTGGTGGTGTTTGCGGGTGGCGTTCTTGAAGGTGGTCAGGTTGTCAGTGGTTGGGTTTTTTCGCCAGGCTTTCTCGAGGGTGTGACAGATCTTCTTGGATTTCTTAAGATCATCATTAAACCAGGGGGCTTTTTTGGTGGTTGTGAGTGTGTGTGTGGTTGTGAGTGTGTGTGTGGTTGTGAGTGTGTGTGTGGTGGTGAGTGTGTGTGGTGGTGAGTGTGTGTGGTGGTGAGTGTGTGTGGTGGTGAGTGTGTGTGGTGGTGAGTGTGTGTGGTGGTGAGTGTGTGTGGTGGACTTAGTTCGCGTGTTCGTACCCTGCGCACTCACTCTCAAGTCATTCTGCCCTCACACACCGCGCTCTGCCCGCCCTCCACACGCGCTCTGCCCGCCCTCCACACACACTCTGCCCGCCCTCCACACACACTCTGCCCGCCCTCCACACACACTCTGCCCGCCCTCCACACACACTCTGCCCGCCCTCCACACACACTCTGCCCGCCCTCCACACACACTCTGCCCGCCCTCCACACACACACTCTGCCCGCCCTCCACACACACACTCTGCCCGCCCTCCACACACACACTCTGCCCGCCCTCCACACACACACTCTGCCCGCCCTCCACACACACACTCTGCCCGCCCTCCACACACACACTCTGCCCGCCCTCCACACACACACTCTGCCCGCCCTCCACACACACACTCTGCCCGCCCTCCACACACACACTCTGCCCGCCCTCCACACACGCACTCTGCCCGCCCTCCACACACGCACTCTGCCCGCCCTCCACACACGCACTCTGCCCGCCCTCCACACACGCACTCTGCCCGCCCTCCACACACACACTCTGCCCGCCCTCCACACACACACTCTGCCCGCCCTCCACACACACACTCTGCCCGCCCTCCACACACACACTCTGCCCGCCCTCCACACACACACTCTGCCCGCCCTCCACACACACACTCTGCCCGCCCTCCACACACACACTCTGCCCGCCCTCCACACACACTCTGCCCGCCCTCCACACACACTCTGCCTGCCCTCCACACACACTCTGCCCGCCCTCCACACACACTCTGCCCGCCCTCAACACACACTCTGCCCGCCCTCAACACACTCTGCCCGCCCTCAACACACTCTGCCCGCCCTCAACACACTCTGCCCGCCCTCAACACACTCTGCCCGCCCTCAACACACTCTGCCCTCAACACACTCTGCCCTCAACACACTCTGACCCTGCCCCAGCCCAGCGCCCCTCTGTGTCGCAAGAACCATGCCCTGGGAGCAGACTGACCCTGCCCAAGCCAAGCATAGACACAGAGAAGAGGCTGACAGGGAGAGCTCCGTGAAATGGGGCACGCGCGCGCCACTGTGAGCATATGTCTTCAATTATCTCTGCCATGACAGCGAGATAATTGAAGATATATGGCCTTCTGGTGCTCGTAACAGACACCAATAGGCCATAGGCGGAGCTATGCAACCGCCTATGGCCTATTGTGTGCTCTGTTTCTAAAGCACAGGCATGCAAAGGCCAATAGGAATGCACCTAGGAATTAACATGCACTAGCAGTTTGGAATCCCTAGGTACATTTTGAGAAGCCCTCACACAAGGACTCTGGGCTACGCCCACTGCTGACGCAGTGGCTAGGCCCGAGACCTAAAAATGGATGCTCGGGGGAGCAAGAGCTGAACAGCGCAGGCGTGCCAAAACCCGCAAGTCAGAGTGAACTGCCTGTGCTCGAAGAGGTTCAAGGCTGCCTTGGCCCGGAACCTAGGATGGGTGCCAAACATGGACGCCTGAATATTGTGATCATGGGAAAAGCTATCGATGTTTCAACTCTAGGAAATAGCTAAGCTATGGACTGTCCTAAAACAAAGACCCTTTATTTTCTGCTGAACCAACGAGAAAATGATGTTGTAATGGTGAGATGATGCTCACCCACCCCGAAATTGTCCAATGAGAGTTTGAATAAGAAGTGATAGTTACTTTTTAGATAGATTAAGTTAGGGAATTAAGGTATAAAAAACCCTGATTTTGTCAAAGAACGGGTCGATTTTTCGATTTCATCTGGAAGTGCTGCCCGACTGATGACCGATTCCTGGATGTAAGACTATAATGATTTTTACTTGTTTGCTTTGCAGGATTGAAGGATAAGATGAGGGTGATAGTTAGGGATGTTAGGAGAGAATGAATTTGGAACTATCTGTTCTTTGCTAAACTTTAACTGTTTTCTCAAGTATAGCGATTTTTCTTGAGCTCTAAATAAAATGATCATTTTGAAAAAGACTAAGATTTTACTGAATAAAGAATTTATTAATGCATAAATGTTAGACATAATAAAGTTTTGCTTTTAATAAAATTGGGAAATTGAATTTTAAAAGCTGGTCTTGTGATTTTCCTACGCCTAATTTTCTTTCTAGCAGATCCATTGCCACTATGGTGGTGCGTCTGAATAATTAAATGTTTGAATAAAACCATGGTAAAGTGTAATAATCTATAGGTGTAAATAATAACTGATTTAAATAGGTTTTAGACACTCCACCAAATGTTACAGCATTTCTCCATTGCGATTCACCAAAGCCTTGAAGCCAAGTGTAAGTGAACCGAATAAATGCGCAGTGTTATGGGCCCCGCTGATGCATGATTTGTGTGTTTTAAGGTTTCGGGGAAATGGTGAGTATTGATTAGAAATTATTTCTGGAGCCGCGCTGTAGCAGTTATATCTTGGTAGCAGAGTAGTGGTTACTAAGGAAATTAGCTAGGGTTATGTATAAAGTACTATATAAAAATTGATGTACAGAATTATGATTAACATCTGATGAGTTTGTATTATGTTATATGTAGTCTTGAAAAGGCTTCTAAGTGTTGGGTGAAGACAGTGCCTCTGTCTGCAGATGGAGGAAGTGTGGCTAGGTAAAGTCGCACAGTGAATTAGTCTGTTTCAAAAAAAGGAGTATTGGCGAATACTGCGGTGGTATCGTCGTATATCACTGTTTAGGGACCTTAGGTGTGAAAGGATAAATGTAAAGTGAGGACAGTCTATGAAATCTCAGCCTTCAAGCACAGGGATCATTTTGTGTATCCTGATTAAAACTTACTGCTGGGAGAATAGTAGGACTCAACCCGAGCTTGAAAGAAGGGTAAAGGAGTGGCGTCTACTTTACCAACGATAGAGGAATTCTGTGGTAGGTTAGATGGACGCGCTGCCTACTGGTAACACAGAGTGCATGTGTATATGAATAGGGTTTTCCGTATGAACGTGTGTAAATGAAATTGGAATACGCGTTCTGGTGAAACTCTGGGATTGTCTCTAAGGAGAAGAAAAGATCTCTGTATGTGCTTTCCTGGAGAAACGAGTTCGTTATTGCCTGATAGAAGGGTAAAGCCAGTAGTGTTGCTTTATCGACGAGTCTAAAAATTCTGAGGAGATAAGCGTTGTCTACTCCGGTTACAGAATACTTGTGCGATTGAAAATTCTATCACTTTATTAGCGAAACAGATTAGTGGAATTGTTTTGTGTAAGTTACTAACTGATTTTGTAAAATATCTTGTAAATACAGCTTCTTGAAAAAACCCTGTAAAGGAGGGGTCAATCGGCGCTGCAGAAGCC
Source organism: Lissotriton helveticus (assembly GCF_964261635.1). Classification (NCBI taxonomy): domain Eukaryota; kingdom Metazoa; phylum Chordata; class Amphibia; order Caudata; family Salamandridae; genus Lissotriton; species Lissotriton helveticus. The sequence continues at coordinate 341,737,570 of NC_136071.1, read as the reverse complement.
GGAGCACTGGTGACGTCAAAAGTGTCACGCTGGGATTGGTCCGTGTGACCGAGACAGAGTAAGAGCTGATTGGTTCATCACAGAAAGCATCAAAGGCTATTGGTTAAGCACTAAAGTAACGTATCGTGTTCTAACTGGTGCATTAGTGCGAACCGCGCTGTGATAGGTTGGTGTTACGGAATCAGCAACAGAATAGTACGCGATCTTTTGAAAAGCAGGAAAGTTTACCGAAAATGTCATACTACTATTATGATGATGACAAGAAACCTTCATGGTTTAAAAGGCTGAAAAATATGTTTGTAAAAGACAAAGAGGTTGTTACGAGAAAGGGAAAAATACTTCCTTCACCGAAAACACCTGCTTCCTATATGTTGACGAAATATGGTTACTATACTTGTGTTTGGTTGGAAAATTGGGTACACTATACCAAGGATGATGGTGTATTAGCCTTTCCAGAGGAGGATCGTTTGATTTGGCTATTTTGAGGAACTTGAGAGATAAAATGATGAAACTTGAACCAAGACCCAGACCAACTAAATTTAAAGCATTGGTTGAGTGGGAAGATGAGATGCATCAAATGAAAAGTGAGAGGTTAAGTAGGCATCTTAGACCGAGAGGTAGAGGTAGAGCTTTATGGGGAGAAACACATGAGACTAGAATGCGAAGATGGAGGGATGGAAATGTGTGATGGTATGTATCCAGTCAGATTGGTAGAAAAATATGAGGGCCGAAAAAGTACAGAGCAAAAAAAGAATACTGAATTAGGAAATCAAAGTTATGGTGAAAGTGAATCAGAGGATAATGTTTTAGAAGAAATAATATATAGGAGACCGCCCCCATATCAACCAAGTTCTTTATGGACTACCCCAAATGCCCCGATGGCAGAAGAAAGAGTAAATGAAATGCCGAGACAACCATCAAATTTTAGAGATTTCCCTGAGAGAGTAGAAACAAGATATGTCTCGAGTACACCGATAGGAGAAGCTAGAATTACAGGTACACCTGTGCAAAGTAACGATTCACATAGAATTGTGCTAAGTGCGGAAAGACGAAATGATGAACAACCAAATATGTCTGATTATGAGCGATCTGCACATGAATTGATTCAAACCCTTACTAAAAATATTGATACCTTGCTTTATGACTAATAAAATTCTTTTCAAACTTAAAAAATATGGAAGCTGTAACGGTCCCCGTAACAATAGGACCTGTAATACCAGTATTTGAAGACCAGAAAATAAAAGAGCCGAGATTAACTATTCCATTACAACAAAGTCTACAGAGAGCAAGAGGGAGTACTAATCCTGATTTGTCAGAAATAAGACAAAATATAAGTGTAAATCCACCAGAGTTAACTTTTAATCAAAATTTGTCATGCGGATACCAGACAGGAGCAGAATCTGACTCTGCTACTCCAGAGAGAAGTGCAGACAAAAAAGATTTAACGCAAATACCTATGGGACCGTCAGAAAAAGAATTGAGTGAATGGATTAAAACGTTAAAATTGAAAGAACAGGAATCAAAAGTGTTGGATGTGGCTAAATTAAAAGTAGATATCGAAGAATTAATAATTGGAACAATTGGGACAGATAGATTAAAAACTTAACAGGATGATGAGCTCATGTTTTTATGTAAAAGTATAACATGGAGAGCTAAGACAATGTACGATCAATTAGAAGAAGTGGCAAGTGAATGTGGAATAGAATTTTCCAAAATAAAATAATTGCAGAGAGTAGATTTTGCAGAAAGACATTGAAAACATGAACACTGCAGGAAGACTAGTTCAGATAAAAGATTTGATTGTATTGTTGCACAAATGGGGTGATGTAGGTAAATGGAGAGTCAAGTGGGCAAAGAGGAAAGAAGAGAATAGTGATAAATCTACATTAGCTTTCCCCATTAGAGAAAAGGGAACAGTGGCAACTGAATTCCCTATGAGAGAAATTCCTGGAGGAGGGTATGTACATGTGCCCTGGAGCAGACAAGATATATTGTCATTTACGAATGATTTCCCCAGACTGAGAGAAAAACCAGTAGAGTGGTATCAGCAAGTTGACAGATTTGTAAAGGTGTCAAAGGTATTGTGGATTGATTTGGATGGATTGTTTGACATAGTAGTGCCAACAGATTTATGGACAGAATGTAAAATATCTGTGGATTGGCCAAGGGAGGAGTATCCCAGAGATGAGAAAACAGTAGCTCCATCACCAGATGTGATGAGAAAATATGAACAAGTGATAGTGTGGTTGAAAAATAAAATACCTCCAAAAGAAACTGACTGGGTAAAAATAGACAGGACCACCCAGGAGCCGAAAGAAACTGTGTATTCATTTTATGAAAGGTTGTTGTTGGTTTTTAAACAATATAGTGGTTATGAGGAATTAAATGAAAAGGATAGGAGCCATTTTGTGTATAGGTTTGTATATGGATTAAGACCAGAAATTTCAGATATGATTAGACATAGCATGATGGATTGGCAGTCGAGATCAGTAGATAAGGTACTGAGACAAGCAAAATATTGTAGTGAGGAGATTGATGCAAAACAAAAGAGGTTGAAAGAGAACGCCATGTGGGCACAAGTAAAAGTAGCAGACAACAAGTAGCACAGATGGAGAATAAGAACGCAGGGGATCAAGGTGGGTTTAAAGGCAAACCTAAATTGGTAGGGAATATTGATGAATTGAAAAAGAAAATACCATGTTTCAATTGCGGCAAGATAGGGCATTGGAAACGAGAGTGTAAATGTCCGCCTTGAGTTAATGGGGAACATACATCATTTAATCCGCAGGTGCAGTTTGAGGTAAATCAGCAGCAACCGCAACAACAGCAGATAGCAAATCAGCAAAGTCAGGTGCCGCAACCGCCACTGCCATATAGTGGGTGTGAGAAGTTGGCCTGATATATGATGCTCACTAGTTCTAGTGATCACCTTGTATCATGCCAAGCAACCCTTATGGTGCAGGTTGTAAAGTCAACCTTATAGACAAGCTATCCTAGGGGTAGCATGGACTAAGCAGTCTTAGGCTAAACTCTGTAAAGGCATGTGAAGCAAGCTGTTTTACCATACACAATCCCTTGAATACCAAATGAAAGGACACCACACAGATATATATTGAAAATATATATAGATTTATTACTACAAATATCCCTGATACTCTTTATGAGCACAGAAGCAAATGCGTTAAAACAAAACACAGTTTAAATACACAAAAGTTGCACAATATGGATGAGCCCTAGGGGCCACCTAAACCATATACTAAAATAGTGGTATAAGAACCACTATGGGGAAAGTGAAGAGGCCTAGGGAATCGCTGGAGCTGTTCGGGACTAGCAGTGAAGAAGTCGGGAAAGGCCCGCAGGACTCGGGAGCAGTGCGGAAAGTGCACGCTTTACCAATGCAATGTCAATGGTGCGTAAAAAGTACAAAGTTAGTTATAAAGGAACCTTCCGAGTGACCTAGAAAGCTGAAACTTGAGACACAGACACTAGAGGTGTGTACCATTGTGGGAACACCGGCGGAGCTGAGTTACCTCACCCACAGGAAGCGGGTGCATAGGATCGAAGTAGTGTCGGGTTTCGTCACGCAGGTCGATGGTGCTTGGAGCTGAAGATGCTGCAGGCGGCTCGATGTGAAGAGTTCCGGTGGATCCAAGGGTGGATCTGAAGAGGTGAAGACCTGAAAGCAGAGGGGACAATGTTCAAAGTCACTAGCCAGTGACTACCGTGGAACCAGAGTGGAACCAGGCGATGTCGGGTGCAAACAGGCGTCTAGGTGTAGCTTCTCTCTGCAGCCACGTGGACACGAGGGGTCGAAGACGTCCAGGAGTCGGTCACGAGCTGTCCCACGCAGGCTTCTCGCTGTTGGCGGTGTCGGCGACTTGATAGAAGCAAACAGGCCTTGGCTAATGCAAGCCACGCAGGAATCGAAAAAGGCTTGTTACTCGGACCAGCAAGGTCAGAGCAGGTACTCCTTTTTACAGGAGCAAGGGCAAGTCTGGAGCAACCAGACCCGCAGTGAAAGTTGTAGGTTTCGTCGCCAAGATGGCCACTAGCCACGTGGCAAGTGGACGGTTAGGCGCGTCGAGTGGCAAGATGCAAAAGGGCCCCCCGCAGATCGTGGAGATGCTGGGGGGCTGATCTTCGGTGCAAGGGCTGCTCGAGGTTGGGGCTTCTCAAACCCCAAAGCACAGCGTCGAGGGTGCCTCTGATGCTGCGCAGTCAGCGTTTCGGGGGTCTTCCAAGATGTCCGGTCCCACGTCTCTCGGTGCCTCCACGGGTCCCTTCTTTGCAGGGACTGTGGATCGGGCTGTGAGAAGTCTGGGAGTCTGGGTCTTGTCAGGCTCTGGGCTCGGGCTCCGGCGGGAGGCGGCGGCAAAGCAGACGTCGAGTTGCTGGTTGGTGCCTGTGTTCACAGGGTGGTCACTCCTTGGCCACAAGGGAGATTCTCTTCCGTCTTCTGTGCAGCAGAATGTCGAAGTCCAGTCTTCTTCTGTATTTCAAGTTGATTCAGGATGATCTGAAGTCTCAGGACACAGCTCCCACTCTTATTCGAATCTGGGGGGCCGGATCACCTACTAGGTCCCTCCTCTGGGTGGAACCAGGAAGGGGGGTGGTTACACCCCCTTTCCTTTGTCCAGTTTCGCGCCAGGACTGGGGCTGGAAAGCCCCAGCACCGGTTTGAACTGGCCTATGCACAGGGACACCTTGTGTGCCCCAGGCATGTCTGATTCTATTCAGCCCTGTCCTACCCAATACACAAAATCCTGTCTGGGGTGGTGCTAGCACCTCCCCAGGCAGGAAACCCTTTGTCCAAGCTGCCCTCGCTGGAAGGACTCCCAGCAGCAGGAGGTCAGACTTGTGTCTGTGGTGGCAGCATCCATTTTGAGATGCTAAGGCTCTGTTTAACTTTAACCGGGGTTTCAGGCTAGGTACATGTTGTGTCCCTCTAGAAGGGTGGAATGCTACCCCCGTCGCCAGAACTGGCGAGGGGGTAGTATTCCAATTCGTATGACACCTTACTCGACATGTTTTGATAAAGCCAAACCTAAGATAGCATTTAACCGCGAGGTTCATAATGCACTTAAGAGTATATGGTATGGCAATATCATGAAACAGCTAAAGGACATGGTTCCGAAAGCTGCAGACAGGCTCAGCTCATGCCAGAGCACCATCTCACATATTTCCAAGCACTCTGCCTCCAGGATTGATGAGGCCTTCCATAGGAGTGGCTGATAGGAACATATGTGTCCATTTTAGGTTAGGTATAGGCATACTACACCTAAGTAAGGGGTGGTTACACCGATTTACCCCAGCTGAGTGATCAGCCAGTTGTGTCAAATATGGAGGCCAGGCCAGGGGTGGCATAATACATGCTGCAGCCCCTGGTAGGCCTTGGAAGCACCTATGCCCTGGGTACCTGGGTACACTGTTACAGGGGCCAATAAGGTTTGCCAATTCCAATTGTGTATGTACCTAAGGTACATGGAGTCCATTTTAAGGAGAGAGCAATTAGCCTGGGGCCCTGGATAGCAGGATCCCAGGCCAACTAAAGTAAAAAACCAGCTAAACACCAGGCAAAAAGTTTGGGGGTAACCATAGTCGGATATCCACCTTCCTACAGTGGGAATCAGCAGAGATGCAGTGCAGAGACACGATTCAGCGGAGGTGAGCAGGTAAAAAGACCGCAAAGAGTAAATGCATTTCCTCAATATTGGTTGCAAGAAGAGAATGGCAGTGAGCCGGATGAAAGTTTCTGACGGTGCCTGAGGGAGGAAGAAGAGTGTATGCTTGGAGCCACTCTTGAGGTAGATCAGTCAGGTCCATTTGTGAGCGGAATGGTGAATGATGTGGAAATAACTTTCCTAGTGGACACTGGTGCTACCCGTTCTACTGTTAGATCAGTGGAAATTCTAAATCTTCCTCTCTCGGGTGAGACAATCCAGGTTGTAGGTGTAGCTAATAGACAAATAAATACTCCGTTGACAAAACTAGTTGAAATAGAGATTGGGAGATACAAAGATATGCATCGGTTTGTGGTGTGTGACAGCAGTCCTGTTAATTTGCTAGGCAGGGATATATTGTGCAAAATGAACTGTACCATATATTGCTCACCAGATGGCATAGAATTGCAAACTCCAGATGAAGATAGTTTGTATAAATTGACGATGCTCATGATTGAGGCAGAACAAGATAAACGGTTTCCTGTTTTTGATAAAGAGAAAATTCCTGTTGAACTAAAAGAGGCAGTGAAAGAAAGCGTATTGGATTTCACTGGAAAAGATATTGGGTTGATGAAAGGAGTTGATCCTGTGAAAGTGTCTATAAAAGAAGGTGCAAGTTACCCAAATATACCTCAGTATAAAATGACTGCCGAAGTAATTGAAGGAATTACTTCAGTAATTGACAAAATGATTGAGCAGGGAATTTTAAGAGAAATTGAGAGCAGTCCTTGTAATTCACCGATTATGGGATTGAAAAAGCCAAATGGAACATTTAGAATTGTGCAGGATCTGAGAAAGGTTAATAAAATTGTTGTCCCATGTTGTCCGATTGTTCCGAATCCAGCAGTGATACTGTACCAAATTCCTCATGATGCGGAATGGTATACGGTGATTGATTTGTGCAATGCGTTCTTTACTGTTCCATTGTATCCAGAAAGCCAACCAATTTTTGCGTTTCGTTTCCAAAATCGTATCCTAGCATGGTGTAGAATTCCACAAGGGTACACTGAGAGTCCATCGATTTTTAATCAGCTGCTAAAGAAATCATTAGAAAATTTGAGCATGCCTGGAGAATCTGTGTTGGTACAGTATATTGATGATCTTTTGGTTGCATCAAAAACAAAGGATGCCTGTATAACTGATACAGTGGCATGGTTGAATCATTTGGCTGAGGATGGACATAAAGTGTCTCCATCAAAATTACAGTTTTGCCAGAAAGAAGTACAGTACTTAGGTCACAAGATTGCTAAAGGAATCAGACAGGTCACTATTGAGAGAATTAAAATGATACAAGGAATGCAGCCACCCAAAACTCAGACATGTAAGAATGTTCTTAGGAATGGTAGGTTACTGTAGACAGTGGATAAGTGGATTTTCTTTGATTGCAAAACCATTGCAGAGACTGACAAAGGCCGACATCAGAGACCCTATTGTCTTGACCAAAACAGATGGAAGCATTTGAACAGCTGAAAACTAAGTTGTGTGAAGCACCAGCTTTGGGAATGCCCGATTACGAAAAAGAATTTGAATTGTACTGTAGTGAGCGAGAAGGATGTGGTTCGTCAGTATTGATCCAAAGACATGGAAGAATGAGAAAACCAATTGTGTATTTCTTAGCTGTTTTGGACCCTGTTGCAAAGGCTTTTTGCCAGGTTGTCTGAAAGCAGTGGCAGCAACCAGTGTAAGTCTGGAGCAAAGTGAAGGAATTGTGATGGGATTTCCTGTGAGGGTGTATGTACCTCATTCAGTGGAGATTCTCCTCAGAAGAGCAAAGACCCAGTACATGACTAATAGCTGAATGACTCGTTATGAGAAAATAATTTTGGGAGCTGAGAATGTGACTATTGCAAGATGTGTAAATGTCAACCCATCAACACTGCTACCTGACACCATTGAAGCAGAAGTGAAAGGTGCGCTTGATCACAAGTGTTTGGATGTTTTGGAGTACTGCACAAAGCCTCGTCCAGACATTAGAGATCAATCTCTGCTTGAATCAGATTTTGTAATGTTTGTGGATGGATCATGCTTGAGAACAGAGAGTGGTGTTCTAAGTGCTGCATATGCTGTTTGTACAGTGGCAGAAGTGTTGGAAGCATCGTGTCTGAAAGGAATTCATTCTGCTCAGATAGCGGAGTTGGTTGCTTTGATACGAGCATGTGAGTTTGGAAAAGAGGTGAAGGTAACCATAGCGACTGATAGTCAATATGGTTATGGAGTTGTTCATGATTATGGACAGCTTTGGTCCCAAAGAGGCTATTTGACCTCTGCAGGAACACCCCTTCGGAATGCAGAATTTGTGGAGACACTAATAGACGTGATACAGTTACCTGAAAAATTGGCTGTGGTAAAATGTTCTGCTCATAAGAAAGGTGAGGATTATATCAAAAGAGGAAACAGTTACGCTGAGCGCAATTGCAAAATATTGTGCAAAGAATCAAATTTCAATCAATCGAGAAAAAACTGAAGAACATGTTCCAAGTCCTTTAATGCTAACCACTGTAGTTGAGACTTGTCAGGAAGTGAAGCAGATGCAGGAGCAGAGGAAAAAGATATCTGGTGAAAATCAGGCTGCAGACAAAGGGAGGAAGATGAGATCTGGGTTTACAAAGATGAAAGACCAGTAATGCCCGATAGCATGATTTCAGATATGGCCCGAATGTACCATGGTCAAGCCCACATTGGTAGAGATGCTATGATTCGTCTTTTTAGACAGACTTGGTATAATCCAAAATTTAGAATGATTGCTGAAAGCTTGTGTCAAAGATGCCTGGTCTGTCAGCAATTTAATCCAAACAGAAAAACTGTTGTAAGCCTGGGAACCATAGGACGGGAGGGTGGCCCATTCACAAGAGTTCAGATGGATCTTGTTGAATTACCTCCATGCAACAGACTCAGATATGTTCTTGTGATAATCTGTTTGTTCTCTCGATGGGTAGAAGCTTTCCCAACGTGGAGGAATGATGGATTAACTTTTGCTAAACTGTTCTTGCGTGAGATAATACCACGCTTCGGGCTCCCGGTGACTATTGAATCGGACAGAGGCCCGCATTTCCAAAATGAATTAATGCAGATGATCTGTGAAGCTCTGGACATTCGCCAGAAGCTACATTGTGCATATAGACCTGAGGCTTCAGGAGTAGTTGAACAGGTGAATGGAACGATTAAAAACATAATTGCAAAAATGTGTTTGGCAACAGGAATGAAGTGGCCTGATGCTTTGACACTTGTTTTAACGACACTAAGAAGCATACCTGACAGGAAAACTGGATTAAGTCCACATGAAATTTTGATGGGCAGGGTGATGAGACAGGCCTATGTACCAGTTGATAAGTTGTTGACAATTAATGATGACATCATACTGGATTACTGCAAGAATCTATCTGATGTGGTAACTTCTGTGCTCCACCAGGTGGGAACTGAATCAAATTCCAAAGAGAAAAATCCAGCTCATGATCTAGTCCCTGGGGACTGGGTACGAGTGAAAGTTCATCGCAGAAGGAATTGTTTGGTAACAAGGTGGCAAAGACCACGTCAAGTTATCTTGGTCAGTACTACTGCAGTTAAGTGTGCTGGACTGAAAAGGTGGGTTCATGCTAGTCACACCATCAGTGTACTTGAACCTGAATACCCATACGACGGTGAAAGTACAACTGACTCTGATTCTGAAGGTGAACCAGAGAAGGATCCAGATATTGAAGATCGACAGGAACGTCGACATCTGGAAGTATCAGAAGCCAGTTCTGCGTGTGAAGGTGAAAGGGAGATTGTTGAAATACCAGATTCAGAAGATCAACTTGAAGATCGAGAATCGGTAAAGACAAGCACCAGTAAAGACGCAAAGGAAAGTGAAAAGAAAGTTGCTGAAAAGAAGGAAACTGAAAAGCAATCTGAAGACTCAAAGCATTAACGGAAATACTGAAACTGGGGAAGAGGAAGTAACTCACGATAAGGATGATATTCCAAGTACCAGTTATGAAGGTGTTCCTAACAGAGTAACAGGAGAGAAAACTAAATCTGATGAAGACAAAGACATTGTGAAGATCATAATCAATGATACAGCAAAAGACACTGAAAGTGAAACTGATGACAGTGCAGCCGAAACTCCATTAAGAAAAAGTACATGAAAAAGAGCTTGGAGAGTGGAGCATAACACAATAGAGCCAAAGACTAAGAAAGTCTGTAACGGAGACAATTGGCCCAAAGAAGCTGGTGGATTGAGATTCAAAATAGTGAACAAAATAAAAGAGCAAGAAGACCAAGTAAATGAGATCACCAGCCAGAAAGAAACATTGGGAAAGAAAATAGAGACTATTCAAAGGCCAAAAAGAGTAAGACGTCCAAATCAGAGGTACAAATCACCTGAGTGGACATATATTGTCCTGCCACCAATTGAGGAGGTTAATAGTAGTCAAGAAAACCTGTACAACCCAAAACCAATTGGGAAAAGTGAGTAAAGAAGTCAATTAAGAAATAAAAAAAAAAAAAGGTGCCTAAAGTATATGATACTAAAGTAAAAAGCCTAAAGTCCTGTGAGACGGATATTGTAAATATAGGAGAGGTCGGAGTTGACAAAAGGTCGAAGAAAACTTGTAGTGTGTTGGAGGTGTGCAACTTGTAGGTGACATAAGGTCGAAGAAAAACTGTGTTAGGGAAAATGGCAATGAATCACAAAACGAAATGTTATATTTTTAGAAAATGGTGTAGATGCTTTACAATATGCATGTGGTTGTTGATTATATTATGGATAATTTTAGCTATTGTGATTCCTTTCCAAAGTAGTTTAACAAAATTAAAACCGAATGGGAGTTCAAGTGAGCCAGTCGAGAAAGAAAAGGTGCATGAAACTCATGTGTACAAGCCAGAGTTGCATCAAGATAGGTCTATAAGTGATTACACCAAAAACACTTTTTCAAAGTTATTACTTGAGTACATTAAAACTATGAATGTTGATGACTTAGGTTTGTGTAAAATTACCAGCATCAGTGTCAGAAGGGGTGACATATCACCACCTTCCTCTTACATATGGAGTAACATGTAGTGTAATTGCAAGTTTGTTTTACAAGACTGGGAAATTGGAATATCAATATTCCAATGTGGATGAAATATTTGCAAAATTAAAAATTGATGGTACAATAAATAAAAGAAAGTCTGCAAAAGAAATGGGAGAATATTTTCTAGAAGTAGAAGAGTTAACGCATGAATACGCTTTTAATCATAATTTGACATGTAAAATGAGAGTTGAAGAGAAAGCATTCTTAAACATGGTTGAGGAAAGAAGAATTTGCTTACAAACTAAATGAGAAAATGAAACATGCAAAGTCTAAATATTACACATTTGATGATGAGAATATTGAGGATAAGAATGTGAATGTAGCAATCAATATAGATGCACCAATGTTGGGAAAATTTGGTATTAGAAGAGACAACTCAATGTATGACAATTATTTTGTGGGTGCAAGTCAATGTGAAGATACCTATACAATTATAGGGGGTTGGGGATTTAAAGGAGGAAATTATCCTGTTTTTCCTGGAATTTATTTTATTTGTGGAAATAGAGCATATTATAGATTACCAGACCATTGGTATGGGACATGTTATGTGGGTTTGGTCTTTCCTAAAAATTTTCATGTAGATAGAGGTACTAATGGAAAGCATGAGATAGGTAAAGTTCTAAGTCGAAAAAAAGAGAAAGTGTGTTAGAAATAATAGGTGATGTATTTGGAGCACCGATACCAGCGGTGGGAATTCAGTTTAATGCAAACAGAATCAGAAAATTGTCTACAATAGTTAATCGAGTATCAACAGATACAGCAGGAGGATTCCTGATGGTAAATACTGAAATGGTTCCCTCCACCGGTACCAGTCCAAGCTGCCCGTAACTTGGGCTTCCAATTTGATACTGCCCTCTCCTGCAAGACCCAAATTAATAAAGTCACTACATCTTGCTTTGGAAAGCTCCGGATGATAAAAAAAATCTCCCTTTCCTGCCATTGGACTCACGCAAGACAGTAGTCCACGCCCTTATCACCGCTCATTTGGACTACGCAAATAGTCTATATGTTGGAGCTCCGGCGTATCTTGTAAATCAACTACAGACAGTTCAAAATTCAGCGGCCAGGTTGATTTGCAACATTCCCTATCGTCATTCTATCTCACCCCACCTGATCAAACTTCATTGGCTCCCAGTGAGACTCCGAATCCAATTTAAATCTTTAATCCTAGCTTTTAGAGCTCTTAATGATCGTGGCCCCATCTACCGGAGACGCAGAATGAAGTTCTCACAAGCATCGCGAAACCTCAGATCGAACCATCTCCGCCTTACGATCTGTCCCCGTTTTCGCCTTGTACGAACGGGAGGAAGGGCCTTTACAGTAGCCACCTCCAGACTGTGGAATCACCTACCCATGGAATTGAGATGCCTGACTTCAGAGCCTCTATTTCGAAAAAACTCAAGACCTAGCTTTTTTCCCTAATTTAATTACCCTCTCTTACCTGCATCCCCCTGAACCCTCTGAGATACGGTTTTCAGCACCGGGACACCTCCGTAGGAGGTAGCTGTGCGCTCTACAAATTACTAAATAAATAAAATAAAATGGTTATGCAAAAATCGACTTGCCCTTGATATAATTTTAGCAAAAGAGGGAGGAGTCTGGAATTTTGAAAGTTCAACATTGTTGCACTTATATTCCAGATAAAAGTCAGAATATTGAAAAGTATATTATAAATATTACATATTTGCATAAAGAAATTGAACCACTGGAGGTTGAAGGTATCCTTGAAAGGCTGGGTAAAAGTTTCTCAGCAATTAAGCATTGGTTTCAAGAAATAGGTAGTTCAATTATAGGTAAAATACTAATACCGATAATAATCTTAGTGATAGTAATTTTTATGATAAGATTATGCTGTATATAGAAAGGTAGAAGAGATTTTAGAAAGTCAATAAGGAAAAGGAATGAGGAACAGGCAAGAATGAGAGAAAAGAATGAAATAGAAATAGAAGAAATAAAAGAAAAGTTTTTCAAAAATTCAAAAGAGAAAGAAACAAAGTATAGATGATATTAACAAAAGAAATTGAAACATGTTCTGCTAAATTTTCCAAAATGTTGAGAATTATTTGGTGATAAAATCACCAGATGAGGGAATTGATGGAGCGAGGTGGCAAACGCAAAATTTTGTGTACCCCTCTTGAAGTCAATGTCCCATAACGATAACATTTACTAAAGGTGTTTTGTGAAATTAATCAACCATAGAATAGGATGCACACATTTTATTATACACTGGAGTACTAATTTTGCTTGCATGTTGCCATATAATTAATTAATATGTGTTAGTGTTGTGAATTAATGCGCAGCTTTAATATAAACAAACGCAGACTAAATGTGCTTATTGTATACGTTTTGTGCTAAGAAGTGGTCGATTATGTAAGTATAAAACGCATTTGTGTGGCTTATTTGCTAGGTAACAACTAATGGGAAACATTAGTATGGAGGGAGGTAAACAGAATGGGTTTAAATTCAATAATTAACATGAATTTGTGTTTGTTTCTATGATCGTTCCAAAAGTGGCTTCTGAGGCCTAGTTAAAAATAGACGCTCGGGTAAACAGTGAGCAAGAGCTGAACAGCGCAGGCGTGCCAAAACCTGCAAGTCAGAGTGAACTGCCTGTGCTCGAAGAGGTTCAAGGCTGCCTTGGCCCGGAACCTAGGATGGGTGCCAAACATGGACGGTTGAATATTGTGATCATAGGAAAAACTATCGATGTTTCAACTCGAGGAAATAGCTAAGCTATGGACTGTCCTAAAACAAAGACCCTTTATTTTTCTGCTGAACCAACGAGAAAATGATGTTCTAATGGTGAGAGCTCGCCCACCCCGAAATTGTCCAATGAGAGTTTGAATAAGAAGTGATAGTTACTTTTTAGATAGATTAAGTTAGGGAATTAAGGTATAAAAACCCCTGGTTTTGTCAAGAAGGGGTCGCTTTTTCGATTTCATCTGAAGTGCTGCCCGACTGATGACCGATTCCTGGATGTAAGACTATAATGATTTTTACTTGTTTGCTTTGCAGGATTGAAGGATAAGATGAGGGTGTTAGTTAGGGATGTTAGGAGAGAATGAATTTGGAACTATCTGTTCTTTGCTAAACTTTAACTGTTTTCTAAAATAAAGCGATTTTTCTTGAGCTCTAAATAAAATGATCATTTTGAAATAAAGACTAAGATTTTACTGAATAAAGAATGTATTAATGCATAAATGTTAGACAAATAAAGTTTTGCTTTTAATAAAATTGGGAAATGAAATTTTAAAAGCTGGTCTTGTGATTTTCCTACGCCTAATTTTATTTCTAGCTGATCCATTGCCAATATGGTGGTGCGTCTGAATAATTAAATGTTTGATTAAAACCATGGTAAAGTGTAATAATCTATAGGTGTAAATAATAACTGATTTAAATAGGTTTTAGACACTACACCAAATGTTACAGCATTTCTCCATTGCGATTCACCAAAGCCTTGAAGCCAAGTGTAAGTGAACAGAATAAATGCGCAGTGTTATGGGCCCCACTGATGCATGACTTATGTGTTTTAAGATTTCGGGGAAATGGTGAGTATTGATTAGAAATTATTTCTGGAGCCGCGCTGTAGCACTGCCTTTTCACAAACTTAAGAACACTACATATGAGACTTTGTATATCCTTGCAAGTGTTAAATGCAGTAATACAACTATGGCATCACAACTGTGCTGCCATCATGAGTATAGCATCTTCTGAACGTTTACTTATTATAAACACTTCACTACACAAACAAAAATGTTATTTATGTGCATGATCTTTTGTTATTATAAAGCCCCTTTCTGTTTTTCATGAAATGCATTAATGTACCATGTAAATGAAGCAAGAGCAGACTTAGGTCAACTGTGACACTGTCCTCTGTGAGATCACAAAACTCCTTGGTGCTTGATAAAATATGATATACTTTTACAGGTGGTAGAAGATGGAGGAAGCAAAGGAGCAAGATGAACCCAGGCAATAATACTTAAAAGAACGACATGAGAAATGTAGCATGGATGTCAGTCAGTTCAGTTCAGTTCAAATAACTTTATTCGATTGTAGACGTAACAATCATAAAAGTACATAACATCAACATACAATTAAAAACAATCCAAAGATTCATTTGACAAGTGAGGGATCCAGTGCACAGTATAAGTTGAAAAGTAGAAAGCAGCGGGCAACATGAACATATACATTATAAAAATTACATTAAAAGCATAAATAATTTCATTGTAATTTCATTGTAAAAGGTTAAAAGTGCATAAGGCGTCTTAGCAACATAATTATCCATCCATGCTTTTCCTAAAGGTGATAGCTGATTTTAAAAAGTTACAGACAAATAAAGTGCAGTCACATTTCAGCAATTGAAGATAATAAAGTGCGGGTTTGATTTGTGCAAAGTTCAGTTTTTTGAGGCACGGCTTTAGATATAGTTTCCGTGGTAGGAAGTAATAAGGGCAAATAAATAAAAAGTGTGCCAGATCTTGCGGAGACTTCCCGTCGCAACCGCAAGCTGGCAACATGTCAGTCTACAAAGGCTTTCCACAGCAGAGGCGATTGATAAATTAGACCTCAAGGGAATCATGCTCAAGAGAACCAGAGAAGTGACACGCACCCCAAGATGTACGAACAGTAGGAGAGAGGCTGTGGTGTTTCGACCAGAACTGTGACTTTGGAACTGAGATAGCAGATTTGAGTATCTGCGTTGGCTCAATATCTGTGATTTTGGGCAAATCACGAAGTATACCTTTGCAAAAAAAAAACCATTGACAAAGCCAATAGGTCTTGCCTATGACAGATCTAATAGACATGTCAAATTTGTTTACCAATGTTGCACAGAAGTGGAGCTGTTGAGTAACAAGGTTGAAAGTACACTTTTTTTTTTTAAGTGCTATGACTCCACAAGCATAGACCGCGCCATAGCACTTTACATTTTTTTACATTGCTTGTTTGCACTGCAGCAGGTGCTTTTACGTGCTTTAGTCAACACTCAAGTGCACGTATTAAAACCCATTGGCTATGGAGGTGGATTATTTTTAGATTTGTATGACACTTCAGTTAGCTAGCTAAGATTCCGTATTTTGTTCATGAACGTGTGAAGCTGTGGAATTAACGGCTCATTTAACCCACACACTGTGGCTTAAGACGTTGCTTCCATTGTTAATGCAAATAGGTGCTTCCTGTGACGCTACAGAACCGCTGAGTGTTGGAAAAAGCAGCAGCACATCGGGGAGTCAGTAAGACACAATTTCATGAAAAGTCTTCAAGATTCAAACTCTCTCAGCCGTCAGATCATGTGGCAGGTAGTCGGCATTGGCAGTGAGCTCGCTTGTCCGGCATTTTCCGAGCAGTGAGCCTCCGTGTCTCGCACTATCAGGAAATCGGTCTGAGCATCGGACTCACTTTCTATACGGACTTTCAGCCTATCATAGACAATGATCGCAGAACAACAGCAACTGGCACGTGCCGGTTCACGTTGTATCACTGTCATCAGATGGGACATTACACCTAATCCTTTTGTGCCTTGAAGCATTTGTAATGTTACGTAGAGCTCCTTAGAAAACTCCAACTTAATGGTAATCGGTCAGTGTCAAGGCAGCGAGTCTGTGCGTCTGCCATCAACGGGCAGTAAGGCAAGGTGAGGGGCAGTATCAAGGTAGTGTGTTGTGGGTCTGTCAGTATCAGGGCCTCAAATCCAGTGACGGTCAGTAGTCATCCGTCAGACTGTGTGCGCGGTCTGTATCGGAGTAAGCCACTGTGCCCGTCGTATTATAGCAGTCAGTGTGCGTGTCTTGTCAATATCAAGGTAGGCGTATGCTTGTGTATGACAGTATCAGGGCAGTGACTGAGCGAGTCTGTCAAACATGGAGTGAGTATGTGTGCCTCTCAAGATAACATGAATATGTGTCTACCCTAGTGAGTGTGCGTCTCGGTACAAGGACAGCGGCTCCGTGCTCCTATCAGTACCATGCACCTAGTCTGCACGTCTGTCAGTACATGGCTGGGCAATGTGCGTTTGTGTTAACTGAAGACAGTCGTCAATTTTTTTCAAGATGAGGGTAGTGAGTCTTAAAACCTCTAGCCTAGAGTATCAATGTAATAAGGCGTTGGGCTCGTTACTCAAAGGCATTCGGGCTGTATCCGCCCCGGCAAAGGAAGTCGGTGTGTGGCATTATCAGGGCACTGAGTGATAAGTCAGTACTGTCTTTTAATGCCATACTTTTAGTAACATGCGACCAGGGTCACTGCCGGCTTCACAAGTCCTTATCTGCAAAGCTGAACCCCCGTGCCCTGGCACCTTCACCCCGCGTTTCATATCAAAGGAGATGCATTATGGAACAAGCATTGGCAAAGCCAATTGCTCTGGTAGGAGAGCGCTACTAGCGCTTTCCCTCCCTTACTTTTAGTCATGTTGCACAGCAGCCGTGCTGCTGTGCAACATGGCAAATTAACATGGGCAAAGCTAATAGCTCTGGTAGGCGAGAGCTACTGTCTTTGCCAGTGTTAATTTGCCATGCACGGCTGCTGTCTGTGCAACATGACTAAAAGTTAGGGTAAAAAAACCGCTAGGACGTGGCCAACATGCTTTAATTGTCCTGGGAGTGGGTAAGCAATAATGGGAATGTGAGGACCGTTCAAGTAACGACGCGTGAAGAGGATGGAGGAAGGGACGGTCACATTGGGCAAGGAATGACAAGAGAGTGGAGGCCAGGCCAGGGAAGTGTGAAGCATCAATCACAGAGGGAACAATGAGCCACAGAAAAGATAATAAGGGAGAAGAAAATGAGGCGAAGAAGCTGTGAGGACTGAGAAGCAAAAAATAAAGTATCTCCGCAATCAGAGTGCGAGCAGCGTAAGAACAATCAGTACTTGGTCCATGCTTCATTGACATGACGAGCACAGGAGGAAGGAAGTGAAACCAAGAAGTGTTGACCAACGAGAAGCAAAGAAATGACAGTAACTATAGGCCAACCAATGGTAAGCAACGAGAAATCTCTAAACTCTTTCTAGTTATTAAAAAACAAAAAAAGGAACTTTGCACTGTGTCAGGCAGGACCTAATGAATATCACCTATACAATACAGCTGTTGCGTACCTTCGGGTCGAGTTCGCGCTATGTAAAACGACAAAAAAAATGTAATTACACGGCATTTACATGGGATCACTGTCTGGAAGGATATACCATATATAACATTCCTTGAATCGGGTGGAAGAGGCATGAAAAAAAATATTAAAAAGGATCAATATGTTGACTCTAAAACAGGGCAGCTGAGACTGACGTGCCTGTATACATGCACACACATGTGTGTTTGTCATGAACAAAATACAGGAAGGCAACCACAACTATATCGTTATTCTTGCTTCTTTTAAGATATTGTCTCCAAAGGTTTTTGATTCAACATATATACTCTGACACTGCCGAGAAATCTGTATCGGAAGCTAAAATAACACAGGAGAAGAGATGCTCTTCGCCGCTTCGAACGAGAACTCATTTCTCCAGCTCAAGTCCCTTATCTTAAGAGGCAGGCCGGGCACACTGCCAAAATAGACGTTCTGTCTGCCTCACCAGGGTGAGCACTGGTCAGACAGTAATGAGAACTGACATTTGCAGACACAGCGGAAGGCAACATCCTCCAGTGTTAAATTCCATCTGCGTGGATTAACCTCTCAGCTCCCAGAAAGAGCCAGCTCTGCCACAACAGTGCATCGTTTCAATGGGTGTCTTCAGAGATGCCGGCTCCAAGAGGATCACCACGCGATGAGCACAATGACATGCAGGTTATCGCTGCAATTTCAAATGAATACAGTTGACAAGTCAGTCCATTGAACACATTTCATCATACAAATGAGTACACAGTGCACAGAATAGCCACAGTCAATCATTAACAACACGCCCAGAGTAAGACCATTACCCCAGACCCCCCCCCCCCTCTTCCACTTTTTCGGGCACCCCCCTACTTTTGTAAATTGTTTCCTCTGCCCTCTGGCACCAATCCAGGTCCCGCTCCCACGGATACCACTGCGGAGGGGCCGACGCCCCCAGGCCCTGGCAATGTTCCGCTTTGCCACTCCCGCTGCCATTGCCAGCCAGAGTTCTTCATGCCTGGTCCAGTCAGTGGGCCCTTTAATCATTAAGAGCAACCATCTAGGCTCCCTCGGAACCGGTGAACCCACCACCTCCGCCATTATATCTGTGACCCTGGTCCAGTAGGGGACAATCTCCGGGCAGTCCCACAGTATGTGGTAGAAGGATCCGTTCCCCCCGCATCCGCGCGCGCACAAGGCAGACTGACACCCTCCCCAGGAGTGCAACAGGGTGCGAGGGTAGTACACCCGGTGAAGTATTTTGAGCTGTACCAGCCGGAACCTAACAAGGATCGCGATATCCCGGGGACTTTGCAGGGCGTCCTGCCAATCGTCATCCTCCAATGGGCCCAGGTCACGCTCCCATGTCGCCCTTAGGGACACTAAGGGATCGGGCATGTTGTTTATCAACTTCCTATAAGTCGTGGCTGTAGGCTTTTCAAGAATGGGATCCAGGAGCAAACGATCCTCCATGGGGGAATACTCAGGAATGGATGCACCCCCCCGAACATGGGATCGTATGGCATGGACAAGGCGTAGATCGTGGTAGCGCTGCGAATCCCGGAGATCATACTCTTTCTGTAAATACTCAAAGGAGCGGGGGGGCGTCGCCTCTCCACACGTCGCCCAGGTAGTCTATTCCAATGAGCTGCCATCCCCTAAAGCCCTTCAATCTAGTTACTTCACTCAATTGCTCCCCAATCCACAAAGGGGTCCTACCCGTCCGGGATCCCCTCCACCTCAGGAATTGATTTTCCTCCCTGCAACATTGGACCGACCACACTTGTGTGTGAGGGCCAATCCACATGCGTCCTCCCGGTGTATAACAGATTCACAATTCCCGCCCGGCATCACAAAACGGTCTACTCTGTAGGCCGGTTCCGACTTATTTGCATAAACCCAATCATTGACGACTTGAAGCTGAGACGCCCAGTAATATAATTGCACGTCCGGCAAGGCCAGCCCACCGTCGTACACCTACCTTGTCAATTTCCGCAATGCGATCCAAGGGCTGCCCCCATCCAAGAGGAGCACCCTCACCGCCTGAGAGACTAGCTTGAAGAACCCCTGAGGGATCGGATATGGTGTATTCTGTAGGATATACAAGAGGCGAGGTAGCGCCAACATTTTGAACATTACAGCGCGGCCCGCCAGTGACAAAGGCAGCGCACGCCAATGGCTTACATCGGTGAGAAGGCACGACAGCTGAGGTTCAAGGTTCCTAGCAAGGAACTCTGCTCTGTCTCTTGTGAAATAAACCCCCAAATATTTGAAGCCATCGTTCACTAACGTTGCAGGGCACCTGAACGGGAACCACGGGGGAGGGCCCGAGAGGGGGAAAATGACCGACTTTATGCGGTATCCCGAAGAGCTCCCAAAAAGCTCAAACAGGTGAAGTGCCTGCGCCATCGACTGATAAGGCCTAGCCATATAGAGCACAATATCTTCAGCGTATAGGCTGATGCGTTCCTCCCAGTCATGGGTCTAGGCCAAGCCCCAGAATGACCTGTCTCTCCTCACCCAATGAGCCAACGGCTCCAACGCCAGGGCGAACAAAAGGGGGGATAAGGGACACCCCTGCCTCGTGCCCCGCCTGAGCTGGAAGGCTCTGGATACCGTTCCGTTGACTCGTACACGCGCCATCAGCTGTTCATATAAGGAGGCGCACCCAGCTGCAGAAGGACGGGCCGAAACCCAGCAGCTGCAGGACCATAAAAAGGTATGGCCACTCGATGCTGTCAAAAGCCATCGAGGCGTCCAGCGCCATCAACGCAGTCTGTGTGTCCCCCACGCCGTCCGTCATATACAGCGTGCCATACATGCGCCGTAGATTGTGTTGCGTGCTCCTGCGTGGCATGAACCCTGATTGGGCCACATGTACCAGGTCCGGAAATACTGGGATCAACCTATCCGCCAGGACCTTGGCCAAGACCTTCGCCTCCACATTTAGGAGCGAAATCAGCCGGAATGAGGAGCAGCAATCGACCGGTTTACCGTCCTTGTGGATAACCACAATCGTGCCCTCTCTCTGGTCTGGCGGTAACCTCCCTACCGGACGCGCCTCCTGGTACATACGCAGAAGAGGACCCTTAATGTTCGATTGTTTCTAAAAGATCGCAACCGGGAGCCCGTTAGGGACCTGTGCCTTCCCGAATTGCAGGAAGAGGCTGGCTCTTCACAAGTCAGGGCTGTCTCCAGTTCCTCCCTCTGGGATTGTGAGAGTGGGAAGCGCAAAGTCACGGAGAAACTCCTCACAGTCCTGCTCCGTCCTGGTACAAACCGGGGAGTATACTTCCTCAAAGTGTGTAGCGAACGTCTCCGCAATGTCCGTGCTGGTGGAAACCAGGGATCCCGACTTATCTCGCACAGCAGCCACCCAGGAACGCCCCCTATCTCTGCGCTCCAGCCAAGCCAGGAGCTTCAGGGCCTTATCCCAGATATCGTATATACGATGCTGTGTGGCCAGGGAGAAGACCCTCGCCTCCCCCTCCGCCAGAGCCCTGAGCTCTGTCTGCTTGAGGGCCAGAGCATGCCGACCCTCTAACGAGGACTCTACACCCAACCTATGTTCTAATTCAGTGACCTCCTCCTCGAGCTGCCTAATCCTCAAGGATTCCTCCTTTTTCGCTCCTATCAGGGCCTGCGCCTGCCCCCTCAGAACGGTCTTGTACCGCCTCCTAGAGTGTGATACATGACGTTACTGACCCCTGGTTCTCCTCAAAATAGAACTGAGAGCCATCTCTGATCTTATCTCCTATGGTATCATACCTTAGGTGCCATGGATCAATCCGCAGGAATGCCACCTTTTTAACGATTGGCCCTTTCAAGAGCACACCCACCAGAGAATGGTCAGACAGACCCCTGGCTAAGATTTGGGGGGTCTGAGAAGTCCCCCAACTGATCAGTGCGTGTCAGCAGGTGATCCAGTCTGGAGAAGGACCCATGCCTGGCCGAGTAGAACGTGTACTGTCACGAGGAGGAGTGGTGTGCCCACCTTAAGTCGCTCAAACCAAAAGACTCCAGGAACCCCTGTAACCCCCACTCCCTCCAGTGGCCCTGCGCCCCCACCCGACCTATCGAGGTCTGCGGTCAGAACGGCATTCATGTCTCCACCCACCAAAAGCATCCCCAGCGAGAGATCCGTTTAGAAAGAACCCAGGCGTTTGTACGTCGTGGAATGCAGACCCGGTGGGACATAGCAAGAACAGAACACTACTGTCTGCCCCTCCCACCCTCCCGCCACTGCCACCATACAACCCAAATCATCCGTCCACGTCCCGGTGACCACCACAGGAAAGGTCTTCTGCAAGAGGATACCCACCCCCCTAAAGCCAGACGTAAAGCCTGAGTGGGCAACCATTTTGTACCCAAAGCGGTCTAATGCCTGGCACCTGTTCCCCCGCAAATGCATCTCCTGCAGGAGAACCAGGTCAGGCGAATGACGCTTCAAGTGCTGCAGTACTAAAGTCCTTTTAATCTTGTTACCCAAACCATTGACGTTCCACGTCCAGATCTTAACCAATGACTGGGAGCCCATCTGCACTTTGTGTCATACAATCACTACGACTGGAGCTTTCTATCCTGCGGTGCACCACCCCCACCTACCAAAGGACTAACCGAGAAATGAGCATACACAACTTGCCAAAACAAGCCCCACCCCCCCTCTTCCCCCACCCATACAGACCCAATAATCCACCCCCCCAACTTCCCTCTCCCTGCCTCCCTGCCTGGTGAGCCTCCAACCACCCACCAATGAAACATGCAGAGTGCCTGTCGCCCCTTCCCACAACAGAAACCATGTTAGAGGAACGTGGAGTCGCCGACCTAAGGAAGATGCACATGTAACATATCGGACTACACACCCTCGTGTATAATTCAGTCCCAGGTGCCCCCCAGCATTATGCCCTCAGCACCCAGCACAACTCTTAGCCATAACCCTGGTCCGAGCGCCTCCTTAGTCCAAGTCTCTCACCAAGGACACCATCCAGAGCAGCCCTTGGTATTCTCACCTCACAGGATCCAGGCCTCCCCGGCACACATCTCTTCCGCCCCAAGTCACAAGCAGAGCAGGGCCAACCCTGTAGTGAAGCAAGACCCTACCATAACATAGTCACTCTGCCCGTTAACTTTCATAGTCTCTGGGAGCGCACTCTGCATCTGTGCTTGTCCCCCGGCTCCCATTCTCCACGGGAGTGTCGTGCCGCTTTACTCGCCGGCCCACAGTGCGCCAGCCTTCCATCCAGTCGGCGGCATCCACTGGCGTATCAAAGAAGTAAGACTTGTCTCAATCCAATACCTTAAGCCTGGCCGGGAACAGCATCATGTACTTCACCCCCTTATCACGGAGCGCCCTTTTTATGCCATCGAAGGAGCGCCTCTGACGCTGCACCTGCAGCGTAAAATCAGTGAAAAAGCGGATAGTGGCATTGTCCCAATGAAGGTCCCCCCGGACCCGTGCAGCCTGCAGGATGGCATCTCTGTCACGATAATGGAGGATGCGGACAATGATCGTGCGCGGGGGGGCCCCGGGCTTAGGCTTACCGCCTAGGGCTCTATGTGCCAGCTCCACCGAGAAGTAGTTCGAGAGGCGCTTTAGCTTTAGATGGTTTAATATGAGGTCTTCCACAAAGACTTCTGTTGTGGGCCCCTCCATTCCCTCCGGCACACCCACTATGCGTACATAGTATTACGCCTAGCCCGGCCTTCCAGGCGGGCATACAATTTGGCCTGGTTCTTGGTGAGGACAGCTACCTGCTCCTCGAGGCGCTTCGTCTTCGCCTGCAGCCCGCCTATGCCAGTTTCCGCCACCGCCACTTTTTCGGACATTTTGCAGAAATCCGCCCGCAAGAGATTCACCTCTTCCGTCACAGAGTCTAATTTTGGCTCCATGGTGCCCTGAAAATCGTTAATGGCCCTCAATGTCCTTCAGGGATGGGTCTGGACCTCCATCGTCCCGATCGCCGTCATGGTCACTGCCAGTCGCACCCCGATCCCGTGTCATCGCCACCGTATACTTCTCGATTTGGTTGGACTGGCCCTGTACTCTGTTCCGGCCCATACTGGCTCCGGCCGGCCCACCACACCGGAGCTGGAGCCGTCCAGGAAGTCTCCCTCGTCACCGCCGCTGCACCCCTCGAGGTCGCTCACGCTGGGCAGATTGCCAAGCACCAAGGTTATCGGGCGCCTGCCCCCACCAACGCTCTGCAGCCGGCACACCAGACTGTCAAATCCCCATGCTCCGCTGTGGCACCTCAGTCCAAGCATTCAAGACCGGATCCCGTGTTGCAGCTAATGGGCCACTCGCAGGGTACAGGCCGCAAGTCACCAGGCATTTCTCTTGAGTCCAGCGTGTCGCAGCCTTTTTAAGTAGGGCCCCAGACCAGGCACCAATACCCCCTTACCTGTGGGAGTTCAGCTAGTCACGTGCCTCTGGAGTACTACCAACACGGTCCCCTCCCAGGCAGATGTCTGACCAGGCACTGCTTTCCTCAGGGGACCCCCGCGCCGATTGCCGCCACTCACCACTACAGTGTCTCTGAACTATGGCCGTAAATGCAGGGGTTCCAGCACCGGAGGCAGTGTGCCGAGTCCAGGCGACAGGACCGCCACAGGGAAGGCGCTGTCCCGCGTTCGCAGGCCTCCGCTGTCCGCCCGCCTCAGCCGCGCCGTGAGACGTCAAGGCCCCCCGCGGCAGGCATCTCACTGCTCCGCCGTAGCCCGGGCAGACCAACGACCCGGACACCTCCTGCGCCGCAAGCCGGGGCCCGCTTCTCCAAGGGCGATACCTCAGTCCACCACTCGAGCCCTGAGAGCCGTTACACACAGCCTTCAGGCGGCCGCCATTTTAAGTGCGCAGCTCATCCGTCAATGTCGCCTCAGGACACTCGTGGCCTCATCAAAAACACCGTCGCAGACCGCCAGACAACCTCTACCACTACGGGTGTCAACTGCAGTCGCTCCGGTACACGGATTATGCCGGATGTAGAGGGTCAGGATAAGGTCTCTAGCACAGCTCCAGGACTACGCCGCCATCTTCCTCAGCTGCTGGCCACGCCCCCATTCACCAACATTATTAACTATGCTTGCAAAACAGAACTGCCTTTGTCTTGAAGATCTGCAATCATAGTCCCCATTTTTCGAAAAGGGCAGCCGTGACGTCCCTCGTCTTCGCCCAATTTTGCGGTTGGTTCAACAGTTAAAGTTATATAGAGAATGATCCTAGACAGGTTAATGGCCTTAACCCAGCGGCATAACACAAAATGATGGCCCCTTCAGAACGTGATGAGGAGCCAGAGTCTCCTGTATCTGAGACCTAATAATTGTTGTTTCATTGAGTAAAGGGACCCCATTGAAGAGTTCGGATCTACTGGAGGATTGGGAGCCTCTTCCGATGCAGAAGCCTGTTTTACGCCTCAGCATTGAGCACAGACTATAAAATCCCATTAGAGGTACAGACTGGATTTTGGACAGGCATGGCGATCTTATAGCAATGTTCATATTTACATCTGCTAATTAGCAGATACACCGTAGCTAAATCCTGCCATATTTACCTGTAATTTATAGACCTCTCATGAGCTTTTGACGAAGCTAGGGTCAATCTTGCTTGCCAGAGTACTTCATAAGAAATTCGTTGACTTCCACGAGCCATACACCATGGATTAACAGACCTCTTAAGTTTGAGGAAAAAACAAAGCGCTTCAAATCCTTTGGCCTAGCCCAGGGCATGCAACAAGGGTGTGCTGTCACCAATCTGGTTTTTATTATACATTATAGAGGCATAGCTTATTGAGAAGGGACATGA
Organism: Lissotriton helveticus; assembly: GCF_964261635.1. Lineage (NCBI taxonomy): Eukaryota > Metazoa > Chordata > Amphibia > Caudata > Salamandridae > Lissotriton > Lissotriton helveticus. The sequence goes on along the minus strand of NC_136071.1, from coordinate 341,711,919 downwards.
TATACTTACGGTTAAGAATAGGTCTATACCTGCACTGCTCTACACTGAAGACAATACTAGTGGCTAGAACCGCTAATGGTCTAAAAACATTAACTGATGCATTTGCCATTTTTCTGGACGAGTTAAATCTTGAAACTAACCTTACTAAAACTTTATGGCCTGTTGATATAGAAACCTCAAGAAACTGGCATTTAATCAAGGGCAATCCTATAGAAAGGGTTATAATTTTTCTTATTGGGAAGTGAAGTTTGATGGAGCTGCTCTTGGTGTCCTGGTCTATTAAATAGGAAGCAACATTTTGCACAATCCATAGGCTTTTTCTTCAACCTGGTCAAAAGCATTGGTTATGAACACATTGCTCCATTTATGGAAATCTTTAACTGGAAATGTGTTTGTGTTGTATGGGTCTAGCAGATAGAGGTATAAAGATGTGAGGAGTCTTCAGGTAGAAGAAAATCATGTTTTGCATTACCTTTTAAGAGTACTCCCAAGCACCTCGAATTATACTGTTCATGAGGATATAGGTGTAGGCAATGTAAAGTATCAAATTAGGTTAGCCCCCTTTATTATTTATGTTGTTCTATTTGGTGCAATCAATACACTTTATTAAACAAGCACAACATACAGGATTGCCTAACTTGTGAACAAAGATTAAAGATCCCTTAGCTTTCCTATATTGGGAATATCTAGCTTCAAATAGTTGGGGAGAGGGGGGGGGTTTCTTTGTTCGGCAATTAACAGGGAATCATGAGCCCCGATAAATCATGGGTAAAATAGACATTCACGGTCACAAAGATCAGAGAGAGAAGCACGCTGGAGCTTGAAAAAAATTCCAATAAAGAATATGCTGTGATTAAGTCTACATTGGAATGGAACCGTATCTCGATCTAGTAAGCAATTCATGGCAACAATCAATTCTCACCAGGTTTAGAAAGGGCTCTATCCAATTTTATTCAGGATCGATTTCCTTGTGTCCATGTGATAAAACCTTGCCACAAAGCCTGCTTCACTTTGTTTTTCTTCGCAAATTTTACGTAGTGGCTAGGGAAACAGCTTTAAAACCCAATTTTAAAAGCGACTGGCTGTAGAAGATGTAAACCTACCCTAATCTTTCTTCAAATGCTTTTAACACACCAGCTGTGTGTGTAGGGTTTCTAGTTTTTTATAAAGTCAGCCATTCGTAATCAAAACTCAATGGTTTAAACAACTGTTTGCTTGGTTGTTTCAATGTTTGTATAATGTCATCACTTAGTTTTTACTTGAGAGCTTTATTACTTTAATACAATGTAGAATTACTGTTCAGATTTTTTTTAACATGTTACGGATCTTAAAGTACTTTGATGTGCTTTTATGATTAACTGAATCTAATTAAGTCTAAAATGAATGAATATCCAAGTGCTACAGCAGAAGGCTAAGATCCACCAATTACATGATACAGCAGTACTGCAGACTGAATCTTTAGTGAACCTTACTGTTTAACAAAATTACCAGGTCCAACCTCCGTAGTAGAAAAAGGTGAAATCTGATTAGCAAAAATATTCAGATAGTTGGATGGCCACAAAAGAAAAAGTATCAAACTGTGGTAGGCCAATCAAAACGCATTACATAAGCGGCATGCAATCTATATAGCGGAGTGATTTAATTTGAATCCTTCAACATTTGAATTGAAACAAAAGTAAATTATACAATACAACTACTAAAATGAATAGACAAAATACAAGAAAGGAGAGTGGTCAATACTTCGAACTTACTGCAGGATTATGAATACATGAACAGGTTGCAGGTCAACCACTGTATTGGTTAAGTTGCTTTAGTCATATTCTGACGTAATGTCCTAGGTTGAAAGTAGTGTAAATAATGTATATTCAGATTTTAGTTATTGCATGTGTTGAAGGAGCAGCAGCATGGACAATTCTTCATATTCTCCAATGGGTTTGTAACCTTATTTAATATTATTTTCTTTGTTTTTATTGTAGCACGTAGTTTTTTAGTCATTATTGTTGGTTCAGTGTGTTTAAAAGTTTACGTTTTTTTTGGGATGTGACATCAAAGTTAGGTTCTATATTTAACATACTTGTTCTGGAATAGTAAATGCGGTGAAGGCAGTCGAAGATATCTTTGGAGGTTGGATGCATTCACCTGGGATGTTAATCAAGAGTATTCTGTAACTGCTGTGTAGGAGGCACTGAACCCAGTGGCACAGTGAGCACAAGACCCAAGTCTGGGATCTGGGCATTCCGTCCATCAATTGTTCTTTTTGCATTTGTCGCCCTAAGTGGGACGAGTATGCCCAGACTTGGGTCCTGTGCTTGCCATGCCACTGAAATCAAGCTAGCATGACTCATTAAGGGTGATACACCAAAACTGGTCCCAGGATGCTTGTTTCCAGTCCTGCAAGAACCTGGCTTGGCAGCTCGGGCTGGACTGTTCTTATGTGAAGCAGGATCAAGCCTGATTTGCATATGCAGGTTTCAAACTGGGGAGGCATGGTGAGCAAAAAAAAGATTTATTTAACACAGATCTGTGTGACTGGGGGTGAATGTTTGACAATCTTAAGCATTCCGTTCATAGTCTTTTTCGTTGCTAAGAAAACCTAGATGGTTATAACTTTTCAGACTGCAAGTCGATTTTTCCGCTACATTGGTGGGTAGTGTCAGTGAGCTCATTAAGCAAAGATGCTTCCTGTTAAAGGACCTTTCTCCAGAGCAACTGCTTATGTCTAGCGATCAACATAAGCCATTAAAAACCTTTTCTTGAGGGCTGGTTGCACTCTGTGTAATCACATTGATAGCCAGGTATGGGCAATTGTTTATGGAGTAATGTTTGAGGACAATGGAGACATATTACGATAGATTACCCTCCTGGGAACAAGGGCAATTGGAAAATGCTGTGGCACCGTGATAACATCATCATACACCAACAGTGCGTTTTCCAGTCATGTGCACGACTTGAGCTTCAAAGCTGGAGATACAGAGGTCTACTGTCAACAACAGTAGTCAAAGGTAGACAACAAGGACGTGCAATAAAATGACCATTTCCAAAATAAATAAATTGTTTGATTTTAATCTGATCCCTTTTATTTTTCTTACGGACCAAGAATTTGAAAATATATTTTTCTGTAAATAACCTTTATGAACCTCGATGTGACCACACTGAGGAAGAAGCAGGCCTTATCAGTCCCCATCACCAAACTCTAATCCAAGGGGACATAGCAATACAAACTGGTCAGCAATTCCGGTCAAGCACATCACTATGGCAGCAGAAACAACAATTAAGCACCCCCAAGAGCTGAAAATCGTGTTTCACCGCCAACTACTAAACGCAGAAAATCAAGGAACACAGAGTGTTGTTACATATTGGATGTTAAGTAACTGAAAATGTGTGTGTGGCCAATATTCCTTATGATCATGACCCGTCCTATCTTTCTAAACAAAAATGCTGAGGCAAGGCTTAAGGCATGCAGTAAATCACCAATAAAGTTAAGAGAAATACCCACAAACGAGACATTCTATGTGATTAAAACGTTTCAACTTTTTTCAAGTATTTTCTTGTAAAATACATCAACTTTTGAACAAACTAGTTTCCATTAAAACAAGCAGTTGCAATGCAATAGGTCTAGCATTTGCGAGAGTTTGAGTTCTTGGTATTATAAATGACAATGCCTTTTATTTATGTGTTGGTTTTTAAAACATAAATAAAAGGCATTGTCATCTACAATGCCAATAGCTTAAACTCTCGCAAATGCGAGACCTATTGCATTGCAAATGCTTGTTACCCGTTGTGATAGGTCGCTAACTCACATGACCCTGTCTCTATTGCAGTCCGTTTTTTTCTGCTTTTGTACGCACGGAAGCTAAGTCTGTGGAGTTTTTTCTTTTTCGTACGATGTTCCAAAATATTGCCATAAGGGATAAACCTTCTTAATTACTGATTACACACAAACCCTACATATGCTGTCCATTTCGTGTGTTTGCATAAAACCGCAATTAGTGGTTGCTTGTGTTGGCCGCTCCAAAGCTCAACGGGTGCTGACTCTACCTCAATTGTCCTCAGAGGTAAAAGTAGCTGTTTGTATACAAGTCTGCCGATCCTGTGCGACTACTTCTAAAAACAATAATAACACAGGATATTAATAGTGTCAACATTAATAAATAGGAGGATAACTATAGAATACAGAAGTAGTCAGTTCAAATAAAACTTGGATACCCTCAGTCAATATTGAAGTACAATTTGACTACGTTTAGCTCTGAGGGGTATTGAGGTAGAGCCAGCACATGTCGTGCACAGCATAGATTGCATAGATTTCTAACAAGCCTTTGACAGGCCTGATGCAACAAGCAGATTTGCTTTCCTTTTTGGGAAGTACTGGTTCCTTCAATACAAGACTGTCACAGTATCTGATAGTTAGGCTTGTGAGTGAAGAGATGAATGAAAAGTAATGAGGATTGGCTCTGGAATGCAGTGCTTAGAACCCTAAGGTATGAGCTCATGTAGAGGAGCGCGAGTTCGCTCTACTCATCTGCTCTTCTAAATCAATGAAGTCAAGAAATAGGAGAATTTGAATATGCACTTCTGGCCATGAGCAAATTGCACGCCGCAAGATACATATCCAGATAAAAGATATCCGCTTCCAAGCTAACCATTCTCAAGTCCATACCAGATGACAAATCCCTTCTGAACTAATGCAATGTATGTACAGCAATCTTCCTTTACAAAGTTGTAACCAGCACAAAAGTAAGGGTGCATGATGGAACTCCAAGTTCAAGAAGCGGGAGCTTACAAAATTCCTTTCATTTGATTCCAATGGGTCCTGCTGGAGTCTTTAGTACTAAGGCAATCTATGTACAAGGCCATTTGCATAAAGTGCTTTTGTTATCTTCAAAAGCTGAAGCCTCCATCACCTCACTAGATACCAACTAACAACCTCAAAAGTAGCAACTTAAAACCCACCATCGAAGCTTAGGCTAAAAGCACACTGACTGAAGTTATGGGTATGCTCTTGAAATAACCTCAAGAAGAGCAAAACAAAAGCACACCCTGCTAAGACTATAAAAACCTGATCGTTAATCAAACCAATGAATGAGGAGAAATAAACCTAGATATAGAAACAATAGGGAGGAAGAGCCTATGACCTCACCCACTGGTAACTACGTAGCAGTTTGGACATTTTATCATTCAAACATCTGGGGACCCGAAGGGAAAAAATGCCATTTTGGTTGCAAAGCTTATATACACTTTCCTGACATCATCAAGTCTCTCTCTAGAGCGAATTGAGCAGCTAAGATGCCCTGGAAAAGTATTGCCTGCCTCCAGTCGGATAGCACCATTAATGGAGCGAGTTTCAAGGCATCAACTAGGCATGGGTTTACCCTGCTACACCTGAATAGAGCAAACATGCTCGATGCTTCAGGGAAACTATAACTTTGATAATAGAGTTGCGAATCTATTTACAAAGACACAGTTTGCCCTTTCTTTTAATGTTGTGGTCACCCTGAGGCCCTACCATGCATTATGGGGTACTGTATATACTGCTACAACATACCGTAAAGTTATTACCCACATTGATTGAAATTTAACATAAGCAACAACAAACTCAATTGTCACATGGTGGGAACGCCCAACTCAATAGTAGTCGGTTTACCGGCCCCCGAGAAAAGGTAAATCAGGTCTTACTGGGATATGAAACTTGGTCTCCCGGGAGACACAGATTTCAGTAGATGTACTAACTGTACTGTCTTACCACGTTCATACTCATTACATTTCCCTCAGGTGAGAGCTACATTTACTATTTCTATCGCCTGCTATGAAAATATTAAATATGCTGCTGCTAAGTATTCCTGGGTCTTCCTTTTGGTTCAGATTAATGCCCACAAGGCCCCGGCGTGCGTAATACCTGACGCAATGGCCCGATGTGAGGCCGCGCCGCATCAATAAAGCTCCAGGAGATCTGAACGTGATATATTTAGGCCATTATCCCAGCGTACAGCAGCTGCAGCGCGGCATTCTATATCCAGCCATCGAAAGTGGGGCACGGATTAGATCCACCAAGCAGAGACCGAACGGGGCCTGAGAGCAGCCTTGCAAAGCTGCACGGGAGATTTCAAGGGCGTGACCCCTTTCTCTCTGCAGCGCCCTGGACCGTCCGCAAGATGGAAAGTCATTATCGACAGAGAAGTCGGTCGGAAAGATACCACACGATCGGCAAATGGATCGGGTTTTCGGAATTCGAAGCATGGCATGAATACTAGGGCAGGGCCGGAAAGGGACCAAAAACAGTCTGGGCAGTTTACGTCCGGACAGCCCACACAGTGTGCTGCGAGGGAGCGCCGCGAGCAAGGCGGGCCACGGCGAGGAAGGCTTGGATTTTTTTAAAATTGCAAATATGATGCGTTTTACAACACATTTTTCATTACTGAACTCTGTCCGATCATTAAATGCATGGAGATTGGAGACAGTGCTGCATGGTCAAACGAATGAATAGCTGGATGGCGAGGAGCAGGTGGATACATTCAGTCAAGCCTAGATGACAATGAATAAAGACTTAGCTACATTGTGCAAATGGTCTCAGTGCACTGACGACGGGTGGGTGCTCTTGTTATTTTAGCTGCACATTCAGCCATCACTCTCCAGAAACACTTCAAACACCAGCGCTTATGAAACATGCGTAACCGGGCTGTAATTATCACAGTGAACTGGTTTAGTGACTGAAAGTAACACAGACTATTAAGCTTTGATCTTAAACGGGAGAGGGAATGAGATAACCATGTAGTGGTTGAATTTCACAAACACCTTGCAATAATCCCAGCTTCAGCTTGACCACATTGTGTAATCCTAGGCAATTTATTTTTCACAGTGCCTCCACTTCCTTCATCATCGCATGAGAGCACCTTTAAATTACATCAGTTTCGGGTGTGCGCTGTACAAAAGCAAGAGACTAAAATGTCAATGTTACTCCATCTATAGCAACACCATAGGCCACGTATAGGGGACACAAGACCGCTTTCCTCTCGGTTCATTAATATTAGGGTGGCGGTGAGAGTAGAAATGTTTGAGTTCATGAATAGAATCTCTCACTTCTAACGAATGCCATTCAATTAAATGGTATGATTTAATATACCGAACTGGAATGCTTGCAAATATTACACCATAAAGAAATACACTGTTTTCAATGTTAGCATCTGGGGGAGCTCTGTAGAAGTATTAGCCCCCTCCTTCCTAGCAAGAGACAAAAACAAATATGATGGTGGGTACAACTTGGGACCGAGCTGCAATACAGACACAGGGGGGCACATAGAGGCCAAGCACTTTTCTGCCACAGTCAGCCCAAAAGAGCTTTAGAGACGAACTATGCCAAACCTGGGAGGTGGTCCTGTTCAGAATAAAGTGGAGGAGGGTCTGGCAAAGGTGGTGCCAAGAAGCATGGAGGCTGCGCCTCAGCAGGGGAGCCCAGGATATTAAACCTACTATATTAAAGCAGAGGATCTATACTAGAGAGGCTTTACTTCAGGCAAAGAGCTGTGCCAGGCACACAGTGGCAATGCATAGGTAATATATATATAGAGAGAGAAAAAAAAGTAGCATGAGCTCTGGCGAAAATGGACATCAAGACGCTCTGAGAAATCTAAATTCAAAATTACTCTTAACTACACTAAGGGTTTCGGGCAAGAGTTTCCTTGCTCTAAAGCTTGAATTACTGGTAACAGAAATTATGCTGTGCAATACCGTGAAAATGAATATATCTACATGGAAAGACGAAGACAAACAAACTATTTCCACTTCTGAAAAATACTATGTAACACTCACCTGGGGCACTATGTCTCAATATGGAACGCCAAAATATGTTACAATACTTTAATAAGAAATTATTGACGAAAGAACAAAGGTCCCAAAAAGTGACTGTTAAAATCAAGACAGCACCTATGTAGGATTAGAAGTATTATATCAGACATCAATCATCTACATAGCCATTTCGGAATAGCACAATAAATGAGACCCACAACATTTTTAAAACAGTGCTCCAGTTCATAAATGGTGGCAGGTGGCTATTCAATGGGGGAGACTTTGACTCAAGTGTCCCACTATTGGTCAGTAGAGGGTGGTTGAGGTCCGATCTACTGTTGGGCTATTAGCAATGGATCAAGCATCAGGCAGTGACAATCAAAAGAATGTCCGGGTAGAATGTTTAGGTCATGCCAAGGATATTCGTAGGAATAAAAAAAGAGCAGAGTTATCCGGCAAATAAAGGATTTTGCTTGGCAATAGGAGTCCAATATTTTTGAATACTTCATGCAAGTGACAACAAGCTGCGAAATTTACACATACGTCTGGAAAGGTCTTATCTTCCACCAGTCTAATTCAGGCAGATACCGGTAATGCATAACATCTTGATTTAAAATACTAAGTACAGATATGTGTAAGTTCCAAGTGTTTGAAAGCATTAACTAACCTAGCAGTGCGATGTTGACCGAGAAAGGACCCACCTGGTGTCTGTGCTATTTAGTCACATAATATTCGAGTGTATTATACATTCATGCAAAAAGGGATCTTAGCAATTCATAAAGAGAGCTTAATGAGTGAGATTATTACAATGACTACCTGCAAAGAGCATGGCTGTATAACAGCCCTTATCTGCAAATGTTTTAAGAAATTACGCCTCCGTAATGGGTATAAGATATTCAAAATACTATATTCTATGAAATTATAATATAAAACTAACGCAATGACGGCTTTCTCCGACTTGCTGGTAAATTTGTCTTTAATGTACGAGAAATTCTTCTGGTTTTGCCATATAAATTAAGTGGACACAAGAGTTGAATGCAATCCCTTGGCACTACTTAAACACACACATGTAACTGTTAATACTGCCTTTCGTGAATTCTGTTTGAATCACTGAGAAGCCACTAAGCTGTGCATATTCTATAAGATCCATGTTCAAGAACTTATGATTAGTAGTGTTTTTCTGTAGGACAAATCTATGCTGTGAGAAGTTAAACTGGCATATGATGTCAACTAGTTCTAGTATGATTGTTTGATGTAATGTGTAATTGTTGATCTTCTGTTATATTGTTGAACCACATTGTTGCACTTCCTTTCGTCTCTCCTGTCGTCTCCTCCCGCATCCTCCCTCTATTTATGTCTCTCCTCTCTCAATGTATTGAGACTGAACTATTTGATCTGATGCCCGATGGAGCTACCTGGTTTAGCTATAGGGGAGATGGGCCGTGGATTCCCTCCTTGGTCGTCACCTACCCAGTTGGTCTTTAGACAGACTTCCTTTCGTCTCTCCTTGTTTGTCTCGTCCCTTATCCTCCCCTTTTCACCTCCCCTGCCCCCTCCACTACTTTTCTCTCTCCTTTCTCTCCTCTCCTCTCATTGTATTGCCTATTTTTTGATGTATTGTGTAATTGTTGAACTTTTTCTGTTACATTGTTGATTCTCATGTAAAGCGCTCTGATACCTTCTGGTCTAGCCAGCGCTATATAAAACTATTGAAATATATAAATAAATAGGCACCTTGCACCAGTCAAACCTTATTGATGGTGGTTGTAAAGTCAACCTTATAGAAAGCTATTCTAGTGGTAGCATAGGCCAGCAGTCATCAGACTAAGACTTCAGAGAGCATGTGAAGCAAGTTATTTTACAAATTATAATCCCTTGAGTACCAAATGAAAGACACCACACGAGGAATAGATCAAATATATATGTATTTAATCTAAACACAACCCCTCTGCACTCTTTAGGAGGTCAGAGGCAAAAATACAATACAAGTCACACAGTTAATATACGATAAGTTGCACAGTATACGTTATGCCCTAGGGGCCTCACAAGCCATATACTAATTAAGTGGTATAATAACCACAAGAGAATTAGAAAGCAGGCCTGGGGCCTGTGAAATCGCTGGGGCTACACTAATCGACCAAAGGTTAGGAAGTAGGAGGCCCACAGGAAACGCATGGAGTGTCTAAACACAGCCGCGGGTTACCATTGACTTTCTATGGGAAACGTAAAAGTTACAAATATGCAATTTAAGGGCACTTCCGGATGGACTAGGATGGAACCCTTTTAAACTAGGACACTTCGAGAGTCAAGACCCACGGGAGCACGGGAGTACTCGTGTTACCTCACCCAGGGAAGCCGGGTGCATAGGTGTCTTTTCGTGTCGGGTTTCGTCGTCGTTTTCTATGGAGAGCTGCAAAGAAGTGCTGCAGGCGACCAGATGAAAAGTGCCCGGGTGGATCAAAGATCTGAAGAACCTGAAAGCAGAGGGGACAGAGTCTGGGTCACTAGCCAATGACCAGGAAGGTACCAGGAAGGAACCAGGCGATGTCGGGTGATTCCAGGTGAAGAAGTGAAGTTTGTCTCTTCAGCCACGAGGACCAGGAGGCGTCGACCACGACCAGGCCTGGATTTGAGCTGTCCCACGAAGGATCTAGCAGACTGCGGTATCGGTATCCCGATTGGACCCAACAAGCCTTGGCAAACGCAATACACGCTGGCTGTCAAGAATGGCTTCAGTGCAGACCAGCAAGGTCTGAGGAGCTTCTCCTTTGCAGGAAAGTCGGAGCAAGCCTGGAGCAACCAGGAAAGCGAGTTCGTTTCAAAATGGAGTCTTCAGGGGGCTCACTAGCCAATGGGCAAGGAACCGGGAAGACGCGCCGATCTGAAATGCAGGAGCAGGCCCCACGGGACGCTCGCTAGTTTAAAAGGGTTCCATCCTAGTCCATCCGGAAGTGTCCTTAAATTGCATATTTGTAACTTTTACGTTTCCCATAGAAAGTCAATGGTAACCCGCGGCTGTGTTTAGACACTGCACGTGTCTCCCGTGGGCCTCCTACTTCCTAACCTTTGGTCGATTAGTGTAGCCCCAGCGATTCCACAGGCCCCAGGCCTGCTTTCTAATTCTCTCGTGGTTCTTATACCACTTAGTATATGGTTTGTGAGGCCCCTAGGGCATAACGTATACTGTGCAACTTATCGTATATTAAGTGTGTGACTTGTATTGTATTTTTGCCTCTGACCTCATAAAGAGTGCAGAGGGGTTGTGTTTAGATTTAATACATATATATTTGATATATAACTTGTGTGGTGTCTTTCATTTGGTACTCAAGGGATTATAATTGGTAAAACAACTTGCTTTACATGCTCTCTGAAGTCTTAGCCTGATGACTGCTGGTCCATGCTACCACTAGGACAGCTTTCTTTAAGGTTGACTTTACAACCACCATCAATAAGAGTCGATTAGACTGGTGCGAGGTGCCCACTAGAACTAGTGGACATCATATGCCAGGCTAACTTCTCACATTGGTGTGCAGCGGATGGGATAATAGCTTGCATTGTTTTACCAAATAATCTTGAGATCATCATTTGAAAGATCATATCAAGGTACCTGTAGGTACATATGAATCCAGTCTTAATTACATAAGTTCTACTGAACTTAGTAGTTGTAGGTGGTAAGGGCTTAGCACACCCTGACTACAACTCCTAGAGATGTTCTAGTAGGAAACTTGGGTAGGTAGGTGCACACACCACACTAGCCATGTCCTTCGAAGCAGGGCGTAGTGGACCTCTGCAAGAAGACAACCAAAGGTTGCCTTCTAAGTATGACACATTCTCTTTTCAGGAACTAAGAAGCCTGTGTGTGGTCAGAAAGTTAAGACAAGGACAGAGTCCAACCTTTAACCACCTGGTAGATATCTTAGTGGAACATGATGTAGCCAATGCATCAGACCCAAGTAGCCAAGGTAGTAGGGAGGGGGGCAATCCCTCATCAGAAGAGTATCCAACTGGGGATGCCCCACTGGTCTCTGATGATGATGTGGATGCTGACCAGGAAGAGGTTGATGAACCTAACCTGGAAAACACAGGAATATCTGTAGGAGGAGAGGGCCTAGTAAGGCCTCCCTCCAGACCTCCAAGCAGGCCTAATAGTAGGCTCAGAAGACGCAGATCCTTTTCCAATGGGTCTGGCCATTCTTAGACCTCAGTAGGGTCCAATGCCTCTGCTCTGAGGAGAATTACTGCCCCTCAGAGAAGAGCGCATAAGGCTAGGATGAAGGAAGTTCAGCTTAGGATCAAGAGGCAAGAAGTTGCCCTTGCAAAAGTGACCCTAGCTCTTGAAAGAGAAAAAGTTGAGTGGGCTAGAGCCCACTGGTGGCAGCAACAACCCTAGTGGTAGGGAAAGGTCACATGACCATAGAAACCTGAACAAAATTGTCCCTCCCTATCAGATTGGGGATGACATCCACAAGTGGATAACTGCTTTGGAGAGGGCCTGCAAAGTACAGCAGGTACCCCAAAGTCAGTGGGCAGCAATTTTGTGGCTCTCCTTTGCAGACAAAGGAAGAGACCAGCTCCTCACTGTTAGAGAAGAGGATGCTGACAACTACAATGTCCTGAAGAGTGCTCTAATAGATGGGTTTGGCCTAACCACTGAGCATTACAGGTTGCTGTTCAGGGATACCCAAAAGACACAGACTCAGGATTGGACTGATTTTGTAGATTGTGCTACTAAGGCTCTGGACGGCTGGTTGCTGGGCAGTAAAGTAAGTGACTATACAGTATTGTATAACCTTATTATGAGAGAACAGATTCTTAATAACTGTCAAAACCAGCTATTGCACCAACACCTGACTGACTCTGATTTGACCTCTCCACGAGAATTGGGTAAGAGGACAGACAAATGGGTCAGAACCAGGGTGAAGCAGAAGGCACGCAACCAAGGTGGTGATCAGAAGAAGCAAGACCAAAAGGGTGGGGAGAAAGCAAAAGATCAGAAGTCTTCTCAAGGTCCCCAAAAATCTTCTAATGGTGGGGGTTCCCAAAAATCTAAAATGAAAGAAGGCCCAAAGAAACCATGGTGCAAGTTTTGTAAGGTAAATACTCACTGGACCAGTGATTGCACCAAGAAGGAGGCAGCTCCAGCCACCATTGCCCCAAAGGCAACTGTTCCCCCCTAGTTCAGCTGTAAGGGGTGGTTCTCAACAGACGGGTATAGTAGGGTTAACCCTGGGAACGGAGATGGATTCTGGCCTAATCAGAATACCATCTGATAAAAGTTGGATGGATGCACTGCAAGATGGGTTATATGCTAATAAACACGTTATTTGAATTTCTGGTGCACCGGAAGGAGGCGTCGAGGGTCCTACGACGTCTTAATGATTAAGTTTGAGAAGTGAGACTAGATAGGATCTAGAATCATCCCTACCGGGCACACATTTAGTTGTCTTCTAAATGAGAAAGACTTCCACTCCTGTACTTTATTTAATGTTCGTTTTTATTTCGTGATACTTTTTTAGTTTTGAAGATGAACAATTTTCAACATTTTGTGTTGACCTCTTGATTTTTCACAAACTGAATATATTCTTCAGGCAATGTCAGTATTAAATTACCAATGCATTTCGGGCATATATACTCATGCCCTTCATCAGGGAGACGACACTGCAAAAATATTATAAATTACCATTACTGTCTGGTATACATAAACATGTGCACAAAAATATCATTTCAAAATAAATGCTTTACAATGAAAATAACATCATGGCTGTGGGGTAACAACTAAGTGGATGTTAATGAAGTGACGAGCAGAAAGGTTAAAAAGGTGGTGTTAGAACAGGTTTTATAAACGGAAAGCAGTTCTATGCCACTTACATGCCTTTCGATGTGAAATGTTCGCATCTGTAACAGGGAACAAGAGGGTTTGGTTACGGTCTACCCGGTGTGAGTAAAAATGCACGATCGTAAAAATGGTCGAAAACATTAGGTTTGTCGGTGGACAAAAGTGGACTGACCTGAAATCTTGGTGTCAAGAGAGTTTTAAATCCGTTATGTAGCTTCAGTGGCTGCGGCACGAAAAGTATTCGGTCGCGCTTAGATATTTTAAGAAAGGTCCGATCATGTGATGGATCACATGACCATGGGTAGAGAAAAGAGACTACTCCGGGATGTGGGGAATCGGTTCTATTGCGGAATGAGAAATCTGTCTTATTTAAACACAGCCCCAAAACGGGTGGAAAAAACTATCGCGCAAATTCGGGTGAAAAACCGGATGTAATAAGAATTAATGTGTGTGTGGTAGTAAGGAAAAAGGAAATTGATAGGAAAAAATATCAATGTGGTGAGATCATCTGGGTTCGAACCTGTGTGGTATTACTTTGAGAGTGGTTAGATTCGGGTTCATTGAGTTGAGCCACTGTCGATGTGACTGAGGGCGGCCTGAAAAGGGTACCAGTAGGGGAACAATTAACAATACAAGTGTCTAGTATTCTATATACAAACACAATTGGCACAATACATGATCTTCAGAGCAATTCATTACAGATAACACGAAAGTTCAATTCTTTCGTTGAAACCCATCGGTTTTTGGGTTGTAAGTTTTTGGATCCAATGATTCTCCCTTCGAAGTAGATGTTTAGAGTTGTCTCGCCCTTCAATTTTTTGAACAGTTTCTAGGATGATGAACTTGATTTGAGAGACATTGTGTTTTTCTTCAGTGAAGTGCGATGATAAAGCCGATTTGGTGTTTTTCAGTCTGATGTTGGACTTGTGTTCAGTTAGTCGTACTTTAATGCGACGTTCGGTTTTACCCACATACATCTTCCCGCATGGGCATCTTATCCCGTAGATTAGGTTGCTGGATTCACAGGTGGCATTTACCTTTAGTTTGATCTGATGACCCTTTGAAGGGTGGTTTATATGGTTTCCTCTGATTATGTTATTGCAGTTACCGCAATTCAAACAAGGTTTGGTTCCTGAGTAAATTGTCTCATCTGTGGTAGTGTTTTGGAGGATTTCTCCCAGGTTTTTAGCTCTGGTAAAGGCAAATAGTGGCGGTTGACTGAATGACAGTTTAAAATCTGGTTCAATGTTCAATATTGGCCAATGTTTGCGAATGATTTGTTTATACCTTTTACTGGCTGTAGAGTATTTTGATACCACCACTGTGCGTGTTTGATCAGTTTTTGGTTTGTTGGTAAGTAGAACAGTTCTGTTGATCTTGTCAATTCTCTCTTTCGATTCCTTCACCACTGTGGGTGGATAGCCTCTCGCTAAAAATTTGTTGGTCATCTCTTGAAGTCGTACCTCTAAGGTGGTTTCGTCAGAAATTATTCTTTTTACTCTGGCCATTTGAGAGAATGGTAGGTTCCTGATGAGGTTAGGTTCATGGAAACTAGAATGCAGTAACATATTATTTCTGTCAGTAGGTTTGACATAAAGGTCAGTAGAAAATCCATTGGGAGTTATTGTCACTTTAACATCCAGAAAGTTAACCGTGGTTTCAGATGTAACCCATGTTAATTGAATGCGTTGATCAATGTCGTTAAATTTCATCAATACATTGTGTAATTTCTCCTCCGTGTTGGTCCAAATGATGAAAAGATCATCAATATATCTGATGATCATTTTAAGGTTGTCTGTCCATTCTTTGTTGGATAAGATATGTTGGTTCTCATACCATTGCATCAAAATACTCTACAGCCAGTAAAAGGTATAAACAAATCATTCGCAAACATTGGCCAATATTGAACATTGAACCAGATTTTAAACTGTCATTCAGTCAACCGCCACTATTTGCCTTTACCAGAGCTAAAAACCTGGGAGAAATCCTCCAAAACACTACCACAGATGAGACAATTTACTCAGGAACCAAACCTTGTTTGAATTGCGGTAACTGCAATAACATAATCAGAGGAAACCATATAAACCACCCTTCAAAGGGTCATCAGATCAAACTAAAGGTAAATGCCACCTGTGAATCCAGCAACCTAATCTACGGGATAAGATGCCCATGCGGGAAGATGTATGTGGGTAAAACCGAACGTCGCATTAAAGTATGACTAACTGAACACAAGTCCAACATCAGACTGAAAAACACCAAATCGGCTTTATCATCGCACTTCACTGAAAAAAAACACAATGTCTCTCAAATCAAGTTCATCATCCTAGAAACTGTTCAAAAAATTGAAGGGCGAGACAACTCTAAACATCTACTTCGAAGGGAGAATCATTGGATCCAAAAACTTACAACCCAAAAACCGATGGGTTTGAACGAAAGAATTGAACTTTCGTGTTATCTGTAATGAATTGCTCTGAAGATCATGTATTGTGCCAATTGTGTTTGTATATAGAATACTCGACACTTGTATTGTTAATTGTTCCCCTACTGGTACCCTTTTCAGGCCGCCCTCAGTCACATCGACAGTGGCTCAACTCAATGAACCCGAATCTAACCACTCTCAAAGTAATACCACACAGGTTCGAACCCAGATGATCTCACCACATTGATATTTTTTCCTATCAATTTCCTTTTTCCTTACTACCACACACACATTAATTCTTATTACATCCGGTTTTTCACCCGAATTTGCGCGATAGTTTTTTCCACCCGTTTTGGGGCTGTGTTTAAATAAGACAGATTTCTCATTCCGCAATAGAACCGATTCCCCACATCCCGGAGTAGTCTCTTTTCTCTACCCATGGTCATGTGATCCATCACATGATCGGACCTTTCTTAAAATATCTAAGCGCGACCGAATACTTTTCGTGCCGCAGCCACTGAAGCTACATAACGGATTTAAAACTCTCTTGACACCAAGATTTCAGGTCAGTCCACTTTTGTCCACCGACAAACCTAATGTTTTCGACCATTTTTACGATCGTGCATTTTTACTCACACCGGGTAGACCGTAACCAAACCCTCTTGTACCCTGTTACAGATGCGAACATTTCACATCGAAAGGCATGTAAGTGGCATAGAACTGCTTTCCGTTTATAAAACCTGTTCTAACACCACCTTTTTAACCTTTCTGCTCGTCACTTCATTAACATCCACTTAGTTGTTACCCCACAGCCATGATGTTATTTTCATTGTAAAGCATTTATTTTGAAATGATATTTTTGTGCACATGTTTATGTATACCAGACAGTAATGGTAATTTATAATATTTTTGCAGTGTCGTCTCCCTGATGAAGGGCATGAGTATATATGCCCGAAATGCATTGGTAATTTAATACTGACATTGCCTGAAGAATATATTCAGTTTGTGAAAAATCAAGAGGTCAACACAAAATGTTGAAAATTGTTCATCTTCAAAACTAAAAAAGTATCACGAAATAAAAACGAACATTAAATAAAGTACAGGAGTGGAAGTCTTTCTCATTTAGAAGACAACTAAATGTGTGCCCGGTAGGGATGATTCTAGATCCTATCTAGTCTCACTCCTCAAACCTAATCAGAATACCAACTCAAGTTGTTTTAATCTGTGATGGGGATATAATTATGTCCTCTACGGTGAGTCCCAATAACTTGGGCAAGTACAGACAAACTCCTTTAATTAATGAAAAAGTGGCTCAGGCCTACAGGGACACATGTGCTAGTGTCACAATGGTGACGACTGGCCTTGTGGACCCTGGGAAGATCATACCAGGTGAAAATTACCTAGTGACCAATGCTAGCAATGTCACTACCACTCACAGTATGGCAATTGTTAATATCTCCTGGGGAGGGGTAACTGGCCTCAAAAAGGTTGCGGTTAGCTCAGACCTCCCTGTAGAATGTTTCTTGGAAATGACCTGGAGACTTCGGCTTGGGCTCAAGTGGAGTATAGGACCCATGCAGAAATGTTAGGAAAATCAGCACATGTCCTTGCTGTGACTAGGTCACAGGTCAGAAATTGCATCACTGAACAGGCACTGGATTCTGTAAAAATGGACCAGTTGCCTACCAGGAGAAGAAGCAGTAGGGTTAAGGCAGTGCCTTCCCCTTGCCTCAGGAAGAGGATCAGCCTTCTGAGGAAGCTGATTGTGAGACCCAGGAAGGAACTGTCCTAGAAGAACTTGAGCCTGTTCAGGTTTAGTTTCTTGGGACAGGGGGACCTTCCAGGGCAGATCTGAGACGGGCACAGTTGGACTGCCCTTCTCTTGAACCCCTCAGACAGCAAGCTGCTGCTGAGGCTGCAGGGAATGCTAGTGGAACCCATAAGGTTTACTGGGATGATAGGCTCCTGTATTCAGAGGCTAGAGACCCCAAGCCTGGTGCTTCCAGGAGGTTGGCCGTACCTTTGGCATTCAGGGGCTTCCTTCTCACACTAGCCCATGATATTCCCCTTGCAGGACATCTTGGCCAGAACAAGACTTGGGACAGGCTTGTCCCTCACTTTCACTGGCCTCACATGTCAGAAGATACCAAGGAGTTTTGTCGCTCCTGTGTCACCTGCCAAGCCAGTGGCAAATCAGGTGGCACCACAAAGGCCCCACGTATACCACTACCTGTGGTGGGGGTTCCCTTTGAACGTGTAGGGATTGACATTGTTGGACCAATGGATCGCCAAACAGGCTCTGGGCCCAGATTTATTCTGGTGGTAGTGGAGTATGCCACCAGATACCCAGAAGCTATTCCCCTTAGGACCACAACAGCACCTGTTGTGGCAAGAGCCCTCCTGGGAGTTTTTTCAAGAGTGGGTTTTTCTAAGGAGGTTGTCTCAGACAGAGGTGCAAACTTTATGTCTGGATACCTGACTGTAATGTGGAATGGGCATGGAGTGAACTACAAGTTCACCACACCCAATCGTCCACAATGCAATGGTCTAGTTGAGAGATTCAACAAGACCTTAAAAGGCATGATTAAGGGTCTCCCTGAAAAGCTCAGGCGGAGATGGGACATCCTGCTGCCCTGCCTTGTGTTTGCTTACAGAGAGGTCCCACAGAAGGGGGTTAGCTACAGCCCTTTTGAACTTCTGCTTGGGCACCCTGTAAGAGGACCCCTTTGTCTGGTGAAGGAGGGATGGGAATTACCTCAAACCTCCCAAACAAGACATTGTGGGCTATGTACTTGGTCTCCGCTCCAGGAAGGCAGAGTACATGAAAAAGGCATCCAAAAACCTCGAGGCAAGTCAGAAATTGCAAAAGGCCTGGCATGACCAAAAGGCTGTGCTGACTGTTTGCATGCCAGGACACAGTGTGGGTGTTGGAGCCTGTGGCCCCAGCAGCTCTCCAAGACAAGTGGAGTGGACCCCACACTATTGTTGAGCAGAAGGGAGAAGTCACCTATTTGGTTGACGTTGGAACTCAAAGGAGCCCCCACAGGGTGCTTCATGTCAACAGACTGAAACCATATGTTGACAGGGCAGACATGGGCTTGCTCATGGCTACTGATTAAGGACAGGAGGAAGAGAGTGACCCTCTCCTAGACCTGCTCTCTCAGAAGCCTGATGATGGTTCAGTTGATGATGTAGCCTTGGCAGGCAGATTCACTGACTAACAGCAGCAGGACTGCAGACAAGTGCTGAAGGCCCACAGACCTATGTTTTTACTGACTCCAAGTCAGACTACCCGGTGCACTCATGAAGTGGACACTGGGGACAGTCTGCCTGTTCAAAGTAAGATTTACAGGCAACCTGATCATGTCAGGGACTGTATCCGGACAGAGGTCCAAAAGATGTTGGATTTGGGAGTCATTGAGTCCTCAGAGAGCCCTTTGGCCAGTCCAGTAGTCCTGGTGCCTAAACCTCACACCCAAGATGGTTAGAGAGAGATGAGGTTTTGCGTGGATTACAGAGGTCTCAATGCTGTCACAAGGACAGATGCCCAACCAATACCCAGGGCAGATGAACTCATTGACAGATTGGCATCTGCCAAGATTTTGAGTACATTTGCCCTGACAGCTGGCTACTGGCAGATCAGACTAGCTGATGATGCAAAGCCAAAGACAGCATTTTCAACCCCAGGTGGGCATTATCAATTTGTGGTAATGCCCTTTGGTCTGAAAAATGCACCTGCCACATTCCAAAGGTTGGTGAACCAAGTCCTCTCAGGTCTGGATCACTACTGTGTAGCTTATCTGGATGATATTGCTGTCTTTAGCTCCACTTGGGAAAATCACCTGTTCCATCTGAAGAATGTTTTGGAGGCCCTGCAAAAGGCAGGCCTAACTATCAAGGCTACCAAGTGCCGGATAGGGCAGAGTCAGGTTGTATACCTGGGCCACCTTGTAGGGGGAGGCCAGGTTCAACCATTGCAGAGCAAGATCCAGACCATAATGGACTGGACTGCTCCAACCACCGAGACTCAGGTCAGAGCTTTCTTAGGCCCAACTGGGTATTACAGGACATTTGTCAAAGGGTATGGTTCCATAGTGACACCCCTTAATGACTTAACTTCCAAGAAAATGCCAAAGAAAGTTCAGTGGACAGTCAGCTGTCAAAAGGCATTTAATGACCTCCAGCAGGCCATTTGCACTGCACCAATTCTGCAAAGTCCAGACTACTCCAAAGAATTCATTGTTCAAACAGATGCTTCTGAGTTGGGGGTAGGTGCTGTGCTTTCACAACTGAATAAAGATGGTCAAGACCAGCCAGTAGCTTTTATAAGCAGAAGGCTGACCCCTAGAGAGAAACGTTAGTCAGCTATTGAGAGGGAGGCCTTTGCTGTGGTTTGGGCCCTGAAGAAGTTGAGACCATACTTGTTTGGCACTCACTTCAAGATTCAGACAGACCATAAGCCCCTCTTGTGGCTAAATCAGATGAAGGGTGAAAATCCCAAACTGCTTAGGTGGTCCATTTCCCTACAGGGGATGGACTTTACAGTGGAACATAGACCTGGGACTGACCATGACAATGCAGATGGACTCTCCATATATTTCCACTTAGAACATGAAGACTCAACTGGTCATGGTTAGTTTAATGTCCCTGCGTTGGGGGGGGGGGGGGGTTGTGTAGGAGAGTAGGGTCTGCTTCCTATGGTCACCCCCACTTTTTTGCTGTGATTTTATGGTTTTTCAACTTTAGTGTGGCTGTGGGCCTGCTAATCAGACACACAGCCCAGCTGTTCTCTCTCTAAATTGATACCATGTACTTTAGGTACATACCAGATTGGTTACTGGGTCACCTTTGTGAGTCCCTGTATAGTGTACCATAGGTACCCAGGTCATAGGTGCACCCAAGGCCTACCAGGGGCTGCAGCATGTATTATGCCACCCCTGGCTGGCCCTCCAAACAGACAACACAGGGCTGTTCACACAGCCTGGGTAAGGTGGTGTAATCAACCCTTACTTAGATATAGTATACACATATATATATATATATATATATATATATACACATATACATCTATATCTCTATATATAATCTCTCTCTCTCTCTCTATCTATATATATATCTATATGTATATATGTATATATGTATATATGTATATATGTATCAAACTCCGCTCCTTCCATTCGAAAAAGAGTAAGGCCACTTTTTTCCCAGTGAGTCCAGAGCCTCTTGATGAAACGGGAGCCTTAGAAGCGCGTTACTGGAGACCGCGCTGTTTATCAAACTCCGCTCCTTCCATTCGAAAAAGAGTAAATATGTATATATGTATATCTATATCTATCTATATCTATATCTATATCTATATCTATATCTATATCTATATCTATATCTATATCTATATCGACACATATACACCTATAAGTGACTCCTACGGCAGGCCTTAACAATCCTGGAGGCAGTGTGCTTGGTTGTATGTGAGAGGGTGCCCTAGCATGAGCTGAGCCCCTCTGCAGCTTTCGGACCTGTAGTGTAGTTCCTATAGTCCCAATAGGCTCTGCGCATTGGAATAATATATTCAGCAGTGTAGACGTAGGACTGAAAGTCGACTACGTCTCTACTGACTATATTAGACTTAAGTTTTGCCAGCTAGCTCAGAGGTCACTAGAAACTTTCTCGAATAAACAAGGAGGAGTTTAACTTCCCTGGATAGACAAGAAGGGACTAGCTTCTGACAACCATATAACATGACAACTTTGCTCTCTCAGAATAAGAGTGTATCTCTAGAGTCGTGTGGAAACAATAGACAGCTATTTCACTCAGTCAAGTGTGCATACTTAGTTTCACCAGAGTGCAGAGAAAAGAAAGACAGGCGTTTTCAATAAAAGGTTGTTATTTATTGAGCAGTCTTCTTTCTCATACAAGAGAAATGAATTGCCACGATTGCAATACTCATAGTAAAGTAAAGTGCGTACAGTAAAAGGAGGATTAAGAAATAATACTGTAAAACCATTGATATGGTTTCTTAGCCATAAGATACTTTAAAATAGATAAAATATATACATACTTATATACATTGACTAACGTACTCAACTGGTGCTTCTAAATACGCCTACCCCGGTGTACCTGACCTAAGCCTAATACGTGGGAAGGAGTAAGTAAGTAGCAGTTTAAGTTAAGTTGGTTTTGCCAAGAATCTGACTCAAGAATTCTCTCTAAGGTTTTAGTCTGCTCCGTACCTGGGTATTAGAAAGCAGGAGGTCTTGTATCTCTCTAACAGGACTCGATATCCCAGTAACTCGCGAAGGTATCTGGAAACACCGGAGCTGGATTTCTCGGCAGGAGAAAAGACAGCGTCTCTCTCAGTGCGTCAAAAGGGAGGGGCAGCGTCCGTGGGCTCTCGCATCAGCTGGGCTCTCGGGCAAGTAGATAGCTGCTCTGCTCCAAAACCACCACTGTGTGTTTGCTTAAGGCAACGTTGGCATATTTATACCTGAAAGGTGCCGGGTTTGACGTAAGGTTGGACATAAGACGTCAATAAAGATGTCACTAAGAACTGGCCGTTCTTACAGTGCTTTACAGGAGTTCTAGGACGAAATCAAAACAAAAGCAAAGGTGATTTCTCAGGTTGCTAGAGGTTTGGTTTGTTTAGAGAACTCGTTGTGCTTTCTAGGAGTCTGGGGAAGTAGCCTTGCTTAATGTGACAGCATGTGCTATGACTGAATATGGATATGATTACTATGCCGTTATAGGGATATTATTGATTATAACCGAACAAGGGCATAAAATAGTAATATCGATTTAGGCTCCTGGATAAAAACACAATAGACCCATCTCCTTATAGCTGTTCTATGATATAAGTGCATTACAATCCTCACGGTTAATGCTAACTTTGGTTTGGCCTTATCAAAACATGTAGTGTAAGGTGTCAAACACTTTGGAATACTACCCACCCCCCCCCCCCCCCCCGCCAGTCCTGGCGGCGTGGGTAGCATTCCACCCTTCTAGAGGGAGGAGGGAGAAGACATGTAGTTACTGCTTTACCCGGTTAAAGTTAAACAGAGCCTCAGCATCACAAAATGGATGCTGCTGCCACAGACACGAGTCTGACCTCCTGCTGCTGGACGAAACTCCGGCAGGGGAGGCCTGGACAATAGGTTTCCTGTCCAGGGAGGTGCCAGCCCCTCCCCAGACAGGGTTTTGTGTATTGGGGCAGGGAGGGCTGAATCGGCAGATGCTTTTCCAGACACTGCCTGACCCAGTAACCAATCTGGTATGTACCTAAAGTACATGGTATCAATTTAGAGAGAGAACAGCTGGGCTGTGGGTCTGATTAGCAGGCCCACAGCCACACTAAAGGCGAAAAAACAGAAAATCGCAGCAAAAAAGTGGGGGTGACCATAGGAAGCAGACCCTACTCTCCTACATATGCTGCTCTGGTGAAGCCAAAGATACCAGTTAGGACAATAAGAAGGATAACACATTAACCAGAGTATTTGTATAAGTCTTCATGCCAACATTTGAAACAAATGTTAGGGTGGCAAGATGAGCAATTAACAGGATTTTTTATTTTTGCAAAAGCTGATGTGCGCATACTTTACAGGAAGCTGGTGTGGTACAGCCTGCTTAATTTATGTAGATCAACTGTACTGAAGAAGGGAATGCGAAGTTAGATACCTTAAAGGACATCAATTTGGTCACAAATTAATCAGCCGTGGTTGCAACTATATGTTATTGGATGAAAAACTTTAATGCCTTATCAGCCAGTTGCCCTCTCGGGATGAAGTCCTGAAACCATCTTGAAAATCCTATTTTTTCTGCTTTTCTGTTATCATTTGGAGAAATGTGTTAATTTATCCTTGGAATTTTTCCAGGTAAGGCGACCAATAAATTACTCCCTCCCAGCTATACCTTACCATACGTGGATAAAAGCCCCCCTGATTTTCGTAAACACCTTACACATTCACTTCTACTTCTCTGATCAGTTCATCTATGCCTTCCCACCTTCTTAAACACATTCATGACTATTAATACAATGGGTTGCCTTTTTAGAACATGCTTGACAGTGCGGCTGACAAATGATAAGATAAACAAATAAAACTTTTATGGCTCCACCCAAATGTTGAATACCTTGAGCACATATTTTGATTGATCATAAGTGATGCACTTCTGCTGAAGAAGTGCGAACTACACTTTGAGACTTGTGAGAAGGCAGTAGTCTTGACTTATTTAATGGAAAAGCAATTGTCAAAGCCAACAGGCTTTTAAGGGAGGATTAACATTACAATGTGTTAAAGCTTACAGACTGGTATTTTGTTATTGGGAAGCTCAAATTATAATAGTAGGCAAGAGGGTTGGTATGGATTACCCTCGTCATTTTGACTCCCCTAATAACAAATGTTCTTCAAGCTACTATAAGCAAGGGCCTTATTGACTCATGGAGGGAATCAATAACTGTACCGATCCTTTAAGAAAGGCCACAGGAACCTCCCTGCAAACTATTGCCCTATTTCGTTATTAGACTCCTCTGCTAAAATACTAAGGTGGGTAAATTTGGCTAAATTGGAAGCTTGGGCTGTGGCCAATTCCGTTCTGTCTGAAATCCACTTTGGCTTTCGGCCGGGCCTCGGCACTTTTTTAACAAACGCTTAACCCGTCTCTGATTTTAGGAAAATCTCAAGGCCTGGAAAGAAGCCATTCACATGGTCTTTATGGAGTTTTAGAGGGATTTAAATCTGAAGGTTAACCATTACTTTATTTCGACCATAAGATCATAAAAGTACACAAAGCACTAAGGACATTACAGTAAAAAGAGTCACTTTAGAAGACAAAGATACAAAGTACAGATCTAATAGAGAGATTTAAAAGAGGGCAGTCATGTATTCCAGATAAGAATCATATGGTGCTTGATTGGGATTTGATCTATATTGCATGTCAGTTTTTTCCATCACTGTTCAGCATCCATCGTGGTATACATTTAGACCTTTTCAAACACAATGCATACCAATATCTGGACAATCCAAAGACCACAACTCTGCTGGTGTCCGTGCTCAAAGTTCTAAGCACATCCAAGTAAAATGTCCGGGACCAACAATTTTGCAGAGTGGGAAAATCCACTTGTCCCCCAGAGATTTGTACTTTGGGCAAAAAAAATAAAAGGTGGACGATGGACTCAGAGCTTGCATTACAGGCAGGGCATTGGTTATCATTCACTGCATCCTTCCTCCTTTTTTTTTTTTTACAAAAGGTTTTAAGAGGTAGTGTTTTATACCGAAATTGTAGGAACAGCTTCCGAGCTAGGTAAGGGACAACTTCATCCAACGTATCCTCGAAACAAGGGGCACATTTAAAAGTGAAGAAATTAGTGGTCAAACTGCATTACGTGAAGTTTGCAATAGTATAGTTTCCCAAAACATTTCCATCAATTTGGGCCTTTATACAGAATTCATATTTCATGGGTCAGACCAGAACCCCCATCATTCCAAGCCTCCCTAGTAGCACCGTTAGAGCTCTAAACCAGGTGATTGAGGTGATCGAAGGCAACTTTAATAGTTCTAAGAGGGGCTCCCGATAGGGGCCGAGTTCATCCACGGTCCACAGTCTGTACCAAAACATCAGGAGCTTGTAGGTAATTTTGTGAGCCAGCTGCCTGTGTGCTAGATTAAGGCAGAGGGGTACTTGCTGGAAGATCTGTCAAGGATCTAAGAAAACTATTTTCAATTGATGGCAGAGTTATTTGATCCTGTGCCCCATAGTTCGGCCCCATAGAAAGCACCCTTAAGATTTTTATATTATAGATTTCAAGGGCGGGTGCTAACTGCCTTGACAATGTATTTCTTTGTATTTTGCCCAAATTTGCAGTCTGGTGGAAAAATGCATCTTCACCTTTTCAATGTGTTGCTCCCACTTGATTGTTAGAGTTAGGCGGATGCCCAAATAGTCTAAGGTGTCGACACGTTCTAGCTTGCTACTGCCAGCTAGAACTTGTCTTTTGTTAGATTTGGCCTTTCCCTTCCTAAAGATCATGCATTTTATTTTGGTTACGTTCAACACCAGGCCTCGCTCGTCACAAAACTTAATGAAATCATTTAAGAGCTGCTGGAGTCCCTGTGGAGTCTCTGCAATTAAAAGGGTATCGTCGGCAAAAAGAAGAGCAGGAACTCTTACTGCCGACTTTCGGGGTTCACACCCATTCCTTTCCAAACAGTTAATATCATTGATAAAAAGAATATAAAGGGTGCGGGCAAGGACAGCCCTGCCCAACACCACACACTAGACTAGAAAAGTAACCGTAACTTGGTTGCGCCCACCCCATCTCACCTGTGCTGTGTTGGATGAATAAAGTCCCATTAAAACGTCTAAAAGATTCTGTGGCATACCTTGCTTCTTAAGGACACTCCAGAGATTTGCACATGGAACTAAATCACATCAAAAGGTTAAACACATACAATCCTTTTTTCAGACCGGCGGTCCAAAAAACACACACTCAATGTTTTTTTTAAATTTTTTGGTGAGATCCCTATCGCTAAAATATAGAATTTTAGCTATTTGGGCATTTTGTCCCATGCCAACATAACTTGGTATAGGTTAATAACTCCGAGAACCCAGAAGAAGGTGACATCTTACAAATCGATTGTTAACTTTGTGAAAAAGGTAGGCCATAATTCACTCAAAGAGATGTCCATGTTGCATAGTAGCAAATGCCTCTCAGATGGCCGGCACATATGGGGCATGGGTATGGGGATACATAGATTTGGGTACTTTGCAGGCAGCAAAAAATAAGAATTGCAGACTGTAGGAGAGTAGGATCTGCTGCTTATAGTTACCCCCACTTTTTGCTGATGTTTTACTATTTTTCGACTTTAGTCTGGCTGGGACCTTGCTATCCAGGACCCCAGCCTAGCTGCTTCCTCTCTAAAATGATTGCATGTACTTTAGGTACACCACAGATTGGATTCTGGGGTAACCTTATAAGTCCCTAGTATGTGGTATCCTATATACCCAGGGCATAGGTACCACAGAGGCCTCTCAGGGGCTGCAGCATGTATTATGCCACCCCTGAGAGACCATTCAAAATGACACCACAGGTATGCTACTGCAGCCTGTGGGAGGTAGTGTATGCACCCCTTACTTAGATATAGGTTCCCTATATCTACCTTATATCACTACACATATAAACCTATCAGTCACCCCTATGGCAGGCATTATCAATGCTGAAGGCAGGGTGCTGGGTTTTGTGTGAGAGGGTGCCCATGCATGACCAGGGCCCCTCTGCAGCCTTCAGAATCTTTTCTCTGGGGTTGTTCTGTGATGCAGCCAGACCATATTCTCTTAAGTGCATTATAACCTTGCGGTAAATGCTAACTTTGGAATGGCTGCAGGGAAACATGTTGTGTTTGGTTTAAAAAACCTTAGAATCGTACCTCTCCGCCAGTTCTGGCTGTGGAGGTATGATTCCACCCTCCTAGAGGAAGAAACATGGCCACACCGGTACACCAGGTACCAACTTAACAGAACCCTGGCATCACAAAATGGATGCTGCAGTCACAGACACGAGTCTGGCCGCCTGCTGCTCGACGAAACTCCGGCAGGGGAGGCCTGGACAATAGGTTTCCTTCTCACAGGGAGGTATAACCACCTCCCAGGCAGGCTTTAGTGTATTGGGGCTGGGTGGGTGCACTCCAAGAGTGATTTGAAGTCTGCACTAGGGGCACATTTGGTGTCCATGTGCATAGCCCAGTTCAAACCGGTTGCAGGGGCTACCAGCCACTGCTCTGGCGCGAAACTGGACAAAGGAAATGAGTGTAGCCACCCGCTTTCCAAACCCTCCCATAGGTGTGTCCACAGAGTCTGTCCCACCACTTCCTTGGGTATAAAGTAGGAACCCCTGACCACAGGACTTTAGATTTACCAGGACGAAACTGACATATAACCCTGGAACTTGGACGAGCTATAAGGCACTAGATGACTGAAGAAACTCCCTTTGAGTAAAGCAGTTACTCCCCTGCCTGGCAGGCACCTAAGACGCATCTGACCGGTTTGCATCTCCGAAGCTCCCGCCTGACTCCGAAGAATTTGCAACACAGGAGGTGGGTTCCCAGACTTCCCAGAGGCCAACCCGAGCTCCCAGCAAAGCTGAGACCAGTAGCCCTTGTGGGGACCGTGGAACCGGAACTCCTGGATACATTTGCAAGAGCATATGGTTCTTGGCGATCCTAGAGGCTGTGCATTGGGCTACGTTTAGTCCAAGCCCCGAGCAGCGTTTCCACCGAAGATTATTGGCCTACACTCACCGAGTGTCCCGTGGGCTGGTATTGTGAGATTCCTCTCGAGGTCCCTTCGCGATCCCTGGTCCGTCGACTGGTGGGTCCCTGTGATGGCAACTTTAACTTTCAACAAGCTTCCCTGGTTGCTCCAGATGTGCCCTGACTCTCCACCAATTGGGGGAATCGCCCAGACCTTGCTGGTCCACACCGATGCATCTTTTCTCTTCCTGCGTAGGTTGCTGTTGCCAAGGCTTGTTGTGTTCAATCTGAGCACCGACGCCGCAGCACTCTACATCCTTCATGGGACAGCTCGATTCCAGCTCCTGGTCATCGTCAACGCCTCCTGGTCCTTGTGGCTGACGAGTCAAGCTTCACCTCTTTGCACCTGAATCACCCGACATCGGTGGGCATTCATCTATCCCGCCCCTGGTCACTTGCACGTGACTCAGACTCTGTCCCCTCTGCTTTCAGATTCTCCACATCCTAGATCCAGGCTTGGATCTCTCCAAACACTTTCCTTCTTCCCGGCAGCAGCACTTTGCAGCAGGTCACCACTGAAAACGACAACGCAACCCAACACCATTTGACACCTATGCACCCGGCTTCCCTGGGGGAGGTAACTAGAATACTTTGGTGCTCCCGTGGGTGTTGGCCCTAGAACCCCTAAGTCCAAAGGGGTTTGCTCAAAGTCCTCTCCTAAGTGTCCTTGAACTTTAAAATTCCAACTGTGACTTTCCCCATAGAAGCTAACGAAGTTCGCAGCTGTGTTCACACAGTGCACACGTCCCCAGTGGGTCCCCTGCATCACTACCTTGGGTTCCCAGTGATTCTACATGGTCTAGGCACTGTGTCTAGTCAAGTCGTGGTTCTTATACCACTTTCTTAACCCCTTCCAGGCTGATGACGAGCTCAGCTCGTCATCAGCATTACCTACCCTGTGCGGATGACAAGGTGAACTCGTCACGTAACATGTTATTTTTGAATTTCCAGCGCACAGCGGGAAAACCGCTAGCGTGGAAGTGGTTAATATATGGATTGGTCTCCCCCGGGGCCCATTGTCTATTGTGCTATTTAATGAAGTTCTAAAGTGTTGATATTGTGTATCTTGTTCTCTAATCTCATAAAGAGGTTAGTAGAGAGTTTTTAATAATAAATACATATATTTTATACATACCTGGTGTGGTTCTCGTTTTATTTGATCATTCAAGAGGTTATTATAATCTGGTAAACCAAGCAGCTTTACACTCCTTCAAGACTTAGCCTGAAGATTGCTCTCCATAGCTACCACTAGGATAGCTTTCAATAAAGGTTGTCTTTAAACCTATCATCAATAAGGGTTGTTTGGACTGGTGCAAGGTGCGCACTAGAACTAGTGGACAGCATATGCCAGGCCAACTTCTCACACAGACTCCTGACAATCCCCAAAACCACGCCCAGTTTAATTTCACACCAGGAAACTGGGTCTACACTATCTGGAGGAGGATGTACGTCTGGCTCCCATTTTATTATGGCTACAAGTTTGGGCCACTCCTGAGACATTTTTCTCCTGTAAGTTTGTGGAAGACGGTCTTAACTTAAGCAATATGTCAGCTGTTCCCTGGCTAGCATATGTTAAGAACAGCCTTGAGATCTGGGTTTGAGCCATCTTTGACACTCCAGGTAGTATTGCCCCCCCATTGCTAAGGAGTTGGTAAACCAAAGGTTCCTTGCACATAGGGAGAAAGCCAGAATAATAAAATCTCTTGACATGGTGCCTATCCTTCAATACATGCCAATTTCAACCACCCGAGGTATGGAACCGTACCTATCTTGGATAGAGAACCCTGAACTAAGATTTTCACTCGTTTAATTATTGGTACGATACACTTTTTAGTGGCCTCACTTCTGTGTTGCCATTGGGATGGAGTCTCTACCTAATCTACGAAGCACTTAATGCATTTTTGCACACTGTAGTGCACTTTAAGATCTATTTTTTTATGCCCAATTCTATATGATATGAATTTTATCACATCAAGAAGGGTTGCACTTTCTACAACTCCTAGATATACCCTAATGTGTTTTACGGTCATAAATGTAATCTCCTCCGCCTTAAAATGGAGAAGGAAATACACTTTGTGATCATGATTACTAATTGACCCTTACATGTCTGAAATGCTCATTTTAATATTCATACTTTGTAATTAAAGGAGTTGGTTAATAATTGCTGGTCTGTAATGAATTGTGTTTGTATTCAATTATCCAGATTTTATGTACCCACATTCAACACTCTTTTCTCATGGTCATTAAAAGGATGGTTTTCTACGAAGTTCAATTTTTCTTTCATTATTAGAACATGTTTCTATGTTTTTAAACTGTAATGTTTTTAGTCACTTTGATACATATGGTTAATGCTCTTAGCAGGGGAGTATTGTTTTCCCTACTCAATTTTTATTTATATTACTGTATAGATGCCTTGTGTGAAAATATGCTGAATTTAGCAGACCGAGTTGGTTGTGTGAAAAGCCAATGATAAGGCTTTAGTTTAGAACAGTGTTTAATTGAGAAAACATTATGTCAGACGGCATGAGTCTGATGAGTTTTCTATCCTGAAGAGGTTCGACAAAGGTAGTAAGGCCAACCAATGTACTGTGAAAAGCAAATGTCAAGGCCAATACACTTCCATGAGAGGATTATCATTGCGCTGTATTAAAGGCTGCAGACAGAGTTTTTGTTACACAGCATCTCAGATTATCATAATAGGCAATTGTTTTCGTGTTGGTAATCACATTCCGAGAAACACTTGTAGCTGAAGATTACCAAGGTGATCATCCATTATAGGCCCTTTTCAGAGGTATTTTATATTGTTTTACCAACTGTTGTTCTGTATGTGTTTGTTATTTAATTGCTATGAGCCGGATGGTTGCCAGCTTATGTGCAATACAGGAGGCCTCAGTTGGTTTTGTTGACAAGCCAAGGATGAAGGCTTTAGACTAGACAGGTTCATTAGAAAAGTTCTTCATTTGCCGTGGGTCTAATCTATTTATTAAGAAACGTTACAACAAAGGTAGGGGGCTTGACTTACCTATTGTGACATGCATTTATTAAAGTCCGAAGTAGTATAGTGGTGGATTGTTATTTCAATATGTAAATGTATGCGTCTTGTAAAGTGCACTGCTGCCCTGAGGCGTCGTGGCGCTGTAGACCGCTGGGGAACCAGTCCTGGCTATCCCTGTGAGATGGTCCCTACTGGGTATCTCCAAGGTGAAACCAGGCATCCCCGGTGAATGTGGGGGGCCGTTGTAGAGATGAGGCAAGCTAATGCCCAGAGTTGCCGAGTGTGATCCCTGGTTAGAGTAGGCACCGAGGCGAGAATTATCGAGTCCACTGACCCTGGTCCACGACCCTGCCGCGTCGGGAATTGAACCCTGGTCTCGGGCCGTTCTCTGCTTCCGGGTCTGCCGCCTCTAACCAGTGAGCCTCTAACCAGTGAGCCACACCACTCCACAAATATGTGTTCAATATGTTGAACGTTGTAGACTGGTATTTTGTTACACTGAATGTCACAAACTAACTTAGTAAGCAAGGGTTTTATTGTTGGGTAAGTCCTGTAATGTTATTGAGATTTATACAGCGCGCAACTACCCAGAGTGCCCCGGCGCTAAACAGACATAATGGCACCTGTAGCGATGACTTATGCAGATTATTGAAAGAGCAACGTTTTTTCTGGAAGGTGAAGAGATCAAGCATAGTGTGTAGCTCCAAAGGGAGTTTATTCCATGTAACTGGCCCCAGACAATAGAAGGATCTACCGCTTGTTCTGACCCTGCAGACTTCTGGAACTCCAGCCAAGTGTTCAGAAGAGCATAAAGTTCTGGAAGAAATTTAGTCATGGATCCTCTTCTTCGGAGACCTGGCACCTGAGCCATAAAGAGCTTTATGTACCAGGACCAGGGTTGTCAAGTTATGTACCACCTGAAGTCTGCCTAGGAGGTACTCCAGATGACCTAGGTAGAGAGCATTTCCCAAACCTAATTTAGAGGTTATTAGCGCGTGGATTACCATTCTCTTAAAACACTGACAAAAGGGATAGGAATATTTTTGAACATCCGAAGCATCCCAAAGCAAGAACTTGCAAAAGCCTAGGTCTGTGGTTGAAAGGAAAGGGCCCAATTGAATTGGATGCCTACACTCTTTATTGCAACAAAAGATCGACGGAATGCTGAATGATTCAAACATTCTCGCCAGTCAAGAGATATGGGTTAAATTCATCGTTCTTTTGCCCACTATGCCACCCCAGTTGGGACTCAGCCATATGCAAATCAGTCTTGACCCTGTGTCTCATGGGAGCAGTCCAGACCGAACTGCAGAGACAGGTCCTTCCTGGCACGGAAACAGGCATCCTGGCACCGGTTTCGGGGTATGTCACCCTCCATCAGCAAGGCTAGCTTAAATCAAGTGGCACAGTGTGCAAGGGACCCACGTCTGGGCATACCTGTCCCACTTAGGGCGAAAAGTGTAACAGCAACAAAAGATGGACAGAATGCTGAATGATTCAAACATTCTGCCGCCGGTCAAGAGATCTGGGTTAAATCCATCGTTCTTTTGCCCACTATGCCACCCCAGTTTGGACACAGCGATATGCAAATTAGTCTTGACCTTGTGCCTCATGGGTACAGTCCAGAACGAACTGCCAAGCCAGGTCCTCCCTGGACCAGAAACAAGCATTCTGGGACCGGTTTCGGGGTAAGTCACCCTTCTTCAGCCTGGCTATCTTGAATCCAGTTCTGTTGAGGGGAGCGTCCTTTGGCCAAAAGGATCTCCATATGTCTGTTGAAGATGAACCCAAGATCATAATCTCGATCTGATTGGGTTGCAGTTTAACTGATTAAATGCCAGCCACTGGAACACATTAGAGAGCAGTTTTAATAGCCTCCCCAGCATACGCCGTTACCTTTCCACATGAGAAGAGAAGCTGGGTGTCATCTGCACAAGAATTTACTTTAGCTCCTAAAGACTCCGCCAATACCGCTAATGGTGTAAGACAAACATTGAACAAAGTAGGGTTTAGAGCCAAGCACCGAAACACCAACCTTGAATTTGTGCGTTCTGGAAGAGAAAGGAGGCACCCGCTCAGCTTCTTCGGTCCAAAAAAGGAGCATGCCAATTCAGAGCAATATTCTTAATCCCGCCTGAATGGAGGAGATCAATGTGGGACAGTATTGAAGGCCGCTGATAAGTCCAGCATGATCTAGATGGGCTTGCCTCCTATGTCCAGGGCACCGCTTCCATATTCCACAAGTTCTAGAAGCACTGTTTCAGTGCTGAAGTGGAGCCTAAAGCCAGACTGGCTGGGGTGTAGGAGAATGTTCTCCTACAAAAATTGTGACAGTTGCAAGTTGACAGATTATTCCAATATTTTAGAGAAAGTAGGGCGATCGGTCTATAATTAGCCAGTATTTTGGGGCCTGCTGTGGGATTTTTAAGTAATGTTATGATTTTCACACTTTTCCAATGGGCCAGAATCTTGCCAGATGTCCAGTGCAATATTTTCTTGAGCTGTGGTGGTTAGCCAATCAGATCACTAGGTACCACAAGCAAAACCCATGGAAATAAGGGGTTGTTTCCATTATTAATTTATTTTGAATAACTTTCACACCTTGGGAGTCCCTTATAAACGATCCAGATACTAACTTTCAGGAGATTAACTCCTTCATAAGCACCTGAACAGCTATTTAAAAGCAATTTTCTCAAAAAATTCTTTACACCAAAAAACGAAAACATTTTCTGAGTGAAGTTATACCTTTCTGCCAATTTGGTGCAATTATGTTCAGCTGTTTTTTTTTTTTTAATATCAGAGTTCAACATTTCCTATGGGAATTATTAGGGCCCTACCCATTTCTTTGCTCCACTTGACAGATTTGGGCAAACTTTCAATGAAGGAGCTTAAGTGAGAATTAAAAAAAAATGTTTTTAAAGCATGTGCAGATTCATGGAACAGCGCTAAAGTTACTAAAAAACCAAAAAATACCTTTGCTATGGACAGTCCGATCTAACTTAACTTGCAACCAGCAGTGTTTATATATATATATATATATATATATATATATATATATATATATATACATACACACATATACATATATACACATATACATATATACATATACACACATACACACATACACACATATATACACATATATATA